>NC_064245.1:70092500-71292500 GCF_003254725.2 Canis lupus dingo
CATTCAACAAGTACTCTGTAAATATTACGGACAAAATGGTACAAAAGAATGGGCACAAGGGTCAGGGAAGAGACACATGGAGACAGTAAACATGTCTGTTATAGAAGTATGACCACTGTGAAGACGTAATGAGCAGAGGCAGGCAGTGGGGCTTCTCCTTAGGTGGGAGGAGAAGGAAATAAGGCTTTAGGAGCTAATGAGCCTTGCAGTGGCTATTCTTTTTTTTTTTTTTTTTTTCCATATCTCCTTCCTTCTTCTTTCTGCCCATTCTCTCTCCTTTCTCCTTGGAAGTCAGTAATAAAAGAGAATAAATGTCTAAAAGGTAGATATGGTGAGGGCTTTAGTATCTAGAGTGATGGAATAAAATTCTCAGGACTTAGAATTTAGCATCTGTTCCTAAGCCTTCGTTGAGTTCTTGGGTATCTGTTAGAAAATCTCCAGCAAGAGACTGTATTGGACGAAAATACTCCCGTAAGTGAGGAGCCCCTTTTCTGGGAAAGCCCTTTGGATTTGGGGATGCTCCAATATGTTCCTTCAGCGAATGTTTACAGAGCCTCCCAGGTGGCCCTGGTTCTGTACCAGGCACCAAGAATACTGAGATAAATCAGATGGGATCACTGCTCTCTGCTGCCAGCCTCCTCCTCCTCCTCCTCCTCCTCCTCCTCCTCCTCCTCCTCCTCCTCCTTCTTCTTCTTCTTCTTCTTGATTTTATTTATTTATTTATTTATTTATTTGAGAGAGAAAGAAAGAGCAAGAGCAGGGTGGGAGTTGGGGAGAGTCAGAGGGAGAAGCAAACTCCCCACTTAACAAGGAGCCCGACATGGGCTTGACACGGGGCTCGATCCCAGGACCCTGAAGGCAGACTCTTCAGTGACTGAACCACCCAGGAGCCCTGCCTTCTTGCTTCCTTGAGGCCACTGCCTCTGCCGTGCTTTTCCCCTGTTCCCTTTCCTATTGCGTGGCTTTTTGTTTGGTCACCATACACCCATGTTTCTTCACAGAACTGAGCCCCAGACTTCAGGTGTGGTCTGGCTCATGCACCTCTCAGGTCTCCCATGCTAAAGACTGTTCTTGTATTAAAGTGGCTCAGAAGCTCGTTAATGTTTTTGGCAGCCAGACCCTACTCCTGACTCACAGGAGCTGGCAGCCACAGGTGCTCTGTCTTTGTCTCATGTGCTGCTATTAGGCCGCGCCTCCCCCTTCACCTCCCTGTGTGGGGCAGTTTTGGACAGATGTTCAGTGTTCAATACCTGCCCTTATTAAACTTGGTCTTATTACATTAGTCCCCTTGTTCTAGCCCCTTGAACTTTTGAATCTTGTTTCTGGTACCCAAGAAGACTTCAAAAGCTCTGCATCTCCTATTAAAGTGTGTGTGTGTTTGCATGCACACACCTGTATACAGCTCTGAGAAGCCCACCCATAGGATTCAGAACACTCCTCCATGAATACAGCTCATTCATACCCAGATTTATTCACTCTACAACGTATGTTCAACATCCCCTAATTAAACTATCGTTCTTTGAGAATTTTTTGCCTAGGTGTTACAAAGAAAATGGAAGCAAATTAATCTACACTAGGGAGTGAATGATTGAGAGTGTTTACCCTCCTAACTAACCCTGAAGTGTCTGCTTATTAACACAGGTGAAAACCTTATTGGTGAAATAGCAGGAACAAGTGGAGTTGTTTTTTTTTTAATTATGTCATTTAGCTAACTGGCAAAGATACCTTTCAATGCAACACCTAACCCTCTCTGTCAGAGCTTCTAGAGAAGGAGGCTGGCTACCCTCAGGTTCTAGAAATGTTCAGAGAATCATCAATGTGCCTTCTGCTCATCCCAGTTACCCACCTGTAAACTGCATTGAACTCAGAAATGCAGTGGTGAAATTGGGTGATGGGCATCAAGGAGGGCACTTGACATCATGAGCACTGGATGTTATATACAACCGATGAATCACTAGATTCTACCCCTGAAACTAACACCACATTATATGTGAACTAACTTGAATTTATTTATTTTTTAAAAACATTTTATTTATTTATTCATGAGAGACACAGAGAGATAGGCAGAGACATGGGCAGAAGGAGAAGCAGACTCCCTGCGGGGAGCCTGATACAGGACTCAATTCCAGGACCCTGGGATCACAGCCTGAGCCAAAGGTAGACACTCAACCACTGAGCCACCCAGGCACCACTGAACTAACTTGAATTCAAATAAAATCTTGAAAGAAAGGAAAAAAAGTAATGTAATGGCAACTTCAGAACCCCAACATCCTCAGATCTTTCTCCAGCTTCAACTCACAACTTTCTTCCTTGTTATTGGAGGAAGATGGTGGACTTGGTTTCAAAGTAGTTTTGCAAAGGACTTTCTTGAGTTCAGACCATACACAGATAGAGTAAAACTCCTGTTTTTCTGTGTTAGGGTAAAAGCAAATGGATAGCTTTTGTGCCTTAGGAGTCTCAGTAGAATTGGATAGTAGAGCTTTAGCAGATCCATACTTTGGGAAAATTCTAATGTGGTAATAATACCACTTTCTCATGGGATTATTACAAAGATTAAGGTGCTAAAGGCTGTAAAATGCTTAGTACAGTGCCAGGCTTATGGTAAGCCTCTATAGCTATTTACTAGCTAAGAAACCTAATTCAGAATACAATGCTTAACACAAAACCTTCTTATGGTAGCTTAAACAGAGAGGGGGCTTATACTCCTCATACAGTAGGATGTCTAGAGTAGTCACAGACAATGGTTCAGCAACTCAAAGATGATGGGGCCAAAGTCCCTGAAATGTTTGGGCCATTCCTTCATGGATACAAGAGGGCTGCTGTAACTCCAGCAGTTGTATCCTTGTTCAAGCCAGGAAAAAAAGAGAAACACTATGCTAACCACATCTGATCTCTTGTTGAGGAATAGAAAGCTGCTGTCAGAAACCCACAAGAAGGCTTCTATTTAGGTTACCCGTGCCAGGACTGGATCACATGGCAACACCCCAGCTACTGTAAATCTAAGGAAAAGGATAATCATGACTGACATACCAGCAATAAGCCATTGCCAGGAGGAAGTAGGGGGTTTAGATACTAAAAGTGATTACCCCCAGTGATCATTACTAGTTTGAGTCTGCCTCTCCATCCAAGTACTCTTGATTTGTAGTGAATTATTGGATGGCCTTGTGCCAATTATGAATATTTTCCAATATAGTTGCAGCTCTTTGCTCTGAACCAGGTTTTCTCCTAACCTCCTTACTTACTCCTTCTCCTTCCTTCAATTGGATATTGCTTCCTGACATCCTCATTCCCTAGGAAGTTGTCTGTATCAGTCACAGTGGCTGATTATGCTGTGTTAACAAACACCCTGGATGGCTAATTTTATGCATCAATTTGGCTGGGCTCAGGATGCCAGATAGCTGGTAAAACATTTTTTCTGATGTGTCTGTGAAGATGTCTCTAGAAGAAATTACCAATTGATCGGTTAAGGATCTGTCCTCATCAATGTGGGGAGGCACCATCCAATCCATTGAAGGTCTGAATAGAACAAAAAGGCAAAGGAAAAATGAATTCTCACCCTCTCTTCTTGAGTTGGGATGTCCATCTTTCCTGCTGTTAAAAATTGGAGCTCCTAATTCTTGGGTTTTTATTTTATTTATTTATTTTTCTTCTTTTATTTATTATTTATGATAGTCACAGAGAGAGAGAGAGAGAGAGAGGCAGAGACACAGGCAGAGGGAGAAGCAGGCTCCAAGCACCGGGAGCCCGATGTGGGATTCGATCCCGGGTCTCCAGGATCGCGCCCTGGGCCAAAGGCAGGCGCCAAACCGCTGCGCCACCCAGGGATCCCCGAATTCTTGGGTTTTTAAACTCTGAAACTTATACCAGTAGCTCCCAAGTTCTCAGTCCTTTGGACCTGGACTGAATGACATGACCAGCTTTCTTGGTTCTCTCGCTTGCAGATAACAAATCGTGGGACTTCTCAGTCTCTTTTCACATGAGCCAATTCCTATAATAAAATAAATCTCCTCTTATGTGTCTCTCTCTCTATATATATCTATCCTATTAATTCTGGTCTCTGGATAACCCTGAGTAATACAAACCCCTAAATATCAATAACATTTATAGCCTGCAAATCAGCTGAAGTGGCTCTGGTCTAGGATGCGAGTTCAGGTCTGCTTATGTTTCTCATTCCAGGTCCCTGCATGAAGGAGCAGCAGCTACCTGAAGGATGTTCTCCTCATAGCAGAGCAGGAGAATGCAAGACCAAACTGCATGAGCATATTTAAAGCTTCTGCTTGCATTACAACTGTTCATACCCCATTGTCAGTCAGAAGGCCAAGTCTGACAGGGAAGATTATTCCTTCCACAGAGAGTGAAGGAAAAGCCAATATTTACTGATTAAGGATCTAATCTATTATGTCTTCCCCATTCAAAAGTGGGTTAGAAGTCTTCCTCAGACACCTGTGGTCCTCAGTATACCTTTCTGTTCCAGCTTATTTGTCTTTGCTGAACTTATCTGTTCAGTTGTTTATCTAGACAGAACTATCAGAGGACTGGAGGTTTGTCTTGCTCATCTCTGTGCCCCCACATTCCTGGGGATAAGGGTGGGAGGAAGCAACATGGACCAAGTTCCTGGCAGAGGGTGTTGCTGAGTGTCACCTTCAGAGACTTGAAAGAAGTCAGACTATGGTAGGGCCTTGTGTGACACTGGTTTGGACTTGATTTGAGAGGCAGCAAGGGAACCCTGGCATGGGGGTATAACGGGAGCAGATTTGGGTTGCAAAAGGATTCCTTGTACCATAATGTGTTGGAAAACTGTTGTGGTCTCGTCCAGGTGAGGTGGTAATCGTGATTCTCATGGTCATGGTGGTCAATTATTTAATATCTTATCAGTAAAATAATAATGACCTAAAGTTCAGAAAAAAAAAAAGAACATGAAGAATAAGTTACTTGAATACTATGATCAGACTCTAGTTCTCAACATTACAACTTAAATTAATTTTAGGGGTGCCTGGGTGGCTCAGTCGGTTGGGTGTCTGCCTTTGGCTCAGGCCATGATCCTGGGGTCTGAGATCGAGCCCCTCATCAGGCTTCATGCTCCGTGAGGAGTCTGTTCCTCCTTCTCTCTCTGCCCACCTTCCCCCACTTGTGCACTCTCTCTCTCTCAAATAAACAAATAAAATCTTAAAAAAAAAAACAAACCTGAATTTTAGCATGCTGTAGATAATAACGTACCAACAGAATATAGAACACAGACTGCCTCTTCTGTGTGCTACAACATCATGTCTTTAAGTCCCCTCCCTGCTGCCAAAGTAGCATCTAGGGCTCTGTGCTCTTATTTTGAGGAATTTCTCTGTAATTAAATAGTTCTAAGCTTAACCAATAATTCGTTTAATGAACATTCCAGTGCCAAGCACTGGAGGACACGGGCAAAGATGATCACTAAGCTCAGGTAGCTCCTGGTCTCAGGGGAAGAGTGGTGGGGAACAAAAGAGTTAACAGATGAAATAAAAGGAGCAAAATGAAATTCTTGTTTAGCATTGGTGGGAATATAAAATGGTACAGCCATTTAAGCCCTCAGTTTGGCAGTTTCTCACAAACCTACACATACTCTTACCATATGATTCAGCAGTCTTACTTCTTGGTATTTATCCAAAGACATTGAAAACTTATGTCCACACAAAAGCCTGCAGATATTTATAGCAGCTTTTTTCATAAATGCTAAAATATGGAAGCAACCAAGATGTCTTTCAGGAGGTGAGTAAAAAAAGAAACGGTCCATTCCAGACAATGGAATATTATTCAGGACTAAAAAGAAATGAACCAGCAAGGCGTGAAAAGACATAGAGGAACCTTACATGCATATTCCTAAGTGAAAGAAATCAATCTGAAAAGGGTACACCATTAGGATTTCAGCTATAGGAGATTCTGGGAATGATAAAACTATGAAGACAGTAAAATGATTAGTGGTGGACAGGGGTTAGGAGGAGGGAGGAGTGAATAGATGGAGCACAATGGGTGTTTAGGGCAGTGAAACTACTCTGTGTGATATTGTAATGGTAGACAAATGTCATTATACATTTGTCCAAGCCCATTAAATGTATTACCTATGGACTTTAGTTAATAATAATGCATCTTCAGGAAAACCATTTAACAAAATACAGCATCCATTCTTGATAAAAACCCTCAACAAAGTAGGGACAGAGTGAACACACCTCAACATCATAAAGGCCATATATGGAAGACCCACAGCTAACATCATCCTCAATGGGGAAAAACTGGAGTTTTTCCCTCTATGGTCAGGAACAAGACAGGGATGTCCACTCTCACCATTACTTTTCAACATAGTACTGGAAGCCCTTACCTCAGCAATCACACAACAAAAAGAAATAAAAGGCATGCAAATTGGCAAGGAAGAAGTCAAACTTTCACTATTTGCAGATGACGTGATACTCTATGTAGAAAACCTGTGGGCAGCCCGGGTGGTTCAGTAGTTTAGTGCCGCCTTCAGCCCAGGGCCTGATCCTGGAGACCAGGGATTGAGTCCCAAGTCAGGCTCCCTGCATGGAGCCTGCTTCTCCCTCTGCCTGTGTCTCTGACTCTCTCTCTCACTCTCTCTCTCTCTGTCTCTCATGAATAAATAAATAAAATTTTTAAAAAGAAAAATAATTTATCAAACTCAAAAACCAGATAATCCAGTTTAGAAATGGACAAAAGACTTGAATAGACACTTTTCTAAGGAAGACATCCAGATGGCCAACAGACACGTGAAAAGATGCTCAACATCACTCATCATCAGGGAAATACAAACCAAAACCATGATGAGATGCCACCTCACACCTGTCAGAATGGCTAAAATTAACAACACAAGAAACAATAGGTATTGGTAAGGATGTGGAGAAAGGAAAACCCTCTTACACTATTGGTGGGAATGCAAACTGGTACAGCCACTCTGGAAAACAGTATGAAGGGTCCTCAAAAAGTTAAAAATAGAGCTACCCTATGAGAAAGCTGGTCTCTAGGAAGTCATATGAACCCATGGCTGAGCCTGAGCAGGAGGGAGACACACCAACCCTGTGAGACTTGGCACCGTCCCCAGGGGCTGGGGGGAAATCCTAGATATAAAACACCACAGGGACTGGCACTAAAAGCAAAGAGGAAGCACTTGGGAATCCAAGCCTCCATCATCAGGGGCTTCTCTCTCTGGGCTTCAAGGCAGAGGCTGTTTTCTTTCTTCCCGATCTTTCACCACTTGGAATCTTTGGCTCCTAAATGTGGGCGAACAATTGCATAACCTGGTCAATTATATGGTTTGTATTTATTTATTTTTATTTATTTATTTATTTATTTATTTATTTATTTATTTATTTATTTAGGAGAGAGAGAGAGAGAGAGAAAACAGGGAGAGGGGAAGAGAGGGAAGGAAAGGATCCCATGCAGACTCTGCACTGAGCATGGAGCCTAACAGGGTGCTCAGTCTCAAGACCCTGAGATCATGACATGAGCCGAAATCAAGAGTTGGATGATTAACTAGCAGAGCCACCCAGGCGCCCCTCGATGATCAATTTTCTTTAAATATTTTATTTATT
Source organism: Canis lupus dingo (assembly GCF_003254725.2). Taxonomy (NCBI): domain Eukaryota; kingdom Metazoa; phylum Chordata; class Mammalia; order Carnivora; family Canidae; genus Canis; species Canis lupus. The sequence continues at coordinate 70,100,072 of NC_064245.1, forward strand.
TGTTCATGAGAGACACAGATAGAGAGGCAGAGACACAGGCAGAGGGAGAAGCAGGCTCCATGCAGGGAGCCCGACTTGGGACTGGATCCCAGGTCTCCAGGATCACACCCTGGGCTGAAGGGGGTGCTAAACTGCTGAGCCACCCGGGCTGCCCCTCCATGACCAATTTTTAAAAATCTTTCCACTTATTGACCACACACTGTGCTGGGGAGTTTACAAAACTCTCCATACTGACCAACCACTAGAACACTTCCAGGCCCTAGGGTGGAAGGAAAAATAAAACAGAGTCCCTGTACACAGAAAACTTTACATTCTAGTGAGAAAATGGACAATAAACAGGGAAACCTATATTAAAATTTCACCTAGTGAAAAGTACTATAAAAAAAAAGAAACAGGTGAAGGACACAGGTGACTGGCCTGGACCAGGAGCTATTTTCAAAGGCCTCTCCTGGGACACTTGTGAGCAGAGATCCTGGATATAGTGAGGAAAGAACCATATGGATTTGGGAGAAACACATTCCCCAATGTGGCTGAAGCACAATGAAGCATGAGGACATGGGTGGGAGGTGGGCCAGGACATGTAGGGCTCACTGACCAGGGTCAGGACTCTATTTTTATTCCAAAGATGAGAGGGAAGCAATAAAGGGTCTGAGTAGGGGATGCCTGGGTGGCTCAGGGGTTGAGTATCTATCTGCCTTTGGCTCAGAGCGTGATCCAGGAGTTCCGGGATCGAGTCCTACATTGGGCTTTCTGCGTGGAGCTTGCTTCTCCTCCCTCTGCCTGTGTCTCTGCCTCTCTTTCTGTGTCTCTCATGAATAAATAAATAAAATCTTTAAAAAGGGGGGGGTTCTGGGCAGTAGTGTGATGTGATCTGATTCATATGTGCATATGTGTAATCTAAATATTCTCAAATTTACAGAAACTTGAAATATAGTGCAAGTAATTTATTCCTGAACCATCTAAAAGTAAATGGCCAGTACGATACCCAGGCACCCATGAATACTTCAGTGTATATTTCTAACAAGCAGAGAGAACAATCATCAGAATTAGGAAGTTCATACCATGCATCCCCGCATCCAGTCCTCAGGCCACACTCAAGTGTTTTCACCCTTTGTCCCAATAATGTCTTTTGTAGAAAAGGATCCAGTTTAGACATAACATGTTGTCTTTAGATATCAAGTCCTTTTGTCTCCTTCAGTGTGGAATGGTTTTTCAGTCTTCATTTTTATGACCTTGGCCCTTTTGAAGATTGTAAGCCAATTGTTTTATAGAAAGTCTGGATTTGTCTGATGTTTTATCCTGTTAAATTGAGGACATGCATCTTTGGTAGATATATCACAGAAATGACGTTGCTTTCTTGTTGTTGCTTCCCATGAGATAGCACAAGGATTCAGTGTATCCCGCAACTGACAACGTTCATTCACTTGGATCACCCGGTTAAGATGGTGTCCACTGGGCCTCTCCATTGTACTATTGTTAACTTTTCCTTCTGTAATTGATCAGTTTTTTTTTTTTTTAAAGATTTTATTTATTTATTCATGATAGTCACAGAGAGAGAGAGGCAGAGACACAGGCAGAGGGAGAAGCAGGCTCCATGCACCGGGAGCCCGACGTGGGATTCGATCCCGGGTCTCCAGGATCGCGCCCTGGGCCAAAGGCAGGCGCCAAACCGCTGCGCCACCCAGGGATCCCAATTGATCAGTTTTGTATGTAAATGTCCTGTTTCTCACCAAACTTTCAATTTACTTCAGTTATTTATAGCAGTAGGGCCTCCTGGTTTCCTATTTATTCTATGGGCTATAATTCCTTACCATTATTTTTTTAACGTTTAAATTGTTTTAGATATAGCCTGATATGACTTCTGTGTTCTGATGTGTCCCCATCATTGTTTGAGCTCTTAACTTCTGAGTACCAAGATAATCCAGACTTAAACCTTCCACAGCCCTGAAATTAGCCATTTCTCTGTGAGTTCCTGCTTCCTTTTTGTTGAAAATGGTATTTAGAAGCCAAAATCCGAGTGCTTTGAGTGCCTATTGCTTTTGAAATATCATTATTCTCATGTTCTTAGTGATGTCAAATATATATGTGGAACAAACACACATATATGCACACATATGTTTACTATTGACCCTTGAGCAACATGGGTTTGAACTGTCAGGGTCCACTTATGGCAGATTTTTTTTGTTAAATATAGTACAATACTCATAAATGAATTTTTTCGTATGATTTTCTTTTCTCTAGCTTATTTTATTTTAAGAATGAAATATATAATACATCCAACATACAGCATATGTGTTAATTGACTGCTTACATTGTTGGTAAGGCTTCCAATCAACACTAGGCTATTAGTAATTAAGTTTGGGAGGAGTCAAAAGTTACATACAGATCTTCAACCAGGCAAGGTGGGGGGAGGTTAGTGCCCCTAACCCCTGTGTTGTTCAAAAGTCAACTGTAATTATTTCTGTATCTATGTAGTTATTGAAAACCGTAGCTTCATATCAACACTTCTAATTACAATCTAACCTACAGGAATCTTCCCATATTTATAACTTGATTCTCCAACAGTGAGAAATCTTTCTCGCTTTAATATGTTTGCTTATCTGATCAATCCCCTGGTGTGTATCTAATCCTCCTCTCCATGGCCACCTTCTCCTTACAAGGATGTTTCTTACTACACCGAGGCTCTGCTACCTGGTGCCAGGCATTCTCCTTGCATGGATGGTCTCCTTATCCTGCTTGGATTCTGACATTTCTCCAGGGTTACCCGCCACACCTGGATCCAACACTTAGCTCTAAGCTGCCCCTTTTGGTGGAGGCTTTTCCCATCTAGCCAGAGCTCTAACTGCTCACACTGGGCAGCCTTCATACATGGTGCTGTTCTTGGGTCCCCATACCCCACACTGGGCCACCCCTTACTGCATTCTAAGGAATGTGTGGCAGCCTTGAAAACGAGCCTTACGACCTTCAAGTACAACCGTGTAAGAGACAACAACCTGGCAGCAGTGCTGTGAAATCTATCACTACCGTAGCATTAAGTGAACAACATTCACATTGTTGTGCAACCATCACCACCATCCATCTCTTCATCTTGCCAAATCTATTAAACACTAATTGCCCATTCCCCTCTCCCTCAGCCCCTGGCAATCATCATTCTACTTTCTGTCTCTATATGTTTGATTACTCTAGGTACCTCACATAAGTGGAATCATGCAGAATTTGTCCTCTTATGACTGACTTAGCTCCCTCAGCACACTGTCTTCAAGATTCACCATGTTGTAGCATGTGTCAGAATGTCCTTTTTTATACCTGAATAATATTCCATTATATGGATGGTCCAGGTCTTGTTTATCCATTCATATGTTTATGGACATTTGGTTTCCTCCATCTTGTGGGCATTATGAGTAATAATGCTGTGAACATGGTTGTGCAAATATGTTTGAATCCCTTCTTTGGATTATTTTAGGTATTTATGCCAAAATTAAATTGCCAGACCAGATGGTAAGTCTATGTTTATCTTTTTGAGGAGCCACCAGACTGTTTTGCCCAGCACCACTTTATGTTCCTACCAACAGTGCATGAGGGTTCCAATTACCCTACACCCTCTCTAACACTTCTTATTTTCGGTTTCTTTTTTCCACCTTTTTTGTAGTAGTCTATCCTAATGTATTGCTTTTTTGCTTGCTATATACTTTACTTATTTATAATACTTATTTTTTTCTCAGGTTCTTGAGGACAAGGATCTTTGTTCCATTCACTACGATATCCCAAGTGCCTAGAAATGAAATGCAGGCAATGCTCAGTAAATATTGTTAGGATGCTGAGGCTCAGAGTCAGGTGCCTATCCAAGGGCACACCGCCAGTAAGAGCTGGAGCCTGGACTCTAGCACATGTTCCTTCTGCTGAGGTCTCCAGAGTGCAGGGGCTGGACCCACCTTATAGGCTCATTCTGACCTCTGCAGCAATGTGTGCTATACTAACCAACTGAAAACCAGGAATGTGGCTCAGAGTTGTCCAGGGGCAGTGCAGGCCCTTCCCTTTGGAAAGTTGTACCTATTTTCATAGTCTGTAGCTCTGCCTTTTTCAAGAGCTACAGTGAAATCTGAGCAGAAAACAAAAAGCACCCATTTCTCTGGTCCTCCTTGAAATCATTATATCATTATTAATTTTCCTCAAGTTATTATTTGACATTGAAGCCCGAAGGACCCCATTCCCAGAACCTGCCTGGTCCTTTCACACCACTTTGTTTTTGCACATGCTGATCTTTCTGCTTGGAATGCTTTCCCAAGGCTTGATAAATCCCTCCATTTCAAAGGGGTTTGACTATGTAAAACTTTCTTTGATCCCTAAACATGATCCCAAATTTAATTAATCACTTTTTTCTCTGCTACTATTTTCATACTTAGCTGTTTTTTAAAATTATTTAATATATTGTCCATTTCTCCTATTAAGTTGTGAACTCCACCTTCCTGAGATAAGTCATTTTTCATCCATTCATCAAATATCTATTGAGGCTCTGTGCTAGGTACTAGGAAAGAAACAGGAGAACAGAATCAGCTCTTTCCCTCAAAGAGCTTGTAGTCTAACAGGAGACCTCAGTGAGTAATCAAGCAATTGTAGTCCATAATGGCACAGAGCCTGATGCATGGTAGATGTTCAATGAATGTGTACTGAAATTTCTTAAGACTGGCATGCTGAAGAGTATAGAATATGGTCCTCTAGCAGCTTTTCTTCCCAAAGATAGAGTCTTTTTTCCCCCAATGATAATACTATTACCAGCAACATCTAATAATATCTATCCAAGAGTTGTATATTGAGCCTCAGGCTAAAATGCTTGCCACGGACTTTCTCAAATCTTTATAACCCCACTCTCAATTAAGCCTTTAATACCCTACTATAAATCTCAAATCCAAAATGCTTTGAAGGGGTGCCTGGGTCACTCAGTAGGACCGATTCCCATGGGGGCAGTCTAACCCCAGAACCGAGCCCTCAAACACGACTCTGCCTTCCAATCTTTCTCATTGCCGTCTACTATCATTCACGTAGCACTCAACAGTCTTTCCTGAGTACCTACTATGTGCAGGTGCCTGGGATGCTATGAGGACTAAGGCACTGCACTTGCCCTCACCGAGCTGTTTGTTCACTGGATGAAGGAGACACATATCCAAAGAGAACAGAGTGTTTTCCAGCCATGATGTAGCTCACCTGCTATGAGCTGCTGCGGTGCATGCGGCGGGTACTCTGTTGGCTCTGAGTGCCCACCAGCCAAGTTTCTGTATGCTGTGCTTGTAAAGACTCACACGTGCAGAGGACTATCCTGAGCTGCCGAAGCCACTCCTACACCAGCAGTGACAGCCAGCAAATGGTTCCCAGAGGATATGTCTCTCCCCACCCTGTCCCTCCCGCCCCCAGAAGCTTGAGATTGACAGGTGGGAGAGTAGAAGGGTTCATCTTTCTCCCCGCCTGGCAGGATCAGACTGAGGCTGGGCCTTCACCTGCCATGGTGTCCTGCACGCCCTCCTCCCCTGCTCTGCTCTGCTTCCTCTATTCCCCTGCTGCTTTCTCCTGGGACCACTTTCTTCTTAAATCCCTAGCCGGCGAACTCTATTCCTAGGGTGGGCGTCTGGGAAGCTGATCCGGCGCACTGCTTCCCCAGGCCCTATGCTTCTTCCTTGGGCCTTGCGCACAGGGCCAGGGCCAGGGGCCAGCTGGGACACCAGGCAGCCGAGGGTGGCTCAGTACTGCTGTGCTGAACCGGGAGAGGGCCGAAGGCAGCAGACCTCGGGTGAGTCCAGCAGGGCCTCCGGGGAGACTAGGATTCACAAGGTGGACAATGCAAGAAGAGCCTTTCCAGAGGAGGGAATAGTACTGGGGCTGATGGAAGAGATCCAGGAACATAGAGACAGTGGGCATGTCAGGAAAAGGCTGGAAAAGGTGAAGTGTGAGGGTGCTGGTTTGGGCCTCCCATCTTCCTCCATCATGCCTCTGCTGAGAGAGACCGCCTCCTCCATGCCCACATACACATGCTACACACACGCTACACACATCGTACTATACACACGCATCTCCCCCTACATACCACACACAGCACACATCACACACACCACGCACATCCCACACACATGCTACACCCCACCCACCCCCACATCACACACACACCTCACACACATACCATACACAACAAACATCCCACACCCCACACATCATATACACTATGCACATCCCACACATATAACATCCATACAACATACACACATATCACACACATCTCCATATATATACCACACACACCACACACCACACACACCATACTACACACATACCCCACACGACACACACGCACAGGCCACACCCACACACACCCCGTACACACACCATACACACACAGCACACATGCCACACATACACCACACGCACAGCCCCAGGCATACACACATCGCTGTCCTGAAGCTGTGAGTCCCTGCCAATCCAGCCAGGCTCGCACAAACGTCTGTGCAGTGATTTACTCCCATTATGTCACTTCTCCCAGGGCGCCCGGGGATTCCTCTGGTCTCGCAAGCAGCCAGGGCGCCCACGGCCTATTTTGATTTCCGAAAAGAGGAGACGGAAGCCAGTCCCGTACCCAGCTTGACCGCAGTGGCCGGGGAGCGCTTCGGTGCTGGCCGCTCCGGGGAAGGCGTCCCCCCATCGCCCACCACCGCCGCGCTGTCAACCGTGGCCCCTCGGCGTCGGGCGCGGCGGGGCGGGGACGGACTTTGAAGTGCGGCGGGGGGCCGGGGATCAAGGGGCAGCGCCGCCCCGAGACGCTGGGGCAGACAAAGGGCGCTCGGCCACCTCCCGGCCACCTCCAGGCCACCTCCCGGCGCGGGCCGCGACAAAGGCGGCGACGGCGCGCGGCGGGGTCTCGGGCAGCAGCTCCAGCCTCGCGCCCGGAGCCCGCCCGGTCTCCTCCTGGCCTCCTGAGCCCGCCAGGGCGCCCGCACCCTCCACCGCCTACCCCGGCTTCTCGTGCCCCTCCTGCCCCGTGCCCCTGCACCCCCCTGTGCCCCTGCACCCCAACCCTGTGCCCTGGCTTCCCGAGCCCAGCCTGGTCCCCTGCGCCCTGGCCCCCTGCGCCCCGCCTGGCCCCCTCACCCCCCGTGCCCCTGTGCCCCCAACCCTGTGCCCTGGCTTCCGGAGCCCAGCCTGGTCCCCTGCGCCCTGGCCCCCTGCGCCCCGCCTGCCCCCCCCCCCCCGTGCCCCTGTGCCCCCAACCCTGTGCCCTGGCTTTCGGAGCCCAGCCTGGTCCCCTGCGCCCTGGCCCCCTGCGTCCTGCCTGGTCCCTTGCGCCCCGCCTGGCCCCCCGTGCCCCTGTGCCCCCAACCCTGTGCCCTGGCTTCCCGAGCCCAGCCTGGTCCCCTGCGCCCTGGCCCCCTGCGCCCCGCCTGGCCCCCCGTGCCCCTGTGCCCCCAACCCTGTGCCCTGGCTTCCCGAGCCCAGCCTGGTCCCCTGCGCCCTGGCCCTCAGCGGCCCGCCTGGTCCCCTGAGCCCAGCCTGGTCGCCCCCGCCCCCGCGGCCCTGCTCCCCACTGCGTACCCCGGCTTCTCGTGCCCCGCCTGGCCCCCGGCACCCTGGCCCCCGTGCCCCGCCTGGTCCCCCCGCGGCCCTGCTCCCCACTCATACCCCAGCTTCTCGTGCCCCTCCTGCCCCGTGCCCCTGCACCCCCCGTGCCCCTGCACCCCCAACCCTGTGCCCTGGCTTCCCGAGCCCAGCCTGGTCCCCTGCGCCCTGCCTGGTCCCCCGTGCCCCTGCCCACCTCCAAGCCCCGGCTTCCCGCCCCCAGCCTGGTCCCCAGTGTCCCGGCGTACCGCGCCGCCGCCGGCCCCCAGTCCCCCAAGCCCTTCCGCTGCCCCGCAAACTGCAGCGCAGGCCACACCCGGACGCGCCCTTGCGCAGCCCTAGCCCCAGAGAAATTTTGTTTATGACAGCGCGACCTTGTTTTTTTTGCTACAACGTGCAAAGTTCCCAGTCTCCTTGCACTGTAATGATGACTTAAAGCGCCCAGTGGCTAGGCGTTCTTCTAAATCCTTTAGCTCCTATTAACCGGTTTCTGGCTCCTGTAACCCTGCAGGGTGGGTGGGATGGTCAGCCTCATGGCCCAGATCCAGGAACCAGGCTGGAACTGAGGCTCCAGATTACACAGGTAGAAGCGGTGCCCCAGGCTGGCTGGCTCCAGCGTCCCTGACAGATCATCCTTTTAATTTGGTGTTTTGCTCATCTATCTTTTCTTTTTAACTTAAAAAAATTGCGTTAAAATATTATTTATCTTGGATACTGAAGGGTTTTTTGCACCCTTGTAAATTTTGTGTGCCAGCCTAGTAAGATCCTGCCCAGCCAATGCCCACTCCTCTCTGCCTGGCATTGGAGGTGTTTGCATTCTCTCAGCTCCCAGCAATTGGGATTACTGACTCCCCAGGATATTTCAGAAGGGGAAAAGCTGAAGCTCAAAGCTGCTAAGTGACTTGTCCAAAGATTTCTGGCAGGCAAGTCTGACACCAGCCCTGAGCTGGTTAAGGTACCAGGTTATGGTAAGTTGTGGGCGGTTGGGTTAGCTGCCTCTGTTTTGGTGGGCTCAGCCCTCGTCATAGCAAATTCTTAAGAAAAGCAACATCACATACATTACATATAGCCTTTTTATTACATTATTTTGGAAGGATTTTTTATAATTTTAATTTTGCTTTTATTTGGCTGCCTCTAATTTACAATGGTTGCTCTTTCTTAGGGCTGACTGGGCACACCGGGAAATTCTTGCAAAGTGAGAAAATCTAAATCATTTTCACATGTAATGAAAATTTTAGGAATAATTAATTTAGCAATTTAATGATGTTGACATGGTGCTACCTTCTGTAGACATTTAATTATACATTTATTAGCTTTGACTTTGCAGTTTGCGTTTCTCATGGTGAAGCCAAAAATTACTTTTCCAAGTCTCCAGCATTTTTGTTGGAAAGCCTTCCTAGCAGCTCATGATTCCTTGCACTTCCCCTAGGGTAGCTAGCTCCTAAAATGGTTCCCAACCCCCTCCACCAGCCCCTGCGCTAGGGGGTTTACCTGGGGGCTTACCTGGGAGTTTACCTCCCATCATTCTAGTGTTGTGACTTTTAAGGAAGCAGAACCTCCTTTGGTCAAGCTCCTGCTAAGCTGTGAGCTGCTCCAGAGCAGATTCTAACTGTAACCATGTTTCAATTACCCTCCTATGAGATAGAGGGAGGGCACCTGTCAATATTGGTTGAATTGTGACTTTATTATAGAAATTGAGGAAGATTGTGCAGAAAGTATACCAGGAAAGGGCTGGAGAGCCCTGTTTGCTACTAGTAATGCTGTGTGTCCCCAAGGAGGTCTCTGCCCCTCTCTGGTTCCCTGTTCTGGGAAATGAAGATGGACTAAGAGATTTCTATTCTGTTGCCCCTTTCAGGACTATCATATCTCCAAGCAGATATGGGTTCATGGAAGACGCATTTTGATTTCATCTGAATGAGCATTATGAGAAGGTAAGGCTCTACAGGTTGGCTTTGGCAAATGGGTTCCATAGATGTTCCAACAGTGGTGGCTTGTTATTTTCTGCATTGTTTTCTGGGTGCAGAAATCACTCTATTGCCCCTTCCTTTCCTCAAATCTGTAGCAAACATTGGCAGCCTTCCTGTGTCTTATGGCATGTGTGACCACCAGGCTGTAAGCACATGTGGGTTTTTACTGAGATCCTGGTGCCAAGCCTGATGCATGGCAGGTATTCAATGTGTGGTTGTCAGGAAGATTGTCTTCTCCAGATGAGAGAAGCTGAGGCACAAAGAGGTGGACAGGAAGCAGCTATCTTGAAAACAAGCAGCTGTTGCTATATTTCTTTCTTTCCTTTTTTTTTTTTTAAGATGTATTAATTTTAGAGAGAGAGTGAGGTGGAAAAGGGTAGATGGAAAGAGAGAACCTCAAGCAGACTCCATGCTGAGTGTGCAGCTAGACATAGGGCTTGATCCCATGATCCCGAGATCATGACCTGAGCTGAAACAAAGAGTTGGATGCTCAAATGACTGTGCCACCCAAGCACCCCTGCTGTGATGTGTCTACACAGCTTTCCCTGCAAGAAGAAGGGTCTTATATGTTTGCAAATTTGAATAGACTTTCTTCTTACCTGTACCCAAACCACAAACTGAAGAGGTCAGCGAGGGGCACTGCTTTCTCATCAGGACTGCTTTCAGGAGAAAAGACAGAGAACTTTCCTCCTTACTTAGGAAGACCATCCCCCATTTCACATCAACCCATCTTCACTGAAGCTTTCGGGCCAAAGCAGTAGTCTGGGAGCGCTGGAGCCTACGTTCCGGTTCGAGTTCTGGTGCAAACATGGTTTGCAGCTCCGAGTAGTCCCACTCCTCTCTGCACCTTTGTTTCCTTGGCAGTCAAGCAAAAGGATGGATTAAAGGAGGGCTTTTTGAACACATCCGCTGAGAATCCTGCTAAAATGCCATCTGATTCAGGATGTCTGGGGCACAGAGAATCTGCGTTTTTAACCAGCTCTCAGGTGATGTGTGGCTCCTGCCAGACATTAGACCCCCTTTGAGTAGCAAGGACCTAGAGGATTTCTGGGATCACTCCTTGCTCTGATGTGCCAGACCTTGAGCTCAGGCAGCAGGCACAAGAAGAATGCCAAAGAAAGTGTTGCCCAGATCTGGGCCAGCGAGGGCGATACAGAATATGAAATGATTCCAAGGCGTCATTTCAACCAGTGGTTACAAAAATCATGGTCTTCTTCATCATCATCATCATCATCATCATCAACAAACATTTGTGCCGTGCTTTTTTGCTGTCCAGAGCAGCTGTCACATCCTTGAACTCAGTTGACCCCTGCGTGCACCCTGGTGCGAGAGGAGGACATGGCTGGGGAATCTATTCAGTCCTAGCCAGAGGATTTGGGCAAGAGAACAATAGACCCTAAGCTATTGTTTCCCAGTGGCCCTTTGATTTTCTTAGCAATTTTTTGGTGCCTGCTCTCTGACCCCTTCCTCTTTTGTCTCCTGCTGCACCTCCTCCCTGTCCTAATTCTCTACTCCCCCAACACACGCACACAGTGTCAGGGGGAGAAAACCAGTGTGTCCACCCCCAGATTTCCCACTTTTGATCCTCTCCCCTCTGACCAAATAGAACTCAGCTTCAGGGGTGGAATCCTGGCCCATTTTTGGGGTGACCCAGGGCACATCACCTCATCAGTCCTACTCATCTCGTTTATAACAATGATCATCTTCCTGAAGGTGGCATTCATTGAGGATTCATATTGTTTGGAACACTGTGCTCATGACTCTACCCTTGCCATAAAGTGAGAGAGTAGCAGATGGGAAAACTGAGACTTTATGGAGCTTACCTGCCCAAAGCCACCCAGCCGGTCGGTGATAAAGTCAGGACATCAAATCGTGGCTGGTGAACATCAGAGATCATTGTAGATTCATATACTGTTGTAAAAAATGATACAGAGAGATCTCGTGCCCCTTTTATCCAGTCTTCCCCAGTGGTAACATCTTGCAAAGGTATTGTATGGTGTTGCAACCAGGATATTGATGTTGATACAATCCACCAATTTTATTTAGATTTCCTCAGTTTTACTCGTACTTGTGTGTGTGTGTGTAGTTCTATACAATTTTAGCATATGTGCAGGTGTGTGCATTTACCACCAGTCAAGATAAAAAAGAGCTCCATCACCAGAATGACCACTGTGTTGTCCAAATATAACCACACCTTCTCTCCCCTCCCACCCTACAGCTCTCATCTCTGCAACCACTGATCCTGTTCTCCATCTCTCTGGTTTTGTCATTTCAAGAATGTTCTGTAAATAGAAGCATACATTTATACACTTAGGGGGTTGGCTTTTTTCACTCAGCTCGGTTTCCTTGAGATTCACCCATGTTGTTGTGTGTATCCATCATTTGTTCCTGTTCACTGCGGAGTGGCATTCTGTGGTATGGAGGTACCACGACTCCACAATTCATCCACTGAAGGTAGATGTGCTTTCCTCTGGTTTCTAGATTCTATCAGGAATAAAGCTGCTATGAACATTTGTGTACAGGTGATCATGTAAACTGAAGTTTTCATTTTTCTGGGACAAATGCCCAAGGGTATAAAGTCCTTGCTCTTACCTCCAACTTGTGTGGCCCTCCAGATTAGATGCAAAGACAAAAACACCACCTCCAACAAAAAAGCAACATTTATTGAGATCTTGCTTTATATTTGGCACTATCATAAATATTTGGCATGGATCAACTCATGAGTCCTCAGAACAACCTTAGGCTTACTAGTATTGTTCCCATTTTACAGATAAGGAAACTGAGGTGCAGAGAGGCTACATAGTCTAAGGACACACAGGTTAGTAATGTCCATGCCAGAATTTTAACACGGGTGGTGTCACTCCAGGTCTGTCTCTTTAAGCACTACTCTGCCTTTCTAGGAATTAAGTTTCTTTTTTCTTTTTTTGGAAGAAAAACATATATCCAGGAACTTTCACATACTTTAAGTGTATGGCTCTATGAATTCTTACAAAATGATGACTACCCTTTTGGGACCACCACTCTGACTGAGACACAGAGCATGATTGATTCTGAAGTCTCCCTCATGCCTACTCCCAATCATTATCTCCCAGTAAAGGGAACCACTCTTTGGACTTCTGTCATCATAGATTTAGTTCTGCTAGCTTTTCAATGAAAACACACAGTGTGTTCCCTTTTTGCACCTGGCTTCCTTTACTACTGTATAGAGCAGGAGTGAGTTCTTTCTTCCTAATGTGTTGTTTTCCATTGCTTGGATATACTACCACTTGTCTATCTCTTCTCCACTTGAAAGATGTGTGGTTTTTTTTTTCCATTTGGGGCTGTTATGGTTAATGCTTCCATAAATACTCTGACAGTGTCTATTGGTGCACTTATATACACATTCCTGTTGGGTAGACACTCAGGAGTAGAACAGCTGGGTGTTAGTGTGTGCTTTCATAGATTCTATTAAACAGTTTCCCAAACTGTTTTTTAAAGATTTTATTTACTTATTTGGGAGAGAGAACGAGAGAGAGAGCACAAACATATGCAAGCAGGGGGAGGGGGAGACGGAGAGGGAGAGGGAGAGAAGGAATCCCAAGCAGGCTCCAAGCTCAGTGCAGAGCTCAATATGATGCTCAATCTCAGAACCCTGGGATCACAACCCGAGCTGAAATCAAGGGTTGGATGCTCAACCAACAGGCCATTTGGATGTCTTCCTAAATGTCTATTTAAGTTTTTCTCCATTAAAAGAAGTGGAGCTATATTTTTCTTAATAATTTATGTTATCTATATATTTTGAAGATGAACATTTTACAGATTATCTGTATTTCTTACCATGCTGCAGCTTGCCTTATACTCTCATAGTGGTGACTCGTTATCTCTTTGATATTAGAAATGTGTCTTCTTTTTTCTCATCAACATGTATCAGTTATTAATCTTAAAAAAATCAACTGGGATTTGTAATTTTTCCTTTAAGTTTGCTTTCCATTTAATTGGTTTTTACTTCTGTCTTTTTTGTTTTCTTTCTTTTACTTTCTTTGGGTTTATTTTTCTGTTTATTTTCCAGGGTTGGATCTGAAAATTCAGATTAAGGGTCAGCAAATTTTTTTGGTAAAATGCCAAATAGTATTTTAGACTTTGAAGGCTATACTGTCTCCATTATAATCATTCAATTCTAGCATTACGGTAAAAAGCAGCCATAGATAACACAGAAACAAATGGTATTGCTCTATTCCAATAAAATTTTATTTATAAAGCCAAACTGGGGAGGCAGATAGATTTGGCTGATGGACTAAAGTTTGCTAATTGTTTCCTGGATCAGATCATTGATTTTTAGCGCTTTTTTTCTTTTCTAATATTTGTACTTAAGTTTATAAATTTCCCTGTAAGTTCTCTGTAAATTCTGCATTTGTTGTATCCTGTAAGTTTTTAATGTATCATTTTTATTATCATTCACCTCAATATACTTTAAAATTTCCATTGTGTTTTGACTCACGAATTGTTTAGAAGAGTGTATTTTTAATTTCCAAACATTTAAGGATTTCCCAGTTATGCTATTATTGATTTCTACCATAATTTCACTGTGGTCAGAGAATATATCTGCATGATGATAATCCTTTCAAATTCATTGAGACTTGCTTTATTGCACAGTATGTGGTTTATTTCTATAAACATGCTATGTATTCTTGAAAAGGATATGTACCAGGAAGTTGTTGAAGTGTTTTGTATATTTTTGTTGGTTCATATTCATCAATCATGTTGTCCAAATTTTCTCTAGCTTTATTGAATTTTTGTCTGATTTATCTTTCTTCTTTTTAAAGATTTATTTGTTTGAGAGAGAGAGAGAGAGAGTGTGTGTGTGTGTGTGTGTGTGTGTGTGTGTGTATGAGCAGGGGGAGGGGCAAAGGGAGAGGACAGAGAGAATCCTCAAGCAGACTCCCCACTGAGCATGGAGCCTGGTGCATGCAGAATAACAAATCCTAGCCTGGGGTTGTTACAGGGATTAGGTGCTGTGACTCAGGTGGGCCAGAGGGCTGGCCATGCAGGATAGTAAATGTCACTAATTCATTTTAATCCTGATCTGCCATGCCCTGTTAAAATTTACATTGCCTTTGTATATCTGCTCTGCCCTACATTAAACCTTTCATCTAGTATTTTCCAGAGAAAACTAAGTATTATTCTATGAAGCACTAAGGGTTTGTTATGGGAATATTCAAATAATTCGAAGAAAAGATAACAATACCTTAACCCTAAACACAGCAGGGTGGGGGGCACCATTATTGTAATGAAGAAGTAACTGTGTCGAACATTTTTGTGTTTTGATTTCAGATTATTTCCCTTGAATATTTCTTGTAGTGATGGTCTTCTGGCCACAAATTTTCTGAGTTTTTGTTTGGATAGAATGTGTTTCTTCCATCTTTATTTTGTTTTATTTTATTATAGAGCGTATGAGCAAGGGACAGAGGGAGAGGGAGAATCTTAGCAGGCTCCACACTCAGCATGGAGCCCTATGTGGGGCTTGATCTCATGACCCTGAGATCATGACCTGAGCTGAAATCGAGAATCAAATGCTTAACTGGCTGAGCCATCCAGATGCCCCTCTTCTACCTTCATTTTAAAAGTGCTATTTTTGGGGTGCCTGGGTGACTCAGACATTTGGGTAGCTGACTTGATTTTGGCTTTAGTCTTGGTCTCAGGATCATGAGATCAAGCCCCTCAATGGGCTTGCACTCAGTGCAGAGTCTGCTTGTCCCTCTCCCAATCCCTCCCCCTGCTTGTGCTCTCTCTCTTTCTCCAAAATAAATATATAAATAAAGTCTTTAAGGAAGAAAAGTGGGGCACTTGCATGTCTCAGTTGCTTAAGCATCTGCCTTCAGCTTGGTTCATGAACTCAGAGTCCTGGAATTGAGCCCCACATTGGGTTCCCTGCTCAGCGAGGAGTCTGCTTCTCCCTCTCCCTCTGTCTTTCCTCCCACTCAAGCTTGTGCTCTCTCTCTCATTCTATCTCAAGTAAATAAAAATTTAAAAAAGAAAAGAAAGTGAAAAAAAGTGGTATTTTCACTCTGTGTGGAATTCTAGTTGGCTACTTAAATGTCATTCCACTATCTGGCTTCCATCATTTCTCTTGAGAAATCTGATGTGGGTCTTACTCTTTCTCCTTTGAAGATAAAGTTTCTTTTCTTGTCCCTTAGTTTTCAGAAGTTTATTTTATTTATTTGGTTTATGCTCTTTGGCTTTAGTTTTCAGTTTGACTGTAATTTGCTGTACTGGAGTCTGCCTCCTTATTTTGATGTTTGATGGTGACAGCCTTCAAGCCCTGCCCCCCTCCTGCCCCTGTTGCCCCACCTCTGGGCAACCTAAGAAAGTCTGGCTGCTCCCTGCATTGGTGCCAGTGGGAAATTCAAACCACACAAGCCTGAGTCATGTGTGGGAATCCTCATCCCAGCTCTGCCCCCTAATAGCCATAAAAATGCAAACCAGTCTTTTTTCCTGGCTCTCTCCATCTCTTTTTGGACCTGCTTGGGGGAGCTGGCCCTGCTATCCCCAAAAAGCCTCATTATGTGAGCAATAAATACTTTCCTATCCTATTGGTGCATGTGTAACATCATTAGTCTCGGCATCAGAACCAAATCTTAAGTACATGGGTAGTCATGGGGGGTCCATTCACATCTGTAGGGTGAACACAACATACCTAGTTATGTACAGGTCTCCCCAAATTCGGAAAGTAGAGTGTTTCTACGAAAGCTTTTATAAGCCAAAATGGCATAAAGTGAATTGTATGTCTTTTGAAAGTTCGTATTACATCACTCACTTTTAGGAAAGACCTACATTAGTATGATAATATCTTTTTCATAAAAATGAAAATCCTCTTTGGATTTTTTTTCTTGATTAGGGAAAATGTGTTAGTCTTTCATATATATGTTTGTTATCTCACTTGATAGATAGATAGATAGATAGATAGATAGATAGATAGATGATAGATAGAGTTTTATTTAGAGGGATTTGTTTTAAGAAATTAGTTTACATGGTTGTGAGGGCTGACAAGTCCAAAATTTGTAAAGCAAACCAGCAGACTAGAGATTCAGGTAAGAGTTGATGTTGCAGTCTTGAGTCCAAAGGCTAAAAACTCAGGTGGAATTTCTTTGTTGCAATCTTGAGGCAGAATTCCTTCTTATTCAGGATATGCCACTCTCTGCTCTTAAGGCCTTCTACTGATTGGATGAGGCCCACCCACACTACATAGGGCAATCAGCTTTCCTCAAAGTCAACTGACTACAAATGTTAAAATACCTGGACAGTGGCCAAATAGTGAGTTGCTGTAGTCTACTCAAATTGACACATAAATTTACCATCGGATGCCCTTTTATTTCTCTTCTCTATTCTTGGGACTCCAATTACAAGTTGTTCAATATTTTCTGCTTGGTCTCCTACACAGCTAATTTTCTACATTATTTATTCTCTTTTTTTCTCAGCTTTAGTTTGAATATTTTTATACTCCTATTTTTCAGTTCACCACTTCTGTCTTTTGATAGATTTATTAACCTATTGGAATTTTATTTTCTGTTATATATTTTTTTTCAATTTTAATATATCCAATTGATTCTTTTTAAGATAGATGCCACCTTCTAGCATTTTTTCTCCATCATTTCCTCTATTTTGGGGGCATATTAATTATAGTTACTTTAGAGTCTATGTCTGAAAACTCCAATATCTGGTTTCTCTGTGGTCTGGTTTTACTCTTTATTTTTCTCCTGATTTTCAGTATTTCTTCTGGTTGCCTGACCTCCCTAGTAACTTTTATTGCTGCTGAAAATTACAAATAAAAAATTGTAGAGCTTCTGATGACATCATAGTCTTTTAGAAAGTTTGATTTTCTTCTAATTGGCAGATAAAGAACAGCTGCTCATCTTTAATGGAGCCCATTTCCCATTTACACATATTCTTAGAACATTGTTCTTTTAGGGTCTCACCTAAAAGCCTGAGGTGTTTATTAGGGACCTTCATCCTTGATTTTCCCTGAACTCCAATTTTTGCTTCCCAAGTTCCATGGGACTGCTGAGTTATATGCTTCACCTCCTAGCAGTTGCGTTCTAGTTGGGGTCTCTGTACCTCTCCTCAGGACTGCATATTCTCTCTGGATCCCCATTCCTTGGCATCTGGTCTTTCTCAGTCATAGGTGCTTATTACCCCTGATCTCTAGCTTTTTTCTTTATCCTTCTAATTTCAGGAATATGCTGCTTGATGCTTTAGATCACTACTTTCCATTTGGGCTCTGTGACCCACACTGTGAAAAATATACCAATAGCTATAATCAGCAGACGATGCAACACACACTTTAGTGCATTTCTCTGGGGTTTCGATCCCTCAAGCCTGGACTGCTTTGGGTATTTTTTTTCATACCTTCAAACAGCATTAAAGAGATTTTTTTTTTTTGGCTTTCGTAGTTGTTCTCAGTGAAACGCTTAATATAATACCAGCTACTTTTGTACAGCCAGCAGCAGATGTCTGAGTTAAGTTTTGTATAGGACTTACATATAGGAAATTTCTAACTCAGTGTGGGCTCTCTTCCCAGATGAAAAAGGGTTAATGGTTTGTCTGGACAGTAAGGAGTAGACTCCAGTATTCTTTGATGTTTTTTTAAGACATGCAATCGTTCTAATTGCCCTGAAAGGATACTGACATTTGAGAATGAAGAGGGGAGAGTCTCTGTCCCATGTCAGCGCAGAAGCCCAGGCCGTGCAAGCATTAAGATGGGCAGGAAGTATGGAGAGCAGCTGGGGTTCAGGAACCCTCTCATGGATGTTCCTTAGTCAGTAGGGGAAATTGCAAGCAATGATCGTGTCTACCAGCAAGTGTGCTTTCATTCAGTTCCTCAAGGGTCCTGGAGACAAAAGGGAAAATATCTAATAATCTAATCTGAGGAACCGAGGCAGCTCCAGAGAGGAAGATGTATTAGTCTGCTCAGCTGCCATAACAAAGGGCCACATACTGGGAGTGTAAACAACAGAAATCTATTTTCTCACACCTCTGGAAGCTGGAAGTCTGAGATCAAGGTGCCATCAAGGTTGGCTTCAGGTGAGACCTCTCCTCCAGGCTTCCAGGCAGTTGTCTCATTGCTACATCATCACATGGCCTTTCCTGTCTGTGCATGGAGAGAGTGAGTTCTCTGGCATCCCTTTCTCTTCTTATAGGGACACACCAGTGCTACCGGATTAGGGCCCCACCCGTATAACCTCATTTAACCTTGATTACATTCTGAAAGGCCCTATCTCCAAGTACAATCCCATTCTTAGGCACTGGGAATGAGGACTTCAACATAGGAATTTAGGGGAGTCATACATCTCAGCCCTAACAGGGCTCCCCAAGATTACCAGTCTTTGATAAAACTGAGACTGAAGTTGAGACATCCCCTGGTGCCTCCCTGGACCCCCGAGTGATGAGTCCTCATTGTAAGAACATGTCCTGTCCTGTCTCAGGCCTCTGGATCTCACATGGTGATACCCAATGAATATCTTATGAAGCAAACTTAGCAGTTCTAAGTGCGATATCCTATCAGTACAGTATAGTTTTCCCTTCCTTCATGTAAAAGCTGAGGCCCAGAGAGGGTTAATGGTTTGCCCATGATCACACAGCAAGTTGGTGGCTACAGCCCAGGTCTCCTACCTCCATGCCCAGTGTTTTCTCCCCATACCCAGGCAGGCCTCTTCCACTCCCTCACTCCCTGCTAGAATCAGAGAAAAGGGAGCAAATCTGTGAGTCGGGGAGTAGGCACCAACTCATTTCCTCTCACAGGATATTTGTGTTTAAATCTCTGTGCCAAGCAGAGGAAGAGAAATCTAAGCCATGTGTGTGTAGTGGGCTCACAGCGCTCTGAAAGGGCTGGGTAGGTAGTGGGGCTGAGGCCAGGAGACAGGGTCGCCCTGGGGAAGCCTGATCTGCTCATCCTCCTGATTTTCTACCACCAACCACAACCTCATCTTGTGACATTGGTGTGTGGGTGTGTGGGTGTGTGCCCGCGCGTGCACGTGCACATGTGTGTGTGTGTGAGTGTAAACTTGGAAAATTGGACTGTGTCTCTGCATCTAATGCTACAGTTTTCCGGCCCTCATCCCAAATGAAAGGAAAGCCAAATTAGTTCATGTCTTCATATCCAAATTATAATTTAAAATAAAAAAGTGAAATGTTTCTTAAAATGTTAAAAAAAAAAAAAAGTATTTTGGTTTCCAGGATAGAAGAACAATAGTGCCACAAAGCTAATGACTTTCCATGGAAAAAGAGATCTCCAACTGGTGATTATACTTGCCAGGAAAGCTTCCTGAACCTTCTCAGTGAGGCTGAGAGTGCCAATTCTGACTTTGCTGCTCTTCTGACTTTGCTGCTCTCTCAGCAGCAGGCCTGGGGAGGGGCCTTGGAATCTGCATTTCTTACGAATTCTAAGGTGATGTGGATGCTGCTGGCCTCAGAATCATACTTTGAGAGCCACTGGGCTAAGAGAAGGCCAGATTTATTGACCTTCTTCCTCACACGGTCTCTGTCTGATGGGAAGAATAAGTTCCTGAAAGGTCATTGGGATCCAGGAGCTGGGGGAGGTGGCTGCCTGGTGGCAGGGGCACACGTGTCCAGGTTGTTAGTCAGGGCCTCCTGCTCTGGAGAAAGTGTGTGATGCAGTCCATGAGAATAGTATGTTCAGAAATACCTGAGGATAAAGGGGAGCGGTAGAGATCACGCTGGTCACTGAGACCCACAGGTGCTGGGTCCTAAGTCCTAGCTGAGTGTCCGTGGCTGGCCACAGGCACTCCCAGGGAGATGCAGGCTCAGTGAGGCTCAGTGAGCCCCTGTGGACGGGGTCCCAGCGATGCCCTTGTTGAGACGAGCTTACCTGGATTTTGGAGCAAGAGAACAAGCTGGAGGGAGTATCTGCTTTTAATTCTCAAGAACAAGGAGACTGGATCAAATGACCTGTGGGACCAGTGGACCGGCCCAGCCTGCGATCCTGTGCGCTCACATCCCAAAGCTAATGATGTCATCGCCCTGGGCTGTGTCCGATCTGTGTAGTTAAGTTGATGGGATTAATCAGCTCATGTTAACATGCTGATGATCATGAAATAAAGACCGACCCTTTCAATAGGATACTCGGGACTGAGGGACGAACGTGGAATCATTTGGACTTTTTACAGAGGTCATGGTTGAATTATCACAAAACTTCCTTTACTCAAAGCAGATGCTTATTGAGATTAATTTAGTGTGAAAAGTGAACCAGACTGAGTATAAAAGACATTGTCTCCTCAATTATGTAACAGGACACCTCCTCATTGTCCTCTACTCACTGACGATGATTGTGTATTGCCTCCGGGGACATTTCAGCACACAGTGCTGAGTCGCTCTGCAATCCCTCTTTTGGGGATGTTCAATGAGATTTCAGCGTTCACACAAAGACGGAGTGGGCAGAAACAAAAGGGAACATCAATTGGGAAAATGGTGGCCACAGACAGAACCCATCTTTCTGCTGGAACCATGTACGTAGCAATTTTGAGGGATGCACCTTGTCTGAAGGCGAGAAACACAGGGAAATTACTACCTTGTTTCAGGTGCTCACAGGATGCGTGGTGGCGCTGGTCCCAGTCACTTGGGTCCAGAGGAGATGCTCTGTGGAGGGTCTCACTGGGACCCTGGACATGTCTGTCATCTTCTACACACTGTCCTTATCATCTTTTTAAAAGAAAATATGTTCTCTTCCTCATTGGTCTGTTTGTTTCACAGAGTGTTCCTTCTTAAAACTTTCCCCTTTGTTTCCCAGAGCCTCTGGAGCCCTGGCTCTGCTCCTACCTCCTGGCCTGTCCTATCTCCTTCCCCGGGTCCTCTTCCAAAGTTAAATCCTTGATCG
Organism: Canis lupus dingo; assembly: GCF_003254725.2. Lineage (NCBI taxonomy): Eukaryota > Metazoa > Chordata > Mammalia > Carnivora > Canidae > Canis > Canis lupus. The sequence continues at coordinate 70,121,501 of NC_064245.1, forward strand.
TCACCTTTCCCCAGGGCTCAGCTCTCTGCTTCTGCTCACTGGAAACCCCGTCTTCCTGGAGTCGCTTTATCTAGTCCTGCAATTGCTATAGTATTAAGCCCAAAGATACAGAGGAAGCAACGCTATCGTCCACTTGATCAAATAAAACCAAGAGTTTCCCAGGTTGGCAGTGACAGGAGAACTTCCTAGTAGAATATGGAGCAACATCCATATTTAGTCCAATAACAATAACTGCCACATGGCTCCTGTCTGGGTTTTCTTTTCTGTGGCATTCTCGCTCCCTCTCCTTTGGGGCATATCAGAAGGGCCTGTTTCTCTTGCAAATCTCTGACCTAACTGCAAACAAATCCTTTTCCTTGGTTTTCCTAAGCTGAGATGAGAAACTTTCACAGTATGTGGCTCCCTGCAAGGAAGAACACAAGTGATCTAAGTGCAGTGAGACCAGAGAAAGTAAACAACTTGCAAGGGCTGACCTGGGGAGAGCTGTATGAATTATCGTTGTGTGACAGATGACCTCCAGACATGGTGGCATAACTCCAACATTTATTATACTCAGGAGACCCTTCGATGGGAAGCTCTCACTTGAGATCTCATGTGGCTGCACTTATGCCTGGGGAGAGGGTGGGGGACAGCTGCATCATTTGAAGGCTTGACTGGGGCTGGAGGGTCCACTTCCAGGGGTCCACACACATGCCTGGCAAGTTGTTTCTGGGTATTGGCTGGGGTCTCAGCTCCTCTGCCAGAGGGCCTCTCCACAGGACTCCTTGAGCATCCTCAGAGCATGGTAGCTGGCTTTCCGTAGAGCAAGCGATCATTGCAGAAGCTAGAGTGCCTTCTCTCTAACATCAGGAGCCATACATTTCTATGTCATTGATAGCTTATTGGTCACAAAGGGCCATCTGTGATTTAGTATGGGGAATGACAACACAGGGGCATGGATATGGGGAGGCATATCATTGGGGGCCATTTGGGAAGTGGGACCCCTCAAGGGCCAACTTGTTCTCCAGGATCTGTGGGATTGTCCCATTCCATGAGGATCTCTACATGAAGATGCTTTTAGGGACCTTTACTTTTTGGCTTCATCCATAGCCAGAGGTCAAGCACCAACTTGCCAAAAGCATGCAAGGGCACACCTCTTCTAGTTTTATCTTTATTTTATTTTATTTTATTTTATTTTATTTATTTTATTTATTTATTTATTTATTTTTTTAGTTTTATCTTTAGACTTCAGAAGTAGAGGGACGTCTGAGTGGCTTAGCGGTTGAGCGTCTGCCTTTGGCTCAGGGCGTGATCCTGGAGTCCCAGGATCGAGTCCCACATTGGGCTTCCTGCATGGAGCCTGCTTCTCCCTCTGCCTATATCTCTGCCTCTCTCTGTGTGTCTCTCATAAATAAATAAAATCTTAAAAAAAAAAAAGACTTCAGAAGTAGAGAATTTAATTAATCCCATTCCTCAATCCATGTTTACTTTCACCACTCTTCCATGCGAGGTTCCTTTCTTGCTTTATTTACTTATTCTTTTTATCTTCCTTCCACACATATGCTATTTCCTTTACACACCCTTCCCCATGACTACCATAGGCCATCACTTTAAAATGTATGATGGATTGTGTTCTTGGTGAGGACCCTCTTCCTGGCTTGCAGGTGGCTACCTTCTCACTGTGACCTCACAAGACAGAGTGAGACAGAGCTCTGGGTCTTCTTCCTCTTCTTATAAGAGGAATCTTATAAGGACACTAATCTTATAAGGACACTAATCCCATTGTGGGACCCCATCCTGATGACCTCATCCAAACCTAATCACCTCTCAAAGGTCCCACCTCCAAATTCCATCACATTGAGGGCTTCAACATACTGACTTTGGGGGGACACAGACATTCAGTCCAAAACAACAGATATCCTTGTACTTTTATGCATATTAGGAAAATATGTAGTGTTGTTTTGTGCATTTATACATTTTTTATTTTCGTGGAAGTTATTGGACTAAATATGGATGTTGCTCTATATCATTTGGTTCATCTAGCACCCATCTACTCCAAGGTGTGTTCCTGCCACATTTCACTCAGCGATGGGTGGATACTCAGATCCCTTCCAATTCCCCTACCACAAGTGATGCTTCAAAGAATCCCTTGTCCCTTTGGTTTCAAATGAGAATTTCTCTGGGGTCTCCAGAGGGTTCCTAAGGGTCAGATATATACATACTTCATCTCCCTTCCTCAGTATCTTCTTAGGGATGATTAAAACATTCTAAAATTGTGTTGTGATACTCTGCGAATGCACTAAAAACCATTGGATTGTACACTTGAAAATAGGTGAATTGTATGGTTCTGTGTAGTGTATCTCAATAAAATTGTTACCCCAAAATTAGTATGTTGGGATTCAAGCTCTGGCTTGGGTAGTAATCGGAAGCCTGGTGGAGCTATTTATTTAATTAATCAAGAACCCTTGTGTGCCCATGATGTCAAGTTGTAAAATCCTGTAACTCTGTATGCTCACCCCTGCCAGGGAATTAAAAGACCCTGATGATAAATAAATAGATAGATAGATAGATAGATAGATAAATAAATAAATAAATAAATAAATAAATAAATAAATAAAAGACCCTGATGAATTCTCTACCGTCTCACTGCCCCCAGCACCAAACACTGGCTCAGGCATGCAATAGCTGCTCAATAAATGTTTGACAAATAAATGTCACAGAGTAGACAGTCAAAAAGTGCTGACAGTATTGAAGTAACTCCCCTAACGTCACATACTTTAGACGTTGAAGGGACCTCACCGGTCGTGCATGCACACCCTCGGAATTCAGGTGCCACACACACAGCCAGCAAAGGCAAAAGAAGAGCCACATGGTAGCCACAGAGGCCTGGAAGGAACAAGACAGTGATCAAATCCCACTCTGGCCAAGGAACCCCCAAAGTAAAATAAAAAAGCAAAAGCAACCTCGTGTTGGTCTTTTGCTCCTCCTGTCCAGACCCCGCTGGTCCCTCAATCCACTTTTATTTTATTTATTTATTTTAAATTTTATTTCTTTATTTCAGAGACAAAGAGAGAGAGCATGAGTAGGAGGAGTGACTGGGGCAGAAGGGGAAGCAGACCCCCTGCTGAGAAGAGAGCCCAACATGGGGCTCCATGCCAGGACCCTGAGACCATGACCTGAGGTGAAGGCAGATGCCCCACCAACTGAGGCACCCAGGTGCCCCCTCCCAACCCACTTTTAAACCATGGACTCAAACACACTTTGCCTTTGCCAGGATGGACTAAAGGTTGCATTAAAGCAGCAGTGGGCTTCCTGCCCGTGTTGCATGAGGAGCTGGCAGAGAGCTGGGCTGGGTCCCGACGAGGTGCCACCCCTGAGGAGCAGGTGGCTGGCAAAGGCTGAGAGGCAGTGTGGAAGGTAAGCGTGGAGGTGAGCCAGGGGCCTTGTTGAGGAGAGCGAGACCATTTGTCAGATCTAAAAGGCCAGGGGGAAGCACAGAACAGCTGGTTGGATAAATAAAGAGTGGGAGGTGGAAGAGGCCAAAGGGCTCAGAACACAGGCTCAGAACACTTTGGAGGTCACCAGGGGTCTTTCTGTTGGGCTGGTGGGGGAGGCAGAGAAGGTCTGGTTAGCTTTGAGAAGGGCTGCCACAGATGGGAGGGTGGTTCTGTGAGAATTAGGAAAGGAGACTGCTCTGGGCCAATGCAGCCTTACCCCAGGGCATATGGCTTGGGGATGGTGTGTAGGCTGGATTGTGGTCTCCTGAGGGGTTCCTATTGTGCAGTGCACAGCCTGGACAACCGTGATGGGCCCTGGCTGAGAGGCTTTGTGTTAGCCAGATGCTTTTCTCTTCGCAGTTTAATTCCTGGCTTCCCAATGGTCCCCCATGCAAGGCACTTCTAATTCACCTATAGCCCCATGGGGTGGGAGTGGGGACACCCAGGGTCACAGCTGGAGTTGGTGTCAGCTGCCTGACTTTTATTTTTTCATTAAGATCAAATTCCCTTAACTTAAAGTTAACTACTTAAAAATGTATAGTTCGGGGGCATTCGGTGTGGTACAACCACAACCCCGAGCTTGTTCCAACACATTTCATCGCACCCCCAGGAAACCTTGTACCCATCAGGCAGCCTTGCCCCATTCCCTGTCCTCTAGCACCTGGAAACTGCTAATCTGTTTCCTATCTCTGTGGATTTACCTATTCTGGACATTTTATATAAGCAGAATCGAACAGTACGTGCTCTTCTGTGTATGAGTACAGTGTTCTTTTCAGTGGCTCAAAATCCCATATCTGGGCAGGGAGCATTTTGTTTATTCATTCGCCTGTTGAAAGAAACATGGGTTTTTCCATCTTTTGACTATTGTGAATAGTGCTGCTGTAAATGCGCATGTGCAAGATTTTGTCGGAACAATTCTTGTTTGTGTTCAGTTCTTTGGAGTATACCTGGGAGTGGAATGCAACGCTTAGCTTTCAAGGAACTGCTAAACTGTTTTTGCCAGCCACATTTCACAGCCATTTTGCATTCCCATCAGCAGTGTATGAGGGCTCGGATTTCCCCACATCCCGGCCAATGCTTGCTATTTCCTCTTTTTTAAAACTTAAAGCCATCCTCGGTGGATGTGAAGTAGTATCTCATTGTGGTTTTGATTTGCATGTCCTTGATAACTAATGACACTGCATATTTTCATGTTTCTGTTGACCTTTTGTAGATCTTCTTTGGAGAAATGTCTACTCAAGTTCTTTGCTCATTTTTATTTTATTATTTTAATGTTTATTTATTTACTTTAGAGAGAGAGAGAGAGGAAAGGAGAGAGAGAGCATGCAAGTGTAAGTGGGGAGAGGGGCAGAGGGAGATGGAGAGAGAATCTCAAGCAGACTCTCCAACGAGCTCAGAGCCTGATGCAGGCTTGATCCCAGGACCTGATCCAAAATCAAGATACTTAACCAACTGAGCTACCCAGGGGCCCCTCTTTGCTCATTTTTAAATTAGATTGCGTGTCTTTTTTATTATTGAGTTGTTAAGAGTTAAGAGCTCTTTACATATTCTGGATGCTGTGTGACTTTTTTTTTTAAGATTTTATTTATTTATTCATGAGAGACACAGAGAGAGGCAGAGACATAGGCAGAGGGAGAAGCAGGCTCCTCACAGTGAGCCCGATGTGGGACTCGATCCCGGGACCCTGGGATCATGCCCTGAGCTGAAGGCAGATGCTCAACCGCTGAGCCACCCAGGTGTCCCTGCTGTCTGACTTTTATTCTTTTAAGTCAGGTGCTTTGGCCTAGGTTCTGTCACTTGAAATAAAGGGAAACCTTTAAAGTAAATTTGAAGATGCCCCTGGGGGTCATCTGAGGCCATGATGGGCACGCATGGCTGTTCAACTTCCCATCCTGCCCAGTCCTGATTCTGTCCCCTTCCCCCGCAGCAAGCACCACGCACAGCTGCACTGACAGCTTTCCGGGGACACGAGACTTTCGGTGCTAAAACCGGAAGGTCCAGCCGGGATGAGTTGGGCATCTTCGTGTGCTAACCTCATCTCGGGCTGCTTCTCAGGGAACCTTCCCACAACTGCAGGTGCCAGAGCCAGCTCAGTCTGGTGCCAAAGGCCAGACACTCTGCTTCTACCACACACGTCAAAGGATGTGCAGGAGGAGAGGAGGATGCCAGGGTGACTCAGCAGGCGACCTGGCCTCCTAAGGCTGTTAACTTGGGACAAGAATCTATTCTTTAGATGACTGAGTGTGTGTCATCCAGACACGAGAAGGTAGGTGCCCGAAGCTGGCTGGGCTGTGCTGCGTGTCATGGTGTTCCAAGCACCTGGCCTGTCATAGACTAGAAACTAGTCCACGAAAAGAACGGGCTCACCCAACTCAGGCAGAAGGACGGAGCAGGAGGCCACATACAGGACAGCCCAACACATGTGCTACCCAGCCAAACCTCTGGATCCCCACTGATGTGGTGGTTTGCTGGGCACCCCTAGTCTGTCTACTTAGGCCCAGATTGCTGGGACTGGCTTCCTTTTTGGGAGTGGGGAGCAGAGGCAGAGGGAGAGGGAGAGAATCTTAAGCAGGTTCCATGCCCAGCACAGACCCCAACATAGGGCTTGATCTCACAACCCTGAGACCATGACCTGAACCAAAACCGAATCAGTCACTTAACCAACTCAGCCACCAAGGTGCCCCAGGATTGTCTTCTTTGTTAGAAGCCAGCCAATCAGTTTACCCCAAAAATGTGCAAACAAGAATCACTGTGCCCAAGTTTTCTATAGGTTTTATCTCTCTTCTTCTCTATTTTAAGTCTTATTTTTGCCTTTGTTCTTTGACAGTGGCCTCTGACTGTCTCTCCCCTGTTGGAGTTTATTAACCAGGGTTTTTCAGAGAAACAGAACTAATATGATCTATCATCTATCTATCTACCTATCATCTATCTATCTACCTATCTACTGATATCTATATACATATAGAGATATAGATATGGATTAGCTCACCCAGTTATGGAGGTTGAGAAGTCCAGACCTAAGAGAGCCCATGGTGGAGTTCCAGTCCAAATCTGAAGACCTGAAAACCAGGAGAATTGATGGTGTAAGTTCCCATAGGAGTCTAAATCCAAAGGCAGAAGACCCATGTCCTAGCTTGAAGATATAATTCTTTCTTTTTTTTAAAGATTGTATTTGTTTATTCATGAGAGACACACAGAGAAAGAGGCAGAGACACAGGCAGAGGGAGAAGTAGGCTCCATGCAGGGAGCCTGACGTGGGGCTTGATCCCGGGTTTCCAGGATCACAGCCTGGGCTGAAGGCAGCGCTAAACCGCTGAGCCACCCGGGCTGCCCTGAAATCGCTTTCCTTTGAGACTTCATTTTCCTAGATGTTAAACGCATGAAAGGATCTATATTGTTGCCCGAATCAGATCTCACGACGGTGTTGCAGAAAAAAATAAGGGGTAGTTTTTAGGCCGTTAGATAAAACTCTGGATTATGAGTTAAATGTCCTGAAATGCACCATGTAGGGAGGGTGGGTGCTCGTTCCCCCATTTTTTCCTGCAGGAGCTGGGGAAGCGTTCAGTCATAGGTAAGCCTGTTGCTTACTGTCGAGCCGGCTCCAAACATTGCTTGTGCCTGATGCGCTGATGAGCAGGCAGGGCGGTGGGCAGGCCCCTGACCCTGGAGCCCACGGCCTAGACTGAACTCTCAGCTCTGCCCACTTGGATGAATACACTAGGCAAGTTTCCCCATCTCTATCCGCCTTGGGTTTCCAGGGCTGCTGTGACAAATTACCAAAAACCTGGCTGTCTTGAAACAACAGACATTTCTTCCCTCATGGTTCTGGAGGATAGAAGTCCCAAATCAAAGTGTCCACGGGGCTGTGCTCCCTCCTGCGTTTCTAGGGAAGAATCCTTCCCTGCCTCTCCCAGCTCCCGGGGGTGGCGGGGAATCCTCAGAGTCTCTGGGCTTCCGCTGTGTCTCTCCAGCCTCTGCGTCCACCATCACGTGGCTTCCTTCCCTCCGTCTCCATCCTGACGCCCCCCTCCAATCTAATACAGCCTACAGCCTCATCTGACCTTGATTACATCTACCAAGACCCCATTTCCTAATAAGGTCTTGATCTGAGGTTCTGAGTGGACATACATTTTGGGGGACACTTACTCAACCCAATACACTCCTCCTTCAGGTGGAGAGGTAATCTGGGGACTTAGTAAAGTAAAATACTTAGAAAAGCAGCCGGCCCAATTAAGTCCCCCTAGTTGTGGTCTTTTTTTTTTTTATTTTAATTTTTTTACATATTTTTTAATTGGAATTCAATTTGCCAACATATAGCCTAACACCCAGTGCTCATCCCATCAAGTGCCCCCTCAGTGCCCGTCACCCAGTCACCCCTCCACACCCTCCCTCACCTCCCTTTCCACCACCCCTTGTTCGTTGTTGCGGTCATTATAACGCAAGGGGCATTTGAAAAGACTCAGAGGAAAGATCATATGTAAATGCCCAATGAAGCACAAGTCCTGGGCAAGCAAGGCGTCCCCTCAAACCCCCGCCCTGCCAGTCCTTTTGAATCTTTGTCTTTTATTTGCCAGAATATCAAGTTTTCCTCTTGCAATCCTTCCCTTAAAGAATGGTTTATCTGGCCATTTGTTTATGTGTGGAAAATGCATAAAAATTTATAAAATAAACCCATTTACTTCCAGACGAAAGTTAGCATTTTGCCTGGGGTGAATTTTTGTGGCTGAGTTATAAAATTCTGAAAGTAGGAGTTTCTTTTCTTTCTTTCTTTCTTTCTTTCTTTCTTTCTTTCTTTCTTTCTTTCTTTCTTTCTTTTTTTTTTTTTTGAAAGTAAGGGTTTCTAATGAAACCGCGCTACCCTTTAATGAACATCACCACCCTCACTATAATAAAGAATGTACAATATTTGGCATGATGCACTCTGGAAAAATCGCCTAATATGTAATATGAGTGATTGCCTCCTTCGTGAGCCAAGCTCTGTTTCCATTTTGTGGGGTAATTCAGCTCAACAAGTATTTATTGAGTGCCTACTAGGTCTCAGTCACTGTGCTGGGCAGTGGGGATCTAAGGATAACATTGGTGGGGGTACAGTGTCATAAGTAATAGTGATCTCTCAGCCAGGTGCATGTGGAGTGCCAATCTAAGTGCTTTGCATACTCACATGACCTAACAGGATCCCCCACTTACAGATGGGACATCAGAGGTATGGTGAGGTCCGAATCATTTGCCCACCATTCTGCAGCCAGCAGGGAGAAAGTCAGGGGTCACATCCCCTGTCCTGGGAGGTAGGTAGAGTGCAGTGGCTAAGTTCAGTACGATGGGTCAGCAGAGGAGTGCCACCTCTGCATGGTCTGGGAAGGCCAGGGAGGGCTTCTTGGAAGAGCGTACTTACAGGGAACTGGAGCAAAGGCTGGTGAGAGAGAGGACCAGAGAGCACCATCCCTGAGCTTAGAAATGGCTCAGTGTGTGCACCCATGAGCACCCATGTGCCTGTGTTGGGTGTTGCTGGACCCGCATCGTGGGTAAGAGCGTCCAGAGACTCATCCAGAGAAGTGGGCGTGGGTCAACATGAGGAACAATGTGGATGCTTCTTTTATTTTTTTTTTAAGATTTTATTTATTTATTCATGAGACACAGAGACAGAGAGAGATTGGGGCAGAGACACAGGCAGGGGGAGAAGCAGGCTCTCTGTGGGGAGCCCGATGTGGGACTCGATCCTGGGACCCCAGGATCATGCCTTGAGCCAAAGGCAGATGCTCAACCACTGAGCCACCCAGGCATCCCAAATAAAGTCCTTTTGTAAAAAAAGATATATTTGTATCTATTTCAGGTGTCAACCCCAAAAGTTTGAATCTTACCAGTGTTTTGCTGAAAGCAGGCTGTTCGTGCTGCCATAACAGTAACAGCTTGCGTACCTGAAAGCTTCTTGTGCACTAAACATCACTGCTAAGATCTTACATGTTTTGATTCTTCTAGTCCTTACCAGGACTCAACGAGGTAGACACTATTGGTGTCCCACTGTCAGATAGGCCAGTCTGAGGCACAGGGAGTTTCCTCTGCATGTTGGCCCTGGAAGGGGTCAAGCCGGGATTTGAACCAGGCAAATGGCTCTATAATCCAAGCCCACCATTCTTTAATGAATGGATTATTGCCACGGGAAAGCCCCACCGTCACTGGCCTCAGGTGGGCTCTGGACAGAACTGCGTGCCCCCTCCCCCATATTCATATGTTGAAGCCCTTACCACAATGTGATGGTATCTGGGGATAGGGCCTTTGGAAGTAACCAGGGTCAGATGAGTATCTTTATTAAAGGAGCCCCAGATGGGATCCCTGGGTGGCGCAGCGGTTTGGCGCCTGCCTTTGGCCCAGGGCGTGATCCTGGAGACCCGGGATCGAATCCCACGTTGGGCTCCCGGCATGGAGCCTGCTTCTCCCTCTGCCTGTGTCTCTGCCTCTCTCTCTCTCTCTCTGTGACTATCATAAATAAATTAAAAAAAAAAAATTTATTAAAAAAAAATAAATAAATAAAAATAAAGGAGCCCCAGACAGCTCACTCCCCCTCTTTCTCTGCCACGGGAGGAATGAGGGAGAAGGAGGCTGTCTATGCAAGCCAAGAAGAGTCCTTACCAAAAATCTGACCGTGATGGCACCTTAATCTCAGACTTCTAGCTTCCAGAACTGTGAGAAATAAGAGTTTGTTGTTTAAGGGCTACAGACTATGGATAATCTTTCATGGCAGCCAGAGCAAACTAAGACAGGGTCAGCCAAGATATTGAATCTAATAGCCATCAGGGTGGGTAGAGATGCACACCTGCTGGCTGCTTCTGGCTTTTTTGTTTTTTAAAGATTTAATTAATTAATTAATTTTAAAGAATTTTATTTATTTATTCATGAGACACACACACACACAGAGGCAGAGACACAGGCAGAGGGAGAAGCAGCTCCACACAGGTAGCCTGACGTGGGACTCATCCCAGGTCTCCAGGATCACGCCCTGGGCTGAAGTCAACGCTAAACCACTGAGCCACCAGGGCTGCCCTGTTTATTTATTTTTAAGTTTACTTATTTATTTGAGAGTGAAAGCATAGGCAGGGGTTGGGGGGGTGAGTAGTAGAGGGAAAAGGAGAAGCAGACTCCCTGCTCAGCAATGTGGGGCTCAATCCTGGGACCCTGAGATCATGACCCAAGCCGAAGGCAAATGCCTAACCCACTGAGCCACCCAGATACCCCTAAGACTTTATTCATTTTTTTGAGAGAAAGTGAGAGAGCATGCACAAGCCAGGGAAGAAGCAGAGGAAGCTGAGCAGGGACCCCGACGTGGGACCCCAGGATCCTGGGATCATGAGCTGAGCCGAAGACAGATGCTTAACCACCTGAGCCACCCAGGCACCCCTGCTTCTGGCTTACTTGCGGTCCCCAGGAGCCATCTGATGTGATCTGTGTGCGTGTGAGCCACAGCAAGACAGGGGCGGTGCTGCACCGTGTCCTGCTTTGGAATGAAGGGTTAATACCCCATGACACATAGTCCTGTCAAAAGTGTGCACCGTGTCACAGATGCTCAGGGACCAGACCCAGCTCTGCCTCTTACAGACTCTATAGTCTCAGGCATATCAGAAGTCCCTGGACCTCGATCTTCTCACCGTACAAGGGGGGGGTAAGAATACTTACCTGTCACCATTGATGTGACATTTCCATGGGATATCCTAGGCCCAGAGCCTGTGAATACTTAATATATGGTGGGTATCATGTTAATAAAAATTCCCTTTTCGATACTTAGTTCAGGCCTCCCCTCATCTTGGAAGCTCTTCCCCTCAATCCCCTCTGTCTGTCACCCGTGTTGATGGGGGCTCCTTCTCCAGTTAGGTTCAAACTACTTGCTGACTTGTCCACCTGCCTCCAGATTCACAGATGGATCCTTTGGGTGCACACTGCTTCTAGTTGAAGCTGAGAGATGGGCAAGGGCTGTAGGTCCATGTCAGGTGACAGAAGGAAGGAAAGTCATTTCAGAAAGAGGCTGACAGGTTGCACAAGGGTGCCCGGGGTGTCTGGGAGGAGAGGAAGAGGGCGGGCAGGGGTGCCATTTGTGCTGGAAGGTGCAGGGGGTGCAGAGAGCTGGGCACTGTCCCAGGCACACGTGTGTCCCCCTGCAAGGTTTTGAGCAGAGAGGCTGGTTTAGATTTGCTAAAGTCTAAGCAGAAGCCCTGAATGCAGCAGGGACATTTCCCAGCGTGGGGGAGCCTACAGAGAAACGGGGAGCCTGGCTGGTGAACGCTGGCCGAGACCTTGCATATTGGGGTCCGAGCACAGCGGTCTGGATGACTGCAAAGTTTCAGCTAAGGATCAGGGTCTCGGGGTCGTTAATACCCTCACAGGCAGGCGACGTGGTTCCCAGGCCCTCTCCTGGGACCTGACCCTTCACCCCTTCCCAAAGGTGCCGTGGGGAAGCCGAGGCTGGAGCTGGGAGGCTTTCTTCCATTTTTTGTCCCGTGATCATTAGGTTTGCTGATAAGTGGGGATTATTAATTAAAGGGATAAAGCGTGTGCTTCCAAGGGTGATTACCGTTACTGTAAATCAGACTTAATGGCTGCAGAAATTCATTAGGGATTCATTTCCTAATGATAATGAATTGGCTTGCGCAGATGTCAGATGCAGCCGTGACCGTAATTCTAATTCGAGGCTCCAGGAGTGGGAAGTGTCCGGGACCGAGGAATCACGGCGACCTCCTCAGAACGTGGGGCTTCCTGGTGTGTGCTGGGCAGCCGCGTGGACGGGGGCCTCTCCCGAGGACCTCCGGGCCTTTGCTCTTGCCACCTTCTTCCAGGAACAACGTTCCTGCTACCTTGTCTCTTGAGCCTCACTTTCCTTGGAAGTTGTCCCTGACTGCTCCTGGGCGAGGCCAGGGCCCCTCTGAGCTCCTGAAGCACCGATCTCTGGACTCCCTTGGGGGCAGGCACTGGCTTAACTCCGCCTCTGCCTCCCCTGCACCCAGCATATCGTTGGCGTTCCTGGGGGTGGCCAAATAGATGCACAGACGAGTGGGCACATGGATGTTTCGCTGGAGGCATCTGATGTGGCCAAACTTGCAGCTGACTGATTCTGTTTGGAACTTGGGGGTCAGAGAGGAACCACCTGGGACAGAAGGAGCAAGCCCCCTGGTCACCAGGAACATCAGGCCTCACCATGTGAACCAAGGTGAGTCCCCAGGCACATGGATACCTGAATTTAGCAGGTCCCGAGTCTAGAGAAATCCACAGGATGTTAAGCAAGGCAGCAGAAGACAAAGGACCCCAAGCTTGTTGCTAAGGCCCAGTTTCTCCACCTATAAAAGAGGATACCAACGGTTATCGTGGGGAACATAAGAAATACACACCAACTCGAGTGCCTAGCACAGCGCCTGGCACCTGGTAAGCATTGAACAAATATGAGCCATTATTATCATTATTTTGCTGAACAAATGAGGAGGAATCTCTAATTTTTAAAAAGATTTTATTTATTTATTCATGAGACACACAGAGAGAGGCAGAGACACAGGCAGAGGGAGAAGCAGGCTCCCTGTGGGGAGCTGGATGCAGGACTCGATCCCAGGACCCCAGGATCACAACCTGAGCCGAAGGCAGACGCTCAACCGTTGAGCCACCCAGGTGCCCCCAGAATCTCTAACTTTGTATCCAGGAGGAAAGCTGGTTTACTTGTAAATATAGACCCATGCCGAGCATGGCAGTCCAGGCTTCAGGAGGATTCCACAAGGGATGGGTGGGGAGGGAGCAGGGGAAGGGAAGGACCAGGAGGACTCAGAAGGGCTTGGCCTTGCAGGAAGAGCAGGGTGTGCCTGGTGAGTGGGGAGGGTGGAAGGGCAGATGGGGGGGAAGGGGGGGCCTACAGCACCTGACCCTCAGGTGGCCCAAGGCACGGCTTCTGCAGCCTTCTAGAGCAGTCTGGCCAGGCAGACCTACTCAGTGGGTGGGACGATTGTTCCTGACACAGGACATGGCCCTTCCGTCCTGGGCCTCCCCAGCCAAGTGCTCACAGAATGAGTTGGGAAGGATTTGGTCCTTTATAGACCAGGAACCAGGCTCAGCAAGGTTAGGTGACCTGCTGGTGGCTCTCAGCCGAGAATCGGGCCCTGTCAGCCTCCTCTCGAACTGTCTGGAAACCTGACCAGCTGGCCTCTGAGGAGGAGGGTTCCTCTCCAGATGGCAGGCTACTTCCCTAAGTAGGGAAAGGGAGGAGGAAAGTCTTTTCCGATACTGTATTTTGTTTTTTGGGCCAGAAGTTTACATTTGGGTCCCTGTGAATTGCCAAAGCCTCTTGGGAATGTAATCTGTAAGTATCTATTAACATGTGGAAACACACATTCCCTTTGATCCTGCAATCCCACTTCTGGGAAGCTATCCCACAGAAATGAAAACCCTAGAATGTAAGGCCATAGGAACAGGATGTTTATTGTCGCATGTTTGTGGTGGCAAAAACCTGGAAGCAATCTGAAAGTCCATCAGGACTGGAATAAGGTTGAGTACGTTATGATACATGCCTTTTGGGAACATCAGCCTTCTAAAAATTAGATGTCTACGTAATTATCTGGAGGGCTGTCCTCGATACATTCATTGCTAAGTAAGAAAACAAAAACGAAATACGCAAAAAACCGCCTCCAAATTGGCCAGTAATGTGAATTATGCAATGCCATAAAAAATAATTAAAAAGTTCTATATGTGGATTTTTATTAATTTGCCTGGACTGCCATAACAAAGTACCACAGTCCGGGAGGCTTAAGGAACAGAAATGTACTTTCTCACAGTTTTGGAGGCTCGAAGCGTGAGACCAAGTGAGACCAAGGCGTTGGTAGAGTTGGAACCCGGGACTAGCTCGGTGTTGCTAGACTTGGGGTAACTGTACATGGTGAGGAAATATTGGGAAGCGAGGCAGGAGCCAGGTTCTGTAGACCCCAGCCCTCCCCCTGCCCCCCCCCCCCCCCCGGCCCTGCAACTAAGAAGTAAGATCCCGAGAAAAGACACATAGATACCTGTTCAAAGAGCCTTCCACATTTTATTCCAATGAGTTCTTACCATCGGATGGTGGTAAGCACTTTTCTCATGGATGCCCTAGCCTAGTGTGTAAGCCCCATGACAGGAGCCACTGCGTCTGTTGGCCTTAGTGGCACTCCTGCGAGCTAGCGCTGAGCCTCATACCTGGCAGGGACCAGCTCCATTCTTCAGACTTGGAAGGAATGAACAGATTCTGTGAGGCAGGGGTCACTATGCCCATTTACCAGGAGAGACGCTGGAGGCTTTGGGCGATGATCCGCCAAGGTCATCTGGGCGACTCCACGCCAGGATTTCTCCTCTTCCTCTTGCTCCTGATAGGCTTTGTGGCAACCCTGTTACGTGGTGGTGGGGGATGGGGGGGTGTTTATTCCTCTCCCAGGAGAAGAGCCTGCCTGACTTCTCACGGAAAGTGGAAGGAGACAGTGGTGATGTTGGGTCTCGCCTAACCCCGCAGGGCGCGTTCTCATGACACATCTGGATATGGTTGGCCACGGCCCCATGTGTGGAGGGTTCTCGTTTAGAGTGCCTTTTTATAGGCTTGTGATGAAATTCTCTTGTGCTTTGTAGATGCCAGCCTGCCCTTTCAGAGATGACCCCCCCCCCAACTGGAGGTCGGCGGCTTTTTGCTTGTTTTCCTAACAGGCATAGAGACAGGTGTACCTCTCTTTGCCATGTTCACTGCTGTTTGAAAGAGGGTCCTTATGTCATGGGGGAAAATAGTGGTCGTGGCAGGGGACACATCATGCCAGGTACGCTAGCTGTGATCTCATTCAACGCTCCTGACAGCTCCGCTGCATAGGACTACTACCCTCGTTGGACAGAAGAAGAGACGGGGTTCAGAGAGGGTACGGTTCCTGCCCCAGGGCAGGCGTATGTAAGTGACAGAGGCAGGACTTGTGTCTGACTGCACCTTGCCCTCCTTCACTGCTCTCTGAGGGTCACTGCCTGAGGCCTCATCTTGGTCATCACTCTTCTGGACCATTTTACATCCTGGACTCTGGGCTTCAGTTCTTCTTCCTTCACCTGGACACCTCTAGGTTTTCCTAAATCACAAATCCCCACAGCCATTCCCCTGCTTAAAACACAAATGAGTCTCCACTGGTCTCAGAAGAAAATTCAGCTTGTCAGCTATCCTTCTTTCCTCCATTTAAGAATGAATTTTCTGGGGGGAGCCTGCCTGGCTCAGTCCCTAAAGCACGTGACTCTTGATCTGGGGGTTGTAAGTTCCAGCCCTATGCTGGGTGTAGAGATTACTTAAAAATAAAATCTTTTAAAAACTAAAATAAAAAATAAAAATAAGTTTTCTGGGGCACCTGGATGGCTCAGTTAAGTGTCTGACTCTCAATCTCTGCTCAGATCATAATCTCACGGTTGTGAGTTCAAGCCCCACATTGGGCTCTATGCTAGGTGTGGAGCCTACTTAAAAATAAATAAGTAACTAAATAAATTTAAATAATGAGTTTTCTTAGGAGTTCTCCTTTTGGAGAGAGGACCTTTTTTTTTTTTTTTTTTTTTTTTTTTAACAAAACAGAGATAAGAAAATGGAACAATAAGAAGCAGAGTAGGATTGCATATTTATGCCCTACTCCTCAACCGGGTAACAGAATGTAGCTTCTGCGTTTTCTGTGAATGACCTAACCTGTGTGGTTGGGCACCAACCCAAAGGAGAAAGGAACCTACAGCTTGATGGTCATGACAAATCAACCTCTCCCATAATTTAAAGTTTTCTTGGGGTGGGGGGGCATCTGGGTGGCTCAGTGGGTTAAGCATCCGACTCTTGGTTTCACCTCAGGTCATGATCTCAGGGTCATGGGATCGAGCCCCACACTGGGCTCTGTGCTCAATGGGGAGTCTAAGACTCCCTCTCCCTCTGCCCTCCCCCCACTACTCCCTCAAATAAATAAATCTTTTTTTGTTAAAGTCTCCTTAGGGGTCACAGAGTCTTTTTCAAGTAAGTGCTCAAACTTTCAGGGTTCCTCCTTCTCTCTTGGCATCCATGAGAGCCAGGTAAGGCTTCCATAACCCCATGCTTGGCTCTGGTGGCATGTTCATTTGGGTCTGATCTGGTCCCTGGGCCCTGTGTGGGATCTAATGAGGGGCAGCTGGGTCATGCTGTCCTTCTGGCATCGTCTGGGCACTCATGGCAAATGACCTTGACTATTTCATTCTGTTCTCAAAGATCCTGCATTGTGTGTCTCCTTCCTTCTGACTTGGGCTTCCAATCATTCCCTTGGTCTCTTCCCTCTTGCTGGGAATGTTCCCCCAGGTGGGAACATTTGAATGCTCTGCTGGTTGTGGAGAACGAGCAATGCCTCCTTAGCGTCGCATATCTAGACATTTCCTCTGTCTATGCTTCACTGTTGCCCTTGGCCGCTATGTTGGATGTGGCACCACATGCAATGTGTAGTTTCGTCTAGAAGCTTGCAGCCTCCTCTGGCTCTGGCTCTGCCTGGCAAGCAGGGCAGGAGCCTGATGGAGTTATACAAACTAAGCTGACTTTTCTTCGTAAGCTCCCTGCCTCATTATGTGCTATCTTCATGGCTTGACTTTCCCTCGTGCCTGCAGGGCTAGCCTTTTATTGGTATGGAACATTCCAGCAGGGCAAGTTAGTGGCGAGTCAAGACTTTTCTGAGGCAAAATCTGCCATTGTTCCTTCATGCCTGTCTATTTCCTTGTAGCTGTTTTCGGGTGTTAGAAAATTGGATTAAGCTTCAATCGCATTTTCCCCTAAACACAAAAGTCCAAAATTAGTAGCACATTTCTAACAGAGCTCACTTAAAGCCACATCAAATTAGATAGAGTCATTTTAAAGCGGTCCTGTATATATTGTGCAGTGTGTATTGGAAAGGTTTATGAAGTGAGGTATGTTTGTAAATACTGGAAAGCTCAAAATTGTTTTGACCTTGTGATATTTGAACCATATTCTTGTAAATTGTATTCAACTTGGAACTGACATCCTGTGGATTTATAGCCCTTGCCCCCGACATATTGCTTTGCAATTTTTATTACAAGCTCATTTGATGATGTTTTGTTTTTATAAACCTTGATGTTATCCAAAGTTATGTAAGATCAAAGGATACTGAAGATGGAATTCTCCTTTGAGAGCTCCTCTTCATCCCTCAGCACCTCTCATCTTAAGGATGCATTAACTGAGGCCCGGGGAAGTGAAATAAATTCTTTAAGCCACCTAGAGTGTGGGCATCTGGCTTGGGAGTTTTAATTCAAGGCCCCTGGATGCAGATTGGGGGACTGGACTGACCACATGTTTTGAAGGGACATAGGCAGGGCTGAACTCCATGCCAAGCTACCAGCCTCGCAGGTGTGTGACTCTGGTTACGTTGCTCACCTCTCTGAGCTCAGTTCCCACCCCTGCCCCTACCCCCAGCCCTGTGAAATGGGGAGATGTGTCCTTATCTCAGGGCCGTTTCAAGAGTTAACAAGCATGAAACACAGAGCCCAAGGCCTGGTTCCTAGAAGATGCCTAGTTCCTATTCTTTTCCTTGTGCTAGTGCCTCCTTGTCCAGTACAAATTCCACTCAATTAGCCTGGGTATGAGGAGAAGTAGGTGAGGAGGCCAAGGACTGAAGGTGATGATGCTTCATTTTGTCAGTGGGCGTGCAGGCTCTTGGTCTCGGGGGTCTGAGATGTGAGGGGTCCAGGTTGAGTGGCCATCACACCACCCTCAGGTGTGGAAACTCTGGCTGTGGAGATTCTCACTCTGGAAATCGCTGCCACTCCTGCCACCTCCCTAGACTCGCACATCCCTTCCCTTTCTGTACCTCTCGAGCCCTGAGTACTGATTTAGGAACTGGGTCTGGCCGTCTGTAACAGAATGGCACTAGAGGGGCCTCACCAAGGAGTGGTTTATGTTTCTTCAAATCACAAAGAGTCTAGAAACGGAGGTCTCAGCCGGTACAGTGGCTCAGTGATGCTCCCAGGCACTCGGGCTCCTTTTGTCTTCCTGCTCCACATCTATAGCGTGTGGCCACCTGTCATTCATAAGGTCACTTCCTGGTTACAGGCTGGCCACTTCCTGGTACAGGCCAGTCTCCCACCTGAGGTGCAGGTAAAGGAAGAAGAAGGAAGAAGCATCAGTAGAGAAGGATGTAGAAGCGTTCCCAGCAATCCCTAGCCAGCTCTCTTCACACGTGATGGCAGATAACAGATGGCCAGGAATTCTTTGGCACTCGCCATCAACGAGGGGCAGGGTCTGTGTCCTCTCACCTTGACTCTGAGTGGGCTCAGGGCTGCTTGAGCAACATCATGCAGCAGAAGTGGTGCTGGGCTAGTTTCCAGATTGAGGTGTTAAGGAAGTGAAGGCTTCTATTCCCTTTCTCTTGCAAAAACCCTTGCTCTTAGAACCTACCCGCCATGCTGCGAGGAGGCAAGTCACCTTGCAGAGAAGGATCGAGCCTACAGTTGCCAGCCACAGCCAGCACCAGCTTGCCAGCCATGGGAGTGCGCCATCCTGGAAATGGATCCCCCAGCTCCACTGAGCCGCCCCAGTGATACCATCGTAGAACAAGATGAGCCCGGCCTGCATTCAGATCATAGAGGAGATAGATAATGGATGTATAAGTCACTAGGTTTGAGATTGGTTTTTTTCTCTGTAATAGATGGCCAGAACACATGCCACTGGCCAGGAGGCTGTCACATGGTCATCTCTAACTGCAAAATAGGTCGCGTGTGTCTTTAGCAGGCACATTGTCACCTGGAAAGAGAAAACGGATTCTTTTAGTAAAGAAGAAAGGAACAGGTAGAGAGTAGGCAACCGTAAGGGTCTATCAACTTCGTGATTGACAAGTCTTTAATCTCCTATCACTGTTGTATCATTTTTTTTTTTTTTACTGTTTATCCCCTAAAGAATGTACCCCACTGGCATACAGCATGTGCTCCATATATGTATTTATAAGTTATACGTGTATAAAAACCATAAATATATTGAGAATGCTATATATTCTGTTTTGTATATTGATACAAAATAGAAACTCCAAAATGGGTTTTTAAAAATATCAAACAAGATTATTTTATTCATTCACAGTACCAAGACAAAAATTATTAATAATCTTTTAAGGGTTTAAAAAATGTATCTTACTTCATATGATCTGTAACTCATATCTCCAGGCACAATATATAATCATTCAGGGAAGTTTGTTGTTAATGGTAGTGGGTGTGAATCCATACTTAGCTCATTTTCTTGATGAATTCTCTCTCTCCGTCTCTCTCTCCTATTGCCATTGCAATTGTGATGGATGTCAGGGTTCTTACCTAACAGATGACAAAGAGCTTGTAATTGGAGGAGGAGATGTGTCAAATTTGCTGGGTTTTTTGCTCCTTTGGGTTTATGCCTTTGGTATTATCTTCGATCCATAGTTTCTTTGCAGGAATTTTGTTCAACTGTGTGTCTGCAAGAGTTTGCATAACTAGTGAGGTAACATAAAGTTGTAAACCCACTTTATGGAGGAGAGATAAGTACTTGGCAGGGGAGAAATAAATGCACGACAGTGAACAGGCTAAGGGAGGAGTGGGCACCCCTGCCGCTCCCACCTTGTAAGGACTCTCTCTCCTCCAGCCTGATGCTCACATGGACTTACCAGACTCAGTGAGCTCCTGGGCACCAGTATTACCCCACGCATTAGACACAGGCTAGCCTGATTTCCCAACTCCTGCTAACTGTGAGGTAAGAACGAATAGAAACAGAAACTTTTATGCATTTTCTTTTTTTTTTAAGATTTTATTTATTTATTTGACAGAGAGAGAGAGCACAAGTGGTGGGGGTTGGGGGAGTAACAGAGGGAGAGGGAGAAACAGACTGCTCACTAAGCAGGGAGCCTGATGTAGGGCTGGATCTCAGGACCCTGGGATTATAACCTGAGCCAAAGGTAGACACTTAACCGACTGAGCCACCCGGGTGCACCTCTTTATGCATTTTCTTACACCCAGTGCATCATCTTGCATATCTCCTGACATGCATCTTTGCCACTTTGGAGATCAGCAGGCTCTTAGCTGTGAGCTTCTTGTGGACAAAACTTAAGTCCTGTTCATCTCTGAATCCCTAGTGTCGCAGACTGTTCTGACACCAAAAAGTTGCTCACTCGGAGTTTGCTGAATGAATGAATGAATGAACGAATGAATGAGTAGGATAGATCCATGAGTAATAGGACCTGAGGTCTAGGGTTAGGCTCAGGGGTGGAATTCAGGAGCTGGGCCTGGGCCAGCTGAGCAAAGTGAAGTGGGCAGACTGTCTAATTCAGCCACATAAGGCTCTGAGACTCACTTGGATGGCTCCTGCCTCATTTCTCCATCTGTAAATGGAGAATCGTGACAGTAAAACGTGCCCTACTTGTTGTCCAGAGAAGCTGTGAGAGCAAGTGAGGGCCCTCCCAGGGCCTGACACTGTACATGCTAGCAAACATTTGTCCCTTCTCCTAGAAACAGAAAATAAAATATGGTGGCCAGTGCCTGGAGGCAGCCGGGTGACTGTTGGCTTCCTATTACTACTGAAACAGGTGACCACAAGCTTATTCTTTCATAGTTCTGGATGTCAGAAGTCTGCTGTGAGTCTCAGTGGGTTAAAGTCAAGGTGATGGCAGGCCTGGTTCCTTTCTGGAGGTTCTAGGGGAGAATCCATTCATTGCTGTTTCCAGTTTCTGGAACTCACCCCCATTCCTGGACTTGGGGCCCTCCTCCATCAAAGTCAGAGGTGACACTCTGCTTCTCCTGACACTCTGCTTCTGTTGCTACATCTCCTTGTTCTGACCAACCCTCTTGCCTCCCAATGATAAAGACACTTGTGATGCCATTGGGTCCACCCTGAAAATCTGGGACAATCTCCCCATCTCAAGGTCCAAAACTTAATCACACCTGCAAAATCCCTTTGGCCATTCATAGGTTCCCGGGATTAGGACGCTGACACCTTTGGGTGGAGGGAGTTCACCTGCCATCCAGTTTGCCTGGGACAACCATTTTTAGCACTGAAGGTCCCCCCTGAAAATCCCCCCGGGCCCAGGCAGACTGGCTTGTTGGCCATGCAAGCAGGTGGCATCATGTCAGTTGTTAGTAGAGGGGCTATGGGGGTTAGACAGACCGGGGTAGGAATCTCTTTGCACCCACTTACGAGTACCTTGGAGGGTTGGTAAGGGGATTAAATACAAAAATGTGTGGAATAGTGGTACTGTTGATGTGCGAAACAAAGGCAAAAGTAAAACTAAATTTCCGGGGATCCCTGGGTGGCTCAGCGGTTAAGCGCCTGCCTTCGGCCCAGGGCGTGATTCTGGGGTCCCAGGATCGAGTCCCATGTCAGGCTCCCTGAGTGGAGCCTGTGTCTCCCTCTACCTGTGTCTCTGTCTCTGTCTCTCTCTCTCTCTCTCTGTGTCGCTCATGAATAAATAAAATCTTAAAAAAAAAATTTCCTTATACCTATAACCCACTGACAAGTCCTTGAAACAGGCAGAGTGATCTTCCTCTAGGGACTCAACTGCCTCCATGTTAATACTGTGCTGAGGGCAAAAGGCAATCCTAGCCCGACCCCCCGGATCCTGTGACTCTACTAGAATATATAAAAATTCCTTTGAGGGCAGCCCAGGTGGCTCAGTGGTTTAGCGCCGTCTTCAGCCCAGGGCGTGATCCTGGAGAGACCCGGGATGGGTCCCAGGTCAGGCTCCCTGCATGGAGCCTGCTTCTCCCTCTGCCTGTGTCTCTGCCTCTCTGTCTCTCTCTCTCTGTGGGTCTCTCACAAATGAATAAATAGAATCTTTAATAAATAAATAAATAAATATTCCTTTGGGAACTTCCTTCATCTCTACCCCCCAAGATATATATTGGAAATCACCCCCCAAGCGAATGACCCACTGACGTGCATCTGAAGGGTCTCGTGACTAGGGTTTTACTAGACGGTCATAAATGACCTTTTCCTAACTGCAGCTAGCCCTCTCAAGGTTCTGAAAACCTTGCTTCCAAATTCCTTATAGACTTGTGCTACCCCAACCCCCTCCCAACTTGAAAGTATATAATGGGCCCCTCCTCACCACCCCAGTACTGCTCTTCTGCCCATGGGTTCTGTCCCTATGCTTGAATAAAACCACCTTTTTTGCACCAAAGACGTCTCAAGAATTCCTTCTTGACCATCAGCTTGGAACCCTAACATCTTTCCTGCATCACTGTCACTGTCATTATGTGAAGAAGTCTCTGTGGGGTGCCGGGGGCCCCTGAGGAGACACCCCCAGTCCCTTCCACCTCATTCCTGAGATTCTTCTGTTTATAAACCACACCTCAGCGCAGCATGGGCCTGGCTCCCCCATGGGCACTTTTCCCTGGACCACACTCGGGACCTGCCCCCAGCAAGGGCTGAAAGCTATCGGAGCAGGACCAGATCCTGGGGAGTTTGGATGGCCGATGCACTGGGCAGCCCAAAGACACCTGAGCAGGAGGGGGAGGACTGAAGCAGGTGAAAGTGCTCCATTTCCCTGAGCCCAGCTCAGTGCTCTGGGCTGCCCCAGTGCTCCTGGCTGCCCCAGGAGGTGGGGCCTCCTGAGTTGTCAGCCCACCAGGCCTCTCAGCCAGAAGTTCAGGGTGTGGACGGTGACCTTGGCAAAGCATCCATCAAGGCGGGACCTTCTGGGGCCCTCTCTTCTTCCTCCAGAAAGAAATAGCGTGGGGAGTGCCCCCCACCCATGCGCGCAAACATAGCAATTTATTTAAGTTTATTGTGAGGTCAGTCTACTTGACTTTGGGCTGTTCTGCTGATTGGTATTTGTTTAGGAGGCAGATCTGTTCTGCATGAACAAGTCTGGGGTATTTGAACACCCCCTTCCACTCTGGCTCAACAGGAGGTGGCTGCAGAGTCTGGGGACAGTGGAATCTTGACCTTGGAGAGGCAGTCGGCTTGAATTAGAGAATTCTGCATCTGCATTGTGATTGCATCTCATTTGAATTTCACTTCCTGCCTCTACGTTTGGAAGCCTTGGGCATCTGTGGCTGGATTCCTGCATTTGAATGAGCGTCCTTTAATGATGCTCCGTCTGGCCCATCCAGACCCGCTGTGCGTGGTGCCCTGGGCTGCAGGGCCACTGGCCGAGCCGAAAAGACGTTTACGCAGTGAATGTGAGCTCCAGAGGCCTCCTCCCGGCGCGGCGCGGCACGTACTGGCCTGGCTTCTGGGCCATGGGCGCTGAGCAAGGCAGCCCTATCCACTGCCCTCCTGGAGCGGACAGTCAAGTAGGAAGCCCCCCGATTGCAGAGTTACCCAAATAATTAAATGCAAGTCACAAGTAAGAGGCTAGGCCAGTGGCTGCATGATACATTTCTGGTCTCAGAAATGCAGGACAGTCCTTGCTGGCCTCATTGTGGCTCCCCTGGTGTACACTCCCCGTTTCGATCACACTAAACAGCTGGCCACATCTTGGCTTGGGCTGCTCTCACTGCGGGACAACCGCCTGCGCAGCCCTCAGCCTTCACCCCAGGTATCTCTGGCTCAGGACGTGCATCCTGCCTTCTTGCTGGTACACTTTGCTGTCCCTCCCCCCGTGTGACCTGCCATTGCGCTGATCATAACTGACCTGTTTATCCTCTGTCTCTCTCATTAGCTTCTCATGTTTTTTTTAGAATAAGTTTTATTGAGATAGAATTCATAAAACAGGAACTTCACCATTTTAAAGTGTACCGTTGTTGGGGGCGCCTGGGTGACTTAGGTCATGATCCCAGAATTCTGGGTTCGAGCCCCGTGTTGGGCTCCCTGCTCAGCAGAGTCTGCTTCTCCCTCTCCCTCCACCCCTCCCCCTGCTTGTGCTCACTCCCTCTCACTCAAATAAAGAAATCCTAAAAAAAAAAAAAAAAAGTGTACAGTTGTTACTGGACCACAGTGGATCTGCTCCCTGGTGAGTTATAGACAAGAGACTACACTGGGGCAGTTGCCTCACAAATAAGATTAAGAGGAATGATCTCCAGAGCCCTGACGCCCTATTAAGGCCTGGGATGAATATTCAGACAGGGATTTAACTAACGAGGCCCAGGTAATTGTCAGGCACTTCTGACACTTTCTGATTCATCTGAGCAGTCTTCCTCAGATGTGTCTTTTCCTGTCCCAGCAGTCCATTAGCTTGTTTCTAAAAGGTAAGATTGACAGGTAGGCAGAAGCTTCTGCTAGAAGTTTCCTGAGTTTGAGGGTCAGGCTGGCCCATGACTCAATCTGTACTTACTAGTTTATTTACCACGTTGTGTACCCGCGTTAGCACTAATTTGGAACATTTCCATCACCCCAGAGAGAACCCCTGTACCTGTAGTCCCTCCCAATTTCTCCCCCTTCTAGCCCCCAAGAATGACTTTCTGTGTCTGCCGATCTGCCTATTTTGGACATTTCCTATAATTCCTATCGTACTACATGTGACTTTTTTTTTTTTTTAAGGTTTTATTGATTTATTCATGAGACACAGAGATAGAGAGAGAGAGAGGCAGAGACACAGGCAGAGGGAGAAACAGGCTTTCTGTGGGTATCCTGATGCGGGACTTGATCCCAGGACCCCAGGATCACGATCTGAGCTGAAGGTAGATCCTCAAGCGCCGAGCCACCCAGGGGTCCCAATATGTGACTTTCTGTGACTGGTTTCTTTCGCTTAGTATGGCTTCAAGGTTCATCCACGCTGTAGAATCAGATTTTTATTCCTTTTTTATGGCTGAGTAATATTCCATTGTGTGGATCTATATATGTATATATATATGATATATATATGATATAGATGATATTTTGTTTATCCATTGTATCCATTATCCATACATGTGGTATTTGGTCTATCCATTCATCCACTGGTGGACACTTGGGCTATTTCACCTTGGGGCTGTTGTGAATAATGCTGCAGTGGATATTCAAATACAAGTTTCTCTACAGACATACATTTTCAGTTCTCTCGGGTATAGACTTAGGAGTGGTATTCTCGAATCACATGGCTACCCTGTGTTTCACCTGTGGAAGAACTGCTGCTGTGCCTTCAGCCTTCAGTGCTCCCCATGCTGGGTGAGGAGGCTGCTGATTTACCACGTCCTCACCCACACCGTGACTGTCTTTTTGAGCATAGGCATCCTGGTGGGTGTGAAGTGGATGTGAAACCTCATTGAGGTTTGATTCGCATTTTCTAGTAATGAGTGATGTTGAGCATCTTTTCTTGAACTTAGTGGCCATTGTATATCTTCTTTGAAAAACTCTCTGCTCGGATGCTTGGCCCATTTTTAAATTGTTTTTCATTGTTGAGTTGAAAGAGCTCTTTATGTCTTCTGGACACAGGATTAATTGATTGATTGACTGATTTATATTTTTTGAGAGAGAGAGAGAACACCTGCAAGCTGGGGGTGGAGAGAGAGGCAGATGGACAGAGAGAGAGAGAGAAAGTCCCAAGCAGATTCCCTGCTGAGTGCAGAGCCCTACAATGCCAGGCTTGATCTCATGACCCTGAGATCATGACCTGAGCTGAAACCAAGAGTGGGATGCTCAACCGACTGAGCCACCCAGGCACCCCTGTGATGGTTACTTGCAGTATCAACTTGAGAGGACCACCAGGTGCCTAGATTAAGCCTTGTTTCTGGGTGAGTCTATGAGGGTGTTTCCAGATGAGGTTAGCATGTGCATTGGTGGGCTCTCCAGAAGCAGATTGCTCTCCCCGCTGTGAGTGGGCATCGTCTAATCCCTTGAGGGCTTGAATAGACGGAAAGGCAGAGGGAAAAGGAATTCACCCCCTTCTTTTTCTCCTGGCTCATTGAGCTTAGGACATCTCATCTCATGTTCTTCAACCTTTGGATTAGGATTCATGCCATTGATCGCCTGCTTCTCATGCCTTTGGATAAGAACTGAATTACACCACTAGCTTTCCAGGGTCTCCAGCTCACAGATGGGAGATGGTAGGACTTCTCAGCCTCCTACGGCAATTTCTCAAAGTAAATCTTCTTTCTCTCCCTCTATGGTGTGTATGACTACTAGAGCTTGGGTAGTGACTTCAAGTGGCTTCACTAAGTCTCTTTCCTAGGCTGCCAGATGGAGATGGTCCTAATAGAATCCAGCTTTCAAATCTGTCATGAGGATTAAATGAGATAACATGTGTATGGCACTTGGAACAGTGCCTGCACAGACAAGTGCTTGGCAAATACCAGCTTGGCACCACATCACTATTATTTGTTCTAAACCATGAATGAATCGCTTTAGGCAGAGACCTAGCATGTAGTAGGTGCACAGTAAAATGAATTGGCTTGAATTAATAATTGCAAAATGGGCAGAACCACCTCTTGCCTGGCTTCCCTTGTAGTTAGTGTACAGGGATTGCATGCAGTATTGCAGGAGAGAGCTCTGTGCCGCTGGTCAAGTTGTCTGAGAATTATGATGCCTGGGACTATCACAAAGGCTTTGTAACCATGTGCTGTTGCTAAGGGAGCTTGTCCCTTGGGCTCGGTTAAGGATTGACTTTGTACTCTGCAGCACACGTGACAATGATCTTCTCAAAGGCAGAAATTGAAATTAGGAACACTTTGATTCAGCTTAGGTTAAAACGAAATGGAACTATGTCATAATTTAATTGAACAAATCTGGGACAGAAGAATTTGATGTTGATGAGCACTTTACAATTTCACAGTGTCTTGCTTTGAAAGGTGAGGCTGTTTACATTCCAACAGCCAAAGGAAGCCAGAAAATAGAGTTTTCCCAGACAGGAAGGGAAAAGGCCAGTGGAGCCCTCCTGTCCATGTGTTTTGAGATGCAGCAAAAACTTCCTAGTGAGACAATGAACTACAAGTTCTTTCTGGATTTTCATCATCCTTAAATTTAGAATTCCTACTAAATCTCTCCATGATGTCACTGTCAGTCTGGAAGCATGCCCACCACTACACATTAAGTTATTAAGTATTTTATTTGCACATGAGGCTACTATTTTATTGTAGGAGATGTAGCTTGTTTACTTACGTTGTAAAGAGACTCCCCAGCCTCGAATCAACTTCTGTACCCATGTGCACGTTCTTCTCAGAAGGTATTGGATTCTTGCATCTCATTCTTTTCCTTTTAGGTAGCAGGTAGTGTAAAATAATGCCTCTAAGTAATATTCCTGTCCAAATACAACGCCCACCTAGTTTGCTTGCCACGAGACAACTCAGCACTTTGGGGACGTTATTTTCATGCCGTAAAAGATGAGCCTTAAGTAGGTCCTTTGGGGATGAGCCGTCCGATGGACCTAGGACCCAAGCTCACCAGCCACAGGAAGTGGGGTAGAGCGTGCTGGGAGATCCAATGTGCTCGCCACACCCAGAGGATGGATTTCTAGTGTTCTTTTGAACACAGACAGGCTCCACTGAGTCAATCCATAGCTTTTCTGTGTCATTGCTTACCTGCGAAGCCAGCTCAGGACCTGCCCGATGACAAGAGTCTTTCTCTAATGGTTCATTCATCTTTATTTCATCCATTCATCATTCATAAAATATTTACTGCATGTCTACCTCATGTTGCAAGCTGTTCTGCATTTTAGGGAAACAGTGACTATAACGCACCAGAATTCTCAACAGTGCTTATATTGAAATGGCAGGAAACGAAAGCAGAAACCAAAACCACCACGACGTGCTGTATATGAGGTAGGTGAGGGGTAGAGAGCCCCCCCTTCTGCCACATGAGGACACAGGGAGAGACCAGGGAAAGGGTCTCACCACACACTCAATCTGCCGGGGCCTTGATCTTGTCCTTACCAGCCTCCAGAACTGTGAGAAATAGATGTTTATTATTTATAAGCCGCCCAGTGGACAGTATTTCGTTGTAGCAGCTTACATGGACTAAGATGATTACGTACAGAACTTCAGATTTTGCAAAGCCTTTTTATAATAATAGCGGTAATAATAAGAGCCATGTGCTCTGCATCCATGATCGTGGGTGTGTGATGTTTCATTCTGTTATTCCCAGCAAGTTGGTTCATTCACTCATTTTTGGTAGTTATTAGTTTCCTGCTTTTACAAGTGAAGAAACTAAAGCCCAGAGAAGTGAAGTGACTTGTTCGGATGGCCAAGGGAGAAATCGAACACAGATTTGTCTGACTCCAGAAACCAAGTTCTTTTCAGCATTTTCTCCTGCCGGTTTGGCACTTATGAGTTACCTGCCCCATAAAGAGAGTGGGTCCTGCTAACTCCCCTCGCATTCCAACACGTGTCACTAACTTGGACCTTTTACCCATGTCCCCTGCTGGAAATTGCTTTGCTTGTCACTTTCCTGAATTGCACACTATGAAGCCCTCAGGGACCGGGCAAGGTGTCACTCATCCCTGCCTCCCATTTAAGTATATTGGATAAACTGGGAGAAGTTATGTGCTTGTGAAGAGCACTGGATTGGGAGTCTGAAACTTCCCAGCATGTGAGGCACTTTCCTAGCCAGACACACTCAGTCATGGGGCATCGCATTAGTCAGGAGAGGCTGAGCGGTGCCACGGTGACAAATTAACCAGAAATCTTGGGGGTTTGACCCAGTGCAGACATGTCCTAGTTGGTGTCACACGCTAGTGCTCTCCTACTACTGGTGACTTGGCGACCCTGGAGAAGGTGGCACCTGAATTGAGACACGATAGTCAGGTGGAATGAGCCCAGCTAAGAGATGACAGAAATGCATGCTAGGTGGACGAAACTACCTTTTTACCTAAGACTTAGAGGCAAGAATGAGTAAGGAACACAGCAGGAGAAAAACATAGATAAATTGGACTGCATAAAAATGGGAAACTTCTGTGCATCAAAGGACACAATCAATAGAGTGAAAAGGTAACCCATGAACAGAAGAAAGTATTTTCAAGCACGTATGTGATCATATCCAAAAATATAGAGTGTGTATGGCTCAACAACAACACAAACAAGTCGATTAAAAAGTGGGCAAAGAACTTGTGTAGACACTTCTCCAAAGATAAAGAGTCAATAAGCACAAGAAAAGATGCTCAATGTCACCGATCATCAGAGAAATGCAAATCAAAACCACACTGAAGATCACTTTGCTCCTGTTAGGATGACTGCTGCCAAAAACACAGGGAACACGTGTCGGCAAGAATGTGGAGGATTGGGATCCCCATGCATGTCTGGTGGGAATGCAAAATGGTGCCGCCGCCGTGTTATATGGTATGGTGACTGCTCAAAAAATTGTAAACAGAATTACTAGATGATCCAGGAACTCTACTTCTGGGTACACTCCTCAGGGAACTGAAAGTGGGGACTTGAATGGGTATTTGGACACCATGTCTCTAGCAGCATGATTAGCAACAGCCAACGGGTGGAAGGGGTGGAAGTGACCCGAGTGTCCATGGATGGATGACCGGATAAACACAATGTGGTCTGTCCATACAGTGGACGGTTGTTCAGTCTCAGGAAGGAAGTAAATCCTGTCACATGCTGTAACGTAGATGACCCCTGAGGATGTCACGCTAAGTGCAATAAACCAGTCGCAAGAAGACAAACACTGTATGATTCTGTGTATATAAGGTCTTGAGCGTTGTCAAATTCGTAGAGACAGGAAACTGAATGGTGATTGCCAAGGCTGTGGGGAGCAGGGGCCAGGAGCTATTTCATGGGGACAGGATTCCAGCTTTGCCAAGGCCATGAGTTCTGGCGATGGATGGCGATGCTGGTTGCACAGCAATGTGAATGTACTAATGCCGCTTGATCATAGTTTTTTTTTTTTTAATATTTTATTTATTTATTCATGAGACACAGAGAGAGAGAGAGGCAGAGACACAGGCAGAGGGAGAAGCAGGCTCCATGCAGGGAGCCCGACATGGGACTGGATCCTCCGTCTCTAGGATCACACCCTGGGCTGAAGGCGGCGCTAAACCGCTGAGCCACCCAGGCTGCCCTTGATCATAGTTTCAAATGGTAAATTTTATGTATAATTGACCGTCATAAAGAAGGGAGTGGAGAATGATGAAGGAAGAGCCTTTTGGAAAGGCCGTGCTGCCCTTTGCAGCACGGAGTTTGTGAGGCCGTGGAGGGTGGGGTCTGACAAGCAGGAGGGACACCGCGGCGGCCCTGGGACGTCTTCTCCTGTCTCTCTCCTGCTGGGAGCCCACGGAGGCCCCGCTAGGGCTGGCCTGTTGTCTCAAAGGCATTTCTGAAATGCCTTGCTCGGGAGGGCACCACTTCCTGCCGCAGGGACAAGGCGGGATCGTCCAGGGAACTTGTCCCAGAGAATTGACCTCTCTGGCTGGCTTCCTTCTGTCCGGTGCCAGGCGTCATCTGGAACCTCTAAAAAGTTCATTTAGCACAAAGGCAGAGGCTGTGGCATTCGGGGTCTGCCCCTTATTGGGAGACCAAACTGCCCTTTAAAAAAGGAATTAATTCAAAATAAGTCCTCAGGATCACAAATCATTAACAGACATGTTCCAAAAATGTCCACATAATTGCAACTCCAGGGGTTCTGAAGCCCTCTGCAAAGTACGGGAGGACGGTTCGGGATGAAAGCAGGGAGAGCCCCACCAGGATTCTAACTTCAAATGTGAACCGGCTCCCCGCTCCCCCCCCCCGCCACCCCCCCCCCCCGCCTTTTTTTGTTTTGTTTTGTTTTGTTTTAAGGCAGAAGAGGGATCAATTGGAGGTACTTTGTTTCATTTTCCTTTTTGTATCTTCTGGCTTCCGAGTCAGGGGCAAGGGGTTATGATCCAGGGGTTTTTCGGCCGTTGGACACAGAAGGAAGGATACCAGGGCCCTGCGGACGTGGGTCGGATACCGGCCTTGATCACGATGCTCTTGGGATCAGAGACTCACGCCAGGCCGCCAGGCGGGGGAGCAGGGCAGCATTTCCCAGGGGCGCTCCTCCTCCTGCCCTGCGGAGGAAAGGAGCTCTGGGAGGTCCAGGGGCCTACCCTGCGCTGCCCTGCTGCTGAGAGCCAGGCCTCCACAGGATTTGTGACCTAATGTTGTATTTCCTGGCAAGAGAGAGGGGTGGTGACTGAGGAGACATGCCCCCCCCCCCCCCAGCTGGAAGGGGGCTGGATTCCAATCCTGGGGGCTTCCAGGAGGAGGAGGCCATTTGATTCCCAAACTCCTGCTGTGGTGGCAAGAGTTCTGGGTTCACACATAAGCCTCCAGTGACAGGTTCCCATTCTCCGGGGAGGTTTTCTCTTCCTCCAGGCCCATCCGACCCTTCCTCCCTAGGGCTTCCAGTTCACCCTTTTCTTTTTTTTCTTTTCTTTCTTTTCTTTTTTCTTTTCTTTTCTTTTCTTTTCTTTTCTTTTCTTTTCTTTTCTTTTTTTCTTTTCTTTTCTCTTCTCTTCTTTTCTTTCTTTTCTTTTCTTCTTCTTTTTTTTTTTTTTAAGATTTTATTTATTTATTCCTGAGAGACTCAGAGAGAGAGGCAGAGACATAGGCAGAGGGAGAAGCAGGCTCCCTGCAGGGACTCCACCGCAGGACCCTGGGATCATGCCCTGAGCTGAAGTCAGATGCTCAATCACGGAGCCACCCAGGCACCCTGCCCAGTTCACCTTTAACCAGGTTCTTTAAGGGACTCAGATGCTATTTCAACTTCAGAGTGGGCAGCAGAGTGGGGAAGCCTTTCTGAATCTGCTCCCTGGGGCTCTGAGTTGCACAGACCAGCATTCCTCCCGTCCAGCCTCTGCCCGCCACCCTCCGGAGGCCGGCTGGGTGCCACGCAGCCATTTCCGCCCCCTACTCTGACAGTGACCGTTTGTGGGGCCTTCCCTCTGCTCCCCTCCGAGGGCCTCTGCAACTCTAAGGCTGATAGGGTCTTGTCATGAAGGCTGGCTGGAGTAGGCTGAAGGAAGACAGAAACTGATAAATTTCCTTTTGATCTTGGATCTGCAAAGCCAATAAGAAAAAAATAAATCTCAACCCGGGGCCCACCGGGGTGGGTCAGAGCCGATGGAAGCCAGGAAACGTTCCTCTGGAGCTCAGGGTTCCTTGATCCCCCGGCACATTACAGATCCCAAGGAGGGGGGACAGGCTGGGGAGGGGTCCTCCAGTCTCAGAATGAGGCAGGGAAACTAATTAGGTGAAAATCATTTAAGTGGTTTTCAAGGCATCACTTGATTTAAAGCATTTATCACCACCTAACGCATAATTAACAGCAGGACAAACGCAAGCTCTCCACTATTCAGAGGGATTATGTTAATTTTCATTAATCTCGCATATTACCATCTCTCTTTGGATGAATGTTATCTTAAAGGCCCAAATGCCTTCTTTGATCTTGGGGAGAAGAAAGAAAGAGAGAGAGAGTGAGAGAGAGAGGGAGAGAGAGAGAAAGAAGAAAAGATGGTAACCTGTGTTTGTTTGGAAATGACATATTCACAACAGGCTCAGAGCACAGGATCAGAAGTTTCTGGTATTGAGCAGCTAATCCAGCCACAAAAAAGGACATTCTGCTTTCTGCTGGGAGGAATGAGATGTGAGCCTCCCTGTGAACGGCTAGAGAGGATCAGCCTGTTCCCTTGGGTAAGGTCTTCAGTTTCAAGTGTTAACTGAGGTTTTAAGGGATCCCTGGGGGGCTCAGCGGTCAAGCATCTGCCTTCGGCTCCAGGGCGTCATCCTGGGGTCCTGGGTTCGAGTCCCACATCAGGCTCCCTGCATGGAGCCTGCTTCTCCTTCTGCCTGTGTCTCTGCCTCTCTCTCTGTGTCTCATGAATAAATAAATAAAATTAAAAAAAAAAAACACCGAAGTTCTAAGACAAGATACTCGGGTTCTGCAGTCCTGTTCCTCGACTCCCTTATCTGATTTTGTGATTCGACACGTTTCTGCTACCATCCTAGCCCTGTGCGATCATTCTGATTTTAAACCTTGGTTAACACAATGCTGCTACCTAGGAAAGCAACTGGCTGAACATTCACAGTCTGACACTTCCGGGCTCTGAGTCTGTTAACCTCTTCATCCCTGAAGGCCTCCGCAGGCCGGGCTGCCATTCCCACTCTGCAGATGAGGCTCAAGTGAATCTGGGGAGACTGAGGCCGTTTGTCGCAGGCAGATGCCCTAGCTGGGATCCTTGGCCTGGCATGCCGTCTCCAGGGCCCGCTGCTTGGCCTCTGGACTCAGCGGCGGCCCGCCTGCATGATCAACCCTGGAAGGAAGGCTCTGGTACGCCTGCGGACCATGCAAGCTTGCCCTCTTGTTCACCTGGTCCAGTGGAAGGATACTGCTGTAATTGCTGTAATCTGGCTGCCCAGGTCCCCCTCTCAGCTATGTCTCCAGCTTGGTGTGTGATCTTGGGCAAGTAGCTCTGCTTCTGGGGACTCTGTCACCAGCCAAGCTGTTAGTACAGCTTGCAGTCACAGAATGTTTTGTTGCGTGCTGCGAGGTGTGATTTTCCCATTTTGCAGATGAGGAAACTGAGGGAGAAGTGCACCACTCTCCCTCCCCTTCTCCTCCTTTTCCCTCCCCTGCCCAGGGTCACAGCCATTCAGAAGGCTGGGATTTGAACCCAGGTAGGCAGATCACTGGGCCCCCAAATCTACATGCTATGTTAACTCATAAATTCAAACTAGGGGCTTTCCTAGCTTTAAAATAAGAGGATTCCTACACAAGTGGGGTTTGTGGTGTTTATCTTGGCTGTGGTGGTGGATACACAAAGCTATAAGGTAAATAAAATTTTATAAAGCTTGACACACACACTCTCTCAAATGAGTACAAGTAAAACTGGAAAACCGGAATAAGATTGGTGGATGGCGTCAGTGACAACGTCCTGGTTGTGATACTGTACTACAGTTTTGTAAAATGGGGGGCAGAAGCGTACGAGAGATCTGTGTTATTCTGCACAACTGCATCTGAGCCTACTATGATCACATTCAAAATTTCAAATAAAAAATTTAAATGAACAGAAACAATGATAGACTTTCATCTACAGACCCTTTGAAGAGCTTCATTGGGTATATGTGAAATGTTGGGAATCTATGAGTTAAAAGACTTTGTCTTTGCCTAGAAATGTGATGGATTAATAAATAATAAAAACAAATAACCACTATTAATTGTAAGTGTCTGCGCATCAGGTGCAATGCTCAGTTCTGTGTTAGTCTCCATGGCAACTTCATTATCACAAGATCATTTATAAGCTAAAGAGGCTGTGCCTCAGAGAGGTTGATGAACTTGCCCAAGGTCACCCAGCATGTACTTGGCTGCGGTGGTGGTCATGGGTTTTGAACCAAGCTTGACTCTGGATCCCACTCCGCCCTATTCTCTTCAGACTGAAGCAGGGCTCCCTGAGCACCTAGCATGCCTGCACTTTCTTTTCAAATAATCTCATTTGACCCTGGCACAGTGAGGTGAGGCCAGCAATGGCATCCCCACTTTGCAGACAAGAAGACTGAACCTCGGGGGAGGAAGAGACTTGAATCTGGTCCTCTTTTCCTCCAATAAGGAGGAAATGGAGCAGAATGCAGGTCCCCCAGCCCCTGGGGTTGTTCTGGGGCTCCCGGCAGGCCCAGGGTAGAAGGCAGGGCCTAGATAAGCCGAGTGGGTTTTGAGATGAGAGCAGGGTGTGAGCAGAGCCCAGGGCTGTTTATTCAGCTTTAGGGGGAAAGATTTCATCCAGGGTCCTGGTTGGTGATAAAGCTGCTGTGTTTTCAAACCAAACATGGCCTTTCCTTCGAGGACTGGGAAGTTAGGGAAGAAAGATACTACATGACTCTCCTGCGGATCTTTCCAGCCCTATCACCAACCAAAACCTCACTGCAGCGAGTCAAAATGGTCTCCCAGAGAGACTCAAACTAGCGTTCGCAGCTTCAAAGGAAAGTCATCCAGGAAGCTGCAGTTTAAAAGGCCCATGACAAGTCCATTTAAAAAGGTGACCCAGAGGGGCACCTGGGTGGCTCAGCGGTTGAGCATCTGCCTCTGGCTCAGGGTGTGATCCTGGGGTCCTGGGATGGAGCCTCACATCGGGCTCCCCACAGGGAGCCTGCTTCTCCCTCTGCCTGTGTCTCTGCCTCTCTCTCTTGTCTCTCATGAATAAATAAATAAAATCTTTAAAAAAAGAAAAGAAAAAGGTGATCCAGACAGATTGCTGCTCTGGCCTCCATGGTCTCGGACCCTGACCGAGTGCCTCCTGGGGCCGCAGAAGTGTCCGCAGCATGGAGGGCGGCCCCTGTCCAGCCCTGAGATGCAGGATTGAACAGAAAATCTGTACCTCCCCGTGGGGCGAGCCAGCCAGCCCAGGCCCGGGGAGCTCCGTGGGCTCTCTCACTTGGACACACGGCAGTCTTGGGAGGGATGAACTGTCACCACTACTTACAACTGTCATGGTTGTGGTGGTTGTTGGTGGTTGTTATAGTCATTGTTGTATTGTGGCTGTTGTGATGATGCCTAGTATTAGGGAACAATCTTGGCTATGTGACTGATGCTCCTCCCACTGAGTGGTAGGGTCTCTGTTTCCTCGCTTTGACCCTGGGTGGGCTGGTGACCAGGGTGCAAGTGACACCATGTGCCTTCCCAGGCTAGATCATTAGATCATGAGAATGCCGTGGGCATCTGCTGCGCTGTCTTGGGTCACTGTCTCTTGGAACCAGCTGCCATGCTGTCAGGAAGCTCAACCCAGCCCCACAGGTAGAGGCCACTTGTGTCCCACAGCTCAGCGGCAGGCAGGCAGCATCGCTGCCAAACATGGAGTGAAGACTCTGAAAGATAATTCCAGCTTTCAAGCCCTCATTGTTTGAACCTCCTCCTTCAGACCCAGATGGGGGGAACAGACAAACCGTGCCCTAATTCCCCTCCCACAGAACCATGGGTCTAGGAAGATGGTTGGTTGATGCCGCTACGTTTTAGAGTTCATCTGTGACTCCACCAACAGTAGCTAAAGCAACAACAACCGTGGGAATATAAGCTAGCATTTATGCAGCCCTTGCTGTATGCTTAACGTTGGGTGAAGAGCTTATAGTCTGGTGTGGAAGGGGCTTTATTTCTGGACGAGTCGTTCTCTACCCAGGGGAGATGAAAAATCCCGCTCCCAAACCAGCTGAGTTAGCCTCACACCCAGAACTCTGATGGTCAGGAGTTGACGAGCCAAGGCAGGGTAAGACTGAACCCCAGAGAAGGGACAGCCCAGGTGGACTCAGCTGAATGCAGCAAATATTAATAATAGCCCTTTGTGTAGGCCAGGTTTTGGGCTTGGAAGCCCTCACCGTCTCGCAGAAGATAGAATGCACGGATGTAGGTGACCCTGTAAACCAGAAGGGCCAGAATTCAGGACGATTAATCGGCTCTTACTCTTCTACAACCTTCTTAGGAGGGTTTTCTCTCTCCTCCCTCTCTCCCTTCCTTCCTCTCTTTCCAAGGCACAGAAATTGAGAACGTTTAAGTGACTGTCCTAAATCATCCAGCTAGAGAGCAACTAGCCAGGATCTAAATCCAGGTCTGTTTGACTCCAAACCCTGTGTCTTTCATCTTTCGTTATCACCTGCTGCCTCCTGGACTAAGTACTGGGTGTTCTGGGGGTCTCTCGTGGGACACAGGGGGAGCTCGGGGGTAAGGGGGGGAGGGCTGTCTGTTCTGGGTGTAGGATGCTGGGTTGTCTGTGACCATTCCCCCTTCTTCGGAACAGTCATGTTACTACATTCTACAGCCTCTTTTGCTGTAGGCGACCAAGCGAACACGTTCTGGCCACAGAGATGCAGGACGTCTTGTGTGGTACTTCTAGAAAGCCCTCCTGAAAGAGAGTGGGCACTCTTCCCCCATCTGCTACAGAGGCCTTCTGTTGGGAACATGCACAGAATGCCCGGGACTCTAGTCACCACTTCAGAGCCTGAGGATGGAGCGTACACCCCAGGATTGGGACCACCCAGAAGACTGAAGAGCTCTGGGGCCACCCCTGGACCATCCAGCTCAGCTCATCTTCTGTGCCACGGAGACTGAGCTTCTATCTTGGTCAGGTCACTGTTATTTACACTGAGTCTTGTTCCCTCCCAGCTGGATGTGATCCTGAGTGACACTGCGGGAACAGCAGACAACACTTTGAGGAAGGGAACCAGCTTGGGTCAGGTTTGGAAAGAGGCAGACCTGAGGCACGGGGGGCCGGGACAGCACGGGTGAGGACAAGGCAGCGTGTGACATACGGACAAGGAGATGTAGGAGCTAAGCAGAGTTGTGGTGACATGTAAAGAGCTTTGCATGCCAGGGAGAGAAGAAGATACAATTTCAATTGTGAATGGCTGTGAGTGCAAAAGTGATGTGATGTCCTCACAACTGTATTTTACCCCCTTGGAGATCTGTACAGAGAACAGGAGAGGGGGAGCTGGGGCCAGAGTTACTGGGGGGAAGGGGCTGGCTGGAGAGGAACCCTGGAATAGCTCACCGATGGACAGTGGTGTGATGACACCAGGGGCAACGGTAGCCGGTGAAAGGATGGTGGACGAGAAGGCGTGGTAGTATGTAAAGCTGCTCCTGGCTTACTGTTATCTGACAAAAATCGGTCCCCCAAACAGTGTGCACAATACAAGCAGTTCCTAAAAATTAAAAAAGTATGTATTTTTTATATTTTATAAATATATGTATTTTTTAGAAGGATTATTCTCCAATTGTTAAAAATAGTTATTGCTAGGTGAGAGTATGTAGGGGTGATTTTTT
This sequence comes from Canis lupus dingo, assembly GCF_003254725.2. Classification (NCBI taxonomy): domain Eukaryota; kingdom Metazoa; phylum Chordata; class Mammalia; order Carnivora; family Canidae; genus Canis; species Canis lupus. Next base: position 70,159,559 of record NC_064245.1, read on the forward strand.
TTTCTTCTTTTTGCTTGTTCTTTTCTTTTTTTAAGATTTAATTAGAGACACCTAGGTGGCTCATTCGGTTGAGCATCCATCTGACTCTTGATTTCGGCTCAGGTCATGATCTCAGGGTCCTGGGATGGAGCCCCACATCAGGCTTTGTGCTCAGCAGGGAGTCTGCTTGGGATTCTCTCTCTCTCTCTCTCTCCCTCCGCCCACCCCTGCTCTGTTCTCTTTCTGTGTCTCTCAAATAAATAAATAAATAAATAAATAAATCTTTTTATGTTTGTTCTATTTAGAAATAAATCTTTTTAAAAGATTTCTTTTAGAAATAAATATTTTTTATATTTATTTATGATTCTTTTTAGATTTTATTTATAAATATATTTTTTAAAGATTTATTTGCTGATTTGAGAGAGGGAACCGGGTGGGGGGCAGGCAGAGGGAGAGAGAAAGAATTCCAAGCAGACTCTGCTGAGCACGAACTTGATGTGGGGCTCTCTACCAGGACCCTGAGATCATGACATGAGACAAAATCAAGAGTTGGATGCTCAACCAACTGAGCCACCCAGGCCCCTGCCATTCATAATCGTAATAATAGCTGTGCACTACCTCAGACTCCTAGAGCCTGTGCCAGGCTTCATCCTAACACTTTGTTATGCATTAGCTCTTTGGATCCTCATAATACCCCATGGGGGAGGGACTCTAATTCTTCTTCTTTTTATATTTGAAGAAACTGAGGGTCCCAGTGTATGAGCCTCAGTCAAGTGTCAAGGGGAGGGAGCCAGTGGATGGAGGAGGGTGACATGGTGAGGGAAGGGACGACCCAGCTGGAGGGAGGTCTCAGGGAGCGGGGCCGGTGGGCCCTTTGTCAGTAATCCCCATGGACCTTGTCCGGGCCTGAGGCTTTCTACAGCACACAGTGTGCGTTACGTACACACTTTCCTAACAGCACGCTCTTAGAAATGATGACTATTCTCCTACGGAAAAGGAAACAAGGGCTCAGAGCTTAACAAGCTGCTCAGGATAACAAAGTGAGGACTGGAACCCAGAGCTCTCTGCCTGACTCAAAATTCCTTGCTAACTTCTCCCCCATTGCCAAAACAGCGTGCTAGTTTCAGTATATATCAGAAATCTGTGGGACGCCTGGCTGGCTCAGTGGTAGAGCGTCTGCCTTTGGCTCAGGGCATGATCCTGGTCCTGGGATCGAGTCCCGCATCGGGCTTCCTGCGAGGAGCCTGTGTCTCCCTCTGCCTATGTCTCTTCCTCTCTCTGTGTGTCTCTCATGAATAAATAAATAAAATCTTAAAAAAAAAAAAAAAGAAATCTGTCTATGGGGCTCTCCCCACTCCCATAACCATCAGACTCCTTACCTGCAGGTAGAATCATTTAAAAAGAGCCACGTGCCCGGCTTGCCCATCCTCCACCTGCCCTCCTTGGCCAGCCACATGCGGAGCCTACCAAGGCCACCCCTCCGGGGGAGAAGCCCCAGAGAACACTCTGTCCCTCGTGTCAGATGTTTCCCTAATTCCCCACGGTCTGATCTTTCGCTGTTTCAGTTTATCGCAGATGATTTTCCAAGCCAGTGGATTTAATTACATTACACTTAGGGAAATTGGTGCCATTTCTTAATTACTTTTATAGTTGGAAAGCAATTACTTAGCAATCACATGGAGGTCTTCTTGTGTTTCCCGAAGCTCTATAGCCTTAAAAAATGTCTTTGGGACAAGACCTGGCTTTAAAGAGATTGAGTTCATTCCCTTTTGGAACTGCGGTGATTGGGTCTGGGGAAAAGTATGGCATTGGATAAGATGTCTTTTTATCATGACCCATTCAGTTGTGTAAGCCAAAACCTGACGGTCCCCCTTGACACCTCCTGCTCCTCAAGCTTGCACCTGGTCGTTCCTTACGTGCTTTGGATTCCAGCTCCTGATACCTCTTCAACCTGCCACCACTCTGCTTCCCCAGACCAGTCCTGGCCACTGTCACTGCTCCTACGTGGTCTCCCTGTGTCCACTCTGGCCCCTGGCAGTGGATTGAATGGTACCCCCCCAAAGAGGTGTCCACCCAGAATCTAAGAATGTGGTCTTATTTGTAAAAAGGGTCCTTTGCAAATGTAATTAAGTTAAGGATCTTGAGGGACACCTGGCTGGCTCAGTTGGTAGAACACGCAACCCTTGATCTTGAGGTTGTAAGTTCAAGCCCCATATTGGGTGTGGAGCCTACTTAAAAGTTTAAAAAAAAAAAAGGATCTTGAGATGAGATCACGTAGGTGTACTCCAGGTGTACTCCAAAGCTGATGAAAAGTATCCATAGAGAGGAAAGGGAAGACACACAGACACCCAAATGCACCCTCACCTCAGGGCCTTTGCACATGCTATTCCAGCTGCCTGGAATGATCATTCCCAGAGACCCACATTGCTTACAGCGGGGGTGGCCCCTGCTCTAAGTCACAGCCATAGAGGAGCCTTCCCTGGCCACCTGACAGACGCAGCCATACCCCATCCCTCCGAATCCTGCTCCATTTTACATCAGAGCGCTCATTCTGTTTCCCTTGCTCCCCGTCCTGGTCACTCACCGGTCCACTGTCGATCTCTCTCCGCTAGAATGGCAGCCTCCCAGGGGCAGCGCCCTGTCTGCATGATTTAATCTGGCACCTCCAGTGCCCACGGCAGCGCCTAGAACAGATGCTCATAACACCTTTGCTGAATGAGAAACATTTGCTGTTGGGTGAGGAGCAAATGAAAGCTCCTGGCTCTGGGTTCTCCGAGTGGCCATTGGCCGATGAGTGGGCTGTGTGACCCCCAGAAGTCCCATTCCCTTCTCTGTCTTGCACAGAATAAGGGGCACAGGAGATGGGCTGAGGTGGATTAGTGGGCTCGCTCTCGATTAGAGGAGCACGCCGCAGCCTGGGGGCCAGACAGATCTGGGTTTGAAGTCTGATAGCCACATGCATTTGCTGCGTAACTGGGGAAAATCATTTTCTCTCTCTGAGCCTCAATGTCCTCATCTGTAAAATGGGGCTAACCAAATTTTATAGTGTCGTGGACAGGACATGATCAGGTGAGCAAACTGACTGCCGAACCTCAGGGGCCAGCAGACGTCCCCTCCCTCTGCTCCACGGCTCCGTGGGAGGAGAGTTGGCTCATCCCTCACCGCCCCTCAGGCTTCTAGTCCTGCTGCTTCTCCAAAAGGAACGGAGAAATTCATGGCATAAAAGGGTAGTGAAAAGAAACCCAGCCCCCATGACTTCGTCACCCCATCACATCCACTTCCTTTCCTTGTCTTCCTATCTCCTTGTCCACCTTATGTTTTTAGTACTTGTAACCATGTTATACGTGCAGGCTTTATTTTTATTTTTTTGAATTTCACTGAAATAGACACTGAAAGGTACACAGATCCTAAGTATGTAGTGTGCTGGATTTTCACTACTTGAGCACATCCGTGTACCCAGCACCCCAGGACCCCCCCATACCTTCGTGCAGTCACTGCCTGTCTTCGTCTATTGGGGCTGCTCTCACAGCATATCATAAGCTGGGGGACTTAGCAGCGGGATCGTATTGTTCACAGTTGTACTGGCTGGAATTCCGAGATCAGGGCGCCAGCAGGGCTGGTCGGGCGAGGACCCTCTTCTGGGCTGCAGACTAGAGACTTCTAGCTGTGTCCTCATGTGGAAGAGAGGGAGCTCTGGGGGGGCCTCTCTCGAAGGCACCGATCTCAATCATGGGGGCTCCACCTTCATGACCTAATCACCTCCCGCAGGCCCCCATCTCCTAATACCATCTCCTGGGATGAGGTTCCAACATGTGAACTTTGGGGGACACAGACATTCAGACCACAGCATTATACCAGCCCCTCAAAACCCATGTCCTGCCCTCATGCCAAATGCATTCATTCCATCCCAAAGGACCCAGATGTCTTGACATGTTCCAACGTCAGCTCCAAAGTCCAAGGCCAAGGCATCCCATCGCTGCCCCAGCCTTCTCCCCAGTTAGGTTTTGTGCAGCCTTGCAGAGTTTAGGGGCAGGCAAACAACTGTGAGCAGAGATTCTTGTTTCCCTTCTTCACACAAAATATTCTGGCACTCTTCTGTACCTGGCTTTTTTTTCATTTGAGACTGAAAAATTCGCTCTTCTAAGGTATATAGTTTGGGGGCACCTGGGTGGCTTCGTTGGTTAGATGTCTGACTTTTGATTTAATCTCAGGTCATGATCTCAGGGTCCTGGGATTGAGCCCCGCATCTGGGCTCCAGACTCAGAGGGGAGTTTGCTTCTCCTTCTCCCTCTGCCCCTCCCCCAACTCGTGTGTGTGCCCCTCCCCCAACTCGTGTGTGCACACGCGTGCTCACTCTCTCTCTCTCTCAAATAAATAAATAAAATCTTAAAAAAAAAGTAGAATATATATTTTGGGGGCACCTGGGTGGCTTAGTCAGTTAAGCATCTGACTCTTGATCTTGGCTCAGGTCTTGATCTCAGGGTTGGAGTTCAAGCCGTGTGTTGGCCTCCATGCTGAACGTGGAGCCTACTTAAAAAAAAAAAAAAAACAAAGTGTACAGTTCAATGAGTTTTTAGCATACAGCTGACCCTCGAACAACTCAGGGATGAGGGGCACTGATCCTCCATGCAGTTGAAAATTTGCATATGACTTTTGACTCCCCCCAAAAACTTAGTCACTAACAGCCTACTGTTGGCCAGAAGCCTTCCTGGTAACATAAACACATCTATTAATACATATCTTGTATGTTGTATGTGTTATGTGCTATATTCTTTCAATAAAGTGAGCTAGAGAAAAGAGGTTATTGAGAAAATTTAAAAAAGAAAACTATAACGAAGAGAAAATACATTTACAGTACTGTGTTTATTGAAAAAAGTGGCTAAGTGGACCTGTACTGTTCAAACCTGTGTTGTTCAAGAGTCAGCTGTACTAACCTAATTGTGGAACCAGTGTCTAATTCTAGAAGACTTTTGTCACCGCAAAAGAAATCCCATACCAGTTAGCCGTCACTCCCAGGCCCTCCTGCCACGATTAATTCACAATCCCCCATCAGTGGCTTTGGGGTCTTTCCATCATTCCTTGTTAGAAAGGGCACTGCAGTGAATAACATTGTCCTGTAATGTGTAACAGCATTTTGCCCGCACCCAAGCAACCCTGTGGGATCAATTCACAAGCAACATGGTTGCTATGGTCTCAAAGTGTCCCTCTCCAGTTTTTTTGTGGAAATCTTAACCCTCCAGGGGGTTCCCAGGTGACAGTATTAGGAGGTGGGGCCTTCAGGAGGTGATTATCAGTTCAGGAGGGTGGAGCCCCCATGACTGAGGTTAGTGCCTCTCAAAGGGAGCCCCCTACAGCTCCCCCCCTTGCACCATGTGAGGACACAGAGAGAAGTGGGCTGTCTGCAGGCCAGAAGAGGATCCTCACCAGAACCAACAGTGCTGGCACCCTGATTGTGGTTTGAGCCTCCAGAATGGGGAGCAGTAGGTATCTATGGCTTAGAAGCACCCCCCCCCCCCCCGCCCCGTTTATGGTATTCAGTTGCAGCAGCAAGCATGGAGGAAGACCATGGAAAGGTTAATTCTCAGAGAAGTGCGGGGTGAAAGATGGTATGAATTTTCACTTTTAATAGATCCTTCCAGGCTGCCCATCACAGGATTTACCAGACAGACACTCAGATCCAGAGGTAGATTGGGGAGGGAGGTGTGGCCACAGAGAGGTGGTGGGACCAGAAAGGGGAGGAGGCCCCTGTTGCATTCCACTTGAGGGATGCAGGTGGCCAGACAGAGGCCACAGAAGGGGGCAGGCAATGCGGAGCACAATACATCCGGCAGGTGAAAACCAAAGTCAAGGATGCAGTAAGGGGTAGAGGACTCTCTGTGAGGCAAGGACAGAGAGGTGGCCCAGGATGATTCCAGGGGAGGAAGAATTGGCCCACTGTCCCCTTATATGCACTCTGGCCTTCTTCTATAGTAAATGAGTTCTTAGCTGGGCCTGTGACCATATAGTGACTACTTTCCCAGTCTCCCTTGCAGACAAGTGTGGCCATATGGTCAAGTTCTGTCCAATCAGATGCAAGCAGAGGTGATGTGTCCAACTACCAGGGCATGCATGTCCTTAAATGTGGGAGCATACCCTCCTCTGTCCCCTTTCTTCTCACTGGCTGGAGAGTGGATGTGAGGGCAGGAGCAAGGAGTGCCATATTCGGCCATGAGGTGGAAGTTTCCTGTTAAGGCAGAGCAAGAAGAGGGAGCTTGGATAATAGAGAGAGGAATCTCTATCTTGTGAAGATTCTATTATTCTGGATTTCTGTTGCAGCTTGCAAACCTGAAAGTATGCTTGTATTTGTGCCCCTTACTTAAACAGGAACGGTGGGGAGCTGGCCAAGCCATTTATCTTTTGGGATATTAAGGGCCCCCTCTGTGCCAAGTGCTGGGGTACAGTGTGGCCAGGGCAGATATACTAATTTCTGCTAGGGACCCTCATACACATGAGCCTGCAGGGGTTGCTAGCTGGGATGGGATCAAAGGCTTCCCTGAGGAGGTGCTTTTTAGGCTGAGACCTGCAGAAACAGTAGGGCCAAGGCAGATTGGATGAGGTTTCGGGCAGAAGGAACAATAGAAAGCAGCATATCTGAGGCCCAGCAGTTTAGTGTGAAAGTGGGACTTTCACAAGGAGGAAAGACAGCTTATTTGACTCCCCTTCTGACGGCTTGTGCTCATCAGGAGAATGTTAAGTTAGTGGCTGTTGAAATTTTAGAAAGTTCTTAGATTTAGGGCTCCGAGATCACCTTCTGTAAACGAAACACCAACCTGCATCTGGAACTTCCCTCTCGGTGTCAACACTGTGACATTCCCCAGTGCATGCGTCCCCTTTGGTCCTCGCAAGCTAATTGCCTTCAAAGAATTAATTAATCGTATCTCTGTTTCTGCCAGCAGCAATATTCCCTCAGAAGAAAGCAAACAATCAAAAATACAGGCTGATAAGCGGCTTTGGGAACCCTTAAAGAGAGGAAATGTTCTCCAAACAGATGAAGTATGATTTCTTAACACACGCACACCCAGCGCAAGGGCTCAAGCAATATGTTTCAAGTCTGGCTTACATGGGCCAACCTAAGGAATTCAGAGGGCATCGTCTTTACTTATCTGTTCCCTTTTAGGGCAGAGCAGGCCATGCTGCCGTTTCCCTTCCTATTACTGTCCCTGGGTAGGGGGGCTGTGGTTTTTGAGGGTAAGTTGTGTTTTGTAGGCAGCACATGCTTGCAGAGTGTGTTGCATCCACCTGTTGTATTCATGTGACATGCAGTGACGGTACGCGGAGGTGCGTGATTCTCGATGCCTGCCTTCAGGTGGTGCTGGGCAATGACAGTCAAGTGACAGGCGCTGTAGCAAGGAGCTGTGGGGACACAGAGGGAGGTCCCCCCACCTGAAGCCAGGCTGCAGGGCGTCGGGGATCTCTCGGAGCCTTGGAGAAGGGAGTTTCGGGTTGCCTCTTGAAAGTTGGTGGGAAAAAAAAAATTAAAAAAAAAAAAAGAAAGTTGGTGGGAGCTGGTCAAGCCTGAAAAGGGACGGGCTGGGAGGAGGGACAGCAAGGACAGAAGAGGCCCAGAGGCTGGCAGAGCAGAACCAGAGCCAGTTTAGGGAGCTGCAGAGACCCAGGGTGGAGAGGCACAGAGAAGGGAACCAGCGAACAGGGGAGGTAGGCCGGCAGGGTGGCCAGGCAGGGCTGTAACCGTGTGACAAGCTGAGCGCTTGCAGGCGTCACTGCTCCTACGGGAGCCTTACTGTGTGCTGGAAGAGAGCCGGCCAACCTGCGGGAGCGCTGAGTCCGGGTGGGAGCACAGACGGGCGATTGGTGCTGAGGTCTTTTGTGTTTTTTTTTTTTTAAGGTTTTATTTATTTATTTATTCATGAGAGATACGGATGCAGAGACAAAGGCAGGGGGAGAAGCAGGCGGGAGCCCAATGCGGGACTCGATCTCAGGACCCGGGACAACAGGCAGACGCTCAGCCACTGAGCCACTCAAGTGTGCCTTGTGCTGAAGTTTTAGGAGGCGTCCCAGTTTCCTGGAGCCCCTGTCACAAATGACCATAAATTCGGTGGCTTGAAACAACAGACATTTATTCCTTATTCTGGAGGCTGGAAGTTCAAAGCCAAGGTGTGGTCGGCGGGGGTGGGAGGTGGGGAGGTCTGTTCCCTCCGAGGGCTCCAGGGGAGGATGCTCCCTGCCCCTCCCCACTTTGACGGTTGTTGGCAATCTTCGGTGTTCCCAGCTTGTCGCTGCTACAGCCTGCTCTCGGCCTCCATCTTCACGTGGTCCAAATCTCTCTCCTCTTCCGAGGACACCGGTCACTGGGTTAGAGCCCACCCTAATGCCGTATGCTCCTATTTTACCTTGGTTACATCTGCATATACTTCATTTCTGAGTCAGTGAGGTCACGGTCACAGGTCCTGGGGGTTGGGATTTGAACACAGCTTCCTGGGGACTATAGTGTAACCCACAGCACGAAGCCGTTCAAGCTCACCTCTCTGCTCTGCACCTGAGCTCTGAATCCACCAACTTTGTGGCTTATAAAAGTGGTGTTTGAGAACATATCTTGCTCATGCTGCCCAGGGGGCTGCCCCCCTAAATCATGCCCCCCCCATCCAAGCCAGCTTGCAGAGAAGGGGGCATGGAGAGCACCACAAATGTCTCTCTGGTGGAACACAGAACATGAGGCCAGGGAAGAAGACTGCCCCACGATGAAGATCCCATGCGATAAGGGCGGGATGTGTGGTGCCCAGAGAGGAGAGAGCACGGGATACGAGGGTGGGAGGCATGTATCTGAAGCAGCTACATACACTAGGAGAGTTTGGAAGGAGCCAGAAAGGGGAGATGGGTACAGAAGCTGACTTGGGAAAGTCAGCGGGGTGGGAGGAAGCCCCCATGCATGCTCCTGGGAGGGATCCCCCAAGTCATCAAAATAACCGTGGACTCGATTCAAGGATGCACAAGTCATTTTGATCCCAAACAAAATGAAGCAACTCCTCATACGCCTGGGAACCAGCTCAGCCCTGACCGCTCTCGCTCTCTAACCGGTCCTGGTCGGTGCTTCTGGCCTCTGTACTGCAGGCCTCGTGCCCCAGAAGCAGGCCCACTCACTGAAGTAGCCTCTGCTGCAGTGTTTGGCTGTTTGCATTTCTTGACAAAGGAAATTTGTTGGGCTTAAGCTGCCAAGGGTTTGCATCTGGATCCTATGATGTTTGGCTTCAGGAGGGCTGTGCGCAGAACCGGCTCGGGGCGTCCACCAGCCTCCATGTAATTAACTTAAGTGCTCCGAAGATGAAAGCTTATTTGCCTGATCCCGGATTATGGCATGGGTCGCCAAGGTGGGCCGAGCAGCCTGGATGAGTTATCTCCCACTCTTGAGGTTTCCAGAGATACCGGCGGTGGACAGTGGAAGTCAGGAAGTTCGGGCATGTCGGAATTTATTAAATTTGCAGTTAAAAAAAAAACAAAAAACAAAAAAACCCAACCAAGAACAGAGTTCTGGATGCCAGCACGAGGAGGTTAAGTGGAAACATAACTTTACATAATGAAGTGGTTAATCATATTTCGCTTTAGAAACCCTAATATCATAAATTGGCCTCATACTTTTGTGCTTCCAGCTTCAACAATAGAGCAGAGACATTAATTTCCTGGTTTGGTGTAACTTCTGGGGCTTTTCTTCCCTTGTGTCTCCTCCTCCTCCTCCCCCTCCCCTCCTTCCCTCCCTCCCCCTCGCCCCTTTACCCCCTCAGCTGGAGTGGGGAAGGTAGCTTTGATCCTGGATGCTCTGGGGGCCTGGGGGAGGTGGAGCAGGAGGGGGTGGGGATTCCTACAGGTGATTTTTAGGCCTGAATTCCATTGTGACAGCAATGATTTATTTTAACTACTAACCCAGGAAAGCAGGCGCCACCAGGATGAATACCTCCACTAGCCCCTAGCAGACTAATTTTACTGTTTATGAATCACTAATATGTTGAAGAAAAAAAAAAAGAAAGAAAGAAAGCAAGAAAGGGAGTAGCATTTTAGATAACTAGGACGAAGGCTTGGAGAAAGGACCCCATGGTGCCCAAACAGTCCCACATGGGAAAGATGATTTTGGATTACAAGATAGAGAACACATGGGGTCCAGATAGCTGCCCCCCACCTCCAAAGTGGGCAGGGGCTACTGGCACATGAAACACTTTCATCTCTCCCAGGGAGATAAACTGGCTGGTCTGGATGGGCCTCTTTATTTACAAAAGAAAATTAAATCCGTTTTAACACTTGCACCATTCATAGGAAACACATGTTGGCTGGTAATTGTTTTGAACTCGGTTTCGAGCCGGGCCGCACCACACTGGGCCGCTCTCGCGTTCTCGCACTGGCCTGGGATGGCCGTGGAATTCGCAGAGAATTTCTTCCCAATTCCAGAGCTCGGTGAGGGGACATTCCTGGGCCGAGCTGCAGAAGAGTTCGGTGGGGCTTCCTGCCTCCTGGAGGAAAGCGCTCGCCCGGCCGCGGGAGGGCTGGCTGCCTCCCTCCTGCCCCCGCGCCCCTTGTCCCCCCCACCCCGGTTCTTATCAGGAGATTGGAAAGGATCAAAGGGACCCGAGGCCCTAATTGAGCCCGACGGCTTCCCTCCCGCCTGGAAGTTTTTGCAGAAAGAGAAATAAAAGGTTGGGAGATTTTCCCAGGAGGGCCTGATAGGGTTTTACAGCTGCGAGGAGGTGTCATCTCGCTCCGGGACTCGCTTTTCAAATGTTAATAGGCACGCGAGCCCCTGGGGCTCTGGTGAGAGGCAGATTCCCATTCTGGGAGCCCCCTCCACCCCGGGGTGGGGGCCTGGGACTCCGCATTTCTCACAGGCTCCCTGGCGTGGCGGCTGCTGCTCGTCCCAGGGCCCCGCTCCTTGGCTCCTCTGGGTAGCTCTCCTCTCTCAAACACTCAAAAATCAGAAGCTCCCCCCACCCAGGGTTTGTTAAAACAGAGTTCCTGACCCAAGGGGAGGCCTGACAATGTGGGTCTCAGGTAAGTTCCCAGGTGATGCTGCTGGATTGGGGACCGCACCTTGTAAAACACCGTCCAAAACCCAAGCCATCTCTGGGGAAACTGAGGCACAGGGGGATTCCCCCCCCCATGTCACACAGCTCCTGGGTGGCAGAGCTTGCAAACTCTGGTCCAGCACTCGCCCTTCTATCCATTTTCAAAGGGAGGAGAAGAATGAGCTCATTTCCCTCCGGGGACCCCTCGCTGTGCAGGCACTAGCAACGGGCGAGCTCTAGGACAGAAGACAGGTGTGACTCGAAGCACCTAGGCTGCTGTTTCAAGCCATTCCTTTGCTCCTCCCCCTCTCCTCCTGAGTCGCTCATTTTCAAAGCTCAGCATCAAGATTGCCTCCTCCAGGCAGCCTTCCTTTCCCTTGGGCTCAAGTCTGGTCTGCCAGCACCTTCTGCATCTCGGTGTCACCCCGTCCCTGCAGTGATGGCACGGCCTCTGGGGGACATCAGGGGACAGGATAGGGAAGGCAGGAAGCAGATGTTGCCCGAATGAATGAGTATCTTCCCAGGGGCGTGCTTGCCTGCTGTGTGTCCTTGGACAGGTTGCTTAACCTCTCTGAGGCTTGGTTTCCTCATCTGTAACATAAAGATGCTAATGTCTACCCTGCAGGGTCGCTGCTAATGGACATAATATTTGAAAACATGCCAGGCAGATTACTGGTAAGTGAAGAGCCACTTAAAAAAAAGTTTAGTAATCTCTGTGCCCAACATGGCACTTGAAATCACAACTAGGTGATTTCCCTAGGTGACGAGGGACTAGTCAGGGGCCCCACATTTGTTGTTTTTGATGTTTTTATTATTCGTCATTATTATTGCCTTTGGGTTGTTATTTTTTAATCCTTAAAGTCACTCCTGTGATGAAGGTTTTGCCTTTCCAGGTGCCCTGTTAACATGTATATGTATTTTGAGAAAGTTAATGTCTTAATAAGTCGGGACTGACTCATACTTGCTCAGCACCTAGAGTCTCCCCCTGGTTGAGTCACTGAAGCCTCACAAGGCACCAGTGGAGGAAGCGCCCTGGAGCTGGGGCTTGGGGAGGCCCAGGTACTTGGTCGCGTTCACAGGCATTGTTTTGCCTCTGAGGGCAGCTGCTCGGGAAGCTGGGAATTGTCCCTACCTGAGGACCGGGTCTGATTTCCCCAGGACCACAGCTCTAGGGTTTGAGGCCATCTCCTCCTTTCTAGCTCAGAAAACAGCTCCTGGGGAGGCTGGGTGGCTCAGCGGTTGAGCACCTACCTTCGGCTCAGGGCATGATCTGAGTCCTGGGATCGAGTCCTGCATCGGCCCCCACAGAGAGCCTGCTTCTCCCTCTGCCTGTGTCTCTGCCTCTCTCTCTTGTCTCTCATGAATAAATAAATAAATAATTTTTTAAAAAGAAAGAAAACAGCTCCTGCAGACAATCGCTTTTCCATCCTTCCATTGCTTTCTCCCCGCTAGTGCTTCTCCTCCCGAAGTTCAGGCGTCAGGCACACGGGTGAGCACCATGGCTGCACCAGCCCATGAGGGACCCCGAGCATCCCTGGGTGAAGGAGGGACTCTCTTGCCCTGGGCTCAGTTTTTTCCAGGCTGAGTTCTGGGGGGCATTCCCCACCCCCCACCATGATAATGCGCGTCCCTGGGAACTGCCTCTGCTCTATCCTGTCTGCAGTGGCCTGTTTCTGCTCCGTCTTCAAATGTCCTTTTGCTGGGGCTCCCTGGCCAGAATCCGCCCATTCCCCCCCATTTCTCACTGCCTTCAAGTCTCTACTCAAACACACCCTGAGCAGAAGGCCTTCCCTGACCCCTGTACCCATCACGTCACCTCCTTCTTCCCCTTCCCAGAGCTCCCCACCACCCAGCTGGCATAGCTGTCCCTTGTTTGGATGACTGACTTTGCCCAGTGAATACAAGCTCTGTGCGGGCAGGGATATTTCTATTTTGTTCTCTACTCTTGTCCTGGTGTCCAGGACAGGGCTTGACCTCCTCCTGCAGGCACTCCATAAACTTTTGTCAGTGGAATGAATGAATGAATGAATGAATGAACGAACTAACGAACGAAGCTGGCCAGGTGAGTGTCACTCAGCGTTCTTGCCACGGGCATCTGGCACCCAGACCCCCAGGGCTGGCTCTTCCCAGGCCCAGGGCTGGCTCCTGGCATCCGGGATGGGTCAGGCACGAGCCCACCCCAGAAGCAGCCCTGTAAAGGCAAGCTGCACCTCCTCATGACAAGTGATGACTGCAGCATTTGAGAAGCACGCTGCATATAACAGTGGCAGACCCAGGGCTTTGGAGTCAGGTGAACCTGAGTTCAAATCCTGGCTGCAGCATAGGTTAGCACTGCAGCCTTGGGCAAGTCACTTAAATGTCCTCAAGTCTCAGGTCCCCACCACTACACGGGAAAGATACTAATGGTGACTCTGGGTGGTGGGTTGTGACCTGCTGTGTAAAGTGCCTGGTGTGTGGTAGAGACGCTTGATGCTTGGGAGCTACAGAAGAGGCACAGAGAGGGATAGATTCAAATTTTGCCATGGCTAGAAGTGGCCGTGAGAGGCTTCTGAGAGGAGATGGAGCTTGAATTTGAATTTAAAGGGTCTGCAGACAGATGAGGAAGAGGGCAGCCCTATAGCCTGAGTGCCTGGGTTGAAATCCTGGGCCACCGACAGGTGGCTTTGGGCACATCACTTACACTTGCTGTGCCTCAGTGTCCCGATTTATAACATGGGGTTCAGTCTAGCAAGCACACAGTGAATGTTAGCTCTTGTCTTCATTGTTATCATCATGGGTGAAGGGAGGAAGTGTAGACAAATGGTAGTGGGCTCCAGGGACTGCAGGGAGCTGACCGTGTAGAGCTTATGCTGGGTGGAGGGTGAGCCTGGGACCCAGGTGGTCCTGCCAAACCACAGAGGGACCCTCCCTCTGAGAGATGAGTGGAAGGCCCTCTTGATTCGTCATGGGAACCCTGCTCATCCAGCAGGAGTGGATGCTGTGTCTTGCACCTGGTTGCCCACAGGGACATTTGGCTCCCAGACCTTCCAAAACCCTCCCTTTTGGCTCTTAGAACGTGAGAGAAACCACAGTATCTTGGCTCACGTGGGCCTCAGGGGTGGCAGCATGAGAGCGCATCTTGTCTAAGCAGTGGGAGGCATGAGCTGGAAGCTCCATTTCGCAGGCGAGAGGCAGAGGCTCAGGGAGAGGCACACCCAGCTCGTGCCCAGGCTCGGGTTTTCTCACCCCACCCCTGCCCTTCTGTAGATTTGCACAGACAGAGGCTAGTCCATAAGATCCAGAGGGAGGGAGACGGGAGCCTGGTTCCTGGAGACAGAAGGCCCAGTGTTAAGGGCTTAAACCTTCCCCCATTTTTTTTTTTAATGCTGGTTTTTCCTACTGTTGATATTTTGCTTACTTGGGGGCTGCAGAATCAGATCTCTTTCTTTAGGAAAAGATCTCTTTTCCTGTTGGAAATATCTGGTGGTATCTGATCCTCCCAATCAACGTGCAAGGGGACGCTCAAGGCCCTGTGTGTCCATTTATGCATGGTGGGGACCCTGTGGGCATCTACATTAATTTAGAGTCAAGGCCTCTCTGAGATAGAGGGTTCCTAACTCCTGCCTCCCATCTCAGGCCACTTCCTTAGATCAAAGGCCCATCTCTTTACAGATGAGAACACAGTGGGAAAGTCAAATGACACGGCCTTGGGTAGCTGTTCTTCCACTTTGGGGCTGTGTGATGCTGGCCTGGCAGGTTGCCGCTCAGATCTGGTCATCATCTATGAAAACGGAGATCATATTAAGCCTTTATTGGGTAGTTTTGAGGATGAAATAAGACAATCTGTACAAAGTATTTAACACGGATGGGCATATAGCAAGTGTTAGTAGGAATCCAAAGAGACATTATTATTATTATTATTGGTGATAACTCTCTTGGGTAGGTAGGAAATGGTGCCGTTAGGTCTCATGTCTCACTAGCTGAATGGCCTGGTGCATCTATGTCTAATAAAATCTCTGTCCTAAAGGTTGCACCCAGGATCAGCAGTCTTCTATTTAGGGTGGCAGACTCATGGACAGATTGTGGCCAGAAAATAAGGGTCAGGGGGATCCGTGGGTGGCTCAGCAGTTTAGCACCTGCCTTCGGCCCAGGGCATGATCCTGAAGACCCGGGATCGAGTCTCACGTTGGGCTCCCTGCATGGAGCCTGCTTCTCCCTCTGCCTGTGTCTCTGCCTCTCTCTCTGTGTCTCTCATGAATAAATAAATAAAATCTGAAAGAAAGAAAGAAAGAAGAAAGAAAGAAAGAGAAAGAAAGAAGAAAGAAAGAAAGAAAGAAAGAAAGAAAGAAAGAAAGAAAGAAAGAAAGAAAGAGAATAAATAAGGGTCAGGGAGTAAGACTGGTGGGGGCAAAGGCCTCTCCACAGGGACAGCTACTACCAGTCTCAACCAAGATGGGTCAGGCATGAGCCCACCCCAGTCGGGGAGTGTGGCCCAGAGAGGCTACTACTCCCAATTATTATTATTATTTTTAAAAGATTTTATTTATTTATTTATTTATTTATTTATTTATTTATTTATTTATTTATGAGAGACACAGAGACATAGGAAGCAGTGCAGTAGTGGTTAATGTTGGGTTCCGGAGGCAGACTACTGGAATCCCAAGGCTGCTGCTTGCCATGTAACCTCATGCCATGTAGCTTTGAACACACGATCTTATTCTTGTTTCTAAAAGTGAATTTAGGGGCAGCCCAGGTGGCTCAGCGGTTTAGTGCTGCCTTCAACCCAGGATGTGATCCTGGAGACCCGGGATCGAGTCCCACGTCGGGCTCCCTGCATGGAGCCTGCTTCTCCCTCTGCCTGGGTCTCTGCCTCTCTCTGTATCTCTGTGTCTCTTATGAATAAATAAATAAAATCTTTAAAAAAAATAAAAGTGGATTTATACACGTATGTACACCTCTGGGCATAGAACTAATGGTCAGGAAGGATGCTCACCAAACCAGGAAGGTGGTCGTGGGGCGGAGGGTAACAGGACCTTGTTGCCCTTGGGCCCCCTCTCTGTGGACTCTGAGCCTTGAGATAGAGCCCCAACACTCTATTTTATGTTGGAAAAGATCTTAAATGCTGGTATTCCAGTTTTTAAACTGGCTTCTGGCTTCCCCAGGAATGGGCTAGAGACCTAACATTGTACACAGTTAGTGCTCGGTGATCTGCCAGCAGATCTGTGTTCCTCTTGACATGACTTTTCATCCTGTTTTTCTGAATTTCACCAACTCTGACTCCTCCTCTCATTAATTTTCACCCTCCAGGGACGCCTGGGTGGCTCAGCGGTTGAGCATCTGTCTTTGGCTCAGGGTGTGATCCTGGAATCTGGGATCAAGTCCTGCAACGGGCTCCCTGTGAGGAGCCTGCTTCTCCCTCTGCCTATGTCTCTGCCTCTCTCTGTATCTCATGAATAAATAAAATCTTAAAAAAAAAATCCTCACCCTCCAATGCTTCCCATTTCTCTAAGGGGAAAGGTAAAAAGGCCTGCTAGAGCCTGACCTCCGGAGGGCCTCACTACCTCCCCAAACCCTCCTCCCATGACTCAGCTTTGCTCCATTTGTCCAGCCACACTGCCCTCTCTGCCATTGCCTGGATCATACCAGGCATGCCTTGGCCACAGGGCCTTTGCATTGACTGTTTCCTATGCCAGGAATTCTCTTTCTTTGAATATCTGCTTGGCTAACTCCCTCCCTGCCTTGAGTCTTGCTTAGCTCTCTACTCCCACTGGGACACAAAATACATAAGGGAGAAGCCCCTTAACACACTGGGTGTCCCACTCATCCAAACATACAGTGTGTGGCACCGTGACACATAGCAGGTGCTCAAAAACATGGGTCATCTTTCCTTCCCCTGGGAAATGCATCTGCTGGGCGCGACTGCTAAGGAAGAATGGTCTAAGGCCCTTAAGACCGCCGATGAGACAATTCAGTGAGCACCTGCTACGGGCTGAGTGTGTCCCCCTAAATCCATATATTGAAGCCCTAACTCCCGGCACCTTAAAGTGTGATTATATTTGCAGATAGGGTGTTTAAAGAGATATTTAAGGTTAAATGAGGTCAGTAGTGTGAGCTGTAATCCCATCTGACTGGTGTCCTTATAGGGGGAGATGAGGAGACAGACACACAAACACCCCACTCGAGGACATGGGGAGAAGATGGTTGTCTACACGCCAAGGACACAGGCCTCAGGAGAATCCAAACTGCCCACACCTGGATCCTGGACTTCCAGCCTCCAGTCCATGAGAGGAGAAATGTCTTTGTTTAAGCCTCCAGTCTGGGATTTTGATATGGTCACCTGAGCACCCTGGTACGAGCCACAAACATGAGTGGGCTGACTTCCTATTTATTGAGCTGCCATTTTACAAATGAAGGTCCTGTGGTTCGGAGAGATGAGGGAACTGCTCAGTGTTCCCCCCACTGGCTTCCAAGCCCCATCCAGCTCCCAAACCTCAGGCCCTTTGCATTGCATCGGTCACGGCTAGAGCTGGGTCCTGAAGCAGAAGCAGGCAGGGTAATGGCTTTGCCAGGGAGCTTGACCAGGAGAACACTCGACACACCCGCCTCCTCACAGCCAGCAAACTCCCAGAGTGGAAGTCTCCATCCGTTCGGGCGGGTGCCTTTCTCTCTGGTGAGCTTTGGGGAGGGTGCCTGTAGGTTCCTCCAGCACCCTGGCTGCGGAAAAAAAATGTGCAGCACCACTTCCTCTGGGATTTGTGATTACTCTGAAACCAGCCCTCATGAGAGCAGCTTCAGGCATAAATCCTGAAGACATTTATCCTGAGAATTCCAGGCCTAATTTATGGCTCCCCTGAGCAGCACCGGCTCAGCAGCCATTCGGGTCATTATAAGCAGAACAGCGTCTCCAGGTCCCAGAGCATAAATACCTGCTGTCGGTTGGGCAGGGAGAGGGTGGGGCATCTTAGGGGTAGACGTGAGGGGAGGGTCTGCTGTGCTGCCAGTTACCTTCCAGCCCCCTCCAGGGGACCTGAGGCTGCTCTCAATCAACTTCCACCCAAGATGGGATTTAAACATAGCCCCCAGGATTGTAGCAGGCCCTCGAATTTACTGACAGTAATTTGTAGGCCCCGGTACAAACCCATAAACAAACCGAATTAGAAGGGCCTTCTATCTCGTTAGATAAAGATGTACAGGGGCGCCTGGGTGGCTCAGTGACTGAGTGTCTGCCTTTGGCTCAGGTCATGATCCTGGGGTCCTGGGATCGAGTCCCACATCGGGCTCCCCGTAGGGAGCCGGCTTCTCCCTCTGTCTCTGCCTCTGCCTCTCACTTTGGTTCTCTCATGAATAAATAAATGGGATCTTAAAAAAAAAAAAAAAGCACAAAAGGCCAGTCTGAGGCACCGCTGTTAGCCACGGTTGCCGCAGAGATGTCTGGATTCCTGGGAAAATTCTGCAGGTTCAGTTACTTAGGGCAGCTCAGGAGAGCCACCAGGACCCTGAGAAGCAGAGAGACCCAGCTGTGAGCCCTGGTTCCCTACACACAGGTGGCGGACAGTGGGCAGGACAGTTACCCTTGGCTGTGCCTCTGAGTGTTCAGGGGTGGGGGTGGGGTCTTATGTGAACCCAGTAGGTCCTCATATGATAAGCCCCTCCTCCTGGTACAGTTTTCTTTCTAGAACCCTCCTCCTGCCACCCTCCAAGTGAATGTTGTTGTTCATCAGCAACTAATAGATGCATTCATTCGCCACTCAGTGCATTGATTTATTCAGCAAAAATGTACCATGCACCTGCCCCGTGCTGCTCTCCATCAGTCCGTGGACAATATTCCAAGTGTTAGCCCCCCCCTTTTTTTATCATTTGAATCATTTGAATGCTGTGCTTTGACCCTAGTGAGGACAGGATCGACAGGTGGGGAGGCAGAGCAGAGCATGAGAAGACAAACATCCGAGTTTCCTGAATCCCAACCTTGGGATGGTGCCTGCCTGGCACGCCGGGTGCGGCCCCCTTCAGACACGGTCCTTATGTTTACTGTCATTTGTTCCCACCTGCGATGTAAGCTCCAGCAATGTCTGTTTTGCTCATGAATGTGTCTGCAGAGCCTAGAGCAGCACCAACATAGCAGGCGCTCGATAAATATTTGTCGAATGAATAGGTAAAATTAATAGTAACTCTAGAGCAGCTTTCATGGCCCGAACGTTTATGTCAGCCCCTCTCATTTTCAACGGTCCCTGGAAAATCTGCTCTTCATCCCAACCCCATCTCTACAGCATAAAAAGCCCCACTGGTTATTTGTGTCCTGGAAAGCTCTTAATTAACTCCACCTCCTCTCTGAGCCCTTTCAACTATCCCTAAATATTTAGGGAATATGGTTTAGGGAACCCCTGGTTCACCTGCTGGGAAGTCCTGTGTTGACCACGCACACCTGCTCATTCAGGCCATGCCCACACCTGCTTCATGGCCATGCCCATTTCCTCTTGAGGAGGGTGTTAGGGGGCTCACTGGCTCCCAACTCCCTGCATGGACATTTGATTGATTTCTCTGCACACAGAATCCTCATGCCCATTTAGACCAAGTTCCCTTACCATCAAATAGATCTGCAAACGGCTTGCCCAAGGAGACACTAGATTCCCCATACTTCTTGCTGTCATCATTACCTCATTCCACTCACCATCATCAAAGGAACACATGCATAATGTAGGAAACTGGGAGAGAACATAAAAATATAAAACGCCAAACAGGTCTTATGTAGCACTTCACTACTCAGAGGGCTGAAGGTAATATTTTGGCTTATCTCCTTCTTTATTATTATTTTTTAAAGTTTTAATTTAAGTAATCTCTATACCCAAGGTGGAGCTAGAACTCACTGCTCAGCGATCAAGAGTCCTATGCTCTACGGACTGAGTCGGCCGGGTGCCTTTCTTCCTTTCTTCCTTCCTTTTTCCTTCTTCTTTTTTAAAAAGATTTATTCATCTATTTTAGAGAGAGAGAGTTTGGAGGGGAGGGACAGAAGGAAAGGGAGAGAGAGAATCACAGACTCCTCACTGAGCATGGAGCCCCAGTGGAGCTCAGTCCCACCAGCCTGAGATCACCACCTGAGCTGAGACCAAGAGCTGGGTCGGCTCAGCCACCAAGACACCTTGGCTTATTTCTTTATAATAGTCTATTCTTTTTCTTTATGAGCTTAGTAGTAGTTTACAAATATATATATATATATATATATAGTAGTTACATACATATATAGAGAGAGACTGCCAGGAGGTGGGGGTGGTGGGCAGAGGGAGGGGAGACTGGCAGGCTCCTTGCTGAGTGGAGAGCCAGAGGCGAAGCTCAATCCGAGGACCCTGAGATCATGACCTGAGCCATAATTGAGATTTGGAGGCTTAACTGATTGAGCCACCCAGGCACCCCTTGTGTCCTGTTTCTGTAATAAATGATCTTACACATTATCCATTTTTATAACAATTTTGTAAATCTCATTCTTATTGGATGCATAATAACCCATAGTGTGGATGTTTCATCATTTCTTAACTGGTTCTCAATTTTTGGAGATTTGTTTCCAGTGAACACTGGGGTGATGATATAACTGTGCATAATTCTTCGCCTGAGTTTTGAAAGATTTCCTAAGGATTGATTGCTCTAAGTAGCCTTACAAAAGGTGAGAGATCACCAGTCTTTTTATTTTCCAGTAGTGGTCAAATATATATGAGAGTTGCCGTTTTAACTGTTTTTAAATGTCCACTCCTGTGGCATTAGGTACATTCACATTGTTGTGCAATCATTACCATGATCCAGAACTTTTTCACCTTCCCAAACTCAAACTTTGTATCCATTAAATATCGAATGCTATTTCTACTCCTCACTCATGGCACCCACCAGTCTACCTTCTGTCTGTATGAGTTTACTCCAGAGACCTCATGTAAGTGGAATCATGCACTGTTTGTCCTTCTGTGCTGGCTTAATTCACTTAGCATTATATCTTCAAGGTTTATTCACGTCATAGCATGTGTTAGAATTTCCTCCCTTTTATGGGGAGAAAATGGAAGCCTTGTAGGCTATTGGGTGGAGTGTGATTGGTGCAGCTGTTATGGAAAACAGTATGGAGATTCCTCAAAAAATTAAAAATAGAATTACCATCCGATCCAGAGATCCCACGTTTAGGCAGGTATCTGAAGGAAATGAAATCTGTGAGTATCAGCCTAGGTTCATTGCAGCATTATTCACAGTACCCAAGGTATGAAAACAGCCTCCGTGTTCAAGACAGATGAATGGATAAGGAAGATGTGATTTATATATATAAATATATATATGTATATCTAATGGAATATTTTCCAGCCATAAAAAAGAAAGAATCCTGCCATTTATGATAACGTGGATGAACTCAGAGTGATTCTGCTAAGTGAAATAAGTCAGACAGAGAAAAACAATACTGCATGTATTACTTATATGTGAAGTTTTAAAGGAAAAAAAAAAGTCAAACTCATAGAAAGAAAGAGTAGAATGGTGGTTGCCAGGGGCTGGGGGTGAGGGAAATGGGGGAGATGTTGGTCAAAGCGTACAAACTTCCAGTTATAAGATAAATAAAGTCTGAGGTCCAAAACACGGCATGGTGACTAGAGTTAATAATACGGTACCGAAAAAAATAAAATTAAATTAAAAATAAAAAAAATAAAAAAATAACAATACGGTACCGTGTACTTGAAATTTGCTAAGAGTAGAACTTGAGTGTTCTCACACCACACACACACACACACACACACACACACACACACACACACACAGTAACTATGTGAGGTGACGGATGTGTTCATTAACTTGATTGTGGGAAGAATTTTGCCAAATATATCAAATTGTTACATTGTAGCCATTAAATCTATACAATTTTATTTGTTAATTATACCTCGATAAAGCTGGAAAGGCAAAGCAAAATGAAACAAAAACTGAAAGCAACGTCTTGATAACAAGGAGGAATGATAAGGACCAATCTAGTCCCATTCCTGGGGAAAAAATTTTGTCAGCTTTGCTGTGTTCACATGTGGAAGACCAGCGGTCAGCATTAGGTTAGTAGCTGATCAATATTCTTGTTTCTAGTTGAACTATTAAAAAATTGTTTAAAGAAAAGAAGTTCCCTCCTTTTAAAGGCTGACTATTCCATTGTACGTATAGACCACATTTTGTTTATCCATTCATGCATCCATGGACGTGTGGGCTGTGTTCACTTCTTGGCTACTGTGAGTAGTGCTGCTGGGAACACTGTGTGCACACCAATCTTTTAAATATTCATGATAAGCTTTACCATCTGGAAAAGTTATACCAATGTGCCTGTCCTCTTACCGTGGGCATGTTGTACCTATGTTACTACATTCAGCATTTGACGGCAAATTTTAAAAAGATTTTATTTATTTATTCTTGAGAGACACAAAGAGAGAGGCAGAGACACAGGCAGAGGGAGAAGCAGGCCCCACACAGGGAGCCTGATGCAGGACTCGATACCCAGACCCCGGGATCATGACCTGAGCCAAAGGCAGACGCTCAACCATTGAGCCACCCAGGCGCCCTGTTCTTAAGTTTTTATTTTCATTCGAGTTAGTTAACATACACATAACATGTATGTTTCTCTGACTTATTTCGTTCAGCATTATACTATCCAGCTCTATCCATGTCGTCGTGAATATATAGTCACTTGGGCTGTTTCCATATCTTGGCTATTGTAAACAATGCTGCAGTAAACAGGGGTGCGTGTATCCCTTTGAATTAGTGTTCTTGTATTCTTTGGGTAAATACCCAGGAGTGAGATTGCTAGATCATAAAGTATTTTTATTTTTAACTTTTTAAAAAAAGATTTTATTCATTTATTCATGAGAGAGAGAGAGAGAGAGAGAGGCAGAGACACAGGCAGAGGGAGAAGCAGGCTCCCTGTGGGGAGTCTAATGCAAGACTCCATCAGATCCCAGGACCCCACCCTGAGCTGAAGGCAGAGCCACCCAGGTGCCCATGATGGCAATTTTTAAAATGAAAGACCTGTGAATGCTGAAGGGGGTGCTGGAATTAACATCAAAATAAGGAAAGGCTTTTATCTACTTACTGGCCTGTCCACTCCTCTGCCCTATGCAGTCTTCTTCCCTCCATCTATCTACTCACCCACGCATCCGTCTGTCCATCCACTTATCCACCTGTCCTTTGGTCCATCCACTCGCCTATCCACCCCACTCACCCACCTGTCCATCCCTCCACCTCCCCATCCATTCTATCATTTCCAGTTCTGACTTCCTGGGACTCTCGTGTACTTTTTATAATACAACGGAAT
Source organism: Canis lupus dingo (assembly GCF_003254725.2). Classification (NCBI taxonomy): domain Eukaryota; kingdom Metazoa; phylum Chordata; class Mammalia; order Carnivora; family Canidae; genus Canis; species Canis lupus. Next base: position 70,182,866 of record NC_064245.1, read on the forward strand.
AGCCGGAGAATACCTAAGGATCTGTCTTTCTGTCCTTTATTCCTCTGGAGGCACCTGAAAGATAATGCATATCAGGCTCTAAGTCACCCCCTCGCTCCCTACCGCTGGCCTCCAGTCTTTTCAAAATTACTCCACTGGATCTTTTCCGTGGAAGTTAAACGTCCCTCCCTCCTGCAATGCCCAGCTTCCAGCACATTATGAAACTATGTTCGCTTGTTAATGTGGACTTTCAGCCTCACCAAGGTGCAGGCCTACCTGTGTTCTTTATCAGGCTGGGGGGCAGGGGTGACGAGGCAGCTGCCTGTGGTCCTGGGTGGCTTTGAGGGGACATGTTGCAAGAAGAGTTCCTGAGCCCGAAATATCTCCCCTTGGCACACAACACCTTGGGCCTCGAACTAAGAGAATTAGGAGGCAGTTCACAATGACTTAAGGCTAGTTTTACATTCTGCAGTGTTCCCTCTTTGTAAGGGGAATTGGAGAGGAGGTGTTTGTGTGTGTTTTCATCTAAATGTAAATGACAGGCATGGGGGGCATTTCCATGAAAAGAATACAGAACCGTGATATTTAGAGCTCTATCAATTCCCTAGAAACCACTCTAAAATAGACACAGGAAGAGAGAGAGAGAGCCCCTCCCAAATAAATGAGTTAAGTAATGAGAAAAAAAGCATTTTGGAGTTAGGTCTAATTGGTATCTTCTAATTGGTATCTTCATTTCAATGAAGTCAGCAATCACAGCGAGATCCTAAAGTTGGCTTAACAAATAATTAGACTTTTTTTTTTTTTAAGATTTTACTTATTTGGGAGAGAGAGATAGCAAGAGAAAGCATGAGGTGGGGGTGGGGGTGGAGGGAGATGCAGGCTGCCTGCTGAGCAGAGAGCCCAACTCTGGAGCTCTAGCGCGATCCCAGGGGTCCGGATCACAACCTGAGTCAAAGGCAGATGCTCAACCAACTGAGCCACCCAGGTTCCCCAATAATTAGATGTTTAAAAAATGAGTTTTTCTGCTAAAAATATTAGCGGTCATTGAGCTGATGTTCACATCTTAGAGATCAGCCACTTTCAGAGACAGAGGGAGGTTGGTGGGTCCCGGCTGCTGGATTCTGACTTCCCTGCAGAGACTGGGTTCTCGGGATTTGGGTGCATGGGTCCACCACCTAAGAGGAGCCCTGACGCTTGGCTGGTTGCTTACTTGGAGGCGTATCAGTCGGAGAGAAGTCCTTTCCTCAGATCTAGCTCAGGACCAGGATGAAAATAGCACTAGAGAGGTTCAGCCTGGGAGACACTGGCCCCGCGCCCGCACTGCCTCTCAGCTTCCACCTGGCGCGGGGAGATCCCGGCTCCTAGCTCTGTTGGTGACAAGCGGGTGCTGGTGGCCCTGGAGCGTGGGGCCCCGCCTGGCTTCGGGAGGCTGCACACAGGGCGTGTATATTTTAGAAACACTACTTTACTGCCTCCCAAGGCTCCCTTTGCTAAGCTCTCGCCCGGCTTTCCTGGAGCTGTTTCAGTGTTTCAGTCTTCCGTAGGCAACGATCAAAAAAAAAAAAAAAAAAAAAGGAAAACAAATTTAGTTGACTTGGATTTTCTTTTTTCAAATAAACTCTGAGCCATTTGACTCAGACCCTAGGGGTCTGAGCTGGGATAGTGCTTGCCCTCTGAGACCCACATCTTTCCCTGATTCCACTGGGGACAGGCCGCCACAGCAGAACATTTCCAGAATTTTCTGGAAAGGCCCCCAGCTAACCCTTTAGAAATTCTTCGAACAACTGCTTCTCCGGGGGACGAAACTTCTTTCCCAGAGCTGGAGTTATCAGCCTTCCACGGGTGACGAATGTCACAGTTGTCTTCAGGAATGCAACCTCCTGAACGGTGGCCTCGTGCCAAGAAAGGCAATTTTGTGAACACACTTACACATTATGGTCGTACTTTTCACATTGGTCTCTTTCATCCCTTTCGCAATTTAACTCTGGAGTGTTCTATTTTAATTCCCACTTTAGTGTTCTTTTTAATTCCCACTTTCCTTCTCTCTTTTCTTATTCTTAAATAAATGTGACTTGGAATTGTGGATTCCTTGTAGGTAGGATCATATCTGTGTGTCTTAAGTCTTTCCAAGTGTCTGGCCTCCCTCTCCACAGAAAGAAGCTCTGGCCTGATAAGAATTTCCTTGGCATTTTGAGCTGGAGAACCTCCTTCAGTAGGAGAGGAGGTCCCTCTCTGCTTGGGGTGCAGGCGCTTTCCTGGGGGAATATTTAAGTTTAAATCGGCCGCAAGAATGAAGCCAGTAGAAGTGCCAAGGATATTTTGCCTTTGAGGTTAAAAACCTCTTGCATTGATATTAGCGCTTCTGAGCCACAAGTAGTAAAGTCTGCAGAAATATATTTTCACAGGCAGGAAATCCCCAGGCTAAAAGTTAAATGCCCTACCTGAGTGTACTTCTCGCTCAGGCTTTTGAGAACCGAGATGTGAGAGGAAATCGCAGATCACTTTAACACACGCTTATTACTCCCAGGGAAAAAAAAAGTCTTTGCTGAATTCTTTAGATTCTCCAAGCAAAAATGTCTGTGCTGCATTAACGCTCCCACCCCTACCACTGCCCCGAAGTTTGGTCACTTCTCAAGTATGTCTACACTTTTCTCTAAAAACAGGAGGTTCCTCCTCCCCTTCCATTCGTGTGACTCAAGCTGGCAATTAGGAAAAGCTGTAATTACTGAAAGTATCAGAATAGCTTCGCTACTGGGGATAGGATTCTCAGCCCCATAGCTATTTACAGCAATCTCTTCTCACTCTTCCTACCCTTCTAGAAGTCCACTGCGGATGCCAGTCTCTCAGCCATTTCGCATGGAGTTTGCTATGTGTGTGGCTGACAACAAAAGAAAAAGTCTTAGGAAACATTCTTTACAAAACACTTAATTCCCTGTGCAAGTAAGGGGTGCGTTTGGCCAGCGAGGTCCTCGGCGGGCTGGTAGTTCTCAGGTTCTACACAAGAGGGCGCTTTGGGACCCCATTGCACAAACTGAGGATTACAGGGTGTTGTGTGGGGGTAAATTTTAGTAAAAGTATTTCATATCCAGGCCTGCTTATTCTTGGCAAAATTACTTAGGACCACAATTCAGAAAAGAGAAAGTTATATTCCTGCACGTTCCTTGTGTGACTTATATGGTCATCTTTTATGGGCTTAGTTTCTTAGAGCTAGCATCTTCATTTTTTTAAAGATCTTATTTATTTATTCATGAGAGACACACAGAGAGAGGCAGAGACACAGGCAGAGGGAGAAGCAGGCCCCATGCAGGGAGCCCGATGCAGGACTCGAAACCAGGACCCCAGGTTCAGGACCTGAGCCAAAGGCAGATGCTCAACCACTGAGCCACCCAGGCATCCCTGAGCTAGTGTCTTCTAAGGAAGGAATCAGTGTTGTCCAGCAGAGTTGGATCATGTGCACAGCCAGAGTCCACTGTGGACAAAACTAGGAAATAGCTCGAGATTGTCATCCCATCTCAATGTATGACCAGATGGTAAAGATTCCAAAGTCAGCCCTGCCTCCTTCCTGTTCATTCTTATCTCATTAAAACCATGTCCACTCCCACCCTATGCCCCAGACTCGGTTTCTGAGGTAGAGCTGAGCCAGGATTTGAGAGAAAAAAACAATCTGATTGAATTCATTCCCACCGAGACATGAATTAAAAACAAAACAAAAGAACAACACTTAGTTCCAGAGAAGGTGCCAGATTTAGGCTATCATTAATAGAATCCAAACATCGGTTTGGATACAAGTCTTTATGTTTAATAGCTGTAGGATCAAATCTAGATCTTATCATAGGGTGACATACATTGGGACACTTTTCAGTAATATACTCAGTAAATATTTATTGGGTGCCTACTATGTGCAAGGCATCAGGAGTACAATAACAAGCAAAACCAGGGAGGGACCCTCTTCCCAGGAACTATAGTGAGAGAGGGAGAGAGAGGTAAATCAGTCACAGAAATGCAGGTAAATTCACACCTGAGGTAAGTGCTACCATGATACTCTCCAGAGTCTGTCCCCCCATCCATTGTCAGACACATAATAGGACTGCACTTTCTCATCCCCTTTGAGGTTACACGTGGCCATGAGTTGCTTTGGCCAATGAGATGTGAGCCTGAGTCACGCATCTGAGTGATGATGAGTGGGAGCTTCAAAAGCTGGTGCACCATCTGCTACGTTCCCTCCCCACTGCTTTGGTCCACCTGGGAGCATGTGTCTGGGATGAAGCTTCTGTGAGGCCTGGCCCCCAGGTGACCACAATAAGCTAGTCCTGCCTCTTACCCTCCTGCCAGTGAATATGCAGCGTGAGAGAGAAATAAAGTTCTGAGAAACCACAGGGATTTGGGGCTTGCTTTTTGCTGCAGCGGAGCCTGGTCTATCCTGGCTGATAGAGCTCTGGTAGATAGGTACGTGGTGCCATAAAGATGAGTAATAGGGGAATGGGCTGGGTAGAGGAGGGCAGGAAGTTAGGAGAATGTCTCTGAAGATACATCTGAGCTGTGGGCTGAGGAAGATAAGGAAGGGTCCTGGATGAAAAGCATTTGAGGCTTTGGACTGGGGGTAGAAATGTAGATGGAGAGAACTGGGAGGATTAATCTCTCTGAGCTAGTTGACAAAATGGGGCTGATACATTTGTTGAGAGGGGAAGCAGTTGCAGAGGGAGGGCACCCAGCTCAGAGCCTGGCATGCAGTAGGTGCTCAGGGCATAGTAATAGCTAACACTTATCCATGCACTAAGGGGTTTGTGTATATGAACTGACTTGATCCTCACACCATCCTACGACTTAGGTACCATTATTTATTTATTTTTTTTAAGATTTATTTCTTTATTTGAGAGAGAGAGAGTGTGAGTGGAAGGAGGAGGGGCAGAGGAAAGAGATTTTCAAGCAGACTCCCTGCTGAGTGAGGAGCCCGACATTGGGCTCAATCTCATGACTCTGAGATCATGACCTGAGCCGAAATCAAGAGTCAGACGCTCAACTGGCTGAGTCACCCACATGCCCCATTTTAGGTACCTTTATTACCTAGTGGTTGGGGCACAGAGAGGTCAGTAGCTTACCTGAGATCACCCAGCTAGTGAGTGGTAAAAGCTGGATTTGAATTCAGGTGCTGCATTTTTAGTGATTGTGCATCCCCGCTTTTCAGCTGCTACTGTTGTTATTACTGTGGTTTTAGTCATAAAGGGAAGGGGCTCTTGTCCCCACCCCCAAGCTCTATGAAGAATAACTTGCCACCAGTCGAAAGCCCTGTGTATGATGAGGCACAATGACATTTTTTAAAAATATTTTTTTATTTATTTGAGAGCGAGAGAACACGAGGGCAAGAGAGGACAAGCAGGGAAGGGGGCAGAGGGAGAGAGAGAGACAGACTCCTGGCTGAGCAGGAAGCCTGACTAGGGGTTCGAACCCAGGACCCTGAGATCATGACCTGAGCTGAAACCAAGAATCAGACACACTCTTGTGACTTTTTAGGGTCCTCTGATATTTTGTATAAGTCAACTATTGCCTGATGATGCTGTGTAACAACCAACCACGAAATACCATGGCACCTGGCAATCAACATTTATTTCCCATGGGCGTGTGGGTTATCTGGGCAGTGTCCTCGGGCTAGACTCAGCTAGCTGGTCCTGCTTCCAGTGATAAGTGCAGCTGAGCTGGGCTGGAGGGGCTCTGCCTCTTGTGTCTTAAATTTTGGTGGTTTCTGAAGGAACAGCCACTCCTCAGGGACTGTCTCCTCAGGGTGCTGGCAGAAGTACTTAGGAAGCAAGTGGAAGCACGGGGTACACCTTCAGACCTCATCCGGAGCCTAGCAAGGGGCCTGACCAAGGTGGCAGGGCCAGGGACCGCCAGAGCCCAGACGCACACCCTGTCTGTGGGACTCAGTGCTGTAGGACGCTCCATCATGCTGCTTTGCTTAGGTGGAGCATGACCCTCGGAGAGGCATCCAGGATGGGGTGGCTGCAGGTGTGACATACCTATATTGATGGGTGTCTATGCTTCTGTAAAATGGGCGTGCCGGTAGCCAGGCTCCTCTGAGCAGGGCGGGCGGAGAGGGGCAGGGTCTTTGGGATCTAAATCTCTTTACCCTTTACTGAGTCCGGCAGACGGCTCAGTGCTCAGTCTGGCAGTCCGGCTGTTACGGTGCTGAGAAATTTGATTGACTCAGTGGCTGCAAAAGTCCTGCAGACTTGAGCACCTGGTGGTAATCTCACACACGTGTGGCATCAATTGACAGGGTGACCTTAAGAATAGGATGAAGCACTTTATTTCCTTAAAGTTTTACACTTTCCTTTCCCTCTATTTCTCCTGATTGTCTCTCTCAAAAGCCATGGCCACGCTGGCGAAGATAACTGGTCAATTCACTGCCTCAGTTGGCCCAGCCACAGAATGGGGAGAACATGCCCACCCTGCGAGCCTGTGGCGAAGGTACATAAGAGAGTACCGTGTGCGCCTGTGTGCCCCGTGTGTGCCCCGTGCAGGGTGAGCTCTAGTCTGCTCAGGCTGCCGTAACAAAGTAGCACGCACTGGGGGTTTAAACAATGGAAATTTATTTTGTCATGTATGTAGAGGCTGAAGTCTGAGAGCAGGATGTGGCAGGGCTGGGCTCCTTCTGAGGCCTCTTTGGCCAGTAGACGGCCGTCTTCTCCCCATGTCCCTACAGGCTCATCCCTCTGCGCGTGTCTGTGGCCGGATCTCTTCTTGCAAGGTCACCAGTCAGATTGGGTATGAGCACCCATATGAGCTCGTTTTAGCTTAAGTGCCTCTTTAGAGACCCTCCCTCCAAATGGGGTCCAGCTGAGGTCCCGGGTGTTAGGATTTCAGCGTATGGAGGTGTTGGGGGACACGATTCAGCCCATTAACAGTAGGCCTGAAGGACTCCAGGACTCCTATCAGCCACGTGTCCTCGAACAAATCCCTTTCTGCTGCTGGCACCCTGTTTCCCTATCAGAAAGGTGGGATTGATCTTCGGAGCCCCCAGGAGACGAGCAACAGAGAAGGGCATGTGCTGGTTGGTGCCTTGGGAAGAACAGGGAATATCCTTCAGGCAGCTCATTGCTGGGGGCGGAAAGGCCAGCTGTCCTTTCTCCATCATCTGGGGCCATCTTTCCTGCACGCTCAGGACAGAAGGGCCCCTGGCCTCCGGTCGGATGTCGAGGTGACAAGCGGGGGTGCTGACCTGCCCTTCTCCTGTGAGCCATCCGGGCAGCTAGCGTTCTCCTCCCGGCCCGGCCCCACCAGCCCTGCCTGCTCCAGCGCCCGACAGAATGGAAGGCGGGAGGGCTGAGAGCGAGGGGCCCAGGCTGCAGGACCTGATCGCCCACACCTCGCTCCCAGCTCTGCTCTCGCCCCACAGACGGGCCAACGACCTCTATGTTTTCTATTCCTTTCTTTCAACCTGAACTTTTTTTCTTTTAAAGACTATTTATTTCAGAGAGAGAGAGAGGGAGAGAGAGAGAGACTGAGAACAAGCACAGCAGGGGGAGTGTGAGAGGGAGAAGCAGACTCCCCACTGAGCAGGGAGCCTGAAGCAGGATTCGATTCCCGGACTCTGAGATCATGACCTGAGCTGAAGGCAGACGCTTCACCAACTAAGCCACCCAGGTGCCCCTCAACCTGAAGTTTTTAGTGGAAATAGCTAACAGAGTCACATGAATCAAAACTCATAAGGTCTAAACAAACATTCGGAGAAAACTCCCTGGGACTTCCTCTGCAGCCCCTCCACCCTCTCCCGGAAGGCTCCCAGTGTTCCCAGCTTCTCGTGTGGTCATTGCAGGGACACCTTCGGTGCACACAGCAGAGGTGCCCGCGTGCTCTTTACCCCTCACCCCTTGGCCTGTGCACTTTGCTCTCCACCACGGACGTCGGGAGATACCAGTGCATGAGCCTCTGCATTCTGGCTGCTGCAGTCCCATCATCAGATGCCGGCGCTGGCTACGCTGCAGTTTATCATCGGCCCCCTGTTGTGAATGTGTAGGCTGTTTCTAATGCCAGGGCCAGACACTTTACCTCTGTCTGCCTCAGTTTCCTCATCAGTGAAGAATTTAGAACAGAGCCCAGCACAAGAGAATTGTTGGGCACATACTCATTGTAAAGGGGGGCTCTTTTCATCACCATCCTCTTCTCCTTATTCCAGTTTCATTCATTTATTCACTAGTACACAAAGCTCACATGTGTGTTGCTCCCAATTCCTGCTCATGCTGTTCCCCTTTCCCTTCTCCTCTGATCCATCACCTGGTCCTCAGGTGGCCCAGCTATGTGGTGTTATAATGCTTTGTCCTTCCCTTCACCAAAATCACAATTGAAAGCGTGCTGTGCTGCTATCAGTGAATTGATGGACAAAAAGAAATGAACCATGAGGCTGGTCGGACATGCTAGCATGTTTTTCATTCATTCATTCAGAAGTAATTTTTTCAAAAAAATTTTATTTATTCATGAGAGACAGAGAGAGGGGGGCAGAGACACTGACAGAGGAAGAAGCAGGCTCCCTGTGGAGGGCCCGATGTGGGACTTGATCCCAGGACCCCGGGATCATACCCTGAGCCAAAGGCAGATGCTCTACCACTGAGCCACCCAGGGGCCCTCAAAAGTAATTCTTGATCACCTGCTCTGTGTTGGGCGCTGCGGTAGGCCCTGTAGTCCCATTTCATATCTGAGGCACCAAGACAGAGCTTATCAGATAGTCATAGAATTCGTAAGATAACCGCCTCCCCCCCCCCCACCACATTCAAAGGAACTATTCAAGAATGGGTCATACGATTATTGGGACCCTTACTCCAAGGCAAGGACATTAAAAGTGTCAAGAGAGTAGAAATCGGAAGATGTCTTTCGAGAGAGATGTTGGCTCCGAGGGCTGGAGATTGGGGAATGCTGCCTTCAAATTCCAAACCTGGTAAAGGGCAACCAAAGGATCACCGGAGGGCTTGTCGTGTGCTGGTCGCTTGGACACAGAGCATCGGCACCTGCTCCCCTGGAGGAAGCTGAAGGGACCTGGGGCAACAGAGCAGAGCATCCTGGCCAGGTGCACGCAGAGGGTAGAGACAGCAGTAACCCGGGTGAAGGAGGTTCTCCTGTCCCTCGGCTTTCTTCCTCTCTGCGCATCAGCTCTGGTGGGGGCAGGACACGCAGCCAGCAAGTAGGGGCGTCAGTGAGTGAGGGAGAGAGAAGTGATTACGAGCCCCGCCTTCCCCGGGGCAGGTGTGGGGTCTGGAGCCCACCCAGGCTGGGGAGCAGGGAAGGCCAATTTGAAAGTGAGTTCTGAAGTTTGGTTATTCCCCGGGATTCCGTCTCCATGTCGAACTGAGGCCGTGGTGGTGACGTAGGGGGGCTGTGGAACTTCCTGCCTCATGGGAGGGAGCAGGGAAGCCCTGTATGGACGGTGGGGGTTCTCACCGGCAGCGGATAAAGGGCAGGTGGGCAGGAGGGAGTGTGAGAAACAGAACCACGACCACCTTGCTGATGGAGCCCATGAGTCCACACGACACTCTGGTGACATGATTTTGCACAACCAGGCGTCATTCTTGAATGAACGTGCATGCCACTCATTTACACCCTCTGCTCCGTGAGGGCAGGGCTGCGTCTCCCTTGCTCACAGTTTTGTCTTCCCAGGACTGGCACACAACAGATGCTCCACGATATTTGGTGAGAAAATGGATGAGACACTCGTAGCTCTCCAAATGTTCTGTTGCCTGAGAATTTATTTCCTGGTGCCCATCGGTCAGGACCTGCCTTCAGGTAGGACCTGCCTCGGGGCACAGGTGTGCTTCCTCACTCAGGCAGGTGGGACGCCTCCAGACACCTCCCCGGTCTGACTCAGCCTCTGTATTTGTAAGACAAAAAGGTTTAGTGACCTCTACCTAGGGGAGGGCGGGGAGGGGAGGGGGTAGAGAGCAGTGGTGCACCTGGGGGTTAGGTCCGTAATTTCTGCTGAGGGGCGGGGGATTGACCACCGACCGGTCACTAAAACAGTGACCCCCCCGGAGTACCTACCGTGTGCCAGAGGTGATCTAATGCTTTCCATATATTAGCTCGTGTCATCTTCACGACAGCCCTCGACTATCCCTTCCTGTTTTACCGTCAAGGACACAAGGCACAGAGGGGTTCCGCGCCTTGCCTGAGGCCACACAGTGAGCAGTGGGGGAGCTGGTCTAGGAACCCGTGCTGGTCGGCTGGGGCACCCCAGCAAAATGCCACCGACCCAGGGGGCTCGCATGCCGGAAATGTGTTTCTTCACTGTTCTGGAGGCTGCATGCCCAAGACCGAGGTGTGGGCAGGGCTGGTTTCTCCTGAGGCCTCTCTCCTTGGGGTGCAGGTGGCTGCTCTCTCCCTGTGTCCTCACTGGCCTTTCTCTGAGCACCCTGGCTGCTGGGATCTCTTCCTCTTCTTTTAAGGACACCAGTCCTCTTACAACCTCATTTAACCTTAATGAGCCCTGAAGTGCCCCATCTCCAAATACAGTCATGTTGGGGGTTAGGGCTTCTCCATATGAATTTGGGGGACATGATCTGGTCCACAGCAGCCCCCACTGCGTGCTCCAGATTCCAGGGTTCCACATCCCCCTTCCCCACCCCATGGCACTTTCCTCAATCTCAATTTTATCCTATATAAAGTGATAACTGTAATGTTATCTGTATGAGAGCACAGGATGAGAGGATGTATAAAAATACAGAACCCCGAGACGCCTGGTGACTCAGTGGTTGAGCGTCTGCCTTTGGCTCAGGGTATGATCCCGGGGTCCTGGGATCCCACCTCAGGTTCCCCGCAGGGAGCCTGCTTCTCCCTCTGCCTGTGTCTCTGCCTCTCTCTTTCTGTGTCTCTTGTGAATAAATAAATAACATCTTTTAAAAAATACAGAACACTGTTTGAATATGAGGATATTACAAAATAAACCTTATAAGCCACAGAGATGAGGCTGTGCAGGCTGAGGTCTGGGACCATCCGTTGGCTGGCCTAGTTAAAGAGACACTCTTTTTAACCATCTCTTGTGACAAGCATCAACAAATAGCCTTCCCAGGGACGCCTGTCTCGTCTTGCTCACTCCTTCCCATCATTCTCCCTGTATCAGGCTATCTTCTAGAACTCAATCAAGAGTCAGCACAAGTGTTGCCTCCTACAGGAAGCCTTCCTGGATCTCCCTAGACCTCATCTCCCCATAGCCCCTGTGTTCCCTTTGGCTCTGGCACACAGCACAGGTACTCAGATAGGCTGCTACCTTGCTGCCTGTCCCTAGACTGAAGCTCCGTGGGTGGTATGTCCATCTTATTATTTCCTGTTGGCCTCCTTTCCTTTTTTTTTTTTTAAGATTTATTTATTTATTTATTTATTTTTATAAATTTATTTTTTTTATTGATGTTCAATTTTCCAACATATAGAATAACACCCAGTGCTCACCCCATCAAGTGCCCACCTCAGTGCCCATCACCCAGTCACCCCCGCCCCCCGCCCACCTCCCCTTCTACCACCCCTAGTTCGTTTCCCAGAGTTAGGAGTCTTCCATGTTCTGTCTCACTCTAGTCTTTCATTCCTCTCTTCCAGCTTCCCTCCTTTTGCCCCCTCCTCCTCCACTTCCTCTTCTATTGTCATTTCAAAACCTTTTTCTTTTCTTTTCTTTTTTAAAGATTTTATTTATCTGATGGAGGGGGAAAGAGAGAGAGAGAGAGCATAAGCAGGGGGAGCAGCAGAGGGAGAAGGAGTAGCAGGCTCCCCGCTGAGCAGGGGGCCCGGTGAGATGGATGCAATGAGATGCGGGGCTGTATCCCAGGACCCCAGGATCAGAGCTGAAGGCAGACACTTCACTGACTGAGCCACCCAGGGACCCCCAAAACATTTCTCTTTTCTGACCTCAAAGCATAAGATACCATCCTTAGAAAATTTCACAAATTTGAAGAATCCCAGGTAAAATACAAAACTGTGATTGCAGGACCTGGATGTCTCTCTAAGCAAAGTTCCTTGCACTTCTTTCCCTCTGCATATATATATTTTTGGGCTAATTCTCACGACTCTATGCATGCAATTTTGTATCTTGTTATTTTTCTCTTTTTCTATATTCCATGGAGCATAGTTCCACATCGTGAAAGTTGCTTTGTCATCACCAATTTCATTGACAGCCATATATTCCAGTGTGTGTGGTGGTATATCTTTTCCCACCCTTATTCCTGCCTTTATAAACCTCCTCATTTCGCTGTGTTCTCTCCTTTCTGGCTCCGCTCTGCTTTCCCCTTGAGTGATGAGCCACTGATTCTATAAGAGCTCAAACTGGTCAGGGCACTTTGTTCTTAGAGAATCATAGAATTTTATGTGTGCATTTTCTTTCATCCCTAGGAACTCAAAGCCCTTGAAAGGAGGGGGTCACCTCTCAGAAAGTGACTGTGCCTGGGAATCAAGTTTTTATTAATCCCTGGCGAGTGAGTAGGAGTGAAATAGAGTCAGCCCCATTTACAGATGGAAACACTGAGGTGCAGAGAGGCGGTTTGCTTCTCCCAGGGTGAAGACTGCATTCTGATTTTGGAAAGTGGTAGGAACCGACTCTTTTCTTTCCACTGGCTGATGTCCTCCTCTACCAAACTTTCATTAAGAGCAAGTGCCTAAATTAAATAAGGTGCTCAAACCACTATATTCTTTATGCAAAACATCCCAGGGGGACAGGCTGGGGAACAGGCTGTAGACACGTAGCTCCCTTCAGAATCTCTCTGTGTGTTTCCACTTGCTCTGTCTCTGTGTCTCACCCCCTAGACCTTGCCACACTGTCTCCTCTGCCTGGAGAGTCTTGATTCCTCCTCCTTGGACTAAATCCTTACTTAAGCTCTGAGACACATCTTAGGAGTGGGAAACCTTCCTGTGTCCCCAGGTTGGAGTCCAGGGCCCCTTCCCCATGCTGGTCTCTGATCATATCTGATTGTCAGTGTGTGCACTCATGTCTCGACCCCTGTCTGCTGTGTCTTTCTCACCACTATACTGTGCTTGCCAAGCACAGTGCCTGAGACATAGTAGGCACGTAGTAGGCATGTCAGAATGAATGAATCTCCATGGTCACAACTGTCTACTGCGTGGATCTGGGGGCCATAAAATGGAAAAAGAGACAAAAGGAGACAGATATTTTAGGAGAGGAGAAGGCAAAACAAAGTCAAATTGAGATGATGATAAGTATGCCAATGTATCCAACCAATTTGGACTCCTGGCCCACGTGGCAGTTAGCTTTCTTACCATAAAGGACACTTGCCTGTGGTTTATCCACCCATATCATATGTGTTGGTGTGAGTGAAGTGGTCCCCAGTCTATTCTCTGGCAACACCCAGGCTGATCTCCTTTGAGAACCTTGAGCTGGATTATTCCATCAGGATACCATGACCAGGTGGGATGGTGCATGGGCAGCCAGATGGCCTCCCTCTGGGACCAGTGTTTGCCTAGCACCCATAGTAGCCAACTTCCAAACCCAGCCTCTGGTAACCCTCACCTCCTAGTGTTTGTGTGCTGTGTAAGACCCTCCACTTGAGTGGGAGCTGGACCTAGGGACTCACTGATAACATTAGAATATGAAAAACATGGGGGCACCTGGCTGGCTCAGTTGGTTGAACATCTGACTCTTGATTTTGGCTCAGGTCATGATCTCAGTGTCATGAGACTGAGCCTTGAGTTGGGCTCTGCACTCAGTGGAAATCTGCTTGAGATTCTCTCTCTCTCTCCTTCCCTCCGACCCTACCCTGCTCACTCTCTCTCTCTCAAACAAATAAATAAAAAAATATGTTTTTAAAAAAGAATGTGATAAACATGACATGATGTTACTTCCGCTGTTAGGCTTTAAAAGACTGATTTTCATCTTGCCAGTGGATTCTTTCTACTAACTTCCTGGCTTGCAGCCTTTGATGACGTTGACTAGCACATGGGAGAGGCCCACATGGCAAGAAAGAAGCTGACTTCCAGCCAACAACCAATGAGGACTCGAGGCTTCTGTCAACAGCTGCAAGGACCTGGGTGTGACCAACACTCTCTGAGTGAGCAGACCCTTCCCTGGTGGAGCCTTCAGATGAGACCACAGTCCCTGGGCCAGTACCTTGATAGCATCCAGTCAGAAACCATGGAGCAGAGCACCCAGCTCAGCTGTGCCTGAATTCCTGACCCACAGAAACCATGAGATTACAAATGCTGTTTCAAGGTACTGAGCCTTGGGGTAATTTGCTAAGTAGCTATCATAGCTAAGATAGCACCCATTCTATGCCACTGCCTTCAATGTTTTCTGCAGGCACCTTATATCACTTGGTGCTCCTTTTCATGATCTTCTCCACCCAGCTACTTCCAGGGGATAGATGGATAAAGACTACACTTCCCAAACTCCCTTGCTTCCAGGATTCTGGTGTAATTTAGGTTCTGCCAACAAATGAACTTGTGCAAAATTTAAAAAGCAGGGATGCCTGGGTGGCTCAGTGATTGAGCATCTGCCTTTGGCTCAGGGCATGATCCTGGATTCTCAGGATTGAATCCCAATTTAGGCTTCTTGCATGGAGCCTGCCTCTCCTCTGTCTGTGTCTCTGCCTCTCTTTCTGTTTCTCTCATGAATAAATAAATAAAATATTTAAAAAAATTTAGAAAGCAGATTTTTTTCTGGCAATGGCAGTTGATAGGCAGGCTCTGGCAGACATGAACTTTTGCCATGGCCACACTCTGTGTCCCATTCTCTGCTTCTCAGTTCCAGGGTGTGGGGATGCTGGGGCATCAGCAGGAGTTTCCTGCAGTTTCTTGAGTTCAGAATCAAAGCAATGGTGATGTGACCTTGAGGCCAAAAGTCCAGCAACAGCCCATTACTTCTACACCTGCAGCTCATCCAACAGTTTTATAAGCATCCATGTCCTCATATTGAAAACCTTCCCACAAAAAATATTTAGACAAATTTCTGCTCCCTACATTGAACCCGGCTGATATAATCATTCACTGTTCAAGGCTCTGGGACCACAGGTGAACCTGACATAATTCTAGAACTCAATATGCCCACATGCTAGTGATGGAGCATCTTTCACTTGCATGAGTCCCTTCCAAGGTTCTAAGAGAAGGCTTGTGATTTTTGTTTTCATAATTTTTGTGGGGTGTTTTGTCCTTTTCTTAACACATATATTTTGAAAAAAGTTTTTAAAAGATTTTATTTAATTAATTATTTAGAGCATGTGAGCAGAGGGAGAGGGAGAGAGAGAATCTCAAGCAGACTCCACACTAAGCACAGAGCCCGACATGGGGCTTGGTCTCATGACCCTGAGATCATGATCTGAGCAGAAGTTAAGAGTCAGACAGTTAACACAGTTAACCAACTGAGCCACTCAGGCACCCTGGTTTGTTTGTTTGTTTTTTTTTTAATAAGTACCTCCTCAGAAATTGTACAAGTTCCTGGCCCCTCGAAACCTAGATGTAGGCCCTGGCTCTGGGGAATCCCATCCACTTTATGGCTTAGCCCACCAACCTTGTGATAGAAATCTCTGAGCTCCAAAGCTCTACCCACTTCTTGGACATCACTTCTAGGTTGTCTTCTGGCACTTTATTATTTTTTTTTAAGATTTTATTTATTTAGTCATGAGAGACACACAGAGAGGCAGAGACATAGGCAGTGGGAGAAGCAGGCTCCCTGTTGGGATCCTGATGCAGGACTCGATCCCAGAACCCCAGGATCATGGCCTGAGCCAAAGGCAGGTGCTCAACCACTGAGTCACCCAGCTGTCCCATCTTCTGGCACTTTAAACTTAACCTTCCCTTCACTCTAGGGGCCATCTTTGGTTGAATGACATCACCATCCACCCACTGGCCTAATCCAGACACATGGGGTCATCACTGACTCTCCTTTTGTGGTCCTACCTCATTCATGGGACTGATGTGCTGTAGAAAATTCATGACAGTACACAAGATAAATGAGAATGAGTCACACTGGTGATTCTGTCACCAGAAGGGTGGCCTCAGAGGAGGAGTTACCTGCATCCAGGGCCCAGAGAACAGCATCCATCAGAGTGACTCCAGGCAGAGAACTTGACATAGGGAGGCTGGAAAATGAGCCCAAGCTCTAATCTCCACTATCAGGCAAGGCTGGAACTGGACAGCAGTATTACCAGGTGAGTATTCAGATAATTAAAACAAGGAGGAATCCAGGGACAGGACGAGCTGAAAATGGGCATTGTGGACAGGGGTATCTTGGGGTTCCCCTTTGGCATGGCATCCTTTACTTACAAGGTTGTTCCTAAGCGCAGGTTCCCCCAAAGCAGATCCTGAGATGAAGACCCGATTCCAGTATTTCATGTGGGCGGTGATCCCAGGGGAGGGCAGTGAAACCAGAAGAGAAAGGGAAGTGATGCAGAGAATGAAGTGAGCAGGAAGGAGCCCATTGTGGGAAACCAGGACTCCGTCCCCCAGCACTTCTGAGAGCATGCAGAAGACACCCCAGAGTTGCCCCACTGCGGGCAGGGGCCCAGGGGATTTATCCTCCATCTTTTGTCCTCATTGGTTGAGGGTGGCTCTTAGAATGTCACTTTCCAGTGCTCCTGGCTTGTCCCATGTGCCAAGCCAGTCGAGCCTCTGCAGGGAGAGATGGATGTTCTTTGTGGTGTTTTGAGAATGTCTGTAGTGGTCTCTGGGCTGCCAGGTTCTCCGGTGGGGCACCGATGTCATTTGCGCCAGGGGCTGTCTCTGGTGTCTCAAAGGCTAGACTCACCTTTGGTGCAAGCAGCCTGTGGTAACCTACCTACCCGCCCCGTCTGGTGAGCAGTGAGGGGCACTGAGCAGCCAGCAGCAGAAACAGCAGAGCTAAGGAAAGAGCTCACCGGCTCTGAGTCCGACAGGCCAGGGTGGTGGGTTCTGCTGCTTCACTGATTTTCCTGCAGTGGGACCCTGACCTTGGCCTGGGGGCTTCCCCCAGTTCCCGGCTCCTGCTGCACTGCGTGCACTTCCTTGTCCCCAGCGGCTCTTTCAGGGTGCAACATCTGTTCTGCGCAGGCTGTAGGAGTCACAGTGGCCCCCAGACAAGGACACGTCAGCGTCTTTGAAGTGCCCTGGCTGGCAGAGCTCCCTGCTATTGTGGGGCTGGGTGGCTCTCTCCTCGCAGCTCCTGGAATGACAAGCTTGCAGGAGGCCCTGGCGGCCTTGGCAGCCGGGCCAATGTTTAGACAGTTTCTTCTGCTGTTTGAATAAGAGCCTCAGCGGGATTGCATCTCTGCTTCACCTCCTCTTCTGTGGCCGGAGGATGGGCCGCCCAGCATCCGGAGCTGCCTGTAAAGTTCCTCTCAGCGCCTGCAGAAGCTTTGTAGGTGAGGAATCTTCCAGCAGACTTCAAGCTTCCCCACTCTCCTCCTTTTTATGCAGGTGGCTCCTTTTAAAATGGCCTTTCCTTGACACTTAGGTGTTAAGGCACCCGAGCCCCCAGGGTGACTTTGAAAAACCTTGGCCCTGGGATTTGGCTCTCTCCCCAGCAACATAACCTTAAAAGACAGAGTGAGCCTTACCTGTTATTTAGGAGGCTCGGAGAAACTCAGTGTCTTTCCTTATGTTGCGTAGTTAGTTGAAGAACTCGGGGGAGGAGAACCCAAGCTTGCTGACTTCAAGTCCTCCAGGACCAAGGGGTGTGAGAGAGCTTTAGGGTCCAGGGGAGGGCAGGACTCACTTGCACCCACTCTCCCACCTTTGTGAGGATTCATGAGGAGTTGAGTAGAAAATGCTGTGAAATCTCCCACAGAGGTGCAGCTGACTGTGATCAGGGGCTTTATTTGTCTGTGGAATCTGGGAGCCAGTGGGAGCCAGTGTGAGAAAGGCGAGGTGTACAAGCCTGCCGTCGGAAGTGTTCCAATCCAAGTTTCTGGAATTTCAAGCTGCATGGCATTAGGTAAGTTACTTAGCCATTGTTGCCTCAGTTTCCTCATCTGTAAAAGAATGATGGTCACCCCACTGAGTTGATGCTAAACACAATGTCTGAGCCACCTAAGTCCTAGGTAAATGTTAGCTGTGGCCATTACAGACATTGTCATCATTGTTATTTGTCATCTCCATGAAGTTTCAGTTATCCGTGACATCAAGTAGAGGCTCAATACTGATAATAATGATGATTATTCTTGCCCATAGCAGTATTAAACCTGGAACTGGCTTCCTGGTCCCCCAGGTGGGGTGGCTGTCCCAGAGGAGATGGGAGAGTGTGGCCTTCAGAGTTGGTGAGAATATACCCACGAAGGCTAAACAAGACAGGACCATGATGGCACAGGCCAGGGACCATGGGTGGTATGATCCACATTCTCTGCTACAAGTTAAGTCAGTGATAAACAACCCCAGGAAACTTGAAGAGAGGAGGAGCAGGATGGAAACACTGAGGGCTTAATTAACTTGAGCAAGTCGTCTCCTCACTTCAGGGCTTTGTTCACTTGAAGAAGAAAAGGTGCATTGAGCTGATCAGTCCCTCTTAGTTCTGAAATTCTGTCCATCCACCCTTTCATCCACCCACCTATCCTTCTATCCATGTCTATGTAAGAACCGACCCAGACATCTCCCATCCACCCAATCTTATCTATCTAGCCTGTGTCCATGCTTCCCATCTGCCCACTCCCCTTTCATCCAGCATCCATTGATCCACCTGTCCATCCAGCCATCATCCATCCATTTGTCATCCATCCGTCCATCCATCCGTCATCTCTCCATCCATCCATCCATCCATTCATTCACCCATCAACCATCCATCATTCATCTATCCATTCATCCATCATCTGTCCATCCACCCATCCATCCAGCATCCAACCACCTGTGCATCCAGCCATCATCCATCCATCCACATATCCATTCATCCACCCATCCATCTACCCACTCATGCATGTGTGCATCCATTAATCCATTCACCCACTCATTCATTCATCCATCATCCATCCACCCACCCATCCACTATCCATCTGTCATCTATCCACTCATCCATCCACCCTCCATCCAACATCCTATATGCAGGCCCTGGCTGGGCATTACTAAACAGATGAAGGGGCCTATAGCCATGGCCCTACTATTGAGAAGTTTATAGTTGGGTCCAACTTCCCACAGTTGGTCAGTGGGCCAGATTTCCAATCCCAGGGCTATCTGATTCTCAGAGTCACTAGTCTCACTGTAACTTGACCTTGTGTTCCTTTCTGCCTTCCTGGGCCCTCAGACAATGGCTGTGGGTTCACACCATTCTTCTGCTCTGCTCTTTGTCATGTGCTGGGGTCCCTATCCCACATGCATTTCCACTTCTCATCCTTATTCACTCTTGTGAGGCAGGGCTTCATATACTTGTTAACTGGGCAGACGACTGAAGCTCAGAGAGGTGAAGAGCTATCCCAGAGCCTCCTCTGCGATATCTGTCCCAGTGCCTTCTCACAGAGCTGGCCTCTGCCCTCCTGGGCCCTGCACAGAGAGCCTCACACTGGGTTCAGATCCTGGCTCTGCACCCTCCTGCCCTCTTCTATGAAAAGGAATAATAGTCCCCATCTTGAAGACTGTATGGGTGTTATCTGGTGTAAAACAAGTGAGTGACACATAAAGCACTCAACTATCAGTTTACCTATCATATACTACCTGTCAAGGCCAGACAGGTCCTAGGTCAATTTTAAGGAGAGGACTAACTGCTCAGTATTTGATGGAGGGATGGACAGAAGGAAGGAGGAGGGCTCCCCCTCAAGGCCACAGTCAAGGCTAGTGTGTTAAGAGCTGGTCCACAAATGTGCAGTCTGAGGCTCCATCTCCTGTCATGTGAGGTGGGCACTGGGACCACAGTTAATTTCTTTTACTGCAGAGTGGCAGGCATCAAGCCTCATTAACCCGATGAGTCCATGAGCCGGCAGGATTTGTGTAATCTTGTTTTCCCTTCAGCTGGCTTCCCGGGACGCCATTGTGCTCATACTGAAGCCTAGTAACTCCATCAAATTCCCTGCACCAGGCGGGGGCCCTCACATGCCTAAGCCCTGTCTGCTCGCATGAGAGCCCCGCAAATCACCTCTGTGCTCAGGCCTGGCCAGACATGCCTTGCCCCTATTGGCCTCCTCCAGCCTCACTCCAGGTCTGGCGAAGCGGAATGAGGTTCCCCACCCTGCACCCCACAACCTCCAAGACACTGGTAAGTGTGTTGAACACTTAAGCCACACAGAGTCAAGACAGAAAGGGAACTCATGTTCCATAAATGTCCCCATGTGCCAACAACTTTATTCCCACCAGAGTTTATCCTTTGGCTGCCATGTGGGGACCCCCTTCAGGGTGACCCTAGAGACTTCAGGGGCTCTGCTGGGACCCCAGGGGATGGAGCAGCAAGAGGTCACAGAGGAGCCTTGGGTTTGGGGCTGTGGCCCCCACTCCTTCGTTCAGGAGACCCTGTGCAGTTTTCCTGTCTATGCTTTCTCATCTGCAACCCCACCCCCAAGAGTAAGAAGCAGGAGATGAGAGGATGGCACATAGTAGGAGCTCAGAAAATGTTGGTTCCCCTCTTTCTCACTCATTCATTTGTTCATTCATTCATTCAAGAGTTTGGAACTTGCTAGATGCCAGGCCTGGCAGCTGAGCAGTGAGTTGGAAAGACAGAAACTAAAATAAACTAATAATTTAGGGAGTGCCTGACTGGTATAGTCAGATAAGTGTCCAACTCTTGGTTTTGGCTCTGGTCATGATCTCAGGGTCGTGAGAGCAAGCCCCAAGTCACACTCCACACTCAGTGGGGAGTCTACTTGAAACTCTCCCTCTCCCTCTCCTTCTGACCCTCCCCCTTCAAATGAATAAATAAATCTTAAAAAAATAAATTACACTAATTATTTAGTAGTTGCCAGTATGATAAGTACTATTAGGGGACTGAGAAAGCAAACCTGAGGAACTTGCCTTATGAGGAAATCCTCTGGGGGAGGGCTTCCTTAAGAAGGTCAGTTGTTTTTTTTAAAAGTAGGCTCTATGCCTAGTATGGAGCCCAATATGGGGATGGAATTCATGACCCTGAGATCAAGAGCTGAGCTGAGATCAAGAGGTGGATGCTTAACTGAGCCACCCAGGTACCCCAAGAAAGTCATATTTAAGCAGAGACCGACCTGGATGTTGAGGGGAGTTTGGCCCTGACAGGGTAGAGGTACCCAGCAGAGGGTGGTCAGATTGTGCCAGGCCCCAAGAGATGGGTGACAGGGAGCAGGGGCTGAGGGAGAGCAGGGCAGGTGGGCAGGGCCTTTGTGCTGCATGACAGACCTTAGGAAGCATTCTCAGGATAGGTCTCTGTTTATAAACCACATTTCCCCAATAAAACCCAAAACTGTTTATTCTGATCGGTGTGGCTGGCAAAATCCCCTTGGGACTTTGGATGTGGGTGTTTGCAAATTGTCCTTTCATTTCTCTGCAGTCTGTGTTGTGATACCTTGTGCCAAAAGCACAGATGTGTTGTGGTCCTGGTGGGCTCTGGCCAGGTGGCAAAGACTGTGAGCAAGGACACAACAGAGGGTGAGCCAGTGAAGGTCTTTCTCTTTGAAGACCCTGTGAGTCCCTAGATAATCTCAATGATGCTCGTTTCATAGAGAGACTTTGCCCTCTCTGGGTCCCTGGTGCTTTTTGGTGCTGGTCTCACTGAGCCCCCTTTGTGCCACTACCTGGTTGTGACTGCAGATGAGAGAGTAGAGGTAGAAGGCTGACCTGTGGAAGGTTGCCCAGCCAGTGAGAAGTAGAGCCAAGATTCAAACTCAGACCTTAGACATTGAGCTTTAAGCAGGCCCTTTATGCTAGGCCAGTAAATGGCAAGTCATTCCTAAGGTATTAACTTAGCACATCTTCCAGTGACAGCAGGCTTTGGCTTCTGGGAGTTACCAGGATCACCAAGGAGGCCAAGAGCTGTGTTTGGGTTCATGCTACAGAGACGGATATGGTCAGAAGAGTGTCCACTAGATAAAGTGAGCCAGCCCTTGGGTCTCTCAAGCTCAACCATCAACTCCTTACATATAGGATTGTGGAGCTGGAGTGGACACAGTGTCTCTTCAGTCTGAACTTCTGCTTCTTTGTTGATGAGGAAACATGCCCAGAATGGTCAGCGAATGGGGGGTGAGGTTAGGGGTGAGGTGGGGCTGGAGTCTAGGATTTCTTGATCCTGTCTGGTGGACTTTCTACCTCAACTGAACCACATTAGCATGGATGGGTAGAGGCACCTGACTGGCGCAGTCAGTTGAAACTCTTCTCCCTCTGACTAATAACTTAGAGCCACTTCATACCCTTCCTGGATCAAATGTCTACACAAATAATCCTGCCATGAGACCCCCTTATTAAATGAATTTCATCTCTGGGACTATTCTTTAAGGAACTCTTGATTTTGGGTTTTTAGCTCTAAAATCCCTCATGTGTCAAGAGAGATTTCACACCGGAACTTGAAACTAGGAAAAGACTGGCAGGTAAGAAAGGCGACTGAGGTATCTTGAAGCCTGGGTCCAGTGGGGGCTGCTGGTTGTGTGAAGCTGGGAAAGACAATAAGGTCTCCAGACCTCAGTCTACTCATCTACAAAGTAGTGATAACAATGGTTCCCTTTCCCTTGACCTCACAAGGGGAAGAAACCATGGCCTCTAAATCAATACACATGGATGATAGGTGGGGAATGATAATCATGGTTTTCATGTGAAGAATGATTTTTCTAAACATTAATATGATCAAATTACTCCTTTTATTAAAATTCAACAGTTTTTTCTATTGTATTCATTCATTCATTCAAAACATACTGAGTAACTAGTATGGGCCAGGCACTATTTTAGGCACCAGGAACATAGGAACCAAACAGACAAACCTCTGTCTAATGCTTACGGTATAGCAAGGAAGAGATACAACAGACAAGTTGAAGAAGTAAAATACATAGTATTTAGGGGGTGTGTTTGAGGAACTCACAATGCCTTTGGGCCCGGAGTGAGGGGGAGGAGCAGAAGTCTAAAAGGTAGCAAGGGCGGGGGAATCCTGGGTGACTCAGGGGTTTAGTGCCTGCTGTCCGCCGGGGCGTGATCCTGGAGTCCTGGGATCGAGTCCCACATTGGGCTCTCTGCATGGAGCCTGCTTCTCCCTCTGCCTCTCTCTCTCTCTGTGTCTCTCATGAATAAAAAAATACCAAAACAAAACAAAACAAAACAAAACAAAACAAAAAACAGCAGCAAGGACTAGAAATGTTAAGCCTCATCTTTTAATTTGGCATGAAATGGAGAAAGAAGCTCTGGAGGATTTTGAGCAGAGGAAAGACATGATCAGATTATGTTTTAACAAGCTCACCCTGATTGCCAGGGTTGGCAACATATTGCAGTGAGGACGGGGTCAAAGCAGCAGGGGATGGGGGTTGGGAACTGGTGGGGTGGGGAAGGTGATGAAAAACAGCAGAATTTGGTGCTCCTATTATTTGCACTTGGTTGTGTCTGCTGAGTGACTTTCGTGGGTTTGTAATTGTGGAGAGTGAGCTCATTTTCAGTGGACAAGATTTGCAACCAGGCTTGAGGGATGCCTTCCAAGCGGATTCTTTGTGTGATGCTTCCAGGTTCCCCAGACACCCACCCCCACTAACACTAGGCTACCAACTTAATTTCTAAAACAACCAACAAATACCGACTCATAATCATAGCTAGCCTGGCCTTTTTGGTTAATTTGCCCACTTCAGGTTTTCCAAGCTCGTGGGGAGCATAACTGCTAGCAGTGAGTATGAGTGCAGACAAGCTACGGGCATGAGTTCTTAAAGGATGATATGAGAGAGACCAGCAGGTCAGTCAGCTCCTCTGTGCTGGTGGGAGGGCTTTTCTGATCCTTCACTGGAGTTTAGTCTGTCAAGGGTCCTTGCTTTCTGGTGGGGCCTTCAATTCTCATTTGCTGTCACCCATGGGGCTAACCTTTCTCCTGACCCAGCTACCTACTAACACCCAAGACTCTAATTGCCCAGACTCTGCACCTCGTCCACTCAGGGTGGCCACGGGGCACCTGTGCAATTGCTCTGGTTGTCAGTTCCTGCCTTTTTGTTTGTGTGTGTGTGTGCCCTGGACATTTCCCTTATTGGTTTTTATGAATTGGCTCTGCATTTCAGGGAAGTTCTGTAGGCTTCTTTCCAGCAAGTAGCAGACGGTTCAGGTTATCTAGTCTACCATGTTGCAAGAAACCTGCCTGATTACCATCAGCGTCTTTTGACAGGGCTAGTTTAAAGTTTTTTTGAATCAGAGTCACCTCGGGAATGTGTAATGAATAAATGTGTATTCCCTAGTTTCATTCCCACATTGATCAAATCAGATTAGTAGAAATTTGGCGGGGAACATACATTTTAACAAATGCCCAGGGTAGATATGATGCACATACACTTGTGAGAACCACTGCCTGTTTGGCAGTTCGGGTTCATTGATTGACTCAGCAAACATGTATGCCACACCTACAGAGTACCTGCACTGCACAGGCTTTACAGGATACGGAAATAAATAAGATGTTCTCATTCTTCAAAGGGCTCATAGCATAGTTCAGGAGTTCGCAAGCTCTTTCTGGGGCAGAAAGTAAATAAAGGGACAGAGTAAATATTTTAGGTTTTGGGGTCATCTGGTCTTCTTTGCAAAAGCTACCAGAGACAATATGTAAACAACTGGGTGGCTGTGTCCCCACACATATTATTTACAAAAACAGGTGCTGGGCTGGCCTACTGTGATTTGCTGAGCTTTGGCATCATTAAAAGAGAAACATTCCAGGGCCCCCGGCTGTCTCAGTCTATAGAACATGAGACTCTTGATCTCCCGGTCGTGAGTTCGAGCCCCATGTTGGGCAGAGAGATTACTTAAAAAGAGAAAGAGAAAAACATGCCAAACAAAGGACCACAGTGCAAGCAGTTGCTATAGCAGAGGTGTGCAAGAGGTGTGGTGAGGCCAGGTGAGGAGTCCTGGGGGACGTAGGAGGCTTCCCAGATGAGCTAGCAGTGGAGATGAGACTCTGAGTGGTCCAGGAGGGCAGGATGCAGGTGATCACTGAGTATTTAAGTTGTTTGCATTCTTTGCTATTGCAAATAATGCTGCAAGGACCATCTTTGACTTTGTAAACTTGTCCGATTCTTTCTTAGGATAAATTCACTGTTTAGCTTTGGTGGCCCATTCCCAGATTGCTATGGGAAGAGGGAATTTCAATTTCCACATGCTCCAGGGAAGTGCACCAGGGCACACCTGCCTCTACACTTGTCAATGCTGGGTCACTAACTCAATTTCTAAGAGCACCAACAAATATCAATTCATGATAAGGCTTAGTTTGGCCTTTAATCACAAAATTAAAAACCTAGACCAGAAAGCCTTGCCTGGCTTATTATCTTTGGGAGATGTTCCAGTTCATTTTGTAATTGAGATAATAATTTATCTGTAACACTGTGTAAGGTTAAGATGAACAAGGTGCTGATTCGATACATTTCTATGTTGCAATCTGATTGCCACAAGCAGCCTTAGCTAAGAGAGCTTCTCGCTTTTTTTTTTTTTTTTTTTTTTTTGGTGTTCCTGTTTTTTGTTTCTTAGTGTTGGACAAGATAGGCTGTGTGTTTTGGGGAGCTTGAAGAGTGGCCCCTGGAATGGCATGATTCCTTGGTGTCTGCTGCAGGAGGAGGGTTGACGCCCTATCTCTGTGCAAACGGCACAGTCTGCCCAGCTCACTCTGCTCAGAAATCAGCTTTTTACACCGTGGCTAAACGCACACCCACATCAGTAGAAGGGAGGCCCAGGGAGCCTGTTTGATCTCAGTGGAAAGCTGGCCCAGGCTGGCATTTTGACATTTGGAAATAGTGAATACAATTACCCATCTGTGGACCAAAAGGGATTTTTTTTTCTTTAAGGGAATTGAAGGTATTTTGCCCGCGGTAGAGTTTCTCTCTAAGAGGCCCCTTCCAACTGGAGCAGTTGGAGGATCTGCCACAAGGTTTAATTCAAGAAAGAGGGGGAAGGAGGCGGGCTGGTGCGAGAAGTTTTGTCTTCCCCTGGAGCTGACCTTTTAGTCAGAGAAAAGTGGAAGACAAGCCAGCGAGAGCCACTCTGGCCCCTTAGAGTTAGCTCAGGGCTTTCGCAGACTTCGTTCATCTGTCCCTCACAGAGCCCTGTGGGGCGGGTGTGGTTACTTCATTGTTGACAAATGACAGCAATGAGACCAGACCTCGTGAGATTGTCTCCGATCACACAGTCGGACCATGGCAGGGCTGGGATGTGACCTGGAATCTCCGGACTTCAAATTTAATTCTATTCTCATGTTTTATGGGTTGAATTGTGTCCCTCAAATTCGTAAGTTGAAGTCCTAACCTCTAGTACTTTGGAGTGTGCCCTTCCTTGGAAATAAGGTCTCTGCTGATATAAATTCGTCAAGGTGAAGTTGTACTGGAGCAGGAGGGGGCCCTGATCCAACATGACTGGTGCCCTTATTTAAAAAAAAAAAAATCCATATGAAGAGTCAGAGACACATGCAGAAGGAAGATGATGTGAAGACAGAGAACATCATCTACAAGCCAAGGGATGCCTGATGCATCTAGAAGCTAGGACAGGGACATGGTACAGATTTTCCCTCAGAGTCTTCAGAAAGAGCCACCCTTGCCACACCTTGATCTTGGATTTCCAGCCTCCAGAGCTCCACTTACTATAATAAAGGAAATTGTAGCTCTTGAGGATCTACTCTGTGTGGCGATACAACCTATTGGGACTTGTGTTTTGTTCTCCCCATACGTTTTTCTCCATGTTCCAAAAAACTAGGACATAAATGGCTAACTGTTCTCCCTCCTTTGAACAAAAGAAACCTCCTCCCTCAGTTCAATAGCCAGGGACTACATTTCCCAGCCTCCCTTGCAGGTGGGTGTGGCCACGTGACCATATTCCCACCACTGGAGTGTGAGTGGATGCCTGTGTGCCACCTTCTGCAGCCCTGCCCTAGGAGGACATTGCTTGTATTCCTGTTTCTCTTTTCCCCCTTCTTGCAGCCTGGAATGTGGTCATCAATCACCACAGATGATCAGCTTGCATTATGTGGGTGTAGAACAACGAGGTGGAAGGAAAGTTGGTCCCTGAGTGACTTTGTGGAGCAAAGACCTAGTCCCTGCTGGTCTCCTGCTATGTTCTGGGCTGTCATGAGACAAAGGAAGAACTTTTTGTCTTATCTGAGCTGCTGTGTTTTAGGACCTTTGGACTATATCAGCTTGGCCTACATACCCTAACATGTGTATGTGTTTGCCTTTTGTTGCCTTTGGAGACGGTTGTGCTCCAGGCGCAAAGGCAGAGGTTGTACTCAGATGACCTGATTAACTCCTTTCTAAAACAACTTTGTTGAACTGTAACTGACACATGATAAATAGCATGTATTTAAAGTGCACGCCTGTGAAACCATCACTACAATCAAGATAGTGAGCCATCACCTTGAAAAGTTTTGAGTCACTGGGTTTTGTTTTCCAGGAGCCCTAATCACTTAGTGGGGAGACGAGAGAGGTGAGCAGCTAGCCGGAAGAGAGATCCTGGAGCTCGGTATGCGACAGAGAAAATGGGGATTTATATCAGGAGGCTGAGATTCAGAGGGACTGGGAATCTGAATTCTTTTTTTATTTTATATTATTTATTTATTTATGAGAGGCACAGAGGCAGAGGGAGAAGCAGGCTCCCTGCAGGGAGCCCAATGCAAGACTCATCTAGACCCCAGGATCACACCCTGAGCCAAAGGCAGGCACTCAACTGCTGAGCCACACTGGTGGCCTGGAATCTGAATTCTTAAGAAGGCTCTCAACATCCAATCAGGGTGAGGAGGATCTGGTCTTGAGCCTTTTCCTGGGAGATGAGTCCAAGGCAAGCCAGGCTTCGATTCTCCATCCCATTCTCCTTCCACACATCCATGTGGCCTTCCTAAATAGGGTATTAACTTAATGTTCTGCAAAGAAAAGAAGGAGAAAAACTTTGTTATTCTTTTGATTAACAGGGAAGTTGTCCAATTGGCTACGCTTGAATTATATCCCCTGAATATTAAACTCAGTCTTCTTTAGTTTTCATTTATTTTATTGGATTGTACAGAGATATTTTGAAAGAGTAAGGTGGGGGCAGGCGGGGGTAGTATTCTGGGATGGGGGCCACTTTTGCCACATGCAGAAGGCCAATACTGCTTCCAGAAGACTCAAGTAGACACAGGATTTCTTCACTCAGTGAAAGTTTTTTTATTTCTTCCAGAGAATATGATGTGGGTTCATAATTTATAACAAGCCAAAGTCTCTTCTGGTTCCCTGTTTAGAAAAACGGGTGCTTTGCTAAACAGTTCTCGCTCATGGCTTCCTTCCTGCATGGCAGTGTGATTGTCTCGAATATAAATTCTTGGAGGATTGTCCAAAGGCCACAGGCACTTATGTACTCCTCTGCTCTTAAAATGTTGTGATTCTCAATAAATAACCCACAGCCAAAGCATGGTGTTTTGTTTTGATTTGTCACAAAGAGTTCCAGCCTGTTTTTATTACACTGAACTGAGAGGATCTCAGCCTCCAAGAGCAGATTTTTCTGAGCTGGCTGTTGTGTTAGGAGCACTCGCTTTGCTTGATGAGGGTCTTCAGACCCACCGGGTGTGTCTGTCGGGCAGAGGCCTGTGGAACACAAGCACTAACACCATGTACCTCCAGCACAGTCAACACTGGACTCATTGAGGAAAACTTCAAGCAGAGAAGTAGCAATGTGCAGGATCACTGACTGAGCAACCAGCACACCACCTAGACTGGACGCCTCATGGAAAGGGCTTCTGAAGAGCGACCCTGCCCTAGGGATTCTGCACAGACCAAGAAGGAGAGAGCAGGAGACCTCCAGGCAGCAGTCAGCCTCATTGGAGAGGGGATTCTTGATCTTATGGCCATCTGCCTTTCCATCCCTCAGAAAAAAGGCAGGTCTGCTAACCTGGCTGGGCTCCCAGAGAAGGGAATGAGCCACAGGGCCTAATGAGCTGTCTGTCCTCTGTATCACTGCCATTCGACTTTGGGTGACTTTCCCCTGACCTCACCTGGCAAAGGAATAGTCTCTTAATCCAACAGTGTTGGGCACAGAATGTAGATTCTAGACAGGACTTCTGTGATTCTAGTTCAATTAGTGCCTTGCTCCAAGAAGGGAGCAGAAGCAAAGAGAAATTCATGGGACTTTCCCTGAATCACCTAGCGAATTCATGTGGGGCTGGGAGGAGTTTTCAGATTTGTGATATTATCTCCCTAAGGGCCCTTTGCCAGGACAACAAGAGCCATCTTCCTGATCCTGAGCTGAGGATGAGATTTGTTTGATTTCTCCAAGTTTGCAACATGTAACCTATTTCTTCCTCCTTTTCTAAAAATGTCCATGTATCCAACTGAAAGGGTCAAAGGATTTTCCAGTGCTTGCCATGGCAACAGCAGTGACCCGTCTGTCCTACCTTCTCTTTCCTATAGGTTGCAACTTTCAACTCTTTTGCCCATTTTGGTTTTGTAATTACCTTCATTTCATGGACTGATGTGTTTCTGTTGCTATTTCTTAGCTTTTCTGTTTCACCTTCCCTCTGTGGAAGATTGGACTGATTTTTCTTCATTCTCCTTTCCTGCCCCTTTCTTTCCTCTCAAACTTTGAATTCTTTCATCTTGCCAGTGCATTTTAATCTTAATTTTCTTAAGTGTATGTTTGCTTCAACCTTATCATGACTGTGTAAGTGTATTCAGACATATTGAATATTCTGAACACTTTATTCCTTTAGAAGTCTCTCCTGGAGATTTCTGACTTGAGCCTGTCTAGGCTCAATGTGGAGTTATACTCTGGAGTCTCTCTTCATCATCATCCTGGGGATCCCATGGCCTCTCTTTTGTCATGGATTCCATTTCCCTATATGCCACATCTTTTCCTTAATTGGTTTATTATTTTTTTAAAAAACATAAACGTTCTAGTAGCTTTCTGAGAAAAAGCATATGGGAAATTTTTTTTGAGAGACAGAGTATGCACAAGGGGGAAGGCAGAGGGAGAGAGAATCTCAAGTAGACTCCTCTCTGAGCACAGAGCCCAACGAGGGGCTCAATCTCACGCCCCTGAGATCATGCATGACCTGAGCCAAAATCAAGAGTTGGATGCTTAACCAACAGCCACCAAGGAGCCTATGGGAAATAAATTCAAAGAATTTGCATGTCTGAAGATATTCTGACACTGGCTAGAGAATTGGGCTCAGTATAGAATTCTAGGTTAAAGGTTACTTTCCTTCAGAGTTATCATGGCATCACACCAGTGCTTTCCTTATGTGGGGTTGCTATGATGGGACTCTTGGCACTGTCATGACTCTTGGTCCTTTGTGTGGGATATGCTTTTCTTCTGTCTAGAAGATTGTGTCATATTCCCTTTATCTACAGTGTTTTGAAATTTCTATTTATTTATGTATTTATTTATGTATGTATGTATGTATTTATTTATTTATTTACTTACTTATGATAGTCACACACACAGAGAGAGAGAGGCAGAGACATAGGCAGAGGGAGAAGCAGGCTCCATGCACCGGGAGCCCGACGTGGGATTCGATCCCGGGTCTCCAGGATCGCGCCCTGGGCCAAAGGCAGGCACTAAACCGCTGCACCACCCAGGGATCCCTACAGTGTTCTGAAATTTCATAATCATGTGTCATGTAGAGCACCCCTTTGGGGCCATTGTGCTGGACCCTTGAGGGACCTCTGCAGTTTGAAAACTAATGCCTTAGTTCTGGAAAATATTTTTGAAGGTTTTTTTGGAGGTTTCTTCTACTACGTTTTAAGGATTTTATTTATTTATTGATGAGAGACACACAGAGAGAGGCAGAGGGAGAAGCAGGCTCCCTGTGGGGAGCCCAATGCGGGACTCAATTCCAGGACCCTGGGATCATGCCCTGAGCCAAAAGCAGATACTCAACCACTGAGCCACCCAGGTGCCCCATCTACTATTTTTTTTTCTCTTTTTTGATAATGTTATTCACAGATTGAACTTCCTGGGCAGGGCTCTAATTTTCTTATGTTTCTTTCCCTTTCCTCCCATTTATTTCTTTGCCATTTTCCTCTCTGTTTTGGGAGATTTTCCAAAAAATTTTAAAAGATTTTATTTATTTATTCATGAGAGACACACAGAGAGGCAGAGACACAGGCAGAGGGAGAAGCAGGCTCCATGCAGGGAGCCCGACATGGGACTCGATCCCAGGACTCTAGGGTCACACCTTGGGCCAAAGGCAGGCACTAAACCACTGAGCCACCCAGGGATTCCCAGATTTTCTCAAATTTATCTTCAAAATCTTTAATTTCAACATTTCTACTGTTATATTTTTTAGTTCTATGGCTAGTTCTCCCCTTTTATTTTATTATTATTTTTATTGTTTTGGTTTCCTGCCTATACCTTTTATATAGCAGCCTGTTCTTGTTTCATGGATGTACTCTTTCTCCCATAGTCTATTTTATCAAAGTTACTTTACCCCCCATTTGTATCTCTGCATTTCATCCACGAGGATTCCTTAGACATTTGGTGATTGCTTCCCATTCTCTTCCCCTTTTACCTGTAGTGCTATGATCATCTCTGAACTAACCCACCAAATTTGGTCTTTCTCATATTCTTGGCCATTTGGCATTAGCCTTTATTAAATGCTGACTTAACATGCTATTCCATTGGTGAAAAGCCTTCAATGATTTCCTATTTCCTACTTTATCAGACCCAAACTCTGCCATTTATAGCATTCCCAAACACTAATTCCACCAAAGCTATGCACCACATCTCTTGTCCTTGTAATGTGAACATTTTTGTGTGACTGGAGTTAGAGATTAGGTAAGAATAATACCAATACCACTAGGAATAACAGGTAATAATAATAGTAAGACTACTAGGAATAATAGCAATCAAGGATGGTAAAGACTTTAACATTTACAGACATTACAGACTCTAACACCTCTATGATGCCCACATCATTATGCCCATCGTAAGGTAAAGAAATGGAGGCTCGAATGGGGAAGTGAAAAACCCAAGATAACACAATGGGTAAGTACCAAAGCAGGGCTAGATTCATGTCTCTGTCCACAACACTGTGTTCTGATGGAGTCGGGTGCCAAGCTTTTTCAAGGCCATCCTCTGATAAATGGCACTACTACATGTATTGACCATGAGCTTCCATGTCTTTCTGCTAAGTGCCAGCTCCTCTGTGTACATACAATGATCTGTTGTATGCATTTTATACTTTGCTCATGAGCGTGCGAAAAACCTTGGATATTTTGGTGCCAGGGCCAATGGGAGCTGCTTACTGTCTTTGAGGACAATCAGGCTTGGCCTCCTGCCTTCTTTCCATATAATTTTTAATAAACCAGTAATCTCTCTCCAAGCATTGCAGACCTCTGGCTTGGACCAAGAAACCTGGAATTGTTTAAGAGAACATTAATTTCCTATGAGCTAGGATTACAGGCTGTCTAGAACTTCTTAATGAACAGTTACACTGCCTTTTTGAAGCATTTGTGTATTTGCCAATGCAGATCTGAAGGTTACACCAACTATTACAGGTTGTCCTTTCTGGAAATTAGAGTCTTCTAGAAGTCAACCAGTGATAGATCCTGGTGCTTGGGTATTTCTTTGATGTGACTTTAGGATGGCATTGTTAGTCCTCTTCCCCACACATGCTCCTCTGACATCTTACTCTTATTTTAATGGACTTTTGGTAAATGAAACATTTTATGACTCAATCCCATCACTTTACCTTTTTTTCCCTCATCACTTTATCTTTGTTGAAGATAAAATCAAGTTCAAACTTT
The DNA here is from genome assembly GCF_003254725.2 of Canis lupus dingo. Classification (NCBI taxonomy): domain Eukaryota; kingdom Metazoa; phylum Chordata; class Mammalia; order Carnivora; family Canidae; genus Canis; species Canis lupus. The sequence goes on from NC_064245.1 coordinate 70,215,583, forward strand.
GCCTTATTTTATTTTTTCAGCTTCTTTTCCCTTGAACTGATTCGTGGGAGACGAGCGAAACCCAAAAAACCCATGTTCAGACCTGATGCTAAGGGGCTGAATGACGCTGGACAGAACATAATACCTTGGGTCCTCAATTTTGTGATGATGGTTAAATGAGTGATTCTCAAACCAGTTCTGACATCTTGAAAAGGTGCTTCTGACTTCACAGTTACCATGTAATTAGAGCTTTGAAATGACAGTGCAGTGAACTCTCCTTGATATTCCCCTAAGCCTCTACATTGAATGGTGATGAGGATCCTATTTGGAAGCTTTCAATGGTGTCTTCTCCAGGGGAAAAGGTGAAGAATATTTTGTAAGCGACACTGTCTTTTCAATTTTTACCTCCTGATTTTGAGCACGGCGATTCTACTAAGCTGTGTTTTCTTTTCCCTGTGAAAATGGTTTTGTGAGAAAATGTAACCAGTGCAATTATACTGAACTTTCATAAGATGAAACGTTAATAAAATGAATGTTTGACCAATAAAATACTTGATGCTAAATTAAATGGGCCTGAAGGGAATTATACTTTGGAGCAAACTCCATGGGAAACAGGATGAAAAGGAAGACTATTTTTGAGCAACTATATGAATTTCTCCAGAAACACAAATATATAAGTTGCAACATCTTTGGCTTGCCTAGAGAGGGTAAAGCATAGTGGCTAAAGATGTAGATGCTAACGACAGATTTCTTGAGCTCAAATCCCAACTTTGCTAGTTCTTGTCTGCCAGCCTTGGGAAAAATACTTGACCCCATTGTGCTCCAGGTTTCTGGCCCATACACTGAAGCTAATAACAGTATTTTCCCCATAATGTTGGTGAGAGGATTGAGTTTGTACATTTAAGGCCATTAGTAATGCCTGGTGCCCAAGAAGTGTTTGGTCCACAAGAGTGATTATCATTAGAAAGCCATGAACTTGAAATGGTCCTTGAGAAATTATGTGTTCAGATACCTGCCCTGGAGCCCAAGGCTGGTTTCCCTGTTTTCTCCAGGAGGCACTGGGGACCTTGAACATGTTGAAGAACATGCCAAAGTCACATGGCATGTCTGTGGTGGGAAGAGAGGAATGCTGGTGTTCAGCATGAGTGACCTCTAAACTTCATAGCTACTGTTCCTTTTTACAGCAACCAAGTGATGATGATCCAGAATGCATGGGAGAAGCAGTCTGGTTAATTAGACTTCTGGTGAGCTGACAACCACATTTCCCTAGGGTAGGTGGGAGAGTAAGTTAGGGTAATAGCTGCCAAAAACCTTACTGTCTGGACTCTTGTACCTGCTACCTGTGTCTGTTCCCTTCCTATTGTACTTGGATTCCACCATCTGGGTCTCTACTGGGATCTTGTGACCAGACCACCAGGAGCTTCATGGCCCTTCCTGCACACTCCTTAGCCTTATCTGCTCCTTTGAAACCAATGCTCAGGACATAGCAAACCACCTCAGCTTCCCAGTATGGAATGTGTCCCTGCATTTTACTCAGAATGCTTCTTCCTCCCTGGAGACATGTAGTTATCTTTTTCATGAAAATGCCCAAAGATCACCTCCTTTGAGAGCCTTTTCTGCCTCCTTCGTGATGTTCCTCCCTTGTCCCCTCTTGCATCATCTTGTAAAACCTCTATTATAGCACATAAGAAACTACACACTTCTATTATAGCAGTTGCAGCCATATGAAATTAAGAATTATTAAAAACCAATTCTGTCCCTTCTACTAGTTAGAGACCTTCTTGAAGATAGGAACCAGGCTAAATTCTTCTCTGAACACCTGCCCTGTGGCATAGGCCTGACTCAGCAATGGTCTTCTCCTGGTTGCTTAGGCAAGTTCAAAGTAACCAACAGAGATGTTTTCTGATAATTGAGACTCTTATATTTTCTTATTTCTTTTTAAAGATTTTTTTTATTTATTAATGAGAGATACAAAGAGAGAGGGAGAGACTTAGGCAGAGGGAGAAGCAGGCTCCCCACAGGGAGCCTGATATGGGACTTGATCCCAGGACCCCAGAATCATGCCCTGAGCTGAAAGCAGACACTCAACCACTGAGCCACCCAGATATCCTGACTCTTATATTTTCTTTGTTTTATTCTATTCAACTTTTCTTTGAAAATAATTTTAAAAATATTTTTTACTGAAATAGACCCACAGAAAGTACACATATTGTAAATGTACAGACCAGTTGAGTTAGAGACTGGAAACATCTGTGAAACCAGTACCTAGAGCCCTTCTTATGCTTCTTCCAGTCATTATCTGTCTCCCCATCACCACCAGGAACCACTATTTAATTGTGATTAATTTTACTTCTAATTTTTATATAAGTGGAATTACATAGTATACACTCCTTTGTGTCTGGCTTCTTTTGTCCAGTAGTATGCTATGAGCACTCTGAGTTTTTGACAGTAGAAATAGAAAGCACAGGTCATAACTTGAAAGTGTACTCATCCCTAGCCTTTTTCTCACACATCACTGAAATCTTACATAGAGTCGTTGAAAGAATATGAGACAAATTATTGTGTTGAAGGTTTCGCTGGTACTCAGTGAAAATATTTGAGTTAGAAGCTGAGTTTCTCTTTTGTTCAGTCAAATATACATATTGAAAAAATTAAGGACAACTCCTAAAATAATGGAAATAGATTATATAACTTTCAGCCAAGTGAAAAGAACCAAAGAACTAGTAATTACTTTGCAAAAACTAACAATAATCCAGTAAAAGTCAGGAGAGGAGAAAACATAAATAAAATAAAAAGCAAAAAAAAATAATGATAGTACAAGTAAGTCCAAACAGAATAGCAATTACAAGAAATGAAAAAGGATTAAATTTTATTAAATTTCAGGGATTCTCAAACAAGATTTACAAAATCCAGCTCCATGCCATTTACCAGAAATAAACCGAAGACATAATAACACAAGAGATACAAAGTAAAGGAATAAGAAAAGTTGCAGTAGGCAAACATTCTCTTCCTCTCATACCCACATCCAATGCAGCAGAAAATTCCATCTAATTGCATCCCCAAACAAATATTTCTCACCTCCTCTGCTGCTAACACACTTGTCAAAGCCACTGTTGCCTCTCCCCTGGCTTATGATGAAGCCTCGCAACTAATCTTTTTATTGTTGCCCCTCTGGTTTAATTCTTCATATAGCAGCCAGAGTGATTCTTTTCAAACATATTCAAAATATGTCTCTGATCAAAACTCTTTGGTAGTTTCCTATGCTACTCAAAGTAAAATCCCACATTTCACCATGTTTTTTAAGCGTTATACATTCTGGCCCCTTGCTTTCCTTTTTGAAATCATCTCATATGACTTCCAACTTGATCAATGCATTCCAGACTGAGGCTAGGCTCTAGAGGAGGATGAAGGTGAAGCAGGAATACTGGGGAAAATCTTGGGACAAACTGGTTGCCACCCTAAGCAAAAAGTAACACCAGAGATATTTGAATCTGGTGATGTATTGAAGATAACTGAAGAAGCAACAAAACCCAAACCTGGTTCAAAATTAGACTAGACTAAATATACTCTTGAGAGTAACAGGCTGGTTATTTGCAGTCATAAATACTATTTATTTCAGTCTAAATTCTACACATGATGTCTGGAAACCAATTTTTAAACGTGAGACACATGAAAAAGCAAGGAGAAAAAATGTACTGTCAAAAGATGATGCAATTAACATAATCAGACTAAAAGAGGACCCATATTTTGTAACCATCAGAAGGAAAATTAAAAATAACAATGATTAATACATTAAAAGGGTTAGTGGAGATGGACAGCATACATGGGCAAATGGGGTATTTCAGCAGGGAGACTGACAGTGTGAATCAAAGGAAATGTTAGAAATAAAAATATTAGTAAGATAGATGAAGACTGCTTCCTTAGAGGCTTATCAGAAGACTTGACACGATGAGGAAAGAATCTGTAAACACAAATATAGGCCAATAGGAATTACTCAGACTGAAATATGGAGGGAAAAAAAAGAGTGGGGAAAACCAGAACAGAGCATTGGAAAGCTGAGGAACAATATCAAGTGATTTATCATACATGTAATTGGAACCCTAGAAGGGGAAAAGAAACAGATCAGGGCAAAAGAATATTTGAAGAGATAAAGGTTGATAATTTTCCAAAAGTAATAAATGACAACAAACCAGAAACCCACAGAACCCAGAGCCCTCCAAGCAGGAGAAAAATTAAAACAAACCACCTGGGGACACCATATTCACTCTGCTGGAAACTAGGAAAAAAGAGAAATCTTGATGGCAGCGAGAGAAAAAGTCACATTACACACAGAGGAACAAAGGTAAGAATGTCAGCAGATGTCTTGTCTGAAACTATGTGAGCCAGAAGACAATTAAATAACATCTTTAAAATGTTGGGAAAAAAAAAAAAAAAAGAACATGTTAACCCAGAGAACAATTGCTCAAAAATGAAGGAGAGATAGACTTAAAAGCAAGTAAAAACTGAAAGAATTAAAAAATAATGCATTGCAAGAAAATGTCTGCCAACTTTGAATTCTGTAGCTGACAAAAATCTTAAAAAATGAAAGCAACACTGGAAGCAACCCAAATTCACCCTACCTGTGAACAAACAAGATGTAATATGTTCATACAATGGGATACCACCAGTCAGTGATAAAAAGAGAAGAACTGATACATATAGCAATGTGCTTGAATCCCCCAAACATAAAACTATGTGTAAGAAACCAGCCACAAAATAATATATACTATGTGATTCCATTCATAAGAAATTCTACAAAATGGAAAATTATAGTGACTGAGCAGATTAGTAATTTCATCAGGCTGGGGACATAGAAAGGATTGACCATACTGGGGCAAATGAGAACTTTTAGGGATAATAAACACACTCTTAAACTTGATTGTGGTGGCTATTGCACAACTGTATACACTGATCAAAGTTTATTGAACTGTACATATAAAACAGGTTAATTTTATTGTATGTAAGTTTATATTTCAAAGCTATAATAATTAAATATTTTCAACTCAAAATCAAACAGATGATTCAATCAAAATATAGTAGTACCATAAGTCTTGTGGGGGTCTTAAAAATGTTATGAAAATAAACATTAAACATATTTGAATGATCAAAACTAAGCTTGATAATTTCAGGGAAAATATGAATACAAAATAAAAACATTTCTAGACCAAAAAAAATATTGTGAGAAGTGAAGCTGAGCACACTTAAACCAAAGGAAATTTTATTTTATTTCATTTCATTTATTTTATTTTTAAAATATTTAATTTATTTATTTGACACACAAAGAGAGAGAGAGCACAAGCAGGGGGAGCAGCAGAGGGAGAGGGAGAAACAGGCTTCCTGTTGAGCAGGGAGCCTGATGCCAAGCTCAATCCCAGTATCCTGGGATCATGACCCCAGCCAAAGGCAGGCGTTTAACTGACTGAGTCGCCCTGGTGCCCCCAAAAGGAAATTTTAAAAGGAATTCATCAGGCAAAAAAATCATGGTCTCAGATGGGAACTGAAATCCCAGAAGGAATAGAGAGCAGTGGATAGGGTAAATATGTAAGTATAAATGAATGTTGAATGTATGCATAATTGCAATATTTCATGGTGTGCAGAATATATGCAGAATTAAAACATAATAACACAAAAAGTGTGTTTGGGATATTAATGGAGCAAAAGTGTTCCAAGCTCCTTTTATTATCCAGGAAGTGGTAAAAATACAAATTTATATTAGACTCTAATAAGTACAAAATGCATATGATAATGTCTAGAACAAACACTAAAAATAGAGCAAAAGAATGGATGACAAACATGCATAGAGGGGTATATGGAATAATAAAATATTTGATTAATGTAAAGGCAGGCAAGAAAGAAAAAAGAATTTCTGTTCTTTGAACAGTTGGAATAAAAAGAGAAAACTAAGATATTTGATTTAAACCATATCAGTAATGGCATTAAATGTAAATGAGCTAAATATTCCAATTATACACTAGATTGTCAGACAAGAAAATAAATAGTGCCAAATGATATACAGCTTATGAGAGGCACACATTACAGAGCACCTGGGTGGCTCAGTTGGCTAAGCATCTACCTTTGACTAGGGTCATGATCTCAGGGTCCTGGGATAAAGCCCCACATTGGGCTCTTTGCTCAGTAGGGAGCCTTCTTCTTCTCCGTCTGCCACTCTCTCAGCTTTGGTTGCTTGCTCTCTTTCTGTGTCAAATAAACAAATAAGTTCTTTTTTTTTTTTTTTAAAGAGTCACACATTAAACAAAAATTCAAAAAAAATTGAAAGTAAAAGAAGGATAAAGATCCACCACACAGCACTAATCAAAAGAAAGCTAGTGTGATTGTGATTCTGAAATCAGATAATATCAAAGTAAACTTTAAGGCAAGAGGCATTTTTTTCAGAGAGGGAAAGAAACAGAGAAGAGAAAGTGGGGAGGGGCAGAGGGAAAGAGAGAGAATCTTCAGCAGGATCCACGCCCAACTTGGACCCTGATGCAGGGCTCGATCTCACAACCCTGAGGTCCTGACCTGAGCCAAAATTAACAGTCAAACGCTTAATGACTGAGCTACCCAGGTGCTCCAAGGCAAGAAGCATTATTAAAAATAAAGACAGATGTTTCATGAAAAGGTAAATTTACTAGTCATATACAGCAATTCTATATCTACAAGCATATTTAGTAGCATAACTTCAAAGCGTGTAAAGCAAAAGTTGGAAGAACTGGAAGGAGAAATAAAGAAATTTGCAGTCATGGTGGAAGAGTTTACTGAGCTTCTTTCAATGATTGATAGACTATACAGATAAAAATTCAATAAGGAGATAGAAAAGTTGAATAACAGAATTATAAAATTCAACCTGCCTGACAAATATAAGACACTTATACCTCCCAAATGCAAAATATCAGTACTTTCCCAGTGTGCATGGGAAATTTACAGAATTGATCATATGCTAGGCCATAAGAAAGTTTTGACAAATTTCAAAAGATTGACATGAAAGTGTGTTATCTGACTTCAGTAGAATTAACCTAGAATAGAATAACAGAAAGGTAATTGGAAAATCCACAGCTTTCAAGAAATTACATCATATAATCCAAAAGTAAAAAAAAAAATTAATGAAATTTAGAAAATCCAAAGAGCACAAATAAACATCAAAACATGTGAAATGCAGGTAAAGACACACTTTGAGGCAGAGTTTTAGCCTTAAGTGTGTATATTAGCAAATAAGAAAGGTTGAAGACCTAAGTACGTGCAGCAGACACTGTACTGTCCAGAGACTCCCTTGGGACAGAAGAACTCAATGACTCAGGTGTAGGGAAGTGTGGTAGGGACAGTCCTCAGTGGAGTCTCCTTTGGGGAATTGCCCTTGCCAACACAGAAGCCCGTCTTGTCCTAGATCTCCTCCCAGCTCAGGTGGTTGAGACTTTGAGATCGGCAAAGCCCTTTCTGGGAGTGCACTGCAGGTCAGCTTTTCCTCTGCCCAAACTGCCTTTGTGCTCCCTCAAAGCTGCTGATTCTTCAATTGTCCCTCCATACCTCTTATATACAAGTCCTTGTCCTGGAGTTTATTAGGAGGAAACGCATTATACAACAATAGCCAACTACATAAGTTAGAAAAAGGACCCCCACAGAAAGCTTAAAAAATGTAGAAAGAAAGAAATAATACAAGTAAGAGTAAGAATTACTTTAAAATAGAAAATAAATGTGCTGGGGCACAGAGGTGGCTCAGTCAGTTAGGCAACTCACTCTTGATTTTGGCTCAAGTCATGATCTCAGGATTGTGAGATCAAGTCCTGTGTTGGGTTCCATGCCCAATGAAGAGCCTAGTTAAGATTCTCTCTCCCCCTCCCCCTCCTCACTCTGCTCTCTCTAAAAAAAGAGAAAAGAATAGAAAACTTGCTTTTCTGGTATATAATCCAGATTTTCTTCTACTATAAATAATACTGCTCATTTCCTTTTTTTTGTAATTATTGATGAAAATAACATACATAATGAGTTTTCACTATGTGCTGGGTGTTGTTGCACAAATTTTCTGTGGTATTTCATTGAATCCTCATGACAGCCTGATGGATTTTACCCTCTGTGGTGCCGCTGAGCTTGCAGGCACATGGCTCTAATCTTCCCTCAGGTCCACTTGCCCTTCTCCAATGTGTCAAATCTCCCTCTGCCTCGCTCTTCTTAAGGACACTTGTCGTTGGGCTTAGAGCCCACCTAGACAATCTATGTGAACATCTCTCAAACCCTTAATGTAATCACATATTTTGACATGCAAAGTAATATTCATTTTTTTAACTAAATGAGGTAATATTCAGAGATTCCAGGGATTAGGATGTGGAAATATTTTTTTTTTTTTTGGTGGTGGTGGTGGGGGCGGGGGTGGGCAGAGCTCACCATCCAGCCCACCAGAGGGTTCACAGCCTGTTGGATTATAGCTGAGTCAAGCCTGACATTGCAAATTTGCTTAGCAAATCTGGGGAGGGCAGGAAGAGTGTGGCATTACACAGCATCAGAAGGGAATTTGGAGAGTAGAATGGCTCCAACTGCATAGTCTCATGTTTTATAGTTGGAGGCTTTTGCAGACCACTGAAATAGTTCATCTGTAACAATCTGCTGAGGTTCTCAGATTCAAAGAAAATAGCTGGGTATGTATCATTTTTCCCTCAAAACAATACAATTATTACAATCACCAGGGGGCATGAAGGCAAGTTTTCTAAATGGAATCACATGCTTGAACGTAAAAACCATACACAGTGTAAAATCCTTTTGTTCCATTGATAAAATGCAAGGAGAGTATGTAGACTTGAGTCAGACCTGAGACGGAATCCTGGCTTCATTCCTTTTTCTTATGGGACCTCAGACAAGTCTTGGGCCATTCTGAGTCTTGGTTTCCTCATCTGCAAAATGGACCACTTGGCTTGCAGGGCTACCATGAGGCCTCCAACCGAATGTCTGGCCCACAGGAGGGCTTCACAAATGCCTGGCTCTCTTCCTGCCTTCATAGGCACTCACGGACCAGCACAGAAAGAGATCTTTCTGATGGTCATGATGTGGAGGGGGAAAGAACCCGATGTTCTACAAGTGCCAATATCCTCGCAAGGGCCAGATGTGTAGATTGAACTTTTTACTTGTTTTCTTCTAGTTGCAAGTAACAGAGACCTTGCAGGCTCCTTCAAGGATCAAAGGGGTGTTATTGGAATGACAGCGGGGGAGGGGGTGTTTTCACGGAAATATCCAGGCAGAGAAATACCTGTTCTCAGGACAGGATCTGCAGGAGAGAAAGTTATGTCTTGAGTTTTACTAACCTCGAATTGAAATTTTAGTATTTCCTTCACTTATGAATCTAGACATCAAACCACAGTAGTGTTAGCAGTACCTTTGAATTTGTCACAGAAGTCAGAGATAGTTCACATCACACGACTTTTACCACTAAGTATTCACTATTAAGAAGTTAGGACCTCCCCTACCCAGCTCTATGGAGGTATAATTGGCATCTTACATTGTGTAAGTTCTAGGTGCACAGCCTGATGATTTGGTATAACACATATCTCATAAAACAATGACCACAAAAAGACTAGTTAACACCCCATCACCTCACATTGTCACACATTGCCTTTTGTATGTGTGTTTGGTAAGAATATTTATGATCTGCTCTCAGCAACTTTCAAGTAGATAATAAAGTGCTATTAGCTGTGATCACCATGCTATACCCCACACCTCCAGAACATCTTTGTTTTATTACCGGAAGTTTGTACCCTCTGACCAGCTCCTCCCCATTTCTTCTATCCCCTGGCCCTTGACCACCACCATTCGATTTGCAGTTTCTTTGAGTTTGCCCTTTTTAGATTCCACATATAAGTGACATTGCATAGTATTTGTCTTTATCTGTTTGGCTTTTTTCACTTAGTGTAATGCTTTCAAGTTTTATCTATGTTTTAGAAGATGGCAGGATTTCCTTCTTTTTTAATTGCTAAGTAATATTCCATTATATATATAAATGACATTTTATAGATATATCCATTATATATATATATTCCATATATATATATATATATATATGACACATTTGATAGATACAATTTTTCCTTTATCCATTCATATGCAGTGGACATATAGGTTGTTTCTATGCCTTGGCTATTGTAAATAATGCTGTAAGAAATATCTCTTTGAGATGGTGATTTCATTTCCTTGGATACACACCCAGAAATGGTATTGCTAAGAAATTAGGGTCTTACTAGTCAGAAACTAGATTATGCTTTTTTCTATTTTGAAGATTCTATTTATTTATTTGACAGAGAGAAAGGGATCACAGGCAGGGGGCATGAAGGCAGAGGGAGGAGAAGTAGGGTCCCCACTGAGCAAGGAACCCAACTCAGGGTTCAATCCCAGGGCCCTAGAATCATGACCCAAGCCAAAGGCAGACAGACGCTCAACCAACTGAGCCACTAGGTACCCCTAGATCATGTCTTTTATTTTATTATTTTTAAAAAATATTTTATTATTTATTATTCTTGAGAAAGAGAGAGAGAGAGGCAGAGACACAAGCAGAGGGAGAAGCAGGCTCCATTCAGGGAGCCTGACGTGGATCTCGATCCCTGGTCTCCAGGATCCCTGGGCTGAAGGCGGCACTAAACCACTGAGCCACCCGGGCTGCCCTAGATCATGTCTTTTAATGTGTTAATAAAGCAGCACATATATTACCGCTTCACAAGTGTGGTTTTAAATTTAGATAATAATATAATCCTCAGTAATCCTCTGCATTTTATACATATATATATATTTTTCCCCCTTTTTCCAAGAAGAATGCCAAGGCCTGGCCCAGATGTCAAAGGCCCTGTGACACACAAAGAATTTAGGATCCCAGGTTACACTCTCTGTCCATGGCTCCTGTGGGCAGGTCTACTGTGCATTCTCTCTCTAGATTGGCTGATTTTGTGCAAAGATTCTGTTGAGGGCTGTGCTGAGCACTCTTCTTACACATAATGGGGCATCAGCTCTATGAGATGAGCTCTGAGGGTGATGTTCACTCCTCTCCTACAGACCAAAGGATATATGGGGAGTCCAGTGCCTACAGTTGGTGTGGAAGCACAGGCACGGATGGATCGGCCTTATCAAGAAGGTGTTCTAAGGCCATCCACTGTCCTCAGCTTGGGATAGGGGCTGGCCTCCTGGGGCATTTATGTTCCTCCTCTGGATGGATCCCCAACCTTATCTCTCAGGGCCAAGAATCCAGGGAGTTTTCAGCATGGCCTGGCCTTGTTTTATTTCATTTTTTATATATTTTTAAAGATTTATTTATTTATTCTTGAGAGATACAGACTAAGAGAGAGAGGCAGAGACATAGGCAGAGGGAGAAGCAGGCTTCTTGCAGCGAGCCTGAAGTGGCACTCAATCCTGGATCCCGGGATCACGACCTGAGCCAAAGGCAGGTGCCCAACCACTGAGCCATGCAGATGTCCCCCCCCCCCCGGCCTTGTTTTAGATGCTGGGGACAGAGATGTACACTAGCTCTGGACCTGCCACAAGGAGCTTCAGGTAGGGACACAGAAATAAACATTCACAGCTGTAACTCCAATGCAGTCTGGCAAAGACAATGCAGTGAAGTCACTTTACTTGGAGGCGTTGACAATGCACAGACTGGTTCCTCCACTGGGTGCACCCTTCCCCTGTCTTCTCCTTCTGGCCTGCTTCTTCCATTCATGCACAGTGGGTAGGGCCTGGCCTCCATCTGGCACAGCCTTCACCTTCGCCTTCCTCTGTCATGACATGTACTTCTCTGAACCATCTCTTCATTTCTCTGTCACACTCTGGGAGCACAGGATCTGCCCATTTTCTGCTGCTCAGAGCCAGGCCTGACAACCATGAGGTGTTTAGGAAGTATAGACTGATCGGGTCACATGCATGGTTAATGAGTTGAGCTCTGGAATTGGCTTCCCGTGTGTATGGTCACCAGAAAGTGGCCATTTTCATAGAATTGTGTGGACTACCCCTCCTCCTCTGCACCAACTGTGGGATAGGTGGGTGCCCGCTCATTGGGGACAACTCAAGTAGTGACTCTGCTCTTGTCCTCATTCAGCACAGGTTTTCCACAAGCCATGGGTGGCTGGCCATTGGTGCCCAAGGCCCATCCCTGGGCCCCTATGAGCCCACCTACTGCCATGGTGGACATTTCCAGAAGCTTCCAGTTGCCCTTGCCCACCTCAATCCCTGAGGTCTTCTCTACTTCTCTACTGGAGACTTGATGCCTCCTGAGGAAAGATGGGAGTTGGTGGAAAAATAGCCCAGCAGCCTCATTACTTGGACCAGTTCTGATGTGGGTTCCTCCTGATTCCTCAGGGGTCTGCCACCAGGACTGACCCCAGTTGCCCACAGAGATGACCCCCTCATTAACTCCCTTGCTGTGACTTTCCTCTTTCCCTGCCTCACTGTCTCCTCCTTCACCTAGCTTACCTGGACCACTCCCAAATAAACCCATTTGCACCCAAAGACATTTGCACCTACCTCAGGGTCTGCTGCCAGAGGACCCCAAACCAAGCCACCCTCCTAATCACATACATACTTGTTCTGTATCTACATACTGAGTCTCTCAGTATGTAGATACAGAACTCTCTCTCATACTGCTCTTCCTGAGCATGAGCACGTGACCCCTTTGCATGTAAACCCAGGCATCTATTTACTGGTTACTGTCTGATAGCTTTGTGGCCTCCCATCATGCTACCACAAGAGGCTAGTGTTGGTTATGGTCTCCCTCTGGAGCACCTAAGAGTCCAGCAAGTCTCCCACTGGAATGCCTAAGGGTCCAGCAGGTCTCCCTCTGGAGCACCTAAGCGTCCAGCAATGGATAAAATTCTCAAACAAATAAGACACATTCCTGCCATAGGGCCTTTGTACTGTCTATTCTTTCTGCTTAGAACACCCTTCTCTCAATATACTTGGATTCACTTCCTGTTGTAGGTTGAATTGTGTCCCCCCACAAAAGATCTTTTGAAGTCCTAATCCCCAGTGCCTGTGAATGTGACCTTATTTGGAAATAAGATCTTTGCAGATGTTGTTACTTACGATGAGGTCATATTGGATTAGACTGGGTCCTAAATCCAGTGATTGGGGTCATTGGAGAAAGAGACAGAGACTAGAGTGATGTGTCTACAAGCCAGGGAATGCCAAGGACTGTCGGCAGCCATGAGAAGCTGCAGAGGGACATGGAACAGAAGGACAGGGAGTTCTCACTCAGTCTCCAGAAGGAACCAACTCTGTCCACACTTTGATTTTGGACTTCTAGCTTCCAGAATAATGAGATAATAATTTCTCTTGTTTGAAGCTACCAAGTTTGGTAATTTGTTATGGCAGCCCTTGAAAATGAATATACCCCACCTCTTCAACACCTTTTCAGGGAGGTCCATGCAGAACACCTAGTCAATGCTGCAGGCTACCCCACTCCCCTTCCAGCCCCTTTCTGTCCCCTGTATCTACTGGTAATTTCTCTCAGCTTTTGGAGCCAGGACTGGCTCCCTAATTGGTGGGGCCCAATGTAGAATAAAACTATGGGGTTTTTTGTTCAAAAGTTATTTAGGACTTCAACAAATGGTGTTGGGAAAAATGGATAGACACATGCAGAAGAATGAAAGTGAACCACTTTCTTACACCATACACAAAAATAAACTCAAAATGAATGGAAGACCTAAATGTGACACAGGAATCCATCACAATCCTGGAGGAGAATACAGGCAGCAACCTCTTTGACCTTGGCCTTAGCAACTTCTTATTAGATGCGTCTCCAAAGATAAGAGAAACAAAAGCCAAAATGAACTCTTGGGACATCATTAGGATATAAAGCTTCTGCACAGCAAAGGAAATAGTCGACAAAACTAAAAGGCAATCTACAGAATGGGAGAAAATATTTGCAAATGACATATCAGATAAAAGGCTAGTATCCAAGATCTATAAAGAACTTATCAAACTCCACACTCAAAAACCAAAGAATCCAGTCAAGAAATGGGCAGAAGACATGGATAGACATTTCTCCAAAGATGACCCACAAATAGCCAACAGATGCATGAGAAAATGCTCAACATCACTGGGCATCAGGGAAATACAAATCAAAACCACAATGAAATACCACCTCACATCAGTCGGAATGGCTAAAATGAACAAGTCAGGAAACAACAGGTGGTAGTGAAGATGCAGAGAAAGGGGAACCTTCTTACACTGTTGGTGGGAATGCAAGCTGGTACAGCGACTGTGGAAATAGTATGGAGGTTCCTCAAAAAGTTAATATAGAGCTACCCTATGACCCAGCAATTGCACTTCTAGGTATTTACCCCAAAGATACAAAAGTAGTGACCTAAAGGTTGCATTGACCTGCACCCCAATGTTTATAGCAGTCATGTCCACGATAGCCAAACTGTGGAAAGAGCCCAGATGAATGGATAAAGAAATTATAGTGTATATACAATGAAATATTACTTAGCCATCAAAAAGAATGAAATCTTGCCATTTGTAATGACATTGATGGAAATAGAGGGTATTACGCTAAATGAAATAAGTCAGTCAGAGAAAGACAAATACATGATTTCACTCATATGTGGGATTTACAAAACAAAACAGGTGAACATAGGGGAAGGGAAGGAAAAATAAAATAAGAGGAAAGCAGAGAGGGAGACAAACCATAAGACTCCTAAATATAGGGAACAAAGTGAGGGTTACCCGAGGGGAGGGGATGGGGCAAAGGGATAATTGGGTAATGGGCATGAAGGAAGACATGTGATGTCATGAGCACTGGGTGTTATATAAGACTGATAAATCACTAAATTCTATCTCTGAAAGTAATAAAAAAATTATCTAGGACTTCAAGATAGTGACAGTAGAGTACTGAACTAAGCTTGGGGCCCTTCTTTTTTTTTTTAAGATTTATTTACTTATTTGATAGAGAGAGAGAGAGTGAGCACAAGTAGGAGGGGCAGAGGGAGAGGGAGAGAGAGAGAATCCCAAGCAGACTCTGCACTTGATCCCTTGATATGGGGCTCCATCCCACAACTCTGAGATCATAAACCAAGAGCTGAGACTCTGAGCTGAAACCAAGAGTCAGATGCTGTGCCAACTGAGCCACCCAGGTGCCCCTTGCCTGGGACCCTTCTAAGCCCAGGGGTCTGTGTGAGTGTGCAGGCCACACACCTGTGAGCCCTGTCCTGAGCACTTCATACCCTCTGATATAGTTAAGGACTTCTTTCCCATTGTGTCTTGTCTGTTCCACAAGAACAGAAACTCCTCGAAGGCAGTGCTCTCTCTCTCTCTCTCTCTCTCTCTCTCTGTCTCTCTCTCTCTCGTGGACACATCCCAATCCTCTCAAACAGCTCCAAGCGCATGACAGGCTCTCAGGAAAATGGCATCAATGATTGGCTAAGAGGCAACCGAAGAGTGACCATGGCTGTTGTCCCTGGCTAAGGCCAGGGTTTGGGGCCCCCAGCTGCCTGCCCCAGAGCTTCAGCAGCACAGCAGAGCTTAATGTGGGCCCATGATGGAGTCTTGTCCCTCATTTTTTCAAAGTCCCTCAGTTTTTCCTTAGTACCTCTGGCCTCAGTTTCTGCATCTGGAAATCAGGCAATCATAATATCCATCTCTTGAGATTCTTTCTTTCCTTTTCTTTCTTTCTTTCTTTCTTTCTTTCTTTCTTTCTTTCTTTCTTTCTTTCTTCTTTCTTTCTTTCTTCTTTCTTTCTTTCTTTCTTTCTTTCTTTCTTTCTTTCTTTCTTTCTTTCTTCTTTCTTTCTTTCTTTCTTTCTTTCTTTCTTTCTTTCTTTTCTTCTTTCTTTCTTTCTTTCTTTTCTTCTTTCTTTCTTTCTTTTCTTCTTCTTCTTCTTCTTCCTCTTTCCCTTTCTTCTTCTTCTTCTTCTTCTGCTTCTTCTTTTTTATTGTTTCAAAATATGTGAAACACTCACAATAGTGTCAGGCACATTGCAGTCGCTTTGGTGAGCCCCAGTAGCTCTTCCCATGGCTATCAACTGCATGCATCTGTGCACTGGGCGTCCCTGAGAACAGAACTGTCTAGGGAGGGGTGGGGGCTGCCATCTGGGTGCAGAGATGAGTACACTCACAGCACTTGGGGCTAGCTGGAAGAGAAAAACAGAGACAGAGCATAGATAACACAAGTCGGGAGGCGAAAAGCTGACTTGGACTCTGGCAGATGGAGAAGCCCGGAACATGTAAGCAGCCTTCGGAATGACAACAAAGAGGCCATTCGAGGCCTCCTGCCCTGCAGGCAGCTCTGTTATGACTTACAGGATGCATTTTGAAGACTCTAGCAAAGAGCTGAATAATTGATTTTGAAATATTTGAATTCTGGAACATGAAATGGAACCCGTTAAGCTTTTCATGTACCTCCTCTCCTCCATAACAACACGGAGCTTATTTTAAACTCCAGAAATAACAAAAAGAACCAGGAGACCACCCCCTTAGAATAACTCCCTGCGGTCGATGAAAGGAAAGCAGATCGAATTCACTTTGGGATAGAAAGGATTCTAAGAAATGGATTTTCACAATGTCAGAATGGGGTTGGCCTATGGATTTTCACAAGGATTAGACCAGCCTGCTTTGCTTTAGGATGAATACAGACGGTCAAATGCATTTCACCAGACTTTGAGGAAAAAAAAAAAACTTTTTAGGAGGAAATTTAAATGGTTCCAAACAATGCAAAGTTCTTGAATGAAATTACTTGTCAGCAAAATATTTTGTTCAGTTAATAGACTTATTTTTTTAGAGCAGTTTTACAGAATGACAGAATGGGGACAGTTCCCATACACCCCTCCTACACACACACCGCAGGTGCCCCTAATATAACATCTGCATGGACGTGCGACATTTGCTACAACGGATGAGATCAATATTATTGGGCTAGTGATACTTAAGCTCCGTAATTTACAGCAGGGTTTATTATTTGTGTTGTACAGGTGACCTTTGAGCAACTCAGGTTTGGGCTACATGGGTCTACTTATGTGCAGATTTTTTTTAAAGATTTTATTTATTTATTTGAGAGAGAGAGAGCGTGCACACAGCTGGGGGCAGAGGCAGAGGGAGAGGCTGACTCCCCACTGAGCAGGGAGCCTTACGATGAGGGGTGAGGGGCTCTATCCCAGGACTCTGGGATCATGACTTGAGCTGAAGCACTTAACCAACCAACTGAGCCACCCAAGTGCCCCTTAACATGCTGATTTTTTACAGTACAATCCTGTAAAGGTATTTTTTTCTTCCTTATGATTTTCTTTCCTCTAGCTTACTTTATTATAAGAACACTGCATATAATATGTATAACATACAAACATGTGTTAGCCGATGGTTTATGTTGTTGGTAAGGCTTCCCATCAACAGTAGACTACTAGGGGTTAAGTTTCTTGGGAGTTGAAAGTTATACACAAATTTTTAACCATTCAGTGTTCAAGGGTCAAGTGTACATCCTAAAGGTTTTGACAAATGTATACAGTCATGTATCCACTGACACGGCATCAGAAGAAGTAGTTTTGCTGGCCTGTTTTCTTCTGCACCTCTCTGTGCCCATTTCTCCCTTCTCCCTCCAAACCTCTGGCAAACATTGATTTTTTCTTTTTCTTTTTTTTTGACTGTTTTCATGGTTTTTATTTTTGCCCTAAGCTATTTATAATGTCTTTGACTATCAGCTAATAATAGTAGGATGCGTATTGGGTTTATAAGGAAATTAATCAATGTATATTCATAGTGCAGATCTGTTTTTACTAAACGCGCACCAGATCCCTCAATTTGGAGACTCCTGCCCTAAAGATGAACTTATAGCTGAACATCTTTCAATGAGGGTCTAGAAGCTCCTACTCCAAAGTAAAACACGTGCTCTAAACAATGACAATATTTCACTAATTGGGGGGGGGGATGATGATGATGTATGTTTGAGTTTGCAAAGTGCCTTCAAAGTTTGAGTGTCAAGGTGCCATTTTGTCACTGTATTCTTCTATGGGGTGAGAAAGGGAGACATTTTTACCTCCATTTTAGTGGCAATATTTGGTGACTTTCTGGACCCTCTTGCCTCTCTCTGTTTCTCCCGTAAAGATGGGCTCAAGGGCAGAGTATCTCATACAGAGGTTGGCTTGTCAGATGAATCTCCCAGCTCCACGGTTGGTGGTGATGTTTTCTTAGCAATTTCAAGGTGACTAAGTCACTGCTGGTTTAAAACAGTCTCTCTGGGGCCAGTTCTCCATCAATTCTGGATTCTTACCTTCCTTTCAAATTCTTCTCCCATGTGCCAGGGGTGAAGCCAGAAGCCAGGAGACAGATTTAGGAGTCAGCCCTTGGGTTCCCACCTGTGTTGGTGTTCATTCTTTCCCTTTCATTAGTGCAAAATCTGTGGGCTATTCAGTAAAGATTCTCTTTTTAAAATTTTCTTTTTTAAAATATTTCACTTATTTATTCATGAAAGACACAGAAAGAGAGAGGCAGAGACATATGCAGAGGGAGAAGCAGGCCCCCATAGGGAGCCTGATGTGGGATTTGATCCCAGAACCTCAGAATCACGCCCTGAGCCAAAGGCAGACATTCAGCCACTGAGCCACCCAGGTGTCCCTCAGTAAAGATTTTCACTGAGGATCAGTGCACGAAACAGGAGAGACAGCCACATGTTCGGACTAACCTTTTTGTAAACCTGTTTACACAAACATCCATGTCTTGTGTGACCTCCTTGTGAGATATTTGAGATGCATGATTGACTAGTGCTCACCTGGGTCATACCTGGGGAGAAGGCATCTGGGATGGAAGGAGATGAATCTTTAGGTGACTATTGCAACCCCTTGTCCCAACTTTAGAGCAGATCTCTCCTCTTTTTGAAACAAGTTCCATTTTCCAGCGCTCAGACAAAGTCCTGCCCTTGGCAAGTGGGCATATGCGTTCTGTTGGCATCCTCACTTCTCTGCTGGAGCCACTGCTAGTCATAAAACCAGGCCCCGTGCTCTCCTGGACACAGCTGTCCTAGACCTAACATCATTGAACATGTGGCTTTTCCTTTTTTTTCTGGGAGCTTGGAAGGTATGTGAGTTTAGAGAATACAAATGGATCTGAAAGACTGATTTTTTTAAAGATTTTATTTATTTATTCATGAGAGACACACAGAGAGAGGCAGAGACATAGGCAGAGGGAGAAGCAGGCTCCCTGTGGGGGGCCTGATGTAGGACTTGATCCCAGGATCATGACTTGAGCCAAAGGCAGACGTTCAACCACAGACCACCCAGGTGCCCCTGAGGGACCAATCTTAACAAATTTTGCCAGCTCTAGTCTTTCCTGAATCTCTTAGAAGGAACTCCCCATACTCCTGGAGAGCAAACATTTGGAACTTCATGAGATAGTGTCCTTCTCTGGCTGATCAAACAATCCTTCTCTCCCTTAGTGACACAAGGGTTGGTGCAGTCCCCCAGGATGCTAAGGATCCTAATCAGAGAATCCTCCCCCTACAGGCTGGGGTTGGCTTACTCAGAGGGCAGTGTTTGCACAGAAACCTTGTGATGGCCTTGGAGGGTGGGGGAGTGACAAGGGGGCAGCCAAACCTTGTATTCAAAGGGTGGACTGCTCCACCTTGTAGCTCTGTAACGCTTTAAAAGAAGCTGTTTCCTATTTTGATGGTAGGCTTTGGCCTGGCGTCATCACCTCTACCTTACCAATGTGGAAAATGCAGATAAGGAAATGCCAAGATTTAAATGAGTTGTCCAAGATTTTCATAACCAATGGTGTTAGAGCCAGGAGTAGCATCTGGGCCTCATAAATGCTCTGATGATGAAGGCGTTAGCAGTATCAGCAGCAGCAGACCTCAGGACATTGGTGTCTCCAAAGCAGCCTTCTGCCTCCGAGATGGGGAGCCCCCGAGGGGTGTTGCAGGACAAAGCCTGGTGGACTGCAGGACCTGGAAGAGACTTTAGAGTACTCCAGTTATGTCTCTGGTTTTTACTGTAATCCCGAAAGATGAAGTGACTTCACAACATCAGATGTCTAGCTCATGGCAGACCAATCCCAGAGATTTGGGACACAGTCAGAACTTCCTGCTTTTCTATAACAACCAGATAGAATAAATCTTGACTTCTCTATAAACTTTATTCAACTACAGAAACAGCAGGACAGAGAAAATTATTATTTCTCCCATCTGGAAGAAGCATGGCAATTAGGATTTCTGGGCCTCCATCCATTCTTCATAAAGGGATGATGGGGGAACAATATGATAAATAAAAGATATTATCAAATTTTCATCAGTATCATGGTTAACTTTTGCTGGAAGTTAACAGCTTGGCATTGCTTAGCACACTCCCGAGAAGCTGTTTTGTTCTCTTGGCTAATCAACCCAAAAATGGTTTTAAAAGCTTGGAGTGTAGTCTGGACCCAAGATGGCTAAAGTAGGCTGGAGATTAAGGCACAAATCCAATTTTACTTTTCTATTAAAAATAATATTTTTATTAAAACATTATGGACTCTAAGGGGCATATTAGTTTTGCTGCTGACCAGTAGTGTGACCTTGGAGAAATGACTCGTTGCATTAAAGCCTCCTGCTCAGTGTAAAATGCACAACACCCACCTTCCAGAATTAGGAGAGAATCTGGGTAGCTGAGGAAGCGGTGTGGAAAGTGTGCTCGGGAGGCCCGCAGATGTCCTGGCTATGATTGCCTTGGGTTGCCAGAAGCTAGTGTGGATTCTCAGCCTCTGGGAGATGGGGCAGAGAGTCTTTGAGGGGCCTCTGTGAGTTTGTAACTCTAAGGAGGAGGGACCTGCATTGCTCAGACAACAGGGAGGAGGGTACTGGTTTGCTTGCACAGCCTGGGTACCCAGATCCTTGTGGCTGTTCTCTGAGAGTCCACACTGAAGAATGTTATTGGAAAGATGGAGATCACTCCAATCAAGATCCTCAAGTAGGAAAAGGAATAGAGAACTTGATGGCAGTCAGGGGAGTTGGGCCTGATGGCCTGGTCAACATGGGGATGGAGGATGTATTAGTCATGGTTCTCCATAAAAGCAGAACAAATTGGATACATGTATATATGGAAGAGGATTTATTTTCAAGAATTTTTTCACATGATTATGGGGCTGACAAGCCCCATAATCTGCAGGGTGGAATGTCAGGCTAAGACCTAGGGAAGAGCTGATGTTGCAGTTTGAGTCCAAAAGCTGTCTGCTGACACAATTCCCTCTCTTGCTTGGGGGAGGTCAGTCTTTTGTTCTACCCAGGCCTTCAACTATTGGAGGAGGCCCACCCAAGTTTTGGAGGATAATCCTCCTTATGCAAAGTCCCACCCTGTTAAATGTTCATCTCATCCAAAAACACTCTCACAGAAACATCCAGAACAACGTTTAACCAAATATCAGCACTACAGCCCAGCTAAGTTGACACATAAAGTTAGCCAGTACAGATGGTTAAGGTTAGCTGGAGAGAGAGCTGGTTTGGGCAGAAGTCAGGACCTATTCTGAAAATCCTTCTAGACCCAGTCACCCTTGCAGTTATGTCCGGGGGAGCAATGGCTGAGCTTGGGAATGTGGGAACATGAATCACAAGACCTGTATTGTTGGTGCTGACAGTGGGGCATGTGAAAGCCCCGACCAGGGGGAGCTTGCCAGCGGCAGGGGTAAGGGTCCTTACCCAAGCTGCACCAAGCCTGGCTTCAACAGTGACATCTTGTGGCCACGAGGAGCAATGACAGTGGTGGATAGATGGACTCTGCTCCTCCAAAGAAACCTCAGAGGCAGCAGTGACCCATCCCAGACTGAAGATGCCTCCCCAGGATCCAAACGGTTGTGGGGTGGTGAGCGGGGTAGGTTCAGGGGTGCCTGAAGGGGTTCTCAAGACCGAGACATGCAGTTTCTGCTACCGAGCACAGAATTCCTCGGTGATTCGCTGGAAAAGCAGAGGGTGGGCTACCCGCCCCAAGCTGCTGAAGCAGAGCATGCAGGCCGCCTTGTCAGATGAGTGAATGGCTGCCTTGTGCCTTACTGCCGACACACACAGGTTTGGGGAGCCCCACACGTGTTCCCACACTTTAGCTGACCTGCAGTTTCTCACGGTTTCCCTTCTGGCATTTTCCATGAGGCAGCTTCACTCTGAGTCTTATTTCACATCCTCGAGCAAGTGCCCACATGTTCAGAAGCATGGGAGCACTCTTGCACTGGAGTGGAAGGTAGGTATCCCCTGAGTGTGTGGAGGAGGTATGCTTCCCGGGGGGGTGGGTAGGACAATGACACTTGTCAAGGGGTGGGGGTGCTTTACCTCTGGCATGTCTTATCTCCTCAAACTTCCCTGGCATTTGGGGTGGGGCATTCAATGCCCCTATGTTATGTCTGGGGAAACTGAGGCACAGACAGTAACTTACCTGTGGTCCCAAGCCCACAGGTTGCAGAAGCCAGGAAAGGAGATGGTGTCCCTCACCCACACTCCCAGAGACAGACGGATTCTGCACAGACTTTCTTAGGAAGCACGAGAATGCTCCCTCTCCCGCACCCCCAGAACTCCCTGGCACGCAGACAGTCTTTTTTCCACCACAACAAATTGCTTTCAGGATTTTTTCTCTGAGGCCAGTGGAGGAACATGGGTACGATCGTTTTTCATGGCTCAGTTACCCGGCAATCTGCAATTACAAGATGGTGGGAAAGTCTCCTCTTACTCTGTGGTGACTTGGAGCATATCCTGGGCATCTCTCTGAGGACCAGGCTTAGCAGCAAGAGTGGGCTTTACCCGTCTCCACCTCAGGGCCACAGACCCGCCCAGTGGAATATACCAGAGGGCCTCCTCACACAGAATCACACAAAAACAGCAAAACCGCTTAGTCTGTTTGGGAAAGGAAATACCGTACAATTTTGGGTAGGTTCCTTGTATTAAGAGCACTCAACTGCTTCTTACCCATCATAAAATATTATTTTAAAGATATTTCTTCCTTCAAATAAAAGTCTTATTCTTCACAAAGTAATGCTTACACAGGCTTTGGATTTAGAGATTCCTGAGATGGAAGGCTGACACTCGCACTGTGCAATACTGGGCAGGTCGCTTAACCTCTCTGAGCTGAGCCTCTGTTTCCTCCTCAGCCCTGGAAGGGGCCCCTGACACTGTCTGCACTCAGTCGCTGTGGGGGTCGATCGCATTCATGGGGGTGACATTGTGAAGAGCTGAACTCACGTGGAATATCGTTATTTTTTTCATGGTTACAGCATATGTGTCTTAGGACATATAAAGGAATGCTTGCCCTTCCAGGAACTGGCTGAGTAGGTCACAAACTTCACGGCCTGTGGGCACGCAGAATTCCCGGATAAAGGACAATCGGAGTCAATGCTGAAGGCACTGGCTTGCGCTGAGCACCTGTTTCCGTTGGGGGTGCCCCAGGCTCCTGACCCCCATCCCCACTCCACCCTGGGGCAGCGTTCCAAAATCCTGTGTGGTCAGAAGGCGGGCCACAAGAAGGGGTTCACACGTGGTCTCCCGAGCCCACCTTCCTGGGGCCTGAGCCCAACCCTGCCATTTGCCAGCTGTGTGACTTGGGGCAGTGGATGTTTATCTCTGGGTGCCCGGGCCATAGGAAAATGAGGCTGGCCACGGTGAGGACGGACTGGTCCCCACGGGTTGTTGTGAGGATTAAGAGCTTCGGTCAGCAAAGCATGAGGTGCAGATCCTGGCACATCGTAAACGCTGAGCCAGCGGATTTTGCACAGGCTGCTCTGGCGGTGCTCCCTCCACGGCATGGCTCAGAGCTCTGCTGTCACTCGATCCCTCCACAGCCCCTGCTCAGTGTCCATGGCAGGGCCAGGTCGCCCTCTGTGTGACAGCTGGAAGGCAGGGCAACAGAACCCAGCGCCTCCCCTGCTCCCTGGATCCCTGGAGACCCCCCATCCCCCCTCACATGGCCCACAGGCTTGGCCAGGGCTCTCTGTGGACTGGCAGGGCTGTCTTCTGGGGCATTCTGGCCCCAGTGGGGTCAGCATTCCCCCTTGTCCTGGCAGGGACAACACTAAGATATTTGGTCTGACTTGGGTTTTCCCTTATGTTGCTCAGGACTTGGGTCTTCCTGGAACGGGAGCCCCTGCCCCTGCCCCATCCCTGCCCCACTGCCTCTCCTCTGGCCCCAAATCTGGTTCCTTCTCCAAGCCTCTCAGTGTGAAACTCCACCCCTCTCTCTGGAAACAGGATTCGTGCCACAGCAGGAGTCTCACCCTTGAGTTCCCTTTTGCTTCAGCCTGAGCCCAGCCGCCAGAGGATGGGTGTCGGCCTTTGGCTGAGTGGGTGCTGCTGCTTTCTCCTGAATGGCACCACCGCTGGACCAGTTCTCTGAGCCCTTGTCCGGCTGTCCTGTCTGACCCTCTGTCCTCCCTGACACTCTATATCCAACTGGTCAACAGCATCTCTCGGGTCAGTCCTCACTCAATCGTTCGATGTCTGTTGACTGAGTTTCTGCCATGTGCAGAGCACCGTCCTGGGCACTGGGGGGTACTGCATGGTCTCCCCTGGGGGGTCGAGACACAGAGAAGCCTGCTGAGTCCATAAAGCACACTGGGTACCCCGAGTAATGGGAGCAGAGAGAGGAAGAAACTAAGGCTTGCGGAGGCTGTGATCCACGCACCCCCCAACCCCACGCCGAGATCACATGATGTCATCAGTGGAGCCCTGCATCCAGCCAAGCTGGAGATCACATCTCTCCCCAGACTGTGGGGGGTCCATGAGGCGCAGAGCTAGGATGAGGCCCCTTCCTTGGCTTCCCAGGGGTGGGCTCGGCCGCCCCCATGGCCTGTTCCAGCCCCAGCATTCCCTGGGCCAGGATTAAATGTTAATTTATAATAGGGTCCGCTGAAGGCATCTCTGGTTGCAGGCCGCGAGGCAGATTACTCTGGAATCTCGGTGGAATGAATCAGAGGCCTGATTTTGGCAGTCGGCATGTGAGACTTACCCAGGGAAAGATGGCAATTTATGCTGTGTCGAAGAGAATGATAGTGTTCTTGTTTTACTGCCAGGAGAACCCCGTGGGGCAGGGGCCTGCGGATGGAAAACCAAAGCTGTGTCGGCTGGAAAACTTTTGTTTTTATTTATGAAACTGATTTGTATATGTTAAGGCCAATTGGTAGAAATTGGTCCATTTGCAAATTGGCAGACGGAGAAAGATCTTGATTTAGGACAAAAAGCAATGAAGCTAAAGCAATAAAAAGAGAATCACTTTCATTAGAGCAAAAAAGCAGACAACTTTTTTTCTTTTTCGAGCTTTTTTTCTTCTTCAGTTTTTAACGTCTCCCCTTAAGAAAAGGGTTGGAAATCGTTTCAGGGACACAATATGGTAGGATAAAGATAAACAGATGAAGAAATCAGGGAGAAAGAACAATAGAGGCAGGACAACAGAGTGAAGCCAGAGAAAAGAT
The DNA here is from genome assembly GCF_003254725.2 of Canis lupus dingo. Taxonomy (NCBI): domain Eukaryota; kingdom Metazoa; phylum Chordata; class Mammalia; order Carnivora; family Canidae; genus Canis; species Canis lupus. The sequence continues at coordinate 70,240,956 of NC_064245.1, forward strand.
AACACAGAGAAGCATATGATACCCTAGGGGGCATTAAAAAAGGGTTACATTTTATTTTTCAATATTTTTCCATATATTAAGTTTAAAAATCTTGGGTGTGGAGATCCCTGGGTGGTTCAGTGGTTTGGCGCCTGCCTTTGGCCCAGGGCGTGATCTTGGAGTCCCGGGATCGAGTCCCACATCAGGCTCCCTGCATGGAGCCTGCTTCTCCCTCTACCTGTGTCTCTGCCTCTCTTTCTCTCTCTCTGTCTCTCATGAATAAATAAATAAAATCTTTAAATAAATAAATAAATAAATAAATAAATAAATAAATAAATAAATAAATATCTTGGGTGTACAGCTTGGCTTGATGAGCTTTTGCTTGTGGACCTACCCAGGTACCAGCACCCAGATCAAGATGGGGAACTTGCAGCTTCAGCATCCTGGTGGGCTTCCTTGTTTGGGGCTGGCCAATTTCTCCAGCTAAAATATCTGTGAGATTCAGCTGCACTGGGACATGGGACTGTCAGGTGTCCCTCTTCACAGCTGTGTGCTATTTCCTCACAGGGATATACCAGGATGTACTCATCCGTTCTGCTGGTGATGGATAACTGGGTCATTTCCACTCTTTGACTGTCATGCAGATAGCTGCCACCGACACTCTTGGACGTGTCCTTTGGGGGACAGAAGCACTTGCTTCTGCTGGGCATATGCACTGGGGCGTGTGGCTGCCAGCACATAGTTTGCTTTGGTAGAAGATGCCGAGCACTTTCCCTAAGCGGTTGTACCACCCCCAGCCTTCCATCGGCAGCATGTGAGAGCTGCTCCGCGTGTTTGCCAATGTTTGGTGTTGTCAGTCTTTTTAATTTCAGCCATTTTTGTGGTGTTTTCTCCATTTCAGCAATTACTTCCCCTTTGTCGGGGAAAGCATGGTGCTCCCGTGGCAGCCTCCATTCACCAGCTCTGGCCAACTAAGCCCGGGGCTAAGCCCATCAACACATCATTTTTGCCCTGGTGCTAACTGATTTGGGATGAGCCTCTTAGGTGGAACCCTATGAGTTTCTAGCCTTTTTGCTGGGAATTTGGACGGATCTAGCAAATGTTCCCCAGCTGCAAGGGAGAGCTGGTCTATGAATATAGTCAACATGGGGGTCCCAACCAAGAGGGGGTAAGAGCACCAACTGATCCCCGATTCCAGCTGTCCCCCAAACTGCATCCACTACCTTGGGCAGTATTTCCCCTTTTATTCTTAAGGCAGGTTGAACTGGGGTTTTGGTCACTTGTGCAGTTCAAATGCCCTGTAAGTCCAAACACATCAACATCATTGCAAATACAAGCCCTCAAAAAACTCAGGGCTTCCGCGACATGTGAAGCTCTGTCCTTTGCCCCGGGGGTGCTCCTTCTCTCCACAGGGCCTCACCAAGCTTTAGGTCTCCCCCTTAGGTGTCTCCCGAGGATGGAGACCCAGCCTCACTCTGCACGGTACTCGGGCACTTCTTTCAGTTTGGTTGTTTACTGCTTATTGATGGAACCCTGCTTAGTCACCTCTGTGATTCCCATGAGGTCAGGGACCGGCTCTGTTTTGTGCCCATCACAGCATCAGTCAGTATGTGTTGAATGAATGAATAAAAGGCTGTGTCTTAGCCTTGGTCTGGGCTCCCATCCGCCTGGCCCTGGGTGACCTGGTTGTCCGGTCAGCTCACCCAGCCCCCACCTGCACACGTTCATTTGGATTCTCCTGGAGGCAGAGCCTGAGACACTGGAGGGAAATCCTGTCAATGAGGAAAACGTTATAAAATGGGTTAGGGCTCATGCCCCCTGGAAACTCTGGGACAGAGCATAGGCAATGCAGAGCTACCCCATCCAAGGGAGAGAGAGCTGGGGTATTTACACCCCAGCTTCCCTGAGGCACTGCTGCCTACTCCTGCTGGCCTGAGGAGGCATGAACCCCAGTGCTTGTGGCAGCCAGAGAAAGCCCTAAGGCAAGGAAAGAAGAGTGCAGGTGTTGGGAAACAGGATGGGGTGCTCCAGGATGGTAATGGCTCCCGGATGTAGATGTGGCGGCTGTGGTGTCTGCCTCACAGTCCAAATGGGATCCCCCTGGGTTCCCCACTGTCCTAAGGAAGCACCTGCTTTGCACCCAATCTGAATCTACTTCCTCTTTTGTCACTCTGTGAATTCACTTAGGTCACTTTACCAGGATGACCTTCCTGGGAGAGCAAGCCACACCTGCAGGGCTGCTGGCAGGATCACACGCCACGGCGGCTCAGCTCCTGGCAGGGGTCTGGGCCACAGCAAGTGTTGCCAGGGTATGCTTCCTACCTCTTGGCCCCGAGGGCCCGTGCCTTCCAGCAGGCTTGCACCATACTTTTTTTTTTTTTAATGAATGTATTTTTTGTTGTTCAATTTGTCAACATACAGAATAACATGCAGTGCTCATCCCATCAAGTTGCACCATACTTTTTCTTCTCCAAGGCTGGATAGCAAAACAGAACCTCAACCTGACAAGTCTGAAATGAGTGTTGTTTGGAATGCTGGGTGGCTCCTGGACATGTCACCTCTAGGCCCTTATAATCGTGCTCCCTGGAGAACACACCTTTCCCACTTACGTGCACAGAGGTTGAGGGGGCACAGCAGAGGGATGGCTGGTGGCCAAGAAAGGATTAGACTATTTCTGAAAAGTCTTAAGCAAACAAATAAATATTTCCCCCAAGCCACTCGATGGAGAATGTCTTCTCAGTTTAATTTCAAACAGCCCCTCTTTGTGGGCCTGGAGCCTGAGGCCATGTGGGGCACAGGGACCCCAAACAGGCTTCCCTTTGGATCCTGGCAGAAGATGGTTTGAAACGCCTGAGGGACAGCTCCCATCTCCAGGAAGGATAAAGTTGCCACGACTCCTCCAGGGCTCAAGCCCTTTACAGTTTCAAAGCCTTCCCCCCCCCCCCCATTCAGCTTCTCCTTTGATCCTGGAAACCAGCCCTACTGTGAGCTGGGCAGAGTGGCCTCATTATATCCACTTTAACAAGGATCAAGGAGGCCCAGAGAAGGAGAGCTACCGGGACATGGTCACACAGCAAGGCACAGCACAGCCAGAATGGGGACCCAGCATCCAGTTCTTGGAGGGGCACTTCCTCCACTGTGGCCCTCTGCACCCCAATATCAAACCCCAAAACTCCGGAAGGGCGGTGACGCCAGTCCCTTCCTGTCTTTTAAAGAGACCTCTCTTCTTGTCCCCACCCCCTTCTTTTTAGTAAGTAGAACCATTAGTTTTTATTGACGGGACTAATGCTTTTCATTTAGGGCCAATTACAATGGGAAGGGAGACGCTTAAGGGTAACTGGGTGATGAAAGGCCCCCATTACGGAACAAGCTCAGGAGCTGCTGTTTCCCATTTGTAATGCTGGTTCCACATGCGAGTCATATTTAAGCCATAAACGGTGGCGCCCAGGGAGCACTCGCGGACTGCCTTGAGAAACCCAATACTTTTATCAAATCGCCAGATGGCCCCATATTAGAGAAACCATTTATTTAATTTATTTTTTCCCCCTCCGAGCTGCTTAGATTCTCAGAAGCTGGCTTCACCTAACCCCGTAGACCTTCCAGTAGCATCTATGCTCCTGCTTGAAATAATCGTCCTTTGGGTTTTACTGGCGCCCCCGTGGCTGCTTGTAAACTCTTGCTCATTTTCCCCCTCTTTTTTGCAATTCTGTTCAAGAGAGGAGACGACGAATATGTACTTGGTGCTTACCTGGTCCTAGGTGCGGGATTCCAGCCTTCAATCATTTGGTCCTTGCGGGGCTCCTTCAGAGGCACCCATTTCACAGATGAGAAGATGGAGGCTCGCAGTGACACCCCTGACCCCCACCCCCAGAGCTTGACAGGAAGTGCATGGAGAGAAGGGATGTCAGCTCACGGTTGTCTGCCTCTTTTTAGGGCTGCAAATAACTTGGAATCTACACTAAAAATTCCTAATAGTCTAATATATTGTATATTTACATTGTATTTTTTTCCCCCTTAAACCAGAGACTTGGCAAGACCCGTGATTATGTAGAGGAGCCCCAGATGATTATGGTGTGGTGTCTGGGCTTTGTGGAAGGTTTTGGCATTTGTGGCCGCTTTTTTTTTTCTTCTTCTTCTTCTTAAGGTTTGTGAAAGTAAACTGGCGCTTGCCCTAAGGGGGCTGAGCAAGTGGGGGCTGGAGCCGGCCTGGGCACCGAACAATGCGGCTGGAGTCCTGGGAGGGGGGGCAAATGTAAACAGAGAACCAGGAGCATAAACAGCAAATCAGCCCAGGACAGAGACTTGAGGGATGGGCAGGAAGGGAATTCTAGCTGGGGTGGGTGGAAAATGAAGAAGGAGGTCGGAATCTGCTTTGAATTCTGCAGGCAGATTGGCTTCAGGGGTCCGGGATGGGGGTGGGGGTGGGAAAGTCCAGAGTGTGGGGGAGAAAGTCTCCTGCTGGAGATGTCACTCCCAAGAGGAGGGGAGAGTCCACACTCGGTGTGGAGAAGCACCCCGGCTGGGCTGAGGAAGGGCAGGGATGGACACCAATCTGGGGGAGCAAGTGCAGATGCAGAATGGAATTAATTCATTCCCGGTCACGGGGGCTGGATGAGAGCATCCCACAGTGGGTTCCCATCTCATTGGCACCCAACCCTCTTCAGTAGTGGAATTGGCCTCATTTTACAGACAAGTTAGTTGAGGTTCTGAGAAGCTAAGTCATTGACCAATACCCTCTAGTAAGTGGGAGGCTGAACCTCATAGATTCCAGAACCCAGCCCTCATCGCTGCACACAGCTGTCTTAGCGAGAAGCACAGAAGGAGGAGAAGGCACAGAAGAAAGAAGGGTCAACTCAGCTTGAAGAGGTCAGGGAAGGCTCCCAGGAGGTAGTGGTATGGCACCCATGCGTTGGCAGATGAATTCACCCAACAGAGGGGAGGAGAGGGCATTCCAGGCAGAGGGAATGGCCCGGGCAAAGGGGTGGAGGCTTAGCTGTGTGTTTGGGAAGCTGAGCAGAGTTTGGTGAGGCTGAGGCAGTGGAAGTTTCGGGGAGCGGAGCAGGCAGGGGAACCCCAAGCAGCTCTGCCTGTCACTGAGGCTGGGCTATGTGAAGTCCTGATTTTATTTTGAACGTGTGTTTTGCCAGTGAAGTCTGATGGGAGAATGGAGCATGCGCAGGAACCGACATGTACAATAAGTGTTTCCTGCTGTTCTTTGCTGCCCCCTTTGCATATAGCACCCCCACATTGCAGTAGTCCAGAATTCTGATGGACGCACCTGCGTGCAAGGTCTGTGACGACTCAAAGCAAGGACAAGGTAAGCTTATCACATCTACGGACAGACTTAGGGGGAGTACTGATAGCTCCAAGGAGCCACTTTTTTTTTTCCCAACCAGAACTTGCTTCGTTTTAAAAATAATTTTTTTAAAGAATTTATTTATTCATGAGAGACACACGGAGAGAGGCAGAGACACAGGCAGAGGGAGAAGCAGGCTCCATGCAGGGAGCCCGACGTGGGACTCGACCCCAGGATCCCTGGGCGGAAGGGAAGGCAGATACTCAACCATTGAGTCACCCAGGGGCCCCCAGAACTTGCTTCAAATGCAGAAAGAAGACACTGGCATTCTGAGAAATACAAACAACTTGCGACATCCTTTCCTACTCATGTCGCTTCCCCAGATTGGCCAAATGCTGCTGCTGCTGGAAGCGATGGCATTGAAGGAAAAGGAAAGCCAGGCCAGGGATCCCTGGGTGGCGCAGCAGTTTGGCGCCTGCCTTTGGCCCAGGGCGCGATCCTGGAGACTCGGGATCGAATCCCACATCGGGCTCCCGGTGCATGGAGCCTGCTTCTCCCTCTGCCTGTGTCTCTGCCTCTCTCTCTCTCACTGTGTGCCTATCATAAATAAATTTAAAAAAATTAAAAAAAAAAAAAAAAAAAAGGAAAGCCAGGCCAACCCATGGTTCTTTATCCATGTACTACTCCTTCTTTATTGGTGAGCAAGCGGAAGTCAGAAAGTGGCAGCAGAACGTGTGTGTCAGGAAGTGAAGTAAAAACAGCCGAGTTGGGGCAGCCCGGGGGGCTCAGGAGTTGAGCACCTGCCTTCGGCCCAGGGCATGACCCGGGATCCCGGGATCGAGTCCCGCATCGGGCTCCCTGCATGGAGCCTGCTTCTCCCTCTGCCTGTGTCTCTGCCTCTGTGTGTGTGTGTGTCTCTCACGAATCAATAAACAAAATCTTTTAAAGAAATTGGAAACAGCCGACTAATTCTGTGCAATGCTCCCACTGCCCTGATAAGAGTGGAATACACGTGCATGAGCTATGAGATACACGAGTGTGTGGCTCCCGCAATTTCATCTAGCAGTGAAGTGCTTCTATCTGCATTTAAAACTGACATTGCACACCTTGAAGATGAAGGGCACAACTTCCGCTAATAACATACAATTCTTTAAATCCTTTTTTTTTTTAAACTTAGAATGTCATAAACAGAAAATTAAAACAACAACAACAATAACAACAACAAAAAACCACTACGGCCAGCCGAGAGCGAGCCTGGAAGGACAAGAAAAGCTTTTCTATTTCGGTACCGTGCACGGGGACCGGGAGAGCGCGCCCCGCGCGAGGTGCCGCCTCTCTGCTCAGTTCCCTCCCCTGGAAAATGAGTCAAACATCACTTCGTGCAGGTCCCGTGAGGCCGGCTCCGCAAGGCAGCACATGGCAAAGGAACCGACAACCCATACACGAGGAGCTACGACGTCCAAGCGCCCCTGACGGCACACACGATGTGCGCAGGCGCGGACGGCATCGGCCCTCTACTTCCGGAAAACGCTCCAGGCCCCTCGAGAGGGCTTTCTGGAGGCAGCCATTTTCCCTCATGACTCCTCCCCCCACCCAGCCGGTTGGTTGTTGATTGGTCCACACCTGTCCCGTGACCAGGCTCAGCCAATCAGCTGCTGAAATCGGGCTTTCTTGAACCACACGTGGCCGCTGTTGCCTGTGGTTTCTATTTCAAGAGGCAAAACGCGGAAGGCGTCAGAGGCACTTCCGGTCTCCAGTGGGAGCTTTTGCGAGGGCCTAGAGGAGAGGGTCGGAGCTTGCAGGACGCTCCCAGCCCTGGCTGCACTGCCCGTGGAGGTTGACAGTGTTTCTGTTGGCTTTCACGAGGCAGCACAGTTCTTTTGTTCTTTTTTCTTTTTTTTTTCTTTCTTTTTTTTTTTTTTTTTAATTTCCAGGCTTTTCGTTAAAAATGGTTCATGGGGATCCCTGGGTGGCTCAGCTGTTTGGTGCCTGCCTTCAGCCCAGGGCATGATCCTCGAGACCCAGGATCGAGTCCCACGTCAGGCACCTTGCATGGAGCCTGCTTCTCCCTATGCCTGTCTCTCTCTCTCCCTCTCTCTCTCTCTCTCATGAATAAATGAATAAAATCTTAAAAAAAAAAAGGTTCATGGGTGTCTGCTGCTTCTGATGCAAAGAGTGCCCCTTAATCTCTTTAATAAAATGTCCCTCCTACGCCCCGGCAAAGCCTTGGGGCAGCTTCCAGCCCACACGAGGGTGGGCGTGCAGTCAGCTCCGTGCTCTGCCTAGGATGCTCTGGGTGCCGGGTGCCCCTGGGTGCGGCAGGCGGGCTGGGACCTGAGGGGGCCTCTTCGTGCATATGCTCCGGGGAGAGCAGCATGGATTTACTGACTTTTTTTACAGGAGAGGCTTGGGGGACCAAGCAGCGGGGTAGCTCCTCGGTCAGTTCCCTCCCCGCCCCCTCGGCCCCTCGTCTTCTGTCTTAACCACCAAAGGTCTCTAATTCACCGCAGAGACTAGGACAGGGCATGAATGGTCCTAAATTAGAAGGGACCTACTGTTCCCTCTGGGGAAGCTTATAGGTTGGTAAGGGAAAAAGCAAACCAACCGACAATTCACTTAATTAGTTAAGCACATGGTGGGTCTGTATGTAAACATTCATTCATTCATCTGTCTGACGATTATTTATGCTTCCGTAGGATCCAGACACTTCTGGGGTTCAGGGTACAGGGGTGAAAACGTTAAACAATGACCCTATCCTCCACGAATGGAGATTAACACGGAAAGATGAACCATCACAACCAATGTTCACACATTCATCAGGGGCTTTTGATTCGAAGTACTTTCACAGTGATTTCCTAAATCTGGCCCTTGCAAGAGCCTCCTGGGGCAAGTACTATACCCTCCATTTTACAGGTGATAAAACTCCAGGTTGTTAAGTAATTGGCTCAAGGGGATTCATATTTACCTTGGATTCAAACCTGATACTGCTCCCAAATATTTTTTTCTACTAGCATATATATATATTTATTTATATATAAATAAATATATATATTTATTTTTATATATTTTTATATAGTATTTATTTATTTATATAAATATATTTATTTACTTATTTTTCTACTAGCATATATATATTTATTTATTTACCTATTTACTTATTCATTTAGTAGGGCTAGCCAATGGGACAGACGGAGATATCTGCTTGGGGAAACAATAAAAATATTTTTGCTCCTTGAAAGCAAACAAGTGTGGCATGAGTCAAATGTCTCCCTCTCCTCTTCATACCTCTACATATCCATATACGCATGCTGTACTTCCAATCTTCAACCACAGTTGAAATGTCTGTACCTCACAACTGCAGGTAGCTGCCAGCTTGCAGCTCTGAGATGACGAGCAAGAGGATGAAAAGTCAATAAGCTGAGAATAGCAGTAAAGAAAGGTTGAGAGAACCTAGATTCTTGATAACTACCTTGAGTTGCTGTATCAATCCAAAACTGTTGCCTTCAGACTTAATATTATGGGAGACTATTAAAGGTCCCTATTGCTTAACCCAATATAGATGTTCTATTACTTGGAGCCCAACACATTTATAACTGATCCAAACTGCCAGAATTTCAGTGTAGGAAAGAAGCTCATCATGTCCATCTTGTTTCTGGATTACAATTTCTGGTACCCCCTTAATTCATATGGCACCTTGGGCAAGTTTCTTATATTTGCCTGTTTCCTTATCTGTATGATGTTGGTAATAGTGGTACCTACCACATAAGGTTGGTAGGACTGGGTAATTTAATACATGAGAAACTTTTAGAATATCTAAGTAAACTAGGAAGATAGATTGGACTGTCCTCAGGCTGATAAAGTGCATCAATGAAAAGCTTATAGCTAACATCATACTTAATGGAGAAATAACAAATGCTTTTCCTCTAAGATCAGGAAAAAGACAAGGATGACCATTGTTACAGCTTCTATTCATCATCGTATGATAGATTTTAGCTACTGCAATAAAGCAAGAAAGAGAAATGAAAGGCATTCAGATTAGAAAGGAAGGAATAAAATCATCTTTTTTTTTTAATATTTTATTTGTGGGGCACCTGGGTGGCTGGCTCAGTAGTTGGGCATCTGCCTTTGGCTCAGGTCATGGTCCTGGGGTCCTGGGATTGAGTCCTGCATCAGGCTCCTCACGGGGAGCCTGCTTCTCCCTCTGCCTGTGTCTCTGCCTCTCTCTCTCTCTGTTTCTTATGAATAATGAGATGTTGGTAATCTCTGGGCTATCTCACACATTCACTCCCTTGTCAAGTCTGAAAGTGACTTCTATTTTCCTGTTAAAACCTGACAAACAATTTCTAAGGCTTTTTCCAGACTAAGAAAAAATTCACGAGTTTAATAGTTTTATTTTATTTTTATTTCTATACCCAGTGTGAGGCTTGAACTCACAACTTAGATCAAGAGTCATGGGCTCCACCAACTCAGTCAGCCAGGTGCCACAGTAAAATTGTCTTTATTTTCAGACAATAGCATCATCTATGCAGAAAACCCTATGGAATCTACAGAAAAGCTACTACAGCTAATAAGTGAGTTTCACAAGATTTTATGTTACAAGATCAATTCATATCAACACATTGTATCTCTATATAGTAGCAATGGACAATCAGAAATTGAAATTTATTTTTTTAAAAAGATTTTGTTTATTCATGAGACACACACACACACACACACACACACACACACACACACACGAGTCAGAGACACAGGCAGAGAGAGAAGCAGGCTCCATGCAGGGAGCCCGACATGGGACTCGATCCCAGGTCTCCAGGATCAGACCCTGGGCTGAAGGCGGCGCTAAACCACTGAGCCACCTGGGCTGCCCCAGAAATTGAAATTTAAAAAGAGTACATGAATCAGAAAACTTTCTCTGTAAAGGGTTAGATAATAGCATTTTTAAGTTTGTAGCTACATACAGCTGCTGTTACAGGGCAAAAGCAACCAGGGACAATATGTACATGAACGGGCATGGCTGTGTTCCAATAAAAGTCATGACAAAATAGGCAGTGGATGAGATTTAGCCCATTGGTCAACCCTTGCCATATACAATAGGATAACAGATATAAAAATTCCTAGGGATACAACCGACAAAAGATATGCAAGACCTATACATTTAAAAATCACAAAACATTGTTAAGAGAAATTTAGAAACATATGAATACATAGGGAGCTATACTGTGTCTGGATTGGCGGCTCAATATTGCTAAAATGTTAGTTCTTGCCAGATTAACCTATAGATCCAGTGTAATCCCAGGCAAAACCACAGGAGACTTTTTTGGTAGAAGTTGACAAGTTGATTCAAAAATTCATATGGAATTGCTAAGGACCTCAACTAGCCCAAAAAACTTTCAAAAGGAAGTTGGAGGACCTATAGTACTTGATTTTCAGAATTATTATAAAGCTACATTAACAAGTATGTACTATTGGCATAAAAATAGACAAGTAGATTTTGAAAAAGCCAACAATAGAATCTGAAGTCCAGAAATAGACTCACCATACTACCCATATACACAGATGAATTTTAACAAAAGAGTAAAAAAGTAATTCAGTTTCACCAAATAAGGCTGGGACAATGGAATATCCAGATGCAAAAACCTGAGCTTCAATCCTGAGTTGCACCACATAGAAATTTAACTCATAGACCTAAATGTAAAACCTAAAACTCCGAAACTTCTAGAGCAAAACATCATGGAAAATCTTTGTGGCCTTGACCTAGGCAAAGATTTCCTAACTATAACACCAAAAGCACAGTATATATAAGAACAATTAATGAATTGTACTACATTAAAATTGACAACTCTGGTTTTAAAACAATGTTGTTAATAGATTAAAAGGGCAAGCCACAGAGTGAAAGAAAATATTTGTAAACCACATATTGGTAAGGATCTTGTATTTAGAATATATGAAGAATGCTCAAAGATTGGTGAGAAAATAACTTAAAAATTAGGTAGAATGGTTGAACAGACACTTAAAGAAAATATATGGAAAGTAAATGTATTAAAAAATGAGCCCCGACCACCCTGGGTGGCTCAGCAGTTTAGGGCCGCCTTCAGCCCAGGATGTAATCCTGGAGACTCAGGATCAAGTCCCACGTCGGGTTCCCTGTATGGAGCCTGCTTCTCCCTCTGCCTGTGTCTCTGCCTCTCTCTCTCTCTCTCTCTCTCTCTCTGTGTCTCTCATTAATAAATAAATAAAATCTTTAAAAAATGAGCCTCATGATTAATCATTAAAGAAACACAAAATTACAACCACAATGATACATGACCACATGCCCACTGAAAAGATGAACCACACCAAGTGCTGGCAAGGATGGAAAGCAGCTGGCACTTCACACACTAGTGGGTAGGACTGTGAAGGGGGACAACTGCTCGGAAAACAATTCAGCAATTTCTTAAAAAGTTAGACACACACCTGGCATATTACTTGCCCATTCTACTCCTAGATATTTACCCAAGAGAGATGAGGGCATATTTCCACATAAACACTTGTATACAATTGTTCATAGCAGCCTTACTTGTAACGGCTGGAAACTGGAAACAACGTAAATATCCATCAACAGGTGAAAGCATAAACAGATTGTGGTATATCCATACAGTGGAATGTAGTCAGCTATAAGAAGGAATGCACTATTGATGAATTCAGCAACGTAGATGAATCTCAAAAGCATTTAACTGAACTAAAAGTCTGCCTAAAAGGAGTACACATATGATTTCATTGATATGGAATCCCAGAAAATGCACTCTAACCTATAGTGACAAAAAGCAGTTGTCTGAGTTGGGGGTGGAGAGAACAGGAGGGGTACAAGGAAATCTGGAGGGTCTTGGATATGTTTAGTCTCTTGATTATGGGGATAATTTCGCAGGTATAAGAATATGTCAAAATCACATTGTACACTCGAAATCTGTGCAGCTTATTACATGTCAATTTTACCACAATAAAGACAAACCTAGCACAGTGAATGTCAATTCTCATTAATATTTTTCCTGAAGTGGTAACTGAAGCCAGAGATAGAAAGTGACTTCATCCCACACCTATCCTTCTGTTTGTTCCCTCATCCAGCCTCCCTGTCCTTCTCTTCTCCCCCTGTCAATATTTATTTCACACATTCTATGTCCCAGGCACTAGGGTAGGGTCCTGGGATACAAGGATGAACGACACTCCGTCTCTTGCCCCTCTGGAGCCCACAGTAGCCACAAGTTAGTAATCCTAAATGATAGGCCATCGTGGCTTCAGATCGGATACATGCCCCTTGGGGGTCTGTTTTCATTCAGACTCATTCCTCACCCATCCCTGCTCTGGTCTGCATCACCATGGGATGATTCCACGGGAAGCAATTCCCAGGGCCCCCATCAGCTGGATTCTGGCTGGGTTCATGAGTGGAAGTCTCTGGAGGGAGTCTTGAGGGCAGATGTGGAGAGGGAGGTTGATGCAGAGTATCTTTTCTTCCCTCTCTGCCTCTTGCATCTCTAAAAGCAGCCTTGCCTCCTGCATGACTCAGTTTCCACCATGTGATTGGCTCCAGCCCACTGTGGCCCTGGCCCCATTGGGTATTCCTGCTCCTACCCCCACTCCATTAGCACCCTCACTTTGTCCTCCAACCTAGGGATGCCAGCAGCTCCTGCTGTTGGTAATCTCTGGGCTACCTCACACATTCACTCCCTTGTCAAGTCTGAAAGTGACTTCTACTTTTCTGTTAAAACTTGACAAACAATTTCTAAGGCTTCTTCCAGATTAAGAAAAAAATCATGAGTTTGATAGTAGAATTTCAGACATGGGAACAGGCAGTGAGGGAGGTATGTGGAGGACACGATAGCCTTCTGGAAGTCTCTCCAAGTTCATCGCAAAGACAGCTGTGTTTCTCCATCCAGGACCCATGAGACTGTACATGGGGACCGAATCCAGCCCCCAGTCTGAGGTTCAGGGGAGTATTTGGCACGAAGCTCAGACGTGTTTCCATTTAGAGTCCAACACAGATCAAAGTGATGTGGCCGCACCATGCTTTGTCGGCTCAGTTAAAGGGATCCAAGGTGCTTTGGAAGGACATACTTGGTCTGGCCAGACTGCTGTCAGCATCAGCTGGGAATTTCAATGGGAACAGCTGCCACATCTCTGTGCACACATGTGTCTGTGGGCACGTATGTGTATCCTCAACTCTGGCATCCTCTTGTGCCTGTTAAACTCTCCTGCATCTGGGATGCCAAAATCTCAGCCTCCATGGAATGTTCTGCTTCTTCACTCCCCAGGAAAGTTGTTCCTAAATCAATGATGCCTTTAATCATTGATGTTGTCTTTGAATTGACGAAACACAGATTCCCCCTCCCCCAGAACACCACCCAATTAGTGTTTCCCCAGAAAGATGCTTCATGTTTTTTTAAAACCCAAATTTCATAGACTATCTATGTCTCACAATACTTCCCTTTTTTTTTTTTTTTTGGTCTGGTGTTTATAGAAGAAAAAAATATATTTACAATTCAAATAACATTACATTTTTCCTAAATAAAATGATGAGTGGAAAAGTTTCCAATTACATCCCAATAAAATCCACAGCATGTCAGAATCACACGTACATATCAACAAAAAGAGAGTATATTTCAAATAATCCTGAAGCTAAAAGAGGCCTTCTAGATTCTTCTCATGGTGAGCCATTCTATATCATTGTGTGCTTGCCTGCAGTGCTGCTAGGATCATGTCCTTGTTTTTGACTAGAGTTGAACAATATGGACCCTCAAAAGTTGCAAATGGTGGCAAGAAAAGTGATGATGGTAGAAGAAAAAATGCTGTCATGCAGGAAGTGTATCAGCCAGCTATAGCTGTGTAATAAATTGCCTACAAGTTGCTGGTGACAAATAGCTGTCATGCACCTGCAGGGTGACTGGAGGCTGGTTGAACAGGGCTGGGCTCTGCTGGATGTTCTAGGATACTGTTGGCATTTAGTGAGATGGGGAAGACAATAGAAATAACAGATTTGAGGGGAAGGGAAGCCTTGGTGGTTGGGGTAAGTACTTGTTAAGTTTGAGAGAGGTATTAGACAGCCAAATAAAGGCATCAAGTAGCCTGAACCTCAGAGGAGAGTACACACCTGAAGATACCAGTTTGGGGAGCATCTGCTGGTAGTTAAAGCATGAGAAGGAATGAAGTCAGTAAGGGATTACAGACAAGAAGAGAAGATACTGGAACACACCCAAGACCGAGAGAAAGGGCGCAATGTTGAGTTTGTGAGTTCACCAAGGATCACTTGCTCCTGAGAAATTGAGGGCAAGGAGAAGCAGTGGAATCAACACCCCTCACTTGACTTCAGAGTGGTGGCCCAAGGCCTGTAAAAGAGCCTGGACACGTGTTTTGTCAAACTACACAGTGTTTTCTGAAAAATCTGAATTAATCGCCGTCATTGAAAAATGGAATAATTCAAGGAAAAAGTCTAGAAAAAATTGAAGTTTTACTGAAAGGTCTGGACTTTCAGCTTCCCTTGACAGATTAAAACCTCTGGGCATATGAAGCCTGCATTTCTGCCTAACAGCACTGAGGCAGAGCTGAGAATGGTTGCCTTGGAGGCAGGCTTGGGCGCTCCACTCCACTCCAGTCCCCACCACTCCCTACTGTCTTATGCAGACCCCACTTGGCTCACTTATATTTCTGACATAACCCCTAGGGGCCTTGAGTCTGTAACTCTCTTAGCTGAGTCTATGGGCATTCTTCACGAATTCGTACCTCATGGCCCCAGGGTTCCTGTCCTCAGAGAAGACTTAGAGCTTCAGGAACCTGCTCCATCCACAGCCTCAGAACCTGTTGGGAGGTCGCACTCCCTGGATACCATCTTTGATGGTTTGGAGCATGAATTTATCATTGAGGACCAAGAGTGCAGGCCTATGTAGAATACTTTATGTGAAAAGTGGGGAGCTTTACTTCTTGGCTGCAAGTGGGTTAGACCAAAGCCAAATCTCGAGTTTGTGTTATGGCCTAAACTACACCCTAAGTCTTTAGGGAATAAAGAAGGGACAGAGTGAGGAGGAAGAGGACAGCATTGCCTTGTAGTCCCCAGGCTCCTCAGGCCTTCCCCCAGGGAATGGGTCTGCTCTGGACACATCAGGGTCTTGAAGGACCATACCAGGGAAATGGCAAGGCAAACATTTTTCCCAAGCGCTGTCCTCAGGGCCTCCGGGGAATTTTAAATGGCTCTGGGTTGGTGTACTTGGCATAGCTCACTGCACTAAATACAAAGCAGATTCTAGCAGCTGCAGCTACAGAGCTGGTTCTGGGTCCCAGGCCTGGCATGTCAGCAGGAGCAGAAGCTGCCGTCCAGCTTGTGTTGGACAAATAAGGAGCCCACAGGAGAATGGGCAGTGCAGGGGGTCACAGCCTTCAGGGACCACACCCATGTGGGCTGAGAAGTCACAGCCCTGCAGTCACAGGTGGGTCACATTGCTTTCTTGCACCTCCAAGTTTCTCATCCCTGAAATGGGAGAGAAATTGCAGTTGGTAATAACAAATGACAGGGGACTGAAGGAAGCTGTTTTGGAAGGATTCCCACCTTAGTGCTCAACAGCCTTGTGAGACAGTGTGAGGAGTATTTAGGAGGGATTTGCACCAGATCGCATGAGTCTGAAGGCTGCCTCTGCCACTAATGGGCTGCATGGCCTTGGGCAAGTAATTTAACCTCTCTGTGCCTCAGTCTCTTCATCTGTAAAATGGGAATGGTAATAGTCCCAACCTTATAATCATTGGGATGGTGACAATCTTGCCTTATAGATTGGTAGTGGGGATCAGTAATGGAAATAGTAATAGAACACGTTCTGTTCCAGGTGCCCCCCCCCATCTTCTGTCCCTCTAAAATGAGGGCTCCATGAGGATCAGGCCAGACTTTGAATCCCTGGCACTAGAGTAGCGCCTGGCACAGCATAGGCCATCTGTAAATGTTGGCTGATGCGTGAATGAGCATGAATGAATGAAGACCTTCAGTTCCTTAACAGCACTGACATTCTAGACCGAATTTCCTCTCCTGCTTTGTTCTGATTGATTTTTGGACTTCAGGCTCCTGATTACTACCCCCCGGAGACAGCAAAGGGACTTTCTCTCTGAATGGAATCATGCCCCAAAGTTCAGGCCGCTCTGGGGGCATCCACTCCAATGGAAGGGACCTGGCTGTGAGGGGTGAGTTGGATGAGGCTTTGGGGTGCTATCACCTTTAGGATCTGCCCAGCTTCCCTCACAGCCATGGTCCCCGACTCCAGGCAGTGAACACACATCAGGGCAGCAGGGCCCGGGGCCGGGGGGACAAGAGCCGGCCATTCCTGCCCAGTGCTTCAGATACAGAGCGATGGTAAACAGGACAGAACGACATGGTGTCATGGGCAGCTCATTAGTCCACAGTAACATTTACTCATGAGGCCACACAGTGAGGACGAGGAAGTGGTTTCAAATAAGTTCTACCTGACGCTTGCTCTGTTTGCCTCCAAAGCTGATTTATTTCTGATTTCTGAAGCCCACTTGGATTCACAGTAATGAAAGTAATCCTCACTCACAGACTAGTTGCAGTGGCAATGCTTCTCAAAGGCCTCTTCTGCTGGCCTCTGTTCTCCCATCATTCATCAGCCGAAGGAGGAAGGAGAGAGAGCACCCTCCACGCCTAACTCCCCCTTTAATTTTCTTAAGTCTGAACAAAAGCTAGTTAACTGGCCGTCCAAGTTATAACACATTCGTGGTGGCCTCCAGAGTGCTAAAATCTGGTTCTCCATCTTATTTGAGTCTGTGTTTTTTTTTTATTACATTTCCATAATAGTTAACAACTGTATTAAAGCATTGGAATATGAAACATGCATCTGAAACATTCCTTAAAAAAACACTTTAAAAATCATGGGGTGAGATTTTACTAGGGTCCTTCCCCACTCGGACAAGCTCCTGGTCAAGGGACTAGTTATTTATTGCCATAATTGGGCAGAATAACCCGCCATTCCAACACGCGTCAGCATTTCTTTCCGTCATAAGTGGCTTGGGGATCAAGCAGGGCTCAGCCGGGTGCTTCTTCTGGTCTCTGTTGGTGGCGTCTCATCCTGCCCCAGGGTAGCCCGGTGTGCTTTCCCAGCAAAGGCAGAGGGAGGAACACAGGAGGGAAACACACCCGCACTTTATCAAGCTTCTGCATGCATCACATCCAGGCACATCCCTCGGGCTAACGCATGTCACGTGGATGAACTCAGGGGTAGGGAGAGGGACTGTGAAGTCATGTGGCAAAGAAGATGGGGAGGAGAGGAAATTTAGGACCATTGGTGCAATCTTGCACCATATTTCTCTTCTGGTGTTCCTGCCTTGACTCATGGAAGGAGGGAAGTTCAGCTACTCCTTGCAGGGTCTTGGGGATCATGGGGAAGGAGCTTTTGCTCTTCTCTCCACACTTTACAGGTTAAGTACCCCTTAGCTGCCCTTTCACAACACAAGCCTGCTGAGAGCTGCTCGCCTGTGGAGCCTGAGATGATGGCTGGGGTTGCCATACCTTAGATGAAGTGGGGCTCCACCTCATCAGTCTTGGGGCTCCACCTCCTCAGTCTGGGGCTCTTGCTCTCTGACAGTGTCCACCCTTGTGCATAGTGAATTCATCACACACTTCCTATCTCCAGAAGGGAGTGTCAAGGGTCTTCCCATCCTATATGGTCGTCCCACACCCTCCAGCATCCCAGCCTGCAACGCAGTGAGACCACTGGGAGCCTTTGCTTCAGATCTCAACGCTTGTTCTATGACCCGGGTTCCTAGGGGATTTTGTATTCTTGGTCCTAAGGCCACACCTCTAGTGGAAATTGGCCCGGTTTTGTGTTCATCTCCTACTCTAACTTGTAATAATCCCATGAGTGTCAGTGAGAAGGAAGCACCGGGCAACCGGGCATGTCCAAGGCAGGTTTCTCAAATCCCCCCAAACTGGTCAATGAGGAGAATGCCTACTCCTCTGAGCCCTGTTTCCTCATCCCTGTGATAATGGTTATGTGGTCAGGAGCCCTGGCTGAGCTGTGGATGAGCCACCCAAGGGCACCATGCCATGCTTCTGCCACCAGTCCCTGGCCAGAGGAGGGCAGGGCTCACGGAGCCGTGGGAAACACTCTGATGGGGACATTTTTAGTACCAGACATGATCTTCTCTTAATAAGGCCATAACACAATGGAAGGGCAAGAGTGCTTCCTCCAGGGCACTTAGTGTATGTTTATGTCTAAGTAAAATGAAAAGTGAAGCGGTCCCTCTGGGTGACCCTGTGGGCTCTGGTGATCACTGTGGCCAGGCAATATGGTTCTCTGCATTCTCTGTCCCTCCATGTGTCTGGCTTAATGTTGAATGCTTAACCAACTAATATGTCTCATTAGGAAATTTGTTGGAGCCACTTTGGGAATGGGGTGGAGGAGGGTGCAGGAAGCAGAATGTTAGGGCAGGAGGGTTTAATTGACTTATTTATATTATATTTATTTTTAGACTTCTGCCTCACACTGAGGAGGATCTGATACATTGTACTAAGATATACTTGATGCATTAAGAAAAGAAGGCAGAAACGAGGGCATTTGGGTACAGGAGGAAAAACAGATGGATCCAAGCTAGGTTGGATATGCCATAGGTGATGTGTACTTGCCACAGCTGATCATCCAGGATGACTGTGCTTCCTCCTGCAGAAGCAAAGGGGTAAATGTGATCAGGGGCCAGGTTCATAGAGTCTATAAGACATGGACATTTCTCAGGGAAAGCTCAGCTGTTCCTGGTAGAGATGTGAGAAGGCATTTCCCTTAGGTTTGCAAAAAGGGAAGCCTCCCCAGCTCAGCTGAGAGGGGCTGGGAGATCAGGCCTCTCTTTCCTTTGCATGCGGAGGGCTGAAGTAGGAGGAGGAAGGCCTGGAGCACCAGGGAGCCAGGAGAGGCACTGTGCGTCATCAACTACCCAGATGCGGAGCCAGCCCAGTCTGGGGGGTCACCCTGGCTTGACCTTGGCGTCCAGCCCATTTTTCAAAGTTGGGCAACTTTCTGAGTCAAGCCTGTCTGGGCACCGCCAGGGAGAAGGGAGCAGGTCAGGGGAGATGCTGGATCTCTGGCGGAAGGCATGGGAGCTCCGTGACCCCGGACAGAAAGACATGGTGGGGCCGGTGGGTTTTGGGGTGCTCTCCCTTGCCGAGAAAGGAGACTTTGCTCTCAGTTTGAGATGAGCCATTTATAGAACACCTGGTGTCCAGAAAAGGTGGACCTGTGGAAATCCTCACCAACACCCCATTCCCTCTCCTCGGTGAGTACAGGGACCCCTCTTTCCAGCCCCTCCTGGGCCTCGGGGCATGTGGCCATGTGTCTGATGATGGCCAATAGGGCAGGAGTGGAAAAGGCCACGCCCGAGCCATGCCCCTGCCCGCGGGTTGAAACAGGTGTAGCCTCCCCGCTCCTCCCGCAGAGACACCCGCTGGCAGCCGACTGAGTCCCCAAGCCCCTGCGTGGAAGGGCTGCCTGGACTCGGGGCTTGGTCTCTTACTATAGCCAATCCCATGGGGACCGAGGCAGAGCGAGGGAAAATCTCAGCCCACTCCCCGTTGTGGGACTAAGTGGGAACGTGACAGCGGGCTCTGGAGCCTGGCCACCTTGGTTTGGATCTCAGCCCTGCCAACTCCTAGTCTATGCCTGGGGCAACGAATGTGCCCTCAGTTTCTCCACCTATAAATGGGGATCATAATAGTAGCTGCTGGGTGGAAGTGCTGTGAGGGTTTAGCGTCCTCCTAGATGGGAAACACCCGGCACCTGTTCCTTCTATTCCCCGTGCAGTGTCTAGTGCAGTGCCTGACACACCTGAAGTCTGCAAAGCTGTTGCTTCCCTGCCTCCACCCTGACACCTCCCTTCTCCAGCCTTTAATGTCATCCTTCACTGAGGGATTGAATCAAAGATCAACAATAAATATGGCCTGCCCCCGTAAATGTTCTATGTTAGATGCCCAGCCATTCCCAGAGGAGCAAGACCTTGCTGTGCATGGGCCTCAGACTCTGTAGGATGGACCTGCCTGGGGTCCAGTCCAGGCAGTACAGACTTGCTGTGTGACCTTGGGCAAGTCGCATCACCAATCTGTGTCTCTGTTATCTGCGGAATTATGGCTTTACTGAAATGTGTGCTGTCAGCTTGGCCCTATTGTGCCCATCTGTGGGTGGAAACTACATTTCCCAGAGACCCCTCCCTTATGTACTACTGGGTTTGAGTTGCCCAGGAGAGAAGCTCTTGGGGGATGTGGAAGGCAGGAGCAAAGTAGACGTGTTGGATACCAAAAGATCATGGTGAGAGGCTCAGAGGTATATGGTGAATCCCAGCCTGTCCCTGTTGCTCTGCATTCCACATCCAGCTCATCTTCCCATCTGATGGCCTTGCTGGCCAACAGTGGCCCCAAGCCCACCACCAGGTGTGCTGCCAGCCTGTTCTACAGGGACAGCAGGTGCCCTGGAGGAGGCAGGCTCCCAGCCCTCTTCCCTTTCCGCGTCCTGCTGAGCAGCCAAAGGCACAGGGCCTCTTGGATCTTTCTGCTGGCTGCCACTGTGCAGCCACGCTAGTACTCACGGTCTCTCTGATCCCCTTCCAGACTCCCTCCCCTTCCTGTCCTCGCTTGTGTATGGTCCAGTCCCTGTGTTCAATCTCTTCTCCCCCCAGTACTCCTGCAGTTCTGCTTCCTGGCTGAACCCCGATGAATGTGAAAGTAAAGCCCCCTCTAGGGTGTCATGGAGACAGGTGGGGTGAGGCCTGTTGCCCTCCTCACTAACCAGCGGGGTCATAGCTGGTGGGAGCCACTGTGCTCCATGCTGCATCTGCCTCCCCCAACAACCACTCCTGCTGGAGGCCCAGGCAAAAAGGGTCCACGTCCCCATGGTTGCTTTAGCATTTGGTTGGATAAGGGTTCTTCCTCAAGCTGTACAGCACACCTGCCTCCCCTTGTCCAAGGAAGTTTCCAAGCTCCACTTCACTTATCTCTTGACTAACACAATGAGGACCCAGTGTCTGGGTGGACCAGCCACCACCCTCGTAGCCCTGCTGGGACAATAGGATGGAGGGGGACTTGATTTCTGGTAACTGGGCCCCAGCTTTGTGAGGTCGGTGTTGAGACAGCCCTCAGTCTGCTCTATCCATGAGCGCGATAGCATGCTTTTATCATGTCATTACAAATTCATTACGAAGATAAATATTTAATGACTGCTTAGCATTCCATTCACTAGATGACCCTAAGTTTGTTTAACTAGTCCCCATGGTTGGACATTAATGTTGCCTGTAAGCCTCTAATATAAATAACATCACAATGGACACTTTTATTTCTAATCTTTGTCCAAATATCCAGTTATTTCCATAAGATAGGTTCCTAGGAGTAGAATTCCACAATCAACATTATCTAAGACTCTTTGTACAGAGAGTCGAATTGCTTTCTAGAGGTGAACCCTCATTTTAGGGATGCAGAAATGAGGCCCAGGGAGGGGCTGTGACCTTCCCATGGTCACAGAACGGTGGGAACAGAGTGGGCAAGAACCTGGTGATGCTGACATTTTGGCTAGTGCTGGTCTGCTGTTGGCCACTGGCATGGAGTGGAGCTAGGATTTTGTTGCATCTGGGTTCTGACAGCACCACGGTGGCTTCAGGGTGGCCAAGGGAGGATGGAGGAGATGCCAGGATCTCACACTCTGGGGACTATAGACTCTTGGGCATCATCTCAGCCAGTTGGCTGTCAGCATCTGCCTTGGCTTCAGAAGCAGTGTGTGTGTTTGAGTGTGTGTGGATTCTTTCATTCAAAAGGAGAGCAAGTAAGCATATTTGGGCAAGGGATCATCCCAGTGTTAGCTATATCTGATAGGGACTGGAAATCACTTGCATGTATTGCTCTGGTCGTGGAGGTGGGGCCCGGACCCCTCCTACTCTCCCACCAGACCGTGAGGTCCTGCTGCCTGGCTTGGACAGGCCGTGAAGTGCCGTTGCCTCTGTTCCCCAGAGCTCCACTCCTGGCCAGGAGCAGAGGGAATAGACACTAAACCAGCCTAGGCCGTCCTGGTTCAGGCTGTCTTCCTCCTTTCCATTAACACAGCTTTGGCCCAAAGACAAACAACCCAGCCTTAATTTATGATCCTGTTAGCGCCACAGCAGTGAAGAGACATCCCTTCTGGGCAATATCTGCAAAAGGTCCCTAAAGCTGTCCCCTCCTATTGGAGAGGTGTCCCACCAGGGCCACCCCCAAGGGGTGGTTCGGCTTGTGGGTTAGGAAGAGGCAAGAAACAACCAAAGTCACTTGTGCAGAAAAAAACCAGGACGCGGTCGATTCCCAAAGGCAGTATTTTATTTGTACTGTTTCCTTCAAGTCTGAGGCTCGGGCAGGCAGGAGTAATATATTAGCTCCGTTGGTTTAACTGGACAGCAGCATGAGCTTGTAATAAGGATGTGGTAATACACCACGAGAATCTGTAGGCTCATAAAACTTGACCTTATAAATCTCCATGTGTATCAATTCCATACAGCAGCCACTCCCTGCGGTGGAAGTCCCAGACTTATAAAGTGGCCGTTGATAACAGAACAATTTATCCCCCTTCACCTCCCTTCTTTTAAACTCCTCAAGACAGACTAATCAGGGCACATGAATCATTTCTTTTTTAAACAGGAATGCCACATCAAAACACGTAAGACCCAAACCATTCTCGAGGATCAGGGAGTGGGGCCCTGGGAGGTTAAGCAAGCTCATTAACAATTAGGATAAAATGTTCCCTAAGCAACTTCCTCTCTCCTCCCCTCACCTTTGCACAGCCTCTTTGGGGGTGGGGCGTGGGTGCCGCTGTGCAACCGTCTTACTCTACTGCAGGGCTTGGCAAACGCTTTCTGTAAGGGGCTACAGAGTAAATATTTTAGGCTTTGTGGGCCGTGTGGTTTCTGTTACAACAGGCATAGACAATATGTAAACTAATGGGTATGGCGGTGTTCCAATAAAACTTTATTTAGAAAAGCAGATGGGCCAGATTTGGGCTGCGGGCCGGAGTCAGCTAACACCGGCTCTAAATGGCGCGGCCTCCTCTTTGAGTGTCTTGGGCGCTGACAGCTTGCTGTGGGACTGATGGGGGTACCGGGGATTCCCAGCACGGGCGTGCCAGACCGTGTCCCACACTGCAGCTCCCTTGACCCCGAGAGAGCGAGAGAGAGAAAGAGAGCGAGAGAGAGGTCATTTCCCTTTTTCGTTCCATGGATGAGAAAGCTGAGAGAAGTCCAGTGGGTTCCCCAAAGTCACTTAACTAGTATGGGCAGGGGCGGGATTCGAACCGGCAGCTCCGAGCTCAAGGGGACAGGAGGGCAGAAAGGTAGTGGTTTCCGTGCGCCAGGCGCCTCGATGGCAGCCTGGGTGGCACGTGCTCTGACTGCTATCTTAGAGCTGCCTGGGCCCCTGCTCCCAGCTGTGTGGCCCTGGGCGGATCTCTCAACCCCTCAGACCCTCATCTGCAGAAGGACAGCGCAGGGCCTTACGGCAGGCTTGTCACAAGGATTAAATAAAACATGTGGGAAACTTCCTGGGAGACCCGAAAATGCTGAGTAAATGTTAGTTTATCTAATTTTCTTAAAGAGCTCAGGCGAGGAACTTGACAGACCTCTTTTCTGGATTAGAAGCGCGCTGTGCTGGCATCGCCTTTGTGCAGTCCCCGATTTTGGCAGGAGTCCTCTGCAGGTGGAGCTGAACGTGAGTCTGATTATAGTTCCCAAGCCTTAGCTGAAAGTGGACGTGAGCTGTGCCGGCCCGGCTGGCCCCAAAGGGAAGGACTTTGAACCCATTTGAACAGACAGGAGGGTGCAGGGGGCAGCTCCCTGCCGGCCGTTTAGAGGAGGCTCCCGGCAGCATGGGGTTCTATTTAGGGAAGCCGTTTCCCCGTCTGGGCAGATGGCCTGCAGGAACAGGGGCTCGGCTGATCTGGTTTCAACTAATTCTATTAAACGAAAAGTTCTGTAGAGCAGATTCCTTTGCGAGCCTCTGTCCACATGGCGATTTAATCGAGTAAATTAAAACATCCTTGCTTTCTGTCCACACTGCCGCTTTCTGCGGTGGCCTTATAGGGAAATGGCGGGGGAGGACGGGAAGTCTGGATTTGTAGGGGCTTTGGCCGGAGGTGGGGGTGCTGGAGGCATCTGCAGACAGAGCCACGGCCCGGAGAGGGTGACCAGGGGCTGGCAGGAAGCGGACCTTGGTGAACGAGGGTTAGGATGGCCGAGCTTACAGGGAGCACGGCAACCATGTGGTCCACCCCGTCATGAGGCAGATGGGGGAAACCGAGGCCCTTGACTTGATCAAGGTCACCCAGGCTGATTGGAGCCAGGAGAGCTGAGGGCTCAGGGGGATTTGAGCAAATCAGATGCAAGGAGCATTCCTGTTCCCGGAGCTGTTGCTCTCTTGGGAATCCCAGGAGGCCAGTGTGGCATTGTCATACCCTGGGAAAATGGGATTTGTTTTTTTCCTTTTTATTCAGCAAAGAGCTTGGCTTCTTCATCTGTTGCCCTGCCTGGGGTTATTTATGGGGCTCTGTCCTCCTCAAGTCTGCCAGTGGCACTGTGTGCTGTCGTGCTGTGACTTTCAGACCTCTCCGCCAAAGACTAGAACCTTCCTGGACCCAAATCTCACAATTGATAAAGCTGGGTTGAACGAAAGGCACAGAGCTGAGCTGGTGGACCCAAGATCTGTCCTCTCAGGCCATGTCCCCCCTTCCCCCCACAAGCGGCCCCAAAGTGTTGTCCCCACCCTCAGTTCTGCAAAGCGCAGCTGGGAATGACTATATTTGCAGGAATATGGACTTGGGATTTGCTCACTCCTCGCTATCATGTCAGGCAAACCCAGTAAAGATATAGCACCTTAACTTCTCTGATTCCCCGGTATTCTTGATAAAATAGCGACGCCTGTCACGTAACTCACTGGGTTTAGCAAGGCTTAGGTGGGATGGTACTGCCCTGAGGGAAGATGGCCCGCTCCCTCCTGCAGCAGGGCCAGAGTCCGCTTGGGGAGGCTTGCCAACCCGGGGTCTCCTTCCCCACTCTTCATTCCCCTGGTTGCCATGAGAATGTGGAAGAGGGTCCTCCCTCTGCTTTGTGGCCGGAGAGCCGCTCGGAGCCCCCTCTGCCGGGACTTTCCCAAGGACCCGCCAAATTAAATGGGTACAGTGGACTTGCTTCATCCCCAGGCCCCCTAAGGTGCTTTGATCTGCCTTCCTGTCCTCAGGGGTTCAGCTGGAGGAGGGCAGCCTTGCTCATCACACCCCAGAGTTCAAACTCACAGTCAACAAGCCTCTGTTCTTTTTTTATAGCAATAAGCAGGTTTTAATCTCATGCTTCACATGAACTGGGGACATTCTGTCTGTCAGGTGTCATGTGTGTGCAGAAAAGATCTTGGCATGGGCCCACGAGGTGACAGCTGATGATGGGCAAGCCTCTCCGGGCATGTCTGGTTTGCGGTTGAGGAGCGTACTAAGACTGGTGTCTGGGCAGCTAAGGAGCCCGCTGCGGAAGAACGAGGAGCCATTATCTGCTTATTCATGGGTAGCAGATGGCAGAAAATATCTAGAAGAGAGTGACCAGGACTTAGCAGCTTCACTCAAATGTGTCCCCTCAACAGCCCACATGCCAGTCCTGAGAGAAGACAGGGACAGAACCACAAGGGAATCCTAACATTGTAGCCTGCAGGGGGAGTGAGAATGTCATCCCCCTTGCTCCAGTTCTTTCCATGGAGCATCCTCTGTGTGGGGGCCTTGAGAACCCAGGGCTTCCGTAGGGACATTCAAGGGACAAGCCAGAACCACCTGTGGACACAGAGGCATGAAGCCAGTGTGGGTGAGGTGAGCTTTAGCAGCACCTGGAGGAAGAGAACTTGATCCTGCGACATCCCCTGAAGATTCTTGAAAACGCTGGGGTCTCTTGCAAGGCCACTGGGGGATGGAATCTTCGAGAACTACTGGAGCTCAAGATGGGGGTGAGAAGCTAGGGCCATCTGAAGGTTAATGACAATGACAATCCTCTGCCGCTCAGAGTATTAAGGAATGGGAAATCGCATGTCCAGATCATTGGGATTTGGGAAAAATTAGATATGTATGGGGGTCAATACTGCAAGATTACAGATGAGGACTTTGAACTCATTTGGGAAAGGATGTCATTGGTATCTTTTTCCTCTGGGATGTTAGCACGATACTCTTCATGCATGCACCAAGATGTAGCATAGAGTAGGAGCTATGTGCATAGGGTTACAAGCCAGAAAAACAGGGGATGGAATCTTGGCCCACCTGTTACATGGGCCTTGAGCAAGTCCCCTGACCTCTGAGCGTCAGTAGCCTCACGTACAACACAAGAATGCTAATATCAAACTTGGCATAGAGAGGAGTGACAAGTGCAAAACGTTAACCAGTACTTTGGAAGAACAGAGGATGGAAAGCAAGACGTCTGTCTCATGCCTGTACGCGCAGTGCCTGTTGGAGATGACACTTGGCGTGCCTATGCTTTCCTCGAGTAACGTTTATGCTCTAGTTGGCAAGTCGGGATGAATTGTCACTCAAAAGGCGTACTTGTCCTTTGTCTCTGGAAGGGCTCAGTTCAAATCTCTCTGCTGGAACAGAGTTGGCTATATTTACGCTTCTGGCTCAAGACACTGAGAAAACAGAAAAGAGATTATGTTCCTATTGATTTCATTAATCCATCATATCCCTGATTATTCCCTAGCCTGTCCACATGTTAACCAGTGAGATCCTCGCCATGGGCAGGCTACTGGGACAGTGGAACTGCGGAAACTGGCAGCTCTGAGAGTATCTCTCAAGAGGATGGATCTCTGTCCACGAGAAGATGTGCAAGGAAGGAAGCCCCCATCAATTTCGGGCTGGATGCGTTGACCCCCCTTCTACGGACCTGAGTCCTGACAGTTTTTTCTTTCTCTCAGTCCCCCACTTGTTGGGAATTTCTGGGGTGCTAACTTGGTGCTAAGCAAGAGTAAAAGAGTCAGGATTTTGCTCTGCCAATGGTCTCAAGGTGCAAAGTTTCCTTCTGGAACCTGACTACCTTGCTCGCTGCCCATGCCCCCCACAGGCTTCTCAGTCACCCACTCACCAAAACAACCCGAAAAGAGGTGCACTGGCTGTTGTGTGGAAACACGGACAGCTGTTCCTGTCTTAAGCCCTCCCCCGAGCTTCATTCTATGGCGTGAGCCGAGAGAGGTTGGTTTTAGAAGAAAAGACCCACGGGCCCGGCTCTGCCACTTTAAAATGTTCTGCTTCGTGCTGGAAAACCTTTTCCTTCTGTCAAATTTCAGGCACCAAATTTATTCAACATACTTTCAGAGACTCATGTTTTATCCGTTTTTAATTAACTCATTTTGAAGCTTTCATACTTGCCCCCAAAATATTTTATTGGCATTTCATTACCATTGTTTTCCTTGGGAAGGCCGCCGATACTGCGGGGAAGGGTCACCAAGCAACATGGCTTGGCATTTGGACGCGCTTTTGTTCTCTCCCTGCCAGCGCTCTCGGGGGCTCTTGCATTTACTGTTAAAATATTACAGAGGCCCACACCCGAGCAGCCATAATCCCTGGTGCTAGACTGTCTCTAATTGATTTAATTATTCATAATTGCTCAGCTGGGTTTATGCATACTTCTGCGTGATTATGGTGAACAGGCTGATCTGTGGCTAGTGGTGCATCCCTTCCTGATGAACAGGCTGGTCTTGGAGTCAACTGTGGACCTTGCAAAGCTCGTGGACATTTGGATGGCACCCTTAGAAAGTTGGGGCGGAACCCCTTCAAACGTTGACCTTAGGACGGTGCCACCCTAGAGTGTTTGCTTTAAATGTTTGGGAACTTAGAACGCTCAGTGCGAATGGAATTTAAGGACAAAGGACGGACAGAGACGTTGGCCAGGGTGGGGAAGGAGGGCAGGAGAAGTGTGATTAAAAGGAAATTAAAATAGCAAGACATGCAGTCCGAGTACAGATGACCCTCAACCTGTCCCTCTCGGGCTATGTGTGCCCTCAAATGTCTGCAGAGTCACCAGTGCAGTCCTGCCATGGATCCGAGGTACTTGGTTTGGAGAAAAACAAACCTGCCAATATCTGGAGGAATGTGAGAGAGGCAAAGTGGATGCAGAAGCAAATTCCATCCCAAGGAGATGTCATCAGCCTAAGGTTTCTCTAATTGTCCCCATACCAGTCTTCTTAATTAATTCAAGACGAGTAAATGATACGAGGCTCGTATGCTTCATGGGGCGGCTTCCTGGTGGCTAATATTTGAAGCAATAAAAGGAACCGGAGCATTCTTGCTTCCTAATCGTCCCCAGTCATTCCCGGCCTTGACCCAGCTCAAAACAGTCCTAGCCCCCTCCAGCTTGTTTTGGAAAATAGCATGGACCAACTGGGGATGTTTATGGCCTTCTGTCCATTTATAGAGTAATTTGCATCCTTTTCCTTGTCTGAGTCTTGGGTCAGGTCAGAACAAAACCATGAGATTTGGCAGGGTGGAGAGGATTATCCCTCTTTTACAGAGAAAGAAATTAAGGGTCTGAGGGTGGGGTGGGGGTAAAGTGGTTGGGTTGGGTCATCCCGCTGAGAAGAGACAGGGGACCCACACCCAGGCCTAGAAACGCTGTCCCTCCACCTGTCACTCAAAAATAACTCACCAGACCATCTCATTCGTGGTTCTGGTTTCTTGAGAGTGACCATGGCCTAAGGAGCCAGGTGCAGCCTGGAGTCTGAGAACAGAGCCTCCAAAAGTAGGGGTGAGGGGTGCAGAGCAGGCAGGAGGGGAGCCATTTCCAGATACAAAGTGCTCTTAGACTCACGGTCTCTGGTCGCTTCAATGGCCCTACAAGGCGGTATTCATTCCGAAGTCAGAGCCCAATAAATACTTGCGTGAGAAAAGGAGACCCCAGGCTCACATTTGGGGAAACTGAGCCTAGGAGAAGCTAGATGTAAGCAAGAGGGACATCACGGCAGAGTCCTCTGATGCCACCATCACCCCTGCACCCCACCGGGCTCAGGCGGGCAGCAGTTTCATCCGAAATCAATCCTAAAGTAGTTTCCCAGGCCAAGGAGAGGGTCCCAGCTCTGCTTTGCCCTCCGGTGCCTTGTAGGATCTTTTGTAACAAAAACACAGAAACGGTTTTACAGTGCCACTGAGCGCACGGGCCCTCGAGCCTCCAGAGGGACGGACAGGCAGCCACGGCCCCTGTGAGCTGAGATGTAGCATCCGAGGGTGTGATTACAAGCATTTGTGCACACCGATTCTGCACCAGAGGATCCTGAGATGATGCTGGAACCAGGGGGAGGAAAAGAAAGAAAAAAAGAAAAGAAAAGAAAGAGAAGAGAAGAGAAAAAGGCTTAAAAACTCCTGACAATGAGCAATTCTTCATGGAACAAAACTGTTACAATAGCCAGCCTTTGATCTTGCCTGGCTCCTGTTGCCAATTGTATTTTGTCACCATTGGGCTGTCACCGGCCGGGGAGCACTTTTGAATTAAGCAGTCTACAGGCAATTTAGTGTGCACTGGCTTTGAAGTGCCAACATCAGTGAGGCCAGGACTAACTTTTTTCATTAAAAATTTTTCAACTTCTCTAAGGGGGCTTTTGCCTTTTTTTTTTTCTTATTCTTTTTTTTTTTTTTTTTTAAGCCTGCCGGGGCACGGAGATAAGTCGAGCCTCCAACCCGTGGCCCCGAGACATCAAAAGGCACTCGGTCCAGTAATGCTGGAGGCAGTCATCATTAAGCTCTAATGGAGTGCTTCATTAAAGGTCGCTTCAAAGGCCCCCCGTTTACAGACTCGGAGATTGACTAATTTACACATTGTGGGAAAATTGCTACCAGCTCTGCCCACGCCCGGCAGGGGGAGGGACGCCCTCTTTCTCCGAGAGGCGGGAACTGCAAAGGGACCCTCTGGTTGCCTGCAGCCCTTCTCCATGGAAGAACTGGGGTGCGGCCCCGAATTTTGCAGTTGATGCGCAAGTGTCTGCCCGCTGACCCCAGGGTCACGTTTGTCTGTCCAGTGGCGGCGTGGGACAGACAGACGCAGGGTGTGGGCTTTGGGGCCGGATGCTCCTAAACAAACCTGGGTTTGAGTCTCAGCTCTGCCCGGGGCCAACCAGGTGACTAGGGACCAATGGCTTAACCTTCCAGGGCCTGTGGTTCTCTCATCTGGAGATGGCTCTTCTGTCCTCCACGGGGCAGAGCTGCAGCCACCCGGCTTGCTGTGCGCTGGCTTTTCTTGCCTTAGCATTGGTATAAAAGAGCTTAACCCCCACCCCTGCCCCCTGAAAAGTGGCCGTCTTTCCACTCCTGTGGGATTCTCTGTCTGTTTGGAGATGCTTGCCCATGGACGGGGGGGCCTGAGGTCCATGACTGGACGGTGGCATTTGCTGCTGTGGGCAGGCCTGTCCACTCCAGGGCAGCACCTCTTGGTATCAATTTGTATACTTCTCCCTTTGTCATAGAAGCAATTTGGGAAGGGTGTAATGAAGTGGGCTCCCTTTGGGACAGTTTTGAGTGGGTACACAATAATTCTTGGCCAGTTAAGGAAGCCGGGGTCACCAGAAGCGTCACAAGGAAAGCCCTGAGCTGGGCGTGGAGGCCGTCCCCCCGCTCCCTGCCCCCCACCGAGCCTGACTCTGCCCCTGGTGTGCTGGACAACACCAGCCACGCTGCCTGCCCTCTCTGGTCAGCAGAGACTTCCTGCGGGCAGAGAGCTCTTGCGGTCCTCCCAGCTCTTGCTATACCCACGGTGCAGTCCCAAGACCAGTGGTGTCAGCATGGCTGGACTTGGTGAGAAATGCTGCCCCCCTCCCGACCTCCTGAATGGAAACATTAGCCCGGCAATTTGGGCACATGGTTTGGGCTCAGGGGCACTGTTCAAACCTCCCTTTGGACCAGCAGATCTCAGTGATTATTGTTTCATGCAAGGCATCCAGCATAGTGGCCGTGGCCAGGGAAGCCATGATTTTGCAAAGGAAGTAAGGGCCTGGCTCCTGCTCGCCTACCACCCAAATGGGTCCCAACATCTTCACGTCAATGTCATGGTCTTTTACTCTAGGGTCATCTGGGAATCTAGGTGAGTGAAAGGAAGGACAAGGAACTATCATTCATTGAGCACCTACAGTGTGCCTGGCATCCTGTAGGTGCGTCCCATGTGGCACGTGACTGAAGTTATTGGTGATTTGGTTTTTCTGTTGAGTCAGCTGAGCAGGAGAGAGGTCAAGTGACTTGCCCAAGGTCCCACAGTCTTCCTCCCAGGAACCCCTGCACCACACCCACTCCAAGCCGCACAGCGGAAGCCCTGGCCGCCCTAGTCCTGGAGGTGCCCCTGCAGAGCTGGGACCAGAGGGGCCAATGAACTCGCAGGTCCCGTGGTATGGTCACATTACCCTCCACTTTCTATTTGCCGATCATCCTAATTCTAGAAAAAAAAATTCTGCAGTCACTTCCTCTGTTCAACCTTTCACTTACAAAAAATGCAACTCCCACCCCCTCTGTTCCCAGCCTCGCAGGGAAGCCGCCCTGGCCACGGGCAAGCATCGCAGCAAACCACTTAGCAAACCGCAAATTTCAGAGGCCTCGTCACATCTGCGTTTTATCAGCTTTTTCCGGATAGTATTACCCCGAGCAATTGTCTGCAGATCTGGCCGACAGCTGAGACGTTCAAGCGCTGAATTACGGAGAAAGGGCCGGAGATAAAGCAGAGCACATGTATCCCATCAAAGTAATGAAAGCCTCCTGCCGCCAAGCCGCCCTGCTGCCTCCTTCCGAGCCGCCCAGCCGCCCAGCAGGAAGGCTGATTAACCCTTGCAGGGTAGGGGAAGAAGAGCAGGGGGTCATCCAATACCCAGGCTAATCAGGGCCCCAGCGGAGGGGTGGGGGTGGGCAGGAAGGAACAGGCGCTGCAGAGGGCCACTCTGGCCTCCGGATCAGCCCGCTGCATTTCCTGTGGCAGGACAGGGCTTGGGGCTGCAGCTTCAAGGAGGGATAGTGCAGGCAACTGGAGGAGCGTAAACAAAATCAAGAACTCTGTGCCCACGAGGTTCCGGGGACATGGGGCGGAGGCTGGCAATCTCCGTGGAGTGAGGGCCAGCGCTTTCCTGTGCATGAGCCTTCGGGGCTGCAGATGTCATGTTTGTGAGAACTGGTGAGCATTGTTTACTGAGCACCTACTATGGGCTGGGCAGGGGGCTCCTGTGGCGCCAGGACTCACCTGATCCCCCAGTCTGCCCCATGCGACCGTGGTGGCTTGCTCCTTAGCACTGATGAGAATACAGCTCAGGGGGTTCACTTGCCCTATTTTTGGCAACTAATAAGTGGCAAAAATGGTTTGAAATAGGAAATGCAAGCCCTGCTTTGTGACCTCAGATGTCATCTCTGTTCCCCTGGCTTCCTGCCCCAAATTGAGGCACAGTGCACCTGGAGTCCCTGTCCAGCCTGCCACACGTTCCCCAGTGAGGGACAGGCACCAGGTTGCCCACATCCCCAGTTTCCATGGCCAGTCCCACCGGGGCATCTGTGTCCTACCCTCCCACCCCGCTGCCTGGGGACCAATGAGACAAGTGCTCAGCATCCATGATTCTGTACCCTAGACTAGGGTGTCAGGGACCTGGGGTTCAGCTGGACTGGCCTGGCCCATGGGTCCTGTCTGAATGCACCCACCTCTCCAAGACACTCCAGCCAACATCAGTGTGGCCACTGAGGAACCTGTGACCTTGCTCATGAGTCTGAAGCTCTGCTTTGCTTTGAAAGTCACCATGTCTCCTTTCTCAATGAGTTTGAACATCCCTTGTCAGCCATGGAGGCCTCTCTTCTGCTGCCCCTTTGTCTATTTTTCTCTAGGCTCTTCTGTCCCTCCTCCTCCATGGCATTCCCTGTATGTTGGAACTGGCCACATCTTGTGGGTTTTTCCTTTGTCCTGTTGCCCAGGGAGCTGGGTGTGTGCCACCTTTCCACCGACAGGACTCATGCATCTCCATGCGGTTGGATCCATCATTTTGTCTCTCTCTGTCTTGTACTTTTCATGCCTTTCGGAGGAGAATCAGTCTTCCCTTAGGCCCAAAGATATCATCTCGGGCTTTCTCTGATTGCCTTTTTATTGTAACATTCACATCTGAGGCTTTAATCCATCTGGAGCGCACCTTTTGAAAGGCTTCAGCAAGAGATTGTCAATTTTCACCGAAGTAAGACAACTGTGGCCCTGCATGTTGTGGGCTGAGTTGGACCTTTGGTTTCTCAGCAGAGGCCTCAACCTGACATGGGGGTACTATCCTGCACCCCAAGTTCTCCATTGAAAACTTGGGAAGAGGGGCATCACCCAAGGTCCCATTCCCAGCTCCCTCCTCTCTCTACTCCCCCACCTGAAGCTCCTGTGTACATTTAAGCATCTCTCTATTTTGTATCAAACCACAATGAACACAAACGCAAAGGAATCCAAGATGATGGAAGAGTGTTCTGGGGATGTGTGTTTTCCACAGGTGCTGGCCTCTGGCTTGCATCCCTCCAGCAGCTCTGTGAGGTCCATGCTCCATGGAGGACCCATGGAGTGTGCTTCCACCTCAAGGTGGGTGCTGGGGATTTGCCCGATGGCCAGTCTCGGGCTTCATTTTGCCATCCGGAGTCCTCCTACCCCCTTCACCCCCATGTTCCAGGCAGCGTGTGGATTCCTGGGGATCTTTGCCTGCAACAGTCATCTCTTCCTTCTTCCCTTCCCAACCTATTGGCTATCTCTGCCCTCCAGACTGGGCTCGCTCATTCACCCATCCTTGTCTCTGTGAAACAAACATGGATGTGTTGAATCTGCCAGGGTTCTTGGGAGGCAAGCAACAGAAATAGACTCTGGAAAACCATGGGAAACAAAATCTGTTTATTTCCAAATTCAGGGTAGTTACAGAAGGCAAGAGACACTGAACCACTAGGACTCAGAAAGACAGGAACCCTGGGCCTCTGGGTAGCAGGCAGTAAGGAGAGGTCAGACGATGCAGTGTCAGTCCTTCTGCCTTGTATCACTCTACCATGCTTGATATTCTCTGGGGAGAGTGTCTGATTAGCCCAGCGTGGGTCGTATACCCAGGTCATGGCCAGATCAGCTCAGGCACCACGATTGCCTGAACACTGAGACTGCATATGATAGGGAAGGACTGGATCTCAGAGGACACTTCGGTGCAAGGCTTCTGGCAGCCCAGATACATCATCTCCTATCAGCACTTTCTCCCAGACATGGCCTCGTTGAGTACAAGGGACCTTGAGATGAATCCCACAGTTCCTACTCAAAGAATTCACAGCCCAGTGGAGGAATCTGGTTAAATAAAAAGTGCTTGAAACAGGGTAAGGAGTGCTATGACAGAGGGGGCCCTGAGCACATGGCGGAGGGACCCACGATCCAGGCAGGGCATCAGAGAAGGCCTCCTGGAGGAAGAGGTGTTGAACTATCTTCCCAGATTTGTAGAAATAGGATCAATGAAGAGAGTGGGGAAGGGTGCCCTGGGCAGCATGAACAAAAGCGTGGCAGTGAGAAATAGACATGTGCTTGAAATGAAAACAGAAGGGCTTGGAATGTTCTGGTGGCCACAGGGGTTTCTGAAGTCCCCTTGGGCCAATGGTGGTGGCTGGAGAAGCCTGGACTGCCAAGCAGGAGGGCACTTTCCATGTTTCTGATCTGGCTGGAGAGCTTTTTGGTTGCCAGGAAGGCTGGGGGGTCTGCCTTAAAGCATTAACACGACTGCCCTAAGTGCTGTCAGTGCTCCTGTAAAAAAATAAAAAATCACATCTTAGCATCGTTTAAAAGCCACGTGTTACCTTTCCATACCAACGAGGATGGCTGTAATCAACATATGGAAAGTAAATGTTGCTGAGGGTTTGGAGAAACCAGAACCCATGCGCGGCGTTGGTGGAAATGTAATGTGGTGCCACCACCGTGCAAAACTGTTTGGTGACTTCTTAAAAAGTGAAAAATAAAACTATCAGCTGACCCAGCAACTTCACTGCTAGGTATCCCCATGCGAGAAAGGAATACAGATGTCTACAGAAAAACGTATCTGTGAGTGCTCATAGTGGTGGTGGTGGTCCCAAGAACCAAGAGGAAGCACAAAGGTCCTTCAGCTGATAAATGAATGGATCAACAAAAGATGGCATATTTACACGAGGGAGTATTATTCACTCAGGAAAATGGGGGTAAAGCACAGGTCATCCACCTGTGAGACATGATGCCAAGTGCTAGAAGCCAGACATGAAAGGACAAATACTGTACAGTTCCATTCCCGAGAAATGTGTCGACTCGCGGGAACAGAAGGCACATTGGTGGTTGTCAGGGGCTGGGGCGGGGGGACAGCAGGGAATGACTGGCTAATGGGGATGGGATTTCCCTTTGGGGCGATGGAAATGTTTTGGAACTAGTTAGTGGTGATGGTTGCACAGCATTATGAATGCATTCAATGCCACTGAATCACACACTTAAAAATGGTTAATTTTATGCTATGTGAATTTTACCTCAGTAAAAATAAAAACACATTGTTTATGCCTAGTGATGTTTGGACATTTGCATTGGTTAAAGACGAGATGGCGTGACTGCACAGCACTTAACTGTAGGGCAGGCCCTGTTGTAAGCCCTGCTTATGGCAACCTTTTCACAAAGCTCTCTTCTTATTGCCATTTCAGAGCTGGGAAAGCTGAGGTTCCAGATGGTAGAGTAGATAGCCCAAAGTCAAACCAGGAGTGGTGCCACTGGGGTTTGAACCAGGCAGTCCAGCTCCAGAGGAATGTGCTCAAGCACAAGAGAGAAGCCTCCATGCCAGGCAGACCTGGGTGTGAACCTAGCACTCGGATTTTGGGGAAGGCCCAGAAGCTCTCTGAGCCTTGACGTCACGCCTACTGAATGGGGCCAGCTGCGCTTGCTGCTGCAGGTGGCAGGGATGAGCTCCTGGAGGAGGAACACCGGGGCCACCCCTTCCTCACAGGTCCCTTTCCGGGCTCAGTGTGCCTTTAAACAGCATTCTGGGGGGCTCCTGCCCCATCCCTGAGGGTTCTCTAGGCAGTGACCACTAATGAAAGGACAGGGCCTTTCATTTTTCGCTAAGGGCCCTGCTCACGGAGGCGCGCCCTGTAATTACCCCCGTGTCCCTGCTGTGCAGTGGGCGGCCTGTGGGTTCCCTGATGCATTCTGCAGGGCACCGTGCAGGAGACGGACAGATAGAGGGGCCAAATCCCAAAGTGCACTTATAAGCGGAAATCCGGGATTAAAAAGGTGGAAGGAGGGGAGAGAGTGGGCCACAAGCACCGCTCAGTCAGATTCCAAGAGGGACGTAATTTGTAAGGCTATGTGCTGGAGGAGTTTGCATTAGCCACTTTGGCCTCTGTGTCTCTCTAAAACCACTAATGAAATTGTATTTTGGTCAATAAACGTTTCTGGGCATAGTGGAGTGGTAATCACTGGGGCCTCGTGTACCACGTTTAGACCAGGAAGCCAATGTGGTCCCTGGAACGTGCAGTTTGCTTTAGAACTAAAAGTTTGTTTTTCCTTCTGTGGGCACTGAGCCTTTCCTGAGCCAAAATGTATGGAGCTCACCCAAAAAAATATACATTTTTTGGAGATGAAGGATGAAAATCCCTGCTTACTGAGCATCTGCCTCCTGCCCAGCTCTGCTCGAGGCATCTGGGAAGTGATGACTTCTGCAGGTGAGAAACTGAGGCCCTAGGAGTGGGTCCCACGTGTAGGGCAACAGAGCCAGTTGGAGTGAAGTCAGGAAACTGACCCAGTTCTATAAGTCTGCAAAGTGACTTTTCTCCACTTTACCATGGCTTCCCTGCCAAGAGCTGTCCACCTTTGGGGAGCTGCAGGGTCCCGGGCTTGGGGGAAATTTCCTTTGAACCATTCTGGTAAGTGATGTATTTCATCTTTGACAGCCCTACAGCTCTTCTGTTGTATGTGGATATGCCTACCAACAGAAGCAAATTTGTTTAAAAGGCTTCTTGGCTGGAGGGAAAAACATGTTGTAAGGGGCATTATTGGGACAACAGATGAAATTTGAACAATATTGTGCCAATATTAAATTTCCTGACTTTAATAACTGCCGGGAATTATGTGAGAGAAGGCCCTTATTTTTAGGAAATGCACGCAGAAGTATTCATGGATTGTTTCTATTATCTGTTATCATTCCTTAACATCAAGGCTTAAGACAGCAATGACTGATTGTATCTCATGATCCCGTGGGTTGGCTGGGCCAAGCTGGGTGTCTCTTCTGCTCCTAAGTTGTTGGCTGAACACAGCCAGCTGGGAGCTGGGAGCTGGGCTGGGCCAGCACATTCCAGCTGGCCTCCCTCCCATATCTGGGGTGGCTGGGCTGGCTGGGGGCTGCTGGGGCTTCATCCAGCCCATGTGGTTGCACCTCTTCCAGGAGACTAGTCTGAGCTTCTTTACATCGTGGCTGGATCTCAGGTGGCCTGAGATTGGGATGCCTTGCCCAGGGGTAATGATCCATGATCTTGGGGGTTTAAACTCCAGCAACCATCCCTGGGCTTAGCTCTACCTAGGGTGAGCCTCCCAGGATACCTGCTGCTGGATGAAGAGGAGGGTGCTGTGGTCATGGGTTTCCATTGCCTGGGACATAGCCACCTTGGGATCGATAAGAAGGAGCTGTGTTTCCACCACTCCTGGGGGCAGGAGCTCTCTTCTGACAGATGCTCCTTTCAGGCAAATTCTATTTCAGATAATAACATTGAAGAGAAATTTTCCAAACCAGGGAGGTGACTTGACATCTCTTTTTTGGCAAGAAAGGAGCTGTGAATTTTCAGGAAGTGGGTGTATTTGGGGGGCAATTTGTGTTTGCAGAAGTCCAAAATCTTGGCCAGGGCAGATTCATTGTCTGGTGAGTGCCCCCTTCCTCATTGACAGCCACCTCCTCATTGTGATCTCACAGGAAAGAAGTGGGGAGAGAGCTTCCTGAGGTGTCTTTTATAAGGGCACTAACCTCATTCATGAGACCTCCACCCAAAGGCCCCACCTCCTCAATACTATCACCTTAGGGGTTAGGATTTCAACCTATGAATTTTTGTGGGACACAAGCATTTAAACCACAGCATTCTCCAAATTCAATAGTCACCTGATGAGTGTTAATTGAGCACCTACTATGTGCCAGGCATAGCACTGGACTGTGGGAATTCATGGATAAAACAGACCTGCCCTGGTGAGAGGTAGACACAGACTGCCCTTAAGTGAACAGCGACAAGGTGTCTTTGGGCAATGATGATGCTGTGAAGGGCCAAGCAGGGTCTTAGGAGACTCTGGAGGGGACCTCTGAGAGGATCTCATGGATTAGAGAAGGCCTTAATGAAGAGAAGACATGAGCTGAGGCCAGAATGGTGAGCTAGAGCCAGAGCCACAGGGAGAAGAGCCAGAGGAAGCACATTCCAGGTGGAGGGAACAGCGAGTGCAAAGGCCCTGATTGAGGAACAATCTTGTCTGGTTTGCAGAGAGCAAGTGGAATATGGTAGAGATCAAGGCCACAGGAGTGGGCAGGGGCAACCTGGGAGGGCCTGGGAAGCTATTCCAGTCCAAATGTCCCAGGAACTCATCAGAGGCAGTTGCTTGATGGTTAGGAATGTGGGCTCAGAGCTGGCTGGCTTGGGTTCAAATCCCAGCCTCTCACCAGCCAGGTGAACTTTGTTTAACCTTTCTGTGCCTCGGTATCCCCATTGTGAAATGGAGTTGTGCCCTGGGGATAAAAAGCATGACCTAAAAATGACTTTAGGACTGATCAAAGAAGACAGAAGGGTGGGCAAGTACAGAGAAGGGACACAGACCCTGGGGTAAGATGGTCTGAGCTCAACCCCCAGTCCCCACTCCCTAGTGTGTCTCTCTGCACCTTGAAGGTAATAATAACTCATCATCTGATGTTGTTGAGAGGCCAGGTGGATTAACACATAGCAGTTGGAGCAGAGTACATAAGTGTTGCGTTGTTATAACGGGGAAGGGTTGCCTTAGACCCTTGCATGCCCAGCATGGCCACACAGTGTTTGTGAGATCTTGCCCAGTGGCTTAACCTCACTGAGCATAACATCTCCATTGGTCACAAAGGCCTAGTAATTCCATCTCCTTTGTCTCAGAGGCCGTGGGAAGGAGCCAGGAGCCTGGGTCAAGGCCTGGGACATAGTAAGGGGTTAGTCAGTTCGCTGCCCATGACCTTCCTGCATGTGGTATAGGGGTAGAGGCTTCCACTCTTCCTCTCCATCTTTGGGACCTACTGTCCAGAAAAATCTGACTTCTCCAACCATAAAAGAAGCAGTGTCATGGGAAGGGTCTTGGTTTGAGAGTACTGCAGACCCAGGTTCCTCTATTCTCCAGCTGTGAAAGCTTGGGTGAGAGTTTCAACCTCAGTCCCTGTTGGGAACATCTGTCCCACAGAGCCAAGGTGGGCTTAAACCAGACAGCGGGTGCTGCCAACTGCAGGATCACCTTCCTCAGCTCCATGGTCGGTCCCAGCTGAGCCTCCCCATTGGACCCCCCCAACACAGATACCCAGCACATGAGATTCTCTTTGGGATCAAGTCTGCCTCCACTTGAGTAGGCTACAGTCAGCCCTTGGCTGAGATCATCTCAGAAAGCTGGCATTGGACTGGATAGGGGTGACAGGAGCTAAGTAGAAGGTAGAGTGGAGCCTAGATACTTAGCTTAGTGTCTTCAGGGCCAGTTAACCTGTCTCGCTCTTCTAAGGCTCTCTGAGGGGGCAGAGACACAGTCTCTTGGATTCTGGAAGTCAAACTGGCAGACACTTCCCGTGAGGTCATACACCTGCACATCAGCCCTAAGCTCCTGAAACCAGACATAGCCTCAGAGCACAGTCCCAGTCGCATCCCCGTTTGGCCATTTATAGGCTATGTGACCTTCAGCAAGTCACTTAGCTTCCTTTTCCTGCAAACCCAAACCCTGATTTCAGTTTACTGCTAATCTAGGTATAGTCATAATAACAAACTAAGGGGGCTCAGCAGTTTAGCGCCGCCTTCAGCCCGGGGTGTGATCCTGGAGACCCAGGATCGAGTCCCACATTGGGCTCCCTGCATGGAACCTGCTTCTCCCCCTGCCTGTGTCTCTGCCTCTTGCACTCTCTCTCTCTCTGTGTGTCTCTCATGAATAAATAAATAAAATCTTCAAAAAAATATCAAACTAAGGAAGAGAAGAGAAAAGAAATTACTTTAGGAACAGATGGAAAGAATAGAGCTCAGCCACTTATCAGCCATGTACCCTTGGACAAATTTCTCAGCCTCTATTGGCTCAGTTTCCTTATCATTAAAATAGGTATAAAATGCCTATCAGGTACTACTTCTCATCAAATTAGCTGACACATATAAAGCACTTACCCAGTTTCTTGCATATGGTTGATGCTCAAAAGAGTAATAGTTGTTTTATTGTGATCATCACCACCATCACCACTATCATCACCATCATCACTGTCATCACCCTTACCACCATTACCCCCTCACCACCATCACCATCATCATCACCACCATCATGACTACCATTACCATTATCATCACCATTATCACCATTGCCACCATCACCATCAACACCAACACCATCATCACTATCATCATCATTGTAGTTATTAGTATCATCAGCACTCCATTTCCACAACCATCACAACTAACATAAGCATCTTTATCACTGTTATTACCATAGTCATCACCTTCACTATCATCCCATCACTGTCATTACCATCATCAATGGCATTGTCACTATCATCATGATCAGTGTCAGTATCCTCACCACCACCACTATCATCACTGTTCTTATCACCATCACCACCATCATCACTACCATGATTACCACCACTATCGGCACCATCATTACCGCCACCACCATCACCATCAGATCGGCTGCTTTGGTGAATCTGCTAGATTGCTTTAGGACCTTAAGATGATTCTCTTTGGCTAATGGTAGCTAAGTACCACCCTGACAACCTTTTTACTATGTATTGTTGTTTCAGAAAATCAACTCAAAAATTGTTTTCTTTCCAGTGTGGTTCCCAAATATCCAGGATCAGGGTTTTCCAATGGCATTTTGGAATGTTCTCATCAGAAATATCCATCAAGGCATGATCCTTGAGGCCATGAGTTTTACCCAAGGGCTGTCTGGGAACAGAGTTTCTAACACTAATATTATCTGCTCATGCCCAGCTTTTTCCAGCTAACAAAGGACTTTCAAACCACACAAACCAACAATACAAGGCCCTTGGGAGAAGAGAATGGGGAGGATATATTAGTCAGCTTGGGCTGCAACAACAAAATAACACAGACAAGGGGGCTTGAAGAATAGACATTTATTTTCTCATGGTTCTGAAGGCTAGAGGTTCATGATCAAGGTGCCAGCAAATTTCTTATTTTTTCCCCAATGATTTATTTATTTGAGAGAGACAGAGAGAGACAGACAGAGCATGAGTGGGAGGGGCAGTGGGAGAAGGAGAGGCAGGGAATCTCAAGCAGACTCCATGCTGAGCACAGAGCCCGTAGTGGGGCTCAATCCCACAGCCCCAACATCATGCCCTAAGCCAAAACCAAGAGTTGGATGCTTAACTGACCAAGCCACCCATGTGCCCCAAGGTGCCAGCACATTTCTGTTGCGAGCCCTCTTCCTGGCTTGTAGACAACCACCTTCTTGCTGTGTCTTTACATGACCCTAGAAGGCCAGGTAGAGAGAGAGAGAGATCTCTGGTTTCTCTTTCTTGTCTTGCAAGGATACCAGTCCTATCAGATTAGAGCTACACTTTGTAAACCATTTAACCTTGATTACCTCCCTAAAGTCCTTATCTCCAAATAGTATAACACTGGGGTTGGGACTTCAACATAAGAATTTTGGAGAACACAGTTCAATATATAACAGAGGGGAAGGTACATTCGTGAAGAGGCTGCTATATGTCCAGCATTATATCAGGCACTATCATAGACATTATTTCATTTGAGTTCCAAGACAACCCTGTGAGGCAGATAACATCATCCTCATTTTATGGATGAGGAAACTGAAAATCAGAGAATTTAATCAAGTGGCTGATTGTTGCATAGCCAATGATCTGGGATTCTAACTCTGATCAACTGACTCCAAATACCATACCCTTTTTATTTTTTCTTTTTTTACATCAATGGTTCTGAAAGAATGGACTTGATGAACCCCCAGGGGTTCCCTGAGGTCTGAGGGGTAGAAACTATGTTCATAGTAACACTAATACTATATAATACCCTAGTATTAATATTAATACTAATACTAAACTGTGTTTGACTGTATTGACATTGCACTGATGATACAAAACCATTGGTGAGCAAAACTTCTGAATCCTCCACTGGAACAGATATGCTGGCCCCAAACTGTACTAATAGTCATTGCATTGTCCACTGCTATGCACCTGACAGTTAAAAAATCATTAATTTTATTAAATCTCCACCCTCAAGTACACATCTTTTTAATACTCTGTGTGACAAAATGAGCAGTATAGCCAAGGCACTTCCTCTGCAGACCAAAGTGTGGTTGTTGCCCTGAGGAAAAGCGACTGTACAATTGCCCTTTTGTGAGCTGAACTAACTGCTTTTTTTCACGAAGCACCATTTTTAGTTGAAAGAGTGATTGACAGGCTAAGTGTGGTTATGTAGACTTGGATCCGGGGCAGATATTTGCTGAAAATGAATGAAATGAGCCTTTCATGTGGGTATAAACAACTCACAGTACTTGTTGCCAGTAAGAAGATTGAGCTTTTGACAAAATGTAGAATTTTGGAAAACTTGCATCCACCATTGTGAGCTTCCTTCCCCGTTCTTAAAGACTTGGGATTGGCGGTAAGATGAGTGTAGTGACGTTTTGATGCATGATTCCGTGTGTCAGCAGTTGGGAGATCTCACCAGTTGGTAAGCCAGCATTTTCCAAATGACGAATGAGCGGGGTCTCAGAACCACAGGCAGGTCAGAGACCCATCCAAAGTTACTGCACTCAGGGTAGTGAGCAGTGAGCAATGCGTAGAGTGGTTGAATCGCTATGTCGTACACCTGAAACCAATATAACATTGTGCTAATTACACTTCAGGAGAAAAAGAAAAAGGAATGAAATGCAAGATAGACCAATGGATTTTCTGGAAACAAGGGGAAAAAAAAGCTCATTGATGCATTCTCAGATCACACATTGAAACCGTTCAAATGCTACCACTTGTTGGGTTTTGTATAGTATCAGAAATGGTCTGAAAAGCCTACTAAGTCCTCCTCCGTCTCCCAGCTACATACCTGTAAGGTGCAGTTTTCTTTATGAACTTCCAGCAAACAACCTATTGCAACAGATTGAATCTATTAACCCAGACGGTAAAGAGATCTGCAGAAATAGGACAATGCCACTCTTTTCACTGATTATTTTAAACTGAAAACATTATTTATGTTCACATGTACAAGATCTGTTTTCGTTTTTAATAAATTAATAACTAAAATATTTTAACTTCTAAATGTTGGTAGAGATAACATACACACACAAAAGCTCTTTGGGGCCCTTGATGCTTTTTAAGAGAACAAGGTGGGGGGTGCCCAGGGAGCTCAGTAGGTTAAGCATCTGACTC
The DNA here is from genome assembly GCF_003254725.2 of Canis lupus dingo. Taxonomy (NCBI): domain Eukaryota; kingdom Metazoa; phylum Chordata; class Mammalia; order Carnivora; family Canidae; genus Canis; species Canis lupus. The sequence goes on from NC_064245.1 coordinate 70,284,824, forward strand.
TTGATTTCAGTTCAGGGCTTGACCTCAGGGCTATGAGTTCAAGCCTCTCATTGGGCTCCATGCCCAGTCTTAGAGAGAGACAGAGAGAGAGAGAGAGAGAGAGAGAGCAAGGGTTCCTGAGACCAAAAATGTCAAGAACTGCTCTTCGTGCTATATTTTGCAGCTGAGGAAACCAAAGCTCAGAGGGATGAGGCCATTTGGCTGAGGTGAGCTGGAAGGTCACCCAACATGGTGAATCCCATGATGCACTGCCCAGGCCCCCCCGCTGCCAGAAGACAGACCTCAGCTGCAAGCGTCTTTGGGGACTTCCTCCACTGGAGAGAAAGGGACCCCTGGGCTTGAATTTCTCTTAAATTCAGAGCCACGCCCCTTTGGGGGTCAGCCTGCATCCAATGCTGAGCCCCGGCTTCAGGAGGGTACTGGCAGGGACTAACTCAGGCTTCCCGGGTGTGGGGGTGCACAGGGACAGGATGCCCGGGGAGGGACCGGGACCAGGCCTCAGCTGGCCTCGATCACAGCAGAGGAGCTTAGTCTTCCCCTCAATGGGGGCCCTGCAGCTCATCATCAGGATGGTAGCTGACTCCCCACCCGGGCTTCAGAGAGTTCAGAGTCAAGGACAGAGCACCCACATTACCTAAGAAGAGCAGCTCTGAGCTTAGAATTCCAGTCCTCCTCCCTCCACGAGCGCCGTAAACGAGAGGGTGTCAGAGGGGCAGTCACCATGGTCAGAGCCTCTGCCTTTTGGGGATGGGAGATGCCTGCACGGCCATTCTGGAGGCATGAATCCTCTGCATTCTGGATGCAGACCTGCTTGCACACTCCCAGGGACAGTGAGCTCACTACCTCCCCAGATGGCTCCTTGCGCTTCTGGGGCTCTCTGTCTATTCTTGTGGAGGCTGAGCTGTTCCCTTTGCTGAGGGCCTTACCTTTGCTTCTTTTGACTCTCCTGCTTTTATAGCAACCATTTCCCCTCCAGACGTCCTTCTTGTTGACTCTCTCTTTGGCCATTTTACTCTTCTTGCTCCTCCCCTGCTGCCATGTCCCCAGTCCCTCTCCCTTCTCTCTCAACTTCCCCATAGCAAGTCCTCTAGACCCTTCCACCCACCGTGTCCAAAGCCCCTCCTGTGCTCAGCTCATGGGCCTGTCGGATCAATCCTCGCCCTGATGAAGCTCAGGAGCCATCGCCCTGTGGTCCCACCATCCACACGGGGCCAAGTGATGTAGTAGGTGCGAGGAGAGAGGCGAGACCCCGTCCATAAACCTTCCCCACCCAGAACCCTGGGGGACTGTGTCACAGCATGGATACACAATTTTTTTTTGTGAAAATTTTATTTTATTTATGTATTCATGAGAGACACAGAAAGAGAGGCAGAGACACAGGCAGAGGGAGAAGCGGGCTCCTTGCAGGGAAACCAATGTGGGACTCAATCCCAGGACCCCGGGGTCACACCTTGAGCCAAAGGCAGATGCTCAACCACTGAGCTACCCAGGCATCCCTGACACACAATTTAAGCCCAGGTCTGCCTGTGTGTAAACACACTTCATCTCTCCTGCTCTCAACTGTGAACACAAATGACTTTGCCTCTTTGAGCCTCTATGTCCTTATCTGGAAAGTGGGTATAGAATCATCTACCTCTCTGGCCTGTTGTGGGGATGAAATAAAGTAGCCTGCATGAGTCCCTGGCACGCGGTAGGCACCTGGGCCCCGTCCGGCGGGAGCCTGCTGTCCACACTCGGCGGGCCTGCCGAGCAGCCATGCATTCCAGCGCCTGGCAAGGAGCCGGCAGGTCGGATTAAGGACATATGTTAGCAACTTTCCAGTCAGCAGAGGTCTGCCCGGCAATTGGCCCTGCCAGACTCTGGGCTTCTCTTAACCGATTCGGACACAGGGAATGGCTGCAGCATAGACCTTGGGCGCTCGTCCCATGACCCACAGCTCCCAGGTGCCCAGGGAGGAGCCACAGGCCTCCAGGGACCCAGCCAGCCTGACCGAGGTAGACAAAATGTGGGCCTGGGCAGCGGATCCCAGGAGGCAGGCCCACGCTACCGTTTGTGGGCCAGCGCTGTTGGGCCTGGTCTTCACATGGCTCTCGGGGGCTGGGGTCTGTTCCCCACAGCCTGCAAGGTGGCACCTGGGCTTTGGTGGCAGACACGCCTGGATTTGAGCCCTGCGTTGCTACTTTCTAGTTAGAGTCCCCCAGGCACGCGGAGTCAGCTCTCCCAATCTCAGTTACCCTGCAGTCAAATGGGACCATAATGATGTGCGTCCCATGGAGCTGAGAGGATGAAGCAAGCTGGGATGCTGGGCACGGGGTGGGTGGCGGTTTGGGAAATGTTGCTGTGGTGACCTCCCACGGAGGCCAGTGCCAGGGACAGGGCTGGAGAGAATCGGCCCCCTCATAGCCATGTGAAATGTAAACCTGGGCCCAGCTCTACAAACCATGCCCAGGAGGAAAGGGATGGATGGTGGGGCCAGGCCTGGACACCGCCTGGCCAGTCACGGGCCTCAGTGCTCATTCATTGAATGAAGAAAGAAGTCAGCCAGGAGAACCTTGTCTCTACCTTCAGCTGCGCGTAAGAAGGAAGAGCCAGCTCACTCTGCGTGGAGGCTAAGAGGCAGGTCAACATGGGGAAAGTGCAAGGAGGCAGGGCTCGGGGTAAGGAGGTCTCCCACAGCCGGAGCCATCCAAAGATAGACAACACCGCCTCCTGGGAGTGAGCTCCCCGTCACTGTGGGTGTGCAAATCTGGTTGGGAGAACTGCAGGTGGAGACGCTATAATGGGATTGCCTGTGCTGCGTGGGAACTTTGCCTCTGGGATGTTCAAGGTCCTTTTCAACCCTGAGAGCTTCTGATTCTAGGAGAATTTCTCTCCAAACTCCTCTGTCAGCTCCAGTGGTCTAACGCTGCAGCAAACAACCTCCACTCCTCAGCCGCTTGACGCAGTGCAAGCTTATTTCCTGGCCAAGTAATAGCCCGATGCGGCCGCTTGGACCACTCTTCCTCCAGAAGGTGACTCAGGCACCATGACTTCTTCCGTCTTGGGGGTCCACCATCCCTCCGACCTCTGAATTCTTTGCTGGATCCTCGGCATACGGCGAGGCAAGGGGGAGAAAGAAAGAGCAGAGGATGGTACAGAAGGTTTGTATGGATGGACCAGCCTTGGAAACGGTGCCATAACGTCTCCCCGTGTTGCACGGGCCAGAACCGCAGGGAAGGCTGGCGAATGCGGGCCGGAGGAGTGCTCCGGAGGAGAGGAGTGAGCATGGAGAGCATGCTCAGCCTCTGCCACAGGACGCAGGGCCTCATTCATTCATTCATTCATTCATTCATCCGATGAACACTTAGTGAACACCTACTGTGTGCCAGCCCTGTCTACGGACCCGACACAGTCCTGCTCTCCGGGAGTGCACAGCCTCACATCGGCAGCCTGGACACATCGAGCAGCTGTTGCCATGCAGTGTGGCCGGGACAACGGACACCTCCACTGCAGCACCACCGTGGGACATGGAAACGATCCCTCGGGCCTGTTTCCTCAACTGGGAACAGGAAAAACACCGTTTAGCTCCAAGGATGAGACCTGCCCAGCTCTTGGCTCAGCCTGGCACATGCCGAGTCCTTCATCAATGGGGTGAATGTTTTATTAGAAACTCCACAGTTTTCACTTGTCGGTCTTCCCTGAGCACTTTGAGGTTGGCCCAGGGGAGGCTGAGCACCTGGTGCTGTACTGGTGGCACCCCAGGCACCAGGCAAGGTGGAGGGAGGACGAGTGTTGGGCCGGGGCAGGCAGACTGACTGCCTTCAGGTCCCTGCGTGCAGTGACCCAAGCACAGGGGCCCAGCTGGGGCTCAGCTCACTTGAGGGAAACACCTGAGGCAAATGTGAGTATTTCCTCAACTGTCTGGTGACAGCCTCCCTGGAAATAATCCTTCAGGGGAATATGCCTCTCATGCCTGGAGGCAAAGCAAAACGAACTGCATCACTCACAGCTTGGGATGGGGATACTTAGGGCAGGGATTCCAGCCCAAGTGGGCCTCTGAATGACCCATCTTCGGGACCTGCGGACAAGACTTACAAGGGAGACCCTAGTTCAAGCTCAGCCTCTGTGTGAGTGTCAGCCTCGATGCCGTCTCTGCAGATTGGGACGATGGCTGCATCTCCCCATCTGGAGAGGTCCGTGAGACACCCTGCATGCGGGACCGTGGCCCCAGCTCTCCCGCAGAGCAGATACCGCATTGGAAGGAGCCTCGGGGCAGCAGTTAGAAGCAGACGGTGGGAGTCATGTTTTACCACTTGCTAGCTGTGGCTCCCTGGGTAAATTGCTGTGGTCCCCTGTGCCTCAGTTTATTCATCTGTTAAATGGGTATGATGAAACACCTGGTAAATACCGCGTACATGTGATTTTTATTATCTGTGCATTGATGAGGCTGGCTCCTAATGGTTTGTTGAGCTACTCACTCTTTGCAAATGCCTAAGAGGAGGGTGTCACAAGCTAGACTTCTGAATCTTTACAGAGGCTGGGAAAGGTCCAGTCATCTTAGCTCTGAGACGGGTATTTGAGTGGAGACAATGAGTCTAGGAATCCCACTGCCTTCATTTTATAAATCGGGCCTAGAGAAGAGAAGAGTTTTACCCAGCAGCTTTCGGCTCGCTCATAGAGACTCCGATCGCCCAACCGTATGTGTTTTGCCCTCTTTTTAAATTTCAGGACAAGGCACCAAGTTTTGGCTAATTTGTTTGATGGAAACACATAGAAGCTCAGATGAAGCAAATCGCAGGTCACAATTGGAAAGCCTCATTGCCATCTGGCTGTGATGGGTTTTGTTTTTATTCTCAAGTATAAATCCCCTCCCTTTTGTCTGCCCTATGTCCCGCTCAACTCCTCTCAGACGAAGGCATGTGAGTTGGAGGATTTTTGTCACATCTTCCTTGAGGCAACAAAGGGTCCTGGAAAGCGCATTTCAGTGAGCCAGGCCCTGAACCAAGGGCGTCCACCAGTAAATGAAACAGCAAGTGGCTTCTGCACTTGCTTTCAGGCAGGGGGAAGGACAAGTCACTACAGTCGGGCCCTGCACCGGAGCCTGTGTGACCCTGAGCAAGTTACATGACTCCTCTGAGCCTGTTTCTCCCATTGTAAACTAGGATGGGTGACTTTTTCCCAGGGTCAACATAAGGACAGAGTGAGGTAGGCAGAGACAGCACTTCACACCCGAGCCCACATTCTGGAAAGTGAGGGTCTTTCCTATTTATCCCTCGTTGGAGAGGGAAACACTGCACTTGGATTCCTCAGGCTCCTCGCATAGCTAAAGAAGGCGATGGTGAAAATAGACAGGAGAGTTTGCCCAGTGCCAGCCTCGGCTAGTGCTCTCCCAGTTTGGCAATTGCATCAGGTCTGAGGAGCTGGGAGCAAAGTATTGGCTCCTAATGCACCACAGAACCTGTTTATTTTCCAGGGAACCTATTTTATGTAATTCACAAAATGAGATTGGAATCAGAAGCACATTTCCAAAAGGACGTGGACATGGCATTGTCCTTCTCCTGGAGCATTTTACAGCTGCAGAGTCACTGTGTCTTGCGAGGGCAGGTCTGAGACAGCAGTGAGAGCACAGCTCTGGGGTTACCCAGGTCAGGGTTGCCTGGGTGGCTCAGTGGTTGAGCATCTGCCTTTGGCTCAGGTTGTGATCCCGGGGTCCTGGGATCGAGTCCCGCATCGAGCTCTCTGCATGGAGCCTGCTTCTCCCTCTGCCTATGTCTCCGCCTCTCTCTCTCTCTGTGTGTCTCTCATGAATAAATAAGTAAAACCTTAAAAAAAAATTGTTTGAAACCTGAAGGAAACTTCCCAGTGTAAGTTCACAAGAGGAAGGACTTTGTACCGTGGACATTCCTGTAGAGTTAGCACAGTGCTTAGAGCATAGTAGGTGCTCATTAACTGGTTATTGACTGACCGCTACAGACTAGGTGCTCAACAACTATGCATTCAATGGGCAACTGACTACAAGTGTGTATGTCTTTCCAGCTTTCCAGCATTTCCTGGAGTTTCCTTCTTTCTTTTTCCTTTCTTGCTTGCTTGCTAGCTGAGACATCTGGACCCTGAGAATTTAAATGATGTACCAGGCTCACAGACCTAATTAGAGTCTGCCTCTGATGTTTGTACCCAGTCGTGTCTGGTCCCATGTGCCTTATACTTTCTGCTGGAAAGTTTCTTAGAAGCCTCCTGAAAGTATCAATTAGGAATGAGTGTAGCTTCAGCCATAAAGACAAGTATTCCTCTCCCACAAGGAGAAAGGGGAGGTGGCAGGTCAGGCCTGGAGCGGGAACTGAGTGTTGGCACTATGAAACCAGGCTCTTCCCATCTATCTGCTCTGTCTCCCAGAGGCAGTTGTCTTTTTGTTCCAGTGCATGTTGCTTTATGGTCACCAGCGGCTGCTACAGCTCCGGGCATCACAACCAAGTTCAAGGTAGGAAGTGGGAAGAAAGGAAGGGGAGGGGCGTTTCCTGAAGGGGCTTCTTTTATTACCAAAGGAAGAAAGTACCCAGGGCAGATATCTCCCAATACTGGCCATTGAGCCACCCTGGCCTGTCCTGGCCCCAGGGGAGGAAGGGAGCATCCAGCAAAGGAGGAAGGGCTGGTCAGCACTAGTCCTCATCCGTTGTCACGTGGGCATGGGCTCACTGCTCTGAACAAAATCAAAGTTGGGATAGTGGAGGGCGGCGAGGGGACTGTGCCCGCCACGCCTCTGGCGGAGCCCAGGCTTAGCGACATGCTCATTTGACCAGTGGGGAAGTGGAACCCAGGGCGCCCGTCAAGGACAGGCGCTGCCTTTATCTGTCGTACTGACCCAGAAGCAATCTGGCGCAGGGCAGGGTTTCCCGAGCGGTGTCAGCCCCCCGGGAGAGATGATTTGCTGCGGGGTGCTGGCGCAGCGGTCCGCAGCCAGGCTGAGAGAGAAGCCCCTTCTTCAATTGCTCTCGGTGCTTCCGATTACATCTCGGAGAAGCGATAAATAAACGTGATGAGTGATCCTTGATTGTATCCCGGATTTAAAGAGGAAAAAAAGGCTCTAAAGGACGTTGGTGGGTTAATTGGGGGGAAATTTGAATGTGGATTGTAAGTTAGATAATAGAATTAAATCAATGTTAAATTTCCTAAGTGTGATCATCGTCATTGTGGTTATGTAAGAGAACGTCCTTGTTCCAGAAGACACATTCTCAGGTGGTTGCAAGTCACATGTAGTACATGCTTGCAAACCGTTCACAAAAAAGTGTATGCACATACCTGCAGCACACACAATCATATATGTACATGCATGTGCATACATGCACATACACCTGTAGCCATGTATGTGTACACACATGTATATACATATAACTATAGCCATATACGTATACACATAGATGTACACGAACACACATTATATATACCAAGAGAAAGAGAGAAAGCAAATAGGGCAGATGCTCTCACCTAGTGAATCCAGACTCTACATAAAGGACACACAGGTATCCCTTCAAGCAACTTTTTAGTAGGTTTGCAATGTTTTTTTTTTTTTTTAAGATTCAATTTATTTATTCATGAGAGACACACAGAGAGAGGCAGAGACACAGGTAGAGGGAGAAGCAGGCTCCCTATGGGGAGCCTGTTGCAGGACTCGATCCCAGGACCCCGAGCAGAAGGCAGACGCTCAACCAGTGAGCCACCCAGGTGCCCCGGTTTGAAGTTTTTCAAGACGAAAATTTAGGAGAATAAGAAACTAAAAATTTTAAAAGAGAAGAAACCTCAAGAGAAACATTAAACAGTTATAGACTGTATTAACATGAGTTACAGCAACTGAAAAAATCTGTCCAGTGGTCTGCAAAGCCCCAGGTTGGGGACACTGTCGTCCGTGGCATATTCTACTGGCCGTGGCAGAGGGCGTTTTCCAGCATCAGTCACCGCAAAACTTGAATTCCCTCGTGTGTAGAATGGGGATGAGTTTTACACCATCCTGGGCTGTCTGGTCCCAGACTCGGGGACGTGGTCACACAGTAGCTCTGGGCGCAGAGCCACCTTACAAGGAAGGCGCACTGTCGTGTGCCACCCAGTAAGTTCTACTCGCACATAGTAGGTCTGTGCAGAGCCGGATGTAGCTGAGTCCCCAGGCTCTGCTTCCTTGCTCACCCACCTCCTGTCTTAGTTTCTTCCTATATCTCTTGGCCAGGGGGAGCTCTCCAGGGTAGGATGATATCTGAAGGCTAAAGCCACAGACAGGCACCCTCATCCAACACGGACACACACGCGCACACACACACACACACACACACACACACTTCATCTCATTATCATTATTCCGGAGAGCAGTTTCTGGTGTCTCTGGGCCCAGAGAGCCTCGATTAGTGGAGGAGTCTGGCCGGGGCGAGGCAGCCAGCCCTCTGTGCATTGGGATGGGGCTAATTCCATTTTCTGGTCCCTGCATCTGTCTTCCCTTTATCCCCCAGTGTCTGGAGTCTGGCAGCCTGGAGGGGCCCGGCAGCCTGGAGCAATTCTTCCCTGCTATCGCCCTCATGGGCAGTGCCTGCCAATCCCCACTGCACCCCGAGGCTATGCCATGGGCCATGCTAATCCCATTACCCACAAATGAAGATGTAATCACAGCTCTTTCAAAGGGCCTGCAAGGCTGATCCCTCTTTGGAAAGAGAAAAGAAAGTGCAATTGTCCGAGCCACTGACTTCTGAAGCTCCTGCTGGGATGAGGGGACACCGAAGTTATTTGGGGCCATTTGGGGCCAGCAGCCTCTCAAGGGGCAGAGGGAGTCTGAGTTGGGGTGGGGTGTGCAAGGGCCCGAGGCTCCCCAGCTCCCACACCAACTTGCACTGCTATCATGGCTAGGCCACCAAAACTCTGCACCTCGGCTGTGCATCTTCCAAATGGCTGTAAGGGATCTTGTTTGATGCTGTTGTTAAGTAGCTGTGTACACAGGTGAAAATAGTGACGCACATACAGATGTGAGGGTACTGTTGATGTTAGCAATACATTACGTTAGTCGTAGTGAACTTTATTGAGCACTTGTTACAATTGACCCTCGAACAACACAGGGATGAGGGGCACTGACCACTCCCATAGTAAAAAATCCAGACATAACTTTTGATTCTCCAAAAACTTAACTACTAGTAGCCTACTATTGACTGGAAGTCTTACTGGGAACAGTCAATTAATACATATTTTGTATATGTATGGTATATTGTATTCCTACAATAAAGTAAGACGGAGAAAGGAAAATGTTAAGAAAATCATATGGAAGAGACAATACACCAATAGGAACTATATTATATTTATCACAAAAAATCCATATACAAGAGGACTCATGCCATTCAAATCATGTTGTTCAAGGGTCAACTGTACATGCCAGGCACCTTTCTGACACTACCATCATTTTGCAGAAGAGGAAACTGAAGCACAAGAGGTAAGTGACTTGTTCAAAGTCACAAGGCTGGAGACAGGTGGCCAGTTTCAATGCCTAGGCTGGCTGGGAAGGCAACACAAAGCTAGCCTCTGCTCGAACTGTTGTTGCACCTTGGTGTCTGGCTGATGGCAAACGATCAACCTATTTTTGCATAATAGAGTCATCCTCCCCTTTGGCCAGGCCCTTCTAGGCTCTGAGGTTCAAAGAAGATGAAAGGATTTTCCGTGGCCTAGAATGGAAGATGTAGAGTTGGGGTAAACATGTCCTCAGTCCCTGGACTACATGTGAGCATCACTGCCTTGTATGCAGCACAATGACTGTCACTGCTGATGCTGTGCAGAGCACTGTGTGCCGGGCACTGTCTTGTGTAGATTCAGTACAATAATCAGTGGCACAACAGCCAAGGTTTAATAACCAGCTCTCTGGGGAAAGGCCCCGATCTCTAGCATATGCCGATCTCCATGGTGTAACCTGCCACCTCCCACCACGCGATTCAAGCTACCAAGCTGCCATGATGTCACTAACAGAGCGTTGGGAAGAGACACACAGAATTGGTTCTTATGAGACAATCCTCTCACTGATAATTAATAACTCCCAGCAGCCTGATGTTGGGGGAGGGAGGGCTATGCTATTATTATGTCAATTTTATAGATTAGGGAACTTAGTCACAGACAGATAAAGTTGGGTGCTTCCCAGGATCACCTCCTGCATAAACCCTGCCACCGAAGTCCTGGTCTCAGGGACTTCCGGGAACCAAGATGAAGACACTGTCTTTAGGGTGCAGATCTGTGTTTCAAATCCCCTTCTGATCTCTCAAGGCTGAGCCTACCTGCAACCAGATGCTGATCTCCTTGAGGAGCCTGGCACAGGCACACACTAAGTAGCCAGGAAAGACTTGAATTGAACTGAGCGCTCTGAATTTCAATTGAATTAATGACCTTGTCCAAGGTCACACAGGGAACCAATAGCAGAGGAGACCGGAACCCAAGACTCTGGGCTTTGGAGGACAATCCTGTAGGTATTAATTTCAATGTGAATTATGGGGTTCTGACCATATCTGAGAAAGGAGATAGGGTGTTCTGCATATTGCTGGGGGGGAAGCAGAGAGGCTGTGGGTTTGCACTCTGCATTGTCAATGCCCCTTGCCTCCTCTCTTTTGTTATCACCGTCTGGAGAAGGATGACCCAACACCTCCTGTGTGCTGGGCACCAGGTGAGACCAAAAGCACCAAGGAGATCTGTGGAACACTTCACAGATTTCAAGACTTTTTAACCTGTGTGATCTCAGTGTTTCCTAAGTTCTGGTAGCATTCCACTGCAGACAACCAGGGTGACAGCAGTGGTCATGAACCTTTTAACATGTTAATACTGGGATGCCTGGGTGGCTCAGTAGGTCAAGTATCTGCCCTCAGCTCAGATCATGATCCTGCACCAGGCTCCTTGCTCAATGGGGAGTCTGCTTCTGCCCCTCCCCTTGCTCCTTCTCTCTCTACTCTCTTTCTACTCTCTCAGGTAAATAGATAAATAGATCTTTTAAAAATTGTTAATACTTAGACATTTATTTTAATACGTGTTCAAACCTTGTTCTAGCACGTTATGTTAGTTCAGAATAGCTTTCACTGCAATCGACAAATAATAACAACAAACCAGTGGCCCAACAAGAAAAATGTGTGCTTCTCCTTTGGTAAAGGTCAAGGGCTTGCATGGCATTCCTTGATTCCCAAGATCAAGGCTCAATCTCCTTCCACCTTGTTACTCTGCTGTGCAAGACCTCCAGGCTCAAGGCTACCTCCAGGTCTTATCTACTTGCTGCAGCTCCAGCCATCATGCCTACATTCCAGGCAGGAAGCAGAACAGGAAAGGAAAAAGATACATGCCTCTCCTTTACCTCACTCTTTCTGCTTACATACCATTGACCAGGACGAGTTATAAAACCACACCTAGCTGAAAGAGAGGCCAGATCAGGAAGTTTTTATTCTGAGCATCCCATGGGCAGGCAAAGAAATCAGGCTTTTTCTATCGGGAACAAAGAGACCGTCACTTTTGCGAAAGAGACCTTGGTCTTTGCCACACACACACACACACCCAAACTGTGATTTCATCAATATTATTGCTGAGGATGAGATTAAAGTTTTTAAAAGGTGAGGCAATTGCAAGAAAATTGTTAGGTAAATTAAGTCCAGGTGGCACGTGGGTGTGGTAACAATCAGGAAGGCGGTAAGAAGTGGTGGAATGTGGAGCAGCCCGCAGTGAGTCTATCCCTGCTCCTCTAGGACCTGGAGTTCCTAGGGCGGCGTCACTTCCCTCTTTCAAAGGAGGAAAAGCCAGGCCCTGAGCAGCTGCTTGCAAACCCAGGGCTCATGCTCACGTCATTTGGGGTCTTTCTTGGGCATCTGGCGGCCACTGCCCCGTGGCTCCCCAGCTCTACACCCTTCCTCTTGGAGGTCCATCCCCCACCTCGGAGGCTGCAATGATGGGCAAAACACTTCCCCCAGTCTCTGGCAGCTCGAGGTGTCCTAGGGACCCAGTTCTCACCAACGCGATGTGAACAATAAAGCATAAAACAAGGCACAGAATGCTGCATTGATATCTAGGACTGTTATTGGTATGGATTTTGACTCCGGGGACAGTTGGTTTCAGGGCCACGCTTGCCCTGAAGAACTAGCCACGGGCTGCTCCAACACCCTGGAAAAAAGCTAATCCAGTAGCTTGGAACTTGATTGGTAAAAAGGAAATTAGTGCCAAGTGTAGTGTCTGGCACACAGTTGGCACTTAGTAAATATTTATTTATTATAAATGTGAGTGCATTCTATCTGTATTCATTCTTTCACGAAATGTGTTTAACCTGTGGGAAGACTCAGTGCCTGCCCATGGAAAGTGCCTCCATAGTGTTAGCTACAAGTATTAAGATTATCACAGCATGGGGGTCATTGTCGTTTATTCATTCAACAAACATCTAGCAGATACCCATGTGCGCCAGGCACCCCTATTGGTGCTGTAGGGTCAGCAGTGAAAAGGGCAGTCTGCCCTGCCAGGAACCCAGACTCCAAACGATCCATCCCCCACTTAATTAACGAGTATTGTGGTCCATGGCAGGTGTCATGAAAGCATAAAGCAGGGGCACGGAGCCTCGCCTGGGATTCCCTAGGGAGCAGCTGTCACAAGCTAAGACCTCAGGAACCAGCCAGAGTCAGCCCAGCTGAGAGTAGGGAAAGCACAACCAGTGCTACTCTGCAAATTGGGTGTGGAGGCCAGTGGGTCAGCTCATTGGGCCTCAGCTCCCAGGCCCCAAGTCTGGGACGAGGCCAGGCTGGCTGAGAGTGGGCCAGCCCCTGGCAGATGCCTCTGCAGTAAAGGCTGGGTAGTGCTGCCTGGCTGCCTCCCTGACCTCCCCGGGCATCCCTTTTGTGTGACAGCTGTCCCCCATGCCGAGCCCCTTGGGATCCAGTTTCTGTAGAGGCTGACTTGCAAAATGCAGCGTATTGTCCTGAAACAGCAGGCTCTGGGGAGGGCTCAATGAAGCCGTGGCCTGCACAGTTCTGCATTCCACCTTGAAAAGAATCACATTACATCAATAGATGGCACCCATTATACACCAACATCCAAGGCTCCTAATGACTCAGGCTTAATTAATAGTTTGAAGAACATGCATGATTAGCCTGAGGCTCCAGGGGGAGGGTGGGGGGCTGGGTAATAATATGAAGGACATTATGGGGATGTTCCATTCAACTGTGGCTGAGTCCTGGGTGGAGATGCCTTTGGAGTGTGATAACTCTGGGAGGAATGGAAAAATATGTAATGCGAAAATCCCGATTTGTCTCCTGTCTTACTTCAGTATGAACTTCTTCTCCCCTGCTGCTTGAGGCAGAGGATGCAGCTGGAGATATATCCCCTCCCTGACTTTTCATTAAATCTGGAAAAAGAAGTTCCCGTTCCTTTCCCTGTCTTGAGCATCCTTTAACAGAGGTCCCTGCAGATTGGACCTGTCTTGTCCTTGATAATTTTGAGAGTCTTCGGTTTATTTTTGTTCCCAGGGAACTCTGCAATATTTCTGCAAATGATCTCTGCGGTTTCTAAGATAATTTAATGCCGGTTCTGTGAACATTTCATGGGAATTTTATTAGCATGTTGTAAGAGTTAGTTAAGAATGCCATGGAAGTTGAGGGAGCATTTCAAGTAGGAATTCCAGGATATTTCTGTGAGAATTCATCACAAATCACATGGCAACTCTGGGAGGTTTTCTTGAAAATTCATTGAGAATTCCACAGGTCTTCTATGATCATGCCCTGAGACTTCTGGAGTTCCATGAGAAAGTGGCATGACTGGGAGCAACCTAAGAAAGTGCAGCAGGACTTCCAGAGGGTTTATAAAATATTCTAGGAGGAGCCTCTGCAAAAATCCCATGCAGACTGCTCAGGAATTCTGTAGGAGTTCTTTGAGAGTGTTGTAAGAATTTAAAGAGCATGCATGGGGGAATTTTCTATAGGAGTTGCCATTGCTTTAGCTTCTCTTCCACATGTGCCAGAACTTCAGCTTTTGAATTGAGGAGGCCTCCAAGAAAAATGGTTCCAGTCTATTTTAATTTTTTTGTTTCATTAAAAAAAATTCTTTCTACTAAAAACAATCAATTTGTTGGAAACATCCTCACTTTTGCTGCCTGTTAAGGGTCTAAAAGCAATAGACAGAGGACTGTGGAATGATGACACAAGGAAGTGGGGGAGTTGGGTCACTTGGGAGAGGAAAGAATCATCTATCCTGTGAAGAATGCTTATTGCTCAACACATTTCTCACGCGGCCTGGAGACAGGGACAAGAGCACTGGACCAGGAGCTAGGAGTTTCTGGTTCTAGCTCCAGCCCTGCCATTAACTCACTGCATAAGTTTCTGGATCTGTTTCCCCTTTTGTAAAATAAGAGCTGTTGGACTAGGGAACCTCCAAGAGCTCTTCCAATCCTGGTGGTAATGGTGATTGGTGATGGTGATGGTGATGATGATGATGACAATGGTGATAATGATGATGGTAATAGTGGTGAAGATGGTGATGGTGGTGATACTGGTGGTGGTAATGGTGATGGTGGTGGTGATGGTGATGGTGGTGATGGTAGTGATGATAGTGATAGTGATGGTGGTGATTATGATAATTACTGAAATTATGATGATGATGTAGGTGATGATAATAGTAATTACCATCATTGAGCACTATCACTATTATGCTCTGGTGTTGTATTAATTACCTTACATTCTCTTTTTTAATCCCCACATCAGTTGTATAAAGAACTATATTTTTCATTTCTTCTAATTTATAGATAAGAAAACTGAAGCCCCCAGAGGTTTGATCAGGTTCATGGCTGTTAAACGGTAGAATCAGCTTCCATATCTGTTCCACTTCCCAGCCTTCTCTTGGGCACCATACCACATTGTTCCTTCTACCATTTGCTTCTCTACTATTTAGACTACAAAGAAAGTTCTCCAATGTATCATGCAAAAGAAACAAATCAGACCTGTTGCAGCAAAGTCCTCCTCAGGCTCCCTGATGTTTTTAAGTTATGAACTCCTCCTTCTTCCATTCTTCCTCACTTCCTCATCCAAGTTTCATCCTTTCAGTGTGACTTGCTTCTTTTGTTTGTTTATTCCTGCTACAGGACCCCGACTATTTACCATTTCCCCTATGTGGTTCATCCTGCGTACAACACCAGGTGATTTCCTGCAAACTCACCATAGTCATCACAATGTACTTATGCTTGAAAACATCCAGTGGTTCCCACTAATGGCTAAGAGACTAAGCTAAAATTTTGAAAGCCCTTTAGTCTGGACCTCCAAAATCTGGATTCTTCACACCAAACCATCTCTTGCTATGTCCCCTTATCATCCTAGGCTAAATTCCATCCCTGTGACTTTGCTCATGAAAATCCTGCTTCCTAGAATGACTTCCTCCTCCTCCTTCATGCTTTTTCCAACAATGAGACTTCCCAGACTCCTCCAATCTGCATTCCAGAACGTTCATACATTTGCATTACAAAGTAGCATGTTCTGTAGGGCCTCGTATTGTTTGGGCTGTTCTTATCCTACTAAATAGATGGACAAGTCACTAAAGGCAAGGACCACATCATGTCAGGACCACCAGACTTGGCCCTGCAACTTAACAACTGTGTGACCTTGGGCAAATGACTTTACCTCTCCCAGCCAATGTCTTCATCTCATAAAAAATGAAAATGGAAGTAATAAATCTTAGTTGGCAGAGATATAGCGAAAAATGAAATGGGATGAAATAAAAAGATCTTCCTGATAAGCTGTAAGAGTTTCAAAGGTGGGGACTGTGAAGCATCCAACACACTGCCCAGTATGGTAAAGGCATTCAGGAATGTGTCTAATCCCCTCTCCCTCCATATCCTTCAGCACACTATCAGGCACACAGCATTTTAAGAGTTAGCATTTAGAGCCCTCTGTGCTCCAGGTAATGTGCCAAAAGCTTGGTATCATGGGCACCTAATACCTTTATCTTTATGATCCTAATTCCTCTCAGGAAGATGCTGACTTTATCTCTGTGCTACCAGTCTGTGCTCCTGAGCCTTGGTGATAGCATCTGAAACCATGTTGGTCCATCGGACTGTTAGCCACTATGCTTTACTGCCTTTCCAGTAGAACACACTGAGTGGCTGCATGTTACCTAACTGAGCAAACCTCCTGGCTCCCCAGACCTAGAATGCCTCCATGCATATAAATGGATCATATCATTTTCTTCACTGGAGCCTACAGTCCTAACTCTCAAGAGAAGTGAGTTCTCATCAGCAATGGGAAAGGAGGCTGACTTACAGAATCAAGGGGTACAAGTCTGACTCCATTTTGCTAAGGAGAGTGTGACTTAAAATTTTTCATGTACCTTTATAGAGATGAGGTAAATCCATAACAAAGCCATTGGACTTATTATTTGAGAGCTAAGGAAAAAGTCAAGGTTGAAAACTTTGGAAGGCTGAAAACCATAGTCCCTTTAGTCTGATGGAAACATGGGTTCAGAAAGGAAGAGTGATTTGCTGGAGCTCTTGGTAGAGCTAGGAGGATCTGAGCCTGGGTCCCAGTTGCCTACACTGTGTTATGACCAACTTCTCCCATGTCTTGTTTCTGCAACGCTTTGCTCTCTGTTGGGACTAACCTGATCAGCTTCTTCATGTTTCAATTGTGGATGGATGATTATGTTGTGTCGCATTTTACTTTCTAAGTATCATCTTCTTTCATTTTCATTTACCACATCCCCACCATGCTTCTGGCCTTATGCTTGTCTCCCTGAAAGTTACAGTGAAGGAGACAAAGCCTTTGCTCTCCTTAAGAAGTCCAGTGAGATGTGGTCACCTTTTTGCAAGGTATAGACAAAAAGAATTCATTTTTCTCTCACACAAGAATGCTGGGAATAGTTGGTCCAGGATCCAGGATTCATCAGGGCTCATGCCTCCTCCCCACTCAACTCCACTATCTACAGCCCCATGTTCACGGGTCTGTCCTCCACCCCTACCTTCATGAAGTCCTTCTGAGCAGCAAGAAAGGGCAAATGTATGCATGCCAGCTTGTTCATTCCTATTTAAGACCTTTGCTTGGAAGATCTTCCCCAGAGTTTTCACTGGCCACTGCAAACTCCAAGAAAAGATGGGAAATTGCATTTGTATTTGAGCTGGTAGGTACATTGCTACCTCCCAATGAGATTGGAATGCCCTTGGAAAGAAAGAAGGGAAGTAGATACTGAATAGACTCCCAGCCATCTCTACCAGAGTGGGGTCAAAGAGTTCCTAGAGTTGTATGCAAAATTAGGAATATATACACAAAATTTTCTGGGAAGAAAGTCCATAACATTCTCTAAATCTTTAATAGGATCCATTGGGTTAAATGGTCCAAATAGACTTGTGCAACAATAATTCTAATATATGAAATTTGGTTTTTCATGCCCATCCCTAGTCAATTTCTTGACAGTTATCAACATGGGGAGCATTAGGAAAACACAAGGCTCCAAGGCACGGATTCTGTTTTATAGACTCAGTACTCCTACATCCCAGCTTTGTGACCATGGGAATGTCTCAGAATCTCTCTGAACCTCAATTTTTTGGCTAGTTAAAGGGGAGAAAAAAAAATACCTAAGATGTTATAAGAAAGTTTCTGCTTCTTGCAAAAAAAAAAAAAAAAAAGTAGTCATAGGAATCAGATTTAGCCTCCCATTGAAACAACTACAAATCCAGACAAAGCATGAGAAACAACAGTTTTCAAATATCAAACATCAAGCAGCACAAGACAGCACCCTGAGACAGAGAAGACAAACAAGGAGTTCTCTGCAATTACCCCAACTTATTGCCAGAGACCAGTACAGGGAGGTAGAACCCAGGCAAAATTTGACAGGTACTCATGAGCTGAGGAATGGAGTTAGGGGTTCAGGAGTATGAGATGACTGTGTCTTGCAAAGCAGAATAGTAGTGAGGAGAGGATGTATAGAGATCTAAAGATCTCTCTCAAGTCTTCATCTGAGTACTGCTCAATACACATGTGCAAGGATACCATCCTCTCCCAAGGATACCATTCTTCTCAAGGATTCAGAGGAAGTAATCCCTAGAGCTGAAACAGAAATATCTCGTTTTCACCAGCTAGAATGGAAAGACTTCACAATTCAAAGGTCATCAAGTAGAATACACAGAAATGTATTGATTGCCTCAAGAGTGGGTAAAATTAGCTCTAAAGTCTGCCTTCATACCATCTAACAAATATTAAAAATGTGTGCCAAAAGGAAAAATGGTTTCTATGTCACTTAACTGTGTCGCAGAAAAAAACCCCAAGCTCATAGAATATTAAATGTCCAGCACATACAAGAATAAAACCAATAATATATGACATAAAAATTATCAGACATGCAAAGAAAGCAGGAAAATACAATCCATGATGAGAAATATCAGTTTCTATATTCTATCTGTTTCTACAGAACACAAAACGGCACAGTTGATAACATTAAGAGACAAATATCCTAAAACTGTTACAATAATCATGTCCAGGAAAGTAGAGGAAAGTTTGAACATGTTGAGATCTGGAAGATTAATAGCAGATTAGGAGCAGAAGAGAAAAAAAGATTAGTAAACCTGAAGACATACTAGTAGAAACTATCCAAAACTACAACATTGACAGGGAAAAAGACTGGAAAAAAAATAATCAGAGCATCAGTGAGTTGTGGTACAGCCTCCAGTATGGTAACATATGTGTAACTGTAGTCTGCAAATGAGAGGAGAGACAGAATAAAAGAAATAATATCAGAAGAACTAATAGCTAAAAAAACTAAAAAATTTGATGAAACTTTTAGCCCACAGAGCCAGGAAGTTCAATGAACCCTAAGTAACAAGAAACACCAAGAAAAATTTAGTGAGGCACATCATAATCAAATTGCTTAAAACCAGTGATAAAGAGAAAATCTTAAAAATAGTTGGTGATGAAAAGACACATTGTGTAGAGAACAATGAGAACAATAGGAGCAGATTACTCATGGGGAATAATGCAAACCAGAAATAAGTGGAGCAAATCTTTCAAGTACTAAACAAAAACCCCAGCAGCTAGAATGTTATGCCCAGTGAAAATATTTTTTTAAAAAAGAAAGGTGAAATAAAAAAGAAAGGCAAAAAGGACACATGAAAATTAAAAGCAGCACAGCAGCGCTACAAGAAGTATTAAAAGAAATCATTCAGGCAGAAGGAAAATGTAGTTGTTGGAAACCTGAATTACACAAAGGAAAAAAGAGCACCAGAAATGGTAAATATGTTGGTAACTCTAAGACTTTCTTTTTTACTTGTTATTTTTGATCTCTTTAAAACATAACTAAAAATTTAAAGGCAAAATAGTAACTAAGTATCATGTGATTTATAACTTGGGGAGAAATTGAATGCATGACAATGACAACCACAAAGGCCAGGAGGAGGTAGATTCTTGTCTTATATGTGAAGTAATATAACACGATTAAACTGTGATAAATTAAAAAAAAAAACTGTGATAAATTATAAATGTAAATTCTCAGCCCTTCAGCATCACTAGAGAAATAAAACTGAGTTATAACAAAGAAACCAACAAAGGGACTACAATGGCATCATTTTAAAAAGGAAGGAAGAAAGAGAAGAAGAGAGAAAGAAAGAAAGAAAGAAAGAAAGAAAGAAAGAAAGAAAGAAAGAAAGAAAGAAGGAAGGAAGGAAGGAAGGAAGGAAGGAAGGAAGGAAAGAAAGAAAGAAAGAAAGAAAGAAAGAAAGAAAGAAAGAAAGAAAGAAAGAAAGAAAGAAAGAAAGAAAACAGAAAAAAGAAGAAAGGGAGGACAAAGAACAGAGGACACAATTAAAATACAAATAGTAAGATGATAGATTTAAACTCAACCATATAAGGGCACCTGGGTGCCTCAGTGGTTGAGCTTCTGCCTTTGGCTCAGGTTGTGATCCCGGGGTCCTGGGATCGAGTCCCACATCAGGCTCCCTGTGGGGAGCTTGCTTCTCCTCTGCCTGTGTCTCTACTTCTCTCTCTGAGTCTCTCATGAATAAATAAATAAATAACATCTTTAAAATAAATAAATAAATAAATAAACTCAACCATATAAATAATTACATTAAATGTAAAAGGGCTAATAAACATACCAATTAAAGGGCAGGGATTGTCAGACTGAACTTAAAAAGCAAAACCCAACTATATGTTTCCTACATGAAACCCAGTGTAAACATACAAATTTGTTTTTATAAAAGGATAGAAAAAGACCATACTACCAGTAGCCACCACCACCCCAACCCCCCAAAACTGGAGTGGCTATATTAATACCAAAGGAGATTTCAGAGCAAATCATGTTACCAAGGATAAAGAGAATTAAGATGATAAAGGGGTTATATGTGAGGAGTAAATAACTATCTTTAATATTTATCCCCCTACTTATCTAACTTTAAGATACATAGAGTAAAAAAGATAGAACTGAAAGGAAAAGAAGACAAATGTACAATTAGTCACAAATTTGAACATCCCCTCTCAGTAACTACTGGAACAATTAGAACAGAAATCACTGGCGCATCTGGGTGGCTCAGTGTTTCAGCATCTGCCTTTGACTCATGGTCCTGGGGCCCTGGGATCAAGTCCCACATCAGGCTCCTCTGGGGAGCTTGCTTCTCCCTCTGTGTGTGTGTGTCTCTCATGAATAAATAAATTAAATATTAAAAGAAAAGAACAAAAATCACCGATAACATAGAAGATGTGAAAACCATCACTTAAGTTGATCTCATGGATATTTCTAGAATACTCCATCCAATAAGAGCAAAATAATTTTTTTCAAGTGCACATGGAGTATTTACCAAAATAATCATATTCTGGGTCATAAAACAAGTCTCAATAAATATAAAAGGCTTCATATCATATAAAGTATATTCTCTGATCACAACAGAGTTAAATTCTAAACCAATAACAGAAAGATATTTGGAAACAAAATACCACTCTTCTAAACAACCAGTAGGTCAAAGAAGGAATCAAAGGAGGAATTAGAAAGTATTTTGAGATGATTGAAAAGGTAAAACACAACTTATCAAAATGTATGAGATGCAGTCAAAGCAATGCTTAGGGGTAAATTTATAATAAGTGCATTTTATAAAAAGAAGAAGGAACTCAAATCAATGGTCTGAGCTTCTACTGAGTCTTTGCAATGCATCCCACATGTGCCCTGTCCAATGCTTAGTGTTGGTTAGCATAAGAGGTGGGGCAGCCTTGGGTGGTGGTCTATTTATTACTTTGGTTCTCAAAGATATACTAGACAGTATAAGAAAAGATCTGCCCCCACAGGTGGGGCATGGGAGTGAGGGTGGGAGGAGGAGTATATATC
The DNA here is from genome assembly GCF_003254725.2 of Canis lupus dingo. Lineage (NCBI taxonomy): Eukaryota > Metazoa > Chordata > Mammalia > Carnivora > Canidae > Canis > Canis lupus. Next base: position 70,306,109 of record NC_064245.1, read on the forward strand.
CAGGAGTTCAGAAAGAGCTTTGTGAGGTCACTTTCCAAAGTCCTTCCCTCTCCATGATTTTCCAAGTGCTTTCAAATTTCCAGGGCTTCCTTTTTCAATCTTCTGGCCAGAAGGCTGAGACATGAATTAATCTACTCTTTTTTTTATACTTCCTCATCTGTAGCCAAGAGACAGAAGGGCAGAGAGAGAAAAAAGCAATGAGGCTTGAACACACCTAGGACCACAGCTCCAGAAATGGGAAGAAGAGATTCTGCATCCTCAGATTTGGCTCTTGCAGGGTCTCATTGCTAGAGCTTCTGCTACTGCCTTAGGATTTCTTGGGTGTTGAGGAGGGAGTGTGAAAGAATGAGAAAACCCAGGGAAATTCATACTTGCCCTGAGGGTTTGGAATTCTTACTCTAAGAGCTGGAGGTAGAGCCTTCTTGGAGAGCTTTCTGGGCCAGAGTGGTCTCATTTTTGGGTTTCCGGATGCATTTTTAAAAATGGTAAATTCATTTTTCAGTGGTCCTTCAAATTCCAGCTTTCTTCATTTATCCTCCACTATGTATTTCCTTTTCAGAGTCCCGCACAGCTGTTGCATGCATTCTGTCCAGGTTTTATAGTTACATTCAGAGGAAGAGACAGATACTTACTCTTTCTGACCTGGAAATAAGCCCAATGACCGATTTTTACCAAAGCACCAAGGCAATTCAATGAGGAAAGAATGATCTTTCAAAAAATGAAGCTGTGACAATTGGATAGCCTCATGCAAGAAAATGAACCCTGACATTTACCTCAAAGCACATGCTAAAACCAAATTAAAATAGGTCACAAATCTAAATGTAACAGCTAAAATTATAAAACTCCAAGAAGAAAATGTAGTAGAAAATCGTGGTGATTGCGGATTTGGCAGAGATTTCTTAAATAGGGCACAGAAGCCACAAACTATAAAAGAAAAAGATCAAATTGTTTTTCATTGAATAAAAAAATTTGCTTTTCAAAAGACATTCACACAAATAAAAAGGCAAGCCACAAATTGGGTAAATTTTTTTGTAAATAATCTGACCGAAAAGGATTTGTTAGCTTCAGGTGGACAATAAAATGATTCAACAGTTCTGTACATTTCTCAGCGTTCATCGAGGGGAATATACTTGTATAATTCCCTTTATCTATTCCACCCAACCTCCCACACATCCCCCTTCTGGCAACCACCTGTTTGTTCTCTATAGTTAAAAGTCTGGGTTTTTTTGGTTTGCCTCTTTTTTGTTTGTTTGTTCATTCATTTTGTTTCTTAAATTCCGCATATGAGTGAAATCATATGGTATTTGTCTTTCTTTGATTGACTTATTTCACTTAGCATAATGCCTTCTAGGTCCACTTATGCTGCTGCAAATATGGCGAGATCTCCTTTTTTATGGTTGAATAATATTCATATATAATCACATCTTCTCTATCCATTCATCTATTGATGGACACTTAGGCTGCTTCCATATCTTGGCTATTGTAAATAATGCTGCTATACACATAGGGGTGCATATATCTTTTCAAATTAGTGTTTTCGTATTCTTTGGGTAAATATCCAGGAGTAGAATTCCTGGATCATATGATATTTCTATTTTTAGCTTTTTAGAAACTCCCATACTGTTTTCCACAGCGGCTGTACCGATTTGCATTCCCACCAACAGTGCATGAGGGTTCCTTTTCTTCCATATCCTTGCCAACACTTGTTTCTTGTGTCAACAAATTATTTTGCTTTTAATGGGCGAAAGACATAAAAAGTCACTTCACCAAAGAAATGCAGATGGCAAATAGTCACATGAAAGAACACCCAACATCATTAATCATTGGGAAGTGAAAATTAAAACCACAAGGAGACACCACTACATGCCCACTAGCATGGCTAAAATTAGAGACAGACCATACCAAGTGCAGGAGAAGATGCAGAACAACCAAAGCCTCATACATTGCTTGGAGGAGTGTGAAAACTTTCAACCACTTTGGAAAACAGTTTGGCAGTTTCTCAAAAAGTTACATCACCGTTCAACTTACGCATTCTACTACAAGGTTTTGGGGCAAGAGGGATGAAAACATATATCCAGACAGAACTACACATGAAAGTTCGTAACAGCTTGTTTGCAATAGCCCCAATCTGGACACAAACCACATGTCCATCAGCAGGTAAATGCATGCAAAAATGATATAAGCAACCACAAAGATGAATCTCAAGTTCATTACCCCAAGGGAAAGAAGCCAGCCAGAAAGGGTACATCCTGTATGATTCCATTTTACATAAAATTCTAGGAAATCTGTAGTAAAAAGATCAGTGGTTGCGAGGAGTACCGTGTGGAGAGGAGCAAGAAGGGATTCTGAAGAAGCAGCAGGGAACATTGAGGGAGTGATGTGTTTTATGGTAATTAACTTCATTATGATGGTAGATTCATGTCCATATGCATATGTTAATATTCCACAAAATTGCGCACTGAAAATATATGCAATTCATTGCATGTCAATTATACACCAACGGACCTGATTTTTATTTTTAAAGTTGTTGGAAGAAAGACAGAAATAATGGATAAAAGGGCTGTAACCACACAAATTATGAATTTCAAACATGACATCCTTCTCAGTAAGAGGAAACTAGTCCAAAGTAAAATGGTTCCTGAGTAGAGAGCAGCAAGACCAGATGTCTGAATGCCTCTCCTGGTCAAGCCTTGGACTTAGAGGTCTCTGGGAGCTGGCTCGGTACATCCCAGCCTCCCAGATGGGCACTGTATTGTCCTCATTTTACAGATAAGGAAATAGAGTCACAGAAAGGTGAAGGAACTTGCTCAAAGTCACACCGCTAGTAATGGTCAAGCTCAGAATATGAACCCAAGCATGGAGCTCAGGACCCGGTGCTCCTAACCATGATCCTCCACTGACTCCTCATCCTATGTCTTGTTGCCCCTGATTCAAGGAGCTGAAAGCAACCACATTCTGTTTATAGACTTCTATTCCAAAAGAGTTCTCTATGGGAAGCTCCGTGGCTCTTGCCTACAACCTCCAACCTGAGCTGCAGTGTGCTTTCCTTCCTTCTCATTCCTAGAACCCCTACTACCACTTTTCACCCTTTTGGGACAGCTTAGATTTCCAGAACTTTCTAGAACCTTCCAGGTATTTTCATGCCTCAGTGCCTACACTCTCATGAACCTGCTCCCTGATACACGCTGCCTGTTTTGGTAGCCAGGCCAGCTTCGTTTCATCTCGGAATCATCTCATCTGTGACCTCTTTCTGACCCAAGCCCCAGCCACACTGTTCTCTGCTCCCCTGTGCCTCATTGAGACTCTGGACTCAGCTACTGTTTGCAGGCAGGAGCACCTGGCTATTAGGGATGCAGGGTTCCGGGACAGACACCCAAACATGATAGTAAATAATGTGGAGCAGGAGGAGGATAATTGGTTTTTATCTGATAAATAAAATTTTAAATTATGAAAAGGTTTATCTAATATTTCACACAATTTGGTCCTATTAAAATTGTAAACCGATTCCCGAGACTGGTCAAGACAGCTGAGAGTCATCAGTCCTTCTGGAGATTCTGACAAGGTAGAGGACAACAGGACATCCCCACAGAAATGGCATCCCTTTTTTACTATACATTTGAGGAATTCATCAGCCCTCCAAAGGGGCCTCTGCTATGGCAGATTCTCAAATCACTGTCCTTGAAAGCTCCTCTGCTGTCTCAGCGCAGTGGATGTGCTCTACCGAATGTTCTGGATTTCATTCCTCCAAATCGTTGTGCATCCCCAGCTTTGCTTGTGGCAGAAGAAATTCTTGAAAAACACTGAAGTTCTGAGAACTTGGATGGCTCAGTGGTTGAGCATCTGCCTTCAGCTCAGGGCCTGATCCCAGAGTCCTGGGATCGAGTTCCGTATCAGGCTCCCCACAGGGAGTCTGCTTCTCCTTCTGCCTGTGTCTCTGCCTCTCTCTGTGTGTCTCTCATGAATAAATAAATAAAATCTTTAAAAAACATAAACACTGAAGTCCCAAAGATGACCATGGAACCTGTGAGCACATCACTTTCCATGGGAAGGCATCGTCTCAGATGGGACCTTAGTTAGCAATCTTGAGAGGCAGAGGTTATCCTGGATTATGCTGAGTGGGCCCAATGTAATCACAAGGGTCCTTATAAAGGGAAGGAAGGGGTCAGATGTGGAAGGAGAAGATGTGAGGATGAGAACAGAGGTCAGAGGGGAGAGGAGTTGCTGCATGCTGTCATTGAGGATTAGAAGAACTTCTAGCCAAGGGACATAAAAGCCCCTGGAAGCTGGAAAAAGCAAGGAAGTTGGTTCTCTCGAGAGCCTCCAGAAGGAAAATCGCCTTGGTTTTAGCCCCATTGGACTCATTTTCAGATTTCAGACCTCCAGAACTACAAGATCATAAATCTGTGCTAAATTACTAAATTTGTGATAATCTGTTACAGCAACAGCAGGAACTGAAGAAAAACATTTCCACACTTCTATCCACTTTTGGGAAATAATGCATCTTTGAAAACTTCATGTCATAAACTGATTTATGTCTTCCCCCCAATCCATGCGGTGAAGCCCTGACTCCCAAGGTGATTGTATATGGAGATGGTACTTCTAGGAGGTAATTAAGGTAAAATGGGATCATAATGGGTGAGCCCTAACCTGTTGGACTGGTGGCCTTCTCTGTGTTTCTCTCTGCCATGTGAGGACACAGAAAGAAGGTGGCTGTCTGCAAGTCAGGAAGAGAGTCTTACTGGAATCCAACCATGCTGACACTTTTTAAAAAGATTTTATTTATTTATTTGACAGAGAGAGAGCATGTGAGAGAGCACAAGCAGGGGGAGTGGCAGAGGGAGAGAGAGAAGCAGGCTCCCCGTTGAGCAGGGAGCTGGACCCCGGGATCATGACCTGAGCTGAAGGCAGGTGCTTAGCCGACTGAGCCATCCAGGAGCCCCTGTGCTGACATTTTGCTCTTGGACTTCCAGCCTGCAGAATGGTGAGAAAATAAATTTCTGTTAAATCAGCCAGTCTCTGGTATTTTGTCACTGTGGCTTGAGCTGACTAAGTAAGGGTCTTTGCAATCTCCTTTGCAATTGTACTGGATGCTGTGACATGCTGCCGCTACCTTGCTCCTGTCGCCCTCATCACTCCACCCAGAACCCCATCCTCTTGCTGACGGCATCTACACCTAATTGCCTGGGGCAGGTCACCCTGATTGGTCACTGCCAGGGGCAGAAGCCTGGCCTTTGTTCTGGACTATTCTAAAAGTCATCGCAGCAGAGCTGCCAGTGGACGAAAGGCCTCCTGATACTGCTTCACATGTCATTCAGTTTCTCCTCTGCCCTGGCTGCTCCCCTCGCTCCTGGAAAAGAGGTAGTGCCCTGGTGGCTCCTCTGTCCCTTGAGCAGCTTGCAAACGAGTGTCTCCGAGCCTATATCCTGGGGGCCTCACCGAACAAGCAAACATTTAGATTGTATTGCTTACAACCAAGAAAGTCAGATGGTCTTGGGAACTGATCTGCCTTGAGCAGAGGGATGGGGGTCTGTGGCTTTAGCCCAGTGAGCCCTGGAGTTGAGGGGAAGAGTGGCTTGCTGGAGATGACATTGCAAGCGTCATTTCACTAGAGTCTCTCCTGTGATGAAGACCTTTGCTTCCCCTGCCACTCCATCCATATCTGCAGGAACTTGGCTAATGAGCCCACATGTAAAGAGGATTGCCTTGAACTTGTCTTTCTGTGTGGCACATCTCCCCCAGCCCAGCCCAGCCCAGCAACCTGCTGAGCACCCCTACGTGACCCAGTCAAGGCCACACAGAGCATAAGGATTGCCTTGAGGAACCCTGCCCAGATCTCTGATCCCTAAATCATCACATGGAATAAAGCCATTGTTTTAACCTACTAACATTGGGGTCCTTTGCTCCCCAGTAGTAGATGACCCCCTATTCCCTCTACCCTCAGATAGTCACTAACTCAGAGATGTGAAATGGTATTAAATGACTCAGGTGCACTACAGAAATTGGGCAGGCTGGGTGGGGGGTCGGGGAGGACAAGAAAAAATTCTGAGACCCAACTAAGTGCCAGGTCTCGGGCCAAGCACTTCTACTCGGTTCTCTCGGGAGATTTAGTCCCTGGGTCATATAGCAGTGCCTGTCCCCACTCTACAGAAGTGCACGCAGAGGCCTGGAGAGGGGTAGGCTCTACCTAGGGGTAGATAGGTTGCTTGAGGTCACCCCGCCCCCGCAAGCTAGTGGCGTGCCAGCATTTGTGAATGCATGCATGCATTCATTCATTCCCTCAACCAGTCTCTTGTGAGCGGCTACTGCGAGCCAGACTCCACGGGAGGTGCTAGGGAAACATGGGTGATGGAGAGAGTAGACTTGAATCAGAGAGGAGAGTTGGCTGGGGGTTGGGGGCAGGTCTCAATAGGTGGTCAGAATGGGCCTCTCTGAGCAGGGGACATTTGAGCCAGGACGTCTGGGGCTCTGAGGCCCACACGCTGTAGCCCTGGGTCGCAGGCAGGGCTGGGCCGGCTGCGTGGCACCAGATAATGATGCCTCCCTGTCGCCCACGCTGGCAACACCGGCTGCGAATGCCATCCGGCGGCTCCGTGTTAATTGCTCCGGAGCAGAAAGGGCCATATAATTTGGATCAAAAGGCCCCTCTCAGTGAAGTCTAAATTGTTGCACTTCATGCTGCCTGGGGCGAGCTGAGCCAGGAGCACTGCCTCCGGAGTCATGAAGTCATTGCTCGGGCCTCCATTTTGCCACTTGCTCTGTAGGTGGCTTAAACCTTTTCTGGCCTCAGTTTCTTTGCCTATAAAATGGGAGTGAAAAACCGCCCTGATGACCTCATGGCACCATAGGTGAGGATCAAGTCAGGAAGTTGGTTTGAAAATAATTCCATGAACATGTCCCGAATCCTAAGTTCAAGCCACATAGACACTTGGTGTTCTTAAAGATTTTTTAAAATTTATTTATGAGAGAGAGAGAGAGAGAGGCAGAGACACAGGCAGAGAGGGAGAAGCAGGCTCCATGCCGGGAGCCCGATGCGGGACTCGATCCCGGGACTCTAGGATCACACCCTGGGCCAAAGGCAGGTGCCAAACCACTGAGCCACCCAGGAATCCCAACACTTGGTGTTCTTAGAACTTGTCCTGCACATCTATCCATCCATCCATCCATCCATCCATCCATCCATCCATTCAGCATTTCTAGCACACACATTTTGTGCCAGGCATGGGTTCTGGGGTTGCAGAGCTTGCTAGGAGTCACTGGTCTCTATCTAAGAGCTGACTTTCTAGAGAAGAGACAAGCAAGGAAACAAAAAAGTGTGACTAGAAAGCTACAACCTTGCTGGGGAGGGGAGTTGGGGTCTGGGCTTTGAAGCCCAGGAGTCTGCCCCTCAAAAAAGTGTAGCAGGACATCCCAGCAGAGGAAACTACATGAGCAGAGAAGCAACATGCTGCTGTGGGTGCAGTGGGGTGGGGTTGGGGGTAGCCAGAGTGAGCAGGCAGGGGTGCATGCCTGGTGAGGCTGGGAATGCAGGGTCTGGAATAAAGGGGCCTCTGCGGGCTGGCAGAGGAGAGTCTGCACTTGGTCCCTGGGCTACTGGGAGCCATGCAGGAATTCCTCAGCAGGGAAGAGATTGAGTGAGTCTATTCTGGGGGAAGGGGTCTCTTGTAACTGCGTGGAGGGTAAAATGGTGAAAGGCCAATCTGTGGGAGGCAGTTGCAATGGTTTGAACCACTCCTTCATACTCATTGAACACCCACCCTAGGCTTGCCCTGGAGAGGTGCTGGGGGTGCATCAGAAGGCACTTGCACTCCAGCAGGAGAAGGCAAGGAACATAAATGCATGAGGAACGTGGGATGCTGATCAGAACCACAGAGAAAACCACAGCAGGCACGGACAGGTTGGTGCGGTTGCTTGGCCCTGGCTGACCTCTCCGGAACCACAGAGGCTGGCAAGCTAAAAAAAAAACTACATTTCCCAGACTTCCTTGCAGCTAGGAGCCCAGTTAGTTCCACGGAGCCTGTATAGCTGCTGGAGCAGAAGAAAGCTGACCCAGGCAGGGCCTCTCCCCACCACTCTGAGCCACTCTTTGCTGGTGGCCCAGGCGTGTTTTGGCAGCGAGCAGTATTACATTAAGTCTAGGCAGGGACCAACGGCAGGGACAGGGTCCAGCAGTGTGCCTGGTGACCCACGTTTGGGACACTGAACCCCTGACTGTGAGCTCAGGGTCTGCAGAGGCTGTCTCAGTTATCCGAGGCCTGAGGACAAGTGCAGACGGCCCCCCCTTCTCCTCTGGCAAAGAGAATGTCAGGAGTCACCTGGCCAAGGCCAGCAGGGGCTGTGACCCAGCGTTGTGGGAGCCGTGGGGAAGAGAGTGAGGAAGGGACAGCTGAGTAGGACAGCAGTGTGGCCGGGTGGTCACTGTGGTGCCTGGTGCACACTCCACACTCTCCAGTGCGAGGGAGGCCCCGGGGTCTGGAAGGCTGGGAAGTGCTGGCACCTGCTGGGGCGCACAGTGGCTGTTTGCTGATGTGAGTGCTGAGCTGCGCTCCCTGGGAGCCACAGGGCCTCTGCTCTCCGCTTTTCAGCTATGAGGTCTAAAGTGAGTATCTCAACCCTACGTGCCTTGCTTTTCTCATCTCTGAAATGGGAACAGCCCCTCTGAGTGTTTGCCACAGGTCTGGCTCCCTGGGAAACACCCTGCCGTGCCTGTGCAGGAGATGCTAGTGGGGAGAGAGAAGGGGATCCGGAGATGCCGCAGATGCAGCCTGGGTTCCCGAGGAGGGACCTTCGGACAGAACTGTCCCCCTCCCTGGATGAGGGCTGCCCCCCCTCGCCCCCTGGAGCAAGATGGCTCTCCAGCTGAGAGAGAGGGACTCAGGAGACCGCCTCGGCCACCTACCTCCCTACAGCTAAGAACGAGTGTTTCCTCCTGAAGAGGGTGAGGGAGGCGAAACTTGCCGTCCTGTGGGCTTGCTGGGAGACCCCGTAGCTGTTGCTACTTCTCCGTGCGAGGGAAGCCAGCAGCCAGGCTTCCTCTGGTGCGCAGAGTTAGTATCTGTAGGGGAGCTGTGTTCAGGGCTGGCCTACCTGACAGGTCAAGGAGGTGAGGGAGGTGAGGGAGGCAGTGGCCTGGGGCAGAGACAGCCTCGTTCCCATTCTGGAAAGTGCCTCAACCGTGAGCAACAGACCCTCTGAGTGAACTCTGGGGCACTGCCAAGGAGAGAGCGGGGGGCTGCTGGCTACCTTGGCTCTGTCCCGGTTTCCCAAATAAATAAGCTGTGCACTGTGTAATTCCCCCACTTAAAATAAACCCGATTTCCCCGTGGAACAGAAACTACAGCTTAGCATTTCTTGGCAGCCAATGGTTTCCAGAATTTCACGCAGGTTAAAAATAAAAATGCAAAGCATTATGATAATCCCTTCTTCTGTTCTCTCTGCACTTTGCAGTTTGCAAAGTATTTTCTGAGCCATGATTCACCACGGATCCCCGCCACCATCTTTGGAGACTGGTTGTTTTATTCCTCAGGGTGGATAAGGAAACTGAGGCAAGGAGGGGACAGAGTCCACAAGACTGCCCGGGGCCCCTCGGCCCCTGTTGGGCATCCCTCTGCTCAGCTAGTTGTCATGTTAGGGGACAAGGCATGGGGTTTAGAGAATGAGCCCCAGTGTGTGATGTCCTGTGCATGCACTGGGGAAGACTGGGAAGCCATTAAACCTCAAATCAACACAAAGCCATATTTTGAAGTATGGGGAGTTGAGATGGAATAAAAAGGCCACAGGGTGGGGCCACAGGGATCAGTGGGCAGCTCACTCCTGGATCCAGCCCTACCTGGACGCCACACTCCACAAACCTGGAGCTTGAGACATCACAGATAAGAGAGAAAAGGAGCCTGTAAGTTCAGTGGGAAAGACTGGGATCCTCTTTCCACTGACCAGGGACGGTGTGGCCAGGTCACAGGCTGGCGGACAGCTGGGCTCAGGCAACACAGTGATGACCCATCGCAGGGCTTGCCACAATTCAGGTATCCAGAAATGGTGCCTCGAAGAAAGGCCTCTCCCATGGGGGGGGACCCAGCAGAGAATGGGATCGGGGGTCCATGGCCATCGCCACCACGTGTTTCCAGAGCTTTGCACCATGGTCATCAGAGGCCCCCGACCTGACCACACATTTTGCAGAGCTGTCAGCCTCAGGCTCACCATCTGTGCCGTGGACCTGTTATTCAACCTCTCTGAGCCCCAGGTTCTGAATTAATAGCAAGGAACTCAGTGCCTGTGGTTGTTAATCTGGAGTGAAAGTGAGGCAGTCTTAAAGTGTGCTCATAAATCAGCTTCTGGGGAGGACGTGCCGTGATGGGACATGCTGGGCTGATGTCTCCGGGGAGCTCAGCCACTCACAGACACAACAAAATAATATAACTCCTGTCTCCTCTTCCAGGAAGTCCTCCCTGACTGTATCTCTGGGCTCGCACATCCCCACCATCCTGTCCCCTACCATGCCTCTATCATAGCACACATCAACCCACATGTCCAGGGTCCTTTTGTCAGCCTTCCTCAGGACTGGGAGCTCCCTGAGGGGAGTATCTTGTCTTTTTCTCCCTGGAACTCCAGACCTAGCACATTTCCTGGCACGCAGAAGGCTGGATTTCCACCCACAAATAGTTGTCGGATGAACAAAGGTGTGAATGAATGAATTGCATCCTCCAGCAATGCAGTGAGATAGAAGGGAGAGGGAGTAGACAGTGTGACCCCATCTCAGAGGAAGGGAGGTGGAGGCCCTGAGAATGGAATCGGCTCACCTAAGGACCCAGGGAGGCCAGTCAGTGATTGACTCTGGGTGAGAAAGTCTCAAGGACTTTTTGTAGGGCGATAAATCCCGGTGTCGTCCTGTTTCTAACTAACTGCTAAGAGCACTGCTCCATGACCCTGGAGAATGCCTCCTGGCCGGAGAAGAGCTAGCGGAGGCCCGGGGCCTGCAGTGATCCAGGGGGGCAAGAAAGGGCTGCTTCTCAGAAAAGAATGGCGCCCAAATCCCTGTTCACCTCATTTAATGCTCCAAATTTTCTGAGAGGCCTAATTGAACATTCCTTCATGGAACCCTCTAGGTGGAACAATTAAGTGGCCTCTTAGCAGCGAGCAGCTCCCTAGGCAGGCCCCAGATTTATGTCTCATGGGGAGGCAGCCTATTAGCTGTGGCCATAAATCTCGGGGCCCTGGCTGGCAAGGTGGATTTTAATAAAATCATAGGGGACAGAGCCAGGCTGGGGCGGCAGATTTCCGGGGGGAGAGCCAACACTTGCCGGTAATTAATCGGGACGCCTTTGAGCGCTGGGGAAATGCCCAGGATTTTAATGAAAATTCAGGAGCTGGAAGCGGTGACCAGTTGGCAACCAAGCCAGTCTCCCCACTGGGATGGGGATGTAAGGAATTGGGTTGAGGTAGGAGGGGCCCAGGTCACTCCTGCCAAGGGCTCTTGAAGTCAAGGTGATACTCGGTGGACACTGATATAATTGTTCTGTTTGTTTAACTATGAAAATACTTTCATACAAGTTGATAAATTGCTTCTCCAATCCCCTAAAGACCTCCTGCTTTTCAGGGACCCTGTCCAGGAATCCCTGGACCTCCCCCATAATCCAGAAACAAGAGAGTCAATGCCTGGCCCAAAAGGGGCTTCCCAATCCTTTTGGTGGTTCTCAAGACCCTTCTTTACCTGCACATGTTGGGATGTCCCAAGGACCCGTCCAGACACTTCTTCCTTCTCTCCTCTCTGTGTTCTCTTGCAAGTCTGGATCTGCAGCCCATGCCCCCCTTGAGCCCCAGCTCAGGTACCCATGTGCTCCCCAGCAAGTGTCTCTCCAGGACGTAAAGACTGGACAGGCCCCTGCCTCCCCACCCTCACCTCTCCATCCCCATCTTAGCAAAGAGAGCTGCTTCACTCTGTGTGCACAGGCCCTGAATTCAGGCATGTTCTTGGGTCCTCATCCCTCAGGACATCCTGTCGGATGTTCCTCCAAAGCCAGAGTCACCATCCCCCTGGGGGCTGCCCCTGGCCCCCCAGCTCCTGCCCCCAGCCCCTTCCCTTTGTCTTAGCTCAGGATGCCACAAAACACCAGAACCTCACACACCAGGGGTGTTTCTCAAGGTTCTGGGGGCTGGAAAATCCAAGATCGAAGTGCCAGTCAATTTGGATCCTGGAGGACACTTGCTGGTTTGTAGACAGACACCCTCCCATGGGGGGAATGAGAGCTCTCTGGTGTCTCTTTTATTCTAAGGACACCAATCCCACCATGGAGCCTCTCCCTCATGACCTCATCCAAGCCTAATCACCTCCCAGAGGTCCCACCTCCTAATACCATCACATTGAGGGTTAGAGCTTCAACATAGAGACTTTGAGGGGAATATGAACCATCAATCCATGGCACTGCCCTGGGCTTCTGCCTGCTGGACTCCAATCAACTCCTACCTTGTCTCCCCACTTCCATTCTGGTCTACCTGTCTCCTCCGCACAGAGAGTTCTTAAAAATTCAAATAAGGTCAGTCCTCAGCTAGGACTGTGAAAGGCTTGGGATTTTAATCTCTTTGCAAGCTCATGAGTTAGCCCACCAAGGTTTCACAGATGCTGGTAGAAGACATGAGACTCTTGGATCAGAAACAAAGAATAGGGCAGCCGGGGTGGCTCAGCAGTTTAGCGCCGCCTTCGGCCCAGTTTGTGATCCTGGAGACTCGGGATCAAGTCCCACGTTGGGCTCCCTGCATAGAGCCTGCTTCTCCCTCTGCCTGTGTCTCTGCCTCTCTCTCTCTCTGTGTGTCTCTCATGAATAAATAAATAAAATCTATTTTAAAAAATTTTTAAAAAGAAACAAAGAATAGCATATTACCAAAAGCAATAGCCAGTATGTCATTTTCTCAAATTCTCCAGTTCCCACAGGGTGGAGAAACAAGGCCAAGAAATCACTGCACAGAGAGGGGTGCATCACAGGAAAGGAACCCCAAGCTTAGGGAACCTGAATCTTTTATAATGAGCGGTAAGCAAACCTCCCCAACCTTTGTCCTCGAGGGAGATATTTATCTCCATCATACTAGACAGCAAACAAATTGCCCTCTGCTTGGGAGGCAGACAGTATCTTGATCTTCTGAGGCTGCTCGCTACACAAATATCTTTGAAAAAAATAGCGTGGAACAAAGATAATCAGAGCTCCTGACTGTAAGATGTGCAGAAATGTGCCAGACCCATGGAGAATGGTGTCTGAATCAGTTATTTTTTGCTCCATGACAATGTCACTGCAAGTTTAGTGGCTTAAACCAACATATATTTAACATCTCATTATTTCAGACTTCTAACGTCTGAAAATAGTTTAACTGGAGATTTGGCCAGAAAGGAATCTACTTACAAACTCACACAGTTATTGGCAGAATTTGGTTCCTTACGGTTGCAGGACGGAGGGTCTCCGATTCTTGGTAACTGTCGTCTGGATGCTGCACTCAGCTCTTGACGTCCTTAGCAGGTCCCTGCCCAAACCTGGGCATCCCCAGAGTGGAAGTGTGCGTCATCAGAGCCAGCAGCTGGGGAGTTGCTTAGCAAGATGGATGTTACAGTCTTATGTAAACTAATCACATACGTGTAAAATCAGGTGTACAGCCCACCAGCTTTGCCATATTCTGTTGGGTAGAGAAGCAGGTCATAGGTTACTTCCACACTCAGGAGGTGGGGATCATAGGGCTGTTTTGAGAGCCTACTGCCAGAGTCTTCCAATATCCCTTGCTTAAAATCCAATAGCTTACAAGGGGATGGATTTTATGGTAACAGGAATTACAGGGCCTGGCACACAGTAGGCGCTCCATAATGATGTGAACTTGAATCCACTTTGTTCTCAGCAGACAGTGGTTGGGAAACCATTTTGGAAACCATGCAGGAGGCCCTGTATGAGTTTGAGATTAGCAAAGGTTCTCCTCCCTGGGAAGGGATCAGCTACTGCCTCGTGGAGGGTTCCCTGCAATCCTACACTGGAACTCGACATTTCCTCTGATCACTCCTTGCTGAGGAGGTGGGGGGGGACACTCACACTGCTGTGGGTAAAAGCGTGGATTTGGCATCTGTCCCCTGCTGTCATGCCCCCTGCTAATGGCGTGAGATCTGTTCCCCATGAGTCCTTTGGTTCATTTGCAAGGTGGGATGTGGTGCCCGTGCCTCAGATCCTGACCCTGAGCAAGTGTGAAAGCACAGGTACTGAGGAGGGCTGTGGATAGGAAGCAGCACCCGGGGTGCAGGCCAGGAAACTCAGGACAGTCACTGCATTTGATTCTAGGAACTGTCCCCTCAAGAGGGCACGGCTCTCCTCAGTTTCTCCAAGGAAACTGAGACTCATCATTTATTTGTCATCTGTACCGCTTACAAGCATCACGCCCAACAAATGGTATCTGTTTGTTTGATAGCTTTGTTTGGGAATAATCCTAGGAGATTTAAATCCCCACAGAGCACTCCTGCAGATTCCAGACTTCAGTCTCCAGGGGACAGGCAAGCATCTCCATCATCTGGGGCCTTCTGTGCCTGGAAGTGAGGGTGCCAGGCGAGGGGTTGTCAGAAGCAAACCACTCCCTCTGGAGGAGAGCTTTTCCTGAGGCCTAACAGAAATTTCTCACAAGGACCTCTTGCTGGGCTTCTGGGTCAGGAAGCATACCGTCTGATAGGGAGAACTGGAAAGATCGCCTTCCCTTCCCTGCTAACCACTGACCATGTTGCCCCATCTGCAAAAAAGGGGCAAAGGTCTCTGCCTTTAGGTGTACTTGGGCGGACACAATGATTGAAGAGTGAAAGATGCATTGTCTGTCTGCCTGTCTCCGGGAGCAGAGGTGGGGCACATGAGATGCTGCTCTGATCCCCACCCCACTGTTGACTCCCAGCTTGAAAACAGAGGAACTGGTCTAGCAACAGGACTTTCAGCATGGAGATGGAGAGGCAGTCCCGGCAGGGCAGAATTAATCCTTCAGGTGGGGACACCCAGACATCTCCAAGCTGAAGAACATCAGGAATTTGGGTGGGGATGACAGGTACTAGTGGACAGCTATTTAAAGACTTCCCAGTCCCTCGATCCAGGGCTCTGGGAGGCCCTCAAGGCCCTTAAAGACGTCACTCATCTGCATGGAACTGAGAGATCTTCTAGAGCAGCTGGTGACTCTCATTTTTACACACGAGGAAACTGAGGCCCAAAGAGGGTGAGTGTTTTGTTCAAGGCCCCCGGGACAGGCCAAGCACCTCGACTTCCCAGAGGCCCAGCTCTGCCACGGGATGAGGTTATAAACGGACTCCTTCTGTGGTTTCACCTGAGCCTCCTGCTGATCCCTGGTGTTAGGGCTCGAATGTCACTTCTCAGAGAGATCATCTCCCACCTCTTCCCAGGGGACCCTTCTAGTGGCCCAGAGCAGCCTGTTCCTCTAGCAAACCCTCACACGTCTTACGGAAGCTTCTCCACTGAAATCTTCTTTCCCCGTGGAATGTCAGCCTCCTCTCTTTTGCTCCTCACCTGTGCTCCAGAGGGCCTGGCACTGTGGGGCGGAGCCAATGCACACACGAAGCTATTTTTATGCACCATAAAGCCAGCATTCAGAGCGGGACCATGTAGGCTCTTTAGTGCTACACTTGGTACTGTGCCCCGTGTCCCCCTAGTCTCCTCGCGTTCATCCTCTTGGTTTCTGGTGACACGCCCAGCTCCCAGACATCACTCTGAGAGTTGTGCCTTGTCTACCTCACTTGTTTCTCCGGCAACCCTGTCATAGCTCCGCACACACCGCAGGTGCTCATGGAGCAGCAGGTGCCACAGGCGGAGTGTGAAAGAGGCCTAGCTTTAAATCCAGCGCTACCACCTGAGAGCCGCGGGGCCTTGAGGGAGCCTCTCTACAGGCTTCAGCTTCTTTGTCTGCAAAATGGGAAACACCCCCCTAGGCAACGCAGATGGGTGACAAGAGACGGTGTCATGACAGGGCTTTGGCGCATAGTAGTTGCTCAACTGCCTGAGTCCTCCTAGTGCCCTGCTTAGAATCCGGTCACACAGCACACCAACCCAGTGCTTCCACCCCACCACGTCCCTTCAGCCTCGGGCCTTCCGTGATGACCTCACGGCTCTGTACCTGCCACCCCGCCTGCCGATCACTTTCTGTCCTCCGAAGGACCAGCTGTGCTGACTACAGCCAGGCCTTCTCACGCTGGGACTTCTGCTGCTCTCCAACCCGCGGAGACTTCACTCTCAAGTGGTGCCTCCACTAGGAAACCTGCCGTGGCCACCCTCACGGGTGGATCCAATCCCTCCCTCGCTTGCTACTGCCAACCTGTGGATCCATGAGTCTGTGTGCCTGTCTGTCTGACCCACTGCTGCTCGACGGCTGCGTCTCCAGGACTTGGCACAGGCCGGGCCCAGCCACGCGCCCTAGGCAACCTTCCACACAGATCTCCGCGCCCGGGAGTGGAGATTCGGTGTATCCTCTAGATCAGATCCAGTCAAAAGCCATGATGCCTCCCTGGCTCCCAGTCTGCCCACTTAGCTCTCTGCTGGTATCTTTTCCCTCCTCAAACCCAACGGAAACCCCCACCCACCCGCCACAAGGAAATAAGGCTCTGAACCAGCTGCCGGGCCGCCTAAGAGTAAAGCAGCATAATTATATCTTAATAATTGTTTTGCAGCATAGGATTTATAATTACTAAATGTGTGGTAACTGCTCCTTAAATGCCCATGCTCTTTAAAAAACCTAATTTATAATTTAAAAAGCTGACACTTCTCCGAGCGCTTTATTTTATCTTGTCGGGAGTAATGGAAGAGTAAGTTATTGAAAACCTTTATTTTTCATTAGCCTTAAATTCAACGACAATTAATGTGCCCAATTTGATTATAAACTGCACAAATTAAACAATAAAGAGCTGTCTAATGAGAAATTAATTATGAGGAAGGGAAGGGGAGCCGGGCTGGATAAAAGCAATAACTTATGGCCCGTGGCAGGATGTGTCAGGTTTTAAAGGAGATGAAGGGCCCTCTCCTCAATGTGTGTCTTTGCTGATAGGACCCATCACAGATCAGTTGATCCAGAAACCATAACAGGCTAGTAATTGAAACTGCCAAAATCAATACTGCTGACAGCCTTAATTAAATTAAATATGGCTGTGATGGGCTCCCAGCGCCCGGCAGCCGCGGGCCACTTGACCCTCCGGCTGTGCACGCCTGATCGAGTGCGGCCGTGGTGTGATGGATCTGACCCCAGGGGACAGTTGGGGACCGGGCTCCCGCAGAAACAGGCTCCAAGAGGAAAGAGGCCGGCGCCCCGCCCCCTGCTGCCGGCTGGCCCCCGTGGCTGCGGACTGGGGCCGGGATGCTTTCCCCCTGAAGGGCTGGCTCCTTCTGTCGGAAGGTGGGAGCTCTGTGTCCCGTGGCATCTAATCTGGGGGGACAGAGAAGCCTCTCAGGTTGGAGGAGATGAAAAGTGAAAGCGCTGCTGAGCCCCTCTGTGACAAAACGGGGCTGATTGCCACCCCTTCTGAGAGAGGCAAGGGAGCCTCTCTGGATTGAATTTTAATCCCAGGCCTGCGCTTAGGACTCCAGGGACCTTCCACAGGTTACTTAACCCTGCCAAGCCTCATGCTCCTCTTCTGCAAAATGGGTACATGTGCCAGAGGATTGTAAGAGATGGTGTGTAAAATGCACAGGGTAGGATGGGGAGCCCAGCCATCCCATTTTGCATCAAGCAAGTGGAAGCCCAGAGAGGTAATGTGGTCATTCAGATCACTCAGGCTCAGAATCAGAACCTTGACCCTGACCCAGGGTCCTTTCTTTATCACTGTGGTGCTGCCCAAGAACTAAACACCTATAGTGTTTGGCAAGCACTTTTTGACCCATGCAGAATCCTAACCTAGGAGAAAGGTATGGGGTGTCAGCTCCATTTTACAGATGAGAAAACTGAGGTTCAAGCCGGCTAAGGAACTTGTTCAGAGTCATATACAGTCAGCCAGTGCTGGAGCAAGGGCTACACCTTGCAAACCCAGGGAGCACAGGCTCCAAAGATGGAAACCAAGGATGAATGGAGGAACCCTAAATCCTTGACTGGGAGGCCCTGATGACACCCAGCACTGCCAAGCTCCCTAGAATCTGGAACCTTCTCTTATACCCCAGAGCTCTGATCAATGGTGAATCCTGCAAAGAAGAAATATAAAGCCAACAGCTGCTGAGTGTTGGTTTTGTAGATGCTCTTATCATTCCTTTCCACAAAAACATCATCAAGTTAATGATAATGAAAAACCACGGAGAGATCTAGGTCACACACTTCCCTCCCATCACTACTGCAGATTTGGGGTTTGATACATTCAGTTCCTTAGATACCCTACAGCAGGGCTCCACCGCACAGGCTAGAGAGAACTCTGGATTTTTTATTTTTAAGATTTTATTTATTTATTCACGAGAGACACAAAGAGAGAGAGGCAGAGACATAGGCAGAGGGAGAAGCAGGGATCCCAATGTGAAATTTGATCCCAGGACCTCGGGATCACGACCTGAGCCAAAGGCAGATGCTCAACCACTGAGCCACCCAGGCGCCCCAGAACTCTGGATTTTTAATCAAAAGCCTTGGGTGGGTTCCTATCCTGACTCCATCAGCTGTGTGACCTTGAGTATGTGACTAAACCTCTCTGTTTCTCTTCTCATCTGCCCATGAGAACAAGAGTGGACGCTCTGCTTCCCTCTCAGAGCTGTTGCATCACTGAGGCAGCACTGCCAAGAAAGTGCTCCATAAACCAGACAGTCTGGCACACACGGGATCTCCCATGTTCATTCTGACTCTAATCCTCCGCTTGCCTTAGCCGTGGGTTGACGGAAGGGAAAAAAAATTCGCGATCGTTTTCTGAGATATTGTTATTTCCTTGCCCCCCAAATCAACGACTATCAAAAAAAAAATCTTCGCTTCATAAACATTGGTTTTCACCATAGGAAGCTGAACAAATAAATATCTTCACAGTTTGCTCGGCTGTCGGCTGGCTTGAGCTGACTTCTTAAACGACATGAAATAGGCGGCTCGGGTAACCCAATGTTTATGTCAGCGCTAACAAACTGTCCCTTCATTACAGGCCTGCCGGAGATCAGAGGCCCAGATGATTGAAGGAGACGCCTTTGAGATGCCCACGCCGTTGCCGTGACAACTCCCAGAGGGCGGGAGGGAGGGGGCCGCTGCTTGTCGGCGGGACAGGCTCCCGGCTCTCCAGCCCAGAGTGGGGGTGATCCTGCCCAGGGCTGCTTGGCTGGGGGCTCTGTGCACAGTCAGCACCTCTGCGGGCCCGCCCCCCGCCACCGAGGCCTTGGTGAAGGTGGAATCTTGGAGGGCGGCCCGGGAGGCCGAGGGGCCGTGAGGGTCAAAGCCACTTTTTTTAAGGCCAGTGAAAGAGCAATGAGGGTAAACATGCCCAACAATGATGGACACTATTAATGGTTCCCTGCCATGGTTCTTGCACGGGGCTGAGGGCTGGGGCTTTGCATCCGAGCGATCTGGGTTGAATCCCAGTCCAGCTGTGTGACCTTGAGCAAAGTCACTCGACCTCTCTGAGCCTCAGATCTAACAGCTTCTGCCTTATAGGTGGCGGCGAAGGTCACAGGCAGCCCTATCCCAGGCACCACACACAGGTCAAGCTCGTGGGCTCTTGGGGCCACACGACCAAGCTCTGGACTCCATCTGCTACTCTCTAGCTGTGTGATCTTGGGAAGTCTCCTAGCCTCCAGAGACTGTTTCCTCATCTAAACAAGGGAGGAAACAGCATCCAGTGCACATGAATTGATATACGTAAAGCACTGATGTAGCTGATAAATATTACTCAGTACAAGAAATGTCAGGTTTTAGTGGGGGGGGGGGCGTTCCTGGCACCCCCCCCCAGTCGACCCTTTGAGAGAAATGCAAAGCTCACGAGGCTCCTGGAGGCCGGATGCCTCCTCCAAGCGAGGCTGCAGCATCTTGTTGTTGCAATTTACATCTCAGCATGTGTGAGTGCAAAGTGGTACTCGGTCCAGTGTGAAGCACGGTGGCTGCTACAGGGAGGAGTACCACACACTCACACTCACACACACACACACAGCCATATATCATGACTTGCTGGTGAAATTATGGGTCCACTGGGAAAAAAATTGCAACAGGGAGGAAAAAATGCCCACGGAATCAGAGCCCTTCCGTCACTGACTCAGGTAGCCGCTGGCTACAGGCTCGCTCTGCAGCTTCTTGGGGCTCCAGGAGGGAGGAAGCCAGTGGAATTTGCTCTCCTGGCCTGGGGCTGCGTGAGTGTGAACAGCACCGAGGAAATGCAGGTGGGCGGTTAGCTTGATGAGGTGGGGGGGCAGATTTCTTAACTGAGCTTGGCTACAGAATATATTCTGAAATCTCTCTGCTAACTCATTCATTCATTCATCCAGCCTGGTGTCACTGGGCTCCTACTCTGTGTGCCATTGTGCTAGCACTGGGGATGCTGGTCGATAAAACATTCTTCCCTTGCAGAACATGGACCACCAGGTGTGAAAAGGAGCCTGAAATCGAAACCCCAATGAGATATCACCTCCCCGCCTCCCATTATCAAATGGGATGGCTATGATCAAAAATAAAACAAAGCAAGGAAACAAGTGCTGGTGAGGGCGTGGAGAGTTGGAACCCTTGTATGTTGCTGGAATATAGAACAAAGCAGCAGCTAAAGAAAACTTAAACACAGAACTGCCGTAGGACACAGCGATTCTACTTCTGGGTGTGTACCCAAAGAACTGAAAGGGGGATCTCAGACAGAATATGTGCACACCCATGTTCTTGGCTATTCATAATAGCCAAAAGCTGGAAACAACCCAAAATGTTCATCAGCAGATGAATAGATGAGTAAATGTGGTCTATCCATCAGCTCTAAAAAGGAAAGACATTCTGACACAGGCTACCACGTGGATGAACCTGGAGGACGTCACGCTCAGTGAAATAAGCCCGTCCCAGAAGGAATACTGCATGGTTCCACCTACATGAGGTCCCTGGAGTAGTCAGGTTCATAGAAGAAAGTAGGTGGTGGGTGCCGGAGGCTGGGGGAGGGGACAGAGGAAGTGTTTCATGGAGACAGAGAATCAGTTTGAGAAGATGAGAAAGTTCTGGAGATGGATGGTGGGGATGGTTGCACAATACTGTGAATGTACTTAATACCACTGAGCTGTACACTTAAAAATGGGTAAAATGGTAAATCCTATGTATATTTTATCACCAAAAAAAAAAAAAAAAAAAGGAATCTGGACAAGAAATCAAAGGTACAGTGGGGATGCCTGGGTGACTCAGCAGTTGAGCAACTGCTTTCAGCCCAGGGCATGATCCTGGAGTCCCAGGATCAAGTCCTGCATCAAGCTTCCTTCAGGGAGCCTGCTTCTCTCTCTGCTTATGTCTCTGCCTCTCTCTCTGTGTCTCTCATGAATAAATAAATAAAATCTTTAAAAATAAAAATAACAAAGATACAGTAGATGGAAGGGCTACTTCTCAATGTCCACAATAGCCAAACTATGGAGGGAGCCTCGGTGTCCGTCGAAAGATGAATGGATAAAGAAGACGTGGTCTATATATACAATGGAATACTACTCAGCCATTAGAAATGATGAATACCCACCATTTGCTTCAAGGTGGATGGAACTGGAGGGTATTATGCTGAGTGAAGTAAGTCAATCAGAGAAGGACAAACATTATATGGTCTCACTCTTATGGGGAATATAAAAAATAGTGAAAGGTTGTAAAGGGGAAAGGAGAGAAAATGAATGGGAAAAATTAGAGAGGGTGACAGCACATGAGAGACTCCTAACTCTGGGAAATGAACAAGGGGTAGTGGAAGGGGAGGTGGGCAGGGGGATGGGGTGACTGGGTGATGGGCACTGAGCGGGGGCACTTGACAGGGTGAGCACTGGGTGTTATACTATATATTGACAAATCGAACTCCAATAAAAAATATACAAAAAAAATCTTGAAAGAAAATAAAAGAAGAAGAAGATGCAAAGAAGACACTAGGGCACACCAATGTCTGATTAAAGGAAATTGCTCGTGCAAAAAAAGATTGGAGAACAAATTTATACTCACTGTATTTCCTCAAATCTAAGATACCATTGATTGTAAGATACGCATTATTTAATACATACTACGTCAGAAAGAAAAAATATAGCCAAAACGATAATCAAAGCTTTCCTATCACATAGAATTCTTATTTTATACTTCTTGAAAAAATTATTTTAGACAGAGAAGACATTAATTGCTGTTGTTTATCAGTCTTGTACATATAAAATATACGTATATATGAAAATAAATTTGTTAAACTTCTTAACATGCAAAAAAAAAAAAAAAAGGAAGGGCTACTTCTAAATATCAGAGGCTAGCCATAGACCAACTAGCCAGCCAGTTACAATCTATAAAGTGCCTATTGTGTGCGATCTTGTTAAAATGCTGTTTTGGATTCAGTAAGGCTGGGCTCTGATTTCTAGCCTGCATTTCTTTCTTTCTCTCCTTTTAAAAAAAGTTTTATTTATTTGAGAGAGAGAGAGAGCACGAGCATGGTGAGGAGCAGAGGGAGGGGGGAGAAGCAGGCTCCCTGCAGAGCAGGGAGCTCAGTGTGGGGCTGGATCCCAGCACTCTGGGATCATGACCTGAGCCAAAGGCAGATGCTTAACTGACTGAGCCACCCAAGTGCCCCTCTAGCCTGCACTACTAACAGGCTTCCAGATGACGCCAAAATGCTATCACTCCATGCATGGCGAGGGTTCAGACCCATGTGTGCCTGGCTCACCTCATTGAGAGGGGCCCTGCGGTTTGGACAGTGGACAGAAGCTTGGTATCGGAGAGTAGAACCACTGCTTCATTGCTTGTAGTAGTCAGGGTTCTCCAGGGGGAGAGAGGAGGACGGAGGGAGGGGGCAGGGAGAGATTTGAAGGAGTTGGCTCATGCAGTTGTACGGGACGGCAAGTTGGAAATCTGTAAAGCAAGCCAGCAAGCAGGAAAGAGTTGATGTTGCAATCTTGAGGCCAAAATCTGCAGGCTGGAAACTCAGGCAGGGTTTCCATGACACAATCTCAAGGAGTATTCCTTCTTTGAGAAACTTGGGTCTTTGCTCTTCAGGCCTTCAGCTGATTGCGTGTCGCCCACTCACATTATGGAGGCTCATCTGCTTCACTCAGTCCACAAATTTGAATGTTCATCATATCTTAAAAAAGTAACCTTCACGGCCATGTCTACACTAGCGTTCGATCAAACAAGTGGGCCTCACGGCTTAGCCAAGTTGATGCATGATATTAACCACCGTGCAGCTCGCTGGCCGGCAGCTGAGCTGGTCTGGACCTCGGCACTGACCTTTGGTAAAATGGGGATAACCCAGCTCATGGCATGCGGTGACTGGGAGGCCTCAAATCAAATCAGACAGTGCCTGGCACACCAGAAGTTAGAAGCAAGCGTCTGATCCTCCCGGCCTCCTCCCAGGGCACGCTGAGCTCAGGAGCCAGGGCTCGTGTGTGACACCCGGCACCTGTGCTCCCCTCGGGAGCCCAAGAAGGCATGGAAGGTGAGAGCCAGGCCCAGGCTGATGGAGGCAGGGGGTCTTTTCCAGAGAGAAGGTAGAGGCTACGTGGCCTTCCAGAGACGGAGCCCCTGCAGGAATCTGTAGGGCGCTGCAGAGCTGCAGTCATGTCTCTGAGGTTGAGGCCAGAGCCCCTTGGATTCAGGCAGCCCTCCAGAGAGCAAACCTGAAGTCCCTTTCCGCGTTATTCCACAAGGGACCGCCCGCCCGAGGCACATCTGCCTGTGTTCCGTGGGAAAGGGGATGTGTGTTTATTGATTTTGCAGTTTGGGTCCAAGGCTCTCTTCGCAGCCTATCCGGGCCTCCAGACCCAGCCTCCAGCTCTGAGCCTTCCCAGCAGCTCCCCCATCTCAGATGACAGTGTCGGTAACGCGGAACTGTCCGCAGCCTGTACTGCATCGAGGGGTGTCCCCCCAGATTCACGTGCACCTGGAGCCCGCACACGTGGCCTGCTTTGGAGCCGGGTCTTTGCGGGTGTGATTCGCATGAGGCCGTGCCGGATGGGCTGTGTCCGAATCCAGCACGACGGGTGTCCTTGTGGGAGCGGGAGAGACACGGGGGCACCCGGAGAAGGCAGAGCCCAGCGTGTCACGCCTACAAGCCAAGGGTTGCTGGGAACCTTCTGGAAGCTGGAAGAGTTAAGGAGGGACTGTTGCCTAGCTTCTTCGGAAAGCATGATTTTGAGGACTCCTGGTCTTGATTTTGGGCTTCCATCCCCCAGAACAGCGAGAAACAATTTCTGTTGTTGGAACGACCTCCATCAGCACCCCAAACTGTGGTTGTCACCGCATCGCCTGAAACAGTTCTGCAGCAGCTCCCAGCCACCCCGTCACATGCAGAGCCCCCCAGACTGCCCGACTCCCGTCTCAGGGAGGTCTCGCCCTCTGGAAGCCCCTGGGAGCCCCCCAGCTCTGACCGCACCCGCTGTCTCTGCCCGGACCTGCCCGCCACCCCAGACAGCAGGTGCCCTTGGCTCTCGGCGCTGCCTGGCACACGGGACAGGCCCCCCAGGTGAGTGTGGCCCCTTCCCTGTGACCCAGAGTCTGGAGGGCGGACCTCACCCGCCCCCCGCTGCCAGGGCCTGGGCTCAGCTCTGCAGTGACAAAGTGTTTATTTGGGGGCACAGCTGACCTGGAGGTGTAAACACATACCTGCTGGAGACACAGCCATTCCTATCTTGGACTCAAAATAAACTCATTGCTGTAATTGATGGTCTCTGCACATCCCAGGCCTTTATTAAACTGGCAGGACCTCTGAAGGGCAGGGAAGGTCGCCCAAGGGCATGGACCAGGGCTCCCGAGTTCCCTGGGCCGGCTTCTCTCACCCCCCCAGCCCCTGGTAAGGAGAGCAGATCCTCCTGCTCCTCCGCCCCATCCCTCTCCCCTCCTCCCCTTCCTCCCTCTCCCTCTACTCCTCCTCTTTTTCCCTTTCCCTTCTTCTCCCCCTCTCCCCCTCCCTCCAACCCTCCTCTTCCTCACTCTCCTTCCTTCCATCCCTCCTCCTTCCCCTCCGCCTCCCTCCATCCCTTTTTCCCTTTCCCTCCTTTTCCCCCCCTCCATCTCTCGTCCTTCTCCCCCTCCCTCCATCCTTCCTCTTCCTCACTCCCTCCCTCCTTCCCTCCTCCAGACTTCCCTGGCTTTAAAGGGACCACTCTCATCCACAGTCACCACACCCCAGGAGCCAGGAGCTGGGCAGGTTTTCTCAACTCGATCCACTCCTCGCCACCCACATTTTCATATCTTTTGAAGTCTGCCCCCCCATCCCCATGGCCCTCCCTGTATTAGGAAACAGCCCCCGAAACTGCTCTCACTCCCTCCCTCTCCAGAGCCATGTTCTTCACTGAGTCACAAGTGTGTCTCTGCATACAGGAGTCGGTCTGGTCTGGTGCCTCCCCCGGCACAAGCCCTTTCATGGCTCCTGATGGCCTCTGGGTTAGAGCCACGATTACTCAGTCTCACGACCAAGTCCTTTGAGCTGTGGCCACGCTCCTCCTCGGCCACCTCCCAGGGCTGCCTTCACGGTCTGTGTCCACTCCATCCAGACCGAGTCCCACAGCAAAAGTTGAACCCCAGGCCTTTGAAAACATTGTCCCCTCTTCCCCAGGGTTTCTCTTCTGCTCATCCTTCCAGGCTGGAACCAGATGTCTGCTCTCTCCTGAGTCCATCCGACCTCGGAGTTGCAGACCTGCCTGCGGCATTCCCAGCCCCCTCTGTGGCAGAAAGATGACAGGGCCGAGGACTTGCTAGTGGAGGGCTCCTGTGGGCCAGCCCTCACCCCACCAGCTCAGCAGGGAAACCTGCTCCTGCCCTTCCTAGCCAGTGAGTGAGCACCCTCGTTGTCATGACAATGTAAAGCAGCTGGCCCCAGGAGCCTGGCCTGTCCCCAGCACATTGTGGACCTGTTCCCCTTCTTGAGGATGAAGAGAAAATAAATGTCTGATTTGTCTTTGAGTCCCTAGAAGCTAGTCTGAGTCTGAAACAGACTATGTCAATAAACGTTGGTTGGACAAAGAAGAGAAATAATTAGGAGTGTAAAGAACAGACAACAGATGAAAGAGAGGAAGCAGGGAGGATGGAGGCCGGAGAAGACACAGAACACACACACTCATCTCAGAGCACGCTCCCAAGGCACGCACCGTGGTACCCATTTTATGGCTGTGGAACCTGAGGCCAGAGGAGTCCAAGGGAAATGCCCCCAAATTACACATACGTTTGAACCTGCGACTACATCTGTCTTCATCTTTGAGTGATTTATGGTCACTTTCATGAACCTGCTCTCTGTGCCCCATCCCTGCACCACTGTTTTCCGATGCTGCTTCCAACGTACAAATACAGCTCATTTTTCTCTTTATGAAAGGAGCGTGTGCTTGTTTTCAAAGAATTAAGAAACTAAAGAAAAGTATTTTTAAAATAAAAAAAGATTTATTTATTTTAGATGGAGAGTATGCAACTAGAGGGAGTGCAGGGGGGTGGGCAGAGGGAGAGAGAGGGGGGAGCAGACTCCCCATTTAGGGCTCAGCCTGTCTTCGCAGGGCTTGATCCCAGGATCCTGAGATCATGACCTGAGCCGCCACCAGGAGTCAGACACTTAACAGACTGAGCCACCCAGATGACTCCGACACCTGAAAAGTATTTAAAGCAACAAATATAATTTCCATGGATCTCATCACCCCAGGACAAGAGCCGTTAAAATTATTATGTTTTCTAGGGGCAGATAGGTGGCTTAGTTGGTTGGGTCTTTGATTCTTGATTTTGACTGAGGTCATGACCCCAGAGTCCTGAGATGAGCCCCGCGATGGGCTCCCTGCTCAGCGGGGAATCTGCTTCTCCTTCTCCCTCTGTGTTTGTGCATCCTCTCTCTAATAAATAAATAAATAATTTTGTAAAATGTATTATATTTTCTAGCCTTTCTTCTGTTTGTTGCCTAAGTGGTTAGCAGATTTCTATGCCATTTTAAATCCTGCTTTTTTCATGTAATACCACATCATAAGCATGTCTCCTCATCGTTAGAAATTCTACCTAAGTACAGCTGTTAACTTGCTAAGCACTCACTAAGCGCCAGGTCCCGTTGTAGGTGTGGGTCGACATTCATAATTGACTGTGAAGATGCACCCTAATTATTTAGCCTTCTCCTATGGTTAGGCATTTAAGCAGCTTTGGCTTTTCACTATGGTAATAGTTCCATAACAAACTTTTATGAGCATGATTGTTTATCCTTGCTTGGTTAAGCAATTCGGTTTGAAAAGTCAACCAAAAGTCTTGCAAAAGACTGGATTGTGTCCCCCCCCCCACCAAATTCCTACAGCTCTCCCTCAGCTTGGAGTTACACACCCTGATCAACCCATCATAAGTTGAAAATATTAAGTTGAAAATGCATTGAATACACCTGACCCGACAAATGTCACTAGCCTACCTTAAATGTGCCCAGAACACTTGCATTAGCCTATAGTTGTGCAAAATCACCTACCACAAGCCCATTTTATAATGAAGTGTTTGATATCTCATATAATGTGTTGAATGCTGTACTGAAAGTGACAAACAGGATAGTCATTTGCCCTCATGGTCATGGGGCTGACTAGGAGTTGCACTCACCGACCCTGCAGAGCATCACGAGATAGGGTCACACCACATGTCGCTAGCCCAGGAAAAAAGATCAAAATTCAAAATTTAAATTACAGGTGCTACTGAATGTGTATCACTTTCACATTCACCATTGTATATTCGAAAAATCGAAAGTTGAACCACTGTAAGTCAGGGATGGTCTGTATACTGCTGAGCCACCCACCCAGGCATCCCTGTTTTGGAGATCCTTGCAGGATTTCCACAATACCCTCTTCATCCGCAGCGATGATGACGTTCACTGGTTGAGTAATTCATTACATCACAGTATGTGAGATCAAGCTCCTGAGAAGCTCTGGCACTCCGGGGGGTGGTACCATTGGGTAAGTCCTGTCTTTCTATGGGTCTATGGGTTTCCTCTTCTGTAAAGTGGGGATGGTGACATATTCCTCAGAAGTCCCTGTGAACTGAGACTGTTAGCCACGAGAGTTTGGTGCAAGGGACATGCTTCACATGGTGTGTTTTTGGCATTATTGCCGTGAGAAAATCATAAGCACTCTTGTCAGAATTATATTCGGGCAGACCAAGCCTTCCACCTTCTCAGAACGAACAATCAATCAGTCTCCTCAATGAAAGCTTGGACCGGCTTTCCTAAAGCGGATAGCACCACATCACCCAGGAGGCTTGTTTAAAATGCAGATTTCTGGCTCAGGGCCAGGTATACGGAATGAGACTCTTTAGGATTGGACCCTGGGGTGGGCATTGTCACATGCCCTGGAGAGATTCAGGCAACTACCTCCCTGGCACATTAATCATGTTAATGAGACTCTCATCAGCTCCTGCTCAGGAGCATTTACCCAGCTCCAGGCATAATGCTAAGGACACATGGTGGATGATCTCAAACCACCCACAGCACCTCCATGCCAGGTGGGCCCCGTAGTGCCCCCATTTGACAGAAAAGGACAGTGAGGCTCAGACAAGTTGTCACTGGCTCAAAGACATGCTGAAGCTAAGTTTCCAATCTGGATTTTATTTTGAAAGGCTATACTGCTATCAACTGCATCATCGTATGCACCCACTTATTCAACAGATGTTTATTAAATGCTCTAAGTGCCAGGTTTGGTCTAGGCACTAGAACCCAACAGTGAGCAAAACAGGCAAGATTTCTCCTCACACTGCAATCATGGGAAAGAGGCATTTGAAACATATACTGGTCAGGATAGGATAGGTTTTGCTGCAATAACAACACTCCCCTCAATCTCCATGCTCAAAACAACAGAAGTATTTCTTTAAAAAAAATTTTTTTTTCATTTATTTTACAGAGAGAGGGAGAAAAAGAGCACAAGCAGAGTGTGGAGTAGAGGAAGAGAGAGAAGCAAAATCCCCATTGAGCAGGGGCTTGATCCCAGGATCTGGAGATCATGACCTGAGTTGAAGGTAGATGCTTAACCGGCTGAGCCACCCAGGCAGCCACAACAAAGTATTTGTTACTCACGCTACACAGCCATTGTGGGTCACCAGCACCTCTGTTCATCACTCAGGGACCAGAGGGCGTAGTTATCTCTCAAACACCACTGGTCATCATGCCTGTGAGACAGAGTGTTCTGGAGGGCTGCACAACAGCTAAGTCTCTCCCCAGAGTGACACAGTCAGTTCTGCTCAAAGATCACTAGTTAAAATCAGTCACATGGCCCTATCCACCCAGGAGGCGCCAGGACTGGCTCTGTTAGGACCTGCCATGTGCCTTGGGGCAGGGAAAACATCTCAAGAAGTAAATTGCTGGCAAAGGAAGAAACTCATTTACAATCAGGATGGCTGCCAGCAAGGAACTAAACCAGGGTTTGGGGGGCTCCTGGGTGGTTTGGGATGGTTAAGCATCTGCCTTTGGCTCAGGTTGTGATCCTGGGGCCCTGGGATGGAGTCCTGCATTGGGCTCCCCTTAGGGAGGCTGCTTCTCCCTCTGCCAGTGTCTCTGCTTCTCTCTGTCTCTCATGAATAAATAAAATCTTAAAAAAATAAAAATAAACCAGGGTTTTGAGAGAAAGAGATGGGAGTGCACAGGGCAGGGGTGTCTTAGATGGGACGGTCTAGGTAAGTGATGTTGAAGCTGTTGAAGGAGTATCAGCTTTAGATTAAAGGAGACCACTGCTTTGATAAAAATTTCTTTTTTGGTGAATAATGTGGATTTATCAGGTTTGATTTGTTGAGAAAGACCAAAAGATTTTGACTCTATTCCTGAGTGTGTTATATTCTCCTGAATGGCCCTGGAAAAGCCTCTGTCCTTTCTGACTTGTTTCCTCATCTGTAAAATGGGCATGATGGTCCTGCTAACAGGTCCAAAATTGGGTGCCCCCATGACAACTTGAGCTAAAGAGCTATTGCTGTTGCTGCAGTCGAATTCATGGCCAGCATGTTTTTCTTTTCTTTTTTTTCTTCCTTTTATTTATTCATTCTTTTTTTTTTTTTTTTTTTTTTTTTTTTTTTAGAGAGAGAAAGAGTGTGGTGTGTTTGTGCGTGCAGAGGGAAGGGAGGGACAGAGGAAGAGGGAGAGAGAGAATCTTTTTTTTTTTTAAATTTTATTTACTTATTCATGAGACACACACATAGAGAGGCAGAGACACAGGGAGAGGGAGAAGCAGGCTCCCCAAGGGGAGCCCAATGTGGGACTCGATCCCAGGACCCTAGGATCACGACCTGAACAGAAGGCAGAAGCACTCAATCACTGAGCCACTCAGGCGTCGCAGAGAGAGAATCTTAGGCAGACTTCGTGCCCAGCATGGAGCCTGATGTGGGGCTCCATCTCAGAACCCTGAGCTCAAGACCTGAGCTGAAAGCAAGAGTCAGATGCTTAACTGACTGCGAGCCACCCAGGCACCCAAATGGCCAGTATTTTTAAATTAGGAAATTTATAATAATATTTAGGTCTATGACTCCTTCTCAAATAGCAGTGGGGTAGGCATGCCCAGGCCAGGACTCCCACATGGCACCAGCTACTATACTGTGAGTCAGTGTCCTCCTCCCCAAGGGGCCTGTCCTGTCTGGGTCCACATGACCCTACCCTGCCCGAGGTCGATCTGCCCACTTGGGTAAGTAGGTTTGCTGTCTCTGACCCCCGAGGTCCTCTGGGGTTCCCTTGCAGTGTTAGGAATCTCGGGAGCCTGTATACTTGCTCAGTGAGAGCTGGGAAATAGTGTGTGTACATGAATGCGCAAGTCAGCTGTGCAAATACCCACATGGTATATGCGGTATGAGTGTGTGATCAAGTGTATGTGTGTGTTAGTACTGTGTGTGACTGTATTACTACTGTGTGTGTAGACATGTACGCATGTATGTGGTGTGAGAGTGCATGTATGTGTTACATGTGGTGTATGTGTGTGCAGTGTATATGCATATGTGCTCATGTATTGGTGTTTGTGTATTGTGATACGTGTGTGTGCATGCATGTGAGTTTGTATGCATGTGTGTGGTGTGTGAGAGTGCATGTGGGGGGTATATGAGTGTGTGCATGCATGTGAGTGTATGTGGTATGTGAGTCCACAGGCATGAACGTGGGGTGAGTGTGGTGCATGAGTGTGTATGCGTGTATGTGGGGTGTGTATGTGGTATATGTATGTGCATGTGTGATGTACGTGTGCATGCATGTGAGCGCACACCGAGTGCGCATGTGTTTTAGGAAGGATGACATTCAAGAAAACAATTAGAGGTTGCAAAACCAAGATTATGGCTGATTGCTTCGGAATTAGAATAAAAACATTCATTTTTAAGACCCAGGGCAGGGGCAAGAAACTCTAAACCCCATTTCCTCTATTTCCTTAATCAAACCTTTTAATGTAATCTTATCCCCAATCTTGCAAATCCTAATCCTCACTGGATAAACCTCAGAACCGAAAGAAGAAGGAATGCAGTCTTTCCAAAAGACTGAGGTGATAGCGGTCAGTCTCTGGGGAGAGGGAAGAAGAGAGATACGGCCCTCGGCCCTCGTGATGAAAGAGGCCTGGTTACCACCCCCCCAAACCCCCCAACTGTCTCCCAGTGCAGGCCCCCCGGGGTGGGGGCAGGAATCAGCAAACAGGGTTTGATGGGTGAGATGTCCCGATGCTGGTGCTCTGCGCTGCCTCCAGGCAGGCCTCCAGCCCCGGTTTGGTCACCGAAAACCCTGCCGCCGCCACCGCTGCATAAAGGGGACCCGGGAGAAGAGGTGCAGCCGCAGCAGCCCGGGTCCAGCCGCAATCACCTGCACCTCTGACCCCGCGGCCAGGGTGTGGGCGCCCCCTGCCCGGGGCTAGGTGGTCAGAGGTGCAGAGGGCCCCTCCCGCACCCGTGGGGCACCGCCCCGCCCCACAGGAAGGAGCCGCGCGCGGATCCCAGGCCTGCGGTTTTCTCCTCCGATTTGTAATCGTTTGAATGAGGTCAGAATTAAAATCCGTTTCCATGGTGAGAAGGGAGGGAGGGACCTAGGAACCGACACAGACCGGCTCTGAGAGAGACAAGAAAAGGAGCAGAGACTGAGAGACAGGGACTAGGAGGCTGGGGGATGGGGAGGCGGGGGAAGCAGGGGGTGGGGGTGGGACTGGGCGGGGCCTCGAGGCGGCCGGTCGGGCAGGTCGCCGACTGCTCAACTTAGCGGGCACCAGCCTGGCTCTTGCTCGCCTGGACCGGGTGAGAGGGGTCAGGAGCAGGGGGCTCAGGGCCCCGCAGCACACCTGTGCGGAGGTGGCCCCGGGGGCCTTCACCAGGGAGCTCTCCCCGTCCTGTCCAGGCGGGGCGAGGGGAGGGGAAAGGAAGGGAGGGGCCGCAGGTGGGCCGGAGCAGGGAAAGGCGGGAGGAGCCAAGAGGGTCTGGGTTCAAACAGAAAAAGGCACGTGGGGAAGGGGACGTGAAGGCTGGGGCCTCAAAAGACTGCCGGGGAGGCAGCCAGGGGAGGCCAGCCCAGGCAGGAAGGGGGACTCGCTGCCCTTGGCCTTGAGCACTGATGCGCAGCCCACATCCCGGACCCTCTGTCCCGGCCTGAGGGACCCCTTACTGGACCCAAGGAAGGATGATGAAGTCCCTGCTTTGGGGCACTGAAAGTGTCACCTGAGTGCCACACCTGTGTGGGAGCTTCCTTCACTTATCCACCGGTGTGAACCCACCCACACCGGCAGAGCCAGACCCCACCAGTGGGAGAGACAGGAGACCGGGCAGGGCCGGCCCCAAAGCAGAGCGGCCTCTGCCTGCAGCAGCCCCCCACGGCGGTCCTGAGCCTTGGGGCTGGCGCCGAGTCAGAGGGCTCTGCACACCCACATGCTGAGTCTGCACACTTCAGCGCACATTCAGGTTGCTTGGAAATCTTGTTAAAAGGCAGATTCTGTTTTGGCATTCTAAACGTTTTCTAGAATGAAAACATTCATGGCTGACCGGTTGGTTCCCAGCTAAGGCTGCCGCTGCTGCTTTGAGAACACACTTGGAGCAGTGAGGGGCCGTGCGGTCCTGAGGATGGCAGCCCTTCAGGACTCAGTTTCCAAGTTAATCAGCGAAAGACTGAGGGATTTCAAGCTGCTCCCTCTGAAGGCTCTGCGGGGGGGATGCTGTTCAGGTGCCTCTTCGGTGGTGGTGGTGGTGGTGGGGAGGGGGCTTTCCTTGTCTCCTCATCTATGGCTGCATCATTCCAATCAATCAGCCTCTGTTATCACAGGTCTTTGGCCCACACTAGGGTAGGAAAGGTGCCCTGTCTATCTGTCTGGTGGCAGAAGTGGACAGAGTGGAGAAGGGGGGTCACTCACTGCCCTGGTTCTCCCCCTCCCCAGCTGCTTGACTTCCCCCACCAGCTTCCTCAAGGGCTGTTTTTCTTTTTTTTAAAGATTGTATTTATTCATGAGAGAGAGAGAGACAGACAGACAGACAGACAGAAGGAGAGCAGGCTTCATGCAGGGAGCCCGATGTGGGACTCGATCCCGGAGCTCCAGGATCACGCCCTGGGCCGAAGGCAGGCGCTAAACCACTGAGCCACCCAGGGATCCCCTCAAGGGCTGTTTTGAACTCAGACCTGTCTCCTTCTCTCCCCAGGGGTCCAGCATCTCCCCAGGCCCGACCCCAGGGCTGCCTGCCTTCCTTCAGCCTCCTATGTGCCTCCAGGAAAGGGGGGCGTTCTGTGGAGGATCTCTGGGCAGCCCCTGCTGGCCCCAGGACACATGCTTCTTTCTGGCCAGTGTCTTTCCTGCCTGACCACACCCACAGCCTCATTTCAGCTTGGAGGAAGGGATGCAGAGTCCCCAGCACCTCCCTGTCTCAACCATTCATTTCTCCCGCGCACGCATTGCTCTTAGCAATACTCCACTGGCATCAAGTCCCCTGGGGCTTGCTGGACCCTAGCATTTCTCATTCAGAGCAGGTCAAGGGTCAGGCTGAGGGTCAGCATTTCTCACAAGTTCCCAGGTGATGCTGTTGCTGCTGGTCCAGGTGAGAACACAGTTCTATGATGAGTATCTAAGGTGGGTGTCATTATCACCATTGTATAAATAAGGAATGACAGATTCAGAGAGGGAAAGTGATTTGCCCAAAGCCACACACCTCTACGTGGTATGCTCACGTGGATTATGACATCAGTCCCCAACTGATCTTCAGCCTCAGTGTTTGCTGCCTCACCTGAGTGCTGGCCATCCTCCCTGCACTCCCTACCATCAGGCCCACCCCCATGGAGTTCTGCCCTCGTGGAGATGGAAGCAACTCCAGCACTAGGTGGGAAGGGCAGATTCCTATGAGCCAAGGGCCAGCCAGGAACTCTGGAAACACCTGGGAAAGGAGTGGTTTCCAGATGGGAATGAAGGAGGGCCTCACAGAAGAGGGACTTTCTTTCTTTTTTTGTGTATGTAAGATTTTATTTATTTATTCATGAGAGAGACAGAGAGGCAGAGACATAGGCAGGGGGAGAAGCAGGCTCCCTGTGGGGAGCCCAATGCGGGACTCAATCCCAGGACTCTGGGATCACAACCTGAGCCAAAGGCAGACTCTCAATCACTGAGCTACCTAGGTGCCCCAAAGAGGGACTTTCTGAGCTGAGTCCCAGAGGACAGCTGAGCTTCCAAAGTACGGTCTACTTCCTCATGCTAGCAGATCCTCCACTTTCTCAGTGAAGCCCCCTCCCACCCCACCAGCTACCTCACTCAGCTCCCCCAGCACAGAAGGGAGGTGGTGGAGGAGATGCACAGAGAGGGAGGAGGAGAGGAGGAGGAGATGGGTGGTAGGAGTCCATCTAGGGCTCTGAGGCACGGGGACTTTGCAGACACCCTGGGAACCAGCGCAGGTCTGCCTGACTGGTGGAGGTTAAATGCAGCTACAAGGTCCAAGTTGGGAAGCCATTCTTCAATTTGTAATAAAACCCCTGAAGTAGGGATGATGCGCCATAAATCAATAGTCCACAAGTCCCATCCCGGAGTAATCTTTTCAATTATCTGCTTACCCAGTGCGTGTCTCCTAAGACGATCAGAAATGCACAGCAGGGATGCCGGCCATGGCCAGGAAGCACTGAGGCCTGATGGTCAGCGTTGGGCTGATGGCCCCAGGCACCTCCCGGACCCAGCTGGCCACAGTCAGAAGGCAGCTAAGCACTGAGGCTCCCAGGGAGGAAAGGGCTAAAAGGAGTGGGTAGGAGGTCGGTGACGGGTGCACCTACAGTGTCTCTGGGCATGCACGGTGCTCTAGGCTCTGGGGACTGAGCAGGGAGCAAGGTAAGGTCCCTGCCCTCATGGAACTGACATTCCAGTGGGGGAGAGAGATCCCAGGCATAAGTGGAACAAGGTGTGATAGAAAGTAGGCAGCACAAGCCATATCAAGATCTCTCTGAAGAGCTGAAATCTGAGCTCAAATCCGCTCTGCCACTTATAGGCTGGGCGACTTGGAGAAAGTTATATAACCTCTCTGGGCCTGTGTGAGTGCTCCACAAAGGGGATGAGACATCGGCATGTGCTGAGGGCCATGGAAAAGTGGGTTGCTTCCCAGTTGCCTCTTTGCTCACCTCTCCTGCCCCAATTCCCCTCCTCTGAGAAATGCCTCTGCCTCCTTCTGTTCTTGCTTCTCCTGGGAGCCTTCCCTGGTTCCCAAGAATAACACTTCTCTTTCTTCTGTAGGCCCCAGTACTTGGTCTTCCCTTCTCTTCACTTGTTTCTGCACATCACAGCTATTTGCATGCACATTTTCTAAGCCCTACAAGACTGAGAATTCCTTAGGGCCAGGGTCCCAGTCTGACTTGATCCTGTAGGCCCCTTAGAGGTAGCATAGGATGTGGCAGCTAAGGGACAGGTGCTCTCATGTCTACTGCCCTGATGGGTGGGTGGATGGGTGGGTGGGTTGGGGTAAATAGGTGAGTAGGTAGATGGGGGTATATGGAGATGTGGATGTGTAGGGGGTGAGTAGGTGGAGGGGTGAGTAGATGGACAGGTAGGTGAATGGGTGGGTGAGTGAATAAAAGTCATGGATGGATGGATGGATGATGGATAGATGGCTACATCTATACATGAATACATGGATGAATGGATGGTGGATGCATGAGTGGATGGATGGATGGATGAGTGGATGAGTAGACGGATGGATGATGGATGGATGATGGGTGGATGGGTGGAAGGATAGGTAGATGAATAGCTGGGTGGGTAGATGGCTGAGTGGATGGGTAGATAAATGAAAGTCAGGGCTTAGAAAAATAAGAGGATTAGAATTAAGGGAATTGAGGAGGGGCAGCTTTGCAGAAGAGGTGGGATATTTCTTCCTCAAAGATAGAGAAATTTGTTCCGAGACATAAAGGGGCAAGTCGAGAAAACACTTTATTTTTCCTTCATCTATTAAACATTTCTCCGGTGCTATGCTGGGTTCTAGGGATCTAAAGCCACACGCTTCCCGGCCAAACAGAGAGAGCAACAAATGAGCAGCCAGTGACTATGTGTGGCGGTCGGCACTATGGAGCAGAGTTTCGGGATGGGGAAGAGCTGCTGGTCTCCCGCTGGCCCCCACAAAGAGCACCGCCAAAGGGCTCCTCGGTGCCAGGTGATGCTGCCTTCTAAGTGGCCTCGGCTCTTGGCAGGGAGGTGGCTTGGCACCATTTCTTCGCTACCTCTGGCAAGGCTGCCCACGCCTGAGCCCCGACTCTGGAACTAATGCCTGCCTGGGCTCCCTGGGGACCGCCATTTGGCAACTGCTTGTAGAGACCAGGGCATTTTCTTTGATTGTTCCGTGTGACCCCAACAGGGATGGAATATTTTCCCGCATCTTGCATATGAGGAACAAGAAGCTCGGGAAGGTGAGGGTCGCTTCACCTAAGGTCACCTGCCTGTGGAGCCGAGGGGTCAGAATTCGCACCCAGGACAGGGTGACCCCAAATCCCGTGCTCGTCCCACTGTGCTGTGCCACTGCTCTGCATGGATGTCCTGTCTCCGTTGCTAGGGTAACCTCCCTCCCAGCCCAGCAGTCACCCCTCCTGGAGCGTGATTCTTGCACCTGACATCATAATCCTCTGTGACATCTTAATCAGCTCCCAGGCAACTGACAGGGTCCACAGCAAGCAGCGGTATTAGAGCCCAGTGAGTCAGCAGGGCCTGGACTGGGCCCACCTGCCCTGCCTCAGCCTTAACCCTTGCCTGCCCCGACCCTGGTTTTAGAGTCAGATACCATTTCAGGTCCAGGCTATGCTACTAACCCTTCTAAACTTCAATTTCCTCATCTGTAAAATGGGCATAAAGACTCCTGTCCAGTTGCTGCATGAGATCGCTCAAGGGCTTTGCAAAAGCTGGTAAGGCCATCGTGTCATCTCAAGGAACTGTGGGCCCTGGGAGTTGTCATTGCCACTATTCTGCTCTCAGCTGGCCGCTCTCAGAGTCTGGGTGTCCAGCAGTACCACAGAACTCCCTGGGAGAACAAGGGCACACACATACTTTCTGTTGTGGGTTGCACTGAGTTCTCTCCAAAGACATGTTGAAGTCCTAACTGCTCCCTACACCTCCGCTCCCGGCCCCCCCACCAGCCAGTGGGACTTTATTTGGGAAATGGCATCTTTGCAGAAGAAATCAAGTCAAGATGAGGTCTTACCTGAGTAGGGTGGGACCTTAATCCAATATGACTAGTGTCTTGATAAGAAGAGAGAAATTTAGGGACACCTAGGTGGCTCAGTGGCTGAGCATCTGCCTTTGGCTCAGGTCATGATCCTGGGATCCTGGGGTCTAGTCCCCCATCAGACTCCCCGCAGGGAGCCTGCTTCTCCCTCCTCCTATGTCTCTGCCTCTGTGTGTGTGTCTCTGATGAATAAAATCTTTAAAAACAAAGAGAAATTTAGACAGAGGCACAGAGGGAAGATGGTATGAACACATACAGACTCCAGGAGGCAAAGGTGGTGCCTGGACAGTCTCAGACACAAGCCAAGAAACACCGCTGCTGGAGCAGGAAGAGGCAAGGAGGGATTCCACGTGGAAAGCGCATGGCCCAGGGATGCCTTGATCTCGGAATTCTTACCTCTTCAACTGTGAGAAACCATATTTCTGTTTTAAGCCCCCATTCTGTGGTACTGCCAAGCTGCCCGAGGAAATGAACGTGTGTCCTAACGGGACAAGCTCAGTTCAAAGTCCCATGTGGTGGGGCTAAATCTCTCGGAACTCCATGGACCCCTTGTGCAGAGGGGATGCCACGCTGCTGAACGGCTTTCAGCAAGTCCCTTAAGCCTTCTTCCAGAAATAGGGACCGTGATGCCGCCTCAGAGGTCAATGGTGAAGAGTAAAGGGCGCCAAATCTGAGAAGTGTCAGCAGAGTTGATGGGGTTCCTGGCGTTCTGTAGCATGATTTCTATTTTTCAAATTCCCATGGGAAGCCCTGCATGTCTGCTCAGGAGAGCCCTGGCCCCCAGTAGAGGATGGTTGACTTCCTCGAAGACTCCTCTTTAAAGACCCTCATCCTACCCTGGGCTTTGCACATGGACAGCAAATCTGGCAGACGGGAGGCAGGGCCCCTTTGATGGACCCTATTTCCTCCTTTCCCCGTCTCTCATCATCGGGCTCCCTCCCTAGCTGAGACCCAGGGCTGGCTTGGTATTTGAGACCAGTGTTGCCCCAGAGACCAGCTGAGCAGAGCAACCTACCCTCAGCACCTTTGATGTCTCCCTGCACCTGCGGGGTGGGAGCAATCAGAGGGGGTGGGGGTGGGGCAGGGAGGCAGCACAGAATGTTTGTTTCCCTTCCTTTTGGCCACCTGAACCTCTCTGAGGAGGCTCCTTTGCAAGGCTCTCAGCTTCCCTCACCCTCCAGGAGCTGAGCGGCCTGGGGCCACTTCCCATCATCTTTGTCTCCTCTAAAATGGAGAGCACAGGGCAAAGCCCCATGTGGTCAGGAGGATTCAATGAGATGGTGAGTTCAGAGCTTGCACAGTAAGTTCGTGGTAGCAATCATTTTTCCGTTAATACTCTCCTCATGCCTGAGGTCAGAGGCAAACCCAGGCCACCAAGCCCTTGCCTTCGACACAGCCTCTCAATGCCTGTTTTCTCATCTATGAAATGGGTTCATGGTGCCTGAGTTTAAGGGGCACATTCATTGAGGTGATAAAAGTGCTTAATGCAGAGCCAACATCACTGCCTTCTCCCTCCACTGCCGCCTTTGCATGGTGAGGGTGAAGTCCACATGGCAGTCCAAAGAATTCTTCCAAATTTGCCCTTCAGGATAGAAAGTCCACCATACATGCTCGCAGGCGACCAATGGCTCCATGAATCACTGCCCAGCCCCAGGAGAGTCTCAGGGAGAGTTTTTCTGTCTGCACTCAGAAAATACAATGAACAACCCTGCCTGTGAAGAGGGGAGGGGTGTGCTGGGTTGGTTTTGTTTTTCTGGAAGGTTGTAAACACAGGATAATGAGAGCTTGAGAAGGCAGCTGTAATAACTGTTATTGCCTGAGAAATGGACCCTGGAAGCCCCACACTGTCCCATACTGCCCTCCGGCCAGAAGTCCAGAGTGTCTGGCAATGCCAGAAGGCAGGCCGGGTTGCTGTGGAGCCGTGGGCTCACCTCCCTGGCCTCTGCACCCTGCACATCCTGTCCCTTCCCATGTCCCTGCCTCTATTTACTCTTCTTTTCTGAACTGGCTTATTCTCCTCTACCTGGCATGTCCAAACCCTGTTCGTTCCTCCAGGCCCACACCTCACAGGCTGCCTGGGTCCCAGGGTCCTCCTTCAGGGAACTGCTTGGCATCTGAGAAGGAGCCACATGATTTGAACATGCATGCCAGTCCAGAGCTGGTCTGAGGGTATTGGCCTACAAGCTGCCAGCCTCTGGATGGGGATTTGAAGCAGGACCAAGTGAGTTGTCTTGGGAATGAGAAAGAGTTCCCCAGCTGTGCAGCATCCGGACAAGTGTCTTGGCTTCTCTGGGCCTCAGCCTTTCCACCTAGAAAAAGATTCAAACATCTCCTGGTCAGCTCAAATAGTCATTGCAAGGCTCAGGTAACATGTGGGATGGAAAGGTGGCTGTATTTTCGGGGAAGTGCTATAGAAAGTCATCACCGTGGCCATTCCTGTTGCATCACTCCATTGCATGACAGGAATCTTCCTGAAAGCCCACTGACCTCTTTTAGTCAGAAAACAAGTTTTACCTCTGGCCTCCTCAGTGCCAGGTACCGTGCCAAGTACCTCACATGCTTTATCTTGTGTATTCCTCACAACATAAGGTGGGTTGACAGACAGGTGAGGCCCATTTTACAGATAAGAAAACAGAGATATAAAGAGGTCAGCAACTTTCTTAAAGCCACAGCGAGTATGTGGGAGATTTTTTTTTTCTGTCTGAAAATCTTTCCTGAGCATCTGCTATGTGCTGGGCCATGTGCTTGGTGCTGGAGACACAGCCATGAAGAAAGCAAGTATTTGCCCTATGGGGTTTAATGTGAAGGGGGAGAAACATAACAAATAAAGAGAAATAATAAAATATCGAATGGCAATGTGTGCCATGGAGAAAAATCAGCAGGATAAAGGGACTGACTAAGGGAGAGTTATAGTACCTGAGAGAAGGTGGTGGAGGGAGCCTGCTCTGAAAAAGTGGCATTGCAGCAGAGATCTGGGAGGAATAGAGGGATGAGCTCTGAGGATGTCTAAGGGAAGAGAATAAGGGGCAGAGGGAACAGCCAGTGCACCCGAGGCAGGAGTGTTTGGACAACATCGAGGAGCCAGGGTGTCTGTAGGATTGCCAGGTATCAGCGGAGAGGGAGTGGTAGGGAGGTAGGGTTGGGAGATGTGGGGAGAAGGAGATGGATCCTACTCAGGAGTCTGCTGACTCCATAGCACCACTACCTCAGGGCTGGGCCCCTCCCTGCCCTGCGCAGGTGCAGGACCCTGAGGCCGAGCTGGGAGCTATGCTCAGGCTCTGGTGGGGACTGGAGGGACACTTGGGGTCCCAGGGCTGGTTTGGGATGCTGGCTCTAGACACTGGCCCATCTAAGTCACTGTCCCTCTCTGGACCACCTCTTCCTCATCTATTTTAAAGGGCACATTAGTACCCGCGAGATGGGGTGGGGTGGGGCTGGGGGCGCTGGATGTGATGGCAGGAACACACTGGCCAAGCACCCAGACTCTTACACTCAGCCCTCGGGGCTGTGTCAGGAACAGTTCCAAACGCTTCAGAGGTGTTCTTATTCAATTAACCCTCACCCAGAACGAGAAAGGGAGGCAGGAGAGGGTCAGTAACTTCTCGGGCTAGGAGCAGACTGTGGAGACTCCTCCGCCTGTCTCCTACTCCCCTCCCCTCCCGTCCCCCCTCCTCCCCTCCTTTCCCCTCCCCTCCCCTCCTCTCTCCTCCCCGGCCCCATCCCTAGCCGGCCTCCCCTTACCTGGCAATCACGCTCCCCGCTGGCTCCGGTTACTGGAGGCCCTGAGGGGTCTGTTTAAACAAGTGTGTCTGAGCAGGAAAATCAAACAGACAGCGACCCTCCGGGGCCGCCGCGGGACCACCGCCGGGGACTACCCCTGAACCTGATAAGGCCAGATCTATTTTCACTTAATTGGGCTGCGGCCAGGGGCCCACCTTTCCATCAGATAGGAGGTCTCCCCAGGGATGGAAAGGGTCCCCTGGAGGTAGGGCTGTCGTGCTCCCCCGGCTGGGGAAGGAGATGCCCCACGGGGGTTGGGGGCACGCACCGCCCGCTGGGGAGGTGCCAGGAGAGTGCTGGCTCCTGCCTGAAAGGTTGGGGAGGAGGCTGTTGGGAGAATTCTCCTCCTCCCCAGAAAGGCTCAGGGACAAGAATTGAGCTTTAGGAGAAGGGTGGGGCCTGTAGATGAATGCCGCAGGGCCACATCCTCCCAGCTGCAGGTCCCACAGTTGGTGCTCCCCAGCGCCCAGGGGAGGGCTGCGGGGCCAGGGCGCACCGCTGGACTTGGGAGTCCATGCTGGCCTTTCTGGGTGACCTCAAGCCGCTGTGTGATCCCTCTGGGCTTCAGATGCCTATCTTCAGAGGAAGAGGCAGCTAAAACTCCCCTTCAGGTTCAAAGGGGGGATTTAAAGGCGGCAGAGCCAGCCACTGAGGAGGAGTAACTTCAGTGTCCTTTTAAAAGCGTCATTCAAGAACTATTTGATCGGCACTAAGATGGACTGTCTTTATACTTGACCCCAAGTTTCAGCTCTCTGGCCTTATCTCCTACCCAAGTGCAGCTGGCCCAATACGTGTGTGTGTGTGTGTGTGTGTGTGTGTGTGTGTGTGTGTGTGTACACGCACAGGCTCTGGGCTAGGAGTCTGGCTGGTGCTGAAGATCTGTCACCGGCTAGTCACCCATTCATTTCTCCTCTGAAGCATCCCATCTTTAAGCCAGGCCCTGTGCTAGCCCTGGGGGCCCACACAAGCTTGCTATGGGAAACTAGACCCATGCCCTCAGCAGTGGGGGGTGAGGAGGGTGGGGGGAATCAGAACAGGGGCAGCTGAAGCACCATACCCTGTGGATGGGCAAGGCTTTGCAGCCTTCTCTACCCTTCTCCCGTCAGGGAGTCGAAGGCAAGGATCTCCAAAGTAGGGTACATCTGTGCTTGGGGTGCATTGAAAATCCCCTGGTGTGCCAGGAGAAATCTTAAAACACTTCGTGCCTTTATGTTGGTGTTTGCTTGTGTAAACTATTTAACTTGTTTCCCCATATGTAAACTAGGGACAAAAACAGAATTGCTGAGGCACCTGGGTGGCTCAGTGGTTGAGCATCTGCCTTTGGCTCCGGTAGTGGTCCCTGGGCCCTGGGATCGAGTCCCACATCAGGCTCTCTGAAGGGAGCCTGCTTCTCCCTCTGCCGATGTCTCTGGCTCTCTCTCTGTGTCTCTCATGAATAAATAAATAAAATCTTAAAAAAAAAAAACCCGAGTTGCTGCCAGGATTAAAAGCGTCAAGATACTCAACCAGCTCAGAACAGTGCTTGGCGATAGTAATTGTCAGTATGTGTTACCTACAATTAACAGGACTTATTCCCCATCCTGGCGGTCCGCTCTTCAGTTTTCCAGTTTCCTTGGACTCAGATCCTCCTCATACAGTCTCAGGGAGCACCGCAAAGCGGGATCTATTTACCCTGATGCAGGAATCGGGGTCCAGGTAGGCGCTGTCCACTTGGTGGGTCACTGGCAGGCGGGGACAAGACCCGAAGTCCGGAGGGGAGTGGCTCTCAGGAGTCGTGACCTCACCCCCTCAGCGCGCACCCGGAACCTCTCTGGGGACCCCGCCACGCACCTTGACCACGCAGTGGACAATGCAGCGCCAAACCTGCTGGCGGTGGAGGAAAACAGAACTGGACCCAAGCTTCCACAGTCCCCCTACCCCGTGCCAGAGGCTGGGGGGTGGGGAAACACCAGAGAGTCCCCCCTCTCCCCTGACAACTCGGCCTGAAGCGTGTGACTTCAACTCCCCAAATCTCAGTTTTCTCATCTGGAAAGAGGGATGCCCACCTTGGGGACTGTTGTGAGAAGTAACTGTCAGGACGCATTTGAAGCACCTACACACAGTCGGTGCTCAGAGCAGGTTCCCACCACCACCTGCCACTGTCTCCTCCCCAGGAGGTGGGGAAAGATGAGCAAACGAGGGACCCGCATTTTAGTGCCAGTCTGGGCCTCAGCATCCCTGTCTATGCAACACAGGTGTTCCACTCCGCACTGTTTGAGCACTTACTGCATTCTGGAGGGTTCCCAGCCACTGCTTCCCCCAGCCCTTCACTCCACCCAGGAAGGCAGCTGCGACTCTGGGAGCACCCCGGCTCACTTCATGGGGTGAACATCCTGGTCCCAGCTCACAGGCAAGGAAAGGGAGACTCCAGGATCTCAGAGGCCTGAAGAAGGGAGGGGAGTACAGGGCAGAGGCCGGTTGCTGTCTTTTCCAGAGAGCTGAGATTTGATGTGGAGAAAGTGCAAGAGAGTCAAGATTCTGGGGGGAGGGGTCTTAGCCTTGGAAGGGGCAGGCCAGGCCAGGATGGAAAGGCCAGGTGGGATGGGGTCTAAGTGGTCTAGGTGTCCCTCGCTGGGTCCAGAGCTGAGCAGGACCAATGGCCTCTCTGCAGGGCAGCATATCTGCCACAATCCTTTGCTATCCTCCCCCCTGACCTTAGGAGGAAGATATGTGGTGCAGCGCACAGTCCAGATGTGGAAACTGAGCTTCAGAGGAGGGATTACTAGCTCGAGGCCATTGGCAGGAGAGGCAGGAGCCAGGGCAGGGAGGGACTCTTCCCCTTGCTCTTGAGGTGCGAGTGGCTGCTCCAGAAATCAGACACTATCT
The DNA here is from genome assembly GCF_003254725.2 of Canis lupus dingo. Lineage (NCBI taxonomy): Eukaryota > Metazoa > Chordata > Mammalia > Carnivora > Canidae > Canis > Canis lupus. The sequence continues at coordinate 70,350,461 of NC_064245.1, forward strand.
GCAGAAAGAACTGGCGGCAGTTGCATTAACTTCGGAGTGACTTGAGGGCAGTAATTCTAACTGAATCATGGGCGGGGTGGAGATGTGAGAGAGACTTCGTCTGAGAAAGGGACAGACAGGCAGGAGAGAATAGAGATACAGCACTGGAGAGAGACAGAACCACAGACAGAGATCAGAGAGAGAAAGAGCTAGAGGCTGGGAGATCCACTCAAGAAGACCAAGACAGAGACCCATCTGGAGAGTGAGAGAGAGAGAGAGAGAGAGAGAGAGAGAATGAGAGAAGGGAAAGAGTGTCAGACGCCAGGGAGCCAGGGGAGAGAGACTACAGAAAAGAGGAATGAAGTGGGAGTTGGGGTGGGAGGGGGCCCGTGGACTCCCCCAACCGCGTTCTCCACCCCTCCTCCCAGAAGGGGCTTCTTCCCTGATGTTAGGTGGGGGGCCTTGCTTCCAAGGGCCACTCCCTAGGCTCCCCTCACTGCTCTTTTTTCTGGTGTCAGCTTTGGACTTCCTCAGTACCCCAAACCCACTTTCCATTTCACTTAATATTTAGTCTCTCAGAGGTTCCTGGATCGCCGAAGGCTCTGGCTGTCAGCATTGGCTGTGTGTGGTGGCTGTCACCCGAGTCTCTCTTTGCCTAGGCTTCTCTGCCTTCCTGTATCTCTTGTTCCCTGTCTGGGTCTCTCTCTTGGTCCCTTAACCAGCTTTGCAGAGCTGGGGGTGAAATCCGAGGGTCCCTACCAACACAGGTACCTTGGGCCTCCCTGGATCTTCTTGCAGGGGAGGAATCCATTAACCCAGAGGAAGGCCCCAGTGCCCCCTTCGATGCCAAGTGCTTGCAGCCCGGGGAACCTGCCACTGCTTGGTGAGCAGGAGCTGCAAGGGCGCATCCCACTGTCTCTGAACGTGCGCCCATTTTAAATTGGATAAACCGAGGCTCAGAAAAACTGACCCTCAGCCTTCAGCTGCTGACAAGTCTGGCAGTCGGTGTCTGTTTTCTCGCAAAGACCTGAGATCCTGGGCATTTGATACATGCATAGAAAAACTGAACAGTCTTCAAGATTCTCAAGTAGGTGGTAGGCAGGGGGAGGAGAGGAGCAGGAGAGAAGTGGACTCTGTGCTGAACCCAACACCCATTTTGTGGGTTGGGGGCGGGACTCGGAGGAGGTTTGCCGAAAGCTTCTGGCATCTGCGGTATTTCAATGCGTTCATTTCGTCTCTTGAAAGCGCAGTGAGAGAGATCGCTTCCTGCAGTGTAAAGAGAGATCGCTTCCTGCGGCATTTCGGGCATTTCGGGGTTCAGACCCACCCGCGTCCAGATCCCGGGTTGGGCCACCACCAGCCGGCTGTGTGACCCTGGACAAGACTCTTTACCTCTCTGACTCTGTTTTCTCATGTGGAAGGCGTTGGGGGGGGGGGGTTGCGGGGGAGCCTATAATAGTGCCTCTCTCTCAGGGTAGAGAGGATTAAATCGGATAAAGTTTTTGAAACCTCTAAGGAGAGGCCTGACACCCAGCTCAACAACAGAAGTCAGTTCTCTTCTCCCCCCTGCCTCCAATCCCCTAACCCTGGCCGGAACTGAAACGGGGCGCCCCGCGGGCTGCGCAGCGCCCGGCGGGGAGGAGGGCGAGCCTTCCTCGGCCTGGGGTGGGCCGAGCCAGGATGGAAGACGTTGGGTCGGCCCCCGGAGCCTCGGGGTCTGCCTGACATCTCCAGGCTTAAATAACCGTGCGCCTTTGTTATTCGTCGGCAGCAAAGTGGTTCGTTACGCCTGATTGGTCTAATTGCTTTGAAATGGGATATATTATCTATAATTATAGAGCTCTAGGAGGAGCCGGCCGGCCTCCGCTTTCATCTTCCCCGAGTGCACCCTCATGTCGCGATCACATTAATTTGGGCCATTTGAAAGGGGGCCCCCTCTCTCTCCCCGCGGATCCAGGCCCCCTCACCCGCTTCCGAACTTAAAGACACAAGGAAGCCCCAGCCCGAGCGAGGGGAAGCCGGAGTGGGGGAAGGGCGGGAAGGGGGTGGGAAGCGGGGAGTCGGATCTGCCTGCGTCTTCCCGGCTGGGTGAAACCCACCGCGCTCGGGGTTCCACCGTGCAAGCCGGACCCACTTAAGACGGAGGAATTCGCAAGAAGGAGAAAACACTTTTTACAAGTAGCTTTTTTTTTTTTTTTTTTGACTTCGCGTTAAGGAAGGGCATCTATCTAAACTCTTACAAGGCTTAAGTTCTGCCCAGGTCCCAGGAAAGCAGAAAACATTTTGATCTGGATCCGTGCTGTGGATATTCAGTCAGGAGCTGAAGACTCCCTGGAGTTCCCAGCTCTTCAGAGTTTTTCTCTGGGAAGCTGTGAAATCCTCCCGAAGGAGACCGTCAGCGACTCCCAGACAGTTTCCCAAACCTCTGACTCCCAGCCGCTCACTTCTAGGCGACAGAGGCCAAAAGACTGGAAGGCGCGGGGCTGGGAGGCCCCCTCCGCAGGTCGGAGGATCCCGAGTTCGTGCTTTCTGTCTACCCATCAACCCCCCCCCCCCCAACCTCAGGACAAAATACCTCCTCTCTCTCTCTCCCTTCGCCGCCCTCCCGGAGATTGGTGAATTCCCACCAAAATAAATCGTTCCGGGTAATCGGTTTTCATAGCACATTCATTCTATTAAAGAGGACTGTTTGGGGCTCGCTAATTGCCGGGGGATCCCACTGAGCTGCACATTTTTAAAAATGCACGCGGGATTCCTGGGTCGAGGCCACAAAATGCATTGGAAAGGGGGGGTGGAGGGGGCGTAAACAAAAACCCGACGGAGGCCACAACGAATGCCCAAGTGAGGGGCTAGCCTGCAGGCTCTTCCAATCCTTGCGGCAATACCCAGATAGTGACAGCGCTCTGCAAGATAGGATCTCTCTACAAACTAGTCTCTGCCTACGAAGGGGGAGTTTAAAAACACCACCCTCCCTCCACCGCCCACCGCCGCACACCCTCCTAAAATAGACTTTGGAGGGAAAAGACCTAACCCACCCTCAGTTTAGTTGCCCAGAGAGAGGACGCCAGGCAGTCCGTCTTTAGGATCCTAAACGCCGCCGTGAGCCGCTTTGTTGGGGGACGGAGAGTGCTTTAAGACTCCCCGAACCCCGGGAGGATGGAGCTAGGCGCGAGGGGAGGGGAGCGGAGCGCGCGCGAGGATGCTAGCCGAGCACCAGCCCCGGGGCTTTATCTGCCGCGGGCCAGCCCTGCCCTTGCCAGGCATGAGTTACAGCCCGGCTTTCTCCGCGGCTGCAGCTAGAAATGCCGGGGTAGAAGCGCCTGGGGGTTAGTGCCGGCGGCGAGATAACGGGCGCAGCAGCCCCCCAGCCCTGTAAGCATTAGAAACCCACCAACCGGGAAATCCGGAAAGGCCCTGGCAAGGAAAAAAAAAAAAAACACACACACCCAAAACTCGCGGAGAATGCTCCCTCGCGCCGCCCCAAAACTTGTGCCTCTCCTCCCGCGGGCGCCACAAGCTCGGAGAGACGCAGGGACGTTTTGTTTCTTTTCCCTAAATCCCTTCGCGGAGACCGCGGGCATCTCTGCGCCGCAGCTCAAGGGCAGATCCGCGCAAGAGCCGTGCGCTCTCTGAGCACGGACTCCACGTGGGCTCTGCCCTGAACCCCTTTGCCTCTCCAGACACTCTTCTCGCCTTGCAAACACATGCACCCGGCTAGCAGACGCGAACCCAGACCGAACCTCAAAAGATAGCATGGGGTTCCGGACGGGCTCGGGGTGCCCAGGGGCGGGCGGCAGGGCCGGGGGCTGCGGGCGCAGGCGGTCTGCTCCCAGGAGGCGAGGGCGCGACTTCAAGGGCCCCTGCGCCGGCTGCTGCCTTTGATCGGGCCGCCGCTGGCGCCTAAAAACAACATCCTCGTCTGCCTATTAGGCGCGCTGAGGGATCGTGACAGATTGTTTATCCCCGCAATTAGCGATGCGGCCCTTCTCCCGCCGCCCGGCTGGCCGGGCCTCGCTGCGCCGCCTCCGGTGACAGCCCTGAGACCCCTCTGCGCCGCGCGGCCGCCTCTGGGGTTCGAGCCCCTGCTCTGCCCCGAGCCAGAGGTTCTCGGCTGCCGGACTCCAAGTGGCTCCAGAGCCCCTGAAGTTGTTTTTACCGATGCATATTTTTTTTCCCCCTACGAAGGACGCTCTTAGTTACATCAGGTTCTCAAAATTATGTGAGAGTCAAACATTTTGAGATGGGAGATGGTAGTAGAACAAAGCAAGCCCCCGGCAGAGAGACACGCTGCTCGCTTTTGACACAATGACCTAAAAAGCCAAGGGCTCTCGGTTGGTTTCCTCTCCCCCTATAACCCTGGTGTAGAGCGGGATTCCAGCTTGGTTGGCTGTGGGGTGTTGTTACAGCGACAGATAAATTAAAAATGCATGCAATAAAAGTCCGCTGTCCTGGGCCGGGCTGCTAGCAGGGGGTTCGGCCTACAGCCTTCCTGAGCATCTGTTCCGTCAGCCCTAAAATGGGTTGTACGGCCTCCTCTCCTTGCACCCCCAGGCGTAGTTCCCGGGCCTCGGTTTCGCTGTCTGGTGGAAGAACTCTCTATTCATCCTGTCCCTAGCCCCCACCCCTCCAGGGGTCCAGGGAGTTTAAGATAGGCCGGGTGGGTTCACCGCGCCTCCAGCTGGGCCCCACCGGACCTGGAGGCCCCGAACCCTGCCCCACGCTTGCGTTGCAGTCTCGGGTGAGTAAGGAATCTGGAGACGCGGGGTAGATGTCACAGATGCGAGTATTCCTGAACCCGCCCCAAGGCCTGCACGTATCTCTGGGGCCTATGGACAGATGTAAGGCTGCCGATCACCCTGGCGTCCGCAGCCCGACCCCTCCCGCCAGACCCCGGACGCCGTCAGGGTAATAAAGTTCCCGCTCTAGCAATTCATTTTCCTTAATCTGGACGCCCCTAATCTACAGCTTTTATTGGGCCCAGTTAAAAGGCGAGGGAATTCGCTGTCCCTCCGCGCTCGGATAATTACCCCTAAATGGCCGCGGCAGCCCCTTGTGTTTCCTGGAGATTAGAACCCCGCAGCCATCAATGGTCGGTCCCGGTGAGCCGCCAATCACCGCCGCGGGCTCCCCGGGAGCCGCCGGCCTGGGCCCCGGGATAAGAGGCCATAAAGAGTTGGCGCAGAAAACCCCCGAGCCCCGATCCGACTTTGCATAGATCTCTAGTCTCCCTATACTTCCAACTCCTTTTCCTCCATTTTTTTTTTTAAGCAGGAAAAAAAAAAAAAAATCACGTTTCCTCCGAAACTGGCAAAATAAAAGTTCTCAAGCCCAGCTACCAAGGATCCATCCCGGGAACAGTCTTCCTTTCCCCCTGCCCCCTCCCACAAATGCGCCTCCCCACTCCTGTACCATCCTGGACGCAGAGACAGGGACGTGTTTTTGTTTCCGCGGACGCTCCGAGGTCACGTTAAGGCCAGACCAGTGTTTTGTTGACGTTTCTGCTGGTTTTATTTCAATAAGTTCTATATCAAAAGGACCCGGCGGCTCCTTTCCCCCAGCTGGTCGCCGCTATAGGTGTTGTAATCCTCCCAGGGAAGCTCACAGCGGGGGGAAAAATACACATCATGAATGAAAAATCTATTACCGACCCCGGATAATATTATGTATTTTTATCCTTAGCATCCCTAGCGCCACAGGAGAGTGGCTTCTTTTAGGCAAACTTCAGTCCAGCGCTTAGAAAGAGACAAAGGCCCACTTTTTTTTTTTTTTTTTTTTACGCAGAGGTAAAGTTTGGAAGATTGAAACAGGAAGAAAATAAGGGTGTGTAAAAAAAAGAAAGAAATTAACAGTCTGTCTTTCTACTAGAGTAAAGCAACCATGCGGATTTTTTAACCTATAAAAGAAACACGGACGAAATGCCTCATCTGAAATGATCGTGGTAGAGAAGACGGGAGGCAGGTAGCGGAGGGGACAGAGCAGCCCCCACGGCCGCCGACTGCAGAGCAAGGTAAGGGGCGCCTCGGTAGAGAACCGGGGAAGCAGTAGAGGAAACCAGGAGGCGTGGGAGAGGGCGGTGGGCAGAAGCGAAGTCCCCCGGGAACAGAGAACACTGGAGACCCGCAGGGGCCGCGGGAGAGACGGGCGGCCCCGGCTGCAGCGCCCAAGAAAGTTTCTCCCGCGCCCCCCCCCCCCCCACCCGCCCTCCGGGGGCCCGGCCCGGTCCCGCGCGCCCCGCGGCCCAGGGCGCCCCGGGGCCAGTGCGCACGAGCGCTGCCCAATGGCTGGCGCCGGGCCCGCCCCCTCGCGCGCTGATTGGCCGCCGCCGCGCTGGCCTCTCCTTATTAACAAGTTCTCTGGGGAGCTGCGGCCCGACCCGGAGCCGGCGAGCGCGCCCGGGAGCTCGGCCTGCGCCGCGGCGCCCGCGGACAACCAGGCCCCGAGCGCCGGAGCGGGCCTTCTGGGGAGGGGCGGGAGGCGCGCGCGCCAGGGCCCGCCCGGCCAGGGCCCCGGGCGCTCCCACCGGCCGGCCGCGCTCCCCGCCCGCCCGAAGCCCATGCCCGGCGGCTGGCCCGTGCTGCGGCTGGAGGGGGGCCCGGCTCTGCATGGCCCCGGCTGCTGACATGACTTCTTTGCCACTCGGTGTCAAAGTGGAGGACTCCGCCTTCGGCAAGCCGGCGGGGGGAGGCGGGGGCCAGGCCCCCAGCGCCACCGCGGCCACGGCGGCCGCCATGGGCGCGGACGAGGAGGGGGCCAAGCCCAAAGTGTCCCCTTCCCTGCTGCCCTTCAGCGTGGAGGCGCTCATGGCCGACCACAGGAAGCCCGGGGCCAAGGAGAGCGCCCTGGTGGCCTCCGAGGGCGCACAGGCGGCGGGCGGGTCCGCGCAGCCCCTGGGCGCCCGGCCCGGCTCTCTGGGAGCCCCGGACGCGCCGTCTTCGCCGCGGCCGCTGGGCCATTTTTCGGTGGGAGGACTTCTCAAGCTGCCAGAGGATGCGTTGGTCAAAGCCGAGAGCCCCGAGAAGCCCGAGAGGACCCCGTGGATGCAGAACCCCCGCTTCTCCCCGCCCCCGGCCAGTAAGTAGCCAGAGCCCGGTCGGCGGGGGAGGGGGCCGGGCGGGGGCGCGGGGCCCGAGGGCGCCAGGCCGCGCGCCGGCGCCTGCTAGTCTCCAGCGGCCGCGTACCTGCCGCTGGGTCCCTGGAGGCCGTGCTGCGGCTCGCTTGGCGGGGAGGCACGGGTTACCCCTCTCCCCTCTCCCCTCTCCCCTCAGCTAGGGGGACGGAGGCCTGGCTGAAACCCAGCCCTCGGTACGCTTTCGCGGGCTCCTCGCCTTGGCCCGGAGGGGACGCTGCGGGTGGGAGTCAACTTGGAGGACCAGGTGTCCGGGCACCGTCTCCTTCAGCCCTCATCAAAGGACCCCGGGAGTCCCCACTTCCCCATCTGCCCCTAAGCCCTGTTACTCCGCCGTTATCCCTACGGGTGGGTGCAAGTGGTGCGGACATCTTCCCTGCGCGCAGAGTTTCACTTTCTCGTAGAAGAAGACTGTCCCCCCCTCCCCCCCGCATTCAAGTATCTCTTTGCCCAGAGGTTCTGAACCTCTTGCAAAGTTCCCCCTTCAAGTTTCGGGCAGATACTTAGTGCTCGCGGGGGCTGGGCCCTTTAGTGGGAGGGGGCGGGGCACCAAGTCAATTAGTGGGAGGCGCCCCCTCCCTGGCGGTGGGGAAGCTCCCAAACCTCGCCGACCGGGCCCCTCACGCGGACTCCAGCAGTCCCAGGCGCGTTCGGGGTCGTTCCAAGGCCTCGCGGCCCCCCGGCTCCTCTTGCCCAGCAAACACGCTCGGAGATATTTCAGGAGCACGGGAAATTCCCAAGTTTTCCTCGTTTCCTCCGATTATTTTGCACGGCATAATAGCAACCCGAATTCAATGGCGTGATGCTGAGGAATGATTTTTATCTGGGGATTAAACGTCTTTGAAAGGCCAGCCCCTCCCTAGGCCTAATGGCTGGAGAAGTGGCCCAGGGCTGTGCTGTCGCTACCGCAGGGAGTGACGTTTCCCTGGGCGCCCGCCCCTCAGGCGGCCGGGCGGAAAGCGGGTTGGGGGCCAACTGCTTCCCGGCTCTGAATGGCCTGGAGCTGGGAAGAAGGGGGATGTTAACTCGAGGTTTCGTTTGACTCATATCCTGGTGGTCTGTGAGCCCAAAGGATCATTAAAACACACACACACACACACACACACACGAAAAAATGCATGCTTAGGCAAAACCCGCATGGTGAAACATTCTGGACTCGATTTCATATTTCCCAAGGGAGGCTGCTGGGTAGGGAAAGCAGCCTCTCAGGACTTGGGAATTCAGTTAGGGGCTTCCCCAGGACCCCAAAGTCTCTGCGATCCCCGTTGCCCTGGAAATAATTTGTTCTACGTTATATCTGACCATGGCTGCCGGGTGTGGCAGGGGTTGACCGGGCCAGAGGACTCAGTCTCGGACCTGTGGGAGCCTTCTGTCTTGGTGCTCTCGCAACGGCGCATCCCTGAGGTTTATTTTGAAGCCATAAGGAAAAGCCTGGCACCTTTGTCCTCTGCCAATGGAGACACAGGTTGAGCAGAAGTGATCTCAGTCTCCCTCCCACCTACTCCCATTTGTGTGTGACCAGAGGACCAAGGCACTGAGGGTGAGAGGGACCCAAGAGACAACAGACCATCAGAAGTCCCTCCACCCCCACCAGCACTTCATTTATTTGAGATATGGCAGTGGTGCCACCTTCCTGACCCTGACTGCGGATCCTTGCTCTGCCTCTGGGTCCCCTGGGACTGCCCTTAGAACCTTGTAGGAACATGCTGTTCCAAGGGAAAGAGTGGAATTTGGAGATCTGGGTTGGATGCCACGCAACGGCCTAGCCTAGCGCTGAACATTAGATGAGCACAGATAAACGTTGAGCCAACCCACAGTACTGGATTCAGTGATGCTGGGTTGGGTGCAGGGCCTTTCCCCGCAGGTTTCAGCAACCTCATTAACACCTACCGATCCTACACTTACACATACGGCCTCCGACGGAGGAGGGGACCCCCTAAGCTGCCATCTAGCATTAAGGCATCCCACCCCTTCCCAGTTAAGTTTGGGCCCTGAACATGTGCCTGTTTCACCTGGAATCTTTGTATCCTCATTTGCAAGAAGTAGACAGGAACGTCTACCCCGCGGGGTGTGGCAACTGGAGAAAATCTTTTCCAAGTGTCACCTCCCAGCGCCTGGCATCCGAGGTGCTTCACGGAAATGAATGGCCGGTATTGTTATTGACCACTCTTACCTGTGGGCAGATGACACTCCCGCGCCGCTCTCCTAACGCGCTGCCTTTCTCTCGGTGTCCCCCCCTCCCCCCAGGGCGGCTGAGCCCCCCGGCCTGCACCCTGCGCAAGCACAAGACCAACCGCAAGCCGAGGACGCCCTTCACCACCGCGCAGCTGCTGGCGCTGGAGCGCAAGTTCCGCCAGAAGCAGTACCTGTCCATCGCCGAGCGCGCCGAGTTCTCCAGCTCGCTCAGCCTCACCGAGACGCAGGTGAAGATCTGGTTCCAGAACCGCCGCGCCAAGGCCAAGAGACTGCAGGAGGCCGAGCTGGAAAAGCTGAAGATGGCTGCCAAGCCCATGCTGCCACCCGCGGCCTTCGGCCTCTCCTTCCCGCTCGGCGGCCCCGCGGCGGTGGCGGCGGCGGCGGGCGCCTCGCTCTACGGTGCCTCCGGCCCCTTCCAGCGCGCCGCGCTGCCGGTGGCACCCGTGGGACTCTACACAGCCCACGTGGGCTACAGCATGTACCACCTGACTTAGAGGGTCCCAGGGCCGCCTACCTGTGGTACCAGCTGATTGCTCCAGCCCCGGGCTCCTGCAAGCCGCAGGAGCCCTCCCTGGCGAGCTCCCCTGGTCGGCAGCGCCCGGCTCCTTCTCCCTGTAACTCCCACGCTGCTCCGGTTTATCCTCGGCTGCTCCCTGCGTTCACTCTCCGTTGTCTGATCCCCTCCCCGAAAAGTGGCTGGAAGGGGCCCTTAACGCTCTTCTAGAAAATAGATCTACCCTTTGTATTACAGATGGAGGGACTGGGGTTAGAGAGGTGTTGACTTCCCAGCGGTCCTCAGCAGTCAGTGGTCGGACCAGCGCTAGAGGCTGCATCCTGTCCTGACACCAGGCGGGAGAAGCACTGAAAAACGCATGTTTGAAGATTTTGGAAAATAAGAACAATTGGAGGAAAAAAAAAAAAAACAGAGAGAAGAGCATGCCCGGGGAGATGGAAACCCCGGTCCATCCATGGGAAAACTTAAGAGAATTTCAACAGCAAAGCGTCTGCTTTCGGTGGGGGGGAGGGGGGATACACAGATGCGTTGCCAAGGTAGGTTGAAGGGACCTCTCTCACCAGTACCAGAAAAAAATTGTAAAATAAAATTTAAAACTCCTGTTTCTATTTAACAGTACATTTGTGTGACTCTCAAGAATCCCTTTGGAAGGGATTGTGTGTAATATACTGTATATTTGAAATTTTATTATCATTTATATTATAGCTATATTTGTTAAATAAATTAATTTTAAGCTACAAGAAGCGATCTCTTTATTGATTTAGGCTTTTATTTGAATTTTTACTTCTTGCCTTCTGTTCACATATACAATTGCTTTTCAGCATGATGGTAGTTTTACACTTGCACCTTTCAAAGGTGACAACAGGATATTCAGGATATTCGGGGAGGGGGGGTGTCTTTTAGAACACGCAGGACAGATCTGCGTTAGCAAAGTCAAGTGGAGAATTGAAGCAATTACCTGGGATAATTAGGCTCAATTTTCCAATTCACTTTAAGCTGAAATCGACACTTGCTCAGGCGACCCATAACCGACTCTTTCTTTTTTCTTCCCTTTTAACCTGTCTATGAAAACAAAGCGAATCACCCAAATGGTTTGATGACTGCAGACAGCTAATCCAGACAATTCCCACCCCCGCAAACCTGTTTTTCCCACAGGAGGCCAGGTGGGGGGCGGAGGCATTGCTTTGCTTCTCTAAATCGCTGCGCTGGTGTAGGCGCCGGTTTGTGGATCTAATTTTGAGCTGCCATAATGTGAACGCCTTCACACCCCTTATTACGACCCCTAAAAACAACACTTTACTGAAAACCCAAGGCGACAGTACACTTCCCACCTTGGCGTGTCCTTTGCATGAGCCCCTGCCTCCAAACGCTCACAAACTTGGTTTTTCTTTTATATAGTAGGTTAAATTCGGGCTTCCAGGAGAATATATTTGAACGGGCGCCAAGTTTAGCCTCCTGGGGTTGGAATTCTGCAAGGATGTTGATGGCAGAAAATGATCTCTTGGTAAACAGAGCCTACTATGTTCCAGGCACCGCTCTGTTCTCTTTTGAATTGGGGGCCCTGGCTTCATTCTCCCCAGATCTGCGTGCCCCCCCGCCCCGGGCCTTGCCTCGGTCGCGCACTGGCCGGCGCCTCCAAACTCCACGCGGGACAGCCTCAGGCAGCCTTTGCCACGCGAAGAGCTGTTAACACTGGAAGCCAGCAGGCCAAGGATTGTTAGAACTCCAAGTACCTGGCGTTGGACTTGGGGAGGGTGGACGTCTCCACAGCTAGAGGCCGAGGCGCAGGGTGGAAAGAAAGGGTCTGGGGCGCACCAAGCGGCTTCTAGCCCCGGGGGACCGGAGCTCTGCCTAGGAATTCCAAGAGAGCGCAGCCCCGCGCGCACGCACCCCGGCGGATGGGCTCTGCGCCGGCGCCTGCAAGTTCCGGGGTACCCTGGGTCTCCTCGATGGATCCTCCAGTCTCCGTAGCTCCGAACGTCCCATCCCGGAGGCCCGGGGCTGCAGTCCCAACATGTAATAATAATTCCCCTCCTCAAGAAAAGAAAGCAAGCTTGCTGTGGAGTGCGGCCCCGCGGCTCCAGACAGACTCCTGGGCTCCCAGATGCGCGATCGGAACCCGGATCCGGGCCTCTTCGTCCCCACGAGAGAGGAGTTAGACGCAAAAAGCTCTCAGAGTCACGTAGTCCTTTAAAGGCGCTCGAGGGCTGAGGCACATCGCTGCTTCTGGCAGACGCAGAAAGGAGTTGTTTCCCCCCTATACAAACTAAGCAGCCCGACGGTGACGGAGCGCGGGACAAACGTTCCGGGTTCCTTTCTGGAACGCCCCTGGTGATTCTCCTGTCCTGGGGATAGCATCGGACTTGAAGTCCGACGAGCCGACGCGGTTCACCCCAGCCCTGCCGCCTACTGACCGCCTGACTTTGGGTGGGGAAGATATTCCAGGTATCCGTTCCTCAGTTTTCTCATCTGCGAAATGGGCCCGGGAGTCCTTCCCCGCTCCCAGGATCTTGGGACGTGCCAACGAATCCCCGCGGGAGAGGGCGCCCGGGGAATAGGGGTGGGTCTGAATTTTCTCATTCCCCGCAGCCCTGGAGTCTTTTAATCCAGCGCGGGTAGGGAAATGGTGGGGGCAGGATCAGGTGTCTCCTCTGGTTCGGACTCCCGGGCCTCCTGCCTCCTCCAAGTTTGGCAATTTAGGGTCGAGGCAAACTTAGAGCAACATAATTGCAGTAATGAGCAACGGCTCGCGCTCTGCAGACGCGCCGCGGCTCCAAAGAGGCGGTAGCTGCAGGCGAGGCGGGCGCGCCCCTTCCCCCCACCCAGCACCTCAGCCCGGTGGAGGAGGTCGCCGGCCCCGGGGACCCTCGCTCCAGCGCGCCTCCGCCCGCGTCGCCGCCTTGGGTCCGGGTTTCCCTCCACTCCTGTGACATCCCCCACCCCGAGTTTTCCCATTTTTGTTTTTTTTTCGTCTAGCTCTTTCTTTCCTCCTTTTTGTTTTCGAATTCCCTTTCTCAATGCAGCATGTACACAGAAGGTGCCCAATAAATGTTTGCTGGATCGGAGCGGCGCCCTGCTGTGCGGTGAAGACTCCGGGCCAGATTCCACTAGGTCTGGTGCCACGCTTCGGTCTCAGCCCGGTCCTCCGAACTCAGCTGCTCGTTTATCAGGCGAGGGCAGAGTGGGCAGGGGGTTCCCAGGCCTGGTCCTTTACGGATCAGTTTCCTCCTTTGGCAGGAAACACCGGATCATTCACTCCGAGTCACCACCTACGGCGCCCAGAGGAATTCCTGGTCCAGCCGCCTCCCCCGCGCCTCCCAACAACCTCATAGGATTTTTTTTTTCTTTTAAGAAGGGGTATATGGCGGTCCAGAGAGGTTACATGATTTCCCAGAGTCACACAGCCCATAAGGGGGAGGGGGGCAGAGATTCGAAGGCAGAATACACGCGGGGACGCACGCCTTGCCCACACTGCCCAGCCCTCTGTCGTTGCGGGTCACCTAGTGCCTCAACGGCTCTTTGGGGCTGGAAGAGGCCCACGGAGCGCGCGTATTGCTGCGAAACCGGCCCCAGCTCCACGAATTTAACTCCTTCGTGCTCTGACCACGAGCAAGCCCCGTCCCTCGGGGAACAAAAGGGGCATCTCCCCTGCCCCGCGAGCTGTCTGGGAAGGCATTTTCGTTTTGTCTGGGGAGGAGGCAAGGCTTAATCTGCAAGCTCAGCTTCTGACCACGCAGGCTGGACCGAAAAGGCCCAAGGTCCGTGGCGTGGAAGCCGGGGTCGGAGGGGTGGCTGCGCGGCAGGGGCCGGGGGCGCTCGGCTCCGCGCGGGGCTGGGCGGGGGTGGGGGCGCCGGGCGGCCGCGGATCTGCCCGGCTGGGGTGCGGCCCGGAGCGCCTTGTGTTAGGGCTCGCTTCTCCGCTCTTGACCCCGGGGTTGAAGGCCCAGGGCGCGCCGGGGGCCCCGTGGAGACAGTTACTCAGGAGGCGGGGACCTCGAGTGCGAATCCTACGGGGCCGCGAGGCCGGCGGGGTCCCGTACTGAAGGATGCCCGCCGTCGTGACCCGCGGCCCGGAGGTGAGCCCGGCCTGCGCCTCGCCTGGAGCCCTCGGGGGCGCAGTGGGAAACAGCGCGGAGAGGCTGCGGCCGCCTTTCAACTTGGCGGCTGGCGCCGGCCTGGCCGGGCCCCCGGGGCCGCGCGGCCTCCCCGGCTCCGTCCCCGCCCTCCCAGCGGCTCGCAGCGCCGCCCCGCCCCGCCGGGACACTCCCCCAGCCCGGCTCCGGCCGCTCCTGGGAACCCCCTGTGCCCCCTGCCCACGACCACCAAGTGTCCACTCTCCAGAGCACCCGCAGTCCCCACTCCACGCGCGCGGATTTCCTCCCCCGCACTCGACAGCTTCCACTCCGGCCTCCCACGCCTGGACCCCTGCTCCAGGCCTGGGAGGACCCTCGGCTCACCCGGGCCTGCCTCCTGCACAGCGCCCTCCCGCGGCCCCGCGGGCCTACAGCCCCGCTCTTCGCCGCGCAGAAGCAGGACGCCGGAGCAGGCGCCCTCCCAGACAGGCCCGGTCGGTTCGCGCGTCCTCGTCGTCCTCCTCGTCCTCGTCGCCTGCACAACGCACCAACACACACTGCAACACGCACATCTAACACAGCAGCGCAACACACGTTCAACCAAGACACACACTCAACACACACAACCAGCACACACCACCAACCGTACACCCGAAGCACATACACGCGCAGCCAACAAAGTCACACACCCAAACAACACGTCTCAAGGAAATGCAACGTGGCACACATACCCGTACAACCAACGGACACCCAATCAAACAAAATCAACATAAGCTGCACACCGTACACACAAAACTAACACACACACATCACACACATGCCAATACACACCCAACACCCACAATCAACATACACATCTCCATAAACACACAGCTCCAATTTATAAGGGCAAACATGCAATGTCAAGGCATCACCCTTCAATGTCCCTCCTGAAGTCCTGCCACCCAGAAGCTGGTGACACTGGGAGACACACATAATCTTGGTGGGGGGAGATCTAGAGATAGGCATTGAATGAACAGGTAAACCCTGAGAAAGTGGGATGCCTGGGTGACTTAGCGGTTGAGCATCTGCCTTGGGCTCAGGGAGTGATCCCAGTCCTGGGATTGAGTCTGCATCAGGCTTCCTGCATGGAACCTGTTTCTCCCTCTGCCTGCGTCTCTGCTTCTCTCTGTGTGACTCTCATAAATAAATAAATAAATGCATACATAAATAAATAAGTAAATAAATAAATGTTTTTTAAAACCCTGAGAAATTATGGACATCCAGCCACAGCAAGAGACTCCAGGCAGAGGCCTACCAAAGTCACTTGAAGCCACTCAGACTTGGACAGGGAAGCAGAATGCACAGCTCGGAGCACAATGGGTGCCTGGCCTGAGCTCCCTTACTAGAACCCTCTGGTAACTTCTGCTTTCCTTTCTCCTCCTGGGGCTCCTCCCCTGGGACCACCCCCCTCCACTCCCACCCCCTTCAGCACCCCTCCTTCTCCTGTCTCTGCAGAGTCTTAGAAGGCCTTCCTTGGAATCAGATCCCACCCGTGCTCTTGCTGGGCTGAACCCAGGTCAAGATCCAGAATGTCCATCCAGTCACCCAGCACTACCCGCCCCTCAACAGCACCCAGCTCCCCCACTGAGAAGGAGGTCCTCTGAGAAGCAGCTAGCTATCCCACCGATAAGACAGTGATGGATCGCCAGCCTGCAGTCAGACCATCTGGTCTTATGAGTCCTGGTTTTGGTACTTATTAGCTGTGTGACCTTGGGCAAGTTACTGAACCTCTCTGAGTCTCACTTTCCCCATATATAAAGTGTAGAATCGTGGTAATAGTCTCTTCCTATTACTATGCATATAAAATGAAATGCTTTGTGAGATGCTTGGCATTTGCAGCATTATACATGGGATAATGAGTACTTAAAAGAGGTGAATTTCAAAGACGTATATGTGGGCATGTGTACGTGTGCCCACACACCTTCCTGGGGACTCCAAAAGATGATCAGGCCCACAGCTCAAACACGGGGGCTGGGATCAGATTGTGCCATCTGGGTGGTGATCTCTAGCAAGTCGCTGCGCCTCCCCAAGGCTTCAGAATCTGCCCCTAACGCCTGGCTCACAGGGCCCAGAGCATCGCGACAGGGGTGCAGTAAAGATAGGTTTTTAGCGGTAGTTAAGGCGAATTCAAAGCCCGTCCGTAATTCAGGTCCTGACTGGGGGCGGACGGAGGGATTGCCCCCCGACCTGAGACTGCGCTGGTGGAGTGGCAGCCCCGAGTGGCGGCCTTTGCTGCCCCATTTATAGGCGAGGAGGCTGGCTCCAGGCGGCGCAGAAGCGGGATGGTAGCTGAGGGTGGGAGGCTGCCTCCTAGCCCACCCGTGGAAAGCGGGTCCCGACCCACACGCAGGGCTGCGGTGTGTCTGCGAGTCCCCGCCAGCGGTGGTCCGGGCTGGGCGTGCGTCGGGAGCTGCATTTGCGGTGTTGACTCGGGGCTGGGTAAGGTGCGGTCGCCGCCCCGCGGTCCTAAGACCTCCGTGCCTCCCCTGCACCGGGCCAGTTCCCGTCTTCCCCTCCGGGACCTCTGGCCGTCCTCGCAGAGTCCTGGCCCTTTGTCTCCGCTCAGATGAGCTGCCCCGAGGGTAGGCTGGACTCTGGTCCTTTGGGATGTTATTTTAAAAGGATACCCTGTTTTCTCTCCGATGACACCCTTCAATCCCCCAGTGGCAGCTGAGGCTCCGTCACCAAAGAAACAGCTACTGTCAGGGCCACACCAAATGGAAACCACTGTTTCAGGCAAGCAGTCTGTTATGCCACCTGGTTTCCCAGGCATAGAGTAGACCTGTCCCTGCTATAATGTGACCACAACTGACGTGTGCTGAGCCCTTGCCTGCTTCAGGACCACTCCACCTGGTCCATGGGGATTATGCCAGTAAATCCACCCTACCAGGCTTGCATGCACCACTTCACAGCTGAGGAAACGGAGGCATAGGGAGATGAGTGACTCAAGCAAGGTCCCACAAGTGGTGAGAGTGGGAGCAGAGCTCCTGACCCAGGCAGCCTTTGCTCAGCTCTGTCACCTAGCCTCTCCTGAGCTTCGGATTCGGAAATGGAATCATTTCCAGGCTGGTGCAGAGAAGCTGTGGCTCACCCCACCTGGAATGTGCCCTGAGAACTCCAGAGCACAGAGCACAGGGGCGGCACGGCCACCTGCAGGCCCTTTGCTGATGGTTCCCCTGTGGCCCTCCAGCCAGAAGGTTCTGATCCTCAGAGTGCAGCGGCAGGGGTGGGGCCCGGCGGCAGATGGGGGCGTGGCCTGAGGCTGGAGGGATGGGTGGGGCTGAAGCCCAGGTGTGTTCCTGTCCTGGGAGGGTGATCAAAGGAAGGAAGGCTATGGCCACTGTGGACACGAAATTAAAAGAGATTCCTCCTTTAATCCTTTATGACTGAGGCACCCTCATTACCTCACATTACCAGTGAGGAAACCAAGGCACAGAGTGGGTGAGTGACTCGCCAAAGGTCACACGGGTGTCTATGACCAGATCTGTGTGCACCAATCACGGCTGCTGACTCCAGAGGCGTGAAGGCAGAAATTCATCCACATGCCCACGAGGGCGCTTGGAAGCTTTGACGTGCGGGCAGCAGCACGTGGCAGAAACCCTTCCAACCAGTCAAGACTGAACAGGTCGCCTTGCCCTGGGCACTGCACGCATCCCTAAACCCAGGCGGGAGTGCAGAAACCGGCTGGATGCCGGCTTACAGATGTGCTGTCGTCACCAATGGGGTCATGTACTCATTTACAGATGAAAAGACTGAGGCTCGAAGGGATAGTGGGATTTGGCCAAGGTTGTGCAGAAAGTCTGGGCAGAGCCCGCATCCCTGATTTCAGCACAGTGTTCTTTCATTAATTCATTCAACGGCAATTGAACCCACACACTAACAAATAAATATGAATTTCAGATAGAGATGCGCGTTCGCGAGGGAGAAAATGACGGGATGAGGACAGGGAGCACAGCGGGGGTAGTCCGAGTGGCCCCCTGACCGGAGGAGCAGTGTGTGGGCTGGGACGCAAAGGGTGAGGAGGAGCCCGGAGGTCCACCAAGGGAAGACCCTCCCCAGGGAGAGGGCTAAGTGCAAAACCGCTGAGGCTGGGACTGGCCTCGGGAACAGGAGCCCCACGGGGCCGACTTTGGTTTTCAGAAGCTCTGCTCAGCTTTAATGAGGAGCATGATGGGGGCGAGGTGGGAGACATCTCTGCCCCCCTGGCAGGAGCGGTGATGGTGGCTTGGACCAGAGAAGCTTTTTCCTTGGCCTCTTCTCTTCCGTGACCCTCTCCCTGCCACACCACCGAAGGTGCAGGTGGGAGGGTAAGCTCAGGGTGAAGCAGCCCCTGGGGCCCCAATAATGTTTCTCTTCTCTTCTCCAGACCCTGCATCTGGGTGCCCAGCTGGGGGTCCCCAGAACTCTGCTGCACCAGCCCCAGAGCCAGCTGAGCCTTGGCAGTGGGGCGAGTTTGGGTGGACTTCCATTCTTGCACGAGTACATCTGTCAGTGTCCCCTCCTCCTGAGAGCTCTCTGAAGGCTGGCTGTGGTTTGACAGATTTCTTATTTTTTTATGCCAGCGCCTAGTATGGTCTTGAGAGGGGAAGCGAGGTCTTCATCCGCTAAATGAACGCTCACTCTGAGCCAGCCTCTGTGCCAGGCGTCCAACATTTGTACTCTCCCTTGATTCACAGCATGGCCTTTAAAGGCAAACATTCTCTTTATTCCCTTTCACAGACAGTCAGTTGTGGTCCAGAGATGTCAAGTGACGTGCCCAAGGTCACCCAGCAGCTTTTGGGTGAGCCCTCGGGAACCTGGACTCCTGGAAGAGATCCCCAGTTTTCCCTGCTCAGAGATCTCCAGGAAGAGATTCAAGAGATGGGGGTTGAGGGGGAATCGTTACCACGTGGTGCCTGCGGCCCAGACGCAAGGAGGCGCCCTGGGAACCTTCCCAGAGCACTTCTTGTCCCCTAAAAGTCCCTTGAGAGGCTGGGCCTCCAGGCGCAGAGATCTAAGGCTCCTCCCAGTGGAAAATTGGCTGTTCTGGGCTGGGGTTGGCAGCCCCTGGATCAGGTGGCCTGGTCAGGAAATTCCTGACCCAGTAACTACTACCAGCTTTGCTGGTGAGGGCTTGGGACAGGTGAACCCGGTGTGTCAGGGATGTGGAGCTGCCCCTGCACCCTGACCTCCACTTCTAGGAAGTGGACCCTGAGTCTGACTCCAGGAAGTCCCCTGACAGCAGGGCGGGGGTGGGGTGAAGATGGGGGTGGAGATAGGATGGGAGGACCCAGCAAAGGGGGGTCTTCTCATTCTTCCTTTTTTTTTTTTTTTTAAATTTTTTGTTATTGGAGTTCAATTTGCCAGCATTTAGCATAACACCCAGTGCTCATCCCACCAAGTGCCCCCCTCAGTACCCATCACCCAGGCACCCCAAACCCTGCCCACCTCCCCTTCCACTACCCCCTTGTTCATTTCCCAGAGTTAGGTGTCTCTCATGTTTTGTCACCCTCACTGATATTTTCACTCATTTTGTCTCCTTTCCCTATATTCCCTTTCACTAATTTTTATATTCCCCAAATGAATGAGACCATATAATGTTTGTCCTTTTCCAATTGACTCCTTCTCCAACTAATTTCCCTCTCCTTTTTTTTTTTTTAAGATTTTATTTATTTATTCATGAGAGACACAGAGAGAGAGAGAGACAGAGACATAGGCAGAAGGAGAAGCAGGCTCCCCAAGGGGAACCTGATGCTGGACTCGATTCCAGGATCCTGGGATCGTGACCTGAGCCAAAGGCAGATGCTCAATCACTGAGCCACCCAGGCGTCCCTAATTTTCCTTTTCTTCTCTTTTATTTTATATCCAATATGATTAATATGCTTTATTGAGTTAAAAAGTTGTAAAGTGGCCAGTAGAGATTCTGGAACACTGGCTCATTTAACAAATTATTACTATGCCAGGCTGGCTGAGCACGGTACTGGGGACAATGTTGTGACAAGACAAAGTGCCTGTCCCTGAGCAGCTCCAGATGAGAGTGGACGCCTCTGGACTGGCAACGAAAGGGAAGAGGAGGCTCCCAGGCCCAACGGTGCATGATCAGAAGGTGTGACTGGGTGGGGAGGGGAGGTGCTCCCTGTGGGGGGACACAGGAGACGTTACATTGAATAAAGGGCTTTCAGGCCAAGGCACCAGCAAGTGCAAAGGCCCCCAATCAATGTCTTGAGCAGAATTGTGAGGCTGTTACCATCCTTCAGCCGTGGAAAGTCACTGGCATGATTTATTTTGATAAAGAACATCTCTGCTTTTAAACTGATTTGCAAATCTGTTCTTCTCTGATCTTCATCATCTAGCAGACTGTAGGGGCAGGTTCTCACTACCCATTTTTCAGATGAGGGAACTGTGGCCCTATGGTGTGGGGGAACTGGTTACGCAGTGGACAAGGGGGTAAATCTGGAGTGAAAAGACAGACCCTGATCAATCTATGACACCCCAGCTGATTCCAGATGAACTGGCTTCAGGAGAGTTCTTAGATCTGTGTCTGCATCCCACAGGCACATCTGTTTAGGGATGGGCCACAGGAAAGGTTCCAGGGCCTGCTGGAAGTAGCAGAGCAATGGAGCAGAGGGAGGGACATCACTACCTTAGGACCTCTGGAAAGGGCCAGGAAGTATTGGTTTCTGAAGATCCACAGTTTGGAGGTACTCATGAATCTTGCGGGGGAGGTCTTCATTTTCCTGTGTAAAATCTGCTCCTCCTCGGTGGGATTCTAAAGCTGCTGGAGCCCTTGCTTCCATCTGGGAAGATGCCCTGCTCTGGTCTGCATCTGTAGCCAGGTAGGTCCAGCACAGCGCTGGCCAGGCTCGCGGGGATTGAGAAGGTCTTGGAAACTGTTCACTAGATGAAGTTCCTCCCCCCACCCCACCTGGTGAGCTGCAGGCCCCATTCTAATTTCACTGGGTTGGCTTCATGGGCCTGTGACCAGGACAGTCACACAGGGACCCGCCTCAGCCTGGGGTCTGATTCTGCTTAGTAAGTTTAACTTTGAATTTATGTTTTATAAATAACATCTAATGCTCTGGGGGCTTGGAGCTGCCACCAGCTGCCTCCATGGGACAGTTCTTGTTTGCATGTTTCCCTGCTCCCTGGTGAGTCATTGCTGGGTACACCCTCCCACCCCCGTGGCATTTAGAGATTAGGCATGGCTGTGGCACATGTTCACTTGGCAACTTGGTGGTGGTAAGCCTCTTGCTCACCCATCATCCAGGTGCCTAGTAAATCCCGGTACAGAGATTGCAATTCTCCTGAGGGGTCACCCATCTGCGATGGGTTGGGGCAGTGGGTTGGAGGGAAGAGAGGGTGCCTGACTTGAACTTTCCACCACTGTTAGATCTGATGGCTGGCAGAGGGGGAGCCCGGCAGCTGGATGGCCTGTGTCCTTGCATGCCAAGTCACAGATTGAGACCCTCAGGTAGCTGGGAGGGTCTACACTCACCTGCCAGGATCCTTGTGAGAGTGCAAGGGAGAGCAACACTAAATAGCAGTAGCAAAGCGCAGGGCAGGTCAAGAGGACGACCACAGGAAAGGAAAAGTTTTATACGTGAGTACCAAGTACCTTTAACAGCATTCCCCCCCCACCACAAGCCTTGCTTTTTGAACTGGGGGCTGTGTATTTTCCTTTGGCACCGGGTCCCGTAAATTACATTAGCTGTTCCTGCCCCCAAGTACTAGATGGCTTCTGGGTATTTCTTTCTGGAGGCTCATGTGCCGCTGACCCGGTCAGCAGAGCTGAACCTCCAGGGGTCTGGGCACAGGTAAGAGCAACCTCTCAGCTAATAAACAAGTCTTTGTAAAATCGGACGCCTCTTTCCCCATGAACCCCAGCTTTACGAGGAGGGACTCTTGGCAGCAGGCCAGCAGGAACTGCTGCCTGGTTCAGGGATGTTGTGTCTGTAGTGGGGACCCTGGGAGTCCCCTGCTTAGAATCAGAGAGCTAGTCAGGCACACGGATGGCAAGCCATTGCTGCACGTCCTAATGGGAAGAGGAGGACTCCGAGGGCCAGAGAGAGTTAGCGACAGTCTTGGTGTCACACACAGAGGTGAAAGAGTGAGGTCAGGCACTCAGGTTGCTTGGTCCGACTCAGTCCAGAACCTCTTGCTTCACCAATCCACGGGGAAGGGACTCCCTCACCAGTTTTCCTTCTGAAACCATAGAGGGAACAAGGCATATTCCAGCAGGAAGAGATTCTGGAATCCTCCAGAATCCTGAGCCTCTTCTTGATCCTTGAAGAGAATCATCTGAACATCTCTTTTTCATACTTCTTAAGAGATGGCTGTGCCCCTCTGTCACTCTCTGCTTTACATTCTTTTCCCTCCTAGCACCCGTCACCCCCAGACATCATCTATTCCTCTCTTGTCTGATCGCCCCCCTGGAATGTTCACTGCTGTGACCGCCGTGCATACCCTGGGGGCTGACACATTGTGGATGACCAATGATGACTGCTGAATGAATGAATGAATGAATGCTTGAAGCCAACATTAAATCTGCTCCTCTGCTTTCTTGAGGATTTCCAGGAATGGGAGGCTCACTACCTTGTGAAACAGCAAATCCATCTTTCTCTCCATCCATCCACTTACTTAGCATGTATCATACCCACAATGCACCAGGTACTCTTAACTCCTCTTACAAGTATTTATTGAGCACCAAATATATACGAGGAACTGGGCCAGTACTGGAAATGCACTGGCGAGGAAGGATAAAGACAGAACCTGTGTCCTCATGGAGCCTAGCGTCTAAGGGGAGACAGATACTAACTAAATACGACACAAATACAGGTGGAATAATCATTTTAATAGGTAACATTCATTATGCTATTCAATAATCACCCATAACATAAGGTCACTGCTGCCTGTGGAGCTGTTATTAGCCCTCTTCCACCGGAAGGGGAAGTCCAGCTCTGAGAGCAGGAGGTTGAAGCACAGAGAAGGCAGACGCTTCAGCACAGAGGGAGCTGAGCCACTGGGGAGGATGCAAGTTCAGGTCCGGGGCTCTTTCTGGTGTGTTCCACGTGAAGCCTTCCTGTTCGGCCAAGTCCTCCTCGCCCTCCTCCTCCTCTTCCTCTTCCTCCTCCTTCTTTTTCTTCTTCTTTTTTAAAAAGATTTTATTTATTTATTCATGAGAGACACAGAGAGAGAGGCAGAGACACAGGCAGAGACACAGGCAGAGGGAGAAGCAGGTTCCCTGCAGGGAGCCCGATGCAGGAAGCCAGGATCACACCCTGAGCTGAAGGCGGACGCTCAACCGCTGAGCCACCCAAGTGTTCCTCAGCCTAGTCTTCTTGTTGCATTGTCCGTTTGGGGGACACAGGGGCTGAGTTCAGGGAAAACAAGCAGGGGTGATGTCATTCGGTCTTCTGCAGACTCAAGTCCTTGGCCGAGCCCTTGGAAGCACCTTGTTCGTGCTGGGCACCACCATGAACTCTGTTTCATGCGGGCTGAGGTGGCATCTTCTGAGGCTCCACCTGGGTGCCAGGTTCATGAGGCTGGTACGCCGGAGAACCAGAGGCCTGGGTTCAAGTCTCACTTCTGCTGCTTCCTGACCGGGTGGCCTCGGGCAGCCAACTTTCCTCTCCGAGTGCTCATTTTCTTGAACGAGTAGGGGCCGTTTCAGCTCTGGGCGTCCACTCTGCCAGGCTTCTGGGAGAGCCACTTGAGGTCCTGGATACAAAATGGTCTCTCTGGCAATGTTGCCTGGGACAATGTGCCGTGTGTCTGACACTGTGTTTTGTTCTGCTATTTCACCGAACTTCTTGATGACCCATTCTATAGATGGGGAAACGGAGGCTCAAGGAAGTCAAGGAACTGCCCTGAGGTCACATGACTTTTCCATGTAGTTGCTGGGGCTCAAACCCAAGTCTGTCTGACTCTGGAGACCGGGCTCCATGGTCTTGCCACCCAGCCAGGTCTCTTCTTTGGCCAAATGTTCCCCTTACTTTAGCGAGTCTTGATATGGTTTCTAAGACCCTCTTTCTTGCTGATTGGAGGGAACTGTTAGAAACTTAAATCTGAACACTTCACTCCCCAGATCTGAACTCTCAATGGCTTCCCATGCAGGGTCCTTATTCCAGCCCATTAGGCCCTACATGATTTGACTCCCCTGTCCCCTGTGATTTTCTCAACCGCTCATGCCATGGTATCTCTTCTGGCCTTCTGGCTGTGTCTCAAGCTCATGCACAGCACACTTCCTGTGCCCCAGGGCCTTTGCGCTTGCTCTCACCTAGAATGATATTCCCCTGGGTATTTGTATGCTTCTCTCTCTCTCTCATGTTTCTGCTCTGGTGTCTCAGAGAAACTGCTCCTGTTCCTCTTGTCTGAGATAGCACTTTCTGCTCACTCCTAACCTGGCTTGATTTCTCTTCATAGAAATCACTACTTGACAGCAGAGGACATGCTTATATGTTTATATGTTCTGTTTCTCTCTCACATGATGCTTAGCACCAGGAAGAGAGTGACTCTGTAGTTTCCCACTGGATTCCCAGCATAGCGCCCAGCACACAGTAGGGCTTCAATATTTATTAGTTAAATGGAGAATTGCCCCATTTCATACACAAGAGAAGCCCAAGGCTCCGAGAGGTTCTGTGTGGGGCTCTAGGCCCCTCAGGTCCCGGTAGAGCAGCTGGATGGCAACCTGGACCCCTTGGATGCTTAGCTCCTGGTCCTTGTTGTCCTGCTGCCCATTTCTCAGAGGAGATCCCAGGGGACCTGGGTGCCCAGGAGGTAGGAAGATAGGCACAGACAACCAGTAGCCTCCGATTGGGCAGCTGGCCCTGGCAAGCCCAGGAACCTAGACTGGAGGAAGATGGTAAATGAAGAAAGAGCCATTCCATTTCCAGTGGGCCTGCCGGTTCCCGCTCCTGTCTTGCTATTTACCCATCCCAAGCAGACGTAGGACACCCCAAGACTCAAAGAAGGGACAGGCTCAAGGTGACAGGGTTTCCTGAGCAGGGGATGGGTGAGGATGTCATTCTCTGGAACCAGAAGGCTGGGGTGCAAATGCTGGCCCCTCACTAACTGGCCATGTGATCTTGGGCACATTTTTTCCCCCGCTGTGGGTCTTATCAGCTTTTCTATCTGTATAATGGTGTTATAACAATTCTTGTCTCCTAGAACCATTAGAGGATTTAGTGAGTTGATGCAGGGCATGTGTTTGGAATAGTGATAGAGACTGAGGCCTCCATAGCCTGTCGAGCACTCCTATCAGACCCCTGGGACTCAGAAGCCAGAAAACCCAAGGCTCTTGCTGTCTCCTGCCCTCCCAGCCTCACCCTGCAGCAGCCACAGTGGGAGAAACAGGGGAAATGCTGGGAGAAGAGACACATAGACACTAGCACTCTCATCTTGGAGACCCAAAACACAAATCCGTGAGCCTGACAAAGCAGGGGTTAGGATTTTCTTTGCCAAATGAGAAAGCCAAGGCTCAGAAAGGTTGAGGATTTTTTTTTCCTGAGGCTGCACAGTAAGGAGTGGGCTTCCATTAGCCTCGGAGTCTGGATTCCTGGACCTGTGCTATATTTCCAACACCTTTGCACACTGCACTGCTTCTCTTTGGATCTGCCTTCTGCACTACAACTTCTGACTTTTTTTTTTTAACAACTTGGATGATCTGGAGCCTTAAGATATCCCTAGTGCTAGACCAGGCCCCAGCCATGAAACTTTGAGGCTGGCACCAAAGTTTTCCCCAGGCCCTATCAGACTATGATGCCTGTGTCATAATTACTGACGAGGATTTCCCAGAATACTCAAAATGCAGGTGAATGTAAGAAATCCAACTCTGATGAAATTCTGATGAGTCATGTAAATCTTCAGTGTTTGAGAACTTTTCTGTATATGTGGTTGGGGGAAAAGAAGATTACTTTGTGGAGCACTGCTAGGTTCCTCACTCCTGTTCCTTAATTTAATATTTAATAATAGGGCATCCCATCCTTTTTGTCCAGGGAATACTGGAGCCCGGGGTGGGTAAGTCAGTTGCTCCAGATCACACAGTTAATAAGCAGAATCTGGAATTCATATTACATTTTGTGGGACTCTAATGTACATGTCCCTTCTCTCTACCCACACCAGCTTAAATGCCTTTTTAACAAGTTAATAAGCTCAGAAAGCATTCTGGAAGTAGTGGCAAAAATACAGATCAAGTAAAATGTTTATAATAAGAAGAATGTTTTTTGAAAAAGCAAACAAAAAACAAACAAACCCCAACCCCTCTCTTGGCATTGATGGTTTTCACTGGAGAGTATAAACAAACAGAAACTCCTAAAATCAGCCTTTGGACTTGTTAATAATGAGCTGGTAAGAGAATGCTAATGAAATGTTATTAGTTTTTTTCTTGTTAAAATCTCATTTCAAATAATTCCGTTCGTCATCCATTTTTTACGAGGAATGAAAACAAATGTTTTCCAAAGCTTCAAACCAAAATCTCTGTGTGGGTTTCTTGTTTTGAGCCAAATACACCATGTCTTTTCCCAGCTGGGAATCTTCCCCCCCCCCCCCCCCATTCCTCTGTTGCTCCAAGTCCTGCACGTCCTGTTGGTCCAACTTTTCCCCTTTGTCCTCAGATGCTAGCCCTGTCCCAACAGTCAAGTCCCAGGTTCAAATTTGAAATCATTTTGTTAACCACGAAAACATTAATTTTTGTTTTAATATAAGCTATGCTTAAACACTTTCTCACTATAAAATAAACTGGAGATACATAGAGTATAGAGCATTATTTCACTCTTCTCTCCAGGGGTTATCAATTTTTAAAAGTTGTTTTTAGATTTAATTTTGACTTTTTATTAAGGAAGTAAGTTTATTATTGTTTTAAAGGTCAAATTGTTCTAAAAGGCTTGTTATAATGAAAAAAACAAACAACAACAACAAAAAAACAGCCTCCAACCTATCCTTGCCCACTTAAATTTTTCTGCCCAGATGCAACTATTTTCAACTTTTAGTTATTTCTCCTGGCATTTTCTTACCTCTTTCTAAATAGCATCTCTACACTAATAATCCTTGATTTTTCTGCATTAAACATCATCAATAGACTTTCTATTACAAAGATAAAAATTTGCTTTTATGCTAGTTCCCCCAGTTACTTCTCACCATTCCAGTTATAGTTTTGTCTTTTTGTTAAATCAGTATTCTATGTTTATTATTATGACCATGCAATGTTCACTAATACACTAATAATAATTCCACACAGCATACTAACTTTAATTGCATTTCCTGTCGTATATAACTTTTTCTTTTTCCTGGAGTTGGAAATTGCCTTTGTTTCACTTAGTTTCCTACTTGCCTTCATTAATTCATATCCTTACTCTCTCAGACACGGAAACTATTCTGGGCAAATTTGCACATACCAAGTAATCGCTCAGATCCTCCCCCTACCCCCACCCACCTTGGAGTCATTTCCTGAGGAACACTGCTCTCCTACCACTAGTTGCCCTCTAGGTCACTGCATAGCTGTCAGCCTTGAATGTCTCTTCTCCATCATCCAGGAAATTCCCTTTGCACCTTTCCTGGGTTGGATCCCTGATTTTCTGGGTTCCATGGCTTTCTTTTTTTTTTTTTATTTGTTTCCTGTCTTGGTGGAACATCTCTTTCAGTAGCTTTCTGAGGCAAGGTGCTGGGGAGTTAAAGTTTCAAAATTTTGCATTTTTAGCACCGCCTTCATTTGGTCTCACATTTCAGTGATAGTTTGCTTGAAGGTAGAATTGCAGTTCCTTCAACCTTGGAACCATGTCTCTGTAGTCTTCTCAATTCTAGCCATTGATAGTATGATGTCATTCCAATTGCTATTTTATTTCTATGTAGGCTTTTGGGATCCTTTCCTTATCCCCATTGCTTTTGAATTTCACCATTGCGTACCTTGGTGTGGTTCTTTTTTTTATATTTGTGTTGGGCCCCAGGTAAATCCTTTCAATCAAGAATCCTATGGCTTTTGGTTGTAAGAAAGTGCCCTCAATTGTTATTTGGTTGGATTTTAGAATTCTTGTTGTGTCCTACCATTTGGACGTTAGATTACTTAGATTTGTATTAGTCTAAATCTTTGTATTAATTTTTTCTCCCATATTCTATAGTGTTATTGGAGATTTCTAGTTTATCTTTAATTCTTTTCTTTGATGTTTTTATTTCTGTTGTACTCAAGAGCTCTTCTGTGTTTTCTGAATGTCACCTTTTTAACAGCATCCTGTTCTCACTTAACAAATGCAATATTTTCTCTCTCTGAAGAGAATTATAGGCTAAACTTTTTTCTTTTGCTGCTTCATTGTCTTTCCTTCTCTCCAAGTTGTTTTGTTTTGTTTTGTTTTGCCTGTAGTTTTTCTCTTTCATGTTAAGAGGTATTCCCCAAATGGCTGACAATCTTTGTACAGAAATTTTGACCAGAAGCTCTGTGGGCATGGGCTGGGCATGTGGACAGGTGGGCTACCCAGTTGGGCAACAAGACCATGATCTGCCTTTTTCACTGGGGCAGGCAGCCCAAATCACAGATTCTATGGGGTTTTACCCACAGTGGATTTCCCAAAGAGGATCCCTCCAGTTTCTTTCCTGGGGAAGGTATTAAAGGCAGAAACTGGCCACTTGTTTTCTGGGAGTTGAGTAGACCAAGATGCCCGGACGTTTTACCATTGTGAGTGCAGAATTTCTCTGAATGCTGTTTTCATCCAGGTACTGTGGCATCTCCTGCAAATGCATCTGGTGTCTGGATAGACCAGAGCCTACTTGGGCCTATCTCTCTAGAGAAGACAGTTCCAGTGGTATACTACAACAGGAGAGGAATATTTGTCTTGCTGCATGTGAGGATACTTTCCACTAGTCCTTCTGTGCTCACATCCATTTCTTGCTCTGTCTCTAGGGGCACCTGGGCCTCTAATTCTGAGCTATTGCCCTCTGGTTCTGGGCATGGCTGGCTCACTTGTAGATGTTCTTCTTTAAAGCTTGGATTCACCTGAGTCTGCTCTGATAAGTTCTTTACCACTTGTCCATCTGCTTATCATCTTTTAATTTTATTGACATCTCTTGATTCTTGCTTTCTTTGCTGGAGCATTGCTTCATCTTGTTTTAGTTACAGTAGCTTTGTAATATAGTTTGAAATCAAGGTGTGTGATACTCCTCAGCTCTATTCTTTTTCAAGATCGCTTTGGCAATTTGCCATAGGATTATTTGTTCTATTTCTGTGAAAAATGCTATTGGAATTTTGGTAGGGATTATATTGAATCCGTAGATTGCTTTGGGTATAGTATGGACATTTTTAGCTATATTAATTCTTTCAATCCATAAGTATGGAATATATTTCCATTCATTTGTGTCATCTTCACTTTCTTTCATCAAAGTCTTACAGTTTTCAGTCTATATAGGTCTCTCACCTCCTTGACTAAACTTATTTCTAGGTATTTTTTTGATACAATTGTAAATAGGATTGTTTTTAAAAAACATTTCTCTTTCTAATAGTTCATTATTATTGGTATATAGAAACATAAATTTTTGTATATTAATTTTGTATCCTACAGCTTTATTGAATTCATTAGTTCTAAGAGTTTTTTTGATAGAGTCTATATAGTTTTCCATATATAATATGTCATCTGCAAATATGTCATTTTCATTCCAATTTGGATGTCTTTTATTCCTTTTTTTTGACTAATATCTCTGGCTAGAACTTGAGCAATACTCTGTTGAACAAAAGGGGCAAGACTGGGCATCCTTGTCTTGTTCCTGATTTTAGAGGAAAAGCTTTCTCTTTTTCCATTGTTGAGTTTGATGTTAGCTGTGGGTTTGTCATATATGGTTTTTATTATATTGGGGTACATTCCCTCTATATTAAAACTCACTTTAATAAAAGAAGAGAAATTATCTTTGTGTATCCTCCATGCCTGGTCCCATTCTAAGAGCTGGAGATGAAAGAGCAAGCATGGTTTGGGCCATTGAGGATGTGAGGAGAGAGGGGAAGAAGAGGAAGGAAGTTAAGGAGCACCAGACACCATGCTGAGCACATGGCATGCATGCCCCCGCATAAGCCCAGAACACTCCACTAGCTGTAGGTATCCCCGTTGGACAAGTGATTTCTCAGAACCAAGGCTCAGAGGACAAAATGATTTGGCAAAGGTCACACAGCCTTAAAGTGGTGAAGACAGATTAGAACTGAGCTCTCTCCAACACCCAGTTCCATGGGAGTATAAACAGGTACAACCTGACCCAAGATGTGCAATCCCAGACAGTTCACTTTTGCAAGAAATCCTGCCTGCCGATAACATTGGAAGATAAGGTTCTGGGAGTAGAGGGGAAAGTCAGACAAGCTACTCTGAAAAAGTGTCTGCTTCACAGGAGCTTGTTTTGAGTTTGAGGACTTTGACATAAGGTGTAATATGGCTGAATTATGTTTACTGATCCATCTTTCCTGACCAGGGTGGGAATGGTTGGAGTAACGCTAAGCCCGGGGTTGGCAAGGATGTTCAGAGGTCAGCTTGGAAGCTCTTCCTCAACCAATGAGTTCCTCAGGAGGAAATTCAAGTAAGGGCATGACAGGCAGGCAGCTTCTGATGATGGGGGGTTGGTCAGCCCCAGCTGCCTAAGGCCTGCTCCTCTACCAGGACACCTGTGAGTGGAGGAACCCCACAATGCATTGAGGGAACACTCTCAGACCTGGGGTAAGGCATGCCTGGTTTCTAGCCAGCTCCCTAACTTCTCTGAGCCTGTTTGCCCATCTCTCATGTGGATCAACTACTGGTTATAACACAGTCATACCGACCATGCAGGTTTGTTTAGAAGATTAAACATGAGCGTGGGTGAACATGTATTATAAAAACACCAATGCCAAACAAACTTGCACTTTTGCAGCTCCTTCACCTCTGCATGGCTCTGTTACATCACTGTTATTTTTAATGCTCATCTCTGCTGTCAGAATAAGAGCCCCTGCAGACAGGGACTGGGGCTATGACACTCACTGTGGAAGTCTCCTTTCTACACAATGCCTGATGCACAGGTGAGTACCAGTTATCAGCTAAGTGAATATACTAATGTGATTGTTAACATGACATTGCATGGTGTAGGATTAAAAATGAATAGAGTGTTACAGAGATTAGTGTATACCTAGTGAATGTAATCTCTACGAATA
Organism: Canis lupus dingo; assembly: GCF_003254725.2. Classification (NCBI taxonomy): domain Eukaryota; kingdom Metazoa; phylum Chordata; class Mammalia; order Carnivora; family Canidae; genus Canis; species Canis lupus. Next base: position 70,381,513 of record NC_064245.1, read on the forward strand.
GAGCATTATATACGAGTTTGTCTTTCTGAGCTGGGAACCTTTTGTGGGTTATTCTCTGTCTTTCTGTCTCTGTGTGTCTCTCTCTTTCCTGGGTCTAAGCTCCCACTCTGTCCCACAGTCACCACCCTCTTCTTGGTCTGATGATCTTAATCTGATGATCTTGGTTGCCCATATCTTCTCCTGGACACAGTTTGGACAGGAGCAAGCAGGGATGCTTCCTCTGCAGTGCTCCTAGGCAGCCCCCAACTTTATCATGCGGCATTTCCAAGCCCAGGCCTGGGACTCTCTGGAGCCCCCAAATCCAGGTTCTGGTGCCCCCCACTATTGGTACAGGCCTGAGGCTGGGTGCAAACCTCCTGAATGACGTGAAAAAGATGTCAGGAATCTGAAAAAATACGTGTTTTGGCTGAAGCCCCGCCTTCATCCCTCATAAGCTGTTCTAGTTGAAAGGCTTTTTTCTTTCTTTCTTTCTTTCTTCTTTCTTTCTTTCTTTCTTTCTTTCTTTCTTTCTTTCTTCTTTCTTTCTTTCTTTCTTTCTTTCTTTCTTCTCTCTTTCTTTTTTCTCTTTCTTTCTTTCTTTTTTTCTTTTTCTTTTTTTTTTTTTTTTGCGTGCAGATTATCTGAGAACTGTTTGGCACTTGGGAACTTTCCATTGGCGTGAGCTAAGCCTATGGGTGCCAAGAAAGGAGAGAAGAAATATCAGACAAAGTGGGCCCCGCTTTCCTGCCAGTCTCAATTTGGGAGACTTTTTCCATCCTTGGGGCCATTTGTGAGAAACCAGGCTCCGAGGCCTTCTAGGGAAAATCTTCTGACTATTTTATTCTCCAGTGTGGAAATTCTCCACATTTGAATATTAAGTGGTGACATGAGAAGGGTGCAGGGCAGCGAGGCCAAAAAAGTTGTGTGCGCTTATTTTTTCCCTTCTGATAGGGAGGCAGCGAGGTTTCTGCAGTCTGGACAGGCTGAACCAAACTATGGCTTCGGTGCCCACTACAGTGGATGCTGGGCAAGGTGCACTCATCTTCCAATCCTGTTTCCTGCTCTGGACAAAGAACTGGTGGCACTTGCTTCCTTGAGCTACTGCAAGGAGTGACTCTGTGAATTCTGTGCTCTGCCTCTTTCTGGTGTGTGTGTGTGTGTGTGAGAGAGAGAGAGAGAGAGAGAGAGAGAGAGAGAGAGAGAGGGAACTGGGTCCTTGGCTGGGAAGCTGGACCTTGGAGTGGGACCTGGGGTGAGTGAGGGAGGAGAGATGGCATGGCCTGCTGAGATACTGGACTTTTATGTTTCTTTCTATATTTATTCCCTTTTGGCCTCTAGGGAAAACTCTGAATAGGAGCTTTTAGTTGTGTGTCAACTATGCTACAGGATATTAAGGGGGAAGCATCTCTGTGAAGAGGGTCAAAATGTGTGGCAGCCCGGAGCAGGCTGACAATTTACCCTTCAAACTGGTGTTCTCTAGGTAGTGACTTTGTGTTTATGCAGAGAGGAAGGAGACATGGAAAAGGATCCCAGGTCTTGCCTCATCTCCTTGGCTGTCAAAACAATTCCACTCTGGCCCACACTTGCAGGCTTTGCAGGGTAAATAAAACAAAACACCTGCAGCTAACTGGGCCCTCCCGACTTAGGTTAGGGTTTACAATCTTCCACTGATCCTCACACCTACCTTTGCCGGGTGTGTGTGTGTGTGTGTGTGCGTGCGTGTGTGCGTGTGTGTGTGTCTTATTCCTTAGTATGTGTGGCTCCTCTTGGGATTCTTTCCAGCCACACTAACCTTGAGAGAAGTTCTGCTGAATACAATTCCCTTCATCTTACTGTCCTAGGAACGATAGGCCCCTCTTACAGTCACTGCACTTGGGGGTCACTTGTTAAAATGGCATCATCAGGACTTATTTCAGACGTGGTTATTGGCTGGCTTTCTCCATGGAGAACATTTGCAGCGGGATGTAGAGATGGATGAACCACAGTCTTTGCTTTACAGCCATGTGTGCTGGATTCCCAGGAAGCAGAGCCTGAGACCCAGGCTTCTGTGTGAGCACTCTGTCAGGGCATGTGTCCCAGGGGGCAGCTGTGGGGGACAGTGAATGAAGCTGGGTGAAGGATGCTCCAGCCCCACCATGTGGGACTGTTTACCCGACCGACCGTCTCCATCTATTCTGTGGGAATTATGTCAGTGATTTTCCAGGGAGGAGATAGCAGAGCTATTTTCCATGGGCTCATGACCCCATTGGTCAAAAGTTAACTCATGCAGCGTTGATTCCTGGCACTTCTGGCTGGTACATATGGGGGCACGATCCAGGCACCTGAGCCCAACATTGGTGCAACATCATTGTCATTGGATTTAGGGTCCACTGATCTCAAGATTCTCATCTTAATTATATCTGTAAAAACATTCAAATAAGGTCACACTCTGAGGTCTTGGGTCACTATACATTTTGGGGCCACAATCCAACCCATAAAACTCTCACTTAAAAAATTCCTCTGTTTTAAGGGTCTGAAGCTCAACACCAACTTACATAAAAGAGGAGTAGACCTGAGCCTGGGAAGGTCAAGAGTGAAACGCCTCAGACAGGACCAGGCAACATCTTTTTCTCTCTCCTCTGCCTTTCTCCTGTCTAGATTCTATCCTCTACTTGTGTCCATGAGCTGCCAGGTTGGTGGGGAAAAGCAGAGTTATAGGCCACTGCCAGTACCAGCCAAGTAAGGTAAAAGGGAGAGAGAGAGAGAGAGAGAGAGAGAGAGAGACACGCAGAGAGAGATTATCTCTGGCAGACCTAGATGAAGTCTCAGGCAAGGGCTTTATTGGCCCAGCCTGGGTCACCTGTTTGTCCCTGGGCCCCACCCCATAGCCAAGGGGGTAGGGTGCCAGGATTCAAGCCCCAGAACCACCTCTGGAGTAGGGGGAGGGCACTGCATGAGGTCAGAGAGGCTGTTCGTGGAAGGGTGGGCAAGCAGGGTTGCTAGGGGGACAGCAGATCCCAGGACACCCCACTTATCTGCTGGCTGTTCTTCTGCATTCACTGCTCCCATACCAAACCCTCTGTGCTGTCAAATGCTCTTTCCCTGCCTTCAGTCTTCTTCAGGAAGCCCTACCGCCCTCTCCTCCACCCCTCCCTGCCTACAGCCCCCAGACCTGGCCAAGCTCTGCCTTCCATGCTCCCATGACCTCCTCTGCTTCCAGCCTTCACTGAGCTTACCCCATTGTTTAATGAAGACCTGAGTGTGTCCCTCACTGGACTAGGAGCTCATGGAGTCCAGGGGCCAGATCTAGCCGTCAGTCTATTGCCAGGCCTAATGCAGAGCCGGAGCTTAGGGAATGTGTGCTGGATGGATGAATGAATGAATGAAAGTAACCCTGGACAATCTTGGAAAGCTCACAGCAGGAAGTGTGAGTAAACATGGAGAGACAGCTCCCTCACACCCCCTCAACCATGGTGGTGGCTGTAGCAGATCTCTCTGTATCTCCCATCATGGCCCCTGGGAACCCTCAGATTTTTGACCACAGCTCCCAGCTCTTTGCCAGCTCAGATTCGTCCCCCTCTGAGGTGTTCCTGCTCAAGTCAGCTCTCTGAATCTTTCTGCATCTGTGCTGGGGACTTCTCTCATGTCCTGGTACCTCCTTTGGCCCTTCTGCAAGTATATCCCTGAAGTGCAGGAAAACTATCAACCCCACTCAACCAGGGGGTCTGGGGGTTTGTGCCAAGATGCCCTGGCTCCTGCCCTGTGTGCGGGCAGTTATGGGAGGCTGTATTAGTTCCCTGTGGTTCCCAAATTACCACAAACTGGGTGGCTTAAAACAATAGAAATTTATCGTCTTGCAGTTCTTGAGGCTCAAAATTTGAGATCAGGGTGTGGGCAGGGTTGATTCCTTCTGGAGGCACTGAGGGAGGAATCATCTCATGCCTCTCTTTATTTCTTGTGACTCGGCAGTCATCGGTGTTTCTTGGCTTCTAGATTCACCACTCTGACCACTCTGTCTTCACATGGCCTTCTTCTCTCCATGCAGTTTTACATGACCTTTCTAAAGGATGCTTGTCATTGGATTTAGGGGCCACCCTGATCCATCATGACCTCATCTTAACTTAAGTGATTACATCTGCAAAGACCTATTTCCAAATAAGGTCATGTTCTCAGGTTCTGGGTAGGCACAATTTGTGCCGAAATTTTCGGGAGAACACTATTCACTTCAGTACAGAGGCCTTCTACATGCTTCTCGGGAGGTCCCGGAGGAATGGAATCCCCATTTCCCACTTTGATAATGTTTATGTTGGCTTTTCCATCTTCCCTGTTCTACTGCCCCCTGTTTCCTGACACCCCCTAAATGAACTACCTGCCCCCAAGCCCTGTCTTAGGCTATGCTTTTGAGGGCACCCTAACTAAGGCAGTGGTAGAAGGGCAACCTCAGATCTCATCTTAGTACTAGCTGATGGGGCCACCTTGTTCTCCACCCACTACTATGTCAAAGCCCAAGAGCCACAAACCAGAATTTTTGTGAATTATAGTTATGTTGACTGAGGATTCACTGTGTGCTGGGAACTGTGAGCCAGGGCATCTTGGCACAAGCCCCCAGTCCCCCTGGTTGAGTGGGGTTGATAGTTTTCCTGCACTTCAGGAAGCCATTTATGGGCATTAACTCATTGATTCTCATATCAACCAGATAGGGACGCCTCGGTGGCTCAGCGGTTTAGTGTCTGCTTTCAGCTCAGGGCATGTTCCTGGAGTCCTGGGATCGAGTCCCGTGTTGGGCTCCCTGCATGGAGCCTGCTTTTCCCTCTGCTTGTGTCTCTGCCTCTCTCTGTGTGTCTCCCATGAATAAATAAATAAAATCTTAAAAAAAAAACCAGATAGATATTATCATTGTTCCCACTTTATAGGCAAGGCAACTAAGATCCAGATAGGCTACGTAACTTATCCAAGGTCATGGCTAAAGATGACAGAGCCAGGTTTGAATCCACATAGTTCACATCCAGAACCCTTTCTCCTGACTTGTGTCTTCAGGGGTCATGGTGATCACTTGACTCACTATGTCCTTGGGCCAGCCAGAGCACTATGTGTGTAACCCCTGACCTCGCATGTATCATTATCCAGTTCTGCCTTGAACTTGGGGAATGTTGTGATGAAAGACGGGATTCTGACTGATGTTGGCAGTAGAGGATGACCGATGAAACCCATGATTGTTTCCTCTTTATACTTTTCCTTTAAGTAAATGGTGGGTTTGCAAAGTTGCTCTTGCCTTGAAGAGGATCCTTTGTAGAGTGCGGCAAAGATCAGGATGAAATCTAAAATTACTGGCATTTCTTATCCTTCTGTCTGCCCTGCCTTCTAAGGGCTCTGACTTGCCCTGGCACCTGTCAGGCTCCTCTTTGGCCACCCAGGGTGAGGAGCGGGGTGTACAGGAAAGCAGGACCAGGGGAGAGGAGGTGGGAGGAAAGGAGAATAGCAACTATCACTGGATTTGGGGACAGAAGAGCAAAGAGCGTGTCTTATTCTATTTGTGCAACTAAACTCCCTTTTATTGCTCCTTCAGAATTTTTATAAAAGACTTACACTGCTAATTCAGTGAATTGGAGTCTGATTTGTTCTTCTCTTGGTGATTTTGTGATTCTGAGGAGGTCCTATAAAAGTGAACCCCCAGTTATGTTGGAAATATCAGAAAGCTCATTTCCAACTGACTTACCTGTAAGGGTGGGATGCATTAGCTCAGTAATTGGAGCTCAGAGGTAGAGCAGACTTCGGGGTTGTTCAGTCTAGAGTTCATATATCATCAAACTAAAGCTCAATTTCTCTGTAATTCTCCTTGTCTGCCCTGCTCTGAGTTCCATTTGTTGGCTTTGTTCCAAGATTGGCTTCCTTCAGAGAAGCCAGGTGGCACCAGAAGCTCCTGGAGCTAAATGCTTTCTCTTTTGCATCTGGAGGAGATAAAAGTCTTCTTTTCTCTCAGCCACCAAATGGGGGTCCCATACCTAATTGTGACAGTGCTAACTCAAACCACTTGGCACCTCTAAGCTAGTAAGTATGACTGGAAGGGGGTAAGAATTCCTCAACTGGCTTTGTCTGATCAAGTTCTACCCTCAGACCTGGGGTGGGGGGTGGTGAGTCCTCACCAAATCCCAGGGATACTATGCAGGGGAGCTTGGGGACATGGGCCACATAAGGCCTCCTGAGCCCATATGGTGCCCTTATGGGATTTAGGTAACAGTGCCACATCTACAGGTGTGGTGTGGCTCCATCTTCATGGACTGAGTGCAGAGGGAGGTGGTTCTCAGACCTCATAACTGTAGGTGGCAGACCTGAGAGTGGGTGAGGAAATGCGGCAGGTCACAATTTCACTAACCTTTATAGTAAGAATAAGGAGAGAACAAAGAAGACCAGTTTTATTCAGGTTACAGGTACTTCCCTTCACTTCCTTTCAAAGTATCTTCATTTCCACAGAGGCATGGTTCTTCATCCTGAGCATGATCTAAAAGGTCTTTTATGATTGGGTGGCCTGTCCAACTGTCTGGCATAATTTCCTCTCTTTTCTTCCCCCACTCCATTATGCACACCTCTTCTCTTTTGCCTTCTACCCATGCTGAACAGCTTACAATGCTTTGAAAATAGTTTCATGCCTCAGTACATTGGCATGTGCTCTTCCACTTGTCTGGAATGCTCCTTCTTCCTGTCCATCTGGTAAACTTAGGCTCAGGGTCATCTCCCAGAGAGCCTTCCCTGACCCCCTCAGGCAGGGCTTGCCACTCCTTGTTTGGGCCTCCACTGTGCTTCACCTACAGTTCTAGCACTTTTTTTTTTAAAGATTTTATTTATTTATTCATGAGAGAGAGAGACAAAGACACAGGCAGAGGGAGAAGCAGGCTCTATGCAGGGAGCCCGACATGGGACTCGATCCTGGGACTCCAGGATCACGCCCTGAGCCAAAGGCAGGCACCAAACCACAGAGCCACCCAGGGATCCCCCTGGTTGCCTGTTTAAAGTAATTATCCACACCTTGTTTCTGACAGTTTAATGGTGCCACCTCTCCTTTGCTATTTGTTATCATCCCCCTTGCAACTAAGTGGCCCAGATTATAACATCATGTCCTACCATCAGCTCTAGATTACCATGACTGTGGAACTTCTCAGTGATGCTTCCACCTCTCGTACCAGGGCATTGGTCATTGCAGAGTCCTCTGAGCCTTTCCAAAGAGCACAGCCAGGCATTGAGATTTCTAGGCTGATATATAGATCCATTATAGTATGCTCACTTCTGTTAGTCTTTTGATCTCTTCTAGAATCTCCCATCACAGTCTGTAATCTCTACTTCATATAATGAGGTCGTGCTTCTAAGAACAGCATATTAGAATAATTTTGGGGGCCCTTTGTCAAGACATTAAATCCTACGTAATAGAAGAGTGCCCCCATGTCAACAAAATCCTCCCTACCCAGCTTTATATTCCACCTCCTTGATCCAGTACCTTCAGATCTACTCCCAATGAGACTTTCACCTGCCTGCTACTATACATATATTGTATGTTCCTAAAACATATTACCCCCCTCCTCCCTTAGAAGACTTAGCACTTCCCTAGTTGGGTCATGCTGAGATTAATCTCATTGATCTGACGGCTGGAAGAGGAAGTGGGAAAGATTTGGAAGAGTAATCCACCTGAGGATTCCTGCATAGTTTTCCAACAGGGACTGTATGCCCTTCTAATGAGGGGGATGGGCCATTCAGGGTCAGAGGAGTCAAGGGAATTTTTTTGTTATTGTTACAATCAATACTATTTATTGTTTTCAGACCAAAAAAGGGAAATTCTATTTAGCTCTCAGGGACCTCTGCGTGGTGCTGTTGAGTGGGCAGTGTCTGGAGGTGAAATGTGACATTATGTCAACAGCAGGAACATCTTCAGTGCTGTCATGTCCTTCATCAACCTTGGAGAGCTCACCTGCTTTGGCTTGGCTTACATGAAGGTAAGTGGCTCCTGGGTAGCCCATAGCTGGCCTGGTGCTTCATATAACCCAAATATTGGGTATCTGAGCACTATTCTCAAGGGAACTTTAAAGTTCTTGGTTGTACCTATGCAGGTGCCTTCAGTTCAAGTGTCAAGAGTGTACATTTCCCTTGCCCTGACATTGGCATAGGAGATTCACCCAGGCTGAGGATTCAACATTTCCTGTTGTCCTGCCACCTGATAATTAAGTCTTGTGTGCAATCTTCAGCACAGTCAGCCCTCTCGCAGGAGAGATGAAAGTCTCTGAAATACTGCCAAGGGGATGCTCTGACTCCCACATTTGGCTTTTAATGCAAGATTAATCAGTTCGAGCCTGTCATTTTCTCCCTTCAGCTCATCATCAGCCACAGCCACTCAATTGCTCAGATGTTATAGCTGCTATTTCTCCTTTACCTCCCAAACTTTAGAGACATGGCACAGGCTAATGTATCTCCTAACCTGTGTATTGTCCCAATGAACACAGATAAAATTCTCAGCAACTGCACAGCTACAACATGCCAGGGAGTGCCCCTACCACCAGGGATGGGGTTCTCATCACCATCTGGCTGGCAAGGGACCCAACTCCAGATTCTGTCCTGAGGATCTGTTTCCTAGTATCAAATATGTTGGCCTGGATTTCCCAGGATCAGACCATGAGAAAGGGACATTAGTAAATTGATATAGTAAGGGAATGCTTTCAGATGAAGTCCATAAGAGTGAGAGAAAAGACAGGGTCAAGGGATGCTGTTTGGCAAAGAAACGGGTTCAGCTAAAGTCTATCCTTAATTTAATCCCATGGGGGCTCTGGGGTGTCTCATTTTGAGGCAAGGTGGACAAGACTTTGTTTACACATATTAGTCAGAAATTGGCTACAGGCAGACCCTGGCCAGCATGGGGACAGGGTGTAACTCCTCATTTATATTCCAAAAATCAGAGGGCAGTTGTCCAGAGAAGGGGCAGCTGAGAGTCATTAGCAGCCACCATTACAGCAGTAAGGGGGACAGGCACCCACCCTGGTGCATGGGATCTGGCCAGACACCACCAGTATTTCCCATATTTTATCTTTGAATAAGTATTAGTTGGTATCTCTTATCTTTTAAACCAGCATCTTCATAAACACCTTCAATTTTTGTCCCAGAAATCCTAAAATGAAGTAAAACTAATGAAACGATAACTAGAAAACAGGACAGAAGCTGCAAGAGGGCTTGAACCTGGCCAGTGAAAATGCTTTGACTTAAAAGTTGGTTCTAGTCATCAACTAAAAATAACTTTTATTCCTTGGCACCCCACAGTTTGCAAAGCACTCTAAAATCTCTTTGACTTGAATGATAGACAAAGCAAACTTTCAGTGGGTGAGGGGAAGGGGGTGGCTCATTGTTTCTACAGGACTGAAATGACTATTCTAGGGTCACAAAGCTAGTGAGTAGCAGAGCCAGATAGAGAAAAGCCAGTAACCTAACTGTTGATTTCTGTATGTTCATTTTGGGGCTGTCACTTGACCTTACATGCATACCTTTTTCTTCACTCAGACAAAAATTCAAGCAAGTGTGGAGTATGATTTTCTTGAACCGTAAGCTCATGTTTTAGAGTTGCACATGTGAATATATCCAACTTTCAAAGTTAGCGTCCTAAGCAGATTTCTCTATTTGTAAACGGACGATGGCCAGGTAATCAAACAACTGTCTGCATATCTGGCCTCCAACGTGTCCATCCCTTTCTGGGCTGAAATCAAGATTTGCTTTTCCCTCCATTTGAGGAAAGGGCTGGATGTTCTGACTAGTGGAAACATTTGGTTCTGTTACCAGCTGACAGCTGTTTGGCAGCAGCAGGTGGGATGATGGGCTTCGCGCACAGTAGGCAGGTTTTTCAAAGTTCTGTTTGGAGCCGGGCAGGCGGGGTGTCCAAGAAGCTGTCTCGAGGCTGCTGCGTTATGTGCAGCTGCAAATCACAACAGTATGTCACTGACATTTTCCATCCTTCAAACTGGGCCGTAACTGCTTTCCACCTCTCCAGATGAGAGAAAATGACTTTAGCATCTAGGCCAGTGGCCCTTCCTCCCACCCGGGCTGTGAATCCTTCCACTCTGGTGACCTCTTCTCAATCTGAGCCACATCTGGATGCTCCTTTCTGGTTATCCCTCTGACCCATCTCTTTTCGATGCTTGAGACTCTGATCCATGCACTCAGTCACTGTCATCAGTCAACCCATCTTAATTCTCTGCATGGTTCTCATGACCATTATTTTTCTAGGTTATGTATTTATGTAAGGTCTGCTTCCCTCAATGCCTTTTAGAGCATAAGCTCTATGAGGGCAGGAACTGGACTTGTCTTGTTCACTGCTGGATACCTAGTGACCTGGCACATGGTAGGTGTTCAGTAAATATTTACTGATGGGCACCCTTTATATCCTTGATTCTTCCATCTCTCCAGCCCTCCCACTGGGGGGTGGGCAGTGTGACAGGTGAGGAGGCAGTCTAAGATAGATGACTCTCCCAGAATTTCACAGCTGACCCCATCACGCTCTCCCCAGAATGTCATGAAAGTGGGGCTTTCCAGCTCATTTCAGGCCCTTCCTCAGCTAACTGCAGACCCTCCTCCTGGGGGACCCCACTGGCCACCATTCTGTGAAAAGAGTAAAACCAGAGACAGAGCAGATGACCAGCCAGATGTATTTTTGCGGATGCTTTCTGATGCACAAAGTATCACCTAGAGAAGCCAGACATGAAGACTTCATCCACTGCAACATCTGAGGATGACGCCATGTGAAACCAGGGAAACGAAGTCAGTGGATGTGAATAGGACACCCCTCAAGAGCTACTAGATCCCTGATTTATGGAAGGAAAAGCATTTCGAGAGCTCATCAGCCAGTCAGTGTGGCTGCTGTTGTATAAGAGAGGGGGACAGGGAGTAAAGCTTGTTGTAGCACGTGTTTGGGACCACCCACCACGTGGCATGTTCCATGTTGATTTCTTGATCCCCCATTTTGTAGTTATAAGCTAACAATCCAACTCCAACTTTATCATCAGAGGATCTAGAGTGACTTACAAACACTCAAAATCCAACTTGGTTAGCAGAAAGCGGAGAAAGAAAATTTCAACTGAAAGAGGAAATAAAAGTAAACAAATCAAAGGCAGCCAGGGTGCAGTTGGTCCACAGAACGTGGGCAGTGAAGTTCAGGGGACCTGGCAGCAAGCTAAAGATTCTTCTGACCTATCGGCCAGTGCAGAGCACATGAGGCTTGGTGGCCACCAGGTAGAGCTAGAGGGGCAGCTTGGAAGCCACTATGGGGCTGGGTAACACAACCATTTCTGGTTCTGATGTGGAGAGAAATATCTCCTATGGGACCTCGGAAGGATGATGGGGCGTGAAACAGTGAGCAAGGTACTCCACAATATCCTCACAGTCACCGCAGCAGGCTGTTCCTTATGGCTCCCCTCATGCAGGCAAATGGCGTGACACCAGCATGAAAGACAAGTAGCACCTTTTGTGATGGGGAGCAGAGTGGGATCAAATTTAGAGAGAGCAGTTAGACATTGTCTCCAGGCACTCTTCTATCAAGGCTATGTTTTTTGTTCAACTGAGCTTCTGATACTCTTGGGTGGTAGTTCTCAGAGCTCTGTTTTACGCTGCCAGTGAGGTTCATTTGTGCAGTCAACCATGATGATCTTTTTAATCCTCACACTGACCCTGTTAACTGTCTCTGTTTCCAGTGGGAGTCAGGACTAAGTGACTTGTCCATATCGTACAACTAGTAAGTAACAAAGTTGGGTTCCAAACGCAGGTGATCTGACCCCAAAGCTGTGGTCTTTCCCCTACACTGTCCACCTCAGAGTCTGTTTCTCCAGGTGAGCAGGCCTAGGAAAGGAAGAACTGATGGGTTTTATTGATCTTACAAAATGGCGGCCAAGCGGCTTCCATCCAGCTACCAGGGCCTACTCTCTCACTCTTGTATAGTCCCTCGAACCCCTGGAACAGCCTGTTCTTTGGGTTGGAATGAAACCAGGGTGAATTTCAATATTTTCTAACCAGGCCTCACCCTTCTCACTCTGCCTTTGTTTGCTAATCTCCAGTTTTCCAAACCCAAAACCTCTGATGGACTGTGGGCAGCTGCCAAACACATCTGGCGCAAAGGAAGTCCAGAATAACAGTCAGTCATCCAGGTGTTGGGGAGACCTAGCCAATGGGTCATCCACGGTCAGCTGGGCAGCTTTCTGGTTGGTCGAAGTCTGGCCCTCCCCCCTTATCTTTGGAGCCTTCCTCCTGAGGACAGGCAGTGAGGGGGAGGCTCAGACAGAGGGACTGGGCCAAACATTTGGAAACGCTTGCCTTGCAAAGACTCAGCCAAAAAAGGAGATTTAAACATTTCTCCTACCCACACAATTCAGGAAAGCTTAGCTTGGAATTTCCTAATTTTTATGCTTAATTAAGATAAAGTGTTGTAGAGAGTGTGCAGAAGAACTTGCCTTTGACCCGCAAAGGTAGGGGTCACTGTGGACCCCTGGCCTGGAGAAGCTGGTAGGAACCATGGAGGCCCCAGGAAGAACCCTCTCATGTAGGCGTGGAGATAGCCCAGGGATGGAGAGTGACTTACCTGTGATGGCAGAGTGGCCACATTGATCCCTCAATCCTGACCCCAGGAGAATCGATCCTGTTCCTTCCTCTCACGTCCATCTGCCAAATGGAAGGGCCGGCCCAGGGTGCAGGGTGCAGGCCAAGCAGGGGGTGGGGCATAGCATGCCAAGGCCTTGCTCAGAAAATCAACAATCACCATCTAAAGATTGCCCATCGTTCCTTTCCAGAGAATGTCGTTGTTTTGTGGATACTACCGTTTAAGTTCAGGCTCAGAGTAGCTGTTTGCTGAGCCACCTTGGCTGGATGAGTTCGATGTAATCATGAGTCATCCAGTCTGGCAGCTGTCTGAAGTTACAGATGAGGAGACTGAGGCACAGAAAGATCATGTGACATAGCCAGTAAGGGGACAAGTCTGGGAGGCATCCAGACTAGTCCTTCTCTCATCCGGGCACCTGAGAGGGCTGTGAGCATATAACATTCCGTTCCGCAGGAAGCAAATTCCACTGCCAAGGGCCCAGTATAGAGCTGTGGGCAGGATGAGGAAAAGCATCAGGGATGTGGAGGCTCCAGGCACTAGTGAAACAGGATCAATTCACTGCTGGAATCTGCCTGGCCCCTGGGGGTGTTTGAATTTGTACCTGTCCTTCCCCTGCCCTCCAAACAGCTGCCAGAGACCCCCCACTCTAAGACCCTACCCGGGAGGCAGGGCTCACAGGACCCTGCAGGATTGTAGCCTATGGCTCTTCCTCCAAAGAAATGCCTGATCTGAAGCATATAGTGTTTTCTGCAAAGCAAAACAAAACAAAAAGCACTCAAATCACAGACTTAAGCTGCTAACATTTAAGAGTTGGAGCCATTGCATAAAAAATCTGAATTTTAGGCTTTTTTTTTGAAAAAGCAGGAAGGGCACCCAGGTGGCTCAGTCGGTGAAGTATCCGACTCTTGATTTCTGCTCAGGTCATGATCTCAGGGTCCTGAGATGGAATCCCACGACAGGCTCATTCTCTGGAGGTGAAGTCTGCTTAAGACATACTCTCTCTCTCTCTCTCTCTCTCTCTCTCTCTCTCTCTCCCTCTGTCCCCCTGTCCCCCCCAAAAAAGCAGGAAGATTTGGTAGCATTTCCGTTTGGCAGGGAGAAGGTGGAGCAGGATCCTCCGCCCCTTTACATGAGGCTAGACTGCTAACTGGTCCAACGTCCATGTCTTACACCCTGGGTGCTCTCTGCCTCTTGATGTTACCTGCCTGGGCCTCAAAGTCTGTCATGTGCCCATAGGAGAGATGGAGAGACCAGAGCCATGGAGGAGAGTTGATTTCCCCAAGGCCACCAGAGCTGGGATCAGCACGCAGGTGCCCCCGCCCCCGGCTGCGTGTTCTTCCAAGGTAGACACACTGCCATTGCCGCAGGAGCTTTGCTGTTTGCAATGATGTCCCCAGGTCCCAATGGGGTCTGGGACTCTGTGGGCTGTGACACAGGCTGGAGACCTCTGCAAAAGCCATCGTCCTCTGAGTCCACTTTGGAGAATCATGTTTCATTTTGGGGTCAGTGTTTACCAGGCATCCGGCTGCAGGAGAAAGCCGGCCCCCCTGTAGATGTGCAGAGGGAGATCTATAGGAATCTGAGCTCCACCCCTGGTGGGTTTAACCATGACAATCATCCCATTGCCTTGCTCTGGGTATGACACATGTCGGAGTACTCTCAGCCGGGGGCCCTGTGAGCTCAGGACAGCCCTGCGGGGCCCATCCGATCACGCGTTCCCACGGGAAAGGAGAGCTCAGGAATGATTCGCTAATGGCAGCACAGTGGGGTCGGTCTGGGGCTGAGCTGGGATCCGGCCCCCAGGTGTCTTACCTGGGATTCACTGCCAGCCTCTCCCCAGTAATTGGGTCAGTTGGATATGGATTCAGGGAGGGATTGCCAATCTCAGCTTTTGGATTTCACCGAATTGGCTGCACCGCTGTGCCCTGTCAGTGCACTGTGGGGAGGGCCACAGGGGGCCGCGCCCGGACTCACAGGGAAGCTGACAGCTCTGCGGCCTTTCCTGACGCTGCCCCCCCCCCACCCCCACCCCCTCCACCTTCCCGGCAGGTGAGGCTGTGCACCTTCCAGCTATGTCCTGCATTCTCAGGCATCTGGAGGTTTCTGTCAGGGACCTTAGCCCTGATCTGGAATCTTCTGCCTGCAGAGGCAGTGTCTCCATTACTCTGTTGGCCACCCCTACACCCCCATTTCCACAACTCCCTCCAGCTCGTCTTGCCTAAGACCAAGAGGATCCCTCTCAGCTCCAGTAACTCACCCAATCCTTATTTCCTCGCTCGAGGAGGAAAAGTAGCTAAAACCCCTGTGCCCATGCAGGCAGGGTGGGCCAGGGGACAAGGTGCTGTCTTCCCACATCGCAGGATCTGGGACCCTGGGGTGTCAGGACCTCCTGCCACTTCTGACATCTGACTCCCATTGGACACGCCACCCTCAGCAGAGGGATGAGGGTTGGCCATGGGCTGGAGGCTGCGTGACGGGACAGGGGTTTCCGCTGCTCCTGCATGGCCTGCCCCTTTGCAGCTCCTGGTGGTAGTCGGCAGGAGGCTTCCACCTCGCAGACCTACCACTCTGCCTCTTCTCTATGAACCTGGCCCTGAGCTCCAGGAGGGCCTGAAGTTTCCTTTGAAGGAGCGTGTATTTTGAACTCAGGTGTGCTTGGCTTTGAATCCTGTCTCCCTGCACACAAGCTGGGGGACCCTGGGCTCTTCCCAGAAAGGTCCCAGCCATGGGCCCCTTTGACTGCACAGTGGGGCTAGCTTCCTACCTGGCAAGGCTGGAGCAGGGTTGAGTGGCACAGATCCCTCTCTCTCTTCAGTTGGGCCTTTGCTCAAATGCCCCACCCCCCACCCCACCCCGGGGGTCTGCTCGACCCACCATCTGAAACCCACCTCCCACGCAGCTTCACTTGTCCTCACGACCCTTGTCATCATGGGCCACAGGATAGCTTTATTTGCTGGGTTTTTCACTATCTGTGGGCTCCCACAATGTAAGCCTTGATGGTAAGACCCTGTGTATCTCATCCAACGCTATACCTTCTGCACCATGAACAGTCCCTGGTATGTAGGGACACGAAATATTTGTGAAATGAATGGAGAAATGTTCGTGAATTATTTGCCTCTTACTGGGTGGGAACCTACCCCGTTCCTTCCTGCCCCACCTTTTGGCCACTCACCTGCTTGGAACTAAAGTGGATGTTGTCATCCCCCTGATTTTGGTCATTGCCACCTTCTAGAATGCCTGCCGGGTTGGGCCAACATGGGCCACAAAACCTGGATTAATTGGTAAGTGCGATAAACATTTGTACCTCTGATGAGTTGGGCTCCAAATCCTCTGAGCTTAGTCTTGGGGAGGGGGGTTGAGAAAGACAAGCAAATGTGAGGTCTGTGTAATGCTGGGGACACTCGATCCTGGCCTGTCTTTGGTTGTAGGTACCAGACACCAAACTTAGCAGCTGAATTAAGTCCAAGAGGAACACCACTGGCTTAAGGCATCACATAGAGGAAGAGCAGAGTGGAGATGCTGGACAGACAGCCACAGCCAGAACTTCTAGGTCTCTCCTTGACTTTGTGTATCTCTCTTTGTGCACTGTGGGTCTGTTGTCTTCGACTGGGGTTGCTGAGGAGACACAGCCCTGAAGCTCTGAGATCCAGAGGACGTGGTCTCCTGCCTCCCACTCTCATCTGATAAATCCTGAGGAGGACTGTGGCCGGCTCAGATAGGTCTCAAGGACCCTCCTTGGATGTGTCACTTTGGCCGAGGAGGTCAGGCACTAGACAGGCAGGGAGATTCCACGACCACCCCTGTGAGGTGGAAGAGGGTGGAAGAGGGGCTGGCTGACACAGAGGTCTCTGCTTGGATACAGGTCTGCAGCCCTGGCCCACCTCCCCCACCCTGTCCTGGAGTCTGGGCACCCTCTGCTCCTACCTCTGCAGCTGCTGCCAACCCCACCCCTTGGCTACACATGCCTGGCCCTACAGATCCTGCCTCAAATCAAGCAAACTCCCAAGTGTCCACTTCTCCACTCTCAGGTGTCCTGGACTCTCACTGCCTCTGCCCCCACATACTTCCCTGGGCCTCTGAACCCATCAGGCTGGGGACCTTCTGAGGGGCCTGGGGAGATCCGTGACCTGGAGTATGTGTCTGCAGAGCAGCTCTCTGGAACATAGCTGAGGTATAGTGTGCAGACTGGGATGTCTCTTCTCTCCTGATGTACATCTGCCTGGTTCCTGTGCTTTGGGGGACCCAGACAAACTTGAGCCACATTTTATTTTATTATTTTATTTTATTTTATTTTTATTTTTTAAAAATATATTTTATGTATTTATTCATGAGAGACACAGAGAAAGAGGCAGAAACATAGGCAGAGGGAGAAGCAGGCTGGGAACCTGATGCGGGACTCGATCCCAAGACCCTGGGATCACACCCTGAGCTGAAGGCAGACACGCAACCACTGAGCCACCCAGGTGTCCCGAGCTATAGTTTAAATGATGCACAAAGCATCCAGTGGCCAGAAAACTGGTGGAAAAGAAGGAAAGAGACTGGGCAGAGGGCTCGGATATACTCCCTTTATCTGATTACCTTGGAGGTTCTCGGGAGACCGTCTTGCTAAAGAAGATGACTTTTTAAATTAGGCCCTGGTGTCCCAGAGGTCTTGAGAGACGAATGTCCTTGAGGATCCAGCTTCCTGAGCAGCTCCTTCTGGATTTACTTCCTTGGCAGCAACAAGGAGGTCTTGGTCAGAGTTGTGCCTGCCAGCTGCCACTCAGGGCTGCCCAGAGATTCGCGGGGGACACCCAAGACAGGAAGCTCTCGGAGGGTAGAAAGGATCAGTGTTCAAGTGAGGGGGTTAGCAAAAGGCAGCGAGGCATGGCAGAGGCAGCCCGTGCCCAGCACATCCGGGGTGCCCCAGCACGTCCTGGCACCCGCTCCTTCCCACAGGGAGCTCCTGGGCACATGGCAGCTCGCTGTCACGGGCCCTGACTCAGCTGCTCCCACCCACCCATCTGAGTCATGGGCCTCCGGTTGCCCGGGCTGGGTCCCCAGCCAGGCCCTCTGCACAGCTGGGTAACATTAAGATCTTGGCATCCCTCGAAGCGTGCATCAGATCCTCTGGGCCTTTCTCTTGCTGTTGTTGTCAGATGCTGATGGGAGTTTGGGAAGCAAGTGAGGAAGTGTTTGTTCGGGGCCAGGTTGAAACTGGGCTGCAGGGCAGGGTCGGCCTGAGGTGAAGGCCTGCAGGGCATCGGGTGCTCCTCCAGGGGTGGGCTCTGGGCTGTCTGTTCCCAGCGCTGGGCACATTAACGGGCTTCTCTAAGCGTCAGCTTCGACATCTATAGAATGGGGACAACAGTGGGCTCCGCCTCCCAGGCCCGTGGGAGGACAGAGTGAGAACATACATGCAGGGACCTCGAATAGCCCAGAGGAGGTGCCCTGGAAGACCGGATGCCCCTGGGGCCTCATTGACTCCAACCATGACCCCTTCTCCACCTGCCGGCCCCTCCGCTGCCACCCCCTTGGAGGACATCCACATTCCTCAGTAGACCTCACCTGGTTCCTGCCATCTTCTCCAGCCCCACCCCCCTTACCAAGATTTCTTCAATTTTCTGGGTTCTAGAACATTCTAGGCTCTAGTACTCTAGAACACTCTAGACTCCAGAAGAGACTCCCTCTGTACTTTTGCTACTTTGTTCCCTTCAAATCCTTCCCTATCTTCTTCCCCTTCTGACTCCTCTTCCTCCTCTTCGGATAGGAGGTGGTAGGATGAGATTTTGCTCCACCCCTGTTCCTACTTCGTCAACACACAAGAGTGATGTTCTTCAGCTCAGATCACTTCTACTGAGAAGCCCTCCCTGACCTTGCCAGCTCCCACTTAGGGAGCTTAGGACTTAGGAGAAGCAAGCATATATCCCGGCCAAGGCCCCCTCCTTACTGCTCTGGGCCCAGTGTCCTGTGTCTTCTTTCCTCTCTAGCTGTGAACTTCTTTACCTCAGAGAACAGGACTCATTCCTGCACCACCCAGGCGAGTCTGCAGGGGACGACCGCAGATATTCTTTGAGTGATTGAATGGAGGACTAACAGAGATGGGGCAGGGCTGGCATCCCCTGGGAAGGGAGCAGACTTCCACCCCTTGCTCCCCAGTTTCTCTCCCAGACACAATCAGGCCTCAGTTTCCATTTGAGGATCTCGGATCTCTGAGAACCCAAATCAAGTGTTTCCCAGCCACCAGCTAAAAACCTTGGGCCATCACAGAACATGGAACATGGCATTCTTGCCATGTGGGTTGTCATGGAGGGACACGAGCTAGAGACAGAATGGGGGAGACACCGGGGGAAATCTCAGTGATGTCTCTTCGACCCCATATTGCAGGTACATTTGTGGGAGGGGAGTGAGGTGGGCAGAAACGTCAGGAGATGGTGGGATGTGCTGATGAACAGCTTCTGAGATTCTTTAAGATTAGCTACCCAAAAGATTAGGTTTCTGGAAGTGGGACAGGTTTAGTTCCTTGGAACCTGGACACTAAATGGCTGATTGGAAGAAGACTGGTCTTCTTCCTAAAATGTTGGCTGGCCCTTGGGACTCTGGGAGACTGCTGGAAGCCCTGGCCAGGTCAATGAAAGTTAGGGACCCACGCCGTGGCCAGTCTCTATTTCTCTCTTCCCTCGTCTTCCCATCATGCTGGCATCCATTGTTGCCACCAGGGGCTGATGGTCTGTGAGTGATCCCAGCAAAGTGACTCTGGTTTGCAGTTTCCTCTCTTAGGAAACAGGGACAGAGTCCCTTCCCTACCATCCTCACAGGAATGCTGTGAAGACAAAATGGCTCAAGCCTGAGAAATAACTATTTTCCTCTTAAATGCAAAATCGTGAGTAGAGAGAAGGCAGTTGTGTTGGGAGCCAGGATGTGCAGATTTGACTCCTGGCTTTCTCTAATTCACAGAGTGATGGGTCCTTGAGTAACTCACTTGGCCTCTCTGGGCCCCATTTTCCTGATCTGTGACTAAGAGTGTTGGCCCTGCTGATTGCAAACACTCTGCCAGCTCCAGCTCTCCACAGGCCTGCACATCCTACTGCTTCCTGACTTAACAGTCCCTTTGGGGCAGGGACTCCTATCAGATTTGATTCAAGGTTCTCCCGGAAGGATGCAGCCACAGAATACTGGCTCAGGATCCACTGGGAGGCCAAGACTCCCTCTGCCTAATGAACCACGCCGCTGAGACTATGGGCTCCCAATTTCCCAGGCATGCTAGAGAATCTGACCTGGAGTGGCTTCCCTGGCAACAGGGCTGGTCCTTCTGACTTGGCCAGTTGAAGGAAGACCTCAGGAGAGAGGACTCCTTCTCTGACACTGACTCATGTTTATGAAAGTCACTCACCACTGTTGACTCTCCATGGGTGGGGCTCCCTATTCCTGGGAAAATTTTATCCAGGATTAGTTTCTCATAACAATGGGCTCTCACGCCAGTGCCACCTAAAGCCTCTGGTCAATCATGATAAAGTTGGGGACATGCATTCCAGTCCCAGTTCTGCCTCTTCTTACCTGCACAGCCTTGGAGAACTCACCTGACATCCCAAGGTCTCTAGGTCCCCATGGGCAGAATGGTAGGAAATAAATGTCTATGCCTGTGTCATAGAATGGTGTGAGGCTCAGAGGAGATAATCGGTGGGCAAGGGCTTTATGATTTGTGAAGAACTGTGGATTCATGTGCAGGGGATGACATTTCTTTGTTGTGGTCATTTAGCAGTGTTAGTACCACGTTATGACGGTTGATGGGCAAAATTCCCTAATATGACTCAGTGGAAGAACAGAGCAGTGAGGGTCCAGCTCTACTGCCACTTATCACCACTGGGTTCATGGTGGATCCCCAAATCTGGTGGCCTCCATATCTGGCGGGCCCATTCACACAGTAGGGACAGTAATAAGGTTGTCCAATAACTCGGTTGGTTTTCCCAAAGCAGACCCCTTCACACATAGATTTGATTCAAATAATTTATATGATCTTTTTTTAAATTAAAGATATTTATTTATTTATGAAAGACAGAGAGAGAGAGAGGCAGAGACACAGACAGAGGGAGAAACAGGCTCATGCAGGGAGCCGGATGCAGGACTCTGTAGCCAGGATCACGCCCTAAGCCAAAGGTGGATGCTCAACCGCTGAGCCACCCAAGTGTCCCTCGGCCTAGTCTTCTTGTTGCATTGTCCGTTTGGGGGACACGGGGGCTGAGTTCAGGGAAAACAAGCAGGGGTGATGTCATTAGGTCTTCTCCAGACTCAAGTCCTTGGCAGAGCCCTTGGAAGCATCTCTTTTGTGCTGGGTACCGCCATGAACTGTTTCATGTGGGTTGAGGTGGCATCTTCTGAGGCTCCACCTGGGTGCCCAGGTTCATGAGGCTGGTATGCAGGATAACCAGAGGCCTGGGTTCAAGTCTCACTTCTGCTGCTTCTGTGATCCTGGACCCCAGGATCACACCCTGAGCCGAAGGCAGACACTCAACTGCTGACCCACCCAGGAGTCAGACCTTATACGGTCTTTAAGAGAGTGTACAGAACACACACTAGAGTTGTCCCATGTTGGGCAGGAAGCTGGGGGATTTATCCTCCAATTCCAGGTGTTAATGCCCAGAACTACCCGCTTGCCTGGTGTGTGGGCCAAGCATGGCCCAGCGACCAGAGAACACCTTCAGGAGAGAAATGCAGCAAGCCATGGATGCATGTGGGGACTCCAGGGTTGGATAAGGGGGTGGGGGTCAGGTGTTGAGCATGACTACTGTGCCACCTATAGGCTGTGTGAGAAAAAAAGAGTCTGGCATATGGCAAGCCCTGGAGGAGTGTGCTCTCTTATTAATATCTAACACCTAACTTCTGCTGTCCCAACAGAAACCCAATAGAACCTTTTCTTACAGCCATGGACTTCTAGAGAGGCTGCCTCCAGCCAAACCACAGGGCTGGGATCTTGGTTGATCAAAATCAATCATACTGCTTTGAGCCTCTTGTCCATGATTGATTTAGACATGGACCTAGGAGGTCTTCCTGGTCCATGAGACACAAGTGGGAGACAGCCTCCTCCTAAGAGAGACCCAGAAAGAGGGTCTCCTGGAAGTGTGTTCCTTCCTGGTCCATGAGACGCAAATGGGAGACAGCCTCCTCCTAAGAGAAACCCAGAAAGAGGCTCTCCTGGAAGTGTGTTCCTCTGCCTGGACTCTCTCCTGGGGCTGGGGCTGCCATCTTGTTACAGTTCGGTGGCCTCAGCTAGGGCAGGGGCAATATTCTGGTAACTTCTAGAAGGTGGCTCCAGTCTGACACGTAAAACTTTCTTCAGGTGGGGAATCAGAGCACAGGTTCAACTCCAAGATAAGCTTCCTATAGAATCAATATGGATGTATTTCCTTCTTTAAGAAAAAAACAAAGGCTTCTCTGGCATTTTTTCCTTTAGAACCACCCTCTCTGTCTCCACAAATGGATCAAATTTGCAATCAATGTGCATGTTTCCCATTCTAAAGTTCTGGAGGTTGGGTCTGGAAAGAAGGAAGGCAATCTGTGACAGAACCGAGAAGGTTGGAGAGGCTTCCACATTCCTGCAAATTCACACCTCTCTGAGGCAGGATTGGGGCGCTGCACTTCGTGGTATCCTAAGGACTTCCAGTGTCTTCTGGGAGCCTGGGAGGCCAGATGAAATCATTGGGTTATGAAGCAATTTTACTTGGAATGAATGGTGAATTATTTTTCCTTTGACAAAGAAACACTAGCTGTATCTGGCCTCCTTTTTCTTGGTAATTAATTTTAGGAAGGACTTTTGAATGCAATTAAGATGAGGTTGGACAAGGTCGTCCTTGGGGTTGTCTTGGAGCTGCAGAGCCCAGCAATGTCTGGAACAAACAAGGAGCTGGAGGGAAGGTCTATAACTGACCTGAGGGCTGAGCTGTGCAAGAGGGACATAAGGACTCAGGCCCCTGATTTGGGGGACTCCTGGAACTGCGAGCCTCCCCAGCCCTCTCGCTGGAGAAACAATGCATAAGGGAGAAGGCCCATCACTGTGGCTCCTTTAAAATGGGCTGGCAGGGTTGTACGAACTGTCTTGGTAAGCTTAGGGTGTTGGTCATAGGAGCACTGGAAGAGGAGATGTTAACACTATTAGTAATCATGATGGTGGTTACTCTACACAGGGCACTTTTTCTATTTCCTACAGCTCTCCTGCAAGGTTGACATTTTTATTCCCATTTTCATATTTGAGGAAATCGAGGTTCAGAGGCATTGTGTAACTTGCCCACTGCCCAGAATCACCCAGTAGGCAGGTCACCAACTGTCCATTTGCCTGGGGCTATCCTGGGTTTAGCATGAAGATTTCTGTAGCCCTAGAAACCTTCATTTCTGGGCAAACCAGAGTGATTGGTCACCCTAGTGGTATCAGAGCCAAGGTGAACACTAAGTCCACCTGGTCTCCAAGCCTGTTGCTCTCATGTCTACACCATGCCATCTGCTGGCTTCCAGGTCTCTTGAAATCCTCACATGCAAGGTGACAAGCTCCTTACCCAGGGTATACAAATAGGAAGCTGGGGAGGAAGAATTAGAACCCCAGCCTGCCTTTCTCCAGAATCCGTGTTTTTCTTATAAGTCCATTTGCTGCTGCAAATGAGGAGGTAGTTCTAGTGATTACACCTTGTGGGGACAGTACACACATCCTGGGGGGAGAAAGCTGAGTCTGCAACATCCTTACCAAGTCCACATCCTTGCCTGACCTGCCTGGAGCTGTACCCAGGGGAGAGGAGGCACTCATTAAAACTTCATGGAGCAAAGGAGAGAAAAGATTACACATGGGCTTGCTTTCATTTAAATAGCAACACAAATGTTCAACTACTCAGTAACTGGCAGACATAAATACAGACATAAAATAAGGATCAGTTTTAAGAGAACTACAAACACATCAGTACAATGTGGTAACTTTTCTCATTAGAATCAACTGCTGTCCCTTGTTATGTGACATAATCCAATTCTGATGTTCTTTCAGGGCTAGGCTAAGCTGAAGCCTCTCACTCTCAATCTCTCTCTTTTTCTCTCTCTCTGTGTACATATCTTCTATGAATATATTTATATTCACAGAAGTTTTTCAAGCTGTTTCTCCTTCATTGAAGCTGTTTTGAATTTACGATCAAGTGCAGTGGAAAACTTGCTCTTTCATTATGGCTGGCATTGAATATCACATTTAGCTGCTTGTCCTAATTATCCTAAGATTTGTTTCTATGTTTTGCTACTCCCCAGCATCTCTGCCTTCCCAGCCACTCTGGGTCCAGCGTCCTCATTCCTCATAGCTAGAGCAGAGCCCAAGCGGAAGGATGTGCCAGCTGAGTCTATTTTGAGTGACTTCTGAATCTTGGCTGTTGGCAGACAGCTGGTGTGTTCTTATATCCGCTACTCTTCTCTTTCTGTGGTGATAGAAGCCTGACGTTTTGGCTGAACACACGGCCACCCCCAAAGTGAAGACTACATTTCTCAGCATTCCTTGCAACTAGCTGTGTCAATTTGATGAAGGTACGAATGTGACTTGTGTAAACTCTGAGTTGTGCCCCTAGGTGGAGGGCCGTGCCCTCCCTGGCACCCTTTCTTCCCTTCCTGCTGGTTGGAATACAAATGTTGGTGGACTCCCTAGGAGCATTTGCTTATTCATTTAACTAACATAATCAAGCAAACAAGGAAACAAGACTCCATGAGGGATAATTTGCAGAAATAACAGATCATAGAAATAGACCCACAGAAACATCAGATATTGGAATGATTAGGGACAGACTATATAGCAACCTCAGAGAGATGACAGACAGAATGAGAGAAGCTTGCACCATGGCAGCTGCCTGCTAGTCTACATACATGAGGGAGAAACAAATGTTTATCCCAGGCCTCTGCTATAGTAGCTGAATCCATATCCTGATCATACATGACTTTTTTTTTTAGATTTATTTAGTTATTTATTTATGATAGAGAGAGAGAGAGAGAGAGAGAGAGGCAGAGACACACAGGAGGAAGGAGAAGCAGGCTCCATGCCAGGAGCCCGATGTGGGACTCGATCCTGAGACTCTAGGACTGCACCCTGGGCCAAAGGGAGGCGCCAAACTGCTAAGCCAACCAGGGAGCCCCCTGCTGAGCCACCCAGGGATCCCCAACTTTTTTTTTAAAGCAGGCTCCACACTCAGCATGAAACACAACAAGGAGCTTAGCCTAATGATCCTGAGATCAAGACCTGAGTTGAGATCAAGAGTTGGACACTTAGCTGACTGAGCCACCCAGGCACCATACGTGGCCTTTCTATAACAGCTATTTTTGGTCAAGAACACTTGTCTTCCAATATTTGCATATATGATTATACCTACTAGCATGGACATTGTCATGGAATAGCTTAAGCTGACACTAAACAAAATATTCACTTCCAGAGTTTTCTTTTTCTTTTTCTTTTTTTAGCTTTCTTCACTCTCTTTCTTCGTCTTCTTTTTTCTATTTAAATTCAATTTGCCAACATATAGCATAACACTCAATGCTCATCCTATCAAGCGCTCTCCTTAGTGCCCTTCACCAGTTACCCCATCACTTCCAAGGTTTTCTAATCAGAATTTTTATTAGAATCTAATCACTATCTTTCTTAAATAAAGACAGTTAGGAGGCAACTGCCAGAGTCCAGTGATGGGGATAGAAGTGGTTGGAGGTGGTAGAAAAAGAGATTGAGACAATGATGGTAAAGAAGAGAAAGAAGGAAGGGGAAGAGGAGGGAAAGGAGGAGAAGAAGGTAGCATGAGAGCACATGACCTTTAATGTGTGCTAACTATGCTCCAGACACCATGCTAAGCACTTACATATTAACAATTCTGTGATTTATGTACTATTACAACCCCATTTTATGGATGAGAAAGCAGAGGCTCTCTATGCCCAGTCATTCTGATCTTCCCAATGTTTCTTGCTGATACTGTACTTCCTCCTGCAACCATGGCTTTGCACATGCTGTCCTGAATACCCTTTGTACCTCGAGCTGCCAGACACTCAAACAAAACAAAACAAAACAAAAACAAAAAGTGCAGTTAAATTTGAATATCAGATAAACAATGAAAAAAATTTTAGTATAAGTACGCACCATGCAACATTGGTGGTTTATGTGAAATTCAAATGTAACTGGGTACCCTGTATTTTATCTGGCAACCCTGTTTTGACTTCAACCTTCTTACTTTCCTTGGATATTTTCTATGTGTCCTGCCAGTCTCAGCTCAAGTAGATTCCTTGCTGGACCCAGTGAACCCCTTATTGTAGCTCCTCCCAGAACTGTGCCTCTTGCCTTCAGAGTCCTTGTCTTCATTTGACTATGTGATTAACCTCTTTTCCTCAAGTGAGTACCTTGATGGCAGGATCCATACCTGCTTTTGCTCACCTCTATGTCCCTTCTCCCACCCCCATCTCTATGCCTGGCACATGGTATGTATACAAAAATACTTGTGAAATGATATAAAGTTGGTTGAGTACCTTGTCTAAAACCACCCACTTGGCAAGTAGAAGAATGAGGGTTCAAATATAAGGAACAAAGAAAACATAGGCTCCCTAACATGGTATGGAGGGTTCCCTGGGACACTGCTGCAGCCTCTGTGGGAGGCAGCTCCAGGTTAGGCAGAGCTCTGCAGCAAGGCTACTGAGACAGAAATCAGGCTCCACTGCTGACTGTCTGGGTGGTCTTGGGCCAGTCACCTAACTCTGGATTTGCCTCTCTCTCTCTGGATCTCAGCTTCTTTACCTATAAAATTATGGTGAAAAGAAAAAAAAAAAACCCTCTCTTGTAAGATTGTTATGAGGATTGAGTCAATCCCTCATGGTGTCTGGCACATCCTAAGTGCTGAGTAAATGTGAGGTGCTGTTAGGCCATGTCTGCCTTGTTCACCGTATTCCTGCCACACCCAAGGAATTCTTTTCTACCTCAGGGCCTTTGTATGTGCTGTTTCTGTTGCTGTCAAAGCCCTTCTCATGCTTTTGTTGCCTGGCCAGCTCCTCTTCATACTACATGTCTCAACCCTTTTCTCAGGAGAGTCTTGTCTCCTCCAACACATTGTTGATGCATCTCCTGCCTCGTCTTGTCCTGCTGGAACCCTGACCCCAGTATGCAATGAAATGTGTGTATTTGGTATGTATTTATTTGGGTCTATTTTCTTTCACCAGACTATGAGTTATGTAAGGGCAGCACCCTCTTCTAGCTTGCTCCCTATGAGACTCACAGTGACCAGCACCATGCTAGCCATGCTGTAGCTCAGTCAGTGTTTGGCGACCAAATCCAAAAAAGAAGACAAAACCAGCAGGACACATAGCTGATGGTATAGAATGGGGGAGACGGGTGGGTGGGCAAGGGGCTGGGAAGTGGGGACGTCTTTGCCTTGAATGGAAACAGGGAGCAGGGGAGGGACCTGGATTCCGTTCAGTTCAGTAAATGTTTATTGAGTGTTCTGCCCGTTGTTCTACTTCTTTCCCATCAGTTAACCACACAATCCAGTACATGAAAAACATCTCATGGGCCAAGTAGCACAGATGAAAGCTCTTATGACCTTGAAAGCTATTTCCTCCCGTAGTGGCTGCCTTACGATTTCTGTGTGTGTCTAGGGATGAAAACAAGACTTGCAATGGCTGCCAGGAATTGCCAACTTTAAAATACACATTATATAAAATAATTTTTAAAAATCCCACAAGGTATTTCCCACTCCCATTTTATGGATATGCTGAATGTTAGAAGGGACATGTGATTTGCCCAAAGTCACAGAAAGTGGCAGGGCTGCTGGGATTTGAACCCTGTCTGTCTGGCTGTAAAGCCCATGCTCTTACGCATCCATCCAACAGCCTCTGAAAAGATGGATCTTGACACGATTGGTCCGGCTACCTGTCCCAGCTCGGCATGGTACAACACAGTCTGATTCAATACCGGCAGATTGGCACTCCTACCAGGCCCCGCTGCAGGGGGAGAAAACTCAGCAGTCATTACGCTGGCTCAATACTCTTTCTTTGATTCTTTCATTCTTTGATTTGTTGATCAATCTATTCATTCATTCATTCATTCATTCATTCAATAAAATGAATTGCACAAGGTAGACACACACATGGGAAATTGCAATGAAATATAACTACATGGGAGTCACAGGTGTTGAAGAGAGTTGACCCTTGTGTTGGCAAGGTTCCCAGGATTTGGGGACCAGACAAGCCCTTGAATCTCTAGGATGGTGTCCAGTAATGGAAGTCCATAGAGAAGACATCAAGCAAGGTAGTTCCTATCAGAGTCCAAGGGGTACCCAAGCACATCTCACTTGTAGGCTTAACAAAAATTGATTGCAGTGTATATGTGTGTGTGTGTGTGTGTGTGTGTCTGCTGTGTGTGGGTATGCTCTAAAAAGAATGGCCAAGAATGGCCATAATGTTTCTTTTTTTTTTGGTAGTTTCTTTCTTGACCTATCATGGTGCTTTAAAAATTTACTACTTGAGGGTTAAATGGGTGATGCGTATTAAGGAGGGCACTTGTGATGAGCACTAGGTGTTGTATGGAAGTGACAAATCACTAAATTCTACACCTGAAACTAATATTATGCTGTATGTTAACTAATTGCAATTTAAGTAAAAACTTGCCAAAAATTTACTACTATCTAATAAAAATAAAAATAGAAATAAAAATTATTAGCCTGAATTTTATCATTTATCTTTAAATTGTGTGATATGTTTGAAAAATGAAAATAGAAGAGCACTTAACTCTTATGCAAATATTCAGGGATTGTATCTTTGTATCTGGTAGCTCACACCACACATTTCTTTCTTCTCAGAACTGTGGAAACACTGCACAAAATTAATTTATCTGTTTTTATTTTACTTCTTGATACATGTTACAGTCTACCAATGCTCTCTGGCTTCAGTTCACCAATGAGTAAGAAAGCACTGAAAGAAAATATAGGGTTATTTTATCATTTTCAATGTAAGCGATTGGCTAATACAGGGAAGTAATAATAGTAAGGGAGGATGTGATGGAGATGGTCATTAGTACCAAGAATGCCAGTACCTTCTTTCTGTATCTGACAGAGGTTCTGGTTGTAACAAAAAGTCTGACCTCTAGGAGATGTCAGAGCCCCTTGCTACTCAGTCACTAGATGTAACACGCTTACCTTGAACTTTCTTTGTGTCTTGCTGGACTTTGCATTATAAGTCCATCGGTATTCTGTGCTCACAGGGTCTCACAGAGACCCTGTTTGTGAATGCAAGAGCAAGGAACAGCAGGTATACATGTTATATGTATCTCTTCTGCTCGTGGGCACACTCTGTTGCCCCATTGGATTTCACTCACAAAGCACAAGTTCAAGGATAAAATTATTAAGCATTTCAAGATGCCAATGGTAGAGCATTAAGCCAAGCATGAGACTCTTCTAAGTGTGGGGCCCTGTGGGCCTGAATAGGTCCCATGTCCGTGAGGCTGGCCCTGTCCCTACAGCTTTGGTGCACTTTTGCTGATGAATGAAAATCTTACCTAAGGTGGCCATACTTGACTTAGGATGGATTGCCAAATGGGAAGTCTCCCAGGCAGAGAAAGGGAGGCCTACCAGGCAGGAGAAGGCATTGCAGATGGAGAATTGTGGTCAAATTGGCACGGCTCAGAGGTCTTGTTCCAGAGACGGAAGGGTGATGATGAGGCTGAGTAGGCGAGCTGGAGCCAGGTTGGAAGGGTCTTCGCATTCTAAATTAAGGAAGTTGGATCTCTTACCTATTGGCAATTGGAAACGACTGAAGATGCCATTAGATCTTGGATTCAGAAAGAGGGCTCTGTTGCAGGGGAGACTGGATCAGAGGGAGCAGCGATGAGGCTGATGCACACAAAGTCAAAGGCAGTAGGTCTGGGTTTATGGGAGGCAGACTTCCGGGAGGGAGGTGAGGTAAGAGGTACAAACAATAGGACGAAGCGGGCAGCCCATGGAGGTGGGGCAGACAGATGGAAGTGGAGGGTGAAACTCATGTTTCTCATTTGGGCAGCTGGGTTCCCTGGCTTCTAGACCCTGAAGGCCTGGAGATACCACTGGACCTAGAGACTTCTGAAAACCCCTGTGTGATCGGCTGCCTGCAAATTCTTCCATTCACTGTTCCCTCCTGCTCAGAATAAGAGCATGAAAGTAAGGCAAGGAAAACACAGCACAGGGCATGCTATTTTTAAGAAAGCCCAAGGCACACATAAAAACACAATATTTCAAGGCATCGTTTATTTGCAGGGAAGAGACCGTGTCAACCTGAGGGTTCTGGACAGTGCCCCACCCCCCACTGGCCTCTGTAAACACTCCTGGATGATGAATAATAGTAGTACCAGTGTTAAAGCCACTTGTCAGGGTCTTGGCATGAGCACGCCGTGATTTCAGAGGTCCCTCCTGAGTAGTGTGTGGTTCTGTTGAATTCCAAGAGACTGCATGTAGTTTCTAAGCAGAGCTATTGCTAGAGGAAGATTGAAAGGCATGTTTGTGCCAACAGAAACTTTCTGTTGTTGTTATTTACTTATTAGGCCATAAAGTCATCCACCCCATATGCTTGCAACATGTGTTCCCTTATGTTACTTGATTTTCTGAACACTCCTGGGTGGGAGACTGGGCCCATCTAATCAATGAGAGAAAGAGAAACTCTTAAGGGCCAGAGAAGCTCCTAAGCACATGGCTTGCTAAGGCCATGTGCTGGAAAACACTAGAACTTTCTCCAGTGCTTCTCAGCTCAACTTCCCCTGAGATCAATGCTTCATTTCCCCATTGAAGCACTTCTTGTCAGAGAGAGGCTATCTTGGAGGTTCCAGAGGGAACCTTACAGTGGTCCCCTCCAATAAAGAAAATGTATGTTGTCTCATATTTTATCTTAATTCATGCCAACCTTGCATCTTGCAGTAGATTGTAATCAGGTACGTTTTTTAACATAGACATAATGCATGGAACGTCTTATGGAGTAAAACAGATGCTTTAAGAAGACAAACCATATTTATCCATTGGGGAGGCCTTGGGGTACTTAACTGAGTGTAGAAGTGGGTCACACCACATGGTAGCTGCCACTGTAAAGACAGATGAGATGATGTATGAGCGTCCCCAGCACTGCTGCACGATGAGCAAGCCCAGAATCCCAGCAGCACTCAACAATATGCGTTCCTTCAGCCCATGGGTCACCAGAGCTTGACTGATCTGGCCTGGGCTTGGTCGTGTGTCTGCTGACCCACTGATCTGTCAACCAGGCTCACCTGGACACATGCCTCTCATCCTACTCTGGGACCCAGTGTGCTAACCCAGGCTAACCCAGGCATCTTCTCCTTGGGGCAATGGCACAGATTAGATTTCTGATCATGAAAACACATCCAAGCCACTCGTCATATCACACCTGCTACCTTTCCATTGACCAACGTCATATGGTTGAATCCAAAGTCAAAGGGTGGGAAGTACTCTTCTTTCTTCAAGGGGCACAAACAGATATCACATGGTGACGGGCGTGGACATAGGAGAGGAGATGAATTGGGGCTGCTCTTGAAATCTGCTCTAATGGTGGGATGAGGTCCCTCCTACAGGCTCACATGAGGGAATCTGGATTTTTGATGGGAGCTCAGCTGCTTCCCAGCCATTTTTGATGGGAGCTCAGATAAGACCCCTGTTCTCTCTGTGCCTCACTTTTCCCATCTGTATAATAGGGAGAATCAAGCCCTTGTGCCTGGATTATTTTAGGAAAGAGAAGTTGGCCCTTTACCGAGGATGGCAGAAGAGTATGCAAGTTCACGTGTCCACACCTCTAGCAGCCACTTGCTCTGAGGAAGACAGTGGTCCCCATGAATTGCAATAAGGGGCTCTGAGCTCAGAGAGATTGTGAAATTTGAACTTGGGGACCAGCTTAGTCTGGTTCCAGTTTTTTCCTAGGCCCACCCTGGCATTAAATACTTGTTATTAGATTATTCCCTCAATAATAGGTTGGAAGAAGCAACGATTAAGGTAATAGTAATTTGGCATGAAGCACAATGTGGGACAAGTAGCCCTGATACCCGTCCCTACCTAAGCCCTTAGGATGGCATCTGCACTCAGAAGGGCTCAGTGAAGGTTATGGGTGACACCACTGCTCCCTGGAATAGAATTCTGGAAGACAATTCACTTGTTATCAAGCCCAGGATTTTAAACCAGGCCAAGCACATCCAGAAATTTCTAGGATTCTTCTGGGTTTGTAAACACTGTGGATGTGGTCCAAACCCCTCATTTTCCGGCTGAGAAAACGGAATCCCAAAACCATGGAAGACTTGGTAGGGTCACTCAGCTAGTCAGTGGTAGGGCTGGTCTGTCTCTGTTTCCCTGTCTGTGTGTCTGTCCAGCCAGGACAGGGCTGGGAGTAGGTGCGGAGTGCTGGCATCTCCTTACAGCGAGTGACCAGGCCACAGATAAAGCCCATTATCACCCTCTGCCTCTCAGTGGTGTTGAGAAATTGGGGAAGGTGGAGGCCTCTGCTCCCTGGAGGCCACGGGAAGCTGTGAACACTTAATTACCCTTCAAACCATCCGTTTGTGCAACTTTCCACGGATTGGTTCCCCCGCCCTCCCCGCCCCCAGGATCCTCAGGGAAACATGACAGAGCCCCAGAAGCAGCGGTGGCTGCAGCAGAGGACCTGTCCAAGGGCAGTGACACGGTGGACGGCTGAGCTGTCAAAACAGGAAACAGATTAGCAACGCTTGTTTCAGGCTAGTTAGCCGCGTGTGCGAGGGAGCCAGCCTGGACGTGATGGCCTGCTCAGCGGGCGTGGGCAGCCCGGGCCGGGTGCACTTCTGGCCGTGTGGTTCGGGCCTTCGCGTGGTCCAGACAGCTGCCCCCTTCTGCCTCTTGGCTTGAACGGCTGAACCAAGCTGCGTCTGCCCAAGGACCAGCTCCGCTTCCTAAAGAGGCACACTCTGAGCCAGGGTGGCTGTGCGATCTCAGGCAAGTCATGCAGCCTCTCTGTGCCTGGGTTTCCTCCAACTCAAAACCGGATCATGCCCATGGACATTACATTTCATTCATAGTTTAAAAACTCGTCTACTTACAGTAGAGGAGGCTAAGTTACATCATTGAGAATTCAGAACAATACAAACAGAAGGCACTCAACAAATGTTCTGTTTCTAAAAACAAAACAAAACAAACCAAAACCAAAACAAAACAAACAAATGTTCTGTTTCTGACACCGTACTTGGTTACCTTGAGGCCAGTGGAAGGGAGCTTTGGCTACTTTAGCTCTGCCCAGGGACATCAACACAGATTTTTTTTTTTGGACCCAAGCATCCCTACTTTCTTTCTAAAATTAACACCCATCACTAATTGGACACCTGCTGTAGGCCCACCATTGTGTTGGACATTTGCACACAGTACCTTATTTTTAAATTTTTAAAAAAAGATTTTTTTTATTTATTTATTTGAGAAAGAGAGAGAGAGAGAGCGATAAGGAGGAGCAGAGGGAGAGCAGATAAGCAGACTGTGCAGTGAGTGCAGAGCCCATCACGGGGCTCCATTCCACGACCCTGAGATCATGACCTGAGCCAAAATCAAGAGTTGGATGCTCAACGCACTCAGCCACCCAGGTGCCCCACAGTACTTTACCTTAATGCAACAATAAATATGTGAAATAAGGCTACTGTAACTAAAAATGACCAATTAATATTATTTGAACTTCCAGGATGCACTCTGAACACTTCGTATATGGTCACTCTGTTGCGTTTTAGCTTTTATTTCTCTCATTTTGCAGATGGGGAAACCTTAATTTCCTTTAGATTAAAAGCAATCACACACACACGCACACGCACACGCACACATTCTCACAAGCATAGGCAACTTGGAAACTTCATCAGCAAATGGCAGGGAAGGGGTTCCATGAGCTAATGATAGCTGCCCCTACGCATCTGGAGGCTTTGGTCTGCACACACCCTCTCGGGGCTCAGCAGGGACTGTGGAGAGGAGCAAAGAGGCCCACCGGCAACCGAGGCCAGGGCTGGGCCATTGGAGGCTGGGGTGGAGGCTGCAAGTACAGTTTAAAGAGCTGGAGCAGTGAGCTGGGCACTCATCAATGACTATAGATCAGAAGAATCTAGAGACAAAATCTCAGTTTTCTGGAGAGCCCAGCAGGCTACTTCCCATCACCACACCTCTGCTTGCTGGATTCCCTCTACTCTGAATGCCCTCAGCATCCCCATCTGTCCCACTTCTCCCTAGGGAGCTCCTCTGCATCATTATCCCAGACCCAGCTGGGGGGCTCCTCCTCTGGGAATCACGGTTCTCTCAAGAGAATGGTTCCCCAGACTCCCAAAGCATCCAGAACCTTCTTCCATAAGAGCACAACGTGCTTGAGGTCTGAGCTCCATTCTCGACTGAAGGAACCTTCTGGGGCTGTTCTCAGGTCACCCAGCCTAGCACAGCACCCGGCATGTGATAGGACAAGAATACAAGTTGGTTGGCTGACGGAAAAGATGAAGTCTGGGGTGGATTCAAAAGGAGTTTTTAATCCAATAAATGGAAGGAGGAATTGATACAATAATCTCATCATACAGATCAAGAGACCGGGGCTTGGTGACTGTTATGGGCTGAATGGTGTCCCTTCCCTCCCCCAGTTCACAGTCAGAAGTTTTAACTCCCCTCCCCCCCCCACACTGTATCCCAGAATGTGACTGTATTAGGAGACAGGGACTTTACAGAGTAATCATGTGAGGATGAGGTCATTAGGCTGGGTCCTGATGCAGTGTGACTGTGTCCTTATAAAAGGACATTTGGGGGACACCTGGGTGGCTCAGTGGTTGAGTGTCTGCCTTCAGCTCAGGGTATGATCCTGGGGTCCTGGGATAGAGTCTCACATTGCAGGGAGCCTACTTTTTCCTCTGCCTATGTCTCTGCCTCTCTCCGTGTCTCTCACAAATAAATAAAATTTAAAAAAGAAAAGAAGAGAAGAAGAGGACATTTGGACAGACACATCACAGAGAGATGACCGTGTGAAGAGACACAGAGAGAGCATAGCATCTACAGATGGGATGGACAGAGCAGGTCCTCTGTCACCACCAAGAGGGAACCAACCCTCCCGGCACCTCGGTCTTGGACTGCCAGCCTCCAGACCGGGGGACAGGGAGTCTGCTGGTTAAGCCCGCAGTCCCAGGCCCTGTATCAGGGAAGCCTGAGCAAACTCTCAAAGCGACTGGAAGTGACTTTATTGTCACAGGCCTGGTGGTGGTGGAGCCAGGATGTGAACCCAGGTCCGCTTACTCCAAGGTCTGTCCTGGGTGAAGACTAGCTGATTTCACACCCTTGGAAATTGGGTCAACTACATTGACCCTTTTGGCTGGTAATGAAACTCCTCTCGGTAAGAAAAGCTTTTCTGCTGGCCTGGACCAAAGGTGTGTGAATTCATCACATAGCCTGTGGACACACGAGGGGCCAGAGGCTTGGACCCCAAGCCCTGGTGTGCGAGAACCAGGAGCAAACTGGCTGGCTGCACACCCCACCTCCGTCGGCAGGACTCTGGGCCGGGAGTGGAATCCCTCTGCTCCAATTTCCTCTTCTCAACCACAAAGGCAAGAATGTTCCCTACTTCTTCCTATTTTTTCCCCTTGTGAGGATCAGGGAAGTGAGGGGTACCTGCAACATGCTTAGAAGAGTGTCTAGCGCTCGGCGCTTCATCAGTGTGGCCTATTGTTATTTTGTTGGG
Organism: Canis lupus dingo; assembly: GCF_003254725.2. Taxonomy (NCBI): domain Eukaryota; kingdom Metazoa; phylum Chordata; class Mammalia; order Carnivora; family Canidae; genus Canis; species Canis lupus. The sequence continues at coordinate 70,416,767 of NC_064245.1, forward strand.
ATTATTGGCATCATTACCATAAGTCCAAGAGGGCTATGAGGAAGTTTAAAATAATTTAAAATCACTTAGGATTCTACCACACAGACATACTTAAAATATCTGACTTTCCATTTGACTTCCAATCATCATTGTAGAGGAATGCAGGCATTTTGCATGACTCTCTTGCTTTTCCTGTTATTATGAAAGGTCGTGGGGCTCCTGAACAGTTCCCACGTGTGTGGAGTCATACCTGGTGCTTCGAGGCAGTTGATCGATACAGTCGATGCCACTGTAACTCTGGGAGGCGGGCCGAGCTGAGGCCTGTTTCCAGGGCAGGAAAGGACTTGGAGACGTGCCTTGTGCACAGCCTTGGTAAGAGGCAGAGCCCAAGTCCCAGGCCCCTTTCTCAGGCTTCCTTCTGGAGGCTGAGTTTCTAGGGTGGAGGGTGTGGGGTGGGGGGAAGCAGCTTCTCATTCTCCAAAGCCCACCTTCCAACCTCTGTGGTTCTTTCGGAGTGCCGAGGACACTGCAGTTCCTCAGAAATCCAACGTCTGGATTGAATTAATGAGCAAAACAAAGCAAGGACACAACAGATTTAATCCATGTCCTGGCTCAGGGCACTGAAAGTTAGACCTCTTTATGCTTTTAATTACTTAACCCAAGTGATGTGGATGTGTAGTAGGCTCTGTGTGCAGCCCGAAAGCCCGCTCTGCTCCTCATGCTGCAGGTGGGTGCCCCTGGCTGGTACTGGGACTTGGCTCAAGGGAGAAGTGACAGTTTTGCTTCCATCAAGCCCTCATTGTGGGAGGAGGAGCTCAGATGTTTCTCTTTTCCCTCTCAAGTGTTTCCCTGTGTCTACGGTTGCTGTTTGTTCCAGGGATGATACCACCTCTGGGAGGGAGCAGGGAGGACAGATCCACCTCCCACCCCTCAGGGACACCTGTAGGAGGAGGAGGGAAGAGATGCATCCTCCACCCTGAATTCCTTAGAGCTCCCAGGAACTGAAATCCATGTCTCCCCCAAGGCCAGTGTGAGGATCTGAATAAACACAGGCTGTGAAGCTCTCCCAGAAACCATGTACCACTTTATTTATTTATTTATTTTAATTTTTTAAAATTGGAGTTCAATTGAACTCCAACGTTTAGCATAACACCCAGTGCTCATCCCATGCACTGCTTTAAATACGGAGAATTGCTTGCAGGAGGAAATGGTTGCTTGGCCTAAGAGAAAATAGAAGGAGCTATAAAGAGTAATCAGACTCTACTAGTAAGGTTTAATAGTAATGACAAGAAGGGCAATGATAATGAGGGAGACCAACCTGTCCTGGTTTTCCTGGGACTGTCAGATCTTATAACTAGAAGTCCTGTATTCAGAAAGCCCCTCAACGTTGGTCACCCCAACATTAATGAGTGTCTTTGGAAAGGTGAATTCATCCAGTAATTTAAAAACAACTATTAAACCTTGTAAGGTTTGTGACACTTTCTGAATAAAGACTTAAAATATCTGATGAAACGCTTCATCCCAAAATGTTTCGGGGAGGGACTCTGGTGGCTGGTGCCCGGGTGACAACTGGGAAAGCTCAGTTGCTGTCCAACTCAGCGAAATCTCCTCTCTGGGCCAGGTTTCCCCTCGAGGGGCGTCCTGAGACGTCAGGACCCACCAGAAACGCTGGCATCCCCATCACAGTCCTTGTTATCTGCAATGGGACCTGCCACTTCTTGTTTCCTGTCTGTCTCCCAGCAGCCCAGGGCAGTAGAAATGGCAGGACTGGTCAGTCCACTGTGCAGACCAGCAAACCAAGGTTCAGAGGGGTTAAGCCACTTCTTCAGCTCACATAGTAGTGACCCAGCCAGTAACGAAGACCAGGTCTGCCTCACCCCAGAGTCTGTGGGGTTTTTTCACTGTCATATGTACCATTTCTCTGAGTTATTCCCTTCCTATGAAAAAGCAAGATCTCAGGCATCGAGCCGGCCAACACCGGAATGCTGCCACTTAAGGGAGTCTTGGGATCCCCTGGCTGAGCTGAATCCACGCATCTCCACACCCTGTCACCCCGGGATCTCAGGTTCCCCTGGGGGCACTCACCCATGCCTCCTGACTCTGGCCAGCAGAGCAGGGACGTGGGGCGGCATGCAGCAGAGGGAGAGTGGCTTTTGGAGAGAAATGGGGTGCAGGTGAAGAGACCCAATGCACAGCACGATGGCCGTGGCTCATAATACTGTACCGGATGCCAGAAATTCACGGAGAGATTTCAGGTGTCCTCATCGCACTCACAAAGAGGGAACTATGTGTTAAGCAGATGTGTTAGGTAGCTGGACTGTAGCTACCAAGTTGCTGTGCCTGTGCGTATTGGATCATTGCGCTGCACACCTAAGTATATGCAGTTCTTAGAGAAATGTCCTCGACTTTGAGCCTCTATTGCCTCATGTTGTAAAATGGGATTATGATAACCTTGCAAGGTAGCTGCAAGAATTGAATGGGATAAAATGTTTGGAAAACTTGGTGCACCCAGGGGGCAGGAGCACCTCATTTGTTGAGCCCCACGTGGTTCTAAACACTTTGGTGGATGAAAAAATTTATTCCCGAGCAACCCTCCCATCTGCAGAGGAGGGGTAGCCTGGCCCATGGGTCAGATGTAGGTCAGCATGAATGGGGCCGGGGTTGTGGAGGGCAGGAGCAGGAACAGGGGCTGGGCAGGGTTAAAGGATTCAGTTTTCAATCTAAGTGCACCCCAGGTGATGTTTAGGACATCTTTAGACTTACTTTTTACCTGAAACTCAAATTTAACTGATTGTGCCATATTTCTATTTGCTAAATCTGGTATCCATAGATCTGGGTGACCATCTCCAATACAGCCAGAGGTCTTGTGGCTCATCTGTGCCATTTCTGGGGCTCTAGTGGGTGCAAGTGCAATGAGTTGGGAAGCCTTAAAGGTGCTAAGCCGGGGCCACTCTGTAAAGGCAAGTGCACACACCGCCAGGCATTGGGGTCATCTTTGGGTCTCCCGTGCGTTTGGTTCCTTTGGATTTTTCCCCAAAAGATCATCAGCAAATATTTCCTTTTGCTTAAATCCCAGTTTCTCTAGCTTTCTACAGGCTGAGAGAATTATTTGCCAGACCTCATGTTTACCTGGCTCTTTGGTGGAGTTAATCATTCATCTGAATCCCTGTTTCACTTGCTTTCAGAGGCTAGTCAGATAATTTGCCTAGTTCTCCATTTTTTTTTCTTCCAGTCTTTGTGTGTACTCCACAATTATTTTGACAATGAATTAGGGAAGGCAGTGTTCTCTTCCATTATCTTATGATATGTTTTAGAGTAATGGTTCTCAAAGTGTGGTCCTCAGACCACTGGCATCAACGTCACCATGAACTTGTTGGAAACTCTGGGTGGGGCCAACAATCTGTTTCCAAAAGCATCTAGGGTGTGCAGAAGCTCAGCCAAGTTTGAGAACCCCTGGTTGGGGAACCGCCTTGAATTAGGAAGCAGGAGAGTTCAGATCCTGGCTCCATCCCTCCCTGGCTGGGTGACCTTATGCAAATCACTCACTCTCCCAGACCCTTACTCTCTATGGAGGGCAGTGGTGGAACCTAGGATCTCAGAGCCCCATGCAGCTCTGCTGTGTGTCATGCTGGCCCATAAGGAAAGCAGTATACTGGAGGGGTCCCTGGGCACTGTGCCATGGCAGTGGGAGCAGTCCACCAGGTGGGGGCCCATGATGCCTCTTGTCCAGGGCCCTGCCCTGCCTGCTCCCTGCCACCCAGCCTTTGGGTCCCCAGCCAAGAACAAAATGACACGTGCTGCCAGTTGGCCTTGCAAGGGGAGGTGGCCCAGCGCCAGGCCCTACTAATTGCTAATTTGCACTGAAACAGCAAACAAAACCCTGCATGTGAATGCCCTGGTTATTTGGCTGGTTCTCCCCCAGAATCCTTTAGTCACCACCCAGGGGCCAGCCCCCAAATCTGGAGCCATTCACCCCAGGATTCTAGGAGGCCAGGGGCACTCACCCGGCCCTGGGAAAAGCCAGCTTCTCCCTGCAGCTAATTGGGAAGAGGGAGGGGCTTGCCATCCCTGTTCTTTTTCTCTCCCATGTTTGTGTGTCACCATGAAGAAAAGAATATAATGATTCCTGTCTCATGGGCACAGAGCTTTTGAGAGAAAGCAGGGGAGCAGTGGAATGAGCGAGGCCTCCGCTTGCATGGCATTGTAACCTCCAGACCCAGCCAGGTCCTTCAGCCCACTGAGACTCCCAGCTGCATCTGCATTTGGGGACATCTTGGTTCCTCTCCAGCATTTGGGACCCAGGTTGGATCACTTTAACCCCCAAAACTTCAAATCTCCCCTAGGAATCTGTTCATTCCTGGCTTTTCCTTCTAGTGGTTCAATGCCTGTGTCCTTATTCTCTGGCACCCTCACCTGAGGGATGCACACAGCTCAGCCTTCACCAAGTCGTAAGAAGAAAGAAACCACCTGCTCTGAGCATTACCAGTTTTGTGGGATTGACAGTAAATTGGCAGGAGTGGAGAGGGCTGTGGACTGAGGGGGCGCAGCCTACCCTCTGGCTGCCTCCACCCCCGCCTTGCCCTGCACAGCCTCCTGGGGGCTCTGAAGCCCTGGCACCAGCCCTCACAGGTGCTCCTCAGGCCTCCCTGACCCCGAGCAGGCTCATCAAGCCATTCTCCCAGCAAGCATGGCTGTCTTTCTCAGAGAAACCAGGTTCCCAGAGAGTGAACTTGGCCTCACCTTGTTACAAGTCATCAACGAAAATGGAGCTTGCCCTCTGGGAGTTTACATTTCAGTGGGAAGAGAAGGAAAAGCACACAAACAAGTAATTATAGAGTCAACATCCTTGGATTTGGAATGATTTCCTTAATCTGTGCTTTCTATTCCTGTGTGCTCCCTCTCTATGCCACTAGAATATAAGTTCCAAGAGGCAAGATTTTTATTTTTTAAAAGATTTTATTTATTTATTTATTTATTTATTTATTTATTTATTTATTTATTCATGAAAGACACAGAGAAGCAGAGACACAGGCAGAGAGAGAACCAGGACCCCGGGATCATGTCCTGAGCCAAAGTAGATGCTCAGCCACTGAGCTACCCAGGTGCCCCTAGGCGAGATTTTTTTAAAACAACTTTATTGAGTACAGTTGACATGCAATGAGCTGCATATAAAATGTTCTACTGAATAAATTTTGACAGATGTATGCCCTGGTGATGCCATCACCACAATCCAGGTAACAGATGGTTTCCTTGTGCCCTTGATGGTGTCTCTGCTCTCTCCCATCTCCAGGCAACCACTGGTTGACTTGCTGTCAGTTATGGATTACTTTGTGTTTTCTGGAGTTTTTTTTATATAATAAATGAAATTGTACAATAGGTATTATTTTATGTCTGGCTTCTTTTGCTTTGCAAAGTTATTTCAAGATTTGCCTATGTTTTTGCACTAAATCAAAGTTTGTTCCTTTTTATTGCTGGGTGTATTCCATTGTATGGACATACCACTATTTGTTGGTACATTCATCTATGGGTGGACATTTGGATTGTTCCAATCTTTTAACTGTAAAATATAGTTGCTATAAACATTTGTATATAAGCCTTTGCATGGATACTTATTTTCATTTATGATGGGCAAATATGTAAGAGTAGAATGACTGGATCATATGGTAGATTCATGTTTGACTTTTTTTTTTAAGATTTTATTTATTTATTCATAAGAGACACAGAAAGAGAGGCCAAAACATAGGCAGAGGGAGAAGCAGGCTCCCTGTGGGGAGCCTGATGTAGGACTTGATCCCAGGACCCTGGGATCATGCCTTGAGTCAAAGGCAGGCGCTCAACCACTGAGCCACCCAGGCGACCCTCATGTTTAACTTTAAACAAAAACTGCTAAACTAATTTCCAAAGTAATTGTAGCATTTTACATTCCCATCGATACTGTATGAGCATTCCAGGCACTCTATTTCCTGGTCAAAAGTTGGTATTATCAGTCTTTTAAATTGTAGGCACTTGAATGAGTGTGAAATGGTATCTCCTTGTGGTTTGATTTGCACTTCATGATGACTAATGATGTTGAGCACCTTTTCATCTGCTTATTTCCATTCAAATATCTTCTTGAGTGAAGTGTATGTTTAGCCTATTTAAAAAATTAGGTTGTTTCTTTTCTTCTTATTGAGGCTTCAGAGTCTTTGTATGTTCTGGATATAAGTGCTTTATCAGATACATACATTGCAAAGATTTCTTCCCCCTTTCTGTGTTGTATGTCTCTTTATTCTTAATGATGTCATTTGAAGAGCATAAGTTTTATGTTTTGATCAAGCCCATTTTATAAATTTTTTCTTTTGAGGCTTATGCTTTTGGTATCACATCTAAAACTTTACCTGAATAGATCTTTTTTCAGTGTTTTCTTTCACGTGATTTGTGACTGTAGGTATTACATTTAAGTCTATCATCCATTTTGGCTAATTATTGTGTGTGGTGCAAGGTAGAGATCAAAGTTCATTTGTTGTGTAAGATTTTCAATTGTTTCAGCACCCATTGTTGAAAAGACTATCTTGGCTTCACTGAATCGCCTTTGTACCTTTGTTGAAAATCAACTGATTTCTCTAGACTCTATTCCATTGGTTTATTTGCCCATCTTTACACAAATAATGCATGGCATGATTAATATGGGTTTCTAATGTCTTAAAGTCAAGTAGTGTAAGCCCTCCAACTTTCTTCTTCATTTTCAGATTTATTTTGGCTATTTTAGGTCTTTTGCATCTCTATATGAATTATAGAATCAACTGGTCAACTTTTACAAAAGAACATGCTGGGAATAAGTTGGAAAGGACTGAATCTATAGATCAATTTGGGGAAAACTGATATCAAACAATATAGTCTTTTGATCCATAAATAAAGTCTATGGAAACACGAACACAGTTTATCTATTTATTTATTTTAGGTGTTCTTTAATTTCTCTCAGTAGTGTTTATGGTTTTCAGTATACAGGCTTGCACACTTAAAATAAAGATTTATTTATGACAGAGAGAGAGAGAGAGAGAGAAAGAGAGAGAGAGAGTTGTATGTGTACCTGAGTAGGGACAAGGGCTGAGGGGGAGAGAGAGGGAAAATCAGCCTCCACACTGAGCCTGTAGCCCAGCACAGGGCTCTATCCCATAATCCTGAGATCATGGCCTGAGCTGAAACCAAGAGTCAGATGCTGCACCCAAGGGCAGCCAGGTTTTTACACTTTCATCAGACCATCTTGCATAAGTATTTATAGTTTTTGATGCTATCATGAATGGTACTTTTATTTCAAGTTCTTATTGTTAACAACTAATGTTTAGGAATATAATAGAATTTTGTATATTGATCTTGAAATTTACTTGATAAACTCACTTATTAGTTCCAGTATCTATAAAAATTGTTTTGATTCCATCAGTTTTTCTACATAGAGGATCAGTGATCTGTGAGCCAAGATCATTGTACTTCTTCCTTTCCTGTCTGGATATCATTTATTTCCTTTACTTGTCTTATTGCACTGGTTACAATCTTTAGCAAAATGTTGATTAGAAGGAAGATAAAACCAAACATCTTTGTCTTGTTCTTGATCTAAGGAGGCTAATAGCATTGTATCTTTCACCATGATTTATAGCATTAGCTGTAGTTCTTCATTGATGCCAATTATCACATTGAGGAAGTTCTCATATATTGAGTTTACTAAGCTTTTTAAAAATCAGAAATAGATGTTGGAATTTATAAAATATGCTTTCTGCTTTTATGATGATGCTGTGTGTTTTTCCTTATTTATTTTGTTAGAATTACATTGGTTTATAAAAATGTCAAATCAACCTTATATTCCTTGCAAAAGTATTTTTTGAATCTACGTTTATAAGGAATGTTAGTCTTCAGTTTTCTTTTTTTTTTGGAGTGTCTTTGTCTAGTTTTGGTATTAGGATTATGCTGACTGCAGAGAATGGACTAGGAACATTCCCTCCTGTTCAATTTTCTGAAGGAGTTTATATAGAATTGATATTATTTATTTCTTACATGTTTGGTAGAATTCACCAGTGAGGCCCTTTAGGCATGGAATTTTCTTTGTGGGAAGAGTTTTTTTCAAGATTTTATTTATTTATTATTATTATTATTTTATTTATTTTTTTAAATATTATTTATTTATGATAGTCACAGAGAGAGAGAGAGAGAGAGAGAGAGAGAGAGAGAGGCAGAGGGAGAAGCAGGCTCCATGCACCGGGAGCCCAACGTGGGATTCGATCCTGGGTCTCCAGGATCGCGCCCTGGGCCAAAGGCAGGCGCTAAACCGCTGCGCCACCCAGGGATCCCATATTATTTTATTTTTTTTGAGAGAGAGAGAGAGATCAAGAGAAGGAGCATGAGGAGGAGAAGCAGGCACATCGCTGAGCAGGGAGTCTGATGTGGGGCTAGATCCCAAGACCCTGGAATCTTGACCTGAGCTAAAGGCAGGCACTTAAACAACAGCCACCCAACACCCCTGTGGGAAGATTTCTAAGTTACAGATTCAATTTCTTTAATAGATATAAGGCTATGCAAGCCATCTATTTATTTTTAAGAGAGCTGATTAGCTTGTGTCTTTCAAGGAATAAGTTCATTTTATCTAAGTTGTTGAATTCATTGGCATAAAGTTATTTATGATATTTACTTATTATCTTTTTTAATATCTGTAGAATCTGTAGTGATATTGCCTCTCTCATTTCTGATGCTGGTAATTTTTGTGTGTATTTATCTTTCATTGCTTGGTCCGTCTGGTTAGGAGTTTATCAACTTTTGTCATTGAACTTCTCCAAGAACCAGCTTTCTATTTTTATTTCAGTTATTTCACTGTGATCCTTATTATTTCCTTTCTTCTACCGACTTTGTTTTTATTTATTCTCTTTTATTCTAGCTTCTTTTTTTTAAATTTTTTATTTATGATAGTCACAGAGAGAGAGAGAGAGAGAGAGAGAGGCAGAGACACAGGCAGAGGGAGAAGCAGGCTCCATGCACCGGGAGCCTGACGTGGGATTCAATCCCAGGTCTCCAGGATCGCGCCCTGGGCCAAAGGCAGGCACCAAACCGCTGCGCCACCCAGGGATCCCTTATTCTAGCTTCTTAAGGTAGAAGTTAGGTGAGGTTATTGGTTTGAGAACTCATTCTTTTTAAATATAGACATTTTGTGCTTAATATTGCTTCAGTATTGTTGCAGAACTTTTGCTATGTTGTGCTTTCATTTTTATTCAGTTCAAAATATTTAAAATTTCTCTTTTGATTTCTTCTTCTACCCTTGTGTATCTTAGTAGTGCATTACTTAGTTCCCAAATATTTGAGGATTTTTCAGATATCTTTCTGTTATTGATTCCTAATTTAATTTTGTTATGATCAGAGAACATACTTTATGTGTTGTGAATGTTTTTAAATTTATTGAAACTTAATTTATGGCCAAAATATGGATTACCTTGGTAAATGTTTTATGTGTACTTAAAAATAATATGTGTTCTGCTGTTATTAAATAGAATGTTCTCTAAAAGTCAACAGAGTTGAGCTGGGTGGTAGCGTGGTTCAGGTAATTGATACTAATTTTCTGCTTACTTTTTCTATCAATCGTGGAGACAGAGATCCAACTGTAGTTGTTGAATTTCTGTATTTGATCTTTCAGTTTTGTCAATTTTTGCTTAATGTGTTATGAAACTCTGTTATTATGAGTGCATACATGCTTAGAATTATTATGTTCTCTTGATAAATTGACTCCTTTATCATGAAATCACTCTTTGTTCTTGGTAATATTCTTTACTCTGAAATTTACTTTGTCTGATATTAATATAGTCATTCCAGCTTTCTCTTGATTAGTGTTGACATGGTGTATCTTTTCCTTTTTCCTTTTTAAAAATTTTTTACTCCTAACCCTATTGATGTCTTTATATTTAGAGGTTTGTTTTATTGGAGCAGGAGTTAGGTTTCTTTTGTTTTGGTGGCAGCATAAAGTTAGATCTTACTTTTATTGTTCTGTTTGGACAAACTCTGTCTCTTAATTGATGTGTTTCGAGCATTTGACATGTCATTTGTTTATTGATATTATTGGTTTTAACTAACTCACTATTTATTTTTTTCCTTTTTTTTTTTTTTTTTTTGAGAGAGAGCAAGAATGCACACAAGCAGAGGTAGGGGCAGAGGGATAGAGAGAGAATATTCTGAGGCTGAGTGTGGAGCCTGATGTGGGTCTTGATCTAATGATCCCGAGATCATGACCTGAGCTGAAATCAAGAGTCAGACACTTAACCAACTGAGCCCCCCAGGCACCTCTTAACTTGCTATTTATTTTCTGGGCAACCCAGGTGGCTCAGGGATTTAGTGCTGCCTTCAGCCCAGGGCCTGATCCTGGAGACCTGGGATTGAGTCCCACGTCAGGCTCCCTGCATAGAGCCTGCTTCTCCCTCTGCCTGTGTCTCTACCTCTCTCTCTCTCTCTCTCTCATGAATAAATAAATAAAATCTTTTTTTTAAAAAACTTACTATTTATTTTCTATTTCTCCCATTTATTCATACTTCTTATTGTCTTCTTTTTCTGCCTTGTTTTAGACTGAAGAGTGTTTTTAATAATTCATTTAATCTTTTTTGTTGACTTATTAGGTATAATTCTTTGGGGGCATGTGTGTGTGCATCTTGCTGCACTGTCTTCCTTATTTCTAACTAGTAGTCTACCATCCTTATTTTGTGTCTTTTGTGCATGACTTGTGTTCTTACCTCTAGCTGCTTTTTTTTAAAAAAAAGATTTTATTTATTTATTTATTCACGAGAGACACACACACAGAGGCAGAGACATAGACAGAGGGAGAAGCAGGCTTCATGCAGGGAGCCTGATATGGGACTCAATCCCAGGATTCCAGGACTATGCCCTGGGCCAAAGGCAGGCACTAAACCTCTGAGCCATCCAGGGATCCCCTCCTCTAGCTGCCTTTTAATGTTTTCTCTTTATCACTGGTTGAAGCAGATCAGGTCATGATGTTATTTTGTGTTATTTTTTTCAGGTTTCTTATATTTGGGCTGTGTTGAGCTTTTAGGATTTATGGGTTTATAGTTTTTAATAAACGTAAACTTTTGACCATTATTTCTCCAAATGATTTCTCCTCCCATTTTTCTCTCTCTTCTTTCTTCATGACTCCTTATTACATGTCTCCTTATTTTTAAGTTTTTTTCTCTCTGTGTGTCACTTTGAATATTTCTTTTTTATGTCTTCGGTTTCCCTAATATTTTCTTCTGCAATATCAAATCTGCCATTAATTCTATTCAGTATATTTTTTATCTCAGACATTAGTTTTCATCTCTGGAAGTTCAGTTTGGATCTTTTAAAATATATTTTATGTTGCTTCTTCACATGCTCAATCCTTCATCTAGATTTTTGAATGTATAGAACACAGTTATGATAACAGCTTTGATGTACTAATGTTATCATCCATGCCATTTCTGGGTCTGTTTATACAGATTGATTTTTCTCTTCATTACATGTTATATTTTCTTATTTCTTTACATATCTGGTGATTTTATATTTGACTCCAGACGTTGTGGTTTTAACTTGTTGAGTACTGGATATTTTTATATTGCTATAAATATTTTGGAGCTTTCTTTTGAGGTGCAACTAAGTTACTTGGAAATAGTTTAAGTATGTTAAGTACAACTCTCAAGCTTTATTAGGCAGAACCAAACCACCATTTAGTTTAAGGCAAATTTCTCCCCAGTACTAAAGCCAAAGTTTTAAAATACTCTACCTGGTGTTCCATGAATTATAAGGTTTGTCATCTGGCTGATGGGAAGGGGGCTTTTCCTGGGCTTGTGTGAGTCCTAGCGATTTTCCCTTTTAATCCTTTCTGGTAGTTCTTCCATAGCCTCAGATAATTTCCTTAAATGCATGTGCAGACCCATGTTTTAGTAAAGATTGTTGATCTCCAGGTTTCTCACTTCATGCAGCTCCCTCCTCTTTGGTGCTGTTCTCTGTGAACTCTGCTTTAGCCATCCTGGATTCTCAGCTTAATCCACCCATGATGACCACTGGACACCACCTGGGTTATCCCTTCCTATGCCACTTCTTGGAAATTCTCCCCAGGCCAGCCAGAATAATGGCCCTCTAAAGATTTCCATGTTTTACGACCCAGCAATTGCACTGTTGGGGATTTACCCCAAAGATACAGATGCAATGAAATGCCGGGACTCCTGCACCCAATGTTTATAGCAGCAATGTCCACAATAGCCAAACTGTGGAAGGAGCCTCGGTGTCCATCGAAAGATGAATGGATAAAGAAGATGTGGTTTATGTATACAATGGAATATTACTCAGCTATTAGAAATGACAAATACCCACCATTTGCTTCAACGTGGATGGAACTGGAGGGTATTATGCTGAGTGAAGTAAGTCAGTCGGAGAAGGACAAACATTATATGTTCTCATTCATTTGGGGAATATAAATAATAGTGAAAGGGAATATAAGGGAAGGGAGAAGAAATGGGTAGGAAATATCAGAAAGGGAGACAGAACGTAAAGACTCCTAACTCTGGGAAACGAACTAGGGGTGGTGGAAGGGGAGGAAGGCGGGGGGTGGGGGTGAATGGGTGACGGGCACTGAGGGGGGCACTTGACGGGATGAGCACTGGGTGTTATTCTGTATGTTGGCAAATTGAACACCAATAAAAAATAAATTTATTATTAAAAATATAAAGATTTCCATGTTTTAATTCTTAGAACCTGTGAATATGTTACCTAACATGGCAAGGAACGATTAAGATGGCATATGGAACTAAAAAATTGCTAATCAGCTGATCTTAAAATTGGAGTTTTAACTTAATGGATGCTTTAATAGGTTGAAACTTTTGGGGAACTTTGGATCAGGTAAATATGTTTTGCATGTGGGATGGATCTATATCTTTGTAGGCCTGAGTACAGACTTCAGTAAGGCTAACCAATAGCCTCCCAATAGTAATCTCTGCCTGTATTATTATTTAATAGACGGACTCAAGAACCTTTAACTCTGATGGCCCTATCCCTGTCTTATGTCAGGGCCCTAACTGATGGCCCTATCCCTGTCTTATGTCACTTTTTAAAGATACTTTTTAGTATTTTAATGATATGTTTAGCTTTATGGTTGTGTTTGATTTTGTTTTTAATCTTCAAATTATACATTATTGTAATTGTTTTATAGAGGCAGTAATTATTTAGATTTGTTACACATTTACCACTGTTCCTGGTATTTCATATAGGTTTACTGGGATTATTTTCCTTTTTTCCTGAAATTTACTATTTAAAATTTCCAGTAATGAGTGTATGCATGTTTGTAGTAAACTCTCAGTTTTTGTGTGTCTGAAAATGTCATTATATCACCTCATTTTGAAGAGTATTTCACTTAGGATGGGAGTCCTGATTGAGTTGTTTTTTTCTTATCTTGTCGTCTCTTGTTGCTGTTGAGAAGTCTGTTATCAGTCTGGATTACATTCCTTCATAAATAACTTGTCCTTTTTCTCTTGATGATTTAGGATCTCTCCTCTTTTTCCTTCTTCCCCACTCTTTTCTCTTTATTTCCCTTTCTATGTTCTGTAATTTCATTATAATGTGCCTAGAAACAGAAGTTTCTTTCTTTCTCTTTTAAATGTATTATCTTACCTATAATCTCTTGTGTTTCCTGGATCTGAGAGTTTGTGTCTTACATCAATTCTGAGAAATTCTTAGACATTTTATTACAAAACACTTATTCTACTTCATATATAATATTTGTTATAAATATTTCATCTTCTGTTTCCTATCTTCTCCTTCTGTTATCTATGTTCATTACCCTCTATTTCATCTTTTTATATCATTGTGCTATATTTTGCACAACGTAATTAGATCTACTAGTTTACCAGGTTTTTTGTCAGCTGTTTATAGCTTTCTTTTGTACATGTCTAATGAGGGTATTTTTTACATTTATTTTTAAATTTAAAATTATTTTTTAAAATAATTTTCAAACACACAGAAAAGTTGAAAGAATTTTACAGTGAACAGCCCATTCTCACCACTACCATTAACACCTTACTACTATTGCTTATCACATACACATCCATGTATCCAGACCTCTTTCCAACCATAAATCCATCTGAATTTGTTGAGCATTTCAAAGTAAATTACAGATACCTGTACTCTTTCCATAAATATACTAGTGGACATAACAGTGCTTAAAATTAAACATTGATTTTTTATTTTCTTTTGGTATAACATATACATACAATAAAATGAACAAATCTCAAGTATCACTCACTGAGTTTTGACCAATGCATATACCTGTGTAACTCAAAACCTTCTCAAGCTATAGAACATTACCTCAAAACATTTCCTCATGCTCCTTCCCAGTCAATGACCCCACACCTTCAAAGTCAACCTGTTTTCTTCTATCATAGATTATTTTGCATGTTCTAGAATGTCATCTAAATGGATTCCTACACTACGAATTCTTTTGTATAAGTCTTCTTTCACTCACATAATATTTTGGAGATCACCCATAGTTAGTGGGGGTATTGGTAGTTCTTTTCTTTTAAAATTACTGAGTACTGTAGCATTGTGTGAATATCTTGTTCACCTGTTTTCCCATTAGTGGACCCATGGACTGTTTAAGTTTTAGTCATTATGAATAAAGCCTCTATAAACAATCATGAGCATATGTTGCCATTTTTATTATTTTATGTTAAATTTGTGACATTGATTGAGAAAGAGTAGACCTGTAAGTATTGGGTTATGGACATTTGGTTGTCCAAAGACAACCTTGAACCTCTAAATTTTGCCAAGCCTCTTTCGCAGGTGGAAGCAGCCCTTCCTTACCTATCTAGAGAGGTCTACCTCTTATTGCTTGTTACTCCAGTGAGGTTTCCCATGGTAGTTGCCAATCAAAGGGCTGCTGATCCTTCTCAAGACTCCCTCCAACTACATCTCATTGCTTTTAAGTCTATAACCACACTCAAATCCTGGCATTACTCAGCAGGTCTGGTGCAAAGTGTGGCCAGAGGAACAGTACCATACATAATAAATAAATTACAGGGTTCTACCAATTTATTTAGGAGAATCAAAAGCTACCATATATGTTTTATTAAAGATTCTGTGTAAATATGGTATTAAGAGAATTTGGTGTTCTACAGTGGCAGTCTTTTAGCTCCAATTAAATGTGTAGGTAAATAAATTGATTTACATTTGTGGGTTTTTTTTTTAATTTTTATTTATTTATGATACTCACAGAGAAGAGAGAGGCGCAGAGACACAGGCAGAGGGAGAAGCAGGCTCCATGCACCGGGAGCCCGATGTGGGATTCGATCCCGGGTCTCCAGGATCACGCCCTGGGCCAAAGGCAGGCGCCAAACCGCTGCGCCACCCAGGGATCCCTACATTTGTGGTTTTAAGTAGAAATCTCATAAGTCATATATATATTATAAGTTAATTGTTTGTATAAATTTACTTTATTTGACTTATAAGAATTACTTCAGAAGCACCTGGGTGACTAAGTTAAGTGTTTGACTCTTGATTTCACTCAGGTCATGATCTAAGGGTCTTGGGATTGAGCCCCACATCAGGCTCCACACTCAGCAGGAAATCTGCTTGGGGATTCTCTCTCTCTCTTTCTCCTTCTGCTCCCTGCCTTCTAAAATAAATGAAAAAAAAATTTTTTTTAAAGAATTACTTAAGTACCAAGAAAGTTTTTCAGACCTTTGAAAGACTTAAAAATCAAGTGTAAGCAATTTATAAATGTAATTCAAACTTTCTGAAGATGTTTAATTATGTAATATCATCAATGGGACCAAGTATTACTTCTAGATCTCTTATTAGTGATAGTTTAAATTTGCTGGGCATACAAAAAGCTTTGTAAACTCTGGCAAAAAGTTCTGGTGGCATTTTAAGATCTGTTTCTCTTCCTCCCTGGTGGATGTTACCTGTCCCAGCCCCTTGCAGTTAGGAGGTGGCCAAAGTCACTGAGTTCTCACTGAATGGACTTGAGCAAAAGTGATATGTGCCATTCCCAGTATTGGTCCTTGAAAACCTCTTTTGGGTCTTCATTCTTTCCCCTTTCACAGACTGGAATGGAAATGATGATGAATGCAACTTTGCAAGCCACTGGTTGGAGGGACTAAACTTTGGTCACCTGGTCTCTGAATGAAAATATGGGACACTCCCAGGCCCACCTCTTACTCATGTTGTCCTAGCACTGCCATGGCCTGCTACATAAGCAAGAAATATACTCTTGTTGTGTTGGGCCACTCCATGTTGAGGCTATCTGTTGCCTAGCCTATGTCAAAGTCTAAGAAAAGATTAGGTGTAAGAATTTGTAAATTTGTAAATTTATTTATTTATTTATTTTAATTTAAATTCAATTAGCCAGCATATAGTACATTATTTGTTTCAGATGTAAAGTTCAATATTTCATTAGTTGAATATAACGCCATTGCTCATCATATCACGTGCCCTCCTTTTTAAAAATTTATTCTTTTACATGCCCTCCTTAAATGCCCATCACCCAATTACTCCATCCCCCACCAACCTCCCCTCCAGCAACCCTCAGTTTGTTTCCTAGAGTTGAGAGTCTCTCTCATGATTTGTCTCTGTTTCTGATTTCTTTCCATTCTGTCTTCCCTCCTTTCCCCTATGATCCTCTGCATTGTTTCTTATATGCCACATATGAGTGAAATCATAAAATTATCTTTCTCTGATTGACTTATTTCACTCAGCATAATACCCTCCAGTTCCATCCACTTCAATGTAAATGGTAAGTCATCCTTTCTGATGACTGAGTAACATTCCACTTTCTATATACACCCCATCTTCTTTATCCATTCATCTGTGGAAGGACAGCTCAGCTCTTTCCACAGTTCGGCTATTGTGGAAATTGCTGTTATGTACATTGTGGTACATGTGCCCCTTTGGATCACTGCATTTGTATCTTTGGGGTAAATACTCAGTAGTGCAATTGCTGTGTTGTAGGGTAGCTCTATTTTTAACTTTTTGAGGAACCTCCATCCTGTTTTCCAGAGGGGCTGCACCAGGTTGCATTCCCACCAACAGTATAAGGGGGTTCCCTTTTCTCTGCACCCTCACAAACATCTGTTGTTTCCTGAGTTCTTAATTTTAGCCATTCTGACTGGTGTGAGGTGGTATCTCATTGTAGTTTTGACTTATATTTCCCCAATGCTCAGAGATGTTGAGCATTTTTTCACGTGTCTGTTGGCCATGTGTAGGTCCTTGGAGAAATGTCTGTTTACATCTTCTGCTATTTCTTGACTGGGTTGTTTGTTTTTTTGGGGGGGTGTTGAGTTTGATAAGTTCTTTCTATATCTTTGGATACTAGCCTTTATCTGATATGTCATTTGCAAATATCTTCTCCCATTCTGTAGATGAAAGCCCACAGCGAATATCATTCTCAATGGGGGAAAAGCTGAGAGCTTTTCCCTAAGGTCAGGAACATGACAGAGATGTTCACTCTCACCACTATTGTTCAACAGAGTACTAGAAGTCCTAGCCTCAGAAATCAGACAACGAAAAGAAATAAAAGGCATTTAAATTGGCAAAGAAGGAGTCAAAACTCTTGCTTTTCACAGATGACTTGATACTTTACATGGAAAGCCTGAAAGACTCCACCCAGAATTGTTCAAACTCATACAGGAATTCAGCAATGTGGCAGGATATAAAATCAATGCACAGAAATCAGTTTTATTTCTATACACTAACAATGAGACAGAAGAAAGATAAATTAAGGAATCATCCCATTTACAATTACATCCAAACCATAAGATACCTGGGAATAAACCTAATCAAAGAGAAAAAGGATCTGTACTCTAAAAACTACAGAACACTTATGAAAGAAATTGAGGAAAACATAAAGAAATGAAAAAACATTCCATGCTTGTGAACTGGAAGAATAAATATTGTTAAAATGTCTATTCTACCCAGAGCAATCTACGCATTCAATGCAATCTCTATCAAAACACCATCAACATTTTTCACAGAGCTGGAACAAATAATCCTAAAATTTGTATGGAACGAGAAAAGATTCTGAGTAACCAGAGGAATGTTGAAAAAGAAAGCCAAAGCTGGTAGCATCATAATGCCAGACTTCAAGGATTTGTAACTTTAATATATTGAAAATAAACTCTGTAAAAAAAAAAAAAGTAGATTTCTGAATAGACTTTTCTTACACAGGAATCCCCCTTTGTAAAGTTTGACATTGGGAGGGATTTTCAGTTGAGGGTTCATAGCTAATAGACATCTGTTGGAGAATTCATCCTTTTTCTCCCTTCTCTGTTCTCCTTTTCCTCCTGTGATGACTCTAAACATTACTAGAAGGGAGTTCTCAGATGAAGAATAATGTTGAGGGGTATCTGGACAGCTCATCAGGTAATTGTCTAACTCTTGATCTCCACTCAGGTTTTGATCTCAGGTTGTGAGCTCAAGTCCCATGTTGGGCTTCATGCTGGGTATAGAATCCCTTCAAAATAAAAAATCAAGGGGAACCTGGATGGCTCAGTGGTTGAGCGTCTGCCTTTAGCTCAGGGCGTGATCCTGGGATTCTGGGATCAAATCCCCCATTGGGCTCCCCTAAGGAAACCTGCTTCTCCGACTGCCTATGTCTCTGCCTCTCTCTGTGTCTCTCATGAATGAATAAATAAAATCTTAAAAATAAAAAGCATAATGTTGAACACGACTTTCTTTTTTTTTAAAATAATTTATTTATTTATTCATGATAGTCACAGAGAGAGAGAGAGAGAGAGAGAGAGAGAGGCAGAGGGAGAAGCAGGCTCCATGCAGGGAGCTCAATGTGGGATTCGATCCCAGGTCTCCAGGATCGCGCCCTGGGCCAAAGGCAGGCGCTAAACCACTGCGCCACCCAGGGATCTCTGAACATGGCTTTCAAATAAGCTATTTTTCCAGTTTCATTGGAAATAAATATATATACATATATATAGGAAGTAAATCTAATTGCCACATAACATTTTGTAAGGTTAAGGTATACAACACATTGAGTTGATACACATATATTCAAACATGCTTATCACCACAGTGTTAGCCGACATCTCTATCTTGTCCCATAATTACCATTTCTGTTATTGTGTTGAGAACATTCAAGATCTATTCTCTTAGCAACTTTCAAGTATATAATACAGTTTATTTTTTTAACTATAATTGCTATGTTGTACCTTGAATCCCCAGAACTTATTAATCTTATAGCTGGAAGTTTGTACCCTTTGATCAACATCTCCCCATTTTTCCTCCCCTCAAACCTGGCAACTACTACTCTACTCTCTGAAATAACTGGGTTTTGATTCTTAAAAGCAATATACAATCAAAGAAAATTTGGAAAATACAGAAATACAAGAAATGCAATAAAAATATGGTAGAAAGGCAATCACTGCTAATATTCCAATACTTGTTCTTTTGAAGCTTATGATTCATTTTGCGTATCATGTTGCATACAAGAGCTTGTTCATTTGGGATTCAGGGAGCTTATACTTGAAAAGTAACTCAGGAGTCAGACAGATCTCAGTTTTGTTGCTGGTGGGGGAAGTGAGCTTGACTCTGCCACCATAAGGAGGCTTGCTGCAGCCTGGGGGATGGGGGGGGGTGTACTTTACCTGCATCGCGGACACTCACCTGGGCAGCTGCAAGGGGAATCCCTGCCTTGTACCCCTTCCAACCTTCACGAGTGAAAGAGACAATGAAGCTACATGAATAGTAGCTTTGAATGTTAACACACTCGTTTGAGAAAAGAGGATGATAAGGTAGATCAGATTCTCACTGTAATGAAGAGTCAGACTCTATTCTTTTGATGTTTGCTGACAGCTTTGAAGCCTCAATTCTCTCTGTTCCTCTTATCTGGACAAGTTGATAAGAGACCTTGGGTGCTCTCTTCTGTGGCAGTGATGGGAGATTCAAACTCCTCAAATCTCTGCCCATGGTATGTGCAGACCCTCCCTTCTAACCACAATAAAGTCCTAGAGCCAGGCCCCTTTCCTTGCTCTCTTGAGCCTATTTTGGAACGGGTCTCCCTAGAGACATCAATTATGTAAGTAATAAATCCTGGATGGCTCAGCCGGTGAAGCAACTGCCTTCAGCTCAGGTCATGATCCTGCGGCCCTGGGATCAAGTCCTGCATTGGGCTCCTGCTCAGTGGAGAGCCTGCTTCTCCCTCTCCCTCTGCTAATCCCCCTGCTTGTGCTCTCTTTCTCTCAAATAAATAAATAAAATCTTCAAAAAAAATAAATCCTGTTATATCCTTTCAGTGTGTGTGACATCAGTCTCAACATTTGAACATTTTGGGTGAGGGGGTCCATCTGCCTTTGCAGACTGACCATCATCATCTTATTATCTCACCAGAGAAGACATTTCTTCTTCTTCTTTTTTTTTTAAAGACTGTTCTTTTTTAATATATTTATTTATTTATGATAGACATAGAGAGAGAGAGGCAGAGACACAGGAGGAGGCAGAAGCAGGCTCCATGCCGGGAGCCCAACGCGGGACTCGATCCCAGGACTTCAGGATCGCGCCCTGGGCCAAAGGCAGGCGCTAAACCACTGAGCCACCCAGGGATCCCCAGAGAAGGCATTTCTATGTATGCAGGTTATGTGTGCATGTGTGTTATGTATGTGTGTGCATGTTATATAGGTGTACATATTTTATGCATGCATATGTGCAATTCATGATATGTAGTTACCTGTGTATTTAGCATATGCATATGTTATGTGTGCATGTTTATGTGTGATATATATGTATATATGTACAGGTGTATGTGTGTTTATATGTTATGTGTGTGTGTGTGTATGTATGCCTGTGTATTCATTTTTCTGGCACTGCTGTCAATAATGCCATGCATAAAGACTTCCCTGGACTTGGCCCTATTCCTTTAGGACAATTTGTTAGAAAAGGGGTTTCTGGAGAAAAGGGCATGATCATCTTAAGGCTCCTAAGACCTATCACTGGATAGCTTTTCAAAACGTTGAGCCAGTTCTCAAGGCAGTGGACTCACGGCTAGCATGAAGATACAGCGGGAAGACCTCCAACTGCAGGGAGTTTCATGGGCCAGTGGTTGCTCTTGTCTGAAGTTCATCAGCATGTCTGGGAGACATTGAACTTTCTCCACAGCTGACTTTGGCTTGAAGACACGTCAGTGGCCTTGCAGCACCCTCCTGAGACTGCACAGCCTGTCTATCCATGCATTTCCACAATCTGCCTCCTGCTCTCCTTCGCAGTCTGTTGCAGTGTAGTCAGACCACTGTCCTGGGCCTCCTGGCTCTTCGGACAGGTGGTTCTCCTACAGTGTCTTCCCACAGTTGACTTTGTCTTGGCATCTGCTTCTTGGAAGATTTGGACCAACACTCAGAGAGGAGTGGACAAAGCAGCAGCTCTGGGGTCTGAGATACTGAACTCCAGTGCCAGCTCTGCCCCTCATTAGCTGCAGGAATACGGGCAGGTGACCTTCCCTCTTTGAAGCTCAGTTTTGATATGTACTTCACAATGAGGATTTATGATATGTACTTTACAATGCTGCTGTGAAAGCCTGTATGTGAAAAGCACAGACATGGCCACTTCCTTTCCTTCAAAAGTGGCAAAAAGTTTGGCCTACTCAAGCATATGCAAAAGTCTGCACAATGACAAAGGCACCCAGAAGTGCAGAACATGAGCTGTCATTTCCAGGCACTTCCATACGGGAACTTTGGAATGCCACCCTCCAAGCATCAACCTTGGGCCAAGCTTCAGTGACTCACAGGAGCTCATGCCAGACCCTGCCCAGGGAGGCTCTTCTGTGTGAGTCAGGGATACACGTCTCAGCTCAGGGCCTTTTGGCTCAGAGCTTGTCACCTGACCTGGGTGAGGTTTCTAGGAGAGATTGTTTGGAGAAAAATCTCCATAACTATAAGATTCAACAAGTCCCTGAAACTAAAGGAGCATGACAGAGTTAACACAATCTGTCCCAGAACCAGGGCGGGGAATGACCCAGAAGACTTATTCCTCCCATTCTCATGCTGTGTGACTTTTGACAAGTCACTCTCTGAGCTTCAATTGTTAAAATCTGTGGCATGACAAGTATTCGTCACCACTTATTCCCTGTTGATCATTTTCTTATTTTTAAGAAGTCCTGGAGTTTGATCAAGGGCAAAGAAAGTATTTATCATGCTTGATTTTTTTTCTTCTTAGCTGATGAGCATCTGAGTAAGAGTACAATGCTAATGAGCAGAAGGCACCAACGTTTCCTGAGCGCTCGCAATGTGCCAGGAGCTGCAGAGCTCAGCCCATCCCATCCTCGCTATAGTCCCGTAAGACAGTCGCGTACATCGTCCCCCTGGTTTACGAGGAAGACACAGGGCTTCTTAGAGAAGGGAAGTCAACAGACCTGCTACAGTTAGATGTTGGAGTCCCCCAAATTCATATGATAACCCCTAATTCCCAGTGCAATGGTATCAAGAGGCGGTGCCTTTGGGAGGTGATGAGGGTGGAGCCCCCTGTGACAGAATTAGTGCCCTTATACCAGAGATGCCAGAGAGCTTGCCTCTCCCTCCCCCTTGTCAGGGTACATGGGGGGAAGTGAGTCCCTATCAGAACCTGACATGACGGTACCTTGTGCTGGGACATCTGATCTCCAGCTCTGGGAGAAGTAAATGCCTGTTGTTTCAGCGCCTGGTCTGGGGATCTGTTCCAGCAGCCTAAGGCAACTACCAGGCCCAAGTTTCAGTCCTTCCTTGGTTTTCTTCAGTGGGCACTGGGCTTCCTGCCCCGACCAAGGGTGCCTATGACCTGATTCAGCTCTGGGCACTGGTGTGGGGTCAGCAGTGAGGATGAGTCCCTCCCTATTTTTTTAAATATTTTATTTAAATTTAAGTTAGTTAACCTCTAGTGTATTACTAGTTTCAGGCATAGAGGTTAGTGGTTCATCAGTTGCATATAAACCCGGTGCTCATTACATCACATGCCCTCCTTAATGCCTGTCACCCAGTTATCCCATCTCCCACCCACCTCTCCTCCAGCAACCCTCAATTTGTTTCCTATGGTTAAAAATCTCTTATGGTTTGCCTCTCTCTCTCTCTCTTTTTAAATTCAATTTGCCAGCCTGTAACATCCAGTGCTTATCTCGTCAAGAGCCCTCTTTAATGCCCATCACCCAGTTACCCCATCCCCTCACTCTCCTCCGCTTCATAAACCCCCAGCTTGTTTCCCAGAGTTAAGAGTCTCTCATGATTTGTCTTCCTCTCTAATTTTTTCCCACTCTGTTTTCCCCCTTCCCTTATGGTCTCTTGCACTATTTCTTATATTCCACATATGAGTGAAACCATATGATAATTGTCTTTCTCCAATTGACTTATTTCACTCAACATAATACCCTCCAGTTCTATCCATGTCACTGTAAATGGTAGGTATTCATGCTTTTTGATGGCTGAGTAACATTCCTTTGTGTGTGTGTGTGTGTGTGTATCTCACAACGTTTTTTTTATAAATTTATTTTTTTTATTGGTGCTCAATTTGCCAACATATAGAATAACACCCAATGCTCATCCCGTCAAGTGCCCACCTCAGTGCCCGTCACCCAGTCACCCCCACCCCCGCCCACCTCCCCTTCCACCACCCCTTGTTCGTTTCCCAGAGTTAAGAGACTTTCATGTTCTGTCTCCCTTTCTGATATTTCCCACTCATTTTTTCTCCTTTTCCCTTTATTCCTTTTCACTATTTTTTATATTCCCCAAATGAATGAGACCATATAATGTTTGTCCTTCTCCGATTGACTTATTTCACTCAGCATAATACCCTCCAGTTCCATCCACGTTGAAGCAAATGGTGGGTATCTGTCGTTTCTAACGGCTGAGTAATATTCCATTGTGTACATAGACCACAGCTTCTTTATCCATTCATCTGTTGAGAATATCTTGGTTCCTTCCACAGTTTGGCTATTGGGGACGTTGCTGCTAGGAACATTGGGTGCAGGTGTCCTATTGTTTCACTACATCTGTATCTTCGAGGTAAATACCCAGCAGTGCAATTCTGGGTTGTAGGATAGCTCTATTTTTAACTTCTTGAGGAATCTCCATAGTGTTTTCCATAGTGGCTGCACCAGGTTGCATTCCCACCGACAGTGTAAGAGAGTTCCCCCTTCTGCACATCCTTGCCAACATTTGTTGTTTCCTATCTTGTTAATTTTAACCATTCTCACCAGTGTAAAGTGGTATCTCATTGTGTTTTTTTTTAATTTTTTAAATTTGTATTTATTTATGATAGTCACACACAGAGAGAGAGAGAGAGAGAGAGAGGCAGAGACACAGGCAGAGGGAGAAGCAGGCTCCATGCACCGGGACCCCGACGTGGGATTTGATCCCAGGTCTCCAGGATCGCGTCCCGGGCCAAAGGCAGGCACCAAACCGCTGCGCCACCCAGGGTTCCCTCATTGTGTTTTTTATTTGTATTTCCCTGATGGCAAGTGATGTGCAGCATTTTTTCAGGCTTGCTGGCCATGTGTAGGTCTTTTTTGGAGAAATGTATGTTCATGTCTTCTGCTATTTCTTGACTGGATTGTTTGTTTTTTGGGTGTTGAGTTTGATAAGATCTCTTTTTCTCAAGATTTTATTTATTTATTCATGAAAGATACAGAGAGGCAGAGACATAGAGGGAGAAGCAGCCTCCTCGAGGGGAGCCCGTTGTGGGACTCGATCCCGGAACTCAAGGATTACACCCCAAGCTGAAGGCTGATGCTCAACCACTTAGCCACCCAGGTGCCCCTGATAAGTTTTTTTTAATATATCTTTGGATACTAGCCCTTTATCTGATATGTCATTTGCAAATATCTTCTCCCATTCTGTAAGTTGCCTTTCACCTCTCTGTCTTTATTTCATTTTTCCTTCCCTTCCTCTATGTTCATCTGTTTTGTTTCTTAAATTCCACATATGAGCAAAATCCTATAATAATTGCCTTTCTCTGATTGATTTATTTTACTTAGCATAATATCTTCTAGTTCCATCTACGTTGTTGCAAATGGCAAGATTTCATTCTTTTATGGCTGAGTAATATTCTGTTATATATATAATGGAATACATAATGGAATGGAATATAATGGAATATATATATATATGGAATATTCCATTCCATATATATACATATATATATATATATATACACATATATATACATACTATATTTTCTTTATCCATTCATCTGTGGATGGGCATCTGGGCTCTTTCCATATTTTGGCTATTGTAGATATTGCTGCTATAAACATTGGGGTGCATGTTCTCCTTCAAATCACTATGTTAGGATCCTTTGGATAAATATCTAGCAATTACTGGGTTGTAGGGTAGTGCTACTTTAACTTTTTGAGGAACTTCCATACTGTTTTCCAGAGGGGCTGTTCCTACCAACAGTGTAAGAGGGTTCTCCTTTCGGGATGCCTGGGTGGCTCAGCAGTTGAGCATCTGCCTTGGGCTCAGGATGTGATCCTGGAGTTCCAGGATAGAGTCTCGCTTCGGGCTCCTGTGTGGAGCCTGCTTCTCCTCCCTCTGCCTATGTCTCTGCCTTTCTCTGTGTTGCTCATGAATAAATAAATAATTTTTTTTTTAAAGAAGGTTGCCCTTTCTCCACATCCTTGCCAACATCTGTCGTTTCCTAAGTTGTTCATTTTAGCCATTCTTACTGGTGTAAGATGGTGTCTCATTGTGGCTTTGATTTGTATTTCCCTGATGCCAGTGATGTGGAGCAATTTTTTTTATATGTCTGTTAGCCATTTGTATGTCTTCTTTGGAAAAATGTCTGTTTATGTCTCCTTCCCATTTCTTGACTGGATTTTTTTTTTTTGTTTTTGTGGTGTTGAGTTCTTTATAGATTTTGGATACTACCCCTTTATCTGTTATGTCATTTGCAAATATCTTCTCCCATTCTGTAGGTTGTCTTTTATTTTTGTTGACTGTTTCCTTTGCTGTGCAGAAGCTTTTTATCTTGATGAAGTCTCAATAGTTTGTTTTTGCTTTTGTTTCCCTTGCCTTTGGAGACACGTCTAGAAAGAAGTTGCTGTGGTCTAGGTCACAAAGATTGCTGCCTGTGTCTTCCTCTAGGGTTTTGATGGATTCCTTTCTCACATTTAGGTCTGTCATCCTTAACTGAAAAAGCTTAGACATACTAAAAGTACTGATAACAAGCACCCATGCACGCAGTAGAGTTTTAAATGCTAACATCTTACCCTATCTGTATAGATTTTATTGTTGAAAGAAATGCAACACTCCAGATACAACTGGGATGTTAACCCACCCTTACAGCCCAGGAGAGAGCCATTTCCTCACATGAGGGGGAACGTTCCACCCAAGTTTTTATATTGTTACAGTGCATGCATGAACTCCTATGTGATAGTGAGTGTTGTTTTGAGGGCTTCAGATTTTATGGAACTGGTTTCATGCTGCATGTACCGTGGTGCGGTGTGGTTTTGTTCCTGCTCAGCCTTGTTCTTGAGCCCTACCCTCATTACTCCAAAAGGATCCTGTCTTATTTTCACTGCTCTATAATGTTCAGTGGTGTAAATATGTTGCTCCGGATCTTTCCATTTTCCTGTCGAGGGGCACATGTACTGCTTGCAGCATTTTGACCTTGTAAATGGCATGTAGCCAATATCTTTATTTGTGTCTTCTTGTGCCAAGGTTTCTCCAGTGTGTGTACCAGGAACTAACTGTTGGGTCACAGAGGATGAGCACTTGCCCCCCTTTCCTCCCTCCCTCTCTCCCTTTCTTTACTAGTGCACAAAACTATTCACTGATTCACAACAATCTCTCATTATTGGCTTCTATGTGGTCCACGTATTGGGTTATTTATTCTTCCTCTGGCTCCCTTTTAATAATATTTAATGATGAAACAAGCAGTTCAAAATCCATCACTGAAACATATTCTAACCTAGACATAAGCATATATTCCCATCTCCTTCCACCTAAAGAATCATCCAGCTGGAGGCAGAGGGACTTACTGATTTTCTTTATGGTGGCCTTAGGTTTTGTGTGGGATTGGAGAGTGAGTGGCTATACCCTGTGGACTTTGCTAAAGGGTTTCTTGCATATTTTTGGTATGAATCCTTCTTGGGTCAGTTGTGTGTATCTGCAACGATTTTCTCTAAACTGTGTGCATTTCCAGTTTTACTAACTATTGCCAAGTTGCTCTCAGGTGGCCGTGTCTGCAGCTCTCTGGACATTGTGTGGGGGTTCCCACCTGTCACGTTGTTGGTACCATCAGACTAGTACTGTTTGCTTCTCTAGAAACAGTGATATGATACCACCATGTTTGTGCATTTTTACGATTCCTGGAGAGAAGGAGCATCTTCTTATATGTTTACAGGTCATCTGGACTTCCTGTTTTGTGAGTTGCTATCCCGTATATTTTGTCCACAGATTTTCTACTACATTGCTCATCTTTTTCTTACTGTTGTAAACACATTTTCATTTGTTGTCTAGTCTGAAAGTTGCATTATCTTCTCTCAGGCTGAGTTTTGTCTTCTGACTTTTCGTCACATAAGCATTAAATTTCTATGTAGTTGTTTCTACTCGTTGCTTGTGATTTGTGTGTATTTTATTGTGGCAAAGTCTGCATAATGTAAAATTTACCAGCGTAAGTCCACAGTTCTGTGGTGCTAAGCACATTCACATTGTTGTGAAACCATCAGCACCCTTCACTTCCAAGACTTGCTCATCTCCTGCTGCAGCCCAGTCCCCGATGAACACAAACCCCACCCCCTTCCCATCCCTGTTACCCATGATTCTACTTTCTGTCTCTATGATTTTGACTCCTCTAGGCACATTGTATAACCGGAATCATACAGTGTTTGTCCTTTTGTGACTGGCCTCATGTTTTTTGTAACTGAGCATGGTACCTTCAAGGTTCATTCTCACTCTTGTAACAAGAGTTCCTTTTTTAAGCTTGAAAAATCTTCCATTATATTTCTATATGTGTATATCCATATATCAATGAACTATAAAAATCCATGGGTTTGTACCAAAAATACATGGGGAGCCCTCTGACAGGGCTGTCCACAGGGCTGTCCGATGGCTGTATATTGGTAAGTATGTGTATCTATGTCTGCACCTCACATTTTGCTATGTTGAGGGACAGTTGAGTCATTTCTCCTCTTTGGCTATAATGAATAATGTTGCTGTAAATATGGGTGTAAATACCTATTCAAGTCCCTGCCTTTACTTCTCTTGGGTGTGTATGCAAAAGTAGAATTCTTGGATCATATTTTAAATTTTTCTGAGCAACTACTATGCAGTTTTCCACAGCAGGTGTACGTACCATTTCACATCGCCACCAGTAAGGCACAGCGGTTCTAACTTCTCCACACTCTTGCCCACACTTCCCATTTCCCGTTTGTTTGTTTGTTTGTTTTGTTTTGATAATAGGCATCCTAATGGACATGAAGTGGCTTATCTCATTGTGGCTTTGATGTGTATTTCCCTAATGATGAGCAGTGCTGAGCGCCTCTTGTGTGCTTATTGGTCATTCGTACATCTTCTTTGGAGAAACATCTATTCAGGTCCTTTGCCTATTTTCACTTGGGTTTTGTTGGTTATTTTTGTTGAGCTGTAGGAGCCCTCTATATGTTCTGGATACCAGTCCCTTATCAGACATGTGATTTGCAAATATTTTCTCCCATCCTCTGGGTTTCCTTTTCATTCTGTTCCTAGTGTCTTTGATGCACAAATGTTTTTAATTCTGGTAGAGTCCAACTACTTATTGTACTTTTGGTGTCACAGTCAAGAAATCATTGCCAAATCCAATTATGAAGCTTTTCTCCTATGACTTTCTTGGTGTTATAAGATACTCTCACCCACTCTAAGGGTGTGTGGCTCAGTCGGTTAAATGTCCAACTCTTGATTTCAGCTCAGGTTTTGAGCTTAGGGTTGTGAGTTCAAGCCCTGTGTTGGGCTCCATGCTGGGCATGAAGCCTACTTGACAGAAAAAAAGAAAGAAAAAAGATATCCTCACATACAGTAAATTTATTATATTTATTTAAAAATTGTTTTATTTTTTATAACATAGGCTTCTCTTGAGGAGGAATATGTTCTCATGAATGGAATGAGAAAGTGATTTAATTTTATTTATTTTTGTATGGCTGCCTGATTGTAAGATATCATTTCTTGAGTGATACTTTCTTTATCCAACAACTCGTAATGCTAGCTTTAAGTCTGTGTAGGCGGGTGGAGGAGGTGTCTATTTCTAGCATTGTCTCTATTCTCTTTCTTACCATAGTTCTTGTTCCTGGGTCAATGCCACACTCTTTTCATTCATATAGTATTCTAATAAGTTTTGATATCTGGTGGAGTCGGTTTCCCTTCATGCAGAGAAGAGTTAACATAGCAGGTTAGAGACTGCTCTGCCCCGAAAGCTCAGTGTGCACAGTTGGCCCTGGGCTGATGTCTGGGAACCTGGATTTCAGAAGGGTCTCCACCGTTCCCAGAACTGGCAGGAGTGGCTCACTGGGCCAAAACCATTTGCACAACCAATATGATTCATGTTGACCACGTGCTGTTCCTCTGGAAATCCGGGATCTTGGTACAGGCCAGGCCGAGGGTGCCTATGTGTCAGCTTCCAGGAAAGCCTTGGATGATAAGTCTCCATAGTCTTTGCAGGTGGATGACACTTCATGTGTGTTGTCGCACGTGTTGCTAGGGTATTAAGTGTGTCTACTGGGAGAGGACTCTGGAAGCCAGTGCCTGGTGTCCTCTGGACTTTTGCCAGAGGTGCCTTTTTATTTTGCTGATTTTGCTTTGTATCCTATCTGTATGATGAATCATAGCCATGAGGATGACTATAGGCTGAGTTCTGAGTCACCCCAGTGAGCCACTGAGCCTAGGGTGGTCCTGGGGACCCCAAACACACCCTTCCTTCCTCCTGCCCCTGTTCCTTGTTCTCCTCCTTCTCCTTCTACATTATGCTGGTTATCCTTGGATCTCTTTTCTTCTTTATGAATCTTATTCTTGACGATTTAATTGGCCTCACATTGTATTTATAGGTAGGTTGGGAGGGAGAGTGGATAGCTGTGGCCATGCC
The DNA here is from genome assembly GCF_003254725.2 of Canis lupus dingo. Taxonomy (NCBI): domain Eukaryota; kingdom Metazoa; phylum Chordata; class Mammalia; order Carnivora; family Canidae; genus Canis; species Canis lupus. Next base: position 70,446,788 of record NC_064245.1, read on the forward strand.
AGATTCCATTTGCTCATTCCCAGTACCAGTCTTGCCACCTGGCCAGCCGCGCACTGTGGTCTCACGAAGCCTGGAAGCCACATTCCTCAGACTCTTTGCCCTTGGATCTTGCAGGAGTCCACCTCTGAGGAGCTCTGGCATGAGGCTGGGAGGGAGCATGAGAAGGAGTACATACTCTCAGGAGGCCTCTGTGGGCATTAAGGAGCTTGGATGCAGGATTTCGACTATAGCTTCGAGCATCTTCCCGAGCATTACTCACAGTACAGCCCCAAGTATCTGGGAACCCTAGAATTCTTAAGCATACCCTTCCTGGGCCTTGCTGCCTCAGCTTTCCACAGCCAGTGGGTACCTCAGCTTCCTATATCACATCCTTCAGCTCAAAGTGACGGGGGCAGTTTCTATTTTCCTGATCAAACCCTGATTGATTCCAAGTCACACCAAGATTCCCCATAAGTTTATGTGTGATGTGTCTTCATTTATTTAGGCCTTAATATCATTTGATGAGTTTGCTGCATCCTCGGTGAAGTCCAGGGCAGACCTGCACCCCTGCTGCCCCCAGCAATCTCCAAGACAGCAGACTCTCCTGGTGGTTCTTCCCCCTTCCTGTCTCAGCTCCTGGCTCCCTCATTCCTGCTTCCTAGGATCGCCTGCCTAGGTCTTTGTTTCCACCTGGGGGGAGCCAGACAAAGATCTACATCTACCCCGATGTCATAGAGACGGTAGCCACCGTGTCTTGGGTGTTCATGGTGAGCTGGGCGCTGGGGTCTTGCTGACCGCCCACCAGCTGGGGGTCACCCTCCCAGAATTCCTGTGATCCTGGGCAGCTGTCATTGACTTTACAAATGAGGAAACCAGAGCACTGAGTTGAACAACTTGCTCAAGGTCAGAAGGCGGGGATTTGGCAGAGTCTGGCTTCTAACCCAGCACTCTCTGACTCCAAATCCTTGAGCTGGTCTCCTCCACCCTGATGTTCATGTCTGGCCCTTCCATTAATTTGTTGTGGGATCTTGGCGGAGGTGTTCAGGACCTCTGAAACCTCGGACGGGGCTGGATGATCTCAAAACCTCTTCCCAGGTCACAGGCTACAGCCCAGTGACCCCGGGACTTGATCATCCTCCAAGCATCCCTTCCTGACCGGCTTGCATGGAGCCAAAGAGCTGAGTCATTTGTGACTGCACAGCCCCTGCAGATCACCTACACCTTGGCTGCCCCATCCCTCCCGATGATGGCTAGAAACCCACAGTCCAAGCAGAAAGACAGAATGAGCCTGGGAAGAGGGCACGAGCTCCCTTGAGAGGCCCAGTGGCACCAGGAGCCTTTTAACCTTGCGGTTCCTGCTCCGGGTGGCTTTTATGCTTTCCTGCAGAGGGGCAGATTTGCAACGTGCATAGATTAAGCACGGTTTACTATTTATTGCCATGCAAAGGCTTAGGAGTGCTGTTTTATATGTCTCTGTTTGCACGGCTTTAGCATCATATAGGCTAAAATTAATTCCACCAGACGGGCTGCTCACAGGCAGAGCCAAGAATTTCCTGGGAAGGACTTTGGTCTGGCTTTGGCAGCGGCTGTAGGCAGTGATAAAGCCCTTTCAGACAGTCTCACACAGCCAGGGGCATCCAAGGGTATTGTATTCTTTGGCCCCCGAGGGCTATTTCTCCCTTTTCCAGAAAACTGGGTGTGGAGTATGGGCTTGGAGTCAAGGCTGATCACAGATGGGAAACGGACCCTGCCATTCTCCCCCATGCCCTTGGATAATTTGATCGATGAGGCTAGTGAGACTGTGCAGACACCAGACGACTTTGTGCCTATGAGATGGGTTGTGTGGGTCCTTTGATTTGCGGAGGACTTTCTAATGCGCCCTCCTATCTGAGCCTCCCCGGAGCCCTGGGAAGGAGACTAGGTGCTTAATTACACCTCCTCATGAAACCGGTCATGGTAACGTCCAACACTTGCCGAGCATTGGCTCCGTTGGAAGCACTTTCTGCCCTGAATGCACCACTCTGCAGACAGGCCCAGAGACCTTCCCTGAGTATCCCGTGCACGCCAGCCACCCTCCTCCCCGGAAATTTCACAATCCAGCAATACTGCAAAGCTTGCAGCTTGCCAAACATATTGTGTTAATCTCATGGCTTTGCATAGGCTCTTCCATTCGTCTAGCACTCCCTGAAAAATGCCTATTTATCCCTCGAAATCCAGTTCAGGGGGTGTTTCCTCCAGCGCACCCTCTCTGACCCCTCCAGATGATTCCATCATGTGCTCAACAAGCATCCTTGGGGAGACTTGAAAATGCAGAAAGGACCCTCGCCTGCACACAAGCTCAGGTTCGTAGCTGCTGAGTATCATCCGTCTCTCCCGCCGAGACACCCTTTCCTCTTGTGGGGAGAAGGAGGCTGACTCTATCACACAGACCCTTGCCCTCTACCTCCCAGCTGGGTTTTAAAGTTTTTTATTTTTTTGAAGATTTTATTTATTTATTCATGAGAGACAGAGACAGAGACAGAAACAGAGACAGAGAGAGACAGAGGCAGAGGGAGAAGCAGGCTCCATGCGGGGAGCCCGATGTGGGACTCGATCCTGGAACTCCAGGATCACACCCTGGACCAAAGGCAGGTGCTAAACCACTGAGCCACCCAGGGATCCTCCTCCCAGCTGGGTTTTGCTGATGGGTGACATCAACAGGAGATGCCAGGGCAGGAGACTGAGGGGTGGGCATCATTACCCTGGATTCTTCTGGGTGTGGGCTATTAACCGTATCTTTTATTTTCTCTCTTCTGCTGTTTTGACCTGTGGAGTCTTCCTTATGCTGGAGAGCCTGCCGCTCCAGGGCTAGCCAGTTCCTACAGATAGTAGACAACTCACTCACAAGCACACTTTCCAAGTTCAAACCAACCAGTCCAGAGCCCACAGTTTCCAATCACCGGCTTTACAGGGCTTTCACACCCTGGGCCACTACTCATCTGTCCCCGTCACCAGGCACCAGACAACTGGGGACAGCCCCCCTGCCTCAGAGCCCACTGAAATGATTCAAAGCAGCCTGATCCCAAGCTTGCTCACCCTGCTTCACCCATTCCTTCCCATGGAAACTGCAATCAAGGCTCTCACCCAGATTCCCTGCTCCCTCTGCCTCCTGACCCACCCTGTGGATCACCCTGTGCCTCCTGACCCTTCCTCGTGTGACTGGCCATGGTGCGGCATGTCCCCTCCTTTTTGGATTGATATTTGGGAGTATAACAAACTGTATTTCCAAAAGTAGTTCTCTCCCAAGCTGTTGGCCCCACCATACCTGCACAATAATAAAACACGTATTAAACTGGTTGTTGTGGGTTGCTTCCCCCCGTGGGATCCCCCAACCACTCATGCTCCGGTGGTACTCCCAGGCCTGCAAGGCATAGTGGCTCCCTCCCAGCTTCTGCTCTATCCCTTGTTGGTTACCCAAGCCTTCTCCATATCTAACATCTTTACATAGACATCTTTCCAGTCTTCGTATTGAAGTCTTCACAATTACATGGTTTGAGAGCATCTGTGTTTTTGCTGTGGGACCCTGTCTGGTCCAAGGGGCACAGACCTGTGAGCAGACATGGTGAGCACTTTCCTAGCCAACCATCCTGAGAAGCCATGGTGGTGTCACTCCTGTTGCATGGCACCTGAACCCGTCCACCCCCAGGACCCTGCAGGACTCACCAAGACCTGTGAGCTCCCTGAAACTCTCTTAACTCACCCTGGCATCCCTCAGCACAGGAAGACACCATCTTGTGGGGATTGAGACAAGAACAGCAATGACAATCGTAGGGCAGGATGGCAACAATGTGGTGGCAGATAGAAGGGGAAGTCACAGATGATACTTGGTTTTCTGATCTCATCGATGGTGGTGGTGGTGGTCAGGGAAGTGGGTTTGAAGGGGATGGAGGTGAATTATTTGGGCTATATTGAGTTGGAGGGCCCTGTGGTGTCCATATGGCCAGCAGGCCAGGGAGAAGGAAGCCGCGGTGTGGAGAGCTCCTCCAGGGACTCTGCAGAGAGAGACCAGAGTGGCCTAGTGGAGTCGAGCCTACATTTGGCAGCAGGTCATGGCTGGAGGAGTGGGAGGGATCTAGGAGCAAGACTGGGGCAGGTGGGGGGCAGAGCCACAGAAGCTCTGAGGGGTTATGCTGAGGGGGAACTTTGGACTTGCCAACTGAACCATCCCTCATCCCTGTCCCTCGGGGCCTGTGGCTTTGTGGTGACACAGGCAGAAGGGAGTTTGCAGTACATCTGGGGACAGTGGAAAATGAGTGAGTCCTGACTCGCTGGACTCAGGACAGACGTGGATGGGACTGTTGTCTGTGAGCAGCTCTAGGAAGGGTGAGGCCAAATGTTCCAGGTGGGGACGGGGTGGGAGGGATGGGGCGTGGGAGCAGAGATGCAAATGATGAGATGAAGGTGAGTGGAAGGATGAAGAACCACATTCCCTGGCAGGGGGAGCGGCATGACCAAAGCCAGACATGGGGACTTGGGCTCCTTTATGTGGCTGGACAAGGGCCAGTTCAGAGTGGGATTTGCTCTGTGTAGTCTTCCCTTATTGGACTTCAGGAGTGAGTTGAGGTGATTGGGTCCTTATCTCCTGACATCTCACTCCCTCTGGCTGGGGAAAGCCTTTCTTTTCATTAATGCCTCACCCCCCCGCCCCTCTCGTGTGCATACATGTGTGTCTTCTTATCTGGATGTGCTTACAAGATGTGTGTTGTTGTTTGCTGGATGTATTTATAACTCTTTGGAAGATGTATCGGATCACGCATCCCATTTTCTTTTTCTTTCCTTTCCTTTCTCCTTCCTCCTTCCCTTCCCGGTTGGTTCTCTCGCTCACTCTCTCTCCCCTCTCTCTCCTGCCCCGCTCCCCCCACCAGCTCATGGTGTTGAGACCCACCATGTTACTCTGTGGAATTCATCCCTTGACGTGGCTGCATCGTACTCCACGATGTGGTCGCTTTACATCTCCGCTGCTGTCCCCCAGTGATGGACACCCTAGGGTGTCTTCATCTCCCTGTCCTAGGGTGGTAACTTGCAGAGAGCCTGATGAAGAAGGGAGGGAGACAGGATTCCAGGAGCCCCTGGGAATGGCAGGATGCGGAAGTGGCATTCAAGGTATGGGTGAAGGAGGTGCTATACCTGTGTGGCTTTCCCCAGGGTTGGAGAGGGTCAAGACGCAAGTGCTGATGGGGAAGGAGCAGATGCCAGCACCTTCCAGAGTACTTGCCTACTCCATCCACAGAGATTCTGTGAGCAGGGGTGCTGAGTTTGGTCGGTTGACCAACCTGCCTGCCTCCTACAGATATTCTTTAAATATTTGCTGAACGTTTATTTGGTGGTGGGGGGGTGCAGAGAGAAATTTATTTTTCATTAATAAAAATTGCATGCCTCTCTATGTTCAAAATAAGAGATTTATTATGTGCATTATTATAGGTGATTTTCTGAACCAGACAGCACCTCGGGAGGCATATGAAAGAGTCTAAAATGTAGATAATAAAATAAAGCCCTCGTTTGGGGCAAGCAGCCCTGCATAATGCCTCTTTCTGCCTCCAATCTCTGCTGGCTGGGATTTGCAACCCCACACTCCCTCTTGTTGGCTGGAGTGAGCTGATGCAGCCTGCAGAGCCCAGTACAGAAATACCTAGCAGAAGGGGGTCATCCTGGGGCGGGGAGAAGCATGGGCTTATTTCCACTCCTGGCAGCATTGTGTTAGCAGGACAAGGGATTGAACCCCGATTCTGCTGGGTGTGGATGGACTTCTGTGCTGACATCTGCGCTAACGCTGGGATTCTGATGTACGCCAGGGATGTTTTCAAGCCCTCATTGATCGGTGCCCCAGGCAGATGCCAGGCTGGCCATACTTAATACAGCACCAGAGGCCGCGACTGCAGTCCCCGTCGCACAGCCAATGGACACTAGGTAACTGGCTGAAAGTCACACAGCTCATGAGAGATGGGGCTGGGGTTTAAACTCAGTTGACTCCAGAGCCCCGTTTCCCACTGGCCCTCACAGTGTATTATTATATCTCTTATTTTCTCTGTTCTGATACTGTCACGGCCGGGCTGGCCGGGCCACTCTCCTAATCACCACAAGGGCCAGGTACCAGACAACTGGGCACAGCTTTGTGCCCCGGAGCGCCTGAAATTACACAAACTAACCGGTCCTGAGCCTGCTCACCCTGCCCCACGGAAACCGCAGTAAAGCCTCCTGCATCCCCTCCCACTCCCCTGCCCCGGCCGACCCTGGGCTGCCTTGCGCGGCCCCGAGTGGCATGGCACACGGCGCACTTCTAGCGATCTGTGCGTATAAAATTCCTTTGGTCTTGACAGCCCACATATCTTGCCCACATATCTTGCCATATCTGATTCAAACAGATCCTGGGAGCCCTTAAAATATGTGAATTCCCTAACAATCGGTAGCCCCCTGCTGCCAGGCACCCAGCTTACAGATTTCCCTTTTATTTTTTTATTTTTTCTTTTTTTAAAAATTTACTTATTCAATATATATAGACTTTGGGAGGACATCCAGGGCTCGTGGGGTCGGAGCCTTCATCTTGTTAAAATGTCCACAGTTCCAGAAGCCACCCGCAGTTCCAATGTCATTCCTATCAAAATCATGGTGGCCGATTTTAGAAATAGAAAAAGCACTTGTAACATTCATCCGCTTCCACAAATGACCCTGGACAGCAAATCAGTATAGGAGAAGCAGGACAGAGCTGGACGCAGCACTTTCCTATTTCATTTTGTTTTAACCCTTTATTTTTTTATTATTTTTTTAAATAATAAATTTATTTTTTATTGGTGTTCAATTTAAAAAATATATATATAGAGAGAGAGAGAGAGAAAGAGAAAAATCTATCTATCTATCTATCTATCGAGAGAGAGAGAGAGGCAGAGACACAGGCAGAGGGAGAAGCAGGCTCCATGCAGGGAGCCCCACGGGACTCATTCCGGGGGCTCCAGGATCACGCCCTGGGCTGCAGGTGGTGCTAAACCGCTGAGCCACCCGGGCTGCCCAGATTTCCCTTCTTATATGTAGTTACATGCAGTAGAATGCCACATGGTCATTTCCACGCTTCTAGCCACTACTCGTCCCATTTTACCCACAGGGAAATTGAATAGCAGAGAGGATGGGTAACTTGCCCAAGGGCAACAAGAGATCTGCGGCAGAGGAGGGAACCCAGTCAATACCCCTTAATACCCCAAATCTCTGATGACCAGACCAGGGCAACACCCCCCCGCCGCGCGTCCTGGAGTCTGACTCAGTGTACCTGACTCCTGCCTCTCTAAATCCCACCGGCAACACTTCCTCATTCATCCACCCCCTCCTGCTCCTGCTCAGGCCACCACCTCTGTACCAGGTGGCTGGCAGGGGGTAGAGAAACTGCTCGAATGTGGTCCTCGTCCCCAGGCTGTCCAGGCCTGGTGGTGCAGGGAGGGCAGGACAATGGTCATGTGCTTTCACTCATCTTTGAGTGAAAAAAAAATAGCATTCATAACTTTATTTCCATTGACCAGAATCCACAGCTCAGGACAATCCAGAACGATGTCGCTCTTCCAAAAGGCAGATTCGATTGTCTGTCCTTTGTTGCCACCCCACCTACACAGAATAAAGCTCAAAGCTGGTCTCAGCTATTTTGCCGAGAGGGGGCCCAACACTGGAGTTGATACGGGAACACCAGCACTCAGGGGGTTTGCAGCTGGGATTGGGGAGCGAGGGATGGATGGAGGGAAAGTCACACAGTCCCCGGCTCCGGGCCACCAGAGACTTCGCTGGCCATGTCCTCGCCTCCTGTGACAAGCTGTGACCTGAAAAGCCATACCACCAGCCCCCTCTGGCCTCTACTGGTCTCCTCTCCCCACAAACCCTTCTGTCTTTCCTCTCTGGGTTCAAGATCCCATTTGATATATGTTTTTCCTCCTTTGTGCTTTGGCCTCGAGGTCTGCTGGCTGGTGGCTGGGCCTGGCGGTCACCTTTCTCCAGGGAGATCTGGAAAGAGATCCGGAGATGTGCCACGATCTCATGTGGTCCCAGCCAGCCAGCAGTGGGAAGCACCGTGAGCACCTCCGGTTCACAGGCTAGGAAACTGAGACGTAGGGCTGTCACACAAACACACACACACACACACACACACACACACACACACCCGCCCAGGGGCCGGGAGGGGCTCAGGCCATGGCACCTGGCCTTGCTCCATGCAGGGGGAGGCAATAGGTACTGACCTCTTGCAGGCTGAGTTCCTTCTGGGCTTCTTCTTGTGCTGCTCGCAGTTAAAGGGCTCTGGCACATGAGGACGCGCACTTAGTTATGAGGCTGTCCAACCGGCTCTCTACATCATCGCAAAATACCAGAAACGACCTGAGTGTCCAACTGTAGGGACTTGGTTAGGACACATCCTGTCATGGCCATGCTGTGGGACACCCTTCTGCCATTGCAGATGCTGCACAGAATAGTAACTCATGGGAAGTTGTGCATTGTAGTTACTGAGTTCAAAAAAGAACTTGCAAAGTATAATATATGTTACAATCCCATTTAGTATACTTTTTTTATAAAGAAGATTTATTGATTGATTTGAGAGAGAGAGAACATGGGGGGAGTAGAGGGGGGGCAGGGAGAGAGTCCTAAGCACACCCTGAACTGAGAGAAAAGCCGGACAGGGGCCTCGATCTCAGGCCCTTGAGCTGAAATCAAGAGTCGGGCACATAACCAGCTGTCCCCCCCAAGTGTCCCATTTGGTGTGTTTTCTGAAAACTTAGGCAACTGTATGTATAGATTGGGACTCAGGTGATCTTAACTTTCCTTGGGCTCATTTGTGATCTTCTCTGTTTCCGTGAGAACAGAAACGAAAGTATTTTTGTTTGAAGCAGTCTCTCCCTGGTTTCCAATGTGTGTTCTCGGGCACAGAGATGGTCCCAGAAGAAGCGAGATGTTGGGAACAAATGGAACTGTCCTGGTAGCTGGAGATCTGATTTCCTCCTGCGAGGCGGAGAGCCCCGATGTGGCACCCTCGGGGCGGGGGAGACGTCCGGGTCACAGCCTCTGCAGGAGACGTTTATCTGCAAAATAGAAAGAATGGTCTCCACGGTCCCAGTTTGAGGACTGCATGGCTCTCTGCACAGGAAGCACTTAGCCCTCAGCCCAGCATGTAGTATGTGCTCAGTAAAAATCGGGTCCATTTTATTGCAATATGGGCTTTTCTGCAGACTGTCCCCTTGCCTCTCTCCCCTTTGTCTCCTCATTTTCCTTCTTTCTGCCTCTTCCTCCCCTGTCACCTCTGTCCTTACCCCCATAGCCCCTCTTGGGTTTTGCTCTCTGGGCAGGAAGGGAGCTACCCCCGTTGTCAAGGTTTCAGTGGCCCAACTTCCCAGAGCTGCTTTCCACCGCTGGGACTGCACCGAAGCCTCAAAACATTCCCGTGAAATAGATAAGGTTGTGTCCCTTTTACAGAAAAGGAAACTGAGGCCCCTATCTGATGAGCTGTTCATTGGGGTTCATTTTGGGGGTCTCCAATGGCATGGCAGTGGAAGGTCAGGGGCATGGCACAGACTGCTGAAGCCACAGGTGAGCAGAAGCCACAGGAGCAGGCCCAGGTCAGGGTGGTCTGACCTCAATGTCAGGGTCTGATGCCCACGTTCAGGTGGGGGCCTCGTAGCCTCTGCTTGGGGGGTAGTTCACCGAGCCTGCTTGTCTCCTCCAGAACCAGGGGTGACAATGGTCCAGTCCCACTAGCTGCAGGTCCCCTGAGGGCTACAGAAGCAAACCTGCACAAGGTCCTTAGCGGAAAAGCCTGTTCACGGAGGGCGTGCAGGCCAGGTCAGAGGCGTGGAGAGACTGGGGTGCTCTAGACCTGGAGGCCAGGTGCCTGTGCCTCTGCCCTGGGCCCGTCAGCCAGGGGTCTCATGCAGGACAATGACCCTGCCCTGGCCTTTCTTGCCTGACATTCTGGGCTCTGCTGTTGGGAGGGAAACATGTGGGCTTGGGGGCTTCGCAACAAGTTCTTTCCTGCAACTTCCCCCCACCCCCCAGACCATCGGCTGCCCCCTTTCTTACCAGGACCCATGAAAACCCAGCCGCATTTTTTCCTTTGCTCTTGATGAACCAATAACCTCGCAAATTTGAAAATAAAATGTCTACGGCCGCACAGCCAGCTAAGGCTGCGTGGCTTTGCAGACATTATAAAACATCAAATTAGATGGAAAATTGCCCGGGGTCCCTGTAAACGAAAATTACTCTTTTTATAGGGGGAAAAAATGACCCTTATAATAGCAACAAACAATTTTGGGCTCTTCCTTTTATTAGCCGGCTCACATGGCGAATGGTATTTGCTCATTCCACTGCCCTGGCCCCAGCCAAATGTTTTTACAACATTTCACTTTGCACATTTTCACAGCGTTATAGCATGAAAAATAAGGCTCTGCCTGTGTCTTTGGTTCCTGTCAAGAGCGGACTTTCTTACATCCCCCAAAGCTTCAGCCTTTTGACTGGTGCTGGCTGGGTCCAGACCTGGTGGGGGGCAGTAGGAAGAGCACTAGGTAGGGAAAGAGATGATGAAGCCTGCTGTGTGATTTCAGCCTGGTTGCTTAACCTCTCTGGGCCACGCTTTTTCCTCCGTGAAAGGAAGGGGTTGGGCAGGATCCGGGACACTCAATGCCTCTGGGTGCCGACCCGGCGATGTCGATCTGCTGTGGGTCTGTCTACCCCCACATGGGTAGCACCTCTGCAAAGTCAAGCAGGGCCTGCGCCCCCCATTAATGTACACTTTCCAACATTAAAATTAACAATTTTTGCCCATTCCTAAAAATATTTTGGAAATGAGACAGGAAGGAAAATGTTGTTGGGACTAGCACAGCGGTTCTCAACCAGAGGATGATTTTACCCCCCAGGGACATGGAGCAAGGTCTGGAGACAGTTTTGATTGTCACATCTGGGTGGTCCTCGGGTGATGTTCCAGGCATGGAGCGGGTACAGGCCAAGGATGCTGCTACACATCCTACACTGCACAGGACGGCCCCCCAACCTGCGTGTTCCCGGCTGACACGCCCCGCACAGGGGACTCGGAATGGGTAGTGGACACTGGCCTCCATGGCTGGTCCCCACCACCGGCCTGACTCCCCATGATGCAAAGCAGCACCCTTGGGACCCTGGAGCGCTGGCTGTCAATGCCATGAGTCAGCAGGCCCAGGCAGCCAGAGCATGCCTCTACCCTCCATGACGTGTATGTGCAGCCTGACCTTGTCAGGGGTGACAGCACTGACGCCCCGGGGGTCACATCTGAGGCCCAAGTCAGGAGGCCCAGTGACGAAGACAGAGTGCCAGCATCACAGGCTGATTTTAATGAATCTCACCCCCATCCCTTCCTCACTTTTGACTCGGTGAGAACAAACCGGCTTAAGTGGAAGCAAGAACCCACAGGCAACATCTACATATCCATTCCTTTCTTTTAGGTAAGAGGAAATAAACAGACCTGTGGAAAAAAATAAAAAGTAGAGTCTGGTGAAGTGGGGATGAGTCCTGGGCATCTGGGGTCTGGGGTCTGGGGTCCGGCAGGTGGGCGTGAAGAAGCTGGGCAAGCCCGTGCTGGCTGTCTGACCCTGTTTCCCAGTTTATAAAATGGGCAAGTGGACGCAGGCTCCCCCAGCCGTGTTGCTCTAACAGTTTAGGATGTTTCCTGATGCAGAGCATGAGTCAAGACCCCACCCAGGGAGGGCACACCTGGTCCCCTGCAGGTCCCACTCACATCTACCATTCTGGGTCATTTGAGTCATAGATGTATGGATCGCAATCTGGGAAGAAGGCCTGAGGATTGCTGTGCCCAACTACAAATGCAGAAATGCCCTCTACTTTTTTTCCTGACAGTTGACTTCTTGTCTCTTCTTGAGCACCCACCCCAAGGATGGGGAGCTCACCCCATGCACAGACTAGTCAGTTTTTCTGCTACACAGCTCTAACTGGGAGAAGGTCCTTCAGAACAAGTCAAACTCTGTTCCTTGCAACTTCTATTTCTGCCTCTTAATTTGATATTTTGGCAGCAGCCAGAACAAAGCTAATAATCACACCAACCCCACAATGGGAGTGCATAGCTGCAGAGAGCTCTTATCTATTCTGTTCTGATTCTTCCCATTTTTAAAAAAAGATTTTATTTATTTATTCATGAGAGAGAGAGAGAGACTGAGACACAGGCAGAGGGAGAAGAAGGCTCCCTGCAAGGAACCTGATGAAGAACTCAATCCCAGGATCCCAGGAACACAACCTGAGCCAAAGGCAGATGCTCAACCACTGAGCCACCAAGGGGTCCCTGATTCTTTCCATTTTTGGATTGAATACCCCCATACCCTACACATGATCCTCCAGCAGCTGAAAATTTGGGTGTGTTTTGGAGGCCTTTCCTCGGAGTTGAGGCACAGGCTGGGACAAGTGCTCTAGCTGTATCCAGTGGATACCACCTCCCTCACTCTGGCCACTCTACCCCTGTTGATGTGGCCCACGGTGGTGCTAGCTTTCAGGGCAGTACCATTCAATGCATCTACACTGATATTGGTGCGGCCCTCTGGATTATTTTCTAGGTGAGAATAAAACAGGTTTCCATGGGTTCGAATCATATTAGTGGTTAACAATCCAAAAAGCTATGGAGAAATGTTACAGAAAAAAAGTCATCTGGGGGACATGGGAGGTGGCTTTTATGCTACCCATCCAGGTCATCTTGCCTCGGAAGCTCCAGGAATCCTCCCCATCCCCTCGCTCCCCCTCTGCTGAATGACCCAATCAGTTGCCTCCAACTACCTCTACCTGTCACCAACTCCTCAGCGCCCCCTGCTGCCCCCTTGGAGCAGCCTCCTGGGTGGGGGTGGGGGGTCTTCCCGCAGGAGAGTCCTGGGCTGGGGACTGTGCGAGCCCTGGTCGCCCCACACTGAGCGCTGGGGGAGGAGGACCCCGCCTGAGCACATGAGCCCTTCGGAGGGGAAGGTCTCCGCATCCGTCCCTTGGCCGCGGGTCATTCTGCGCAGCGGCCACGAGAGGGCAGCGGTGCTTTTCCCTCGGCGTGAAGTTTCCAGAGGCTGCTTCAACCAGAGTTGGTCCCAGCTCCACGTTGAGAGGTTGGGACCCAACTGATGACCACCCTTCCACTAACGGCAGCCCCCTGCCCAGCCACAGGCAAGGAGCGCCCAGGAGGACCCTGAAGGAGATTGGCCTGGACCAACGAGACCTGCACCCATGTGCCTCCTCAGCCTCATCATCCATCCGAGAAAGTGATGCTAAGACTTCCCCAGGGATTGATACCAGAGCGGCTGCTCGGGTCTCTGCTCCAGGGGACCCGGCCGTGCATGCCCCCAGGGCCTCCCGCCATGGGCTGGGGGTCGTGCAAGGGCACCCAGCGGGCAGATCAGTGTCCTGAGGAGGTCCCTGTGGCTGCGGCCGGGGCTCGATGGCTGCAGCGGCCAACCGGGGAGGAGCCCCGACCGGCAGCCTGCTGGCCAGACGCTGGTCTATTTTGTTTTGTCCACAGGCTGGAGAGCAGTAATTGTGGAAGGCAAACAACGCTGTTTCTCACTTCGGTTACTGGTGGCACTAATGAGCGTGGGTTGATTTTCAAGCATCTGCATACCGCGGCAACTTGACCTTTGAGAATCGGCAGTCGCTTTAGACACACGCAAAGAAAGGTCACATTGATGCTTGTTTCCAAAATCCCTGCATAAATATTTGCTCAGCCAGCCGAGAGCCTTGTTTGCATGTGTAAGTCTGTTTATAATTAATTACATTCGGCAGGGCTTCCCCTCCGCAGCCCGGCCGCAGGCCAGTTTCCAGGACTCGGGCTTTCCTGTGATGGTCAGCACGTCCAGGCACAGCCGCTGGCCCTTCCCGAACTGCGTCTGCTCCCCGACTCCTTGCTGCAGGCGGTGCCCTGGCCCAACCCTGCCCGGGTCCCCAGCCTCGCCTCCCTGCTTCTTTGAAGCATCTAGTAAGGGGAGCTGCTGACATTCATTCAAGTGTCACTTGCTCTGAACCCAGGGCTCTGGCTTGAGAGGTTTTCTTCTTAACCTGTGTGTGTGGTATCCGGTCCTGCAAGAAGCCATCTGACGGATGCTCCGGGTGGGGTGGCCCATGCCCACCCTCCAGCTGCTCCCTCCCCCCTGCCCCCCTTCCAGTTCTTTCCTTGTCTGGCAACCGCAGCTGACTTTCAGGTTCCCTCTCAGACCCTCTACTCCAGGGGTCTTCCTAACCGCAGGCCCCTTGCGGGGAACAAGGCAACTCTCAGTTTGCACCCAGGTTTCACCCACCGCTGGAAGAAGGAGGCTCTTCGTCTCTTGGCTCTGCGTCTGCGCCAGTAAGGCTACTGAGTTAACGTGAATCCTATGATCAGGCCCGAAGTTATAAGAAGGGCTGCTTCTGCCCCCAGGCAGGCCCTTGCCCGTCTTCCCAGGGCCCGACCCGTGCCCTCTTGTCCCCAGCTCCAGTCCCTGCTGTGATACCTACCGGAGCACAGTGGGCAGGTTTATCCTGTTTGCCTTTCTGGGCCGGAGGAGTAATCAGAGTTTGAGTTGACAGCAGCTAGGGCATTTCCTGTGGCCGCCGGTGAAGGACCCCCGTTTCACTTGTGCCCCCACCCCCAGCCCAGGGGTGGTGGTATTTAGCCATTTCATTCCCCCGCAGGAGCCACAAAAGAACTTTGTTGTAAAACGGTATCTCACAACATGCACGAGGGCGACGATGATTCTACGGCCGAGAGCCTGGACGCGCGGGGGGGGGGGGGGGGGGTGGCACCCCTGGCCTCGGGCTGGAGGCCTGCTCCTGCCAGCCTACCTGCACGTTCAGGGAAGCCCGGCGCCCTCTGAAGGCTCCGTTTCGTCTCTTTAGGATGAGAGAAATTGGGCAGCCCCGGTGGCGCAGCGGTTTGGCACTGCCTGCAGCCTGGGGTGTGATCCTGGAGACCCAGGATCGAGTCTCACATCGGGCTCCCTGCATGGAGCCTGCTTCTCCCTCTGCCTCTCTCTCTCTGTGTCTATGAATAAATAAAATCTTTAAAAAAAAAAAAAAAGGATGAGAGAAATCTGTTTTGTTCTGAATACTCTCGGGGGTTATTTGAAACACAAAATGGAACATGGGCCGGCGTGTCCACCTGGGCTTGTAAACCGCAGAGCATCATAGGACACAGGCTGGGGCGATTCTCAAGGCCGAGGTCGGGACCAGGGAGGGTCAGGCTGCCCCTTCTTTGGGGGATCCCTCGGCTATGCCCATGCTCTGAAGGGGACACCAATTCCTGGGGCCCAGCCTCCTTGGAGGAAGCACAACCTGTGGCCAGAGATAAGCGGAGGCTGTAAATCCGCTTTCTGAGGCCTGTGATCACAGCCCTCTCGGGTGCCCCTCGTGGCTTTATGGCTTCTGGGCTCCACCCCCCAGTGCCGGGCTGCAGCCCCAGAGGCCAGGCGAGAGGGAGGCTTATCAGTGGCTTCAGGGGGTCTGCAGGGCCGATAAGAGGGAAGCGGGAGCTCATCCCGGCAGGCGGCTCCGGAGGGCCAGGGCCGTGAGGAGCACCGTGTCCCGCGTGTCCCTGGGGGTGGCTGTAATCCTGGCGGTGACCGCACTCGACGGCGCTTCCATTTCCCCCTCGCGGTTGCACGGTTCCCGGGAAACTTCCCAGCATCAAAACTACACATCGGAATTAATTTTCTTTGCTAAATGTGTGCCGTAGCCATCTGCCTTCCGGAAAACGAGTTGCTGTGTATGACTAATTTTACAGTAATGATTCCTTAATTGTCTCCTCACTTTTAATCAGAACAACAGCGTTTATTTCTTACAAAATATGTCCCGCAAGGGTGTGAACTTGCTGAATCATTTCAGAACCTTCTATTTGAATCTGAATGAAGGGGAACGAGGTTTTTGGAGGCACGAAGAGCAGGTGGCAAGTCCCTAGGGCAAGGTCATCTACCCAGGGTACATGGGTGGGGGAGCGGCGGGCAGGCAGGGGGTTTGGAGGAATTGGCCTCGAAATGGGGATTTATGAGAGGAGGCCCACGGGAAGAGGCAGGAGGGAGGGACGAGAGGCTGACTTCGCCCGATGGGAACATCCTATTGAGTCCCTGGGCCGGAGCAGAGAATTCTCACAGCAGTTGATCGAAGATGCCAACATGAGAAGAAATACACAGAGTAAAAGATTAGTGGAACAGAAAGCACAGATCACCAGAGGGACATTTGAAGGAATGCCAGAACCAACAAAGAGGTCAGAAACGTCATCTGTGGTCCTGAGACCCTTCCTTTTCTCAGGGAGCAGATAGGATGGCCAGGCTGAGGGGCTACAAGGATGTACGAGAACGTTCTCCCGGGAGGAGCCAGGAGGTGGGTCTCCCATGCTGACGTCTTCTTCTGGGACCTGGGGTGGATCAGCATGTGTGTTGTGTGCTGCTGGGTGCTGACACCTTCACCAGGCCCCGGCCAGCCCCTGAGGTCGGGAGGGGGTACTCGGTCTTCGGAGTTTCTGCAACTGATCATCTGATGGCCACAGCCAGTCTCTTCGCAGAGCCTCTTGAGCAAATGTCTAAGCCTCTGCCCTGCCCCTTGCACTTCTACAGGCACAGTGGGAGTCCTGAGGGCTCCCAAAAGAGTCTTTTCAGCTAATTCCTCCACCAATGGAGAGAGCAGTGGGCTCGGGGTCTGGAGCCCTAAGTTGGAGTTCCAGCCTTGCCATTCCTTGGCTGGGTTACCTTTGGCAAACTACTGAACCTCTCTGAATACCACTTTCTCCCCAGAGAACACAGCTGGGGCTGTGTTACATCACTCAGTTCAGCTCTTCTCTTTGCAGAAAGAAATGATACCGTGTGTCAGGAAGTGGGGAAAAAGTAATAATTGAATAATAATTGTATCATTTATTGGAGGGTGATTTCAGTTATTCCAATGAATGAGATGGTTCTTTTCATGTTTTAAATCCTGGAATATTTGAAACACATTGAAAAAAGGCAGAGAATGATAAATAAGCACCTTGGCCCCAAGGTCCAGATCCAGTAAATGTTAACATTTTGTCCTGCACTTAAGTTTTGTTTTTGTTTTTAAATCAAATGTTACTGATGAAGTTGAAATCTTGTTTCCCTTCCAGGGCTTTCCCTCCTCCCTGCTTTCCAGAAAGCAACTATACTCATACTGGTGATGGGTTTCCAGTCCATTTTCCTATGCTCCTGAGAAGTCGTGAAAATCTCAAAAATATACAAATATACTTTTGCACCTTGTTTTATTAGACAATGGTTTTTGCAATCAATGCACGTTGGGTCCCAGGCATCTGATTCATCACTTTGACTGTCATGTAGTATTTCATAGAATGAAAATGTCAGAGTTTATTCATTTTTCTGAGAGCCTTTCTGGATGTTTCTTTTCCTTTTTTCCATCATAGCCAATCATGAGGCAGTAACAAACATCCTCGTTTCATCTCCTTGTAAGAGCTTGTTTGATGTAGATCCCCAGATCTGCATCGCTTTACCAAATATCATGAAACTGCTCTCTCTTAAAAAAAAAAAAATGTATCCATTTATGCGTCTGAAAGCAGCTCAGGAGAGTTCCTGCTTCTCCTTATCCACACTGCCAGCGATTGGTATTATGAGACTTTATCTTTTTCCTGTTTGGTGGGTTTAAAATTGTATCACGGTATCACGTCGTAGTTTTAATGTGCCTCACTGGTTGGTAGACACGTTCAGCATCTTCCCGTATAGTTAAATGGCCACTGTGACTTTCTCTTCCTGATGACGCACACAGTCTGTGTTCAGCCCATTTCTCTCTCACTTTGTTAGTGATTTCCAGACAATTCGGACAGGAATAGGTGTCAGTCAACATTCTGCTTCTCGGGTAAGGGGATTTTCTTTGGCTTTGTTTATTGTAGCTGTTAAAGCCTTGTACTATGTTTGCTCATGTTTTTCTTTATTGGAGGCACTCTTTGGGTCTTGTGCAGTAAGAATTTTTTCTTGGGGCCCTGGTTGGCTCAGCTGTTGAATATCTGCCTTTGGCTCAGATTGTGATCCTGGGGTGCTGGGATCGAGTCCCACATCAGGCTCCCTGCTTTTCCCTCTGCCTGTGTCTCTGCCTCTCTCTGTGTGTCTCTCATGAATAAATAAATAAAATCTTTTAAAAAATTCTTTTTCTCATCCTCATAACACAAAAACATTCACCATGTGTTCTTCCAAATATTTGAAAATATCGCTTCACTTATTAAGTCTGTTAACCCCCTCAAATTTATTTTTGAGGATGATATAAGGAAGAGATCAAATTTCCATTTTTTTCCTAAGTGGATAGCCAGTCATCCTGGCACCTCTTATTGTGCTGTGTATTACTTTTCTGCTGATCTGTTGTGTGTTCTCAGCACTTTCATCAAATGTCCATAAGTTTGTTTTTGGATTCTCTGTTCTGTTCCACTGGTTACTTTTTAAAATTTCTACATCAATGCCCAGTACTAATTTCTATGACTTTCCAATGAGTCTTGATGCCTGCTAGGGAAACCCCCCTGCCCCTCTGTTCTTTTTCAAAATTTATTGATCTTTTGTATTTTTCTATAAATTTTAGGCTCATCAAATCAAGATCCAACCCATTGGGATGTTCGCTGGATATGACAAACTTATGTTAATTTAAGATTCATAAACATACAGTGTTCTTTTATGTCCAGTTGTATAGTTTACTTCATAAATTTAATTTTTTTACAGACTATAGGACTTATTTTTTAAAATACCTATAATGCCATGAACTCATAAATTGCAAAGTTCTCCAAGTGCTTAGGATGTTATGAACATCAGTAAATTAAGAACCTCTTGATAGCACCAATAAACAATGTTAGAGCACAATTCCAGATCCTTCCCCTCTAGGCTGAATGTTTCCCAAACTAGGAGTGTCTGTAGCACTGTAGCCAGAAGAAGCATACCACACTGTGACAGACACAATGGTCTCAGCCCATTTTCTGAAAGAGGAGCAGCCTCAGATTTCATAGCATCTTGAGCTGGGTTGATGCTGGGATCAAGACAAAGTGAATTAAAAGGCAGTAACTCGGGGTACCTGCGTGGCTTGGTTGTTTAAGAGTCTGACTCTTGATTTTGGCTTAGGTCATGATTTCGGGGTCAAGCCCTGAGTCAGGCTCATGCTGGTTGTGGAGTCTACTTAAGATTCTCTCCCTATCCTGTGATGCCTGGGTGTCTCAGTGGTTGAGTGTCTGCCTTTGGTTCAGGTCATGATCCTGGGGTCCTGAGATCGAGTTCTGTATCAGTCTCCCTTAGGAAGCCTGTATCTCCCTCCGTCTTTGTCTCTGCCTCTTTCTCCCTGTCTCTCATGAATAAATAAATAAAATCTTTTAAAAAAGATTCTCTTTCTCCCTCTGCTCTCCCCTGGCCCATTCTCTCTCTTAAAAAAAAAAGGCAGTGACTCCAGAGCAGTTTTCCTTCTCTTTGTGTGGCAGCCAGAAAATTCTTGAAAAATAAATAGAACTGCATTTTGGGAACTTGACTGCAAACATTAGAAATGTATATCCAATGCCCAAATATTTCCCAGGATCCTTTCACTACCAAGGGATCAAAACCTAAGTGATGACTGCGGACTTGACAGTTTTCAGCATAACTGTGCTCTGTTTTTCTATTTTTTTCCTTCTCCTCCTCCAATACTTACTCAATTTCAGGGCAGTCCCTTACTCTATCCTCTAATCTATACACCTGATCTGACAAATCTACAGACCTGAAATATTCTGCAAATGCAGAAGGTGATTTCATATTAGCACTTTTGCAAATCAGGTAGGCTTAAACCAGGAGGATTTTGCCTCTTAATCCTGTTGGTTTAAATCACCCCTGGGCATGAAGGTGCAATGCTGACTTCAGCAGTCCAAGTGCTCCAGAACACCTGGAACCAATGATTAAGCTTTTTAGGTGTACTGAGGAAGAAAAGATAAGGATTTTGTTCAGGTCTCTATGCTACTGGCTGAGGTCCAGACAGTCATGTTTTTTTTTTTTTTTAATTTTTTTTATTTATTTATGATAGTCACAGAGAGAGAGAGGCAGAGACACAGGCAGAGGGAGAAGCAGGCTCCATGCACCGGGAGCCCGATGTGGGATTCGATCCCGGGTCTCCAGGATCGCGCCCTGGGCCAAAGGCAGGCGCTAAACCGCTGCGCCACCCAGGGATCCCCAGACAGTCATGTTTTATGGAAGAACTTGGTTAGAGCACCATGAGAACAAATACCCACAAGATATGATCTGTGCATGCCTGTGTGTGTGTGTGTGTGTGTGTGTGTATGTGTGTGTGTGAGTTACGAAGATTTTGAAGTTGACCAAACCAGCAAGAATTGGCAATTCTTGAAAACAGAAGCCAAGTCTCTGAGGTTCTAAGTATATGAGTATGTGAAAATAACGTGTGTTTTATGAAGACAGAATGCACATGGACCATTTGGTGTCCTGAGATCTCAGCTGTTGACTTTTCTTGGTCTCCCAGAGAGCAGTATCCAGGATGCATAAACATCCAGAATACAGTCATTCAGCATCTACTACATGTCAGGCATGGTGCTGGGTGCAGACAATAGAATGTGGAGCAGAACGACACGGTCCCTGCCTTCCTGGAGGTCATCCTCTAGTCAGGGAGACACGAGAGGTAAGTCAACAAGTAGACATATGATCAAGTACCACAGAGTTTTAGGGAGTTTTGTATATATATTTTTTTATTGAAATTTGATTGGCCAACGTATAGTATAACACCCAGTGGCCATCCCATCAAGTGCCTCCCTCAGTGCTGGTCACCCCATACCCCCACCTGCCTCCTCTTCTACTACCCTTTGTTCATTTCCCAGAGTTAGGAGTCTCTCATGTTTTGTTACCCTCTCTAATTTTTCTCACTCATTTTCCCTCCTTTCCCTTATAATCCCTTTCACTATTTCTTATATTCCCCATGTGAGTAAAGCCATATGATGATTGTCCTTCTCCGACTGACTTACTTCACTCGGCATAATACCCTTCTGTTCCATCCACGTCAAGCAAATGGTGAGTATTCATCCTTTCTAATGGCTGAGTAATATTCCAATGTGCATATAGACCACATCTTCTTTACCTATTCATCTGTCAATGGACATCGAGGCTCCTTCCACATTTTGGCTATTGTGGACATTGCTGCTATAAACATTGGGGTGCAGGTGTCCCGGCATTTCACTGTATCTGTATCTTTGGAGTAAATACCCCATAGTCCAATTGTGGGGTCATAGGGTAGATCTATTTTTTAACTTTTTGAGGAACCTCCAAACTGCTGGGAAAATTGGACAGCCATGTGCAGAAGAATGAAACTAGACCATTCTCTTACACCATACACAAAGATAAACTCAAAATGGATGAAAGATCTAAATGAGAGACAAGAATCCATCAAAATCTTAGAGAAGAATATAGGCAACACCCTTTTGAACTTGGCCACAGCAACTTCTTGCAAGATACATCAATTAAGGCAAGGGAAACAACAACAAAAATGAACTATTGGGACTTAATCAGGATAAAAAGCTTCTGCACAGCAAAAGAAAAAGTTGACAAAACTAAAAGACAACCTACAGAATGGGAGAAGATATTTGCTAATGACATAGCAGATAATGGGCTAGTATCCAAGATCTATAAAGAACTTATGAAACTCAACACCCAAGAAACAAACAATCCAGTCATGAAATGAGCAAAAGACATGAACAGAAATTTCACCAAAGAAGACATACACATGGCCAACAAGCACATGAGAAAATGCTCCATAACCCTTGCCATTAGGGAGCTTTATAGAGACTCACGGTGGGGATAAACAGGGCTGTGTAAACTAAGGTGAGAAGTTCAACTTTCATTCAGAGTGGGAAGTGTTAAAAAGAAAACCACAGGCCCAAAATAGCAGTGCTTGGACCAGGCCACGTTACTAAACCGGAGCTTAATACCTAACCTAATTGCTGTTTCACCCTCCCAGGAAATATGGGTCCTCACCTGTCAGTCAGGAAGTTTCTGATAAGCATAGTGAGGTAATCCGTCTCACAGGGCTTCTCCATCCCCCAGAGAAAGATGAGGTAATCCGTCCTCCCCCTAAGGGAGGTGGTGATCTTGCCTGAAACAACCTTTTCTTTTGCTTATGATGTCCTTGCTCCACCTCCTTCCTATAAAGACTTCCACTTGGTACAGCTCCTCAGAGCTTCCACCTACTGGCTATACAGGGTGCTGTACGATTTGTGAATTGTTTAATAACACCAAGTAGATCTCCAAAATTACTCTGTTGAATTTCGTTCTTTCACAGAAGCCATAGGAAGTTTCTCAACAGGGGAAGGACACAATCTAAGTGCTGTTTCAGATGGATTATTCTGGCTGCTGTGTGGCTTTTGAATGGAAGGGGCAAGAGAGAAAGCCAGGAGCCCCAGTGTGGAGGCAGCTGAAGCCCATGCTCCCGGCAGGTGGTCCTGATGACCTGGCCTAGGGGATGGACAACAGTATGGAGACAAAAGAGCATGGGCTTAGGAGATTTAGTCAGGCTACTTCAGTGTATACAAAGAGACCGGCACACGATGATTGGGACTGAGAAGTCTCCTGGTCTGTTGTCTACAAGCTGAAGATGCTGGGAAACTGGTGGCATAGTTCTAGTCTAAGTCCTAAGAACTGAGAAGTGGAGAGTCAGTGGTGTGAGTCCTAGTCCGAGGGTAGGGCAAGACCAATGTCCCCATGTGCCATTAGGCAGAGAGAGAAGAATATCTGTCAGAATTTAGTTCAACTATAAGATGCCTAACTGGTGTCAGAGAATTGCTTGTTGGTATGAACTGCCCCCCACCCCCTGCCAACACACACATACATATTGGAATTGGGTGCAGAAGCATACCAGTCTGTTTTTGGTGGAAGCAAATAGTTTAGGATAGAGCCATTTTATTGAGACAAGAAAGGTCAATGGACAAGTAGAACAAGAGTTAACAGGCTAACTCTGAGACACTTGTGAGATTTCAGATAATAAAATCATTGGAAAATTAGTCTAAGTCTCCTGCGGAAGTCTGTGCAGAGGGAAGCCTCGGTCTGGGTGTCATAAATGTGGGGACAAAGTTGCAGAACCAGATGAGATTCTGGGAGGAAGTGCAGAGAGCAGTGCTGGTCCAGGACAAAATGCTGGGGCGCACCAGCTTCAGAAGTGGGATGCTGGAGGAGGCTCAGCAAAGGAGAAGGACATAGTCACCAGAAAGACAGTATAAAGCTAGGCAAGTGTGCATTGCAACAGTCCAGGAGACTCAGACCTCAATTAAGACTAGACAGGAAAGATTACCTCACACCTGTCAGAAGGACTAAAATCAACAACACAAGAATTAAGAATTGTTGGGGAGGATGTGGAGAAAGGGGAACCCTTGTGCACTGTTGATGGGAATGCAAGCTGGTGCAGCCACTCTGGAAAACAGTATGGAGGTTTCTCAAGAAGTTAATATAGAGCTATCCTACAATCCAGCATTTGTATTACCAGGTATTTACCCAAAGAATACAAAAACACAAATTCAGAGGGATACATGCATTTCAATGTTTATAGCAGCATTATCTACAATAGCCAAACCATGGAAACAGCCCAAGTGTCCATCAACAGTTGAGTGGATAGGGAAGAAGTGAATATTACTCAGCCATAAAGAAGAATGAGATCTTGCCATTTGCGAAATCATGGACAAAATTACAGGGTTATTATGCTAAATGAAATACGTCAGTCAGAGAAATAGAAATACCATATAATTTCTCTCCTATGTGGAATTTAAAAACCAAAACAAACAGAGAGAAAGAAGAAGAGAGAGGCAAACCAAGAAACAGATTCTTTTTTTTTTTTTTTTTTTTTTTAGAAACAGATTCTTAACTAGAGAGAACACACTGATGTTCCTAGAGGGGAGGCTGTTGGGGGATAGGCTAACTAGATAATGGGGATTAAGGAGAGCACCTGTTGTGATGAACACTTGTACGGAAGTGTTGAATCACTATATCATACACCTGAAACTAGTTATACCATATGTTAATTATATTGGAAATTAAAAAAAAAAAAGTGGGGAAAAAAAGAAAAGTGACCCAGGATTTGACAGCCTGAAGCTCATGGATGCTTTTGTAGGAGTGGATGTATGGTGTGGCAGTAAGAAGTCAGACTGTAATGTGCGAGAAATGAACTAGAGGTGAGGAATGGGATTTTTGTCCCAAGGGCGGTGGGGAACCACTGAAAAATTGTCAGTAGGTGTGTCAGCTGCTCAGATTTAGTCATTCAGGTAGTGTAAGGACAATAGGTTGGGGGGACAGTAGATAACAGGTAAACATGCAGAATCAGAAGGTATGTCGATGTGAAATGAGAAATGCTCCACAGTTTGCATCCATCCCAACCCCCTCCCCCTAAGATTTGATGCTCATCACGATCAGGATAAAGGTGTGAATCATAGCAACAATGTCAATGTTATTAGTATTTGCTAAATGTCAGGACTATGCTCAGCAATTTACAAGACTTATTTTACTGAGTCCTCAGCACAATGTTCTGGAGAGGTATTCTTACTGTTTTTAGCTAAGGCTAGGAAACTGAGGGCAAGCTGAAAGACAGCAAGTAATTTGCTTAAGACCACACAGGTAGGGATCCCTGGGTGGCACGGCGGTTTGGCGCCTGCCTTTGGCCCAGGGCGCGATCCTGGAGACCCGAAATCGAATCCCACGTCAGGCTCAGGTAGAGGGAAGACAAGGCCAGAGGGATAACAGAGGGGGTGGGGGTAGTTGATGGAGGACCCCATGACCACTGTCAGGACTTCAGCTTTTACTCTGAGTGAAGTGAGAAGCCAAAGAGAGGTACTGAGCAGAAGGAGGAGGTAAGGCAACTTCTGTTATAATGGATCACTCTGGCTGTGCTCAGAATAAGCTGTATGGGACAGCGGTAGAAACAGCTATGACCATGGCACACAAACGCCAGTGACCTTGGGCCAGGTTGCTAGTAGTGGAAGTGATGAGAAGTGGTCAGATTCTGGATCTTCTTGGAAGTTAGAGAGAGCAGGATTTTTGATGATGCACTGGATATAGATTATGTGAAAAAGAGAAGGATCAAATTTGACCCCAGGCTTCCTGCCCTGATGTAAAGATGGTGTCTAAAGCCATGATGCCAAGATGGTCTCCCAGACAGTGAGTGCAGACAAAAGAGAAGGAAGGACCCAGAGATGAGCCTAGGTCACACCACTGTAGAGAAAATAGGAGAAGAAGGGCAACCCCAAAGGAGACAGAAGAGGGGACCAGTGAGGTGGGAGTGAACCTGAGGGTGGGGTCCTGGGCGCAGGCTGAGGAAGGTGCAGCAAGAAGGAAGAAGTGACCAACTGGCTTGAGTCTTATGATTGTGATGAATATAAAAGTATTAAATAATTGCAAGAGAGAGAAAGAGGTTGTCCAGAGAAGAGACTTGCTCCTTCTTACGAGGCGTTCAGCATAGAAGAATTTTACAGGTTTTCAAGGACGGAGAGAATGAAGGGAGAGCCCAGCATCTGATAAGATTTGCAGCATTCAGGAAACACTGAGATGAAATCTCTAAGGAAATGGATATGTGTGTGTAGGAGAGTATATGTATGTATATGTATGTGTATGGGAAGATGGGGAATAGCAGAGGGTGAGGCCAGAGAAGACCAGGGCCAGATCAGGAGAGCCATATGAGGAGCTCCTGGTGGGCATCCAGAATATGCAAGTAGTTTCGCACTTTGTAAACACGTCTCTGGTCCATCTGGTGGGTGGACGTGGAGGTAGGAAGGAGTAAGTCAGGACACCACCGCTGTTGTCTGGGAGGGAGGCTAAAAGAAGGGTTTATTGGAAATTGTGACTTTATCTTGGAAGAAGGAGTACTCAGACTCTTGCATGGCAAGTACCCTGACAAGAAAAAGTTCATAAAATGTTGAAGAGGATGTGGAAAAAGGGGAACCCTCTTGCACTGTTGGTGGGAATGTGAACTGGTGCAGCCACTCCGGAAAACTGTGTGGAGGTTCCTCAAAGAGTTCAAAATAGACCTGCCCTACGACCCAGCAATTGCACTGCTGGGGGTTTACCACAAAGATATAGATGCAGTGAAACGGCAGGACACCTGCACCCCAATGTTTATAGCAGCAATGTCCACAATAGCCAAACTGTGGAAGGAGCCTCGGTGTCCATCGAAAGATGAATAGATAAAGAGGTCTATGTATACAATGGAATATTACTCAGCCACTAGAAACGACAAATACCCACCATTTCCTTCAACGTGGATGGAACTGGAGGGTATTATGCTGAGTGAAGTAAGTCAATCGGAGAAGGAAAAACATTATATAGTCTCATTAATTTGGGGAATATAAAAATAGTGAAAGAGATCATAGGGGAAAGGAGAAAAAATGAGTGGGAAATATCAGTGAGGGTTACAGCACATGAGAGACTCCTAACTCTGGGAAGCCAATAAGGGGTAGTGGAAGGGGGGTGGGTGGGGGATAGGGTGACTATGTGATAGGCACTGAGGGGAGCACTTGATGGGATGAGCACTGGATATTATGCTATATATTGGCAAATTGAACTCCAATAAAAAATATACAAAAAAAGAAAAAGTTCATAAATTAAAAAAAATTTTTTGTTTAGATTCGACTTAGTTAACATACAGTGTATTATTAGTTTTAGTAGTAAAGTTTAGTGATTTATTAGTTGCATATAACAACCAGTGCTCATCCCATCACGTGCCCTCCTTAATGCCCATCACCCAAGTTGCCCCATCCCCCACGTATCTCCTCTCCAACAACTCTCCGTTTGTTTCCTAGAGTTCAGCATCTCTCATGGTTTTTCTTTAATTTACCATTTAAAAAAATTTTTTTTATAGAGCATCAAGAGCATATTTGCTCTTGATGTTATCAGAGCTAATTAGAACAAAGTAGAAACCTTACTAGGGTCCAGATGCTCTAAGTGCTTTGAAAGCGTGAGTTTGCATTATCCCCTAAACAGCCTATGAAGATTTTTATTATTGTCATTCCCATTTCACTGATGGGAAAACCAAGGCACAAAGAGGCTAAGTAAATTGCCCACTGACCACAGCTAACAGGTGAGTGACTCTGCTTTGTGTCACCAGGTGAGTTTAGTCAGTTGAAGAAACAGAACGTAGTCTCTGTCAACCAAAAACACAATGAGGTTATAACGCAACCAGAAGCATTTATTTGGGGTTTAGGAATTGCAATCCGGGAGAGAGAGTGGACAGACATTGAAAGTGTGCTGGCATGACAGAGTGGGAGGACTGCAGGGTTTTCTAAAGGCAAAATCAGCAAGGTTTACATAAGTTGTTTTGAAAGAATTATGATTGGTGCTGCCAGAGTTTAAACTGATCATCAGATACACAATTGGCTCTTTGGCTAACAGGAGGTTATATGTTCCAGGAAGTGGTTGGAGTTTGTAATCGACCAAAGTCAAACTTTTGTGGTGTTCTGAGGATTGAAATAAAAGAAGTATGTAGGTCTTCCTTCCTCAATATCCTCCTGACTCTACTTTGAGTGACTCCCTTAGCCACGATTACTCCATTCTGAATCTTCTTTCACAGCTACAACTATCAACAAGTCCATGAGAAAAACAAAATCCTTTCTGATGGGACAGCCTCAGATGAAAGGACCAGTGACTGCCAGACTCTCACCTGGACCAAAAGAGCCCCAGGTGGGGAGACCTGCCAGGGGTCTCAGGACCTGAGTCCTGAGCAAAGGCTGCACGTCATGTTTGAGAAGATTCTGAACTGGTGTTGAGGTGGTAAAGAGGAAATGGAAAAGTCGAGGAGTCAGAGAAGATAGGGTTGACCAGTTGGCTGTGGGAGAAAGAAGGGGAAGGCATCCTGCATGGTGCCCTATCATCTGGCTCGGTGATGGCCTGGCACACAGGGGGGAGCAGTGCCCTTGATTTGCTCTACTTGAAATCCCGATCAAAAGGATCTCTTCTGACAACCCCCAACCACTGGGTTCCAGTCTCCCTGCCTCAAAAAGGATTCTCCTTATGTGACCCTGGTTATACAACTGGTGTGGGATGGACACCCTGCCAAAGTGTCCCCGGCAGGCCTTACCATAATGAATGTCGTTTATATTCTGACCCCACTACATCTCCAGCTTTATTTCTTGTCTTCCCCAAACACACACTGGAGTTTGATCCATCCGCCTCCACCAGAAATCTCTGTGCCCTCGGCTGTGCTCTATCTTCTTTCTGCTTAACAAGCTCCTAGTCATATTTCAAGAGCCTGTTTACTTTGAATCCCACAGAAACCTTTCTGCCTCATCTCAGGCAGAATTATTTGCTCCTTCCTCTGCTGTCTTCCTAGATTTTGCAAATGTCTCCTCTGCTAATCTAAGAGGAAGAATTCTTTACTTTTCATCTCAATATTTGCCGAGTTTATAATAAGCCCTCGGTAAATATTGAAGACATGAACAAACAAACGAATGTCTGAAATGTGTAAATTAGTCCTTGTCTTCAATGGCTTATTTTGCTACCTAGAAATAGCGAAGTGTTAGCAGAGCCATGGATTGGAGACTTCTAGCACTTGGCTTTTTGTCTAGAATCCCTCCACCACCACCAACCAGCCGTCTAAGGAAATCACCTATCCTTTGGACTTGAGTGTGTTTTCTCCACTGTAAATCCAGGTGGATGACAGCCACCAGGGGCAACATCATTTTGAAGGTTCAGCTGGTGAGTGGGTGCTATGTGCTCAGTACCATGCCTCCATATTTAGTATCTGTTGGGAAGTGGTAGACGGTGGTGGTGGTGGTGACAGTTTGTTGCGTAATTTCCTTCTGCAAAGGGGTTATCTCTTGAGAGAAGGATGGTTGTGGGTTGAATTGTATCACTCAAAAAGTTATGTTGAAGCCCTTACCCCTCGAATGGGTGACTGTAATCTTATTTGGAAATAAGCCCTACGCAGATGTTATTGAATTAAGATGAGGTCATATCCCACTAGGGTGGGCCCTAATCCAATAATTGGTGCCCTTACAAGAAGAGTGGATTTTGTTTCTTTTGTTTTGTTTCTTCAGCTTTATTGAGGTGTAACTGACAAATAAAATTGGATGTATTTAAAATATATAATATGTTATTTTTACATCTGTTCTACTTTGCAAAATATTTACCACAATTCAGTTAATTAACACATCTATCACCTCACAGAGTTCCTGTGTGTGTGTGTGTGTGTGTGTGTAAGTAAAACAAGTTTTACTGTTAGCAAATTTCAAGTTCTATGATACGGTATTATTATTATTATTATTATTATTATTTTAGATTTTATTTATTTATTTATTCATGAGAGACACACACAGAGAGAGAGAGAGGCAGAGACACAGGCAGAGGTAGAAGCAGGCTCCCTGCAGGGAGCCCAACGTGGGACTCGATCCTGGGTCTCCAGGATCACACCCTGGGCCGAAGGCAGCACTAAACCTCTGAGCCACCCGGAATGCCCACGATACGGTATTATTAACTAGATTCATTCACCATGCTGTCCATAGATTCTCAGAGCTTATTCATCTTATAACTAAAGTCGTGTACCCCTTGACTGACATCTATCCACCTCCCTCAGCACCCCAGTGCCTCGTAACCACCATTCTACTCTCTCTTTTTTGTGAATTCAACCTCCCCTCCCTCCAAAAGTTCACGTATAAGTGAGATCATGCAGTATTTAACTTCCTCTGTCTGGTTAATTTTACTTAGCATGATGCCTTCAAGGTTTATCCATGTCTTTGCAAATGGAAAGATTTCCTTCTTTCTCATGGCTGAATAATATTTCATTGTGCGTGTATATGTACATATACAAACCTATATACATTGTATATATAAATACACACACATATCACATTTTCTATGTATTTATCCACGGGTGGACTCTTAGGCTGTTTCCATATCTTGGTTTTTTGAGAATAGGCTGTAATGAACATGATGGTTCAGACATCTCTTCAAGACACTGATTCTGTTTCTTTCAGCTATATATCCTGGGATTGCTGGGTTATCTGATACGTCTATTTTTAATTTTTTAAAAGACTTTATTTATTCATGAGAGACACAGAGAGAGGCAGAGACACAGGCAGAGGGAGAAGCAGGCTCCCTGTGGGTAGCCCATTGCAAGACTCGATCCTGGACCCCAGGATCATGCCTGAGCTGAAGGCAGATGTGCAACCACTGAGCCACCCAGGAGTCTCTATTTTTAATTTTTTGAGGAACCTCCACACTGTGTTCCATTATGGCTGTACCAATTTACATTCCCCACAACAGTATACAAGGGTTCCCTTTTCTCTACATCCTTGCCAACACTTACATGTGTTGTCTTTTTGATAAAAGCCATCCTGGTAGGTATGAGGTGATGTCTCATTGTGGCTCTAAGTTGAATTTCTCTGATGACTAGTGATATTTTCATATACCTTTTGGCCATTTGTATGTCTTCTTTGGGAAACCGTCTATTAAGATCCTTTGTCATTTTTGTGTGTGTGTGTGTGTTTTGTCATTTTTTTGTCATTTTTTAAATTGGATTACTTGTCGTCAATGACTTCTTCTTCTTCTTCTTCTTCTTCTTCTTCTTCTTCTTCTTCTTCTTCTCCTTTTTTGCTATTGAGTTACAGAAGTTCCTTATGTATTTTGTATATTAATCCCTTATCAGATGTATGGTTTGTATCTTCTCCCATTCCATAACTGCCTTTCATTTCACTGATGGTTTCCTGTGCTGTGTGGAAGCTTTTTAGTTTCGTGTAGTCTCACGTGTTTATTTTTCTTTTGTTACTTGTGGACCAATCAAAACCTCAGTGACCTGGTGTTTGTGGGAAGTTCCAGGGCACTGCACAGCCCATGGATATGATATAAGGTATGGTCTGCCCTCAAATATAAATGGGAGCATCTCCCAATGCTTTAAGGACAGATATTCATGCAGATGGGTTGAAACAGACTCAGAACCACCTGCGCTTGATGGGAAGAGGGAGAAAACCTCATCTTACCAAGAGCAGTGACTTTTAGAACGTGTGTGAAATCAACACTCATATCCATATTGGACACATATTGGACACAGCTCAACACACGTTTCTTACTGTGGAGACAGTCTTTATTTAACTTTTATCACCTTTCAACGAAAGAGTGGTTCCCTTCAGCATTATATAACTATGAACCCCACAAATACAATTTATATTTAGCAGTGAAATTGCTTTAAAAATGAAAGGTAACTGCACGGAAAGTTTGTAGTGGGAGAGGGTATGAAATAGAAGCCTGGCTAAATATAAGCAGATTCCTATCAAGAAAGAAAAATGTTACCAGTACTCCATTAAAGCACTAATACAAGCCTACTGTTTTGCTTGCTCTCAAACTAGATGTTCATACCAGAGAAGCGGGTTTGGCTTTTTCTTCTCAGTGATCTAATAAGCGTCCTTGTGTACCTAACCATCCTGGCAAGACAATACCAGGGGGAAATGAAAACAAAGCTTCTAATTGCCTTCAAAGTAGGTTCTAGGGGAAGAGTGCAAGCCCTGCTCTCCGGAAGGGGAGAGATGTGACAGTTTCTGATGCTATAGTAACAGGGAGGCCTGGTGGGGGGCGTGGCTTTAGCCCACCGCCTCTGGGCAAGTGACATAACTGTGGTCCCCTGGGGCTCTCTCTCTGGTCCAGATGCCCTATCTCTGACGGTCTGGCAGGATGGTGGTCACTGGGATTGGGTATTCCAATGCATTGCAGTCATCCGAGAGGAACACCAAATCCTGAAAAAGATGTGCAATAAGTGAGAATATCACTGAATGTGGCCCAGAGACAATGCACAACTCTGGGACTCCTGGTTAGCTTTACAGACTGTTTGGTTCTTTCCCTTTGTATTAAAACTTCCCGTCCCTTACTCTCCCAAGGAGAACTGGCCACATATTCTCATTCCTGTAGAACATGACCTAATACTGCATTATAAATATAAATTTTTTTAAAAAAGGTTTTATTTATTCATGAGACACAGACAGAGAGAGGTAGAGACATAGGCAGAGGGAGAAGCAGGTTCCCTATGGGGAACCCCATGCAGGACTCGAGCCCTAGGATCATGACCTGAGCCAAAGGCAGAGACTCAACCACTGAGCCACTCAGGCACCCCTATAAATATAAATTATACTCTATTATAATTATATCTTCTTCCTGCTTTCCCTCTGCAGACCAAGGGAGAGGGAAATGGGTGGGGGAGGAAATTTATAAGAAATCTTTGATGCATGAGCAAATAAATTAAACTGAATAGCTAATTATTTATCCCGATGACTTACTCTGGGCCATGCCTGGTGCTAGGAATTCTATGTGTGGTCACTCTGCTAGGGCTTTTAGGATCTAGGGACTTACTATAGCCCCCCACCACACACACACATGCTCAGGATATACTTAGTATTATTATTCTTCCAAGGATGGCATGAGGTGGGTATAATTATGTCTCCAGTTCACAAATGAGGGAACAGTGGCTCAGAGAGGTGACCAGTTACTCCCATCAGGTAAGCGGGAAAACATACAAGATCTGAGGTCTGTTTGGAGAGAGAGAGAGAGAGAGAGAGAGAAAGAGAGAGAGAGAGAAAGAGAGAGAACACAGAGGGAGAGGGAGAAGCATACTCCTGGCTGAGCAGGGAGCCCAACGTGGGGCTGGATCTCAGGGATCCTGAGATCACAACCAGAGCGAAAGGCAGATGCTTAACCGACTGAGCCACTGGGTGCCCCATAATGTTTGTCTTACATGGTTAGCATGTGGTCCTGTGTGTTATCCCCACACCAGTATGAGCCATGGAAGGGAAGGCCTTGTCCTGAGTGCCCATCACTTACCAAGGGTGATAATGGTAGGAAGCACCCCAAAACATTCCTCTTCCTCCTCCTCATCTCCCACACCACCCACCCCCTGCCCTCAGCCTTCCTCTTCTAAAAGCCCTGAGCATCTTGGCTGATAACAAGCAGGAAAGGCATTTTCAGGCATGTCACTCACTCTCCTACAAAACGAGTTCATGATGGTGTACAGTTTCCGCACTTTGTCCTTCAAGCCGTCCACCTGAGCCACCTTCCAACACTGGGGTGACGCCACAAAGTCCCGCAGCTTGGCCAGCACACAGTGATTCTGGGAGTGGACAGCAGAGAGGGCGTCATGGGGGAGGTCAGTGGCCGGACAGATGGGAGTTGGGGGCTCCTGCCTCCTTCTGCCCTGGGCTCTCTTTCCACTCCACCCCCACCTCCCCAGACAGGAAGACCCTCTTACATGTATATCCAGGTAGAGCCTGGGCAAGTATCTCACACACGGCTCCTGCAGAAAGAAACATGGGTTTCAGTGACACACACAGGAATGCACCCTCAGCTGGTCACAGAAGGCTCTTTGCCACCCTCCAACAGCCAGACAGGCCCAGGGCCTCCCTTGAGCTGATTCACTTACACGCGTGTACACACACACTCACACATACACCCATATGGATTTGAATACCTGTGCAAAGTCAGAAAACTGAAATACTCTCCCCCAGAATGTTACAGCAGCAGTCACCTCTAGGTGGGAGAATGGCAAGTCATATTTGTTTTCTTCTTTGTCCTTTGTGCATTTTCCAACCTTGTTTTCTATAAAGTACAGTGTCTCCCCCTTATACGTGGGAGATATGATATAGTCCAAGACCCCAGTGGATGCACGAAACCATAAATCATACTGAACCCTATATTTAGTATGTTTGTTCACAAACATACATACAAACCTAGATAAAGTTTAGTTTATCAATTAGGCACAGTAAGAGATTAACAAAACCTACTACTAATAAAATAGAACAGTTATAACAACATACTATCATAAAAGTTATGTGACTGTGATCTCTCTCTCTCAAAACTCTTCCTACATTGTACTCACCCTTCGTGTGACGATCTGAGATGATAAAATGCCCACATGATGAGATGAATGATGTAGGCCTGTGATGTAGGGTTAGGCTACTACTGATCTCACCATATGTCAGGAGGGGGCTCATCTGCTTCACAGCTGCTATGAAATCACGGATATGGGGGGGGGCCTACTATGTATGCCTTTTATAATTAGGAAAAAAGCACACATTATTTGAACTTTAAAAGAAAAGAAAAGGTGTCAGGGTATCATAACCCCACATCTGAGAAGCACTACATTTTGTTTGAAGCGCTTACAAGAAGGTGAAGAGACACTTTTAAATTTTATCAAAACTTTTTTAAGGGGATGAGGGGGACGGAGGAAGAGAGAGAGAGAGAGAGAGAATCCCCACTGAGAGGGGAGCCTGACACGGGGCTCCATCTCATAACCCTGAGATCATGACATGAGCTGAAATCAAGAGTTGGACACTTAACCGACTGAGCCACCCAGGTGCCTTGGATTGGATCAAAGCTTTTAATGAAGTTTAATTCATTCGTTTCTATAAGCAGCCAGGGGGCCTGGGTTCTAGTTCTGAGACGCCCTCTGGACCTGCCCCCCGAGCCTGCGTCTGCCTGTTGAAAGGGCAGTGCTAACAGTGCTAACATTCCTGGGGTGTCCCCTGCCCAGCACTGTGCAGGCTGTGTCTCATTCTCGCCTTTACCCTCAGGACACCCGAAGCGGGCGGTGGGCGCTATACCAGCCTTTTCACATTCGAACATGCTGAGATTCAGGGGCTGGGCAGTGTGCCAGGGTCCTGTCGTGATCAGGGGTGGGCACCATTCTGGGGGTCACCCCTTAGCACACACTCATAATCACCAGGCTCATGAAGAGAATCAACTTAATTCTGTATTCCTCCTTAACTCCGGAGTTCCAGGCTCCTTGGGGAAGTTCTTTTTTTGTTTTAATTTTACATTTTACAACAGATCCTCTGGTTGTTGCTGGCAAGTTCCAAACAAAGGCAAGACATTGTGATGTCCCTGATAGATTTTCTTTGTATTTTAAAAAAGGGGGGGATCCCTGGGTGGCGCAGCAGTTTGGCGCCTGCCTTTGGCCCAGGGCGCGATCCTGGAGACCCGGGATTGAGTCCCACGTCGGGCTCCCGGTGCATGGAGCCTGCTTCTCCCTCTGCCTGTGTCTCTGCCTCTCTCTCTCTCTCTCTCTCTCTCTCTCTCTGTCACTATCATAAATAAATAAAAATAATAAAAAAATAAAAAATAAAAAAAATAAAAAAGGATGCAAGCCATTGTTATCATACTCAGGATGGGAATAAAATGCAAACCCTTGAGTTTAACATTGACCAGAAAAGAAAAACAGTGCTGTTGTTGTTTTTTTTTCTCCTGGTCCAAAGGCAAGTTTTGGAGAACTGGGTCTGCACGGAAGCTCCTGGCCCGCAGAGGGCAGCAGGAGGGGACTCACCGAGGGCTCTGTGGCCTGCAGGTTCTGGAAGTCACCGGTGACCTCCCGGCTCAGGCTCAGCATCCTGGAGTAGCAGGTCGGGGGAGCCGGCCGTGCAGTGGGGGACCCAGCCAGGAGCAGCAGCAGCAGGCAGAGCAACCGGGGCATCATGGTGCAAAGGCAGCCTCACTGCGTCCCGCTGGCCTGGCGGGCGCCCCTTTAAGCAGCAGCTTGGGGGTGGTCCTCCACGCCTCCTCCGTTTCCTGTGGGGCCCAGCCAAGGCCATCAGAGCACACCCACCTGGCCAGGACACTGGATCCTTTCAGACCCGAAGCCCTCCCCCTTTTTGTGAGAGGAAGGGCTGTCTGGGGGTGTGTAGGATACCTGGAAAGGACTGGGGATAGGGGGGCCCTTCCTCTCCCACACTTTGAACAGAAGTTTCTCTCTTGGCAGGGGCTTTCCAGAAATGGTAGGATCAGTTGATGAGGGAGCAGGGGACGAGAGGAAGACAAGGATGGATGAGGGGTGGGCAGTCAGGCTCTGCAGTTAGAATGAGGACTATGGGGTAAAACCAGAGCCAAAGTAGAGGGGAAGGGAAGACACTGGAAGTGATGGACTGAGCACCAGTGATCCAGGACTTGGGGTCACACAGCAGGGTGTCAACACCCACCCACCAATGACCAGCCAGAAGGAGCTTGGGCAGTCGTCTTCCCTTTGAGCAGCTGTGTCTCTGTACCCGGAGATGGGCTCATGCTCCAGCCTG
This sequence comes from Canis lupus dingo, assembly GCF_003254725.2. Lineage (NCBI taxonomy): Eukaryota > Metazoa > Chordata > Mammalia > Carnivora > Canidae > Canis > Canis lupus. The sequence continues at coordinate 70,482,768 of NC_064245.1, forward strand.
TGGCTGGGGGAAGGTGTGGGCACCCCCCAAGCTAGGCCCCCTGCACAGGCCTGGGTACAGAACAGACCCAAGGGAAGGGATGGTTTTCAAAATGCACAGCTCATCTGGTGACTAGGCTCTGCAGGCAGTGCTCCTGTACAGACAAGCAGGTAAAAGATAAGCCCTCTGCTTGGATGCGCAGTGCGGTGCATGGTTGCCCACTTTCGGTGATGCCCTTGGGCAGGTTCCTTGGCTTTTTCCTCTCTCTCGTTATATGTGAAGTGGGGATGATGAGAGCACCTAGCTCAGAGGCCCGTGGTGATGAATAAAAGACACTGAGCTAATGTCACTGTCTGAGCTAATGTCACCGTCTCCATTTCCACAAGTGTCCTTGTGAGGCAGCTGCCACAGAAAACAGGCTCAGAGAGCTCAGAGAGTTCCAGTAACTTGTCCAAGGTCACAAAGCTGGAGGTGAATGGGTTCAGATGGGACTTTGTGCCCTGTCCTCATCCACCCTTCCAAGCCCCTGTGAAGGGCAAGACCCTTGCAGTCAGAGATGAGTTGGGGTCCTTGGGCTGCTCAAGCAAGAGAAGGAGCTGCCAGAGAGAGGCAGGGGCTTACTCAACACTGAGCATCACTGTACACCACTTCTGTGACAGCAATACCAGCTGTTGTCACAAACGCCATGAGCTTGAAGAAAGCCCATCAAGTGAGCGGGGTTGTCCCATCTCCCAGTTGAGGAAGCAGAAGGTCTCGGGGGACATGAAACGGATGGAGGTCACAAGGCTAATGAGGAACATAAATGTGGGCCTGTGTCTGTCTGTCTCCAAGGCCGCTCCGGCTGCGAGGGAGGGTAGAAAGGAGTGTTGTGTCCAGCTCCAGCCTCTCCCTGCCGTGTCTGCCCTGAGAAATCCTATCCTGACCCGGTGCCCGCACATCCCCTGTCCATAAACAGAGTAGCGTCACCCTGGTCCCTTCCAGACCTGATGTTTTATTTATCTAGCTTTCTGGAGTTAAAGCCCTGGACAGGAATCACAGCCATGCCCACCCCCCAGCCCCATGTGGCAGGTGAGACTGTTCTTTCAACACCTTTATCGAGATGACCTGGGGACAGTCTCTCGGGCACCCTCCGGACAGGGCAGGACTATGTGTGCTGGGAGGCGGGCAAGCAGCAAACAGAGAGGTGGTTTTCTTCTGGATGAAGGAGTCTCCTCACTCCCTCCGTGGAGGAGCCTAGGGCGTGGGCCTGCCAGGCGGACAAGCTCACCCGGCCAGGGATGCCAGGTCTGCTTTGAAATGCTCCAGGGCTTCTGGATGGGCTCACCGAAGGAGCTTCAAATTCAGGACAGGGAAGAAAAAACAAGGCTGTGCACCAAAACAAATCCTCGGACCATTCAGATGGAGGGGATGTTGCTGGAAAACAGGAGTTGTCTGTGCGTTTGAAGTCGCGATAAACATGCTGCTGGGAGATCGGGCTTGTCCCCCTCGGGACACTGTGTGTGGTTGTTGCTGGAGCTTCTTGGGCAAAGCAGAGGCTTCCGCTGTGCCTCAAGCTCCAGACTCTGAGCGAACCGGCTGTCATCTCCGTCCCTTACCTCTCCTTTCTCACCTCCTGGCTCAAGGCCCCACAGCTGGCAGGGCAGAGCAGACGCGCAAGGAAGGTTTGGCTGAGATGAGCTGATGGGGGTTCATCCTGTTACTTGGAGCGAGGCGCCAGCCCCGGAGGAACCCACCGAGCGCAGCCGAGTCAGTCCCACCCCGGCTGCCGGAGACCCCCGCCTTGGGTGCGGGCGGCCTGGGGACCCCGCGTGCGTGTTCCGCTTACCACGTCCTTCGCCGATCCCTGCTCTGCAGCCCTGGCCTCAGCACGTCCACCTCTCCTTCCACATCAGACTGCTCCATCTGGAAGGTGAACGTTAAAAATACAAGTGGGAAGGGCGCCTGGGTGGCTCAGAGGTTGAGCATCTGCCTTTGGCTCAGGGAGTGATCCCGGGCTCCTGGGATCGAGTCCTGCATTGGGCTCCCCATGGGGAGCCTGCTTCTCTCTCTGCCTATGTCTCTGCCTCTCTCTGTGTGTCTCTCATGAATAAATAAATAAAATCTTTAAAAAAATACAGGTGGGAATTCCCCTACAAATTAAAGTCTTGTCTTTCTCCAGAGGTTTCTCCCATACCCCTTTTGTGTGTTAGATGGAGCGTGGGCCCCATCTCGGTACCTCGTTATGCCAGGAGAGCTGAACAGCCAGAGCTAATGAGCAGGTGACTCTGAGCAGATTCTAGTCATTTTCTTTGAATGAATTCTTGTTGATTCATTGGACACGTCGTATTTGATGACAGTCAGCAGTGTGCAGGCCTGCGATGGACAGTGGGGATGAAACAGTGAGTGATAGACTTGGAGTTGCTGTCCTTGTGGGTGAGAGGAAAGAGGCAGGGAGTCTCCACAGCACACGGGGTGATGGAGAGACAGTGAACTTCCAGAGGCTCCATCTGCCAGGTGAGGAATGCTGTGGGGCAGTGGGACGGGCGTGGAGGTGGGGGCCGGCGTGGTGCATGAGCGAGAGAGAATTTGGGAGGTCTTGCTCTGCTGGCTTTGAAGACAGAGGAAGAGGCCACGGCCAAGGAATGCAGGAAGCCTCTAGAAGCTGGAAAAGACTAGGAAAAAGATTCTCCCCACATCTCCCAGAAGGGAATGCAGCCCCGCCGAGACCTTGATTTGATTTGATTTTTTTTCAGACCTTGATTTTAGCCTCGTGAGACCCAGAATGGATTTCTGACCTCCAGAACTGTGAGATAGGCAGTGTAGTTTAAAGCCACTTGGTTTGTGGTGATTTGTTACAGCAGCTGTAGGAAATTACCACACTATCTTCCTGGGGTTCAGTAGAATAACAGATTAAGGAACTTGGAACTGACCTCCATCAACCTGCGTGGTGCTTGAGCTTCTTTCTCTACATCCCCACCAAGTGCACATCCAGCCTCTGCTTGCATACCACCCCGGATGGGGAGCTCATTGCCTGCTAGAGCCACTCTCCAGGCTCCGGGCAGCTCTGGCTAATGCAAATTCTTCTCAAGGTAAAGGTGAGTTGTGATGACTCCTTGGTGCTGCCCTCCTTTTCTTAGAACTCTGGTACCTTCTTCCACAGAACAGCCCCAGAGTGATCCCAAGGCCGCCCTCATTCCTCAGTCTGTTCCCAAGCACTCAGTCCTGTCCCTTCAGACAGAGTCAGCTCTCTTTCAGAGCCAACATCCCCGTATCTTGGACCCTTTTCCATGAAAGTGGCTTCAAGAGCTTTTCTCACAATTGCATCATGATTAATGTCTCGCTGCCTAGAGTCCTTTCCCCTCACAGGAGCAGAAATCCACTCTTGTCAGCCCCGCTTTCAAATTCTTCCCTGGCTCCCTGAGGCCTGGAACGCAGTCTGAGGTATCCAGCCATCCTTTCCTGCCAGTCCTTTCCTGGTGATGATGGTGATGGTGATGATGATAGCTAGCTCTGGACCTGCTGCCTTGCTCCGAGGCCAGGGCAAGTGTTAATGCGCTTATTCTATTTTCATCACTTGAGGGCACCAAGGCTCAGAGAGGTTAAGTGACTTGCTCCAAATCACACAGTATTAACTTTCACTAGGGCTTATTGTCACCATAACCAGGGCACTTTACCTTTCAAATATGCCATTCCCTCTTCTTGGGGCACCTTTCCCTCACCTAGTTTTCCTGGTTTGCTGCTTGTCACCCTTCCAGACAGAGCTGAAATATCGCTTTCTTCGGGAAGCCTGCCTTGACCCACAGAGGCTGGAGTGGGTCCTTGATGCCTGCACGGGCTCCCACAGGCCCCGCACTGTCCTCTGCTCTGCCACATGGCATTGTGCACTCTGGCTGCCCGCTGTTTGTTTACCCATCCCCCATGTGCAAAGCAAGTGTCCCCTCTGCGTCCATGACCAGAGCATGGAGTTCGGGGCCAACACAGAGCACATGTTCAGTAAACATCTTCCTCTGAGTGGCGTTGACCACCCTAGTATTCACCCTGGTGGGTGACAATGTGTTTCGCACTATCTGGGACCCAGACTGGAACGCAATCCTTCTTGGGAGGTGTGGTCAGAAAGTAGTCCACCTTGTTTTGGGTCCCTCTTGTGTCAGTTAGGACTGTGGGTTGGAAGTTACAGAAGACACAGCTTGAGATGCCAAAGGCTGAGTTTCTGGAAAGTGCAGAGGTAGTGTGGTGTTCAGGCATGGTTTGATCTAGGAACTCAAAGGAGTCACTAAGAAATCATCTTTTTCTGTTTCCCTATTCTGTACAGTGATGGTCTTTTGAAGTGTCAACTCTTTTAGGCTACAGTCCCCAGTTATTCAGTCCAACACAAATCCAGGTGTTACTGTGAAGTTATTTGTAGACGTGTTTAAAGTCCATTGTCAGTGGACTTTAAGGAAGGGAGACTATCCTAGGTATTCTGGGTGGGTCTGACTCAATCAGTTGGAAGATATTAAGAACAGAACTGATGAAGAAGAACTTTCCTGGAGAAGAAGAGATTTTGCCTGTGGACCAGCTTCAGCTTATCCTGTCTGTTCTACTTTGCCTTTCCTGACAGCCTGCCCTACTATTTTGGGCTTTCTTGTCTGGCCTCCACAACTGTGTCAGCCAATTCCTTATAGCAAATCCCTTACTATGTCTTTGTTTCTGGTTCTGCTTCTTGGGTTAAACCTGCACTGACACACATACCATCAGCTCCATCCTCAGGCCAGGTCCCCATGTGGTCACAAACTGGCTGCCAACAGAGTCTAGGACACATGCTATGTGATCCCTGTGCAGAGATGTAAGGTCTCCCTTGTGACCACTAAAGAAAGTCCCGAGCTTTGTGCTGGTAGCAAATCCTGTCCTTGTTTGTCTTGTGACTTAGCACTTTCATTGTCTGGGACTTCTTTTTAGCATTTCTAGAGAACTTTTAATCTTTTCCTTCTCACTGTTCAGACTGGCATACTCCAATAACTGATACAGGTAACCACGGAAATACTCTTCGTTCCTGGCCCATGGGGTTATGGGAAATTCCTGAGCAGACTTGCTGTTTTCCTGACCCCCTGTTACCTGGCTCCAACACCTTTCCTGAATGTTCCCTATGTTCCTGTCCTGTGCCTGCCCATGATGGCAGCCAAAGTTGAAATGGCCATGGCCAGTTTCAAATCTCTGTTGTCTAATGTCCAGCCAGTAGCTGACTTTGGCGGCCATAGATAGAGCCCGGGGGCAGCTTCCGTTCTGCATAAAGCAGAGTCTCAGAGGTTAATGTCAGAGGCTGGTGTTGGAGGCCATTTCTCTGACAAAGGGGCCACCTCTGTGTCTCAGCACTCCTGGTTGTGCTCTGAGGTCAGAAGCCGGAGTCACGGGTGCCTGAGCTGCCTAGACCCAGGGTGACAGCCAGGAGGTATTTAAGTTGAGGGTAGGCTGAACAACCAGCCAGAATGTTGCCTCCAGTATTTGTTGACATCAGTGTTCCTTTGATTAAAAGCAACACATCTCCCCCTGTTTAGGTGATGTATTTTTGAGTGTGTTACTTGCGCTCTTGGCAAACCCAAGAGGAAAGTTGGCCCGCGTGGTCCAGAGTGGAGGAATGAAGACAAACACCAAGGCTGGACTTTGCTTTCAGGCAGTGATTATAAAAAGAATCCCATGTTTTAGAATACAGACCCCTTTCTAAGCCTCCAAAACATGGATTCAAATTTTAATGGGATACAGTGTACCGGACAGGTTCTCCCACTTTCCCTGGTCTTGTTTACACAGAAAGGACTCAGAACAAGTCTTTCAAGAAGAATCCCAGTTGGCTTAGCTGAAAGAGCACAGGCTTTGGAGTAATACAGACTTTAAATCTCACTTCTGCTATGATGTGAACAAATGTTATTATGTGTGCAAATCTTGTCATACCTCATCTGCCTCTGGCGCGTGGGATTTACATTTACTGCCGAGTGTTCATGGAGATGAAATAAGCACGAAGCGGCTGGGGTGACTGTAGCAGCCTTGGTATATCTTTCTTTTCATTTTATTTTTTCCGCTTATACACCCGGCTTTTTAAGTCCATCTTGGGCCAGTTCTTACCTCCCTGCTATGGTGCTGGTAATGGGTATGAGGGGCAGGGTGGACCAGTCTGTTCCCTGGGATTAATAGATGGGAACAGAGAGAAAGCTGCTCTCTCATTCCACTGAAGTTCCCACTGTCTCTGCTGGAGAAGCAGGCATGGCCAGAATGTGCATGAGCAGAGCTAGGAGGTGGGCCGATGAAGAGTCTAGATGGAGCTGCGTTTCTGATTGCAGTCCCAGAGACAGAGCCTGGCAGTTCCTCTGTGGACTCTCTAAGCTGCCTGGGCTCATTTAAGGCTACTGACCTGGTATTGGGTTTCCCTAGAGCTGTTTCAGTGAGCTTCCTTCTCTCTTTTGCAGATGAGAGTCCTGACTAATACAGTCTCCAACAGAGTGCCTAGCACAGAGCAGATGCTCACGATCATTGCTTCCTCTTCGGTGACTCATTCCTTAATAGCAGTCATTAGTGCTGGTGGCCAAATACATCCAGGCTCCTGACTCCTGGCTCCATGCTGGGATTGAGCTTCCCATCCCCTTCAAGTTACGCATGGCTATGTGAGCTATTTTGTGCATCAATACATAAGAGGACACGATGGGCCTTCCTTGTGGGCAGAAGCTTTAAGAGCCATGCTGTGCCACGCTCTCTTCCTCTCTTCCATGGGATCACCTGAGTCAGATGGTGGCAGCCAGCCTCGCCCTGAGGTGGAGAAGACCTGGGGCGACATCCTAGTCCACCATTGTGTGGTCTACAATGACCTCCAATGACCCTTGGGAGCCCTCCCTTAGAGCGTGGGTGGAGCCTGTGCTTAGGACAAGGCATCACTCCTGTGGTCAGGCAGGTTCATGGCAGAACAGGTTTTGCAGGTGTCCTGGAGATTAGTAACCAGCGGACTTTGGGTTCATCAAAAGGGAGATTACCCAGGTGGGTCTGATCCAATCACACAAACCCTTTAAAAGCAGAGAGTTTTCTCTGGTTGGGGACAGAAGGGGAAGTCAAAGAGATTCCAAGTGTTGAAAGGATTTGACCTGAAGGATTTGCTGGTGTGAAGGCAGAGGGAGCAAGGAGAGAAGGGATGCAGTGGCCTTCGGGAGCCCATGGTGGTTCCAATTGGCAGCCAGCAGAGAATGGGAACTGCAGACCTACAGCCATAAGGAACTGGGTCCTGTCTCTGAAGGAGGCTGGGAATGGATTTGTCCCCAGAGCCCCAGGATAGGAGTCCCGGTCTGTGAGTCCAGCCAGGAGAACCCAGCTGATTTCACCCAAACATCTGCCCTCTGGAGCTGTGAGCTAATAAGTGGATGTTGTTTTAAGCCTTTGAGTTGTGTGAATCCATTCCACAGCAATAGGAAATGATTTCATTAAGCCATACATTATTATTTGAGGTCATTCATTGAGGATTATAATTTTTCACTTAATAATGCACAGGTAATATTCCCCATGCCACCTTACAATGGTTTGTTTGTCAACGTCTTTGTCAGACTCAGGCTTCCTGGTGGCAGGAGCTCAGCTGGTCCTCTCTGTATTCCCCAGGCAGAGAGCATAGGATGAGCAGGTGGCTTGGAGAAGAAGTGAAGGTGACACTTGGCAAAATCACGAAACTGATGCAACTCCTCCACCAGCTACGTCATCCTATCATACCTGGTGTGGGGACCAGGGAGTGAGTAACAGCAGGCAGAGATGCAGAGTGTGCTGAGTGTCTGATGCTGTGTTAGAGCACTGAGCATGCTCACCAAGGCGATCCTCCTAAAAATCCTGCGACGTAGGTTCTGGAATCATCACATCCCTATATCACCAATGGGACACTAGCAGGCAAGAAGTTAAGTAGCTTGCTCATGTTCACACAATTGATTAATAGTGGAGCCTGGGTTCAAACCAGACAGGTTGGTTCAAATCTGTGTTTCTAACCCCCGCACTGTGCTGCCACCTAAGAGAAGGCCCTTAATAAACCTTAATAAATATTTACTGAGGGACAGATAAAACATGAGAAGGAAGAAAATGATTTACTGAGATGCCAACAAGCTGTGTGACATAAGACAGCTCCTTAGCCTACATTGGGGACTTAATGTCCTTCAAAAATAAGGAATGACTTCATTTACAGTAAAGTTTTGGATCTCCCCCCCCCCCCATTCTAAATGTGGAGATTCATTGCTTGTAAGGGGCCAGTCATGGGAATACTGAGTCCTCCCTGCCTGGGGTGGTACGAATCTGCTGGCTGCAGCCACAGGTCAGGCTCCCATCCCCCGCCTTACACGGCGCTTGACCCCAGGGGCTCTCAGTGTCTTCCAGCCCCTCAAAGAGTGACAGTCACTGGGGGTTATTCTGTATGTTAGTAAATTGAACACCAATAAAAAATAAATAAATAAATAAATTTAAAAAAAAAAAAAGAGTGACAGTCATGAGGATTCAGGCAGAATGGGGGATGTTCACTCAAGAGGAATCTCCCTTCCCAGACCCCCTCTCCAGAGCACCTGAGAAATCCCCTGCTGCTAGCAGATAGCATGTTGTATTAGAGTTCATGTCCAGAGGCCCAGATTTTCCTCCCCGGTTTTGTGTATAAGACACGGAATAATTCACTAACGCATTTGTTTTGAACAAGTGAACAGAATCGACGTAGCTGTACAGGTAACTGGTTGTGTCAGTGTAACACATATACAACCAGACTTCTTTCAAATTGAGAACCTGGGGATCCCTACCTGGTTACAGCCCCTGATCTACGGAAAATCTATGCCTCGGTTTCTATCTTTAAAAGATTCCTTTTATAACGAAAGAGGATCCATTTCTTGTGCAATGTGGTGAGCATTTCTAGAGCTCTGTTCTATTCCCCCGTACCTGTGAAAAACAATTGTTATTGTGGCAAAGTTTATATAAGATAAAATTGTTTACCATTTTAACCATGTTTAAGTGAGCAGATCAGTGGCATTAAGCGCTTTCTCTCTGTGGTACAACCATCACCACTGTCCACCTCCAGACTTTGGCATCTTCCCGGACTCAGCCTCGTGCCCCTTGTACATGGAGCCCCCACGTGGCCCTCCTCTCAGCTCCCGTAACCCACCATCCTACTTTCTCTTAGAGGCCCAGCTGGGTTTAGAGGTTCAAACTCAAGTCTCATGCACTAGATCTGGGGGCCCAGAGTGTTTCTGGCTCTTGCAGGGGGCCCTGGGCGCAGTGAGGCTCTCACTCTCCACCTGCCTGACTCGACCTCTCCGTCTCCTCGCCTGTGAAGGCAGACAGCTCCGGTGGTCCCCAGGGCTGAGAGAGGATTCAGGGGTCCCTTAGGCAGGGCCCTTAGCCCGGTGCAGAGTAAGCAGTGTGGGCTGGCTGCTGTTATTTATGTGATTCCCAGCTCCAGGACACAGTGGGCACTGAGCACAGGCCCAGGGGCTGTGGGCCGCCCGTCCCCACCCCAGGAACCGGCCCAGGGCGTGGTGGGCCTGCGGAGGGACAGGGAGGGCTGGTGGGCTGAACGAAGACATGATGCCCTTTGTTGCAACCCCCCCGTCCCCCGCCCCGGCCCTGGACATGGAAGCCACTCAGAGCCGCGTGGCCCACCACAGCCACCAGCCAGCATCCCCAGCCTGGCCTCACCGCGACACCCCCCGGCCTTCCAGCTCGTGCGGCTTCCAGCTTGTGAAGTCAGGGCTTCCTCCCTTGGGAAGCACTCGGAGTGCCTTGGCCTCTCTCCCTTCAGGAAGCCTGGAAGCCAACACACACCCGGGGCAGGAAGCAGGGGGAGAAGAACTTTACCCCCCGGGCGGAAAGCATTTCAGAATCTGGCTCAGCCGCCTGCCTGCTCGCTGGCACAGGGAACCCTGTCAAGTGTGCCTTCCCACTTTTTTTTTTTCCTCTTTGGTTTGAATAGTTCCCTTCTTCCTTCACGGGGAGGCCCCTGTTTCTGAGAGCGGGCCTTGCTCAAGGTATCTAGCCCAAGCAAGGTAAGAGGGGGGACACGGCTCTGGAGCATTCGTGGCTGCCTTTCCCTTGATGGCCCTCCTGAGAGATGAGCCCCCAGTCCCCGTCTACACTCAGGGCTCTGAGACTCAAAGTCCGGTGCTGGCCACCAATGGGCTGGTCACGAATCCTGAGTCTTCTGAAGCCCAGAACTGATGCTCTTTATGGTGTGGGATGTCTGTCCATCGTCTTCACTCGCGGGGTCACGTTTACTTATCACCAACTTTTTTTTTTTTTAAGATTTTGTTTATTTATTCATGAGAGAGAGAGAGAGAGAGGCAGAGACACAGACAGAGGGAGAAGCAGACTCTCTGCAGGGAGCCCGATGTGGGACTCGATCCCAGGACCCCAGGATCACGCTCTGAGCCGAAAGCAGATGTTCTACCACTGAGCCGCCCCGGCATCCCATCACCGACTTTCCAAAGACATGGGGTGTTTTGTGAATTGAGCGAAAGTTACCATGCCACAGGGGATGCAGGGCTATTAAATATATTATCAAATTATGCCATTGAAATGTTTCAGATTGAAGAGGGAAAAAGGCAAGAAAGCGGATTGGAGAATATGCTTCCAGATAGGTCGCCGAGAATTCACGCTGTGACATAGACCTTCCTAATTCCATTCCAACTAGATGGGGAGTTAGACTCTTATTCTGTAGCAACTGTGTCTGTACAAATACAGAATCAGTCTTTTGAAAAATAAGCCAGAAAGTGTATGGAAATTATTGGTCTTAGGGAGCACACTATAATAAAAGCCTCTTTTTTAAAAAAAATATTTATTTATTTATTTATTTATTTATTTATTTATTTGAGAGAGAGCATGAGCGAGGAGAGGGAGAAGCAGACTCTGCTGAGCAGAGAGCCTGATCTGGAGCTCAATCCCAGGGCCCCAGGATCATGACCTGAGCTGATGCTTCACCATCTGAGCCACGTAGGCACCCCTAATAATATCCTCTTAGATGTGGGTATCAAATGTTTAGAAAACACTCATCCCAAAGTTGTCATTTTTTCTCTGGTGCACAGGCTTTTGGGATGCTGTTCCTTGCCTGGAAAACCCTTCCCTGCTCCCAGCCCTACTGCAATCAGGCTCAGACTACCGGGCATCTGAATAGTCCATTTCCCAACAAAGCATTTTCTGGTTCAAGCAAGATGAGCCGCCTGCTGTGTCCTCCCCTAGATCCCTGCGCTTCGCTGTCCTAGCACAAGTCACAGACCTTTGCTTATTTACTGTTCTGCCCTGCATGCCACCTTCACTTCACTTCACTGCTCACAGCTGGGATCTGAGCACCCGACACAGGGATTAACACCAGAAATATTCTTTGTGCTCTTTTCCTCCTAAATATCTGAAGAAGGAAGAGCAGAACAAACAAGTGTTATCAAGTACCATTCTTCTACAGGGCTTCTTACATGGCTCTCTCATTTCCATTACTGATGCCACGATGCTCTTACCTGATGCCGTGTAAAACTTGATCATCACACTTGAAAACAACTTTGTGTTCATGTGTCAGATCTTTTATAGAGTAATCTGCACATTTTCCTTCTTGACACATCATTCAAAAATGAGCAAAATAAAGCTGTTCTCACATCCTCACACTCATTTGGTTGATTCTTAAGTTGGTCTCAGCCCTTGACCTAATTGTCAGGTAGGCTGGAGGGGAATTCTGGGGTCTCATCTGGGACCCCTGGCTCTAGACGCATTTTGCAGCCTCATCACAGAAGTCTTATGGTAAGCTTGGTAGCAAGAGGCATAGTGAATGTTTTCTCCTGCTGGTGTCTGCTTTCTCCTCATTGGCCATCACTGGCTCCCCTCCACTGATGCTAAACATGCATTTTTGTGGTTAGATATGAATTTGGTTACAGAATCCAAGGTCCAGTTCCACAGATGTCTCAAAACTTCTGCCTCCATTTACAGATGCCACTGGGGAGACATCTTAGTGCATAGCTGAGCACTCGGAATTTGGGCCTCGACAGCTTTGGCTTGAACATTCACCAGCTATGGGATTTCAGAATCCCTCTTGATTTGATTTGCAGGAGCCGGCAATGCCTACTTCATGGTAGGTCTCCATCCATGTTCAACAAAGAAGTGACTGGATGCACCAGTTCTGGAGCCTTACTGTTCACATGTTAAAGAAGGAGAAATGTCTCTATAGGATGGTTAAAATAATTGAATGAATGTTTGTGACAAGCTTTTTGTAATACTTGGCACATGGTAATTGGTCAGTGAATGGAAAAATGGTGACTAATGTCCTCAGTCGCTCATCAGGACCAAAGCAGTGACAGCAGGTCATGCAGAGGGGGAAAGGGGGCTGATGCTTTCTGTGTCCATGTCCTCAGGGCTGCAGGCAGGTAGAGAAGGAAGTCTGCACTTTGTCAGGGTTGGAGAGTGCATTTCCAGATGGGAGATGGCTGAGCTGGGCTTAGCGGCTGGGTAGAGGTCCTGGTTGGTTTGCATGCAACCCTCTCTAGAGCGACCCAGCTGTGATCTGAAACTGGCCGCCCCTACACAGAGGGCAGGGAGAGGTGAAAGATTGAGGCAGGCCACTTCAGGTTGACAGGTGACAGTTTTAATAAGCAAGGGAACTTCCATACAAGGCTTGTCTTGGGCAGCTGCAAGATGAATGGATCCCGCACCCATCCATTACATCTTAAATTTATATAGAGAGAGGCCTGAACTAGGTTCAGTCCTGTATACCGTGCAGGTGTTCTCAACACTACATCATCAAGCTATGTCCTCGGAGCAGCCTCTCGGAGCAGAGCAGGGAAGGCAAGAGGAATTCATAGGGATCAACTTTCAGCTCAGTGTTCACTTTTCTAGATGACCTTCCCCACAGTGCCCTAGTCAGGGAAGAGACTTAGACTCATAGTGACTGAGCTAAGGAACTTTGAGAATATTTGTATTCAAAGTGTACAGAATTACAGTGTATTTGCATCAGCAACACAAATTAATTGTAAAGATTTTAAAAAATGATTCTTCATGGATGTTTTCAAAAGTTACTTTCTCCTATAATATTCAATACTATTAAAAGTAAAAGGAAGAATGCACATTAAATGGAAGAAGAAAAATATATTTTTTAAAAATTTAATTTATTTATTCATAAGAGACACACAGAAAGAGGCAGAGACATAGGCAGAGGGGGAAGCAGGCTTCCTGTGGGACTTGATTCTGAGACTCTGGGATCACACCCTGAGCTGAAGACAGATGCTCAACCACTGAGCCACCCAGGTGTCCCAAGAATAAGAATTGTAAATAAAAATGTTGTCAATCAAAATTGATTTATTCCTTTGAAAATGTAATGGAATCTCATTGAGTATTTTTATTTTTTTAAATTATTTTTTTATTGGAGTTCAATTTGCCAACATATAGCATAACACCCAGTGCTCATCCCATCAAGTGCCCCCCTCAGTGCGTGTCACCCAGTCACCCCAACCCCCTGCCCACCTCCCCTTCCACTACCCTTTGTTCATTTTCCAGTTAGGTGTCTCTCATGTTCTGTCAAAACCTTTGGAGAATCAAGGGTTCAATGTCCATCTAGTTGCCAATATAAAGAATTTGTATCATCCTTCAAACAATTACATCTAGACTTATCATATCCAGATATAAGCATTAAGATGAATTTTAATAATGGAAAATGTTTCCAAACCATCCATGTAATTGTTGCCAGTACCAGGCCTGTTCATGAGTGCCTCTAGATCTACTTATTGGAACCAAAAGGAAGCAAGACCGGGATGGATACGCCACACTGGAGGAAAACACTGCTTTGTATACAAGAATCTATAGCACTCATGCACTCCAGAGCAGAGAGTCTGCACGTTAACTCATTTGTCTTTCCTTGAAACTAAATCCTTAGGCTGCTCAGATCCTCCTCATACTTCAAAGCAGTGTCTGTCTCTAAAATTGGCAGCAAAACTTACAAATCTTGGAAGCATTTGGGTGCAGCCACACTTTGTTTTTAGGAGATCGTGCCAGAGATGCCGAGAAGCATTCCCAGGTTCCTGAACTGTGTTTAGGACTGTGGGACGTGCTGTGCCAGGCCCCCAGGGACAGAGGCCCCCCACGAGTTCTTTCACACACTGAGAGTGTGTTTATGATTTGCAGGCCCTCTGAAGAGTGGGTGGAGGGGGGCAGCACAGGAGCCCCTCTTGCCTTGGCCAAAGGGGATACATTCTTTTCTATTAGATTCTGATTGAGGGTAGTCGTTGCATTCTTGGATCAGTGTATTTCAGCTTCACTGGGTGATAAGGGGGGTTTCAGTTCTTTTTTTTTTTTTATAAATTTATTTTTTATTGGTGTTCAATTGCCAACATATAGTTCAGTTCTTTATAGTACTCATCACTTCCTGAAATATTTTTTCAAAAACAAAACAAAAAAAAAAGACTACTGCTCACCTTCTCCTTTAGAATGTAAACTCTAAGAAGGGAGATTATTTTCTGTTTTCTTCCCTGCCTTGGGCACCCCATAGTTAAGAACTTAAAAAACATATAGTGAATGTCTACAAAATAAACCAAGGTATCTTGATGGTTCACCAGATGCCAAGGTGTCACCGCTACTCAGGAAGCCACACAAAGCCTAGTGTAGCACGGAACATGAGCAAGGAAAGCTGAAAGAGACTCCAATCCCACTTTGCCTGCCTTTCATTCATTCACTCACTCAGCTCATGAGCTAGCTCCTCATGAAACAGAGCCTCCCTCTCCACTGACTGGAGGGACTTCTATTTCCAGCAGGTGATTCAGAGGTGCCCAGGTGCTGGGCAGCTGGTGTTCCCAGACAAATGTAAGATCTGGCACCTAAATCCAGTTAGGTGCTGAAAGGGTCAAATTATCCTCATTTTGGAAGAGTTGCCATTTTGTCTGTCCTGCACACAAAAGAGCAATGGAGGTCAGGGTCCCTTCGCTGGAGGGTAGCCGCAGTCTGGGTACCCAGCAGAGGAACCTGACTCAACACAACTCTCTGAGGATGTCCCCTTCTTACTGACCTCGGCCTTATGAGTTTCTGTTTCCCCCAATAAAGTCTGTTCCTTCACCCACATCATGAAACTTTGTGGAACTTGCCTTAGACCTGGATACACAACCTCCAGGATTTACTTGGTAGTCTATCATCACCTCCCCCACCCCATCTTCTCTACTGTCTTGAGGATTTAAGAAAATGCTCTAGAAGAACTTAGGCTAATGGGGGAGGTCAAGTATGTAAAA
The DNA here is from genome assembly GCF_003254725.2 of Canis lupus dingo. Lineage (NCBI taxonomy): Eukaryota > Metazoa > Chordata > Mammalia > Carnivora > Canidae > Canis > Canis lupus. The sequence goes on from NC_064245.1 coordinate 70,497,938, forward strand.
CTACACATTCTTGACAGCATGATAAATTCTGTAATATGGAGGTGAACACAGTTTGGAAGGAAGCATGGAATTTGAGCTAAGGACTTACTCTGTCCAGGTCAATCTAAGAGGGCTTCACCAAGGAGGTGATACCTGAGTGTTCCAACCTGGACACCTTCTCCTCCTTAGTTCACTCCCTTATTCCCCTATGAAGGTTGTTTGGGGTTACCTCTCCAATAAAACACTGTATTCACATCCTCTTTTCAGGATTTCTCCTGGGGGAACTGGCCCAAGACTTATTATTTCTTGAAAACCAAATTGATCTCATGGCCAACAGATTGCTATCATCCAGAGCTGTGCTCCAGAAATCAGTCTGGAGAACACCAGGGGGTATGACCTCTACAGTCTTTCCTGCTGTAACACTCCTTACTCTGCAAGGCAGGTGGGACCGGGCCATGCTAAGGGTCTGGGCTTTTAAATAAAGTACAAGTTCAGATTCCACATCCTACTAGCTGTGTGACCTTGGTTGATATATTCGTCTCCTGTGGCTGCCATAAAAGTACCACAACCTCGTATGAAACTTATTTTCTCGTAGTTCTGGATGCCAGACATGAGTCCAAAATTAAAATGTCAGCGGAGTTGGCTCCTTTTGGAGGTTTCTGAGGGCAAACCTGTTGCATGATTCCCCCCTGGCTTCTGGTGGCTGCTGGCAATCCTTGACATTCTCTCGCTTGTAGATGCATCACTCCAATCTCTGTCTCCACATGCCTTCTCCCTGTGTGTCTCTGCCTCTAAATTTCTGCCTTATGAGAACAGTCATTGGATTAGGCTTCCACCCAGTACAAACTTAATTTAACTTAATTACAACTACAAAGACCCTATTTCCAAATAAGATTATGTTAACAGGTTCTAGGTCCTAGGACTTGAATACATCTTTTGGAGTGCACAATTCAATCTTTTATAGGCAGTTTGGCTAACCTCTTTGGATTCCCTTTCCTGTTTGCTAAAATAGGGATGAAAATAGGCCATTAATAGGAATGAATGCTAAAATATGTGTCAAATGCTTAGCCCAGATCCTGGCACACAGTAAGCACGTGGTCAATGGTGGTTGGGATTACTGGTGAGTGAAGGCTATTAGCCAGAACCTCCAGGGCCCTATGTCTACCAGATGGCCCCAGATCTTTCTAAAGCTTTGCAGTAAATGAGCTGTCATGTCAGCCGCTGTCACACAGATGTGTGGCTCACATGGGTCAGCACTGTCACCAACAATGATGGAAAAGCTGAGGGATTCCATTCTCTGATTTGAGAAATGGGCCCCAGAAGGGAAGACGACCTGGAGCTCATTCTCATATATTCCCAGAGGCTTAGCTGAGGATCTTGTGGAGAGAAAAAGGCATAGAACAGGATTCAAAGAAGTTAGGGTTTGAATCTCCATGCAGCCATTTACTGGTTTTGTGCACTTGAGCCCTCTGGTTCCTTTTCTTCCCAGACCTGCCATAAGTCGTCCATTTTATTATCCTGGTGCAGCCAGTACCTGATATATCCCTCCTCTTACTCTTTTCAAAAACAGTGCCTTCTCAGATCAATTAAGAAGAAGAAAAGAAAAGATGTTATTTTATCTTCATTTATTTCTTCTGCAATCTTCTTCCTTTCTTTATGTAGATCTGAGTTCCTGACCAACAACATTTCCTTTCTCCCTGAAGACCTTCTTCTAGCATATTTTGTAGGGCAGGTCTGTGGGCAATGAATTTCCTCAGTTTTTGTTTGGGAAAGCCTGCTTCCTTCACTTCTGAGGGATGATCTTGCCATGGTTGGTGGAGGTAGGAAGAGTAGAAAAGCATGAACAAATTGGAGGTCATTACTGGAATCATCTACCTACTTAAACCCTGATGGCCTGTGCCTTGCTCATCATAAGACTGGGGGCCCTGCATTGTGGCTGCCCTGCAACTGGACATGTGTCATAGTGTGCTTGCCCATTATCTTTTGAATGGCTTTTTTTTTTTTGTTTTGGGGAAGGAAATCTCCACTTTATGAGTTGTGCTTATGTCTCCAATGGAAAAACAGAACTCAATTTCCCAGGTCCCCTTGCAGGTAGGACGGAAGCATTTAACCTAGACCCCACCAATTGGGAGCAACTAAAGGAGATTTGGCTTCAGAAGAAAGAAATTGGTGCCAGTAGTTGTACCTGCTGCTCAGCATCTCCACTGTTGATGCCTGGAAGCAATGGGATCACGTGTGCAGCCTGTTCAATGGCGTGTTATGATCATAGTTCCTGGCTGAATCATGTCCTGTTCCATTCTCTGGGCATCCCAGGGATTGGGTAAGCTAATGAGTGTCTGTTAATACTCTCCTTTAATGCTTATTGGACTGAGGGTTCATTCTGCTCTTTTTGACAAAGAATCCTGTGAGTTTGTTCATAAGTATAGCTTTCTCACCTGTGACAAATACCCTTCCTGCCTATTTCAAAAGTTTGTATAATTATAACAATATATGCTAAAGCCACCAGAAAGCAGTTAGGTACAAAAACCACAGGGACCATGGTTGTTTTATTCTCCATGGAATGCCTAGCACTTAGCATAGCACCTGGAATGTAGTAGATGCTCCATGAATATTGGCTGAAAAAAATGCTATAATCATCACAACTCACACTGGTAATCATCATCCTAAACACCCCACTCCTTCTCCATACAGCAGGCCCCTTATGGTTCTGATTATGTGAATTGGGCCCAGGTGTCTCCAAAGTCAGAAAATAAACTCCACAATTGTAGGCCAGACTAGAAGACGTGATGTTTCTTGATGAGTAATCAAGTGGACCTGAGTGAGTAAGATCAGGTTCTACTGGCAACCATCCACTTATGGATAGAAGGAGCTGAAGCTTGCTGCTGGTATTTTGAGGCAAAGTCTTGTGAAATTCCAGTTGACAGTCACAGAAATACTGTTTTATAATTATATATTAAATACCAAGGCCAGGATGGCATTTTAAATTACGCACTAGAAATGTCTAGCAAGAGTTTGAATGTATCCTGTTGAAATTGGTATTTCAATGGATTACAGCAGAGTGACCCAGTTGTGGGGGCTATCCTGTGCTTGCAGGTTCCTTGGCAGCAACCTTGGTCTCTCCTCACTAGAAGTCAATAATGTTGCTTCCCCAACTCACTCAGGACAATCAAAAATGTCTCCAGATATTGACAAATGTCCCATGGTGGGAGATCACCCCTGTTGAGAACTGCCAGGCTAGAACAATACTTCTGACACTACCAAACCAGCAGCATTTGTATGTATTGTGCCTTGGTAGGCAGCAGGCACTCTGCTAGGTGTTTGGATTTGGAGTTCACACTAATGTCATAAGATAGGAAAAGCCATCCCCATATGACAAATGAAGAACTAAAAGGAAATGACTCATTCAAGCTGAATGACTGAATTATGAATGAGTGGTCCAACAGCCAGAGATAGGTCTTCTCCTTCCCAGCTGGAGCTCTGACCCTGCCAAAAGCCCAGGCTCATTGGACTGAGGATGCTCTGAGGACTCTGAGAATGAGATATTCAGGTGAACTTCACCCAAAGCAAACCAAGAACTCCTGGCTGTGTTAAAGTTGGGGAACATAAGGATGGTTCTTTTCTCGAGACCAGGTCTGGGGGAGACTCTGAAGACACAAAGCTGAAAATGTCTTCTTGTTTCAGACTGTTTCAACTTCCGCTCAGTCGCAGCACTGCTTTTATTTACCATGGCTCTGTTTCTTCATTGGTTCGTGAGGGTTGGCATGGGGACTACTTATTCCTTTCCATACCTGCTAGTGCTAGACATGTAATAAGCTCATGTTTGTTGAGTGAATGAATGCATAACCAAAAGGAGCAGCACAGATGGTGAGGGAGAAGAGTGTATGTGGCATCTCTTTGATCTCTTTTATTTTTTTGAATTTTTTATTTTTTAAAAAAGATCTTATTTATTTATTTATGAGAGACACACAGAGAGAGGCAGAGACATAGGCAGAAGGAGAAGCAGGCTCCCTATGGTGAGTCCGATGCAGGACTTGATCGCAGGACCTCAAGATCACGCCCTGAGCCGAAGGCAAATGCTCAGTCACTGAGCTACCCAGGCATCCCCTCTTTGACCCCTTTGAGAACATGCCCTCCCCATCCTTTGTCTGGGGGACACGTGGCTAGGCAATGCCAGTCACTGCTGGGTTTCCAAGTGATCCTCAGTTCTGAGAAACAACATAACAGAATTCTAGTATTGGAAGAATACTTAGACATGATCTCATCCATATTCTATGTGGTTTGTGAATCATCCTGTAGCATTTCTGACATGCCCATTAAACCCATTCCCTGGTTCATTTGTTCATTCATGGTTTTTTTTTTTTTTTTCTGTTTTCAGGGATGTCTGTTATATGCCTATGTTGTTTGGGATGTCAGGAATGATGATGATAATGACAGTGATGACCCTGACATTCCTCCTGTCTGTATTAGTTAAGTAATGGGGCTGAACCAAAAGAAACCCTCAAATTAGTGTAACTATGATAGTGTACTATCTCTTAATCATCCAGAAGTAGGCAGGCCATCCAAGTCCAGTAAGGCATTCTGCTGCATCAGGATACCAGGGAAGCAGGCTCCTTCTGTTTGCTCTCTTACTTCCTAGGGTGTGGTCCTCTCTGGCAGGGCTGAAGCTAGCTCAGACTACCCTGTTAGCATCACAGCCTACAAGAGGGGGAGGGAAGAGTGCAGTGGTTTTACACATCACTTCTCACATCCTATTGGCTAGAACTCAGTTACATGGCCACTCCTACCTGCAAAGGAAGCTGGGAGATGTAGTCTCTAGCCTGGTAGCCACGTGCTCAACTAAATCTGGCTTTGTGTGTCATATTTTTCAAAAAAGAAGAGACAAATGGTTACCAAAGATCAAGTCATGGTCTTTGTCATATAGCCCAACTCCCTCATTTTTTTCAGTTTACCCATAAGGAAACTGAGGCCCAGGGAGGGGAAACAGCTTATATGAGATTCCATAGTAAGGCAGCGGCAGTACAACATTTAAGGCCATAGTATCTTTTCATAAATCATCATTATTACTCCTGTAGCATGTGGCTTCTGCTTTCTAGGAGAAGAACATATTCTCCGTGATATAGATTATTCTATAGATCAGTGGTTCTTGGTCCTTTTCTTTGGTGTGTGTGTGGGGGGGTGGATTCATGCACCTTTTGAAGTAACTATGGAAGACTTTAACTATCTCCCTATAAAAGTATTCATATGTGTGTGCACATACACATGCACACATACAAATTCAAGTACAGTTTCAGAGTGTTCATGAGGACTCTTTAAGCCTCTAAGAATCCCTATAAACTCTTGTGGGAACACAGAGAAGCACACCGCATGGATGCTGTATCTGGCAACTACAGCGGCTTCCTTCTAATCCAGCCTGGTTCACATTACAGCTAGAATTCTCTGCAAACACTTCATTTGAGGTCACCATGGAGCTACTATGCAAATTGTTTTAATGTAAGAAGGAGGAGCTCAGACTTGCTGGTATACCAAGTTCCAAATGATGAAAATGCCTCTAGGGAAGTTTTATAATGCCAAGAAATGCAGACACACCACATTAGTAGCAATTTATGGACTCTTATTTTGTTAGAGCACACACACTTTTAAGAATAAAAATGTTACTCTTACTCTTGAAATTACTTTTTTTTTTTTTTAATCAGTAGGGATAATTTGCTATCCAAGTGAGGTGGTTTCCAACCACAGAACTGGATGTGCAAACTGTGCCTTATCTTGGTGTGCCACAAAACAGCCTTTATCATTTTTTTGTTGTTTATAATGTACAATGCTGCCAAACAGAACATATTGAGACAGAGTGCAAGCAGACGATATTTACTCTAAGTGAACCAGAATCAAGTTTTAAATAAAATAGGCTTAACAGAAATGATAACAAAATCTGATCTAGCAGACTCTAAGAAATGGTTTGGCACACAAGACACCCTGCCTTGGGGAATCACATTAGCCTCTACAGCACGATCGTGTTACATAAAATTAAAGGTTACAGCCGCTGGATCCAAGTATGAATGCTTAATCATGTTCTCAATGAGAGGAATAGCAGCCCCAGGAATTGACTCATGAAAGTTTAAGGCAGGAAAAGAATCCCAGTTCTTACTTCTGTGCTTATATTTGGGATTCAAGAAGTAACATAGATGCATGTGCTCAGTCCCTAGGAGAATCCCGTAAACCATAACTCTCATGATCTTTTCAAAGTCAACGTTCTGAGAAAGCTAGATAGGCTTGGCACAGAGAAGCAGATGGCTTTTATTTTACTTATTTGTTTTTGCACAGAGTTAGAATACTATACTGAGCCTTATCAGTACGTGGGCCAGGCGAGAGGGCAAGACCCAGATTTGGCTTCATCTGGAACACAGCTGAAACCGAGTGCAGCTATGCTCTCTTCAGGGGACTGGATAGCACTCAACGTTGGCTAGGAGCTGGAGGAGAAATGTGCTTACTCCAAAATAATTCAGCCAGATGGTGTCAGTAGTATGTGACCAATCCCTACACTATGGAGAGTCATGACAAGGGTTGCTGAAGGCTTCCACCCTCAGCTGCCTGTGGAGTTCTGCAGGCCCAAGGCAAAGAATGCCTGTGGCCACCAGAGGCTAGAAGATGCCTGGAACTGAGCCCCCCTTCGAAGCCTCCAGAGGGAACCCATCCTGCTGACAACTTCATGTTGGATTTCTGGCCTCCAGAACAGTGAGAGAATCTATTTCTGCTGATTGAAGCCAGCAAGTGTGTGGTAATGTGTCGCAGCAGCTGTGAGGAACAAATGCCATAGCTGTGGCATGGAAGACCAGCCATTTGAATCCTCTGAGCTCCTTTGCCTCTATCTGTAAGCTGAGGCTGTTGGTAGCGCCCCCACCCGGTCAGTCAGTAAGAGTAGCGATGGGCTGTGAAACAGGCATTGCAAAGTCAGGGGCAGCTTAGTGTTCCCCAGATATTTTTCAAAATGAAAAGATCTTTTTTTTTTTTTTTAAACTGATTACTAAAATAATGTGATTATAAAAATACTTCTTTATAATAGCAATTGTACGGTAGCACAAAAGCACTTAAAAACATAAAAATAACCTGAACTTTCCAAGTCCAGAAATAGCCATTATTCCATATGTCCTTTGTCTTGGTTTTGATGTGTTTAACTTATGGATTTAAACCTTAAGGGCACCACTTCTCAACCAGGGCCTTGGCATAATTTGTCTGTCCTCAGTACAGGGATGATGAGAAAACCACCTGCCAGGTTTGTAGTGAGGACTACAAGGGGTAATCCACAAAATAACCTGAAGTCACAGGGCCTGGTTCTCTCTCTGTAAGTGGGGAGGGTAACAGGGAAGGGGTTGCCTGCAGGGCTGAGCATCCGTAACATCGTGGCACAAGAGACTGGCATGCAGAGCGCACTTGTTGCACATGCACTGTCGTTGCCATCCTGGCCCTCTGTATGCTGAGCTGTGTTCCACTGATGTGGAACGCTCTCAACCTCTGCAGGATGCCCTTTTCTCTTAGCCTCAGGGACTTTGCAGAGGCTGACTCTCTCCTTCCCCTATGACTGATCCTTCATTGCCCTTCTGGACTTAGCTCATGCACCATCTCTTTTGGGATGCTTTCTTTGTCCTAGAGTATGGCTCAGGTGCCTCCCCTCTGCCTTCACACCCTATGCTTTTATAACCTCTGTACACCCTCCCATCAAAGTGTGACCCAGTCTGCACTTAATGTTCTTGTCCCACACTAGACTTCTAAACTTCAGCTCTAGGAAAGCAGACCTGTCTCACTCATGGCTAGGTCTGCCTCCAGCACCTAGCCGGGGCTCGGCCCACAAGAAGTGTTCAGAAAATGCTTACTTGACAAAAGAAGAAAGGGAGGGAATGCTGCTCTGACTCCTCTTTGGGGGAACCTTCTGCCTTCCCTAACTCTCAGAGCTGGAGCCAGTACCTGCTGTGTTCCAACAGCCTCTTGGGCTTCCTTCTACCAGAACATAAACCCCAATCATAGTCTTTGCATGTACGCCTGTTAATGTATGTTCTAGTCAGCTTTCTCTGTGATAATGCTGTAAAACAAACATCCCTCACACCCAAATCTCAGTGGCTTACAAAAGCACATAATTTTCAGAGTCATGAGCCTGTGCTCTGCTTCAGGATACATGTAGGGTTCAGGTCTATTGCTTGGATTTCTTATTCTGGAAAGAGAGGATCCCAGGGCCAGCTCTTGTCCTGGTCAAAACCAATAGCACAAGAGAGCTGAAACCTATGTCATCTCTTAAAGGCTTTGCTCATTCAGAACTGGTGCACTGTCACTTCCTCCCATTTACCACTGGCCAAACCTAGTCCTATGGCAAAGCCCCCATTGGTAGTGTGAAAGAGGTGGGAAACACCCCTTCATCCCAGAGCCATGGAAAGGATAAGAAGAAAAGGGAGAGTTGTGAGCAGTTAGTACAATTTACACAATAGGTCATTATTAGAGATTATAAATTAACACTTCTGTTGTGCTTATTATGTTTCAGGCACCAACATCAATTCATTTATTTCCCATAATAACCCTAAAAGGGGAAGTACTATTATTACCCCTATTTTATAGATTAACAAACTGATGCAGGAAGAGGTTAAATAATTTACCCCAGTTAACCTGCTAGAGAGTAGCAGAGTGGGACTAAACCTGAGCAGAACAGGGCCCAAATCCCTAGCCTGTGACCATTTCCTCCCCTTGACTCTGGAGGGATACGGAGGCTTATCTCTATTCTGTGTTCAGTCTGTTGCCTAGTGTAGCCTGGCCACTCAGTCAGTGCTTGTCGGTGGAATGAAAGGCAAGAAATGTTTATTGATCATTTCTACTATTACCAGGTACTATTACCTACTTCTGTAAATAGTTTCTGACATAATCCTCACAGCAGTCCTGGGGAGTAACTATCAGTCTCCCCATTTCACAGATAAGGACTCAAAGGCAAAAAAGAGGCTTGTCCCACCCCAAGGCCTGGCAGTTTGGGCCAATCGTAAATCTAGCTGGACCATCTTTTCAGCTTTTTCCTGTTGCCTCTGTTTTTTTTTTTTTCCTTCTGTATTACACAGAGAGACATCCCCTGACCCCCAGCACACCTGCAAGGGAGAGAAAGAAAAGGAAGGAGGGAGGGGGAGAGAAGATGGGGACACAGTCAAAAAGAACCCATTTTTTTTTTTTTTTTAAATCAAAGCACAGACAGTGGCTTAAGGCTCCCAGCAGATGGCAGGATGTGGTCAAAGATCCCCAAAGCCACTCCGGCTGGGCGGGACCGCACCTCGAGGGTAACCTGCGCGTCCCTCAGGGAGGGTCTCCGAGGTTCTGCGCTTGCCCCACGAGCCTCGGGGTGCACCCATCGCACCCAGCACTCAGCTCTCCTATCCGGATCTGGACTCCCCAGCTCCCGCTGCCGGGCACCCACGCACCCCAATCCGAACCCACCCGTTGGTTGGTTGGTTTCTCAGACTCGGAGGCCGTAGGGTTCTGGAGAATCCCGAGGTGCATGCCCAGGCAGGCACTCCTCTCCTAGGAAGAGAGGTCTGGGGCAAACCACACCTCTTTGGGGCCTCAGTTTCCCCATGTAGAATGAGGGGTACCCTAAACGGAAACGACTTTACTTTCATTCATTAAATATTTAGAAAAACATGAAGAGGAAAGGTGTCTGCTGGAGAACAGGTAGACGCACCACTGCCGCTGGACCGGCTCGAACGGCAAATAAAGCCCAACGGGGCGCCCTGGGGGCTCCCTTAGCGGCCAGGGCGGACCGGGAGCTGCGGTCCCTCCAAACCTCAGGCTGCCTGACCCTAAGACGGGGAACAGGGATTCTTCTAAGGGCCGGGTTGGGAAGAGGTGCCACAGAAGGGTCACCTGGGCCTGGCACGTAGTAGGTGCTCACAAGTCGCTTATTGCGCGCGGGGGGCGCCCCTACGCCGGGATCGCGGTCACTCCCCGCCCCCCTGCACTCGCTCGCGTGGGCCCGCCGCGCCCCTCTTCCGGCGCCCCCCCCGCCCCCGGGCTGCGCTCGCCCCCCGCGCATCCCTCCCCCTCCCCCTCCGCCCGCCGCGCCGCCTCCGGGCCCCCGCGCGCTGCAGCCGGCGAGGAGCGCGGCTCGGGGTTGCGGGCGGGGCGCCGGGGCGGGGCGGGCGGGCGAGCGCGGGGGGCGCCGGCTCGAGGGGGCGCGGCGGGCGCGGTCCCGCCCCTGCGTGGCGCTCGGCCCCCTCCGGCTGGCGCGCGGCTGCAGCCTGGGCTGGGCGCTCGCCCGCGCGTCCCGCCAGCGGCTCCCGCGACCCGCGCCCCGCGCCCCGCGCCCCGCGCCCGGGCATGTAGCAGCGGCAGGCGCCGCGGCGGAATATGGGCGGGAACCACTCCCACAAGCCCCCCGTGTTTGACGAGAACGAGGAAGGTAAGAGCGAGGGGCGCACCCCTGCATCCGCGGCGCGGCGCGGGGCGTCTGCCGGGCTTGGTCCTGGGTGCCGCTGCCCCGCGGGCCGGTCGGACTGGGGGCGCGGCCCAGCCCTCCTCGGGGAGCGCAGGAGGAGCTGCCCTGGGCGCGAGTCCCGGTGCTGCCCGGTTGCGGCTGCCCCAGCCCAGGTCCCCAGGGCGGGGGGCTCGGGGAGGCGGCCTGTGCGTGTGCGAGTGTGTGTGCGAGTGCGAGTGTGTGTCCGCGACGCGCTGGTCTCCTGCTCGGGCACGCTCCGCGCCGCTCGCCCCCCTCGCCGAGGACAGCCGACGGAAACTTTTCTTGGCTAAACTCCGTGACTCCAGGGAGGGCGTCCCGCCTGCGGCAGCCGCCACGGAGGGCTGGGCGGGTGGTCCAGCCCCACCTGAACTCCAGGGCTGCGCTTCCTTGTGGCTCAGCTCCCGGGAGCTCCGTATTTGAACTGGCAAAACGCCGTTTCCATCGCTGTGTGTTCTGGGCAACTCGCTTAACCTCCCGGAAACCTTTGTTTCTTCGCCTACGAGATGAGCCTTAGGACACCACCCGCTGCCTTAGGCTGCCTTGGGCTACGGGGTTGTTTGAGGCTTAACCACTGGTAATCCAGTGAAAAGTGCCTTATAAATAAAATCAGCTCAGTATTGTTGGTTACCTGTTAACTCTGCCTTTAAAAGCTTGGTTTCCTAATGCTGTGGGTTCTGCTGCCTTCACCATGCCCCACAGAAGAGCTAGGATGTACTGAGCACATACTCTGTGCCAGGCGCTGGTCTAGGGCTTTAGATGTGTTCTCTCTCATTCTCACAGCAACCGAAGGAGGTGGATACTTCTGTTGTTCCTTTTATGCAGTTGAAGGAAGGGATGCGGCCTAGTCACAGGTCCTAAGGAGCAGAGCTGGCTTGGGGGTCGAACAGCCCTGGAGGGAGTGCTTCTCATCACCATCCGGGCATAGGCTTGTGGGCACAGATCATGGTTTCTAGAATGGCAAAGGCTGTGGGTGGTAGTCACATGCTGGTCCAGACAGCCCCTCTCAAAAGGATACATGAAGACAGCTAACCTAAGTTAAGTGGGTCAGCCCCATTTGGTTCTTTACCCTAAAGGAATACCTAGTGTAGTAGCACTGAATAATCCATGACCATTCATGATGATAAGGATGGTGAGCGGGGCCAGTGTAGACATCTGGGCACCCAAGGAGACCGGAGGCCTTCCTGGTTCTTTAGTCTGGGGCACAGGCAGGCGGGGAGTCAGGCATGGACAGATGGACAGAAGAGAGGTAGGCAGGAAGGTGGTGGAGGCCCTTGGGTGTCCCAGGAAGAGTCTGGACACCATGTAGCTGAACCTGTCCCCAGCCAGGTTCACGCTAACTCTCAACCTCTCCATGGAAGTCAAAGTGATCTTGACACTGAAGTCAGTGTTAGGTGTGCTGTGCTATGGGACAGCCTGCTTGGGGTGGCTCTGGGCCAGGCTCGCCCCTGTGAAGCACTTCTGTCCTTTAAGGTTACACTCAGGGCCGCTCAGATCCTAGGAGAAGATATATACTCATTGACAGGTGGAAAGCTTGACTTGCATCAAAACCCTTCTATTTGCAACAAGTCAGGACTCTCCTGATTTGGTCAAGGCATCTGCATTCGTCTACTCAGGCTGTTGTAACACAAGACCACCAATGCTGAAACGACAGAATTTGTTGGTGGTGGTGGCTTCAACAACAGAAATTTGTTTTCTCTCTGTTCTAGAGTCCAGAAGTCCAAGATTGAGGGGCTGTCGGGGTTGGTTTCTGGGGAGCGCTTTCTTCCTGGCTTGCGGATGGCCAGTCTCTCCTTGTGGCCTCCCATGGCCTTTCCTCTGTGGAGGAGCTAAAGAGAGCACTCTGGAGTCTCCTCCTCTTCTATGAATATCCGTCCTGTCAGATTAAGGCTCCGCCCTTATGACCTCACTTAATATCTCTATTCAGGCCCCATCTCCAGATGTAGTCACACTGGAGGTTAGAACTTCAGCATAGAGTTTGGAGGTGGCAACCAGAGCCCTTAGAGAGAGCCTTTTCGTGAAAGCCACCGACTCCCTTCATAGAAGAAAGCACAAACTTCCATATCACCTCCAATTATAGGGATTGGGTTCCTGGTTCTAGCCTGGATCAAAGGTTGTACTTTAGGTAATTTTTTTGAATATATTTTTTTAATGGAGTTCAATTTGCCAACATATAGTATAACACCCAGTGCTCTTCCCGTCAAGTGGGTAATTTTCTTAGCATTTTCTTTCTCTCATTTGCAGAGAAATTTGCCTCCCTTATATTGACAGCTGTCTCTATCCTCTCTATCCCAGAAAACATGCTTTAAAATGTTAATTGGCACAATAGTTACATCCGTTGTGGCCAACCTTTGGATTTTCCTGCTGCCGTTCCTCGTTCCCAAAGCATACTGGATCCAAGGTTAACTGCCTGTTTCAGGGTTCTTAAAGTACAAGGTGAGGACTTGCCTCATTTTGCCAGCTTCCAGCCCAGTGAAACATTAACTTGTTTGATTTTGCCAGCATATCCTCATATATTTTCCTGTGCAAGTAAAGCACTGTGATTTGCCACCAATGGATTCATTTATTCTATAGGCATTTACTGATGATCTTTTTTGTGCCCATCCCTGTGGAAGGCAACAGGAATATTCAGGAGATGAAGGCATAAATCCTAACCCTCAGGGAACTCCCAGAGCCAATACATACTCAGGACAATGCAGGGAGCTCAGAGAACTATGGTAATCTAGAGGAGGGTCCCTAACCCGGGGCAGGGAGGAGGGGCAGAGAAGACTTCCTCTTAGCGAGGAGTCTTGTGCAAGTGGCAGGTGTTTCCACTAAGGAGGAGTTGGTAGAGAAGGGAAGGGTGTGTTAGAAGGAGGGAACAGAATGTGCAAAGGCAGATGGTAAAGAGTCAGCAGGGATCACTGTGGGGAGGACTTGGGGGGCAGTTAGTACTCCTGCAATGTGGAGTGTGTGGCTGGAAGGCACGGGGGTGAACCCCAAGTGCTGGACCAGCCTTAAAGGGCCAAGTGGCCATGTGTTTGGACTCAATTGCATAGGCATCTGGAGTTGCTGAAGAATTTTAAGCAGGGGAGTGACATGGTCCAGTGCACGAACATGCTCTCCCAAACCGGAGGTGTTGGGTAGTTGAAGATGCAAACACCTACCTGGGCAAAACAAGTCTGGTTTGTAAGTGATTTAATACTAAACCCTAGCTGAAAGTTTGCATTGCATGGCTGTATCATGCCCATCTACCTCCTAATGGCAAAAGTTTAACCTGCATCCAGCTAATATTAACAATTAACTTTCTGATGCGGTGCATGGGCTCCTTTTCGTACCTGATTGGGAATCATCACAACTCAGCCTGGGGAGGTCTCAGAATCTGCATTTTTCTAGAGAGGTAACTGAACTGAGGACCCCAGGAAAAGCCCATAGCCTGTGTGTGGATGAGCTGGACTCACACCCAGGTCTGTTGAACTCCAGAGGCAGCACCTAACCGCGCTCTCCCTGCTGCCTCTGGAGGCCTGGGGCAATTGTAACTGCCCCAGACACGTGTGGCCCTGCAGAATGAGCCCAGCACTCAGGCCAGGCTCCACCACCCCACCCCAGGGGGCTCTTTGCACAGACCTTGACAGGAAGATTGTAACAATACATTCTGACAGCACTTGCTCGTTTGCAGGAATCACCTCACATGCCATCTTCAAAAAGCATTTGTTGGGCAGTCCCATCATAATCCAACCTCTGGGAATGAAAGCAAAATCCTCTCCCTTTCCAAATTCGTGTCAAAATTGCATTTAAGTTGTTTCTCCCCCACACTGTCCTTATTCACATCTAGACATTTTTATATAATCGGACACCTGCTGCAGATCCAACGATTTCTGCCTTTTCTCTTAGTATTGTATTTAAAGTGGCTCAGGTTGCCATGGTGTCTTCAAATCAATATTTTAATGGGCTGTAATATGCCATCACCACGGACTATTGTAATTTACTTAAATATTTTCTTATTGTTAGACATTTAGGCTATTTTCATTATTCCATCTTTATAAATAATCTGCTTGAAAATTTTGTGCATTTTCCCCTTCTTTTAAAGGAATTCCTGGGACGCCTCAGTGGCTCAGTCGGTTAAGTATATGACTCTTGATTTCAGCTTAGGTCACGATCTCAGGGTCTTGAGATCAAGCCACGCATTGGACTCTGTGCTGCGTGTGGAGCCTGCTTAGGATTCTCTCTCTCCCTCTCCGGCTTGTGTGTGTGCAGGCACGTGCATTCTCTCTCTCTCTCTCTCTCTCTCTCTCTCTCTCTCAAATAAATACATTTTAAAAAATAAAGTGCAAGGGGAGGGATTATTGGATCAAAGGGATTGAATATTTTTTAGGGCTCCAAAAACGTAGTCAAAATTTATGTTTCCAAAGGGTTTTTATCAATGTTCTATAGATTTATGGCCTACATTCACACATTTGGGGGTATTGATTTAACAACCTCATCACCAGTTCTGGGTATTCACATTTTAGAATGTCATACATTAAAGGGTCGTTTAAAATAAGTGTTATTTCCACAGTATTATTGGACCAGGTAACTTGATGTGTGGCTTAGAACATGAAAACATCTTCTTGGTCTAAGAAAATCTACAAAAGTTGCTTTCCTCTGGAAAGATTCAGACACCCAACACAATTAAATAATTACCCCTTAACATTGTAGTCATGCTTCACCTGGAGACAGTCTCTTGAACCTGAGGTGTCTCTGTCATTTGTGATTCACAAAGTGTCTGACATCTATGCTGCAGGGTTCACCCTCGATTTTGCCTCAGCTCTTTTAGTACTTTAGGCAAACTCATTCATGTTACACCTTGGTTTCCATACTTGTAACAATTGTGGTTTGAACATAAGGTTAAACCAAAACTATCCTGAGGTGGCTCGGAATCGCATAGAATATACTTTGCCCTTATAATGAGAGTCTGTACAGAGGTAGAAAGTGGACAGATGCCATGTAAAGGATGTGGGTTTAGGGGGTTGGTGTTCATACCCGTATCAGGCATCTGCATATTTAGTACAGGAGTCTAGGATGTAAAACTTAGATTTTAAGAACCATGCCTTATTTGAAAATGCGTTTTGTCTTCTACATGGGGGTAAGGGATGCTTAAGAAAATAGCCATAAATCAGTATGAGATTGTTTAGTGGAACTGAGTGCTAAGATCATCTCTACTTTTCAAAAATCATAGAAAATAAGTATGATTTTTATAAGCTTAAAGTTTGTGTCAGTCATCTCTATAAAGTCAGACATACGTATACAAACTACTGTATTCCACTGATTCTAATGCACTCATTTTTCCGTGTTTTAGCTCTCTGATATTGGGATGCAGTTTCGCCAGTGTGGTATTTGTGATGTGGTTTCATTATTTGCATGTGGTTATTGCTGTTCACACTAGCATGATATATAATAGGTCGGAAAGAGCTTTTTCAAGTGATTAGAAAGAGACACAGTGTAGACTAATTGGCAGCATTTCCTTCTTGGTGATACACAAAACAAAGGTGTGTTTAATGTGGATGCCATCTGAGATTAGGTGCAAAGTGGCATGATAGATGAGCCTCCTTCTGTTAATCAGCAAAAAGTCTTTTAAAGGGAATTTTAATTGGCTCTGGTCACTTCTCACAATCTCCATCACTACCATCTGGTCTAAGCTATGGTCATATGTTCTGGTTAGATGATTACAGTAGCCTCCCTAACTGGTTTCCTTGCTTTTGCTCTTCCCCCACTTAGCATCACCTCAATGCAGCACCAGAGTGATCCTATACCAGTGTGTGTGGGGCATGTCATTCCCTGCTCAACCTCTTCTCCTGCCCCAGTAGCAAGTAAAAGCAGAAGTCCTTAGAAATGCCCATCAGGCTTGGCCTCTCTGTCTCCATCTCCTTCCTTTGTCTGGCCTCCCTGCCACCCCTCAGACACCTGGACAACCCTCATCCTGTAGCCTGGCACCTGTTTCCCAAGCCTGCAGTGCTTCTCCTCCACAGTCCACTCCTTTACCTTTGCCGTGTCTTCACACAAATGTCACCTTCCTTCTGAGGCCTTCACTGACCACCCTACTTTCAACGGCACTCCCAACCCACCTTCCTGGCCTTGCTTTGCAATTCACAGCAACTATCATCATCTATCATACTTTTTATTTTACTTATTTCATTAGATATAGTTTGTCTTCCCCCAGATGATCACAAGCTCCCTTAAGGTAGAGATTTGGTGGGATTTATTCACTGCTGTGTGCCCAAGGCCTAAAAGAACACCTGGAACACAGCAGATGCCCAATACATTTTTGAAGGATGAATGAATAAGTGAATGAGTGAAGGTATACATCTGGTGGAAGCAGGTTCTCAACAGTGTCATCAGGAATCTGCCTCCTTGGAGACTCTGCTCTCCTTTGTGTGGCTTACGGGCTGGCTGTCTCATCATTGGGCCCCTATGATCTGGAGGCTCAGGGCCTTGGAGCTCTGAGGATGGACAAGGGAGAATCTTTCTTTTCATAGTCATGTCAGAAAACAATCCCAGTGTTCATTCTGATCAGTTCTGGTTAAGTCCTGAGCATTCTTTAACCAATCACCAGATCACCATGACTGATCTATGTGGCCAGGCTGGGTTGACTGCTCACCCTCCGATCCCAGGGATGGAGTTGGCACTACTAGAGGCATGTGGACTAAGGAAGTCTATGAAGCGTTCTCCCGAGGAGTACTTGGGAGATCAAGAGAAGAAGGGTAAGTGAAACAAACAGAAGCACCCACAGCAGTACCTGCTTTACTGTGTTCCTTGAAACCTGGCTTGGAACCCTTTGGCTCATCTCACGTAGTCATTTGATTACATGTCCGTCTTCTGCACTAGACTGAAACCTCCAGAAGATCAGCAAGCATTTCTGTTCCACCTTTGTGTCTGCCAAGCCTCGGACGGGGCCAGTGAAGGCACACAGCAGCTAATGGTTGAATGAGAGGTGAAAGCAGTCCTTAGTGGGGTCAATTTCCTGCATTCCTCTAGATCCACAGACTATTGAGAAGCAAATGCAGAAAGTTCACCCTTATCACCACTAAAGTTGGTTTGGAGACAGTGCCTTGGATTTGAGTCCAGGATGACCTTTCAATTGCTGTCCCTCAGTTTCACCCTTGGGAGCTTACTTGGGCAGACTGGAGTCTACAGAGTGGATTCTGTACTGCCAACATCTCGGCAGCTCCCTGTTATGGTGCACAGAGAACTCCTGAGAAATTTCCCCAAATGTAAGGATGAGTGGGTCTCAAAGGCTTGCATGTCATGATGCGGGATATCCCTTCTCTTGCCTCTGAGAGAGAAGGTGGAACTTGTTTCCACTGTTTTCTGGGTAAGACAAAATTCCTGATTTATGGGACAGCAGAAGGGTAGAGAGAAGGGAGGTGGCCTTCCCACAATATGAGCTGGAGTGAAGAGGGTGTTAAGATGGAAACAGGATTTATGTTGAGTCTTGAGGGAAGGGTTTAAATGCCTTATGAGAAAAAGGATGGGTATTTTAGGAGGATCAAACAGCATAAGCTAGCACTGAGCTTAGGCATTTTCCTGAGAGAATTGGAAGGAACAAAATATTCTTAGCAATACTCACTTGTCTAAAATCTGGGCTTGGAGCAATTGCAGATGGAGATGGAGACACTGCTCTAGAAAGAGCAGCGAGGGTCCCGACAACCCCAGGGGAATAGTCCCATGCAGAAAACAAAGGGGCTTACTCTCCTTTGCAGTAAATCTCGGAGTTCCTCAAGACTGAGCCCTTGGGCCTCTTGCTCAGCCCTCTCTCCTGTCTCCCTGCTCATCTTATCACCCCTGCATGCTCAGTCACCGGGCATCAGTACCAGTGCAGTCAGGAGACAGAAGCCACACTGGTTTTCAAAAAGAGAAAATGTAATAAAAAGAATTCATATAGTAAAAAGGCTAACTATGAAAAGGAGTCGGAGAAGACTCTAGGAGTACAGAAGTAGCAGCTCCAGCAGAATGGCTGCTCCTTGCAGGGCTGAGGGTGAGGGAGCACGGAAGGAACTCAAGACCTGGAAGAGGACCCCCCCCCCCCTGCCCCACCCGCTATCCGGCCAGGCTGTGTTTCAGATCTCTTTGGAGAGGGCCTGGTGGCCAGAGGAACAGGCAGCTACTGGGGGGCAGAGGAACTTTCCAGAGGGTGCAGCTCGTCCATGAGTGCCGCTGAGGGGAGGTTCACCGGGCCCCCTGCACACCAGCCCGCTGACAGATGGACCAAGGGCTGGAAGAAGGGAAGGGCCCTTCCTGCTGGTCTGGCAGTGCCTCTCACGCCCTCTGTTGGCAGTGCGGGGTGTGAAGCCAGCTGGAAACAGCAGAAATGTGTTGGGGTCCTGCCCCAGCATCACAAAGCAGTGGATTTGGAGCTGAGGATCGTATATTAATAACTGGCATGTGTTTCTTTTTCTTAACAGTGACTCAGTAATTTATTTCCTTCATTCATATTTCTCCTCTGGCCTCCAACTCTATGTTTCTATATTTCTATATGTAATTCCACTTGGATGTCTCAAAAGAATATCTCAAATTCAAAACAACCTTAGGGTGCCTGGGTGGCTCAGTCGGTTGAGCGTCTGACTCTTGATTTTGGCTTAGGTCATGGTCTCAGGGTCATAAAATCAAGCCCCAGCTGGGCTCTGTACTCAGCTGGGAGTCTGCTTGTTCCTCTACCTCCCCCTCTGCTCCTCCCTGTGTGCAATCTCTCTCTCTCTCAAATAAAATAAAATATTTATTTATTTAGAAGTTTTATTTATTTATTCATGGGAGACACACAGAGAGAGGCAGAGACATAGGTAGAGGGAGAAGCAGGCTCCCTGCCGGGAGCCCAACGTGGGACTCAATTCCAGGACCCTAGGATCCGACCTGAGCCAAGGGCAGATGCTCAACCGCTGAGCCACCCAGCCATCCCTAAAATAAAATCTTCCAAAAACAAACAAAAATTCCCCCAAACCCTTGAAGTAACCTCAAACTCATGTGATTCCAGAGTTTCCCAGCTTAGTGTATAATACCATCATCTATCCAGCTGCAGAGGCCAAAATATTTTGTGTTTTCTTCAGCCATTGCATCTTCCTTTCCCCCATAAGTCCAATGAGGCATCTGGCTGTGTTGGTTTTACCTTCTAAATTTCTCCAAATCGCTCCAGCCGCCATCACTGCCACCTCCACCCTGTTTGGCTTGGTCATCTCCCACTCATCCTTCTTCAGGGTCTCCTATCTGATTCCCAGCCTGGGTCAAGACTCCTGCCCCCCTCAAACTACCTAATTCTCCTTCATTTCATTTATCACAGGGCTAATTCTGCATTTATTCATGTGAATACTTCATTTGTGTCTGTCTCCCCCATGAGATGGGAGTCTCTTTGAGCACAGGGCCCATGGCTCTTGTAGTGTCTTGTCCAGGTCCCACTGCTTTACAAAATGTCTGTCCTCATAACTACTTGACCTTGAGCAGTTTTCAGAAAACACAGGGAAAAATAACTGTGTAGCGTAGGAAAGGTAATAGGTTCCTTCCCGGTGTCAGAAGAAAAATGCTGTAAGAGAGGTATGGTTAACTGGGAATGTTGTGGCTTGGAGATTTTAACTCAGTGTCTTGGGTAGTAACCTTGTGGCACTGTCACTTCTCTTTGTGTACCTGGAAAGCTCTTTCCCTCATCCCAGTCTTTCCCCAGCTCCGTCATTGGCATCCCACCTGGGGAATTTTTTTTTTTTTTTTTTTTACTACAGCCCTATATCCCTGCACTGTTATTTATTTAATACTGTTTTCTCTCTTGATTGATTTTACGTTAACAGAACCTTTTACCAAGGAGCTTTCTATTTCCAGCTCAAATTGAAAATGGATGGAGACTTCTGTAAATAGGAAGCAAGCTAAAGTAAAGTAAGGTAGATGCAAAATAATGATGTTCATTGTGGCCATGTGTACCTTTTTTTAGACTCTTTGCTTGTGACTTGTTCAGTGGATATTTTTTGAATAGGTGTATAGTGGATGAACTGTCAGTGGTGTGGACGGTGGTTATGTGGATGCAGGGCTTGCCTGGCTCAGGTGCTGGCCTATGTGTGGGAAGCTAACAGCAGGTTCCCGAGGACATGCAAGCACCACACTTTGGCTCCCATGCTAGAGCTGCAGCCGATGCTGTTTCAGCCAGTTCCCCTTAGAGATGGGCATGGGCCTCTGGGCTTGTGTGTCTCTGGGGTACACCAGGCCCCCTGCCCGGCTTTATCATGGAGTCTTCCAGTGGGACAGCCCCTTACCTATCATAGTGGTTAAGAGCACCAAAAATGCTGTAAGAGAGGTATGGTTAACTGGGGATGTTGTGGCTTGGAGATGTTAACTCAGTGTCTTGGGTCAGACTGCTTGGGGCTCCATGCTGGCTCTGCCCCCTGCTAGGTGGGTGACCTTGAGTAAGTTTCTTTTCCTCCCTGTCAGTTTCCTCCTCTGTAAAATGGAGATTAAATGGGCCTTAATTCATAAAGCGTTTTGAGGAGTGAGTTACTCTATGTGAAATCCTTACTACATACTCTGGCACATAATAAAGACAGTGCTAGGCAAAGTTTATTAAGTAAAATTACATTCTGTGACTGAGGGAGGTGACTGCAAAGAGGCTAAAAGCAGAGATTTGGGAGTTACCATAGGGTCAGTCTCTGATTTGTCTGTGTATTGTCTATGTAACTGCAGGCTGGCAACTTCACCTTCCTAAGCCTTAGTTTCCTCCTCTTGAGAATGGGGATATGACTACACGGTTGCCACGGGAACAGAGTGAGGTGATGTCAGCACATGGCAGCGTAAGATAGGTCATGTATGTAGAGGGATGTCGGATGAGAGCCACTCTTTCCTGAGCCCAGAGAAGGAGGTGTTCTGACTTCCCCCAGGCTAATTGCCAGGCCTTGCTGTCAGGAGGTTCCTTCCCATTTCATTCCCCTAGGAAACAGACTGTTCCGACAGAGCCTGTTTTTAGTAGGTTGACTCTGGCAAGTCATGTGGAACAGTGACTGGGGAGCAGGTGTCCTTTTGCTGGTGGTCAGTGTCATTGACATGGATCAAGCTGCCTTTTGAGTCTTGTGTTGGCTAAATCCTTACAGAGGGCCTAGGGACTGGAATGGGGTTTTAGGGAGAATTAGATATTGGGCTCCTGTCTTAGAAAATGTCCATCCCTTTGGCATTTGAGGGGAAAGAATAAAAAGTTTTCTGGATGCTTCATGTCATGGATTGAATTGAGTCCCCCCAAATCAGTAAGTTGAAGCCTAACCCACAGTACCTCAGAACATGAGCTTATTTGGAGACAGAAATGCAATGAAGTTAAGCTGAGGCCATTAGCGTGGGTCCTCATCCAATAGAAAAGGGGAAATTGGGACACAAACACAGACACACACACATAAGAAGAATGCCATGTGAACATGAAGACGGAGATTAGGACTTTCCATAATTCATCTACAAGCCAAGGAACACTGAAAATTGCAGGCAACACCCCAGGAACTAGGAGGGAGACAAGGAACAGATGTTCCCTCACAGTCGCAGAAGAAACCAACCCATGATGGCATCCCTTGATCTTAGATTTATAGCCTTCAGAACTGTGAGGGGATAAATTTCTGTTGTTTTGAGGCTTCTGTTCTGTGGTATTTTGTCAGGGTACCCCTGGGGAAAAAATATACCTAGTTTTACCATTATATAGTAACTTCAATGTGTCATTTCAGATGAAGCCCCAAACTAGGTCTGGGAAGTGTTTCCAGAAAAGGCAACTTTTGAGACCCATCCTTTTTCCCAGAAAAAAAGGGGAAATAATGTAAGGTGGAAGGAAACTGGGAAGATGGTGCGAGGAAAGGCTCTTCTGGACAGAGGGGGCTGCATGTATGGAGGCAAGTTGGGTAGAGAGAATTAGAAGGGATTCAGTACCCCAGAGTTAATGGGGAGCAGGTGTGATAGGGGAGGGGGAAGGCAGCCTTAGAGATGAGACAGGAGACTGAGGCCAACACCAGACATTCAAGAACCTAGAATGTCACGCTATGTGTCTCAGCTCAGGCTGTTGCAAAAAATAACCCACACCAGGGGCTTAAACAACAGACATTTATTTCTCATGTTTCTGGAGGCGGCAAGTCCAAGATCAAAGTGTTGATGAGCATTTGCTTTGTGTTTGCAGACAGCTGTTTTCTCAGTGTATCTTCACCTGGTGGAGAGAAAGGGAGCTCTTGTCTCTTCCTCTTCCAAAGACACTGATCCCATCCTAGGGGCCCAGTGTTCATGACCTCATCTCCCCCTAGTTACCTCCC
Organism: Canis lupus dingo; assembly: GCF_003254725.2. Classification (NCBI taxonomy): domain Eukaryota; kingdom Metazoa; phylum Chordata; class Mammalia; order Carnivora; family Canidae; genus Canis; species Canis lupus. The sequence continues at coordinate 70,520,648 of NC_064245.1, forward strand.
AAAGGCTCCACTTCCAAATACCAGCCCACTGAGGGTCAGGGTTCCAGTATATGAATTTTGTGGGGGCACAATACGCACAGGTCTGTAACATTGAGGAATTTTGACTTCTATTCTCAGTCAACAGGGCTGGCTACCTAATTTGTGGGACTCAGTATGGAAGAAAAATGGGTAGGGGGTGGGGAGTGTCCCTTGTGCAAGAATCACAAAACTGCCATTGAAGGTACAAAAATATAAAGCTTTTTTCTTTCTCCCATGGTCTCTCTCTCTGTCTCTCCATTTGTCATGGTGTTGTTTTTTTTTTTAATTTGCTATTTAATAGCATTCTAGGCAAACAGTATTTACAATTTTAAATTATCATGGAAAGAATATTGTGCAATGCCGGTTTTAAATGCAAATACAAGAGCACTTAACTCCCGTGTGGAATTGCCAGATCACACAATTCATATTTCAAAGCACATGCACGTACACGTATTTCCAGAACAGAGGAAATGCTATGCAAAATGAACTCAGCTGTTTTAATTTCTCTCCTTGATATGTGCACGTGTGCCAATGCTCTCTACCTTCAGCTTACTAATGAGTAAGGAGAGAGAGAGGGGAAAAGGAACTTTGGTTGTCCTATCTTTTCGTTTCCTTCTGTGTCTTCAATTCAGCATCAATGATCAGCTTACACAAGGATGTACCTCAGGGAAGAGGGTATCATAGGACCCTCATGCTCCATAGAATGTCACTGCCCCTCATTACTCAGGTGTAGACAAAACCCATCTACTTGGGACTTACTGAACCTGCACACATTGTGGTTTCCACCTGAATTCTCTGCTTGTGGAGCATTACAGAGGAGTGGGGGCTGCACATGTTGGGTGCATAGCCTCGGCTCATGCATGTGTGTCAGTGTAATCCCTTAGGGAACAACATTTCAGGGATAAAAGACAGCCATCTCTGGGTGTTAAACCAAGTGCAGGGCCCTTCTGAGCACCGAGCTCTATTTAACTGCTCAGGTTGCACTTCCAGGAAGCTGGCCCTGTTAGTAGAAGATGAAAAGACACCAAAGTTTAATCTGGGGGGTGATGTTACTAGGTTTTCATTTTAGAATGATCACGATACCTGCAGAATGCAGAGTAGGTTGGCAGGGGGAGAAACTGGTGTCTAGGAAGGCATTATAGAAATCCACAAGAGGGATCCCTGGGTGGCTCAGTGGTTTGGCGCCTGCCTTTGGCCCAGGGCATGATCCTGGAGTCCCAGGATCGAGTCCTGCATCGGGCTCCCTGCATGGAGCCTGCTTCTCCCTCTGCCTCTCTTTCTGTGTCTCTCATAAATAAATAAATAAAATCTTAAAAAAAAATCCACAAGAAAGGGAGGAGGTTCATAAATGTCCACAATTGGATATATTTGCATAAATATGTTACTTTAATCACTGTATATTGATGTACATGTAAACAAAAATATGACTCGAAGTGCTTTACAGATCTTCCGGTCCCATCACCCTATGGAAAATACCAGTGAGTTCCTACTTATAGGTGATACAGCTTATCAAATTCAACGAAATCATGGTGCAGCAGGATTTTCTGCAGTTCACTTAAGTGATATAAGAAATTTATGAATTCCATTTAAAATGTAATTATTTTTAAGCTCACTTTTTAAACAAAATTGAAAAGTCGCTGCATGTCATATTTAATAAGTTCCAACACAGTTTCTTAACCCTCCTCTCTAGAGTATAATTACTCGATCAATCTTCCCGGAGAATCAAAGGGAGCTTAGTGGAACACACCTTTCATGCATTAAACCAGAATTATGCTTGCTTTGGATTTACATTTGAAAGTGATTTGCATTGGCATTTTATTTCTTCCAGAAAATAACAAATGTTTCTGTTCTTTCCTAGGTATCATGATCTTAAACTGAGGTTATAAATCTTTCAGAGCTATTATTTGCCAATCCCTTTAATTTCTGTGGCGTGGTGGGTGGGGAGAGAAAGAAAACTATGATTTAGGATTATTTTTCTTTCTTTGTTTTTTTTTTTTAAGATTTATTTATTTATTTGAGAGAGCAGGCATGCATGCATGAGCAAGGGGGAGGGGCAGAGGGAGGAAAACTCAAGCAGACTCTGCTGAGTACAGAGCCTGACCCAGGGCTCACTCCCATGACCCTGAGATCGTGACCCTGACCTGATCCAAAATCAAGAGTTTGTTGCCCAACAGACTGAGTCACCCAGGCACCCTGGATTATTTTTCTTTCTCAGCCAGCAAATAAGACAGAAGATTAGGCCCTGGTATGCAGGTTGGCAATTTGGTTTGCTTTTTGGCTCACCCCTCTGGGTTGCCCCTGTGTGGGATGTACCCACTTCTCATCTTGCTGGATGCATTTATTTATGTGTTTGTAAGTAATGGGAACATTGTGTTAGATTTTGGTATAGATTTCTGGTTAAGGCCAATAGGGCAGGGGGTCTCGAATATGAGGTTGTTTGAGATGGGGTGGAAGGAATACTATTTAAAATACCACCAGTATATATAAATATATAAAATACCACCAGTATATTGTTTGCTGACAACTAACTCAGTTTTTCCCCTAGGCTCAGCCTCCACCCTGCAGACTGAAATTTTCAATTGCCAACCCAACTCAAAGGTTGTATAAAGATAGCTAGTAGGACCCTTATTCTTAGTACCTCTCAGTTGAGCTCTTGCTTTTCTGCCTCATCCTCAAATCTACTCCTTCCTGTCTTCCCAACTTCAGCAAATAGCATTGCAAATACCATTCTTCCAGTTGCACAGCCCAAGACATCAGAGTCATCCTTGACTTTTCTCTTTTTGCACATTACACCTGCCCCCGACCTATAGTCCTCCTCTTCCTATGCCTATATTCTCATCTTTCACACCCACCCTTTCAATACCAAGACACTGAGAAATCTAGAGCAGGAGTCTACAGAGACGTACCTCTTTCATTTGTCAGAGGCTCTCACTCCCAGTTCTGTTCAATTTTAGTTTTTAGGAACTTACTGAGGCTTACTTAGTATGTCTTGGCATCTAACATACCTTAGTAAACTTGCCATATACTCTTGAAAAGGACATGTATAGTGCTTGCTGCAGTGTTCTATGAATCACTTGGGGATGTTCAAATCTCATATATCCTTAATGAGTGCTGCTACTTTTCTAAAATAAATAATTACTGAGGGAGGAGTATAAACATCTCTATATGATTGTGAATTTTTCTGTTCTCTGCAGTTTTGAAATATTTTAATAGATGCACGTAAGTATTGTTTTGTTTTGATGAAATGATGTATTTATCATTATGAGATAATCTTTATCCCTGGAAGTACTGCTTGTTTTGAATTCTACATGGCTGTGATTAATATAGTCATAACAATTTTTAATGCTTAGTGTGTGTGTCATAATCTTTTTCCATCCTTTCATTTTTAATTTCAGTTTTCTGTGTCTTTGAATTTAAGCATCAATTTAAACAGCTTATGGCTGAATCTTTTTGTTTTCTCTGAAAAACTTTTAGTTGGAGTGTTTAGTTCATTTATGTTTAATATAATTTTTGATGAGGTTGGGTTCAATTCTGTGACCCTATATTTATTTGTCCCCCCTGTGTTTTGCTCTTTTTTTCCCTTTTGTATTTTTTGTTCATCTAGTATTATTTTAATATTGCATTCTATTTTTATTATTGGTTTCTTAGCTAAACCTCTTTATGTTTTTAAGTAGTTGCTGTAGGGATTACAATATATATTCTCAACTTATCACGGCCTAATTTGAATTAATATATCACTTCATATATAATGTTAGAGTCTTACAACAGTATAATTCTATTTCCCCTTGTTTTATCATACGTTTTTATGTATACATATGATATAGTTCTTACTTTTCTTTGAATATAAATTTTATAAGAAAAGAAAATTATTTTGTTTGCCCACATGTATACTGTTTTGGTGTTCTAGATTACTTCCTGTAGATTCAGAGTTTTACCTTGTATCATTTACTTTCTGCTTAAAAAATTGTCATTACCCTTCCGGTAATTCAGGTCTGCTAACAACAATTCATTTTTACTTTTATTTAACTAAAATATCTCTTTCTCCTTCAGTTTTGAAAAGTATTTTCATAGACACATAATCCTAATTGATAGTTTTTTTAAGCAATTTAAAGTTATCATTCCATTATCTTCTTGATTCTTGTTTCTGATGAGAAGTCAGGCATCATTCAAATCATTGTTCTGTATGTAATATGCTTTTTAAAAATCTCTGGTTGCTTTGACAATATTTCCTTATTTTTGGCTTTCATAGTTTGCCTGTGATGTGCCAAGATGTAATTTTCCTTGTATTTATTCTGCCTAGGGTTCATAGAGTCTGTTGGATTGTCGATTGATGTTTTAAATCAAATTTGGAAAATTTTTGCCCAGTATTTTTTTTTAATTTTCCACTCTCTTTTCTAGCACTCAAATAAGGTGTATGTCATACCACTTGATACCATTCCACAGATTGTTGGGACTTTATTCATTTTTTTTTACATGTGTGTTAAATATATTTTATTGCTTTATTTCAGTTCTGATATTTTCCCATTGCTCTGTCTTCAAGTTCGCAGATATTTTCTTCTGCATTATCCAGTCTACTCTTACTGTTAAATGAATTTTAAAATTTACGATATTGTATTTTTCAGTTTTAGGATCTTCATTTGCTTTCCCAAATTTTCCATCTTTCTTCTGAAATTCCTCATGTGATTGTCCACCATTTTCATTTTTCCCTTACAAATTTTTTAACAATTCTGCCAATTTCAACATTTTACTTGTGTGTGTCCATTTCTGTGGACATTGTTTTTTAGACTATGGGACCCATTCTCTTGTTTCGTTACATACCTAGTAATTTTCTTTTTATGTTAGGCATTATAGATGATACATTGTAGAAAATACGTGTAAAACACTAAACTCATCCCAGGCACAATAGATAATAGCTAGCATTATTAATTTAGAATGTTTTATGAATACTACACCATTTTATTCAATTAAATTTTTATTTTAGATGCCATATTTTTCAATTCTAGGATTTCCACTTAGTTACTTTCTTCATCTGAAGAGTGTGAGTTTTGTTCCATCACGACAATAAACTAATGGTAGTTCATTTTGCTCTTCAGAGTTTTGATTTTAGGCTGTGTTAGGATGGGTATCTTTTGTTTTACTTTTCATCATAGAGTATAGCCTTTCATGCTGGGACTTGGTACTTAATTTTACTGGACTTAACCTTGAACTCCAAACTTTGTGTCCTCAATTCTGGAAAGATTCTGAAATGTCTGCTCATCTCTTCCCCTGTACTTTCACTGAGCTCATTGGAGTCTCACTCTACCCAGGTTGGGAATCCATGTTAGGAGTCAAACAAGGACTCTAAGCAGAATTTGTAGGGACATTTTGGGGCATTACAATTAATTGCATCCTTTTGAGTTATTTCTTTGGTATAAATTTCAGGTGTGATTATTGAAATAAAGAGTTTGAATGGGGGATCCCTGGGTGGCGCAGTGGTTTGGCGCCTGCCTTTGGCCCAGGGCGCAATCCTGGAGACCCGGGATTGAATCCCACGTCAGGCTCCTGGTACATGGAGCCTGCTTTTCCCTCTGCCTGTGTCTCTGCCTCTCTCTCTCTCTGTGTGACTATCATAAATTAAAAAAAAAAAAGAGTTTGAATGTCTTTAGAACTTTATAACTCATAAGACATTGACATTGACATTCCAGAACATTTGTCTTAAGTTTTATTGCCAGAGAAGAGCATAAGTATAGCAGTTTTACCAGAATTTCTCTCCAAAAAGTGTTAGCATTGTTAAATTTGTTTTTTTCAATTTAGTAGATTTGATATGGGACTTGAGAATCTCATTAACGTCCATGATATTGATTCCTGAGAAGAATGAACCTCTCTTTCATGTCTTTACTCACAATTTATATGTCCTCTGTGAAAATTGCCTTTTTGTTTGCCCATTTTTTTCTGTTGTTTTTTTTTATTAAAAATATATCTAAATAGGCTCTTAATTTATTTAAGCTATTAGCCTTTTGTCCAATTTTTTTTCTTATCCTTTTAGGATTAGCTTACCATTGGATAAATTGAATGTTAACCCAATTCAGTTCTGGTACATTATTTCAATTCTTTTTACAGTTAATACATGCTCATTATAGAAATATTAAAAAGTTTAGAAAACTTGAAAATATTGCCAATAATCTTTGTTTTGATGAATTTCCTAGTGTTTTCTTTCTGAGCGCAGGGATCCCTATCCTTCCCTCTTAGACTGAACATGCCATTTTTATTCCACTTTTCACTTAACAATGTCACATAAGCTTTTTCTAATCTTTTAATAAATATTTATTACCATGCCTCTACTTTGTATGGTGCAAGGTTCCATGAAGCTACAAATTTGCTTAATTTTATCAGTTTTTGCTGCATAGCATATCCACCCATCATTCAAATAAGTACAGCAATAAACATTCAGAATTCTTGTTCACATTTCTGAGGCCAGGGCTGGAGATGCAGAGGCAATATGGTCCAGGTCCTCATGGTAATAGCAGAAGTGCCAGAGGTCAAACTCAACTGTGCAAGTGCATTTCATACTTCTGCTTGGATGACATCTGTTACATAACATCTACTGGCTGAAGAAAGTCACATGACCAAGTGAACCCAAAGTCAAGAAGTGAGGGTACATTCTGCTAACCATGAAGCCATGGCACCCATATGTATGTATAATGTGACTATGAGGGAATGATAAATTGGAACCAATAATCCAATTTACAACAATAAGGGATAAATTTTATGTTTTAACCATTGTATATCATCCTATCATATAAATACACTGTAATTTTTAAAAATTGCTTCTTATTTTGGGATATTTAGATTATTCCTAGTTATCTTTCTCATAAATGATGCCAAATTGTCTATCTTTTAAATAAGTTTTTCCCTTGCATTCAGCACTATTTTCTTACAGTTATAATTCCCTGTAGTTGAATTATTGGATCAAAGCATCAGGGCATTATTAATGTCTTCTGAGTAATAATTTGTTATTCTGTATTGCTGACAAGCATTTTTCCTGGGGATTGTTTTTTTCATTGACTAGTAAATGAAATTACTTGCATATTCAAAAGGCTGATTTATATTGAAATAATCTGCATTTTGCATCTTACAGCTAATGATGTGGGAAAATATGCTAAAAAGATGTTAAATTTTAAGCTGATGAACTGTGTACACAGTAATTGCAGGTTGCAAGATGATGATGATAAACTCTGCATGTGTAAATCTTTGCCATGGTTACAGTGGTCACAATTATGGGAGGAGATATTGATATCATAGGCTTTGTGGACCTTTTTGGTAAGGACTCTGGGTCAGAAAGGAACTATTTATTTTTTATTGCAAAATTTTACTGGGCAGTGATTTTTCTTTCTTTGAATTGTTATGGGAAGGTAGGGTCACTGGGAGAAGAGGGCAAGGAGAAGAGAGAAAAGGGTTCTTACTTGTTCAGGCCTCACTGTCTGCAGTGATACTCTCAGGGTGGGCTGCTCTGTCATGCTAGAGGACTCCTATATTTCTGGGCTGCATCCCTGGACTCCTGGTTCCACCTGAGTAGGGGCCTTGCCCACCATGTTTCACTCTATACACTCAACAACTAGAATGCTGCACAGTACTCCACTCAGTAGTCCTCATATAATATTCATTGAAAGAATAAATGAGCCTCCTAGTGTTTGTTATATTTAGTGTGGTCTCTCCCATGTCAATTTACCAATGACAAGAGAATGTCATGGATGTGAGACATGACAATGAGAACCAGCAGAATTCCAGCAAAAATATGATAATGTGTTACTACCCTGTCCATCTCCCTGCTGCATACAGGCACTGCCTTTTACAGCCCAGCCCTCTTGCTAGTCCTACCTTATTTCTCAATCTAACCCCAGCCACTGAGATGTCATTGATGTCTGCCAGCTTCCCCAGCCACCTGTGAGGGCAGACACTAGTGTTTAGTTATGGCACCGCTTGCACTGGACCCAGATCAGGTCAGCTTCAGAATCCTCCCCAAGGCACTTCTAGATAGTTTCTGTCCAGTGACCAGAGAAGGCACTTGAAAGACTCTCCCTGGTTGACCTGTTGTTCAGCCTTCCTCTGGGTGCACCTCAGGTGTCTTCAAAAGACCTCCTCTCCTTTCTCTTCTATCCATGGTTAAATGTTCAAAAGACATCTTACCTATTTCTTTGCCTAAGACATCAGGCAGCTTTGTACAATGACCTAAGTTTCACGTGATGCTTAGCAGGTTGCGTGGAAAGCAGGAAATTGGGTTCTTTTCTAACATCTTGGTGTCCTTGGGCTCTTGGGGACCCATACCATTGTAACAGTTTCAGGCCTACTTTAGAGCAGACTGTGTCAGGAGCTCCTATTGTTAAAGAAAAAAATATTCAATGACACTTGTTAAAGAAGACAACAAGGAACACCTCATTCAAGGGGGATGGGCATTGTGATAGGTGGAGATACCACTGCAATGGACTCTTGCAATGGGGAGAGATGGGACTCAACTCTAAATATAGTATGGGCAATTTGGAAATTACAGCCAAGTGAATGTGAAGACTGATAAGGGGGTTCTCACTAAACAGAGCTAACAGGGGCACCTGGGTGGCTCAGTCAGGTAAGTGTCTGTCTTCGGCTCAGGTCATGATCTCAGGGTCCTGTGATGGAGACCCACATGTGGCACCCTGCTCAGCAGAGAGTCTGCTTCTCCCTCTCTCTCTATACTCCCTCTCTCTCTCTCAAATAAATAAATAAATAAAAATCATCTAAATTAAGCTAACAGGATTCTTGCTGAAGGCAGACCAAGGTGATCTGACATCACCTGGAGGATGGTGGTAAGTTAGGAACCCAGTTAGATGTTGAGGGTGATCATGGGATGCCTGGGTGGCTTAGTGGTTGAGCGTCTGCCTTTGGCTCAGGGCATGATCCTGGAGTTCCGGGATCGAGTCCCACATCGGACTCCCTGCATGGAGCCTGCTTCTCCCTCTGCCTGTGTCTCTGCCTCTCTCTTTCTGTGTCTCTCATGAATAAATAAATAAAATCTTTTTTAAAAAAAGATCTTGAGAGTGATCAGGTGTGGAGAATGGGAGATTCTAGCTAGACCAGTGTAGAGGATTCTTGCTAAAATTGGACAATACTGAGGTGAACATGGAGGCTCAAAAGTCAGGCCTAGGGAAAAGTGAAAAGTTCAGGGGAGCCTGGGTAGTTTAGTCAAGGAGAGAATCTTTGTCCAGTAAGATGCTTTGTTGAGTAAGGAAAACTCAACAAATAGTTACTGGAACTGTAAAGACATCTCTCATGTCAGTAGGAAGAAGTCCAGAAGAATGTGGTCCATTATGCAGTGACATCATTGAAGATGCTGACTCCTTCTGTCCTGCCCCAATGAGCTCCAACTCTTGGCTCTTTTTCTCAGGTTCATCTCTGCAGGTCTCAGGAGAGCAGCTGCAGCATATCTCCACTCCACATATACTCACAGGACATATCCCCAAGTGAGAGTGTCTAAGCAGAAGAGAGTGAAGGGAGAAGGAGGGCATTTTCTCCTTTTGCCTCTTACTAGAGAGGACAACACATCTTCGAAGCTACCTGCACACTTCTTGTAGCTCATTGGTCATAGCCAGGTTGCATGCCATACCCTCGACCCTCACTGGCTCCAATGTACTGGACTGCCATATTGGTCCTGGATGAAAAAGGATTACTGCCTAGGGTTGGCTAAAGTTGCTGGAACTTTCTGCCAGGAGGGAGAGAGAATGGTTTTAGGGTAGAGGAACTCTTGTGTCTGCCACAGTCTAAAAAAAAAAAAAAACGTACTTGCCATGATGTGAAAAGTGGAGGTTAAAAATTCAACGGAGCCAAATGTGAAGCCACATTACTGTGAAGTTCCCAGTTAGCTATCTATGGGAAGTTCTGGGGGTCCAAAATTTGGTGGGGGTGTCTGAATATTTCCAAGCTCCAGATTCCATTTGGCTGTACTGGTGGCTTTTGTCTGCTCTAGCTTACATGTCAGCCGAGATGCTCTCTATTGTCAGATTGAGGGGTAATACTGGGGGGTGGGGAGCCACCTTCCAGCTCCCAAGTTCAAGTCAGGGACACCAGCATTGGTTGCCTGGCCTCAGCCTGCCCTCCAGATGCCCCTGCCACCCATTTCTCCCAGAGGGTCAGACTCTCTCTGCCTTTGAGATGAAGCCCAGCATGAGGAAGGAGCACTTTGGTGGAGGTGGTTTTAGCGTGCTTCCTTTTACAGCACAGCACCTTCTAAGATGAGAATAGCTATTTCTCTTAAAAACCAAGTTGTTTTTCTTCATGAAATTAAAATATTGAAAAGACTGCGGTTATAAGAAAAATACTCTCATCACCCAGAGACAACTGCTATGCCTTAATATTTTTTTTGCAAAACTTTTAAACTGGTCTTTTAAATATATATATTTTTAACACTGTCGCCATACCATATTACATTTTATATTGCTATTTCCTTTCAAAACTATGTTTTAAGCTCTTTATACAAATTTTTAATGACTGTACAATATTCTATTGTGTGGGTGGGCACAATATTATGTTTAACTATATCTCTATTGTTGGACATTTGGACTCTTTCCCATTTTTATTTTTAGAAATAATAATGTATGAACTGGATACGTAAATCTGTGCACTTTTTACAGTTTTCCTAGAATAGATTACTTAAAGGAAAATTAGCAAGGTGAAATTTATGAATGTTGCTAAGAGTCTTAATTTTTATCCCTAAACTATGTTTCAGAAAATTTAAGCCAGTGCTTGGTGGACCACATTTTAGCCAGCAAAGAAAATTATAATATTTTACATCTTTGCTAATCGAAAGGGCAAAAATTTAATCTCATTGCTTTCAGTGGGGTTGTTATTGCTTAGTGAGCTAGAATATTTTTTCACATGGTTATTAGCTATGTATCTAAAATTAAACTTTTGATCTTCACCCCTAAACAACTCCTGTCTGCTTCTTTACTCTTCCAAATGTGCAGGCCAAAATGTTGTTGTGATCCTTAACATTTTTGTTATGGTCCCAGACCCCAACCCTCCCTCACCAGTCTGCAGCAAATCCTACTGCCCCACACAATTCTGCTCCCACCTGGCCTAGGCCCATCCATTCTTCTCTGAATCACTGCTGCAGCCTCCTGATTGTTTGCCCTACAGGCAGATCTCAGCACAGCAGCCAAGGTCATCCCATTAAACTATTACTCAGCCATTAGAAAGGACTAATAACCACCATGGAACTAGAGGGTATTATGCTGAGTGAAGTAAGTCAATCAGAGAAGGACAAACATTATATGGTCTCATTCGTTCGGGGAATATAAAAAATAGTGAAAGGGAATAAAGAGGAAAGGAGAGAAAATGAGTGGGAAATATCAGAGAGGGTGACAGAACATGAGAGACTCCTAACTCTGGGAAACGAACAAGAGGTAGTGGAAGGGGAGGTGGGTGGGGGGTTGGGGTGACTGGGTGATGGGCACTGAGGGGGGCACTTGATGGGATGAGCACTGGGTGATATGCTTTATGTTGGCAAATCGAACTCCAATAAAAAAAAAATAAATAAAAAAACCCTGTAACTCAGATAACGTTACTCCAGTGGACAGAGCCCTCTGTGGCTTCCCATTGCAGTCAATGAAAAAGTCAGAGGTTCAAAGTCTGCAAGGACCTTCGTGATCAGACGTCCTGCCACCTCTCAGGCACCATTGTCTTCTACTTTCCCATCCCTGTCTTGCTTGCCCTTAAACATACTAATGCCATGGCTACCTCAGGGCCTTGCTCTTACTGTCTGCTTCTGCAATATTCACTTTCATGCTATTCTTTGAATACCAACACAACCTCAGGACCTTTGTGCTTGCTGTTCCATCTGCCTGACTGCTGTGTCCCCAGATACCTGCATCCTTGCTTCCTTTAGATCTTTTCTGAAATGTCCTTTTCTCAGTGAGGCTTCTCTGGTCTTCCGTTTTAAACTTTCCATCCCTCCTGACATTCACTTCACTCTTATTACTAACAAGCGTAGAATTTATTTATTTATATCAATTGTTGTTTGCACCCCCACTAAAATTATTTTACACTAAGACAGGGATTTTTTTCTTTCTGTTATACCCATGTATCCCTAACGTCTCATGGCTGCTGGGAATTTACTAGTAGTTCTAAGTATTTATTTACTCATTTTAAAGATTTTATTATTTGTTCATGAGAGACACAGAGAGGCAGAGACATAGGCAGAGGGAGAAACAGGGTCCCTGCAGGAAGCCCAATGTGGGACTCAACCCCGGGGCTCCAGGATCACGCCCTGAGCCAAAGGCAGACACTCAACCTCTTAGCCACCATAGGCACTCCCAGTTCTAAGTATTTAAGTGAGTACATGCACATTCCCTTCCCAATGCATTCTCATATCCTTTTGCGTTTGTTTCTTTGGGGACCTCATTAAAATTTTTCTACAATAAAATTAATACATGTTCATGATAAAAAAAAATTGAGGAATGTCCAAAAATCACAGGGAGAAAATTACTGCTGTGATTCTAACTTTGAGAGAAAACTGGTGTTAATTTTTACATCATTTGCTGGAAGATTTTTTTCTGCCTATTTTTTAAATATATTCATTGTACAGGGCAGTTTTACATCAACTTTTCCACTTCTATTATGGCTGATATGTAATGGTAATAATTTTAAGAAAATTTTTTGAGATTCAAAATATTGCATTGAATGAACCACTTTATTTTCCTTAGTTTCTCTTTTTGGCTCTTGGTGTTATTTCCATTTTATTTGTTATTATAAATAATACTGTGATGAACATCCCAGTATGTATCACTTTTTCTATCTTTCAGATTATTTTCTTAGACTAGACTTTCCAAAGTAGAAAGAGGTTATGAAGTTTTAAGGCTCTAACATTTTTGTCAGCTTTCAGACTTCCTCTGGGGAGTCCTGGAGATGATTAAAACTCAATTTCAATTAATAATTCCCTTTCAAAATATATTGAGAAATCTGTATTGTTTGCTTCAAGTGCCTTTTGAAATGTGTTCATTTCATTTTATGGAGTTTATCAAAGTGAGGCCACTTGGTACTGTGGAAGGTTAACAGGCTCTGGGCTGAGATGTGTTTTCAGCATGGACTCCCTCATTTGTTGCTGAAAGACTTTGGGCACATTACTCAACTTTTGAGTCTCATTTTCTGCATTAGTCAATTGTGTATTAATTAAATCTGCTTTGTGATGAGAGTTAGGTGAGATGGAGTACATATGCCATCTTGCACAGAGGCTGGCATATGGCACACGCTCAGGAAGTGGACATGGGTGCCACCACTTTGGTTTACACAGGTAAGGACTTGACTTAGTCCCAGTGTTCCCCACATACAAAAATAATAATGGGAACACTGTTCATGTACCATATATTTTAATAGTAAAAGGAAGAGATAGCATCCGTTTTGCTTCCTTGAATGTTGGCAGCTCTGGTCCTGTTACCTGATTTGTTGAAGTTTGTCTATTTCTCCAAAAGACTATACTTTTCAGTAATAGCCAGCCCACCAACCTCTTCTTTAAATCCTCCTGGTTTTAACGAATGTTTTATGTACTAGATATAATTCTCTCTGCTGAACTTTTGGATTCTTTAAATATTTTCACAAATCTCTCTGTGTCGCATTTGTCTTTTCTTCACTGTGTGAAGTGGAAGACGTGGCTGCCACTTGTGGCCTTGTCAGCTGGCATTACTGTGTGTATTTGACTGTGCACTTGCTGCCTGGACCAACCCCTTGTATCATTCAGAAATGCTTATCACAGCATTGTGTAAAACAGTGAGAAATAGCTAACAACCTAAATAGTCAACTTGAGTGGAAGGATTCGGTAAATGATGATACTTTCCTATAATGAAATATTTTGAAGGCATGCAAAGAATGGGATTTATGAAGACTTTTAATAGTACAAAAAATAATTAAAATAATAAAAGTCATATTCATGGCAGGATTCCAAGGATGAAAAGAAGGTAAGATACTCAAAATGCGAGAAAGAGTTTAATTTTCTATTCCTTTACATATTTTTATTTTCTTTTAAAATTTTTCTGTGTTGGGGACACATTATTTTCTTGGAAAAAATAGAGTGCAAGAAATGGTAGAAAACCAATCTTTAGGATGGATTCAGTTCACTTCATTCTACAATTTCATAAATTATAATTATATTGTTAAACCCTTCCTCAGGGTAGACTCTTCTGGTTTTGTTTTTGCTTTGCTTTTTGTTAAGGTAGCCTTTATTGCCTATGCTAGAGGAGATAATAAAATTCAGAAGCTCCTATCTATTGATAATCTGTAGGCTGGAGGACTCCATGTTCCATTTTTTAATCAATATTTAATGTTGTAGCAAGGGTCTGTGGCATGATTTATGACAACAAAAGTGTTGAGAAAAGCACAAACTGATTCGTCATTTATTAAGTATGCTTTAGCTCAGCATTTTCCAGAATGTATTGTGAGACACATTAGTTCTCCAAGATTCTCTCTGAACAAATGTGTCTGTGGTCCAATTAGAGAAATCCTTCAGAATTGTATATTGATGTAGGGCATATGCTGGAAACCAATTTGATTAAATTCTCAACTTTGGCGATTGCTGCTTGGTATAATTTAGTCAAACTCCTATGCCTCAGTTTCCTTGTCTGTTAAATGGGGGATAATATATATGGTGGTGGGGTTCAAATGATATAATAAATAGAAGTATCTAGTACTGTTCCTGGCCCACAAATTACCTACTGTTATTTTTGTAATACTCTGTTTTCCTATTTGTGCAGCATCTTTAGGATAGCATACTGTGGATTCTGAGAAGTTCTGTGGTAAGGGAGCGTGTTTAAGCAGTATGTCCACAGAATATATTACCAATTATCTTCCCATGGAACTGGTGTTATGAGGAACATACATTTGAAACATATTATGGGATAATTCTGAGGGAACATTTTTTCCCATTAGGATAGTTATTATTTTATTTTTTATTTTTTATTTTTTTAATAAATTTATTTTTTATTGGTGTTCAATTTGTCAACATATAGAATAATGCCCAGTGCTCATCCCGTCAAAAGCCCACCTCAGTGCCCGTCACCCAGTCACCCTGACCCCCCAGCCACCTCCCCTTCCACCACCCCTAGTTCGTTTCCCAGAGTTAGGAGTCTTTCATGTTCTGTCTCCCTTTCTGATATTTCCCACTTATTTTTTCTCCTTTCCCCTATATTCCCTTTCACTATTTTTTATATTCCCCAAATGAATGAGACCATATAATGTTTGTCCTTCTCCGATTGACTTATTTCACTCAGCATAATACCCTCCAGTTCCATCCATATCGAAGCAAGTGGTGGGTATTTGTCGTTTCTAATGGCTGAGAGGCCAGCATCACCTTAATTCCAAAACCAGACAAAGACCCCACCAAAAAGGAGAATTATAGACCAATATCCCTGATGAACATGGATGCAAAAATTCTCAACAAGATACTAACCAATAGGATCCAACAGTACATTAAGAAGATTATTCACCATGATCAAGTAGGATTTATCCCTGGGATGCAAGGCTGGTTCAACACTTGTAAAACAATCAGTGTGATTCATCATATCAGCAAGAGAAAAAACTAGAACCATATGATCCTTTCAACAGATGCAGAGAAAGCATTTGACAAAACACAGCATCCATTCCTGATCAAAACTCTTCAGAGTGTAGGGATAGACGGAACATTCCTCAACATCTTAAAAGCCATCTATGAAAAGCCCACAGCAAATATCTCTCAATGGGGGAAGCACTGGGCGTCTTTCCCCTAAGATCAGGAACAAGACAGGGATGTCCACTCTCACCACTGCTATTCAACATAGTACTAGAAGTCCTAGCCTCAGCAATCAGACAACAAAAAGAAATAAAAGGCATTCAAATTGGCAAAGAAGAAGTCAAACTCTCCCTCTTCGCTGATGACATGATACTCTACATAGAAAACCCAAAAGACTCCACCCCAAGATTGCTAGAACTCATACAGCCATTTGGCAGTGTGGCAGGATACAAAATCAATGCCCAAAAGTCAGTGGCATTTCTATACACTGACGATGAGACTGAACAAAGAGTAATTAAGGAGTCAATCCCACTTACAATTGCACCCAAAAGCATAAGATACCTAAGAATAAACCTAACCAAAGAGGTGAGGGAACAAATTTTAAAATCCAAATGTACCCTTAGCCATGTTCAAAACAAGCACCAACATGTCATTAATGAAGGTGGAAGAGTAAGGAACTCTGAAATTCTGAAAAAAAAAAAAAAACTGGCAAAAACTGTCAGGATCAACTTTTTGGAAGTCTGAAAATTAAACAAAGATTTGTAGAACTTATGGGGCCCCTATTTAAAAAAAAAACCCAGCTGAATCTTAGTAAGTATAGCAAGCTTTGTGGTGTTTTAACTTACCACAGCCCCATTTCCCACTTCCTACCTCAGCAAGAGCCTTGAAAATATCAGCCCTTCTTCCTACTGTTAAAGGGAGCAGTCCAGACCTCATCTATAAAGAATTGTTATTTAATCTACTCTCTCCCTGGGAAGACTCGCTGGAATGCCTTATCTTTATTTCACCTAACTTGGAACTTGTCCACTGCTACCTGGGGTGTGATCAAAATCATTTACAGGCGAGTGTTTTAGTCATTGCTGCATGAGACAATAGATAATGGAGTGAATAATAGATTAACCGAAAGTCTTGGGTGGAAATGCTAGATAATGAAATGTTTTGGGGAATAAGGCTTTGGAAAGAGCTCCTTCATATTCCTAGGAATCTAGAAGCCCACATGCACTTCCAAAGTTATGCACATGCTCAAGAAATATTTGAGAAAGTCCTAAGCCTCTCACCTTTGGCTGATCTTGAGAGTTTGTGCCAACAGGAAGTGAAGATTAAGGCTACACTGTCATCTACATGGCTGGGTGTTGAAGATGTGTTTCAACTTACACACAGAGCCCCTCTGCAAAGAATGAGAGGTTTTTGTTTTGTTTTGTTTTGTTTTTTTCAGTCCAAGAGTATAAGGAGGCCTTTTCCAATCACTAGCTGGCCACTAAGCTAATGGGACAGGGAGCTCATGGCCACTCATGGTAAGGAATACAAACTTTACAGAATTCCTTCAGAAAAGTCATGAAACAAAGAACTATAACAGTTATCAAAACAAACCTTGAGAAGTTGGAAAGAATCCAATTTCCAGAGTTTCCATAAAATAATATTCAGTGTCCATTTGTCAACAAAAATTTGCAATAATTGTGAAGAAACAAGAATGTATAACCACTACACGGGGGGAAAAAGAATCAATAGGAACTCTCCCTGGGGACGCCAAGAGATTGGAATTTCTAGGGAAATACTTTTTTTTTGTATAGTTTTTTATTGGAATTTGATTTGCCAACATATAGTATAACACCCAGTGCTCAGCTTGTCAAGTGACCCCCTCAGTGCCCCTCATCCAGTCACCCCATTCCCCCTGCTCACCTCCCCTTCCACTACTCCTTGTTCGTTTTCCAGAGTTAGGAGTTTCTCATGTTCTGCAACCCTCTCTGATATTTCCCACTCATTTTCTCTCCTTTCTCCTTAATCCCCTTCACTATTTTTTATATTCCCTGTATGAATGAAACCATATAATGTTTGTCCTTCTCCCATTGACATTCTTCACTCAGCATAATACCCTTCAGTTCTATCCACGTTGAAGCAAATGGTGGGTATTCATCGTTTCTAATGGCTGAGTAATATTCCATTGTATGTATATAGAGCACAGCTTCTTTACCCATTCATCTGTCGATGGACACCAAGGCCCCTTCCACAGTTTGGCTGTTGTGCACATTGCTGCTATAAACATTGGGGTGCAGGTGGCTTGGTTTTTCACTGCATCTGTATCTTTGGGGTAAATCCCCAGCAGTGCAATTGCTGGGTCAGAGGGTAGCTCTCTTTTTAACTCTTTGAGGAACTTCCACATAGTTTTCCAGAGTGGCTGGCTGTACCAGTTCACATTCCCACCAACAGTGCAAGAGGGTTCCCCTTTCTCCACATCCTCTCCAACATTTGTTGTTTCCTGTCTTGTTAATTTTCACCATTCTCACTGGGGTGTGGTGGTATCTCATTGTGATTTTGATTTGTAGTTCCCTGATGGCCAGTGGTGCGGAGCATTTTCTCATGTGCACGTTGGCCATGTCTATGTCTTCCTCTGTGAAATTTCTGTTCATGTCTTTTTCCCACTTCATGATTGGATTGTTTGTTTCTTTGCTGTTGAGTTTGATAAGTTCTTTATAGATCTTGGATACTAGCCCTTTATCTCAAAGTCATTTGCAAATATCTTCTCCCATTCTGTAGGTTGTCTTTTAGTTTTGTTGACTGTTTCTTTTGCGGTGCAGAAGATTTTTATCTTGATGAAGTCCCAAGAGTTCAATTTTGCTTTTGTTTCCCTTGCCTTCATAGATGTATCTTGCAAGAAGTTACTGTGGCCAAGTTCAAAAAGGGTGTTGCTTGTGTTCTCCTCTAGGATTTTGATGGATTCCATTTCGACAGAATCCATTCAATGTGTCTCACATTTAGATCTTTCATCCATTTTGAGTTTATCTTTGTGTATGGTGTAAGAGAATGTCTAGTTTCATTATTCTCCATGTGGCTGTCCAATTTTCCCAGCACCATTTATTGAAGAGACTGTCCTTTTTCCAGTGGATAGTCTTTCCTGCTTTGTCGAATATTAGTTGACCATAGAGTTGAGGGCCCATTTCTGGGTTCTCTATTCTGTTCCATTGATCTATGTGTCTGTCTTTGTGCCAGTACTACACTGTCTTGATGACCACAGCTTTGTAGTACAACTTGAAATTGGCATTGTGATGCCCCTGGCTCTGGTTTTCTTTTTCAATATTCCCCTGGCTATTCAGGGTCTTTTCTGATTCCACATAAATCTTAAGATTATTTGTTCTAACTCTGTGAAGAAAGTCCATGGTATTTTGATAGGGATTGCATTGAATGTGTAAATTGCTCTGGGTAGCATTGCAATTTTCACAATATTAATTCTTCCAATCCATGAGCATGGAATGTTTTTCCATCTCTTTATGTCTTCCTCCATTTCTTTCAGAAGCGTTCTATACTTTTTAGGGTATAGATCCTACACTTCTTTGGTTAGGTTTATTCCTAGGTATCTTATGCTTTTGGGTGCAATTGTAAAAGGGATTGATTCCTTAATTTCTCTTTCCTCAGTCTCATTGTTAGTGTATAGAAATGCCACTGACTTCTGGGCATTGATTTTGTATCCTGCCACATTGCTGAATTGCTTTATGAGTTATAGCAATCTTGGGGTGGAGTCTTTGGGTTTTCTATGTACAGTATCATGTCATCAGCGAAGAGGGAGAGTTTGACTTCTTCTTTGCCAATTTGAGTGCCTTTTATTTTTTTTTTATTCGATTGCTGAAGCTAGGAATTCTAGTACTATATTAAATAGCAGTGGTGAGAGTGGACATCCATGTCATGTTCCTGATCTTAGGGGAAAGGCTCTCAGTGTTTCCCCATTGAGAATGATATTTGCTGTGGGCTCTTTGTAAATGGCTTTTAAGATGTTGAGGAATGTTCCCTCTATCCCTACACTCTGAAGAGTTTTGATCAGGAATGGATGCTGTATTTTGTCAAATGCTTTCTTTATATCTATTGAGGGGATCATATGGCTCTTGTTTTTTCTCTTGTTGATATGATCTATCACGTTGATTGTTTTACGGGTATTGAACCAACTTTGCATCATGGGGATAAATCCCACTTGGTCATGGTGAATAATCTTCTTAATGTACTGTTGGATCCTATTGGTTAGTATCTTGTTGAGAATTTTTGCATCTGTGTTCATCAGGGATATTGGTCTATAGTTCTCCTTTTTGGTGGGGTTTTTGTCTGGTTTGGGAATTAAGGTGATGCTGGCCTCATAAAATGAGTTTGGAAGTATTCCATTCCTTTCTATCTTTTGAAACAGCTTTAGTAGAATAGGTATTGTTTATTCTTTAAATGATAGAATTCCCCTGGGAAGCCATCTGGCCCTGGACTTTTGTGTCTTGGGAGGTTTTTGATGACTACTTCAATTTCCTCCCTGATTATTGGCCTGTTCAGGGAGGAAACAGTTTTGGTGGTTTGTGGTTTTCCAGAAATGCATCCATTTCTTCTAGATTGCCTAATTTATTGGTGTATAGCTGCTCATAATATGTTTTTAAAATCGTTTGTATTTCCTTGGTATTGGTTGTGATCTCTCCTTTTTCATTTGTGATTTTATTAATTAGTCTTTTTTCTTTTTAATAAGGCTGGCTAATGGTTTATCTATCTTATTAATTCTGTCAAAGAACCAACTCCTGGTTTTGTTTATCTGTTCTAAAGTTCTTCTGGTCTCTATTTCATTGAGTTCTGCTCAAATCTTTATTAACTCTCTCCTTCTACTTGGTGTAAGTTTTATTTGCTGTTCTTTCTCCAGTTCCTTTAGGTGCGAGGTTAGCTTGTGTATTTGAGTTTTTTCCAATTTTTTGAGGGATGCTTGTATTGCAATATATTTCCCTCTTAGGACTGCTTTTGCTCTATCCCAAAGATTTTGTACAATTGTATCTTCATTTTCATTAGTTTCTATGAATCTTTTTAATTCTTCTCTAATTTCCTGGTAGAATGCATATATATTTGAGCAAAATTTTCATATATTTGAAATTAAATGGTATTAATTTATTTTTTATTTTTTTTTAAACTTTTTTTTTAAAGATTTTATTTATTTATTTATTTATTCATGATAATCACAGAAAGAGAGAGAGAGAGAGAGAGAGAGAGGCAGCAACACAGGCAGAGGGAGAAGCAGGCTCCATGCAGGGAGCCCGATGTGGGATTCGATCCCGGGTCTCCAGGATCGCGCCCTGGGCCAAAGGCAGGCGCCAAACCGCTGCGCCACCCAGGGATCCCAAATGGTATTAATTTAAACTAGACTGTTGTAAATTAAGATTTTAATGATGAAACCAAGGGAAACTACTAAGAAAATTCCTTAAAATTACATGAATTCAGCAAAGTCACAGGATTTAAAATCAACATACAGAAATCTGTTGCATTTCTATACACCAATAACAAAGCAGCAGAAAAAGAAACCAAGGAATGGATCCCATTCACAATTGCACCAAAAACCATAAGATACCTAGGAATAAACCTAACGAAAGAGGTGAAATATCTGTACTCTGAGAACTATAGAGCACTTATAAAAGAAATTGTGGAAAATGTAGAGAAATGGAAAAGCATTCCATGCTCATGGATTGGAAGAACAAATATTGTTAAAATGTCTATACTACCCAAAGCAATTTATGCATTTCAAATTATCTCTATCAAAATACCACCAGCATTTTTCATAGAGCTAGAACAAACAATTCTAAAATTTGTATGAAACCACAAAAAAGGGATCCCTGGGTGGCGCAGCGGTTTGGCGCCTGCCTTTGGCCCAGGGCGCGATCCTGGAGATCCCGGATCGAATCCCACATCGGGCTCCCGGTGTATGGAGCCTGCTTCTCCCTCTGCCTGTGTGTGTCTCTCTCTCTCTCTTTCTATCATAAATAAATAAAAATTAAAAAAAAAAAAAAAAAAAAAAGAAACCACAAAAAATCCTGAATAGCCAAAGCAATCCTGAAATTTTCTTAAGCAAAGGTAGAGGCATTATCATTCTGGACTTCAAGCTATATTACAGAGCTGTAGTTATCAAGACAGTATGGTACTGGCAGAAAACCAGACACATAGATTGATGGAACAGCATAGAAAACCCAGAAATGGGCCCTCAACTCTATGGTTAACTAATCTTTGACAAAGCCAGAAAGGATATTTAATGAAAAAAGACAGTCTCTTCAATAAATGGTGTTAGGAAAACTGGACATCAACATGAAGAATGAAACTGGAGCACTTTCTTACATTATACACAAAAATAAATTCAAAATGTATGAAAGACCTAAATGTGAGACAGGAAACCATAAAACTCCTAGAGGAGAACACAGGCAGCAACCTTTTTGACCTACAGCAAAACCTTTTTGACCTACAGTTGCCTACAGCAACTTCTTGCTAGACACATCTTGAAAGACAAGGGAAACAAAAGCAAAATTGAACTCTTGGGACTTCATCAAGATCAAAATATTCTGCACAGCAAAAGAAACAGCCAACAGAACTAAACACAACCTACAGAAGGGAGAAGATATTTGCAAATGACATAACAGATAAAGGGATAGTATCCAAGATCTGTAAAGAAGTTATCAAACTCAACACCCAAAAAACAAAACAAAAAAAAATCCAGTCAAGAAATGGGCAGAAGACACAAACAGACATTTTTCCAAAGGAGACATCCAGATGACTAACAGGCACATGAAAAGATGCTTAATATCACTCATCAGGGAAATACAAATCAGAACCATGGTGAGATACCACCTCATACTTGTCAGAATGGCTAAAATTAACAACACAAGAAACAACAGGTGTTGGCAAGGACGTGGAGAAAGGGGAACCTTGTACTGCTGGTGGAAATGCAAACTGGTACAGCCAGTCTGGAAAACAGTATGGAGGTTTCTCAAAAAGTGAAAAATAGAACTACCTTATGATATAGCAATTGCACTATGTGGTATTTACCCAAAGGATAAAAAATACTGATTTGAAGGGATACATACACCCTGATGTTTATAGAACCATTATCAACAATAGCCAAAGTATGGAAAGAGTCTAAATGTCCATCAACTGATGAATGGATAAAGAAGATGTGGTGTATATACACAGTGGACTATTACTTAGCCATCAAAAAGAATGAAATCTTACTAGTTACAGTGATGTGGATGGAGTTAGAGTGTATTATGCTAAACAAAATAAGTGAATCAAAGAAAGACATACCATATGATTTCACTCATGTGGAATTTAAGAAATAAAACAGAAACAGATGAATAAATTGGAGGGGAAAAAGAGAGAGAGGGAAACAAAGCATAAGAGACTCTTAAGGATAGAGATTAAACTGAGGGTTGATGGAAGGAGGTGAGTGGGGTTGGGATAAATGGGTGATGGGTATTAAGGAGGACACTTGTTATGATGAGCACAGGATATTGTGTGTAAGTGATGAATCACTAAATTCTATTCCTGAAGCCAATATTGCACTGTATGTTAACTAACTAGAATTTAAATAAAAATTTTGAAAAAAATATAGGAAGCAATCTTAGCTTGACAATAGCCAGACCTCTAGGATCCTGTAAGTCTTTAACATATGAAAATACCTTTAGAGACTTCCCTTATCTCTACTCTCCCTAACTTAAAAGTATATAGTCAGTCTTTCCTCACAATCACAGTGTGGCTCTTTCTGGAGGATGTGGAGAAAGGGGAACCCTCTTGCACTGTTGGTGGGAATGTGAACTGGTACAGCCACTCTGGAAAACTGTTTGGAGTTTCCTCAAAGAGTTAAAAAGAGAGCTACCCTCTGACCCAGCAATTGCACTGCTGGGGATTTACCCCAAAGATACAGATGCAGTGAAAAACCGAGCCACCTGCACCCCAATGTTCATAGCAGCAATGTGCACAACAGCCAAACTGTGGAAGGGGCCTTGGTGTCCATCGACAGATGAATGGGTAAAGAAGCTGTGCTCTATATACATACAATGGAATATTACTCAGCCATTAGAAACGATGAATACCCACCATTTGCTTCAACGTGGATAGAACTGAAGGGTATTATGCTGAGTGAAGAATGTCAATCGGAGAAGGACAAACATTATATGGTTTCATTCATACAGGGAATATAAAAAATAGTGAAGGGGATTAAGGGGAAAGGAGAGAAAATGAGTGGGAAATATCAGAGAGGGTTGCAGAACATGAGAGACTTGTACTTGATCATTTTATTTTATTTTTTATTTTCTATTTATTTATTTTTTTATTGGAGTTCAATTTGCCAATATATAGCATATCACCCAGTGCTCATCCCGCCAAGTGCCCCCTGCAGTGCCCATCACCCAGTCACCCCAACCCCCCGCCCACCTCCCTTTCCACTACCCCTTGTTCGTTTCCCAGAGTTAGGAGTCTCTCATGTTCTGTTACCTCCACTGATATTTCCCACTCATTTTCTTTCCTTTTCCCTTTATTCCCCTTCACTATTTTTTATATTCCACAAATGAATGAGACCATATAATGTTTGTCCTTCTCCGATTGACTTATTTCACTCAGCATAATACCCTCTAGTTCCATCCATATCGAAGCAAATGGTGGGTATTTGTCGTTTCTAAAGGCTGAGTAATATTCCATTGTATACATATACCACAGCTTCTTTATCTATTCATCTTTTGATGGGTACCGAGGCTCCTTCCACAGTTTGGCTATTGTGGACATTGGTGCTATAAACATTGGGGTTCAGGTGTTCTGGCGTTTCACTGCATCTGTATCTTTGGGGTAAATCCCCAGCGGTGCAATTGCTGGGTCGTAGGGCAGTTCTATTTTTAACTCTTTGAGGAACCTCCACACAGTTTTCCAGAGTGGCTGCATCAGCTCACATTCCCACCAACAGTGCAAGAGGGTTTCCCTTTCTCCACATCCTCTCCAACATTTGTTGATCATTTTAAAACTTAATACAGAGCTACAGTAATCAAGAAACTTTGGTACTGGCTTAGGATGGACATATAGACCAATTGAGAATCCAGAAATAACCCCATACATCAATGACAAATTGAATTTTTGCAAGGGTGCCAAGATCATTGAATGGGAGAAAGAATAGTCTTTTCAGTAAATGGTGCTAGGACTACTGGATATGCACATGCAAAAGAATGAATTTAGATCCATTTCTCACAGCATATGTAAAAATGAACTCAGGTTCAAGGACCTAAATATAAAATCTTGAACGCTACATCTGAGACTAATGATGTACTATTATGTTGGCTAATTGAATTTAAATAAAAAAAATAAAAGCTAAAACTTCAAAACTCTTGGAACCCATAGGTGTTTGTCCTCTTAAGAGAGTTATATATGACTCTCAAAGCATAAGCAACCAAAGAAAAAATAGGTAAGTCAGACTTTGTAAACATTAAATACTTTTGTGCATCAAAGTACACTATCAAGAAAGTATAAAGATGACCCAAAAAATGGAGAAAATCCTTAGATCATCATGTATTTGGTATGGATCCATTACACAGAGTATATGAAGAGCTCTTAAAATTCAAAATTAAAAACCACTAAATTTAAAAATAGGCAAAGGATTTGAATAGATATTTCTCTGAAGAAGATGTACAAATGGTCAACAAGCGCATGAAAAGATGTTCAAGATCATTAATCATTAGGGGAATGCAAATCAAAACCACAAGAAGACACTATTTCATACCTACTAGGATGGATATAACAATAATTTTAAAATTAATTTATTAATAATTTGTTAAATTTTGAGTGTAGTTGACACATAATGTTATATTAGTTTTTGATGTGCAGCATAGTGATTTGATAAGTCTATACGATATACTGACTCACTACAAGTGTAGCTACTCCAATCATCTTACAGTGCTATTTAAATATCATTGACTATCTTCCCTATGCAGTGCCTTTTATTACTCCGACTTACTCATTCTGTACCCAGAAGCCTGTGTCTCCCACTCCCTTTAACCCATTTTGCCTATCCCCCACATTAATTTTTTTAATGGAAAATAAAACCCATTGGCAAAAATGTGGAGAATTGGAGCCCCTCTACATTGCTGGTGGGATGTCTATCAAAAACAATTTGACATTTCTAATAGCTGAGTAAGGGGAGGAGGGCGGGGGGTGGGAGTGAATGGGTGACGGGCACTGGGGGTTATTCTGTATGTTAGTAAATTGAACACCAATAAAAAATTAAAAAAAAAACAATTTGACAGTTCCTGAAAAACTTAAACTTACAATATGACCCAGCAATTCTATACCTAGGTATATACCAAAGAGAATTGAAAACACACGTTCACACAAAAATCTGGTGTTCATGATAGCATTGTTATTCATAGCCAAAAAATGGAAACAATCCAAATTCTCATAAACTGATGAGTAGATAAAACAAATGTGGTCTAGGAATAGACCACATGCAAAGGAATATTATCCTAGCCATGAAAAGAATGAGGCACTGGGGTGCCCTGGTAGCTCAGTTGCTTAAACAGTGACTCCAGATTTCAGGTCAGGTCATGATCTCAGAGTCCTAGGATGGAGCCCCACACTAGGCTCTGTGCTCAGCTGAGAGACTTCTTGAGGTTCTCTCTCTCGCTCCCTCTGTCCCTCCCTCAACTTGTGTGCATGCATGCTCTCTTAAATAAATAAATAAATAAATAAATAAATAAATAAATAAATAAATCTTTGAAAAAAAAAGAATGAATCACTGATACACACCACAACATAGACAAACTTTGAAAATGTTCGTACTATGAGGGAATTACAAATCAGCACCACAATGAGATACCACCTCACAGCAGTCAGAATGGCTAAAATGAATAAGACAGGAAACAACAAATGTTGGTGAGGATGTGGAGATAGGGGAACCCTCTCACACTGTTGGTGGGAATGCAAGTTGGTACAGCCACTCTGGAAAACAGTATGGAGGTTCTTCAAAAAGTTAAAAATAGAGCTACATATGACCCAACAATTACACTACTAGGTATTTACCCCTAAGATACAAATGTAATGATCTGAAGGGGCATCTGTACCTCAATGTTCATAGCAGCAACACCCAAAATAGCCATACTGTGGAAAGAGCTGAGATGTCTACCAACAGATGAATGGATAGAGAAGATGTGGTATATATATAGAATGGAATACTACTCAGCCATCAGAAAGGATGAATGCTTCCATTTATATGGACATGGATGGAACTGGATGGTATTATGTTTAGTGAAATAAGTCAGAGAAAGACAGTTATCAAATGATTTCACTCATATATGGAATATAGGAAATGGCACAGAGGATCACAGGGGAAAGGAGGGGAAAATGGAATGGGAAGTCATCAGAGAGAGAGAGAGAAACCATGAGAGACTTTTAACTCTAGGAAGCAAACTGAGGGTTGCTGGAGAGGTGGGCAGGAGGATGGGGTAACTGGGTGATGGGCATTGAGGAGGGCACATGATGTGATCAATACTGGGTGGCATACACAACAGATAAATCATTGAACACTACATCTGAAACTAAGTATGTACTTAGTTGGTAGCTAACTGATTTTTTTTTAAAGAAAACATTGTGCTAAGTGAAAAAATGAGTCACAAAAGGCCACATCGTGTATGATTCTATTAATTTAAACTGTCTAGAATGAGCAAATCCATAGAGATGGAAAGTACATGAGTGTTTCCCTAGGGGACTAGGAAAGGGTTGTGGGAGTGAGGAGGGTTCAGAAGTGACTCTTGACAGGTACAAGACTTCTTTCTGGGGTGTTGAAATTCTCTAGATTTAGAGATGTGGTTGTACAACATTGTGAATATACTCAAATCCAAGAGCTATACACCTTAACATGATGAGTTTAAGTTGTGTGAACTATATCTCAATAAAATATTGTAAAAAATAAAACAATGGTTAATTTTATGTGTCAATTTGACTGGCAATGAGATGCCTGGATATCTGTTAAACATCTATTTTTGGATGTGTCTGTGCGGGTGTTCCTGGAAGATTATTAGCATTTGAATCAGTAGACTGAGTAAAGTACATTGCTCTATCCAACATGGGTGGGGAACATCCAATCCACTGAGGATTAGAATAGAACAAGAAGGTGGAGTAGGGAGGCTTTGCCCTCTCTGATTGAGTGCTAGAGTGGACATCAACCTTCAGCCCTCAGGGTTGCAGGTGCTCAGGCCTTCAGACACAGACTGGAATCTCTGCCATGAACTCTAGGTCTCTTAAGGTCCTCCAACTATATTACTAGTCTTTCTGGGTCTCTAGCTTATAGAGAGAAGACTACTCAGGCTTCATAATTTGTGAGCTAATGTTTTGTATTAAATTTTATATAGATATGGATATAGATCCCACACACAGATTCTCCTTTTTTTTTTTTTTTTGGAGACCCTGATTACTGTCGCCAGAATAAAGAAAAAAATCAGCAGAAACAGTATTTTTATTTTCTGCCCCCCATTATTTCGGAATCAACCGTGTGATCTTAGGGCAAGTCCTTGCAATTAATTAGTTCATCCAACCTGCATGTATTGCACGCCCACTAGCTGCTAGCCTTTCTAGTGCAGAGAGGAATGAGACTCAGGCTCCCTCTTGAGGAGCTCACTGTTCGTTTGACAGGTAAGACAGACACAAGGTGGGTCTAATGGTATCAAGGGCAGCTACTCCTGTTGGCAGCCACCAGCTTTGCTTCAGTGAGAAGGGCTTTGGGAATGAGGGGTAGGAGCATTTTTACTAGGAGAGGACAGTGTGAAGGCATTCGAGTGGTGTTGTTGGGGTCCATGCAACAGTGGCTGAGGGCATACTAGGAAAAGATCATCCTGACCTTAGATGCCAGGCAGGGGGTTTGGACCATGACTTTAATGCTGAGCTTAAGGTGATATGGCTTTAAGGACATTAACATTGCATTCTAAAAAACATAACAGGGTTGTTCATTAAAATGGTATGTATTTAGTTTGGGTAAATGTTGACAAGTAAAAGAAGCATCCTTTTTGATGGCACCATGATTTATAGTGGGGAATATGTATATGTTTCAGTATCCCTTCTTAATAGAATGGTTATGTAACTAGGGGACATATTATGATGAAATGCTATTAATCATTCAAAGTGATATTTGTTGGTAATTTTGATGGGAGATATTTAAGATTTAAATAACAAAGCAGGTTGCAAATATGAACTGAAAAAGAAATTACTGCTGAGAATTTTAGCAGTTATTTCATTGGGTGTGGAATTATAAATGATGTTCATTGTCTTTTTATATTATGGAAAAGTATTTTCTCAGTAGGAAAATTGTTTCTACAACATGTGCAGTAACAAGGTAAAAAATTGGTTAACTCACCTTAGAATACTCCTAAGAAAGCTTAACCTTTGGATCTATACTAAAATATTCTTTTAGAATTTTCAGGTAGCTGGTATGAAAGATAAAGAGAGTAGTCTTAGCACTTTAGAATTTTTGTACTTTCCTGTAAAAATAATAATAAAACATCGTCTCCTTTCTCAGCATGGTTAGTTGCTTATGATGCTGGAGAAGTCAGCAGGTGATCAGCATTTCTGCAAACCCACTGTTGGGAGTGACCACGTTATCCAAGAAAATTGATCTGCAGGTTTCCTTCACTCCAGATGGCATTTTGACAACAAAGATAAAACATTCACACAGTCACAGCACACATCCTGCTCAATTAGACTCCCTCATCTCACCCTGGATCTGTTGAAGGGGCTGCTTTATTTTTAGATCTTCACTTTGAATTTAAGGAGCACCTTTTAATTTTTTTTTTTTATCAAGCTATATGCCTGAGTGGTATCTTTTAGAAACTTCATGTATTTGACATTTGCTAAAGCCAGCTGAGAGCACCCTGAGGTTTACCTGAGATTGTGGGAAGAGGGAGGCTGGAGTACACATGTGTTAACCCATGGTCAAAGACTCTGACCCCCTTTGCAGATGGGCACTTCTGCTGCATAAAACGCCTGGGTGACTGTCCATGGGCAGAAAAATAGCAAATATTTTAGCAAAAATAGCAAACGCTCATAGCAACTAAAATGGCCTCCACAATGTTAGTCATTTGTAAAGGAGGAGAGACTAACATTTATTGAGCTCCTGCTAAGTGCCAGACACATTGCATGTGGAAGCTCATTCAACCATCACAGTGATCCTACGAGATGTTTTTATTCCCATTTTACAGAAGGTGAAATTGAAGCTGAGAAAATAAGGAATTTACCCAGCTCAGAAGTGTCAGAGCTGAGATTTGAACCTCCATCATTTCAATTATAAAAACTCTTTTTTCATTTTATCCTTACTGTTGCCTTATGTATATCAAATCTCATTTAATCGAATTGGCTTTCTTGCCCATGATACTTTTATTGTATGTAATATAGTAACCGTTATTTCACTAACCAGGGAAGCCTGCCTAATTTTTGCCTTAATTGGATGTGGTCACACGCTATCAATGTTTGTTGAATGAATGAATGAATAAATGAATGATATACTTCAAAAGCATAAGCCTTAAAAATTGTACAAATGCTGCTTCTTTTTACACTCTTATGTATGCATGTAATTTTGTTGTTGTGAAACACTTAACATGAGAGCTACCTTTTAAACAAAATTTTAGGTATTTAATATACTACTATTGACTATAGGTGTAATGTTCAAAGAATTCCGCAGCTTATTTATCTTTCATAACTGAAACTTAATGCCCTTTGATTACAACTTCCCATTTCTCTCATTCTCTCAGCACTTGACAACCACCATTTATTCTACTCTTTGAATCTATGAATTTGACATATAAGTAAAATCAGTCAGCATCTATCTTTATGACTGGCAAAATTCAGTTGGCGTAACGTCCTCAAGATTTATCCATGCTATCACATATTGCGAATATCCTTTTAAAAAACAGGGTTAGTAACCAAAATATATAAAGAACTTATAAAACTCAGTACCCCAAAAACAAATAATCGAGTCAAAAAATAGGCAGAAGACATGAATAGACATTTTTCTAAAGAAGACATCCAGATGGCTAACACACATAAAAAGATGCTCAACATCATTCACTATCAGGGAAATACAAATCAAAACCACAATGAGGTATCACCTCACACCTTTCAGAAGAGCTAAAATCTAAAACACAAGAAAAAACTGGTGTTGGCAAGGATATGGAGAAAGGGGAGCCCTCTTAAACTGTGAGTAGGGATGCAAACTGGTGCAGCCAGTCTGGAAAATAGTACGAAGGTTCCTCAAAAAGTTAAAAATAGAACTAACTTATGATCTAAGTACTTGTCAAAAGAATACAAAAATATTGATTTAAAGGGACACACACCCCAATGTACATAGCAGCATTATTAAAGTAGCCAAATTATGGAAAGAGCCCAAATGTCACTCAACTGTTGAATGAATAAAGGAGATGTGTTGTGTGTGTGTGTGTGTGTGTGTGTGTGTGTACACCTATATACAATATGCAAAAAATGGAGTGTTACTCAGCCATAGAAAAGAATGAAATCTTGCCATTTCCAATGATGTGAACGGAGGTAGAGAATAATATGCTATGCAAAATTAGTCAGATAAAGAAAAATACCATATGATTTCACTCATATGGGGAATTTAAGAAACAAAATAAATGCACATGGGTGGAGGAGGGAAGAGAGGCAAGCCAAGAAACAGACTCTTAACTATAGAGAACAATCTGATGGTTACTGGAGGGGAGGTGGGTGGAAAGATGGGTGAAATAGGTGAAGGGAATTAAGGAGTGCATTTGTTGTGATGAGCACTGGGTGTTGTATGGAAGGGTTGAATCACTATATTATACACCTGAAACTAATATTTTACACCATGTGTTAACTAAGTGGAATTTAAATAAACATTTGGAGAGAAAAATAAGAGCCTGACTAGTCTTCCATTGTATCTATCTATATACTACATTTTATTTTTTCATTCATCTCTTGATGGACTTTGCTGTTACCACATCTTGGCTATTGTGAATAGTGTTGCAGTGAACACAAGAGTGCTAATATCTCTTTGAGATTCTGATTTCAGTTCTTTTGGGTAAATGCCCAGAAGTGGTTTTGCTGGATCATATGGTAATTCTATCTGCAACTTTTTGAGGAACCTCTATACTGTTTTCCATAGCAGCTGCTCCATTCTACATTCCTACCGACAGTGTGCAAGGGTTGAAATTTCTCCACATCATCGCCAACATTTGTCTTTTGTTTTTATGATAATGGCTATCCTAACAGTTGTGAGGCAGTATCTCACTGTAGTTTGGGTTTGCATTTACCTCATGTTTAGTGATGTTGAGTGTTTTTTCATTTATCTGTTGGGCATTTGTATGTCTTCTATTGAAAAATGTCTATTCAAATCCTTAGCCCATTTAAAAATTGTTTATTATGTTTTTTAAAACTATTGAGTTGCAGAAGTTCCTTATATATTTTGGAGGTGAAGCTCTTATCAAATATATAGTTTGTGATATTTCTCCTATCTGTAGGTTGCCTTTTCACTCTGTTGATTATTTCCTTTGCTGTGCAGAAGCTTTTTATTTTTAATGTACTCCTACTTGTTTATTCTTATTTTTGTTGTCTGTGCTGTGGTGGTATATCAAAAAAATAATCCTAAAGATTGATGTCATGAAGCTTTCCCCCTAAGTTTTATTCTAGAATTTTTATGTTTATGTGTCTAATCTCTTTTGAGTTGATTTTTGTGTATGGTATAAGGTAAAGGTCCAATTCCATTCTTGTCTGAGTAGATACCCACTTTTGCCAACATAATTTTTTGAAGAGACTGTCCTTTTCCAATTGCGTATTTTTGGTCCCCTTGTCAAAGATCAGTGGACCATACATGGACCATATTTCTGGGTTCTCTATTCCATCCCATGTCTCTATGTTTGTTTTTATGCCAGTAAAATCCAGCTTTGTTCTTGTTTCTAAAGATTGATTTGATTGTTTATTGTCTTTTGTGGTTCCATATAAATTAAAAAAATTTTTTTTCTGTAAGAAATGCCAGTGGGATTTTGATAGGGATTTTATGAAATCTGTAGATTGCTTTGGATAGTTTGGACATTTTGATAATGATGTCTACTGATCCATGAAACAGATGCCTTTCCATTTGTTTGTATCTTGTTCAATGTTCTATAGTTTTCTATACAAGTCTTTTACCTCCTTAATTTTACCCCCAAGTACATTATTTTTTTCTGGTACTATGGTAAATGAGATTATATCCTGATAGTTCATTATTAGTGTATAGAAACACAACTTTCAGATAGTTCATTATTAGTGTATAAAAACACAACTGATTTTTGTATATTTATTTTGTATTCTGTAACTTTGCTGAATTTATTAGTTCTAACAGTTATTTTTAACTATATAACCATAAAACTATAGTTATGCAAAACACTAAACTTTGTGTGTTTCTTTTTTAAATTTAAGAGTATGTCACCTGTAAACAGGGACAGTTTTATTTTTGTCTTTCCAGTGTGGATGCTTATTTCTTTTCCTTGCCTAATTGCTTTGTCTAGAATCTCCACTACTGTGTTGAATACAAGTGGTGAGGGGGTATCCTTCTCTTGTTTTTAATCTTAGAGGAAAACCTTTCAGTTTTCCCCATTTATATATGTATGTATGTATACATGTTATGTATGTATGTATATATTATACATTTATCTTTTGCTGAAGTATAGTCATGCAGTGTTTCAGGTTTACTACATATTGATTTGACAACTCTTTATGTTATGCTGTGTTTACAAGTTTAGTCACTGTCACCATACATTGCTATTATAATATCATTGACTGTATTCCCTATCCTGAATCTTTCATTCCCATGAATTATTCATTCCATAACTGGAAGCCTATACTTCTCACTTCCCTTCACCACTTTTTGCTCATCACCTATCTCTGGCAACCACCAGTTTGTTCTCTGTATTTATGGGTCTGTTTCTGCTTTTGTTTGTGTTTTTTAGATTCCACATATAAGTGAAATAATATGGTATTTTCTTTCTCTGTATGACTTATTTCACTTAACATAATATCTACTGAATGTTATGATGAATATGATGTTAGCTGTAGGCTTGTCATATATGCCTTTATTACATTGAGGTAATTTACTTCTGTTCCTAGTTTGTTTAGAGTGTTTTTTATGAAAGGGTGTTGAATTTTGGCAAATGCTTTTTCTGCATCTATTGAGATAATCATGTGATTTTTTCCATCATTCTCTTAATCTGAAGTATTACATTAATTGATTTGTTTATGTTAATCCATCCTTACATCTCAGGAGTAAAAACACTTGCTTATGGTGTATGATCCCTTTAATATGCTATTGGATTTGATTTGCTACTATTTTGTTGAGAATTTTTATATCCATATTCATCAGGGATATTGGCCTGTAGTTTTCTTGTGGTGTCTGTCTGGCTATCGTATCAGGGTAATGCATAACTCATAGGATGAGTTTGGGAGAAGTTTTCTATTTCAATTTTTTTGAGGATTTTGAGAAGTATTGGTTTTAATTATTCTTTAAATATTTGGTAGACTTGACAGTTCAAATCATCTGGCCCTGTGATTTTCTTTGGATGTTTTTATTATTTTTGCAATATCCATATTAGTTGTAGGCCTGTGTAGATTTTCTCTTTCTTCATGACTTAGTCTTGGTAAGTTACATGTTTCCAGAAATTTCTCCATTCCTTCTAAGTTATCCAATTCATTGGTGAATAATTGTTCCTGCTAATCTCCTACATTTAAAAAAATTTCTGTAGCATGACTTTTTAAAAAAATATTTTATTTATTTATTCATGAGAGACACAGAGAGAAAGAGAGGCAGAGACACAAGCAGAGGGAGAAGAAGCAGGCTCCTCGCAGGGAGCCCGACGTGGGACTCGATCTCGGATCTTCAGGGTCACGCCCTGGACTGAAGGCGGCGCTAAATTGCTGAGCCACCCGGGCTGCCCTGTAGCATGACTTGTAATGTCTCTTCTTTCATTGATGACTTTTAAAAAAGATTTTATTTATTTATTCATGAGAGACACACAGAGAGAGGCAGGGACATAGGCAGAAGGAGAAGCAGGCTCCCCATGGGCAGCCCAATGCGGAACTTGATCCCAGGGCCCCCGGATCATGCGATCACGACCTGAGCCAAAGGCAGTCACTCAACCACTGAGCCATCCAAGTGCCCAATCATTTATGATTTTTAAATCTGAGTTTTCTCTCAGGTAAAGGTTTTCCAATTTTGTTTATTTTTTCAAAAAAACAATTTTAGTTTTATTGTTTTTTTCCGGTTTTTGTGTTTAATTTCATTTATTTCTGCTCTAATATTTATTTCCTTCCTGCTGTTAAATTTGGACTTATTTGTTTGTATTTGTCTTCCTTCTTGAGGTGTAAAGTTAGGTTTTTATATGAGAGCTTTCTTCCTTTTTAATGTAGGTATTTATCACTTTGAATGTTACTCTTAGTCCTACTTTTGCTACATCCCATAAATTTTGGTGTTTTATGTTTTCATATTATTTGTCTTGAGGTATTTTCTAATTTCCTTTTTGATTTCTCCTTTGACCCAATAATTGTTTACAAATATATTGTTTAATATCCACATGTTTGTGAATTTTCCAGTTTTCCTCCTGTTACTGATTTCTAGTTTTCCATTGTTATCAGAAAAAAAATAGCTAGTATGCTTTCAATCTTCTTAAATTTGTTAGGACTTGCTTTGTGACCTAACATGTGATCTCTCCTGGGGATATATGTCTGTGTGTTTGAAAGGAATCTGTATTCTGCTACTGTTGGGTGGAATGTTCTATGTATGTCTGGTAGGTCCATTTGTCTATAGTGTTTTTCAGACCTTCTATTTCCTTATTGCTCTATTGTCTGAATTCTCTGTCCATTATTGAAAGTAGAGTGTTGAAGTCTCCTACTATTAGATTGCTGTCAGTTTCTTCCTCCAATTCTGCCACTGTTTACTTTCTGTATTTAGGTGATCCAATGTTTGGTGCATATATATTTATAACTTCTAATTTATGATTGTTATATCTTCCTCTGGATGGATTTAATTATCATGATATAGTTTTTAATATTTATCTCTTGTGACAGTCTTTGAATTAAGGTTTATTTTGTTTGATACAGCCACTCCTGATTTCTTTTGGTTATTATTTACATGGAATATATTTATCCATCCCTTCTCTTTTAGCCTAAATATATCCTTCAATATAAAGTGAGTTTCTGGTAGGCAGCATATATATACTTGGTTTTTTTAAATTATTTTTTTAAAGATTTTATTTATTTATTCATGAGAGACACACAGAGAGAGAGGCAGAGACATAGGCAGAGGCAGAAGCAAGGTCCATGCAGGGAGCCCCATGTGAGACTCGATCCCGGGACTCCAGGATCACGCCCTGAGCTGAAGGCAGACGCTCAACTGCTGGGTCACCCAGGCGTTCCTATACTTCTTTTTTTTTTTTTTTTAAATTATTCAGCTACTGTGTCTCTTTTGATTGGGGAGTTTAATCTATTTATACTTAAAATAATTATTGATGGGCAAGCATTTATTATTAACATTTTGTTAGTTTTCTGTCAATCTGGCATATTCTTTTATCTGTCTTTTCCTCTCTTGCTGTCTTCCTTTGTGTTTTGTTGATTTTTTTTACATTGATATATTTTGATTCTCCTTATCTATTGTGTAACTTCTGTAGTTATTTGTATGTGTGTGGTTACCCTGGGGCCCTGATAAATTATTTTATAGTTATAACACTGTGTTTTAAGTTCAATTGCATACAAAAATGCTACGCTTTAATTTATCCCTCTCCACTCTTTATATTATTGTCACAAATTATAGCTATTCATATTGCTTATCTTTTAAGGTATTTTTTAGTTACAGTTACTTTTAATACTTTCGTCTTTTAACTATTGTACTAGAATTAAAAGTGATTTACTCACCACCGTTATAGTAATACACTCACCTGTATTTACCTTTACCAACAAGGTTCATATTTTTTCATCCCATGGTGTATTCTCACGTGTCCCTTTGTTTTGTCTTGAAGGACATCCATTAGCATTTCTTGTAACGTAATTCTAGTGGTGATGAACTCCCTTAGCTTCTGTTTTTTGGGGGAGAGTATCTTTTCTTAATTTTTATTTTTATTTATATTTTTTAAAGATTTTATTTATTCATGAGAGACACAGAGAGAGAGAGAGAGAGAGAGGCAGAGACATAGGCAGAGGGAGAAGCAGGCTCCATGCAGGGAGCCCGACATGGGACTTGATCCTGGATCTCCAGGATCAGGCCCTGGGCTGAATGTGGCGCTAAACCGCTGGGCCACCCGGGCTGCCCCTTTTCTTAATTTTTAAAGGACAGTTTATAGTATTTTTGGTTGGCAGTTTTTTTCTTTTGGCATTTTTAATATATTATCCCACTCCCTTCTGATCTGCAAGATTTTTTGCCTAAATGTCTGCTGATTATTTTATGGGAATTCCCTTGTGCATGACAAGTCACTTTTCTCTTGCTTCTTTCAAAATAGTCTTTTTATTTTTGACTTTTGACAATTGGATTATAATGTGTTTCAGTGTAGATTTCTTGGGTTCCTCTTATTTGGTATCTTTTGGGCTTCTGAGATCTGAATGTTTATTTCTTTCCTCAGAGAGAAATTTTGAGGGAGTTTTCAGCCATTATTTCCTTGAATAATCTTTCTGGCCCTTCCTCTTTTCCTTCTGGAATTACCATAAAGTATATGCTAATCATTTTGGGAATATCTTATAAGTCGCTAAAGCTTTATTTATACTTTTTCTTTTTGCTCCTCTGAATTATTTCTAATAACCTGTCTTTGAGTTCACTGATCCTTTCTTTGGCTTTATCTAAACTACAGTTATATCCCTTTAGTAAATTTTTCGGTTATGTTACTATGTCCTTCAGCTCTGTGATTTGTTTGGCATTTTAGAAAATATTTTCTATCTCTTTGTTAAAATTCTCACATTGTGCATGTGTGGTTATCTTGACCTTGGTGAATAGCTTTATGAAAATTATTCTGAATTTCTGTCAGATAAATCATGTAACTCTACTCCACTATGGTTAGATTCTGGAGTTTATTTTGTTCCTTTATATGGAACGTCTTTGCTTGTTTATTTTCTGTGACTCTCTGTTGGTGTCTTTGCATTACACAAAGCAGGCAACTCTTCCAATATTTACCAACTGGCCTCATACAGGGGGTAAAAAATTTCACCAATCCATCTAGCCAGGTAGTCTGGGGGCTTCTACCAATTCTTTCCATCCACAAGGAGAAGGTGGGAACTGTGGTTTTTGTTCATTTGGTGAGCCAGGGGTTGGTGAGCTATGGTGTTTACCAGTCCAAACCACCATCTCTGTTCCTAAGTAGCTACACTGCACCAGATCTGTCAGTATTTCAAGACTGGAAAGTTAGATTCCTGTTCTTTAGGGATCCCTGGAGAAGTTGGTGTATTTAATGCACACATAAACTGCTTCCACCTGAGAAGAAAGCTGAGAGCTGGGATGTTTTGCTTGCTCACTCTGTGCTGAGTAGATGGGCAGATCTGTGGTATCTACCAACCCAACCGTTATCTTTCTTTTCCCCCAGGTGGCTAGACTTGCCAGACTCATCTTAGCCCCATGACTGGTAAGACAAAAGCCAGTTTTCTGGAGAGCCCCTTTGAAAAAGTTGGGGTACTGGATATGTGAATTAACCCTCCCATGAGTGAAATCAGGAGCTAGATGTACTCCCTGGTCATATGGCACTCTGTGTGTGGATAGGCATTCTGAATGCCTATTTAAGTGATGACCTTCAACTCCTCCCTTGCTCAAGAGGACACATTACCTTCACCTAGAAGGTGCTATTTCAGTGGGAACTCTACATATCCACAAAGGAAGAGTCCCTGACTGCTCCTCAGTGGACTGGTAGGGTCTTGTCAGGAACCCCTTCTTCCTGCAAATCTTGTTTTGTCTCTGATACTCTAGACTGCAGGCACTGAAGTGTAGCCAAGAAGGGGACTCTGGGAGCTGGGACTCTTTATGAAGTAATCTATGAATTTTAGTCTTGAACTTGTATGATTCTGATCAGACACTTTTCGGAGGAACAATTCTCACAATTTCTAAAAGGCTTTAAAGGTTAACACAAATGGCACCCTGATCACTCACTCACTAGTCACTGGATATGCAATTTAGATGTTTCTTTATTCACTAGTGATTAAGGGAAAAGCTGCAGTACAAAGGGTGTGTATGGAGATGGATAAAAATGGGTGTAAAATGGGTAAAAATGGGTGACTTGGATCAGGGAGTTGTTTTCTTCACAGCATTGTTGGGGAGGAGACAGGTTGTTAAGATCTACAGGTATTATTAATGTGACAGAAGGACCCATGGAACAACTACACCCCAGTATCTCTTGGCCGAGAACCAGAGATTTTTGCCTTGGTTTTAAAACCCATTGTCAGCAACAGGGAGTAGGTCAAAATGCTGTTTTAGGGGTTCATAACGAGTATGATGTTTGTCTGTATGTATGTGTGTGCCAAGCATTGAAATAAATCTCATGGGTGCACCAGTTACTTATCACAGTAATTCTGTAGGGAGTGCTGCTAGCCCCATCTTACAGGTGAGGAAACTGAGACTCATTGGTGAAGAAACTCACCTAAGATAACCATAGGTATGAGGTGGTGGGCCAGCATCCTAGCCCCCATCTTCTGAAGCCACATCCATGTACTTTACCTATTTTCCAGCTGCTTGTTCTGTTCTGGGCAGATTTCTCATTAGGAATGACTCAACAGTATGGGGTGAAGGTCAATGAATCCTTGTCCTTATGTGGTTCTGGGACCCAGGGAAAGAAGAGGCTGTCAGATTCAGCATCCATAGGCATACATTGAGCACCTACTGTGTGGAAGATGGGTGTACTAGGTTCCTATTTCTGCCCTAACAAATTACCATGACTACTAGTTAAAACAACACAAATTTATTTTCCTTATAGTTTTGGTCATCAGAAGTCTGAAATGGGTTTTACTGGGCTAATATTAAGGTGTCAGCAGAGCTTCTTCCTTCTGGAGGCTCTAGGAGACAATCTGTCTCTTGCTTTTTCTAGCTTCTGTGGGTTGTCCGCATTCCTGAGCTGGTGGCTTCATCCTGTTTTTAAAGCCAGCAATGGCCACTTGAGACCTCCCACAGTGTATCACCCTGACTTCTCTGTTCTCTCCATTTTAGGATCCCTGTGGTTACAATGGGCTCACCTTGATAATCCAGAAAAATATCCCTAACCACGAGTCAGTTGATTGGCAACCTCACTTTCATCTGTTACATTAGTTACTCTTTGCCCTGTAATATAATGTTCACAGGCTCCAGGAATTAGGAATCTTTGGGGAGCCATTATTCTGCCCTCCATAGAGAGACCATGCTGGCTTTGTCACTTCAAAAATATGTGGCTTTCAAGCAAGTAACTCAACCCTCTGTGCCTCACATCAGAGGATACATGTGGAAGCCCACCGATTTCTATTTGGCCTATTTTTATTTTTGTTTTTTTAAAAAATGAATTAGACACTAAATTTTAAAGTCCAAGCATTTCACATAAAAACCCAGATTTTCTGGCTTCTTCAGAAGAGCAATAATCTATACCATGATCCACATTACATGATGATCCTAAGCGTCCTCTGGAGTGGTGGGTGGGCAGCTGACACGGGCCACAGGAGGCAGCTGCCATGGGCCACAGGAGGTGGTCAAGCCAGGAGTAGATGGCCTCTGATCAGAGAGATGGCATTGTAGGTGCGAGAGGACAAGATTTCTCTCAATCCTGGGATGCTGTCATTCCAAGAAGATTTGGGGCGTGCCATGTGGCTTCCCAGGAGTCTGTACTGTTCCACAGTGTGAGATCTGGTGCACTGATTCAGGAATTTATGTACTAATGTTGTTTCTCTGAAAGGTGGAGGGTGGGGAGGGAGGAAAGGAAGGAGGAAAGGAGGAGGAGAGAGAAGAAAGAAAAACTAAAATTACCTCTTTGTTTATGCCAAAAGAAAAGGCATTTGGCTCACAAGAAGGGAATGGATAATTAAGACCATTATTGATATGAAAGTTCATTGGAAACACCATTATTTTTTTCAAGAATGGAGCGATAGAAATGATTCCTTTATCATCATCTCTGATAGAATAAAAATTTTGTCCCATCTTGTACCCCAATTACGGATCATAATGACTTAGCCTTCTGAAAGAGTTTTTTTTTTTTTTTTTAAACACAAAACATTTCTTTAATTTGCATTTCCACCCTCTGGAGCTGAATAACAGTCTGTGCAATGATAAAATTGCAACAGAAATTCCTGTCTGATGTGAATTGCTGTAGATTTACATCCAGGAGCATGCTTTTTTAGCAAATGCCCCATGTAAGTACAATTTGGTTTTGCAAATACATCTTGTTAAGTGTTATATGGGGAACTAAAATCTGAGCCCTTAAGCAGGGCAGGCCTGAGTTCATTCATTTGACAGGTATTTATTGATAAAGTAGTCTTACATCCCAGCGTGCACAGAACTACACTGTTTTTCCAGTGTCCCCTCAATTTAGTGTCCCCCCTTTATTATCATAAGTGTTCTGGTTCTAACACTAAGAAGTATATGGTTGTGTTAATGTTGGTGTCTCCTCTGCACCAGGCACTATTCTAAGTCCAGAGGGAAGGGGTAGATAGGGCAGATGCATCCCTACCCTTTTCTGGTATAATCACCTCCTATCATGGTAACCCTGGGCAAGTTACTTACAACACTG
Source organism: Canis lupus dingo (assembly GCF_003254725.2). Lineage (NCBI taxonomy): Eukaryota > Metazoa > Chordata > Mammalia > Carnivora > Canidae > Canis > Canis lupus. Next base: position 70,561,934 of record NC_064245.1, read on the forward strand.
TGCCTCAGTTTCCTCATCCAAAGAACACAGCTGGTTGTATTTAATTTGTGATGTTGTCATGAGAATTAGATGATCCATTCCTTGCAAAACTCACGGCAGAGTCCCAGGCACAGAGAGAGAGTTGGAAACATGTTAGTTATCATTGTTAGTTAGTATGTCTTTTAAATGGAGGAGAATGGCTTGGGCCAAAGTGTGGAGGAGGAGAGAACAGATAAAGATGTGGTGTTGACCAGTGAAGGAGAATGGAACATTCACAAAGAAATCACTGAAACCAAAGACATTTTTAAAAATTAATTCATTTATTTAACAAGTAAGTTACATATTTACTACCAAATCCAGGCTCTAAACTGGGTTTGGGGGAACTCCATGGTGAACAAATAATAGTCCCTTGTTAATATGGCATGATAGTGCTGGGATGTGGCTGAGACCATAAGAGGGGCCAAGGGAGCTTGTGAGCTCCAAGGCAGGTGTCAGGTCTAGCTAGACAAGATAGGGAAGACTTCTGTGATGTGTTAAATTGTGTCCTCCTAAAATTCATATGCTGAAGTCCTAACCTCCAAGACCTCAGAATGTGACCTTATTTGGAGATAGGGTCTTTACAGATTAAAGTTAAAGTGGGATCATTAGGGTAGGCCCTAATCCAATTGGTGCCCTTATAAAAAATGGGAAATTTTGACAGAGACACACACAGGGAGAGCACCATGTGAAGATGAAAGCAGAGATTGGGGAGATGCTTCTACAATCCTGGAATCACTAAAGATTGCTAGCAAATCCCCAGAAGTTGGGAGAGAGACCTAGAACAGATTGTCCCTCACAGCCTTAAAAGGAAGTCATTCTGCTAACACACTGATCTCAGACTTGAGAGAGTCAAGTTGTGTTTAAACAAGCCCAGTCTCGGATACTTTGTTGTCCCACGGCATGGACTCACCCTCTCAGTGGACCCAGCATCCAGGCAGGTGTTGTGGAATGATCCAGGAGCATTTTCAGTGATGGGACATATGCCTGCCACTTGGCTAGCATTCATAGGGGACTAGCCCGCTTTCAGAGCTTGAGTCCAGTCCAGTTACTTGACGTGACTCTAAATCAGTGTCCCGGCATGACAGACAAAGAAACTAGCCTCTGAAAGTGTATTCCGAAGGAGAAAGATGCAAATGGTTTTCCAGAGGCAAGTGATACCACTGGAGCAGCTGCAGGAGGAAGAAACTAAATTGTCTTCAAGCGACCCACAGATTTGGAGTTCTTAGAAATACAGCTGCTCTGTTGTTTGCCTTCACCATTTCTGGTCTCTGTTTTCTGCCATGATTCCAACGACTGGCTGACTGCCTTGACCAACTCACAGAAGGGAAGATGTTCAAGTGTGTGTAGCACTGGCTCTCTCTAGACTTGTGGGGAACTGTGACATCTACAGGTGCCCAAATACATCAGACCCTGGACATTTGCAAAGGGTAGGTCTAGAGTCTTTCATGAATTTGAGGATTAAAGAATAAGATTATTCTTCTGTTAATGATTTTTTGATGAAATGTGTAAAACACAGACAAGTATGGAAACAGTATAATGTATACCAGTGTACCCTTCCCCAGTGTAAGAAATGAAATATGGTAGACACAGTTGAAGCCCCTATGTCTATCACACTCTAATCCTCCCCAGATGCCCCAGAGATTACTACAAACATTTTCATGGGCATTATTATTATTTTGCTTAATGTTATGTAACCCAAAGCAATATATCCTATTTTTAAACTCTACCAAAATGAAATCAGATCATTTTGTGTCTTGCTCTTCTTACCTCCCATTATGTCTTATGTTTATTCATAGGATGCATTTCATTTATTTTAACCGCTCTAGAGTGTTGCTTGTGATTATGCCACAATTTATTGACTCATCTTCTCATTGATGGTAGATGTGAACATTCTTGCTTGGGTTTCCTTGTGCACATCCATGGGAGTTTCTTTCTTTCTTTCTTTTTCTTTTTTTTTTTTTTTAAAGATTTTTACTTATTTATTTGAGAGAGAGCGAGAGAGCAAGAGAGAGAGCAGGAGGGGGAGGGAAGGGCAGAGGGAGAAGCAGACTACCCACGAGCAGGGAGCCCAATGTGCGGTTTGATCCCAGAACCCTGAGATCATGACCTGAGCCAAAGGCAAATGCTTAACCAACTGAGCCACCCAGGCACCCCTCCATGGAAGTTTCTGTAGGGCACATTTCACAGGTTACACACTAGGGAATAGTAGAATTGCTGGGTCATAGGGTTTGCCATCTTAGAATTTATAAGATGTTAACAAATTATTACCCTGAAGAGTTATTTGCACTTCCATGTGCAATTTTTTATTTAAATTCTATTAACCAACATATAGTACATCATTAGTTTTAGATGTAGAGTTCAGTGTTTTATCAGTTGCAAATACCACCCAGCTCATCACATCACATGCCTTCCTTCATGCTAATCACCCAAATATCTCATCATCCACCTTCCCTTCAACAACCCTTAGTTTGTTTCCTTGAGTTGAGTCTCTCATAGTTTGTCTCCATCCCTAATACTTCCCCTTCCATTTTCCCTCCCTTCCCTTATGATACTCTGCACTGTTTCTTATATTCCACATATGAGTGAAACCATGTGATAATTGTCATTCTCTGACTTCTTTCACTCAGCATAATACCCTCCAGTTCCATCCGCTTTGATGTAAATGTAAGTATTCATCCTTTCTGATGGCTGAGTAATATTCCATTGGATATACACCACATCTTCATAATCCACTCATCTGTCCATAGACATCTGGTTTCTTTGCACAGTTTGGCTACTGTGGACATTGCTGCTATAAACATTGGGGTGCAGGTGCCTCTTTGGATCATTACATTTGTTTTTGAGGTAAATATCTAGTAGTGCAATTGCTGGGTCATAGGGCAGCCCTATTTTTAGCTTCTTGAGGAAACTCCATACGGTTTTCTGAGTGTACCAGCTTGCATTCCCACCAACAGAGTAAGAAGGTTCCCCTTTCTTTGCATCCTTGCCAACATTTGTTGTTTCCTGAGTTGTTCACTTTAGCCATTCTGATTGGTGTGAGGTGGTATCTCATTGTGGTTTTGATTTGCATTTCCCTGATGCCCAGTGATATGGAACATTTTCTCATGTGTCTGTTGGCCATTTGTATGTCATCTTTGGAGAAAATATCTGTTTATGTCTTCAGCCCATTTCTTGACTGGATTCTTTGTTTTTAGGGTGTTGAGTTTGATAAATTCTTTTTTTTTTTAAGAGTTTGATAAATTCTTTACAGATCTTGGATACTAGCCCTTTATCTGCATGTCATTTGCAGATATCTTCAGGCTGCCTTTTAGCTTTGTTGACTGTTTCCTTTGTGGTGCAAAAGTTTTTTATCTTGATGAAGTCCCAATACATCAATTTTCCTTTTGTTTCCCTTGCCTTTGGAGATGTGTCTAGCAAGAAGTTGCTGCAGCAAGGTCCAAGAGGTTTCTGCCTGTGTCTTCCTCTAGGATTTTGATGGATTCCTGTCTCACGTTTAGGTCTTTCACCGATTTTCAGTGTATCTTTGTATATGGTCTAGGAAAGTGGTCCAGTGTCATTCTTCTGAATGTGGCTGTCCAATTTTCCCAACACTATTTGCTGAAGAGATTGTCTCTTTCCGTTGGATATTCTTTTCTGCTTTGTTGAATATTAGTTGTCTGTAGAGTTGAGGGCCCATTTCTGGTTTCTGTGTTCTGTTCCATTGATCTGTGTGTCTGTTTTTGTGCCAGTACCATACTGTCTTGGTGACTACAGCTTTGTAATACAGCTTGAAGCTTGGCATTGTGATGCCACCAGCTTGGTTCTCTTTTTCAACATTCCTCTGGCTATTTGAGATCTTTTCTGATTGCATACAATTTTAGGATTACTTGTTCCATTTCTGTGAAAATGTCAATGGTATTTTGATAGGGATAGCATTGAATGTGTAGATTGCTGTGACTAGCTAGATATTTTAAAAATATTTATTCATCCAATCCATGAGCATAGAATGTTTTTCCATCTTTTTGTGTCTTCTTCAGTTTCTTTTATAAGTGTCTGTAGTTTTTAGAGTACAGATCCTTTACCTCTTTGGTTAGATTTATTACAAATATCTAATTGTTTATGGTCCAGTTGTATATAGGATCAATTCCTTAACTTCTCTTTTTTGTGCCTCATCATTAGTGTATAGAAATGCAACTGATTTCTGTGCATTGACTTTATATCCTGCCTTGTTGATGAATTGCTGTATGAGTTCTCGCAATTTTGGGGTGGAATTTTTTGGGTTTTCCACGTAAACTATCGTGTCATCTCTGAGGAGTGAGAATTTGACTTCCTCTGTGCCAGTTTGAATACCTTTTATTTCTTTTTGTTGTCTGATTGCTGAGGCTAGGACTTCTAGTACTATGTTGAAAAACAGTGGTAAGGGTTGGCATCTCTGTTGTGTTCCTTGCCTTGGGGGAAGAACTCTCAGTTTTCCCCCATTGAGAATGATATTTGCTGTGGGCTTTTTGTAGATAGCTTTTAAGATACTGAGGTATTTTCCCTCTATCCCTCCATTGTGGAGAGTCTTAATCAAGAAAGGATGGTGTATTTTATGAAATGCTTTTTTGCATCTATTGAGAGGATCATATAGTTCTTGTCCTTTCTTTTATTAGTGTGGTGTATCATATTGATTGATTTGTAAATGTTGAACCATCCTTGCAGCCCAGGAATAAATCCCACTTGGTTGTGATAAATAATCCTTTTAATGTATCTTATTGGTTAGTATCTTGGAGAGAATTTTCGCTTCTGTATTCATCAGGGATATTGGTCGGTAATTCTTTTTGGTGGGGTCTTTCTCTGGTTTTGGGATCAAGGTAATGTTGGCCTTATAGAATGAGTTTGGAAGTTTTCCTTCCATTTCTGTGTTTTGGAAACAGCTTCAGAATAGTTTATTAATTCATCTTTAAATGTTTGGTAGAATTCCCCTGGGATGCCATCTTGGACATCTGGACTCTTGTTTGTTGGGAGATCATTGATAACTGCTTCAATTTCCTTGTTGGTTATGGGTCTGTTCAGGTTTTCAGTTTCTTCCTGTTTCAATTTTGATTGTTTATAAGTTTCCAGGAATGCATCCATTTCTTCCAGATTGCCTAATTTGTTGGCACATAGTTGCTCATAATATGTTCTTTAAATTGTGTTTCCTTGGTGTTGGTTGTTATCTATCCTCTTTCATTCATAATTTTATTAATTTAGGCCCTTTCTCTTTTCTTTTTGATAAATCTGACTAGGGATTTATCTCTTCTTCTTTTCAATGAACCAGCTTCTAGTTTCATTGACCTCTTCTACTCTTATTTTGGTTTCTGTTTCATTGATTTCTGCTCTAATATTTATTGTTTATCTTCTTCTGCTTGGTTTAGGCTTTATGTCCTGTTTTTTTCTCCAGCTTTTTTAGGTGTAAGGTATAGTTGAGACTTTTTCTAGTTTCTCGAGAAAGGTTTGTATTGCTATATACTTCCCTCTTAGGACCATGTTTGCTGTATCCCAAAGGTTTTGAACAGTTGTGTTTTCTTTTTCATTTGTTTCCATGAATTTTAAAAATTCTTAAATTTCCTGGTTGACCCATTCATTCTTTAGTAGGGTGCTCTTTAACCCCTAAGTATTTGAGTTGATTCCAAATTTGCTCGTGTGATTGAGTTCAGGTTTCAAAGCACTGCAGTCTGAAAATATGCAGAGAATTATTCCAATCTTTTGGTACCAGTTGAGACCTGATTTGTGACCCAGCATGGGATCTATGCTGGAGAATGTTCCATGTGCACTCGAGAAGAATATGTATTCTGTTGCTTTAGGATGGAATGCTCTGTATGTATCTGATGTCCATCTGGACCAGTGTGTCATTCAAAGCCCTTGTTTCCTTGTTGATCTTCTGCTTAGTTGATCTTTCCATTGTTTTGGGTAGATGTTGATGTCCCTTCTATTATTGTATTATTATCAATGTGTTTCTTTAATTTGGTTTTTAATTGGCTGCTCTCAAGTTAGGAGCATAAATATTTATAATTGTTAGATCTTCTTGTTGGATAGACCCTTTAAGTATGACATAGTGTCCCTCTTCATCCTTTACTACAGTCTTTGGTTTAAAATCTAATTTGTCTGATATGAGGATTGCTGCCCCAGCTTTCTTTTGATGTCCATTAGCATGATAAATGGTTCTCTACCCCCTTACATTCAATCTGGAGGTGTCTTTAGGTCTAAAATAGGTCTCTTGTAGATAGCATGTGAATGGGGGGGCCTTGCTTTTTTTTCTTTATCCAATCTGACACCCTGTGCCTTTTGATTGAAGCATTTAACCCACTTACATTCAGAGTAACTATTGAAAGATATGTAATTAGTGCCATTGTATTACTTGTAAAGTCACTGTTTCTTATTTATTTATTTATTTATTTTATTCATTCATTCATTCATTCATTCATTTATTTAAAGTCACTGTTTCTGTATACTTCCTGGGTTTTTTTTTCTGGTCTATGTTACTTTTGGCCTTTCTCTTTGCTTACAGGATTCCCTTTAATATTTCTTGCAGGGCTGGTTTAGTGGTCACAAATTCTTTTATTTTCTGTTTGTCCTGAAAGCTCTTTATCTCTCTTTTCATTCTGAATGACAGCCTTGCTGGATAAAGTATTCTTGGCTACATGTTTGTTTTTTTTTTAATAATAAATTTATTTTTTATTGGTGTTCAATTTGCCAACATACAGAATAACACCCAGTGCTCATCCCGTCAAGTGCCCCCCTCAGTGCCTGCCATCCAGTCACCCCCACCCCCGCCCTCCTCCCCTTCCACCACCCCTAGTTCGTTTCCCAGAGTTAGGAGTCATGTTTTCCTCATATGGCACCCTGAATATACCATTCCAGCCCTTTCTGGCCTTCCAAGTCTCTGTGGATGGGTCTGCTGACAGTCTAATGTTTCTACCCTTGTGGGTTAAGGACCTCTTGTCTCAAGGTGCTTTCAGGATTTTCTCTTTATGTCTGAAATTTGGAATCTTCACTATTATATATTGGGGTATTAATCTACTTTTATTGATTTTGAGTGGCATTCTCTGTTTATCCTAGACTTGAATGCCTGTTTCCTTCCCCAGATTAGGGAAGTTCTCAGCTATTATTTGCTCAACCGTATCTTCTGTCCCTCTCTCTCTTTCTTTCTCCTCTGGGATCCCAATAATTCTAATATTGTTTACCTTGATGATATCACTGATTTCTCAAAGACTCCCCTCATGGTCCCTTAGTTGTTTTTCTCTCTTCCTCAGCTTTCTTACTTTCCATAACTGAGTCTCTCTTCTGCCTCATTTACCCTAGCTGTTAGTGTCCATTTTAGACTGCGTCTCAGTTAAAGCATTTTTAATTTTGCCTGATTAGATTAGTTCTTTTTTCTGTACTAAGGGATTCTCTAGTATCTTTCATGCTCTTCTCAAGCCTAGCTAATAACTTTATGATCATTATTCTGAATTCTAGCTCTGATATTTTACTTATATCCATATCTATTAGATATATGGTAAGGAGTATTACCTCTGCTTCTTTCTTTTGTTGTGAATTTCTCCTTCTAGTCATTTTGTCCAAGAGGAATAGATGAATGAGAGAACTAAATGAAAAATAGCAACCACAACCCCTGTGAAATATATACTAGGCAAATCCGAAGAGATCAGAATCCAAAAAAGAAGAAAAGGAGGGAAGGGAAGAGAGAATAAAATCCAACAGACACTAGATCCCAAAATTGTAAAGAAACCAAAACAGGGATCCCTGGGTGGCTCAGCGGTTTAGCGCCTGCCTTTGGCCCAGGGTGTGATTCTGGAGTCCCAGGATCGAGACCCACATCGGGCTTCCTGAATGGAGCCTGCTTCTCCCTCTGCCTGTGTCTCTGCCTCTCTCTCTCTCTCTCTGTGTCACTCATGAATAAATAAATAAAATATTAAAAAAAGAAACCAAAACATTGTATGTATGTGTGTATAATATATAGAACATATATATATATAATATATAGAGAGAACATTATATATATAACTTAATACAATAAGAAGGTAGTTTAAAAAAGAAAAGAAAAATAAAATTTTAAACTGAAAGGCTAAAGAATCAGGAGGAATAAAACCCCTCTAATTCTATATACTATTTTCCACTTGCACAGGAGTTTTCTGTTCTGTGTGATCTCTAAACTTGGTATTAGCCAGATGTTCCTGCTGGTCTTCTACAGGATGGACCTTTTGCACTGATGTGCAGGTACCTTTGTTTGAGTGGAGTTTCTCTGCCCCTTGCCAGGGGACTGGGCTCAGTGTAGGCTGCGTCTATGTGGCTTTTGTTCCCTGAAGGCTTTTTGTGCCATTTTAGGGGATGAAAAAAATAAATAAAAATGGTGGTGCCCAGATTTCCAGCTCTGGCACTGAACAATCCTGTCCCTCACCCCCATCCTTCAGTTCACCCTCAGGGTAAAGCAGTCAGTCACTTGTGTGCAGCAAACTCCACAGATGCCTGAGGTGCACACACTCACCAATCCTCCCAGGGGAGGAGGGGGGTCTCACTGAGACCCTGGTGCTTTCTGTGTCCCTGTTCTGGGAGCAGTTGCCCCATTTTTGGTGCATCTGCCATGCTCTTCCCAGGAGAAGTAGCAGGGCCTCACAATGAGTTTGCTGCTTCCTGGACCACTGCTTGAAGATCCAGTTGGCTGATGGAGCACCAGTTGGAGGTTTATGGCAACACCTAGCAGAGAGTTACTAATTGCAGCTGGTTTCCTTGCTCCAATGCTTGGGAACTCTGCCACACTTAGTCACTCCCCATTCTTTCTGTGACCCCAGAGATCCTGAGACCACACTGTCCCACCTAGGATTCTTCCCTGCTTCCCAACCTGAGCACCTTTCAGGCAAGGATGTCCCTCATAGGAGCAGACTCTAAAAGCTCTGATTTTGCACTCTGCTGCAGTGTCACTTTCTGGCAGTTGAATTATGGAGGCTCCTTCCCCCTGCAGTTTATCTTCAGATATATCCCCTCAGATTCTCTTCTCTGTGCCTCCTACCTTCCAAAAAGTGGTGGCTTTTGTTTGTAGAATTGTAGCAATTCTTAGATCTTAGGGTGAATTCACAGGTGTTCAGAATGACTTGATAGATATCTGGCTGAATGCAAGGGACCAGATGAAATGAGGATTCCCTGCTGTTCCACCATCTTCCCTCGATCTACCCTACCTGCAATTTTTGGTGGTTCTTGCTTGCCTACACCTAGCCAACACTTGACATTATCAAACCTTAAATTTTTGCCAGTGTGGTGAATTTTTTAAATGGCATGTTCTGAAACTAGGGAGGCAGAATCTAAATTGAAATATTTATAATTTTTTCAGATTTCCAAAATGGGAAAGTAAATTGTCTATTTATACCCTTTGCCCATTTCCTCCAACAGGTCGAATCATTGGATAGCATAAGTAATAGAGGGCATTGTTGTCTTATTCCTGCCTTCAGTGGAAATTATTTAGTTTTAAAATTAAGAATGATGTTTATTGTTGGTTTTTGATCTTTAAGCATTGCCAGGCTTCAGAAGTTCACTATATTCCCCGTTTGCTAGGAGTTTTATAAAGCATTATGAATGGGTGCTAATTTTAACTTTTTTTTTTTAATAGGCTCCATGCTAGGCAGGGAAACCAGTGCGGGACTTGAACTCAGAACCCTGAGGTCAAGACCTAAGCTTAGATCAAGAGTTGAATGCTCAACTGACTGAGCTGCTCAGGTGCCTCTAATTTTAATTTTTAAGAAAGAGTTTATATATTTATTTTTGGTAATCTCTTCACCCAATATGGGGCTTGAACTCATGACCCTGAGATCAAGAGTCACATGCTCTTCTGACTAAGCCACGCAGGTCTAATTTTAACTTTTTAATTGAAATATGACATACATCAAAGTGTACAAGGCATAAGTGTAAAGCCTGATACATTTTCAGAAAGTGAACACACACATATGATCAACAGCCAATTAAGAATAGAACATTGACAGTAACCCTTTGAGCCCCTTCATGCCTCTACCCATTGTCTACCTCTCAAAGGTAATCCTTATTATGAATTATATAAGGAGGGCAAATGATGTGATGAGCACTGGGTATTATATGCAATTGATGAATTATTTAAAACTACATCTGAAACTAATGATGTAGTATATGTTGGCTAATTGAATTTAAATTAAAAAAAATAAAACTATAGATAAGTTTCTCTTGTTTTCAAGCCTTACATACATAGAATCAAGAAATGTATGTTATTTTATGTCTGACTTCATTTCCTCAACATTGCTAGTAATTTTCATTCATGTTACTTTATGTAGTTTTACTTTATTCTTATTGTTACTGTGTTCCATTGTGTGACTATTCTACATTATATCTTTCTGACTTCATACACATATGATAATAGAATGGCCTCACTGTTTGGGCATATGTCCTAGAATGAAATTTCTAGCCATAGGATATGCCTGTGTTCCAACCTCCAAAGTACTTGCAATAGCTTACATTTCAACCAATATTATAAGAAGGTAATCCTTGCTTCACATCCTTACTGACAATTGTCATTGCTGGTTGGTTTTGATTTGGGCTTTTCTGGCACATCAATATTTTGATATTTCTTTCTTTAAAATTTTTTTTAAAGATTTTAATTTATTTATTCATGAGAGAGAGAGAGAGAGGCAGAGACACAGGCAGAGGGAGAAGCAGGTTCCATGCAGGGAGCCCAACGTGGGACTCGATCCTGGGACTCCAGGATCAGGCCCCAGGCTGAAGGTAGCGCTAAACCGCTGAGCCACCTGGGCTGCCTGATTTCATTCTTTTTTGATGGCTGAGTAACATTCCATTATCTACATCTATCTATCATCTATCTATCTATCTATCTATCTATCTATCTATCTATCTATCATCTATCTATCTATCTACACACACCACATACCACATCTTTATCCACTCATCTGTTGATGGACATCTGGGCTTTTTCCATATTTTGGTCATTGTGGACATGTGATGACATTTCATTGTGGTTTTAATTTATATCTTCTATCATTAGTGATATGATTTTTTTCACCTTTTATATGATTATTTTCATCTAGATATCTTCTTTTGTGAGATACCTGTTCAAGTCTCTTTGTGAATTTTTTTATAAATTTATTTTTTATTGGTGTTCAATTTGCCAACATATAGAATAACACCCAGTGCTCATCCCATCAAGTGCCCCCCTCGGTGCCTGTCACCCAGTCACCCCCACCCCCCACCCATCTCCTCTTCCACCACCCCTAGTTCGTTTCCCAGAGTTAGGAGTCTCTCTTTGTGAATTTTTTATTGAGTTTATCTCTTCTTGACCAGTAGGAGTTTAAGCATATTCCGGATATAAGCTCTATCACACAGATTTTAGCTCTCTGATGGAAACATCTTCTCCTACTCTGTATTGTGCTTTTGAATGCTCTTAATGATATTTTTTGATGAATGGATGTTCTTATATTTAATCTAATTTATTGGTCCTTTTTTTTTTTTAAGGCTAGTGCATAAGAAATCTTTGCCTACTCTAAGATCATGAAGAAGATATCCCAAATGGCAAAGGATATTTCCCACTGATAGCCTTTGTCCATCTTTTCCAATACATTGGATTATTAAAAACCATCAGGAATAGAGGACAGCCTTGTTTTATTCCAGACTTCAGTGAAAATACTTCTCACATTTTAATTTTTTAAAAGATTAAAAAACAATTTCAAAGTAATCTCTACACCCAGTGTGGGGCTTAAACTCACAATTCAGAGATAGAGAATCATATGCTGTACTGACAAGCCAGCCAGATGCCCCTCAAATTTTAATATTAAAACTTATGTTTGTTTAAAGTGGGTTTTTTTGTGTTACCTATTATCACACTAAGGAAATTTACTATATCCCCAGTTTTCCTCTAGAGAACTTACGGTTTTAGCATTCATACTCAGATCCACAGCATACTTGGAGTGAATTTTTGCATAAGTGGAAGGTAGAGGATTTTATCACACTTAATAAAATCAACAGTAGTTACTTAGTAACTTTAAGTCTATATTCAGATTTCCTTCATTGCCTAAAATATGCCTTTTGTAGATTGTTTGTTGAAATCAGGATCCAAACCAAGGTTCTCTTAAAAATTAGTTTCTAATGCTATTTACTCGTGAAAGAAGTGAGTTGTCCTGAAAAATGTTTATGTCACTTTTTATTATTACTTCATTGTGATATCATTTAATTTCTTCCCTTGGCCCATATGTATCCTGAAGATTTTAAGGTTATATGTAAAGGCAAATCAGGTTTAACTTTAATAACCTTTGACATGGATACTCCACTAGTGTTGCTATGCTTCATACCAGTTGTGTCAGGTTTAGTGATGCTTAGCTTGATAAGTGAGTTGAGTGGTGACAGTCTCAAGCATTTCTTGTAAAATTCCTTATTAACTGTCTACCTGATAATTTTACCATCCATCAATGACCATTGCCTGAATCAGCTATTTACTCAGGAATTGCAGAATCATAAATTTTAATTTGACCACTCCTGTTGTATTTAGTAAGTGAAAGAAGTTTACTTTATTGTCTTAATATTTGGTTACTCTGAAGTAGCATTCATATTAGATGGCAGAATAAATGTGTACTCCTTCCCTTTATCAAATTTCAGGGAGTTGGTGTCTTTGCAAATTTCAGTATCATCCTTCTAGTGAGTTTCTCTCTCTCCTTTTTTTTTTGAGGCTCATTATGAATTCCTTGCTTTTCATCTAGTCCATGTATTTTAGTAAATTACAGTCTTATTTTTTAAAAATATTTTATTATTTATTTATTTATTTATTTATTTATTTATTTATTTATGTGAGGTGGGGGAGGAGCAGAGGGAGAGGAAGGGAAAGAATCCCAAACAGACTTAAGGCCTAGCACAGAGCCCAACACAAGGCTCAATCTCATGACCTTGAGATCATGACCAGAGATGAAATCACAAGGCAGGTGCTTAACTGACTAAGCCACCCAGGTGCTCCAGTCTTATTTTTTATGAATATTTTTATTGAAGCACAATATACATGTAGGTGGTTGCATGAACCATTAAAATACAACTCGAGCTAGTCTTCGCAAGGTGAATATGCCTGTATGACCACCACTTATGTCAAGAAATACAAAGTGGAAAGGCATCTTGTGTTCATGGATGGTAAAATTTAATAATGTTAAATGTCCATACTATTCCAAGCAATCTATAGATCCATTGCTATCCTTATTCAAATCCCAATGATACTTTTTACAGAAATTTAAAAAATTCTAAAATTCATATTGAATCACAAAAAACCACAAATAGCCAAAGCAATCTTGAGAAAGAAGAACAAAGCTGGAGGCATCACACTTTCTGATTTCAAAATGTTACAAAGCTATAGATCCAAAAAAGCATGGTGCTTTTCAGAGCACAGATCTTTCACTTCGTTGGCTAGGTTTGTTTCTAGATATCTTAATTGTTTTTGATGCAGTTGTAAATGGGATTGATTCTTTAATTTCTCTTTCTGCTGCTTTATTTTTTATTTTTATTTTTTTTCTGCTGCTTTATTATTGTGTACACATTATCTGTGTATAAAAATGCAACAGATTTCTGTATGTTGATTTCATATCCTGCAACTTTACTGAGTTCATTTATCACTTCTAGCAGTTTTCTTTGTGGCATCTTTTGGGTTTTCTATATATAGTGTCATTGTATCTGTAAATAGTGGAAGATTTACTTCTTCCTTGCCAATTTGGATGACTTTTATTTCTTTTTCTTGTCTGATTGCTGTGGCTAGGATTTCCAGAATTTGTTGAATAACAGTGGTGAGAGAGGACAATACTGTCTTGCTCCTGGCCATAGAGGAAAAGTTTTTAGTTTTTTGCCATTTACAATGGTATTAGCTATGAATTTTTCATATATGGGGTTTTCATATTATGTTGAAGTATGTTCCCTCAAAACCTACTTTGTTGAGATTTATTTTTTATCATGAATGTATGTTGTACTTCATCAAATACTTTTTCTGCATCTGTTGACATGATCATATGGTTCTTATCCTGTCTTTTATTTATGTGGTGCATTACATTGATTGATTCATGAATTTTGAACCATCATAGCAACTCAGGAATAAATCCTGCTTGATTGAGGTGAATGATTTTTTTTAATGTATTGCTGGATTCAGTTTGCTAGTATTTTGTTGAGAATTTTTGTATCTGTGTTCCTCAGAGATATTGGCTTGGCCTGTAGTTCTCTTTTCTAGTGGTATCTTTATCTTGTTTTGGTATGAGGGTAATGCTGGTTTCATAGAATGATTTTGGAAGTTTTCCTTCCTTTTCTATTTTTTGGAATAGTTTGAGCAGAATAGGTATTAACTCTTCTTTAGGTATTTGTTAGAATTTGCTTGTGAGGCCATCTGCTTCTGGATTTTTGTTTGGAGCTTTTAAATTAGTGATTCAATTTCTTTCTGAAAACTATTAAGCACTGATGAAAGAAATTGAAGATGACACAGAAAATGGAAATACAGTTCATGCTCATGGATTAGAAGAACAAATATTGTTAAAATGTCTATATTACCCAAAGAAATCTGTAAATTTATTGTAATCCCTATCAAAATACCAACAGCATTTTAAACAGATATAGAACAAATAATCCTAAAATGTGTATGATACCACAATATACCCAAATAGCCAAACCAATCTTGACAAAAAAAAGCAAAGCTAGAGGCATAACAATTCTGAACTTCAAGTTATATGTATGTATATATACACATATTTTATAGCTATAATCATTAAGACAGTATGGTACTGGTACAGAAATAGACACATAGAACAATAGAACAGAATGGAAAACCCAAAAATGGACCTACAACTATATGGTCAACTAATTTTCAACAAAGCAGGAAAGAATATCCAGTGGGAAAAAAGTCTCTTCAAAAAATGGTGTTGGGAAGACTGGACAGCCACATGCAGAAGAATGAAACTAGATCGCTTTCTTATACCATACACAAAAATAAATTCAAAATGGATTAAAAATCTAAATGCGAGACCTGAAACCATAAACATCCTAGAAAAGAGCACAGGCAGTAACTTCTTTGACATTGGCCATAGCAACTTTTTTGTAGATATGTCTCTTGAGGCAGGGAAACAAAAGCAAAAGTAAACCATTGGGACTTCATCAAAATAAAAAGCTGCACAGCAAAGAGAACAATCAACAAAACTAAAAGGTAACCTACAGAATATGAGAATATATTTGCAAATGATAAAGTGTTAGTATCCAAAATCTATAAAGAACTTATAAAACTCAACCCCAAAAATCAAATAATCCAATTAAAAATAAGCTGAAGATATGAATATACATTTTTCTAAAGAAGACATCCAGCTGGCCAACAGACACATGAAAAGATGCTGAATACCATTCATCATCAGGAAAATGCAAATCAAAGCTACAAGGAGACATCACCTCACACCTGTTAGAATGGCTAAAATTAACAACACAAGAAACAACAGATGTTGGTGAGGATCTGGAGAAAGGGAAACCCTCTTGCACTATTAGTGGGAATGCAAACTGGTACAGCCACTATGTAAAACAGTCTGGAGGTTCCCCTGAAAGTTAAAATCAGCTATCTTATGATCCAGCAATTGCACTATTGGGTATTTACCAAGGAATACGAAATTATAAATCAAAGGGATACATGCACCCCAATGTTTATAGAAGCATTATCTGTAATAGCCAAATGATGGAAACAGCTCAAGTGTCCACTGAATGATGAATGTGATACACACACACAAAGGAATATTACTCAGCAGTGAAAAATAATGAAATCTTGCCATTTTCAATGACATGGATGAAGTTAGAGAGTATTATGCCTAGTGAAATAAGTCAGTCAGAGAAAGACAAATACCATATGATTTCACTCACACATGGAATTTAACAAACAAATGAAAGAAGGAGAAAAAAAGGGGGCAAATCAAGAAACAGACTCTTAACTCTATAGAACAAACTGATGGTTGCCAAAGGGGAGATGGGTTGGGGGATAGGGGAAATATGGGGAAATATGTGATGGGGATTAAGGAGTCCATTTGTTTTGATGAGCACTGGGTATTGTATGGAAGTGTTAAATTACTATATTGTACACCTGAAACTTATTACACTGTATGTTAACAGGAATTTAAACAAAAACTTTAAAAAAGGGATAAGTGGGTTGGACGGGAGGGACATATGCATATGAGGAATATAGAAGATTTGGTGGGCAGTGAAGCCATGATGTATCATACTATAATGAAGGATACATGTCATTAGGTATTAGTGAAAACCCTTAAGATATATGTGACACAAAAAAATGAATGCTAGTATAGGCTGTGGATTTTGATAATGTTGTGTCAATGTAGGTTTTTTTATTGTAACAAAAGTAACCCTCTGGTGCAATATTTTGATTGTAGGGGGCCTGTGCAGGCTTGGGGGATGGCTGTATCCTGGAAATGTCTGTATCCTCCTGTCAATTTTGCTGTAAGTCTAAAACTACTCTAAAAAATAAAGTTTAATAAAAATAGCATTATCCTGGCTATAAAAATAGGCATATAGGCCAATAGAAGAGAAAAGAGATCCCAGAAATAAATTTACACATAGGACAAACTTACCTTTGACGAGAGTGCCAAGAATACACAATAGGGAAAGAATAGTTTTTTCAGAAATTTGTGGTGGGAAAACAATATCTATGTGTGAAAGAATGCAGCTGGACCCTTATCTCACACCATACACAAAAGTCCACACAAAAGGGATTAAAGACTTAAATGCGAAGATCCAAAACTCTACAACTCCTAGAAGAAAATACCAGGGAATAAATTCATGATATCGATCTTGGTAATGATATCACGGATATGACACAAAATAAAAAACAAGTGGAAGTATATCAAACTAAAAAGCTTCTTCACAGCAAAGGAAATAATTAGAGTAAAAGTGAAACTCATGGAATGGGAGAAAATATTGCAAGCCATATATCTGATAAGAGGTTAATCTCCAAAACATATGAGGAACTCTTATAATTAAGTAACAAAACAACTAGTAATCCATTTTAATGTGGGCTAAGATTTTGAATAAACATTTCTCCAAAGAAGATGTACAAATGGCTGTCAGAAGATTGTACAAATGTACAAATGTGAAAAAATGCTCAACGTCACTAATTGTCAGGGATATGCAAATTAAAACCATAACGAGATACTACTCATACCTGGTAGGATGACCATTATCAAAAAAAAAAAATAACACAGGTGTTGGCAATGGTATGGATAAATTGGAACCCTTGTATACTGTTGGGAATTCACTAAGTATTTTTTTTAATTTATTTTTTTCAGAGAGAGAGAGAGAGAGACTGAGAGGCAGAGACACAGGCAGAGGGAGAAGCGGGCTCCATGCAGGGAGCCTGACGCGGGACTCGATCCTGGGATCAGACCCCGGGCTGCAGGCGGCGCTAAACCGCTGCGCCACCGGGGGTGCCCTGTTGGTGGGAATTCAAAATGGTGCAGCTGCTATGGAAAACAGTATGGAGGTTCCTCAAAAAATTACATAGAATTACCATCTGATCTGCCAATCACACTTCTGAATATTTATCCAAAAGAACTGAAATTGGTATCTTAAAAAGATATTAGCATTCCCATGTTCATTGCAGCTGTATGTACAGTAGCCAAGAGATGGTAACAACCAAATATCTATCAGCAGATGAATAGATAAGGAAAACGCTCCATGTGCATACCTTGGAATTCTATTCAGTCTTAGAAAGGAAGGAAATTCTTTAATATATAAAAGCATGGAAATACCTTGAGGACATCACACTAAGTGAAACAAACCAGTCAGAGGAAGATAAATATTGCATTATTCTCTTTATATGAATTATCTAAAATAGTCAAATTCATAGAATCAAAGAGTGGAGTGGTGGTTGCCAGAGCTTGGAGGAGAGGGAAATGGGGAATTACTAACCAATGGGCATAAAGTTTCAGTTAAGCAAGATGAATAAGCTCTAGAGATCTGCTACAACATTGTACCTATAAAATATTGTACACCTAAAAATTTGTTAGGGGAATAGATCGCATGTGAGGTGTTCTTACCACATGCAAATGATGAATTATTGAACACTACATCTGAAACTAATGATGTACTATATATGTTCGCTAATTGAATTTAAATAAAAAATAGTGATCTGAAGGGGCACCTGCACCCCAATGTTCATAGCAACAATGTCCACAATAGCCAAACTCTGGAAAGAACTCAGATGTCCAGCAATAGAGGAATGGATAAAGAAGATGTGGTGTATATATACAATGGGATATTACTAAGCCAACAGAAAGGATGAATACTTAACCACTCACATCAACGTAGATGGAACTGGAGGGTATTATGGTGAGTGCAATAAGTCAATCAGAGAAGTCTTTCTCTGATTATCATATGGTTTCACTCACGTGTAATAGAAGAAACAGTGCAAAGGATCATAGGGGAGGGGAGGGAAAACTGAATGGAAAGTCATCAGGGAGAAAATCCATGAAAGACTCTTAACTCTAGGAAGCACATTGAGGGTTGCTGAAGGGGAGGTGGGTTGGGGGATGGTGTGATTTGGTGGTGGGCACGAAGGAGGAGACATGATGACATGAGCACTGATGGATGTAACTGATAAATCATTGCGCACTACATCTTTTTTTATAATAAATGTATTTTTTTATTGGTGTTCAATTTACCAACATACAGAATAACACCCAGTGCTCATCCCATCAAGTGCCCCCCTCAGTGCCCATCACCCATTCACCCCCACCCTCCGCCGTCCTCCCCTTCCATCACCCCTGAAACTAAGTATGTACTTTATATTGGCTAATTGAATTTAAATTAAGAAAACCAAAACAAAAATAAAGTGAATCTCTGGCATAGCAAAAAGTAATAATAATAAAACTAATTAAATATTACTGATCCCCAGAAGCCTTCCTCATGCTCTCTTTCACTGTCTCCTCCAAAAAATGACCATTCCTCTGACTTCACGACCTTCATTTGGGTTTTTCCAGGTTTGAAACTTTGTATAAAGGCAAACTCATTGTGTATTTTCTTTTATATGTGACTTTTTAATTCACCATTATGTTTCTGAGGATCACTTGCATTGTTTCATGTAGTGATGGAACGTTTATTGTTGTTGGTACATAGTATTTCAGTGTTTGAGTATATTATGGTCTATCTGTTCTGTTGAAGGGCTTTGGGCTGTTTCCAGTTTGGGGTTGGAACAAGTCTTGTGTGTGTCTGCACATGTTTTTTTATGTACCTGCAACTTTTTCGATGTTTACTTTGGAATGGAATCACAAGATCACATGCTAGGCCCTGACATTCATGAGTGTTTTTACCAGTTTCCACTCCCACTAGCAATATATAAGAATTCTAGTTTTTCCATATCTTTGTCAACATTTAGTGTTGTCATTCTTTATAATTTTAGAAATTCTGATGAGTTTGTAATAACACTCCACTATGATTTCAACTTATAGCTCCCTGATGCCTGATAGGACCAGGGAGTACATTTTCGTATGTATATTGGCCATCTTGATACTCTTTTTATGAAATATCTGTTCAAATCTTTTGCCAATAATTTTTAAAATCACATTATTTCTCTCCTTTTTAGTGAGTTTTAGGTGTTCTTGATGTGTTTTAAGTAAGAATCATTTGTCACCTATATGCATTGCAAATATGTTCTCACACTCTGGCCTTTTCATTCTCTTAGTGGTATCCTTTAGTAAATAGAAATTGTTACTTTAATGTATTCAACATAAAAAGTTTGTCCCTTACTAGTTAGACATTCTTTGTTTTCTGTTTTAAAAATCTTGGCTACCTCTAAGTCACCAATATTTTTTTCCTATGTAACTTTCAAGATTTACATTTTTACCTTTCATTAATGATTTTCTGCCCATACAAAGTTGACTTTGTGGGATGAGGTGAGGAGGGAACAATATTTGTTTCTAGTTTACCCAGTGCTGAGTATTGAGAAAACTATTGTAGAGTTTGCCATCACTATAACAAGAACCACCAAAAATTTAGTTGCTTAAAAAAACTACTCATTATTTTTGTATTTTTGTCACAATTCTGCATATCAGCAGTTTGGACTGAGACTCACCCATACCTCCGCAACCAACTGCTGGGTTGATCAGGGTCCCTTTCCATGTGGTTTGTCATCTTAAAGCAGGATGGCTTGGGTTGGTTCACATGGTGGCTAGGTTCCAAGAGAGAAGAGAGACTATGTCGTAATTTGAAAGCACTTTTTAATCTCTGCTTATATCATATTTACTGTCATCTCTTTGGCCAGAGCAAGGCTACTGGTCAACCCCAGACTCCAAGTGGGAGCAGACTGTTTTATGTTGTGGATACATGGGTGGTGTAGTCATATTGGGGTCTGTTCTGCAACATCTACCAAAACCATCCTTTCCTCATAGTACTGCAATGTCACCTTTGTCTTTAATGAATTGACTGTATGTGTGTGAACCTGTTTTGTTTTTGGACTACTCTTTTTTATTGTTCTGTTTGCCAGTCCCTCTGCCAATAACACATTTCCTCAATTCCCCTAAATTTCTTTTTTTAATTAATTAATTTATTTGAAGAGCAAGCAAGTAGAGGGGGAGGGGCAGAGGGAGAGAGAGAAAAAAAATCTCAAGCAGACCCTCCCTGCTGAGTGTGGAGCCCAACTCAGGGTCTCAGTCTCACAACCCTGAGACCATGACCTGACCTGAAATCAAGAGTTCAATGCTTAACCAACTGAACCACCCAGGCATCCCAATTCTCCTAAATGTCTCAGTTTAGATATGACATTTTAACTTCTCTGACTTATTCTTCAAGATTGCATTAGCTACTCTTGACCCTTTGCATTTCCATACAATTACAGGAGTAGGTAGTCAATTTTCTTTCAAAAATGGCTTGGATTTTGTTAAATAGGTAGAGAAGTATGGAGGAGAGCTAACGTGTTTAAAATACTGAGTTTTCCAATCTGTGAGCATGATATGTTTCTTTTTTAAGTCTTACTGTATTTCTCCCAGTAAGGCTTATAGAGGTACATGCACATATTTTAAAAAATGTGTTATTAGATATTTAATTAGTTAATACTCTCTGAATGTGATTTTAAAATGATACAAAGAAATATAATTGTTTGCATATTGATCTTATATTCTCTGTCCTTTCTAAGTTCACTAATTAAGTATATTAGTCTATAGATTATTTTTGACTTTCTATGTATTTACTATGGCTCACATGAATAAAGATGTTTGACATTTTCTTTTCCAAACCTATACCTTTTATTTTGTGTGTGTCTGAGAAGCAAAATATTGAATACAAATAGTGGTAATAAGCATTTTACTCTTTTCTAGTATCTTTAAATATCTAACCATTAAGTATATGTTTGGTGCAGGTGTGTCATAGATACTCTTTGTCAGATTGAAGAGAATTCTACTCCTGAATTTACTGTTTTACCATGAATCGGTATTGGGTATTATCAAACACTTTTTATACACCAATTAAAATGATTTCAAGTGCCTCTTCCCCTTTTAGTCTGTTAATGTTATTGTTTGCATTTCTGGGATGAACTGAATCTGGTCATGATGTAATCATTTTTTATATATTGCTGGATTCCGGCTGCTAATATTTTGTGTAGTATTTTTGCATCTATATTCATGAGTCAGACTGACCTGTAATTTTCCCTCTTATAATGTTCTTTTCATGTTTTTGCATTAAGATTATGCTGATACCATAAAGCACATTGGGAAACGTTCCCCCTTTTTCTGTTCTCTGGACGAATTTACATAAATTTGGTGTTCTTTTATACTTCTATGGAATAATTCACCATTGAGGCCATCTGGACCTAAAGTTTTATATGTGGCAATATAGTTAATTGTAGATTCAACTTCCAGATAGATATAGGACTATTCAGATTTTCTATTTATTCTTTTGTCCGTCAACCAGTCAGGTGACTTGCAGAGAGGGTGATTCAAGTTCATGTTCAAGTTCATGTGACATTACACATCTTTCCATGTCATAGCTTGGATCACTGCAACCTTAAATCTGCTGATTCTGAGGGTCATTGACTCCAGGAAGTAGGCTCGTCTTTCTACCTCCTAGAATCACAAGTAGAAATAATGAGGAAAAACAGGATAGTCACTAAAACAGTAATTAGTAGAGGATAGTTATGTTTAAGTCTGAAACACTCATTAGTCTTGAAGAATGGAAACCTTAAAAGGCAATTTATATGCAAACGCTTCCAATGTTCCTGCTGCATAAGGCTGCACTCCATCATTAGTCGCCAAAGACCACCTCGAAGGATTTTTTCCCTTTCCCCTTTTTTCCCTCCTAATTGCCATGCTCTCACCAGCTTCCTTGTCAAATTAATGCAAACGAAGCCACATGTTCTTATCTAGAGTCTTGTCCAACAACAAAATCGTGTGCTTCGTTATCTTGCTGGCCTCTGACATCTCAGAGTCTCAGGATATGAAACCCAGAAGCAACCTTCCAGATGCCATGCACAACTGTTTCATTTTCCTAATGAGGGAGCCGCAGTCCGGGAAGAAGACACATGTTCAGGGTTAATCCTTCCTTCATTCATTTACTCAATAGATATTTATCAAATATTTATTGAATGACTACTTCACACTAGGCACAAGAGAAAAAATAGACAATGCCCTTGTTAAGACAGACAATGAACTGATAAATACATAAAAATGAGAGAATATGATATATGCTAACAAGGAAAAACACAGGGGTGCTGTGATAGAAAATAATGTGTATGGCTCCTTGATGGGGTTTGTTTTAGTTTGAGTTTTTCTAGAAGTAACCCTTCTAGACAAGGAATCATGTACAAGTAGTTTGTGTAGGAGGTGATCTCAGGAATGGAGGTAGGGAAGTCAGGTGGCCAATAAAAAGTGTATTATTGAGCAACTTAGTTACCACTGTGGCACCTGCAGACTTTGGGAAGCAGTATAGCACATGCCTCCAGTGTCATCCCACCCTATGTTTAAGGGGTTGGGATAGTGATGTCCACATGCCCATCAGTCATTGGTGGAGGGGTGCTCAGTGCTCTGGGCATTTCTCACCTGCTGTACAGGCAGAGCAGAGTCCCATCACCAGAGAAGCCCTCCAGCCAAATGATGCAGCTGTTTGCAGTATGCGCATCAAGATAGAGAGGGACTACATGGAAATGGGTAGGGCACTGGCAGTGCCTGCTACAAGTTGTATCCACCAGGGAATACAGAGACACAGAACCAATAGGATAGACAGATAGATTCAGATTGATAGATACATAGAGAGACTTATAAGGAATTAGCTTGGGCAGTTATGGAGACTGAGAAGCTCCAAGACTATACTCAGAAAGCTGGAGAGCCAATGTGAGTCAGAAGGCCTGCGAACCAGGAAAGCTAATGGTGTAAGTTCCAGTCTGAAAGCCAGCAGGCTTGAGATCCAAGGAGAGCTGATTTATTGAGTCTGAATGCAGGAAACATTGATTTCCAGTTCAAGCAGTCAGTCAGGAAGTTAGTTCTCTCTTACACAGATGAGGATTAGCTTTTCATTCTATTCAGACCGTCGACTGATTGGGTGAGGCCCACCTCCATTAGGGAGGACAGTCTGCTTTATTCAGTCGGTTGATTCAGTTGTTAATCTCATTCAAAACCAACCTCACGGACACATCCTGAATAATAATTGTCCAAATACCTAGGCACCTCATGCCTAAAGTTGACCATCACAAATGTGGTCCCAAGAACTTTTTCTATAGAGGAGAAAAATGAGACTAGAAAAATGAACCATGGCTGGAATTCAGAGAGATCTAGAGAAGAGTAGTCTAAAAGGAGGAAGAGAGGTGGTTGGTTCGCTCTAGGCATCAACAGATGGCTGTGACCCACCAAAGTGAGCAAGATTAATTTATTTAACAGATATAGTAGAATGCCAGGGAGAAAGGAGTTAACAAATGCCCACTATGTGCCAGGGAGAAGGGAGTGCTAGGTTTTAAGAGGAGAGGTATACGGTAGTGAAAGGAGAAAAATATATAGTAGTTCAGATGCAGCTTCTCTCAGCCTGGGTCCCTAAGTGGGTGCAGTAAGCAGAGCCACTGGCTGATTTGTGTGGACATGTAGTATGAGTGAAAAAAAAAATTTGTTGTTAAAAGACATCAAGATTTGGAGTTTGTTTGTTACACAACAAAACCTAGCCCATACTGATCAATGAGCCATTTTGCTAAATGGCAAAGCCCATTAGTTCACTGCATCCCTTTATTTTTTTTTTATAAATTTATTTTTTATTGGTGTTCAATTTGCCAACATATAGAATAACACCCAGTGCTCATCCCGTCAAGTGCCCACCTCAGTGCCTGTCACCCAGTCACCCCCACCCCCTGCCCACCTCCCCTTCCACCACCCCTAGTTCGTTTCCCAGAGTTAGGAGTCTTTCATGTACTGCATCCCTTTAATATACACACTCACCAGGCACACATTCCCCTCTATCACTCAAAGCCCTGTGGGGTTTCTCATTACCCTCAGGGTAAGGAGCAGCATTTCTATCCAAGCCTTGGTCCCTGCCACCTCTGCAGTGCCATCTCTTGCCACTCCCTCCACCTTAGCATCTTTGAACCAGCTATCTATTCCTTCTGCTTGCAATAATCTCATACTCTCCCCGGTCCCACCCCTTCCTCCTGCTTTAACTTCTGACACTGCCCAACTCCTGTGCATGAATCCCGTCTCAGTTTTAAATTCACTTCCTCCTAAGAGCCTTCCCTGTCCCCAGGTCTGTTCCTTCCCACAGTATGTCTTCCTACAGCACTCAGTTCTTACCTAAATTGCAGGTGAAATCCCTGTGTAATGTCAGGGATTGTAATGTTAGATTTTAGGCTCCTGGAAGACGGGGATGATGTCTGTCTTACTCTCAGCACAGAGCGCTGACAATGTCGGAGAATAGGTTCCCAGTAAATATGTATCGAATGAATAAATAAAAGATCTTTCTGACATTTTCTCACTAGAGAGCTTTTATTAAACGCCAGATTTTCTTTCCAAAGAAAGCTTGAGTAGAGACATAGAAATCCCTTTTGTTCTGTTCAAATCTTTTCACAGAACTCCCTTCCGGCTTCCCATAAAGAGACATTAGTCTCCAAGAAGCACATCTCCAGAACGTGATGTTCCTCCTGCAGTGGCTGGTGGCCACTCGGGGAACACTTGGTGCTCTAATTGGGAGCAGTGCAGACTCATTATTTCATGGGCTGGTGGCATGCTGAATGTCACAGGTTGGAGCTTGTCATTTGTTTGGGATTACTTGGCAGTCCCAGCTCTTCCTGCACCCCTGACCCCACATTAATGAACTTTTCAGGGAGAGACCAACCATTCAGACAACTTTGTGAGTCCACAGTTTGCAGGAAACATACCCTGCAAATGAGAGTAGCTGGGGATGTTCCCTGAGCTGCTGTCATATGTTTTCAGGGATAATAATGAAATTATGATTTAATTTGGTTGGGAGCTCAGGGATTTGGGAAAATCTCAAGGGCAGTTCTCTGTGAGTGTGTCATCACAAGCTGTCCTGTGTTGTTGGTTAGCTTTGCCCTGTTGCTTTACTATCTGAATGGGAGGCCTTTCCTCCCTCTCCTCAGGGCTCTGTGGGTGCCCCTTGGGCCTCTTGTGTTAATCTGCACACAGTCTTCCAGTTGAGCCAAGCCCAGTTCCAATCCCTGGACCACCAGGCTTCCTAAACAGCCCCTGCCCTGAAAACAATCACAGTGGCAGAAAACCTGTGTAGGCTTGAAAATTGCTTTCCTACCTTATTCTGGAAAAGATTTAAGTTGGCTCAGCAGGTGCCTGAAGCATAAGAGGATGGCACCAGTGAAAACATGAGTGAAGACAAAGAAAAAGAAAGATGGAGGCAGAAATGATGATGTCAGGGGCCAGGCTTGAAATGTGTACCTTGAAAGCCCCCATGCAGATTTCGGCTCCCTTGCAGCCAACTAGAAAAGTGCAACTAGGACAGCTACCCAGTTCACAGGTCTTTATAGAGAAACCAGACTTGGAGTTGAGAAGCACAAGGTCTCCTGGTCCTGAGGGGCGGCCAGTGGACCAGTCATCAGGAGTGGTTGCTCTCATTGGGGTGCAGTGGCTTTGCTGGTCCCAGGAACTTGGCCAGGTCACTTGACTCCCGGTAAATCAAGGACAAGCATCTCTGCTCTGCTCCCTTCCCAGGGCTGCCCTGAAGATCAGACAAGGGTGAAAGCCCACTTTTGAACTGGAAAGAATTATACAAGCATGAGACATTATTATCTATGAGAAAATGATGGTATTAATTAACCTCTCTGAGCTCTGGTTATCCTAACTGTAAAATCAGGCATAATAATAACCTCATTGGGTCTTTGGAAGGATGTAAATTATCTGATTCATGGCAAGACTTCTCAAATTCTTAATTCTGTCCCTCCCCTGCTTTCTTTCATTAAAGCAGGAGGGTCAGACTCTCAGATTGAAGAGGTGAATGGATCCAAATTATAATGACATGGTTTCTGCTTTGAACATTTATCGATTCTGTTAAATACTATACACACATGGGAGGCTCTCCACACTGACTCAGATGTTGCATGCACACATGGGCACACACAGTACATTTTCCTACCTCACCTGTGAGCAGGGCCAGCTCCATGGGTGTGGGACCCGGGCTGTCATACAGGACTTCACACTCACAAGGGCCCCATACTTGGCTGAATGCTCTATCACTGTCTTGGAGTGTTTCATAACTTTTAACCAAGAGGTCCTGAATTTTCACTTTGTACTGAACTCTTCAGGGTAGGTAGCTGGTCTTGCCTTCAAGAGCAAATAACCAGCATGGTGTGTAAGGAAGAGGCTTTTAGAGTTGGAGCAGAGCAGGAAGGGCTGTCTTACTCTGGTGTCCGAGTGTCTCTGCCTGTCGGAGAACACCCACACAAACCCTCACCCCATTCCCCACAGAGTTGAGGGCTTCCATCTGCTTCTGGGGAGAAGCCAGTATATGGCGGGATGTGTGCCTAGGCATGGCTAATGCTGGCTGAGTCTATGAATTTCACTTCTTCCATCTTTGTTGCCCCCCCGCTCCCCCGGCCTCCTAGACACACCCAGGGAGTATGTTCCAATAGGGCCTCTGATCTCTGCATTTTTACTGCAGCCACCACAGCCTGGCCCAATTCATATCTCTTCTGCATGGTGCTGTGGAGCCTGGGGTTCAGTTTAGGCTCTGGAGCTGGGTGGCCTGGGTTTAGGTCCTGGTCCTGCCTCCCAGTGCTTCGGTCCCACAGGGCAAGGTTCTTGAATTGTGTAGCTCTCAACTTCCTCATGTGAAGAGCAGAGAGAGGTGTGAGCTCTTTGCTGTGAAGGCTTAGAGCCAGGCCCGGCCCAGAGTCCTCTCGAATGTCATGGAGATTCACGTTGCTACTCTACTCAATACCTGACACCCCCTTTTATGTCTGCCCCCAGCCCATCCACTTGCCACAGGCAGTAAAAGAGATCATCCATAAAACCCCTAAATCAGATTATGTGCCGGTCAACTTGGTACTCTTAGCTTCCCATTGCATTTAGAGTCACTCCAACTTCTATCAGTACTGGCCAGCATGGCCTTGCATGAACCAGCCTTCCTGCCTCTTGGACCTTACCTCCGGCCTAGGTAAGGTGGGACCTTACCTTCCCACCATTCTCTGCTCCAGATACACATGCCTGTTATCAGGCCCTCAGGAACAACACCAGACTTGTTCCTGCTCTGGGCTTTTGCACGTGCTATTCCCTGAGCTAAGTTTGAAGTGCTTCCCTGTTCCCAGATGGCTGGGGATTCTTTCCCTCTAGGTCTTGTTTCAGAGGCCACCTGCTCAAAGAGGCCTGTCCTGGCCACCTGTGGACACTTACTTCCCCTGTGACTGGCTAACTGTACCCCTGCCTTATCTCTTTTATGCAGCTTTAGGCCACTTGCAGTTATCTAGTTATTTGCTTACTTGCTCCTAGTCTTCTTGCTTAGAGGGTAAATTCCACAGGGGTGGAGGCCTCTTCTGTCCTGGCCACTGCTCTTTGCCTCACATGCAGCCTGTGTGTGCCTATGCAAGTACTTGTGCATGAATAACTAGGGTGACTGACTTACAAACGCTTGGCTAGATGGCATATAGTTGCCTCTTCTTCCCCATGCTGTCTGGTCTCCATAGGCCTATACTGCTTTACCTTCCCTGCATTATCACTTCCTTACCCCTGCCTTATGGACATTCAGAGGCTTTGGGGACATTTACTTTCTGAATTGCCCACCCGCCCCAACTCTCAACCTGCCCTGGAGTTTTGATACCTCAGATGTATTGCATACCTGCTTGTGATCTATGTTTGTCTGTGCTTTGCACATACAAGAGTGAGACTATTTTGCCCCCAGAACCAATTTCGCCCTTTAGTAGGGGTTGCACCCCATTAGGTGTTCCACACTTTCGGTGGACTCCACCGTTTAGTAAGCTCTTTTGCGTCTTGTAGGTGAAGTCCTGTTGGCAGTAGAAAGGAGAAGCTTGATGCCCTGTTCACTGGGATTTCTCATAGAAGGAGCAAGAGCACATCTAACCGTGGGGGCGTGAGGGAGATTTTATACCGGGCGGGGATGTTTTCCATTTCCATGTAGACAAAAGAGGAAATGGTTTAGTCCTTTCCTTAGCAACTTTCTGAAAAGGAGTACTTTGGAGCTCTGCTTGACAGTGGGGAGCATAAGTCCAGAGAGCTCTCATTTCCTTTCTTTCTGCTCTCAAATATTGTCAGTTTTTTTTTTCCCCCGACTTCTGTTCTCAAGGTTTTATCTCCTTCCAAGAATCTGACATAACCCTAGTGGATGCTCAGCAATTTGTGTTACGGCTGTGTGATTCTGTTACAAAATGTTCCATTTTTAAAATAAATTAGATAAGGACATTCTCAGTTTTGAAAGAAGGCACTCAGCCTATAGCTGTGAGGAAGGAGCATCATATATGAGCTCACCACCTTTTTATAGTCTGAAAATAATGTAGTACTTGAGCTACAAAAGTTCTAATTTTTTTGCACAGACTCTATTATTTCCTTAAAGTTATAATGATTTCTCCATCCTCCGCATGCATTTATTTCAATATCCAATTATTTTATAAGCCCTACACATGGAGATCCAGGGCTCACATACACATAGACGCTAAGATGAATGCATGTCATGTTCAGGGATAATGTGTGAAATCCTGAGAATTTTTGAGATTTCCTGTCTGTTGGTGATAGAACAACAATGATTAGGGACAGTGATTGGGAACCTATGTGGTGCTGTGCTTTGTTCTGAGCATTTTACAGATAGTAAATAATTTGATCCTGCAACAAGCCATCATACAGCTGCTGTTACCATCCCCCTGTGTTAGAGAGGACACAACGGGTCACAAAACTAGTAAGGGAAGAACTGACTTCAAGTTCTGTATATGTAATCATGTCATTAAAATAATGATTAACAATAACAACAACCAGTGATAATGGTTGGGATCCTAATAACACCAAGAGCAAAGGCCCATGGCAAGCATACTTTATAGAGCAGGTCCGGTCAGTTAGGTAGAATGGGGGATGTTTCCTATAATTCATCTCTAATTTTTACACCGACTTTTGAAGGTAAGTGATATTGTTGATCATATTTTGCAAACATGGAAACAAAGCCTGTGAAGGTTAATGAAGCTTGAGGTCAAGCAGTGTTGGTGGATGGGCTGAGTCTGGAGTTGGGCCTGCCTGCACCTGAGTCTGTGCTGGATTGCCTCCTTGTGAGGGCTGAGGAAGCTTCAGCCCCTGGTAGCAGGTAGGAGATAGCCATCTGCTCAGGAAATGTGTTCTGGACACCACTTTGTGGCCAGCCACATGGAGGGGCCAGGGAAGCCTAGAAGGACACGCCTAGGCGTGTCCATGCAGATCTCCTGGGCCAATGGCTAGGCCAGCAGGAGAAGGGAGAAGCAACCACAGAAATGTGGTAGAGTGTCTGTGTGTTCCTTGTAGACTCTTCATTCATTCATTCATTAATTCATTCATTCATTGCTTCATTTACCAATGCTTCAGGGCCTGCATACAGCAGGGATGTGACCGCGTTCATGCCTATGGCATTTGGCTCAGTGGACCTCTCTGTGGACTCTCCCCTACTGGGTTCTGGTATAGACTCAGTTATGCAACCCTCCTCCCACCCAGTTCATATGTCAAAGCCCTAATCCCTAATGTGATTTGGAGGTGAGGTTTGGGAAGGTGATTAGGTGGAGATCAGGTCATGAGGTTGGAGCCCCATGATGGGATTAGTGCTCTGGTGAGTTGAGGGAGAGATGAGAGCTCTCTGACTCCACTGTGTGAGGACACAGTGAGAAGACAGATGTCTCTGAGCCAGGGAGAGAGTGTTCAACAAGAATTGAACCTGCTGGCATCTCCATCTTGGATGTTCCGGCCTTCAGACCACGATAAATAAATGTCTCTTGTTGCGACCCCCAGTCTGTAGTATCTGTTGTAGCTCTCTCTTCTTTCCCCACAAGTGATCCTTTTTTCTTCCCCAGTCTCTGCTTCCTCTGGAGCCTTCACTCTCTGTATCTCCTCAGTGCTGGGGAGCCAGAAATCATCATGGATTTCCAAACCTCTTTCCCTTCCGGCCACATCCCGTGTTCTTACTGATGTGTTCTGTGTCTTTCCCAGGTCTTCTCCTTTTCTCTCCCCCTCTCCTGATCCTGTTCAGGCACTCTTGCTCCCTGTAGGGCCTGGATACCACATGTCTCCCTCTGCTCCTTGCCCCTCTTCCTTGGGCCTGCACTGCGGTGGCCATGGAAGCTTATTGAATACAGTTTTCTCTCTATAAGCCAGGGTCCCTCGTGATGCCTAGTCCTGTGCTTTTCCAACAGCAATATCTACATCATCATCACTATAGTACTTGTCTGCTAGGACACTGTAACAAAGCATCACAGACCGGGGGCTTAAACAGTTGAAATTTATTCTCTCCCAGTCTTGGAGGCTGTTAAGTCCAAGATCAAGGTGAGAGTAGGGTCAGTTCCCTCTGAGGCCTCTCTCCTTAGTGTGTAGATGGCTGTCTTCCTTCTGTGTCCTCACATGGTCATCCCTCTGTGCATATCTGTGTCCTGTTCTCCTCTTATTATAAGGACACCAGTTGGTTTAGAGTCTACCCCAATGACCTCATTTAACTTAATCACATCTTTAAAGGCCCTGTCTCCAAACACAGTCACATATAAGCTTCAACACATGGATTTTCAGGGGGCACAGTTCAGCCTATAACAGTTACCATCATTTTTTATCATGCCACCTTTGTCGTCAACCTATCACTTCCCCCACGGCCATTTATTGATCACTTAGTATGAGCTGGGCTCTGGCCTAAACTTTTACACAATACACAATCTCAGTTGATTTCACAACATGCTCATGACCCATATTTTTCAGGGATGGAGAAAGAAGTGAAGTCAGTTCCCCATCTTGCCTACTCGAGAAAGTAGCTCTCTCATGCCCTGGCTCTGCCAAAATGTCATTATCTCCTCAGTCTGTAGGTCAGGGGAGCCGCCATACAGCCCATCAGCTTGTAAACCAGACCCATTTTTCTGACTTATGTAATTTGGCTCTCTCACAGAGAAACAGTTATGAACTTTTGACTATGTTTGTGAGATGTCTGGATAAGCAAGATGTTTCACTGCTGCACTTGTCAAGATGTAGGATCTCTATTCTTCTCCTTAAAGCAATCAGCATTTTCTTGGCCCTGAAGCCATCTGAGGATGGTCCCTTCCTTGCCCCCACCCCAAAGCTTCCTGAGTTCAGCCCTGTTATAGCACTAACATGGTGCCTGCTTACCTTCTTGACAGGGAGTGCATGGTGGCTAGGACAGAGATTGGTTCGTTTCTGGCCCACAGCCTGGAATAGAACCAGGCCTTCAAGAAGGTTGGGAAAGAAATACAAAATAAACAGAAGATTGTGTAAACCCAAGGGGACACCAGAGGTCATGGATATTAAGGGTGTCAATGAGGCTTCTCATCTCATTATTCTGGGTTATGTTAGGCTAATAAGGGATCAAGACCATGCATGTGTGTGCATGCCCATGTGTGTGCATGTGTATGCACGTGCCTGTGTAAGTGTGTGTTTTAGGGGACATCAGTGCTCTTTAACAGTTCATGACAATGAATTCATCATTTAGGTGACCTTGTAGAAGGCAGAATTTTATGTTGGTCCCATGGCCTTCTTACCTAGCCCCCCTTAATTGATTATGTCATATTACCTTATAAAAAGAAGATTGTCTGGATGGACCTGATCTAATCCCACGAGCCCTGTAAAAGCAGAGCGGTTTCTCCTGACCAGTCACTAAAAGGAAAGTAAGAGAGATTTGGTGCATGAGAGTATTTGATGCACTATTAGATGGTCAAAACCAGGAGAGAAACAGGGACTTCTGTCCTGTAACCACACGGAGCTCCCACCCCAGACTTCACTGCAGGTCTGTCTCTTGTTCCTGTCCAGGCATGCTGCCCAGTAATCTGACCTCAACCCTCTGCCAAAAGGCACTTGCCTTGACTTAGCCTGAGGGCCATTTTTTGGTCCGTGGATGTGCATTTGCTCCAACATCACTTATTGAAAGGCTGTTTTTCCTCCACTGAGTTTTTGCACTTCTGTCAAGAATCAGTTGGGCATATTATGTGTATCTATTTCTGGGGTCTCTGTTCTGTCCCATTCATGCATATCTATCCTTTCTATACCACCTGGTCTTGATTTTTGAAGCTACATAGTACATTTTAATATTGGACAGAATTAGTCCTCTCTCTGAGGACAGAGAAAACTTTATCGTTCTTTCTCAAGATTGTTTTAGCTATTCTATGGTTAAAATACACCACTCTTCTTAGGATACTCAGCATTGAGCAGTAGATTAGCACTGCTATCATCTCTGCAAAAGAAGAAGTAACAGACATTGTTGTGACTATTAGTTATTACCTCCTCCTCATTCTACTCATTAGTAGGTGAGTTGAAAAATATCAGTAGACTCTAAAACATTAATTAGGCCCCTAATCCTGTACTATCCTTTCCCCAAAAAGGTCAGAAAATGGATAACTTTGTTTGCAGGAGAAATGGTCATGCTTTACATATTTGTAGAGCTCCTCTTGGAAGCATTGCTTTGAGAGTGAGCTTGGACCTAACAGATGAGGTTGCATCTAGCTGCATCACTTCTTCCAGGTTATTTGTCCTAAGTTTGCACAGCCTGGAGTTTGGGAAGTGACCAAAGCCTCCCTTGTCCAGACCTGGTTAGCTTTGATTCTACCCTACCAGGATGAAGAGCCAGATGACATGATGTGTCCAAACTATATTTTTGTTTCTACAACTCAGATGGATATAGGTGTGTACACACAGGTACACATGAATGTAGGCTCACTTGTTTGGTTATCCATCTATCCGTCCAGCCAGCCGGCCATCATTTATTGACCTTTTTTCTGAGCCAGGTGCTATTCTGGGTGCACTGGGTTGAGTAGCATCCCTCCAAAATTCATGTCTACCTGGAGCTTCATAATGGGGTCATATTTGGAAGTAAGGTTTTTGCAGATTTAGTTACTTAAGATGAGGTCATGCTAGATTAGGGCCCCCATTCAATGACTAGGGTCCTTGTTAGAAGTGGAGAAGAAGGATGGAGACAGTGGGGAGAAGGCCATGTGTCAATAGAGCCCGAGACTGGACTAATAGAGCCACAAGCCAAGGTACAGTAAGGATTGCCAGCAGCCTCTGGAGGCTGGAGGAGGCGAGGAAGGATCCTGTCCTAGAGCATTTGGAGGGAGAACAGTCCTGTTAGCAACTTGATTCCAGACTTCTGGTCTCCAGAACTGTGAGGGAGTGAATCTCTGTTGTTTTAAGCCCCCCACCCCCAACCCCCACCCTGTTTGTGGCTCTTTGTTATGGCAGCCACAGCAAACTACCACAGAGAGCATGGAGGAAGCAGGTTGTCTGAGGCAGCCTTGCTTTCGAGGAATTGTTAGTCTAGCTCTTATTCTCCTCTCTCAAACGTGTGTTTGACGCTTCCCTTATCACTGATTCCACATTTCCACCACCCTCCAAATTACCTTCTTTCCTGAGATCATAGCCATATAATATTTTCCTGTATGAATTAGGCATGTGATTTCCTAAATGTTTATGGAAACAGTGTTTTTGCTGATAACAGTGCAGAGTGAGAAGAAAAAAAAAAAGGCTTTGAGGCTTTATGAAACACATTTATCAACAAGAAAACAAAACAGTTTTTAATGAGGCCAAAAGAAGTGATTGCAGCTCAGTTTGGCAAACACTGTTGTCTACTCTGTGCTGAGGATCTAAGCAGGAGTGTATGAGAAGTCTGTAGGAAGAACTGGTCCATGGCCATGGCTAGCCAGAGTAGATGCTAGCCAGGGGCTGGATCGTGTCTTTGGCTGAATATGAGACCTGGGTGTAACCATGGCTGAGACCTGTACCTTAGGGCAGAGGAGCCAGGGATGGGGTAGGTGGGCCATGTGCAAAGGTGGTTCCTCCCAGGCCCCAAGTGTTCATGTAACGGGATATGGTGGGAGTTGCTGGGGTATAACCAGCAGCCTTGAATATTTAGACTGAATATGTGCACATGGTCCCTCACTGTGCTCTTCCCAGGTCAGGAGTGGCCTGTTCCAGCCCTGGTACAACCTGTGAGTTTGTGGCCTTTGAGTGAGTAGCTTACCTGCTGAGGGAGGAGGTCACCTCCTTGAGTTATGGAGAAAGGAGGAGCCTGGTATTTATCAGATGCCTTCCTTTTCAGTCACTGGGCTTTATCATCTTGGATATTGTTACATTTAACTCTGACTTGCTCAGAAATTTATTTTGGGAGCCAGTGAACAGAGAGGTACTCATTCAATTTGGTTTTGTTCAAATAACTGGGTTGTTCTCCCAGTGCTTCTAGAAGAATAGCTGTTCTTGTCTCTGCTGGAGGCCAAGTAGGGTCTGTTAACCTGCACTGCCATGTCCCTTCCTCCATTCCATCTTGAATTCCTAGGGTCATCCCTGTGACTCAGTTTCTAGTTGTGTGCACATCACTAGGGATTAAGACTTTGTTCATCAGAGACATCACATGCAATGCCTATTTGTGGAAGGAGGAAATACACGATGTATTCTTGTACCTGCTAGGATAAGACTTTTCTCTTCAAAACTTACCTGGTGTAACATTTGGCCCTATTCTCACCTATGTGTTCTCCTAAGAATGACTTTGCCAGTTAGGGGAGCCAGCTCAGTTATGATTATGTGAAATGTGAACATGAATTTGAGAGGAGCGGATTTCTTTTTGTGTCCTGCTACCTTGAGTGTATTCCCATTCGTCACCTTATCAACCCTATGGGGCAGGTATCATTGTGCCCATTTCACAGATGACCATGGTGGGATGTTGAGAAATGAAGGGCTGCCTCTTCCTGGTTTCTCTCCCCAGCCCTCTGTCATTGCTCATGTACTCAGCACTCCCATAGACTTGTCCCTTTCAGGAGTCATCTGGCCATTCATTCATATTCAGTAAATATGTATCAAGGACCTCCTGTATGCCAGGCACCGTTCTAGGCTCCAGAGATACTGTAGTGAACAAAACAGGCCAATAACCCACACCTTGAAGAGTTGGCTTTTCAAAATGGGGGTGTAGGCAATGAACACAATTACTACAAAGGGGATGACTATGCAACAAGATAGGGAGGACTGGGGAGGTCACCCAGGCAGAGTGTCAGGGAAGATCTTTTACTTCTTAAGGGAGTATGGACCTCAGGATGTGAGGGAGCCCGTATTGGGTTGAACCAGGGCCAAGCATTTAGGGTGGAGGAACAGCAGGAGAATGCCTGGGTGGGTGGGAGGCTGATGTGCTCCCCAGGAAGGGAGAGTGCACAGAGGAGGCTGGCAGGCAGGGGAGGAGCCCTTCCAGAGCACAGCAAGGAGTGTGGGGATGCCACTGGAGAGTCTGAATAGTCTTTGGGGTGTGAGCTCTTGAGGTGGTGGGCAACGGAGAGAAGGAAGCAGTTCTCCTGCTCTTGAACCTGGGAGCAAACTCAGACCCTGGAGCTGATAGGTGAGCTCATAGCAATACTGTCCCTGTCCTAGGACTGCAGTGATCTCATCTCCTACTGAAAGTGCAGGTTCCTGGGGGACTAAATCCCCTGGGAACCCCTGATAAACAAAGGGAGGTGGGTCCTTTGGAGTAATGCTTTTCCAACCTGATGCATCCTCGCTCTGAAGAAATATCCAGTGATCTCAAGCATTAACCACCCTACTCATTCCTCTTCACTCACACCCCAGTCCTGCTGTTCTGGGAACCCATCCTGCTGATTTATGCCCCTGGGTGTGTGTGTGTGTGTGTGTGTGTGTGTGTGTGTGTGTGTGTATGTGTATATATATATATATATATAAAACGTATGACTGACTGCTTTTCTTGGAGCCTTTCCTGAAATCCCTACATCTCCTACCTCCTGGAGAGCTCTTATAATTCCTCAAACCCACACTTGGGGTCTTGTGATTTTGGAAACTTTGCCAGACTGTCCCCACAGCATAGAGTGCATCCCCCCATCTCAGAACCTGGTGCCTAACCCTGCTTCTGCTCCAGCACCTGTGTTCATGTCTGCAGGACCTGGCTGTGTCCCCTGCTGGGCTGTGAGCTCCTTGTGAGCAGAGCCTGTCACCTCCCAAGTCCCTGCTCCTGTCAGGGCCCGCATACCATAGGTGCCGCAGATGTGAGAGACTAGATCTGAGTCTAGTGATGAGAATGTCCTTAACCCTGTTACCCGCATATGGACGGGCTAGACCAACGCCTGGGCATACTTGCTTTGCTTCTCCCTTTCCTGGGCTGCTCACTGACCATTCACTCCATCAGGTTTTTTTTTTTTTAAGATTTTATTTATTTATTCATGAGAGAGAGAGAGAAAGAGAGAGAGAGAGAGAGAGAGAGAGAGAGAGAGGCAGAGACACAGGCAGAGGGAGAAGCAGGCTCCATGCAAGGAGCCCGACGTGGCACTCAATCCCGGGACTCCAGGATCACACCCTGGGCCGAAGGCAGGCACTAAACTGCTGAGCCACCCAGGGATCCCCTGTTTTTTTGTTTTAATAGACTTTAAAAAAAAAAAAAAAGCAGTTCAAGGTTCACAGCAAAATTGAAGGGAAGACACAGAGATTTCTCACATACTCCCTGCTACCACATAGGCAGCTCCTCCCCCGTTATTGACACCCCCACCAGAGAGGTGCATTTGTGTCAGCTGCACCTCCTTTGACACATCATCACACAGAGTACATAGGTTACATTAGGGATCTGTCTTGGTGTGGAGCATCCAGTGGGTTTGGACAAACGTATGACTGACAGGTGTCTACCATTATGGCATCCTACAGAGTATTTTTACTGTCCATAGAAGTACTCTATGCCCACTGCATCTCTCAGATAGACTTGCTTTATTTTTATTTATTTATTCATGACAGAGAGAGAGGCAGGCAGAGACACAGGCAGAGGGAGAAGCCGGCTCCGTGCAGGGAGCCCAATGTGGGACTCAATCCCAGGTCTCCAGGCTCATACCCCTGGGTGAAGGCGGCGCTAAACCACTGGGCTGCCGGGGCTCCCTGATAGACTTGCTTTAGCAAGACTGATACAACTGCTGGGGTCCTGTGTCCTTAATTACCATCATGTGGCAGTTATGTCTCCCTGCTCCCCACAAGCTCACAACTAAATTTAGATATTTCCAAACAGCTTAAACCAACATCACTGGACTGGTTTTCTTCCCCTCGGAGCCCTCTATCACTTTCTCATCATGTTTAGAAAACCTCCCAGAGGCCTTACCCCAGCCCCAAGTGACTGGCTCCCCAACTTTTGCTTCTCCCCAAACTAGCTACATTCCAGCCAGCCTTGCCTGCTTGCTCTGCCTGAGGACCATAATGCACATTCCTGCCAAGGGCCTTTGCACTTGCTTTTCCCTCTGCCTGCAGTAACTAGCCATCCCCTGGATATCTTCGTGGTGTATTCCCTCACCTGCTTCACAAATCTGTTCAGTTGTCCTCTCCTTAGAAAATCCTGCCCTGGCCATCCTGTCTAAAGTAGCAGCTCCTCTCCCAACATAGTCACTGTTCCTCTACCTGGTGGGGTTGACAGAATAATGGTCCCCTGAAGATGTCCACATCTTAATCCTGGAGCCTGTGTATATAGTACATTACACGGCGAAAGGAACTTTGAAGGTGTGATTAAAGTGAGGACCCTGAGGAAGGGAGATTTTCCTGGATTATCCATGTGGGCACAATGGAATCACAAGTGTCCTTATGAAGGAAGAAGGGGGTTGGGGGGTCAGAGAAGGAGATGTGGCCATGGAAGGACAGGGTGGGGTGATGTGGGGCCATCGACCAGGGAATGCAGGCAGCCAAGGAACCAGTGATTCTCTAGAGCCTCAGAAGAAATCTCAGCCCTGTTAACACCTTGGTTTTAGCTCAGTGAGAACTGTGTTGGATTTCTGACCTCTGGGACTGTAAGATCATAAATTTGTATTATTTCAGCCACTTCGTTTGTGGTAATTTGTTATAGCAGCATGAGGAAATGAACACACATGGATTTGTTGTCCTTCATTGAATTTACCACTGAGTTATGGATTGATGGGTTATTTGCCTCGTGCCCCAGAACGTTGTCAGCTTCATGGATGGAGGGTCATTTTGTCTTCTGTTCACTACTGGTCTCCAGGACCTGGGACAGGGCCTGGTACACAGCACACGTGCATTCAACTAGTGTGCATTTGTTGAATAAGTAATTAATAGAAGCATTCATGGTGATGTCTGCCACAGCTGGATCATCCTTCCTTTCTGTGTGGAGGTAATTCCCATAAAGAAGGCGATACCAATTCCCAGTCCCTGAAGAATCTTCGTCCTGTTCTTCCCATCTTACTACCCAGTTCACTCATGTGTGTGCTCGGATGTCTTGTGAGTGTGTACTCTCTGTTACCTGCCAGGGGCACCTGGGATGCAGAGGGGCACAGGGCTCAGCTCCACTTCAAGGAGTCACCTGGATACCCACATTTCTTCTGTGCTGATGACAGACGAAACCAAGCCCAATGATCACTGCCACTATGTGCTAATGACAGAATAATCTTATTTTGAGAAAAACCCAACCGGAGGAGCCTTACCCCATTTTAAGGATGACCGAGTGAGATTCTGAGATACTATACGGCCAGGCTGAAGGTCCACAGCTGGAGCACGGGTTTGGGTCAGTACTCTTTCAGGGCATTCAAGAGTTCAGACTGATGCTCTTCTGAGTGGCTTCTGTTTGTTGAATCAGCCATTTGCTTGGTCATTGCCCATGGCCCTGACCCTGACTTGGGGAGGTAGGCGTCTCTACCCACATGCTACTGATGGGAAAATCAGGGCTTGGAAAAGTAACTGTATTTCCTCTGGTCCACAGTGACCAAAATGGTGAAGCTGGGTTTAAAGCTAAGTGGGACACCAAACCCTCCCTTCCACCTCTGCCCCTTCCCATCTTCCCCGTGTTAGGGACACCTTCCCTGTGTTCCACCTACCTCCATCCTGGGACCAAAAGCTCAGGTGCTGACAGGATCAGGCAGGAAATAGAGATGCATGTGAACTGGGCTGCCAGGGACAGTGTGAATCACAGAGAAGACTTTACTGTCCTACTGTCAAGGGCCATCATAGAGCCACTTTTGGCAGATCTTCAAATTTTTGAAATGATGTTGGAAATCAGCAATTTTGGGGGACGTTTCCTATACAGGCACAGCCAGCCCATGTGTGATCTGTGTGTGTGGCCCCAGTGATATAAGGAAGGAGCTCCCGGTTTAGCTTTCTTTCCAGGCAGGAAAAGGGACATTTGCTTGCTTTCTTTGCCTCATGCATGCAGTCCTTAAATGCCTGTATTTTTTTTTTTTTTATGATAGTAACACACACACAGAGAGAGAGAGAGGCAGAGACACAGGCAGAGGGAGAAGCAGGCTCCACGCACCGGGAGCCCGACGTGGGACTCGATCCCGGGTCTCCAGGATCACGCCCTGGGCCAAAGGCAGGCACTAAACCGCTGTGCCACCCAGGGATCCCAAATGCCTGTATTTTTATGGGATGTTGATTGGGGGTTACATTCCATTAGAGATTGTTTGAAAGGGTAATTAGCTATCTTGAAATCTCACACTCGCCTCTGAATAAACTGCTCCATGAAGGCAGCATGTTGAAAGAATGCTATGAATTTCCTTAGAAATAATTGGTCTGATGGAAATGAGAAAGGAGCCCACAGGCTTGAAAGACAGAACAACCAGATTTGCCCAGCGCGATAATCACCATCAGTAACTAATGGATCCTAATACAGTTCTAGCTTTATCACCCCTGTGATGTTTGGTCATGATTGAATGAGACTGGTGTTGTATCATAAAGGTGAAGAATGGGGACTAACCTCTCATGCAGAATACTATTGATGATAATACCTTATCTTGGTAGCCTTTACTTTATTCCAAATATTTAAGCTGTATGGGTTCATTACATGTGCACAACAACCATAGGTAAGCATTTTAGTACACCCATTTTATAAGTGAAGAGACAGGCACAGAGAGGTTAAGTGACTTCCCCAAGGTCACCCAGCGGGTAGTGGTGGAGTCACAAATCAATTCCAAGCAGCCTGGCCCCTATGTTTCTACCCCAAACAATTCAACTTTATTTTCTGCCTTTTAGTAAAATTATGACAAGGCTGGAAATCCAACAATAAAATAGTTGTCATTTACTAAATCCCTGTGTGGCTGGCTTTGTGTGTCAGAAAGAAATGCTTCTGGCTTCCAATGATAGCAAACTTGGCCCACAGCAGTTTGAACATATAGGTTTTCTTTTCTTTCTTTCCTTTTTTTGAAATATACTAAGTCTAGAGGTAGGTGGTTCCTGGCATGGCTTCAGAGGCTCATTAACAGGGAGTAGTTTTCTCTGTACCTGCCTTGGCTTCTTGGCCCACAGTCATGAGATGGCTGCAATAGCTCCAGACATCACATCCACATCCATTGTAGGAAGAGGCAGGTGGGTTGAAGAGCCATTTCTCTTTTTTTAAGATTTTATTTATTCATTTATTTATGAGAGACACAGAGAGAGAGCCAAAGACACAGGCAGAGGGAGAAACAGGCTCCACGCAGGGGGCCTGACGTGGGACTCAACCCCAGATCTCCAGTCTCATACCCTGGGCCGAAGGTTGCACTAAACTGCTGAGCCACCCGGGCTGCCCTGAAGAGCCATTTCAACTGTAACTTTCCCTTTTCATCAGGAAAACATGCTTTCCCAGAACTACCCCCATAGTCCTCTGCTGAGGTCTCATTGACTAGGCCTGTGTCACAAGGTCACTGCAGGTTGCACATGTGTCTGGGAAAGTAGGGTGTACAGTTGTTTTGATTAATGTGATGGCCCCTGAACCATCAGTAGCACCTGGGAACTTGCAAATTCTCTGGCTCCTCTGCAGACACTCAGGGGTAGGGGCATGATCGGTGTTAAGAAGCTTCCAGGTGATCATGATGAACACCACTGGATCTGACCAGTTGTGTCTCATTGCCTGGGGCTGGCCACGCTGGTCCCTAAATAGACCTAAGGTTTCCTTATCCAGGAGGCAAGGAGAGTTGAGCCTAGCCTGGCAAACAACCAGTTATTTAATGGGCAATGAGTCATTTCATTGTCCTTGTGACAGTCCTCCAGGCAGATGCCACTGCGCTCTTATTTGGATAAGGTCACTGGCACACCATGTCTTTGCCTTTGGCCAGAAGTGTGCCCCTTGTTTCTACCTTAACAGCATGCTTGTCACAGTGTCACCCATGGCAGCTCTCTCTGTGTCTTGTGGCTTGAACAGACACTGCTTTTTAAGAGTGCACCTTATCATCCCCGAGCTGGCTCCCAAAGTCCTTGTGACTTCTCCCCGTGGGGCAGTTTAATGATCTAGAAGCTTACAGGTGTCCAACTGCCCTGGTTTTCCCAGGACTGCAAGCTTTTTGGGGATGCAGGACTGTCAGTGCTAAAACCAGGAAGGTCCCAGCAAACCAGGACATAGATGGTCACCCTAAAAAACTCGCTCGTCAACCCCTCATGTTCCCCAGCCAAGTCCTCTTGCTCTGGGCCAATGACCTGATGTGACAATGCAATTTCTAGAGCCTTCTTCGGCATGGCACTGTCACGGAAGCCATTTCAAACTGCTTACCAACCAACTGTAAACCCTTCACTTATTCAAAGTGTGTTCATGTAGGCACTATTTATGTGAGTATCAGTATACCAGGCCTCAGGGAGATGCTGAATAAATGGAAAGCACAGGCCCATATGCTCAAAGTCGTTTAAATCCAATCTAGTTCAATAAGCAAATAAACATTACATAAGTACCTATTTGTCTCATGTATTGTGTTGGAAGCCCCCAAGGAACACACATTTTTGTAGGGGATATGGATGAGTGAGATTATTTACAGCATTATAATGCTGATTATTAAAATAATAATAGGTTTTGACATTTGCCAGTTGACTCAGTAATTAATACCCTTCTCCAGTTAAGAGATAAGACAGAAGGTGGGGAGCCATGGAGAACCATGCCTGACCTGGCGTTGGGGCATGGGACTCAGGAGGCCAGCAGCAAGGGCTCCCTGATGTGAAGCCCAGAATTAGCCAGATGCCCCCTGGCCGTTCAGGCAGCGCTGGATCCTGCAGACACCTGCATGTGGTGGCTGGCCCGAAGTAGCTTCTGGCAAGAAGGATTAGAGGAAAAGCTTGCTCCCTGAAGACAGACGGTTTCCAGAGAGAGAACAGAATAAGCAGAAATATATCCTGTGGTTCCTTGTTTGGCTCACCACTCGGACGGCTCATACCACCTTTGATGGGTCAAGAGGCCACAGGTGTTCAGGGAAATAGCCCTCCTCAAATAAACCAGGTGAGAGGGAAGATTGCTCCTTGTCCCCCAGCAAACAGTGATGGTTTTTTGAGAGGTTGCACTGGGTCAGGCACTATTCTACGTTTTTGTGGAATGTAGGCCTTGTTGCTCCCACTTTACAGGTGGGATAAGTGAGGCACACGGAGGCCAGGTGATTTTACCCAAGGCTGTGGCAGAGCTAAGTGATGGATCTAAGGAGTCTGACTCAGGCTGGGTTCT
This sequence comes from Canis lupus dingo, assembly GCF_003254725.2. NCBI lineage: Eukaryota > Metazoa > Chordata > Mammalia > Carnivora > Canidae > Canis > Canis lupus. The sequence goes on from NC_064245.1 coordinate 70,604,987, forward strand.
GATCTGTGGCTAAATGTCTACAGGAGGTTCAGGGATGGCACAAAGGAAAAGACGATACATTGGAGTGGGGAGAGGCTTCCTGAGAGAGCCCGTGAGCCACATGTGCGAGGCCAGGCAGGAGTTGGGCTATTGAGGAAAGGCTTTCCAGGCCCGTGAAACCACGGTGCAGAGGGGTTGCCTCTTGAGGCTGCAGGGAGCCTTCAGGGGGCAGAGACATTTGCTGCTGAGTGTGTGTGTGTGTGTGTGTGGGGGCAGCTGGCATATGCCAGCAGTGATGCTTGCTCTTGGGGAGGCAGGGGATCTGCACATTTACTGGCTCACTGCTGGGCACGTGACAAATGCAGTCCGGGCATCTTGTTTTTCTCTTCTCCTTGACTTTTGGTGAGTGGGCAAGAGGTGAAAGCATGGAATTTCTTTTCCTGGCAAGTTACATGCAAAGGAAACCAAACTAGGTCAAAGAACCAAGGTTTTGCTAAGTTAACCATTAACTTTGTCTCTCTATTCTAAGCATGTTAGATATTCGAAGGCACACTGGATTCTGACTTGGCTCCACAGGGACAGAATTGAACATAATCGTCCTCCACGTATGGTTAATTCAGAGGGAACTGATTGTGTTCATTCACTTTCACATCCTTGCCCCCATAACGTAGTGAACCAATCAATTCATTTCATCTTTGGTAAATGACATGTCTCTCCTAGTTATCGGGAACTGGCTGTAATTCAATATAATTAAAAAATATTTACCGAACACTCATCATGTACCGGTAGTTGGCTTGGCACTATAAATGTCGGACCTTCTTTCCCTCGGTCCTTTAGTGAATGAGTATCTGTTGAATGCTCACTGTGTACTAACACTGTGCTAGGTGCTGGGGACACAGTAGGAGAAACAAACATGGCCTTTAACTTTAGGGAGCATAGCATCTAGTGGGGAAAAATTGGTTTTGATCAAACCCATGTAAAACAGTGTAGAACAATGTGTTTTGGAGGAAAGTCCCACAGTACTGGGAGAGTGTAGTAGGGGAGCAGACTAGTCTGGAGGGGGAGCACAATCTTTTCTGGATGCAGAAGGGTGAAGAGGGAGCAGAGTTATCAAGTGTGCAGCCAGGAAAGGAGCATTAAAGGCACAGAGAATCAGGGTGCCTGGGTGACTCAGTGGTTGGGCACATGCCTTTGGCTCAGGACGTGATCCCAGGGTCCTGAAATTGAGTCCTGCATTGAGTTCCCTGCAGGGAGCCTGCTTCTCCCTCTGCCTGTGTCTCTGCCTCTCTGAGTCTCTCATGAATAAATAAATGAAATCTTTTAAAAAAAAAAGGCACGGAGAATGACTGTTTTAGGCATAGAAAAGAAGCTTGTGTGTCTGGAGCTCAGTGGGTGCAGGGAGCGTGGTAGATGGTGAAGCAGGAGAAGTAGCAGGGGTTTGATTGTGTAGGAATTTGCTCTTTTCCCAGAAAGCAATGAGGAGGCATTAAAGGGGTGTTTGCAGATGATGAGCAAGACCCCCTGCCTGTGACAAGCACATATCCCAGGATGGGAGGGTCAAGAGTGGATAGAGGACTGCACCAGAGGGTGGCCACAGGAGGACAGATGGGAGAGATAACCAAGAGGTAATGTGGATCTAACCTGATGAAAGGCTAGCTACGGGGCTGAGTGAGAGAGGTGTGGGATGAGTTCCAGGCTTTGAGCACGTGAGGTCAGATGCATGTTGAAGTACTCCTCTTACGCTCCATTTTTGGACCTGTTGGGTTCAAGGTGGCTTTGAAGCCTTCAAGAGTTGTTGTGGGGCAGGCATTAATCAGTACATACTGGTGGGAGGCCAGAGAAGAGGTTCCTTGGAGAGTCATTGGCAATCAGGTGGTGGCTGAAGCCTTTGGCGCTAGCGAGAAGAAGAAAGTGGTAGATGGAGCTTGACAGACTTTAGTATTGAGTGGCTGGGAGAATGAAGCTGAGTGTGCACAGTGCATGCGCTGAAGCATGAACTGGCTTTCATGGAAGCCAAGCCTGCTTCAAAAAAGGACAGAATGGCCAAGTGCAAGGAGGACAATCAAATGTCCGTTGGACTTAGTGGCATGGCTACGCATGATTCGTCTGCTGTGTTGTAGGGTTGGGGCAGAAACCACACCAGAGTAAGGCAGTAGAAATAGCAAGAATGAGGAGACCTACCTGGAATTACAGCATGAAGGGGAGGCATGAGACAGGGCAATACCGGGTTGAGACTGAGGGATCGTGGTCTTCATCCTCTAGTAGCTAACAATGCCAGGGCTAGACAGATGTCCAAGCAGGAGGGACCCACAATATGGTCATGACATTTGAGGGTTCAGATACCATTAAGGAGATGGAGTTAATGCCTTGGACACTGAGATAGGTGAGATGAGTGTATAAGATCTGAGGAGTACCAGATGGACAAGAGAAGAACCAGAAGTGGGGAAAGGTCATCCTGGCATCAGGAACAGCAGCAAGTTGAACAGCAGCAAGCAAGAATTTGGTAATCCATGTATCTAGATTTTTCTCTCTGATCCCTTCCCCTGGGCCCATAAGACGTCTCACATCCTGCATACCCACTGGGGAAGTGTTGAGGGGGAAATAAAGTGTGCTGAGAAACATCCATTCAGTGGTGGAGTGCTGCCATGGCAAATAAAATGCAATTGAAGCCAGAAGCCATTTGGAATACATGGGTAGGTCTGTGGAGAGAACTTTCAAGAACCAGTGCAAAGTTTGGCAAATCTGATTTGTTTTCTTTCTTTCCCTCATTTTCTTTTGCAGTCAACTTTGACCATTTTCAGATTCTGCGGGCCATTGGCAAAGGGAGTTTTGGAAAGGTAAGAATGAAGGATTTTTAAAAATTTCATTAACAAAACAAAAAAGTCCTGTCGGCTAGGCTCCTGTACATGTGTGTGTCTGTGTGTCTGTTTTTGTGTTGGTTGCTGGGCACTGGGAATTTCCTGTTTGACAGAAAGATTGTAGTTTGCCAAATTTGACATGTGAAAGAAAGTCTGAATAGTTTCCTTTGGATCCGCTGTAATTTCATTTTGAAAATTAAGTTACCACGGCAGCCCTGGGTTAGGTGGATTACAGTGGTAATTATTTCAAGATTGCTTATGCTATTTCTTCCTTGGGGATCTAAATGATTTGGAAAGTAGAAAAACAAAAGCCACAAATTTAGGAGATGGCCAACATCAACTCTTTCCTGCAGTGTAGGCATTTTATAAATAAATTTTACTGTGGAAAGACTATTTGACATGAGGTCTACCCTCCTAACAAATTTTTAAGTGTGCAGTATATTATTGTTGAACAATGTTGAACAGCAGAACTCTAGGGCTTATGCATCTTACATAGATGAAACTTTATGCCCTTTGGTTAGTAACTCCCCATTTCCCGAGCCCCTCAGTCCCTGGCAACCACCATTCCTTTCTTTGATTCTATGACTTAAACTGTTGTAGGTACTTTGTATCTGTGGAGTCATGAAGTATTTGTCTTTCTGGCTTTCTGGCTTATTTCACTTAGCATGGATTCAAGATTCATCCATGTTGTATTATAGAATTTATATTGTAAAATGTCTTTGTCTTATAAAAAGGCTGAATAAAATTTCATTGTACCTGTATACCACATTTTTAAATTCATTCATCTGTTGATGGACGTTAACATTTCTACCACATCTTGGCTATTGTGACAAGTGCACTTACAGTGGACACAGGATTGCAGTTATCTCTTCTGGATCCTGATTTCAATTACTTTGGGTAAATATCTTAGAAGTAAGATTGCTGAATCGTGGTAGTTTTAGTTTTAATTTTTTGAGGAACCGCCATGCTGTATTCCATTGTGGTCAGGCCGTATGACATTCCCACCATGTAAACATTACATATTACATATTACATTCCCATAGAAACAAATAGTGTGCAAAAGCTCTAATTTCTCCACATCCTTGCCAACATTTGTTGTCTTTTGTGTTTATTGTTTTGTTTTGTCTTTTGATAGTGGCCATCCTGACAGGTGTGAAGTCATATCTTATTGTGTTTTTTTTTTAAAGATTATTTTATTTATTTGAGAGAGAGAAAGAAAGAGAGAGAGAGAGAGAGAGAATGTGATGGGAGGGGCAGAAGGAGAGGGAGAGAGAATCCTAAGCAGACGCTGCACCAAGTATGGTGCTGGATATTGGGCTCAGTCCCATGACCCCATGATCAGGACCCAAGTTGAAACCAAGAGTAAGAAATTTAACCATCTACATCACCCAGGCATCCCTTATTATGGTTTTGATTTGCATTTCCCTGCTGACTAGTCCTATTCAGCATGTTTTAACATACTTGTTAACTGGTTGTACATCTTCTTTGGAGAAATATCTATTCTGGTCTGTAGCCCATCTTAAAATCAAGTTCTTATTTTTTTTTAAATTTATTTTTTAACTATAGCCAATTTGAATGCCTTTTATTTCTTTTTGTTGTCTGCTTGCTGAGGCTAGGACTTCTAGTACTATGTTGAATAACAGTGGTGAGAGTGACATCCCTGTCATGTTCCTGATCTTAGGGGAAAGGCTCTTAGTTTTTCTCCATTGAGAATGTGAGTTGTAGGAGCTCCTTACATATTTTGGAGATCATCCCCTTGTCAGATATATGGCCTCTGAATATTTTCTCTCGTGCTGTGGATTGTCTTTGCACTCTGTTGATTATTTCCTTTGCTATGCAGAAACTTTTTAGTTTGATGTACTTGCTTATTTTTGTTACCTGTGTTTTTGAAGTCATATTGCATGCAATCATTGCTAAGACCAGGGTCATGAAGCTTTATTTTTAAAATGTTTTCTTGGGGGGTGGGGGTGAATGGGTGATGGGCACTGAGGGGGGCACTTGACGGGATGAGCACTGGGTGTTATTCTGTATGTTGGCAAATTGAACACCAATAAAAAATAAATTTATTATTAAAAAAATAAAATAAAATAAATAAAAAAATAAAATGTTTTCTTCTGGGAGGTTTATAGTTTCAAGTCTTAAAATTTAGATCTTTAACCCATTTTGAGTTGATTTTTGGTTGTAGTGTGAGATAAGGGTGCAGGTTCATTCATCTGCATGTGGATGTCCAGTTTTCCAGCACCATTTGTTCAAGAGACTACATTTACCTGTTGTGTATTCCTTTTTTGTTTTGTATATTTTTATTGGAGTTCAATTTGCCAACATATAGCGAACACCCACTGCTCATCCCATCAAGTGCCCCCCTCAGTGCCCACCACCCAGTCACCCCATCCCCCCACCCACCTCCTTTCCACCACCCCTTGTTCGTTTCCCAGAATGAGGAGGTGTTCTGTTGTTCTCTCTGAGATTTCCCACTCATGTTCTCTCATGTTCTGTCTCCCTCTCTGAGATTTCCCACTCATTTTCTCTCTTTTCCCCTTTAATCCCTTTCACTAATTTTTATATTCCCCCAAATGAATGAGACTATATAATGTTTGTCCTTCTCTGACTTACTTCACTCAGCATAATACCCTCCAATTCCATCTACATTGAAGCAAATGGTGGGTATTTGTTGTTTCTGATGGCTGAGTAATATTCCATTGTATACATAGACCACACAGCTTCTTTAAATTCATCTTTCGATGGACACCGAGGCTCCTTCCACTGTTTGGCTATTGTGGACGTTGCTGCTGAACATTGGGGTGCAGGTGTCCTGCCGGTTCACGGCATCTGTGTATTCTTGGTACCCTGGCCAAAGATCAGTTGACCAGATATGCATGGATTTCTTTGCTGGTATCTTTATTCTGTTCTATTGGTCTCTGTGTCTTTCTGCCAGCACCATGCTTGTTCTGATGACTGTAACTTTGTAATATAATTACAAGTAAGTGTGATGCCACCAGCTTTGCTCTTGCCCAAGACTGATTCAGCTGTTTGTGATCTTTTGTGGTTCCATACGAATTATAATTTTTTTCTATTTCTGAAAAAAAAAGGGCGTCATTGGGCTCTTGATGGGAATTGCATTGCATCTGTAAATTGCTTTGGGTAGTATGGACAGTTTGATAATATTAAGTCTTCCAGTCCATGAAATGGATGCCTTTCCATTTGTTTGTCTTAATTTCTTTTGTCAATGTTTTGTTACTTTCTGTATACCAGTCTTTCAGTTTATTAGTTAAATTTATTCCTAAGTGTTTATTCTTTTTAGTGCTCTTGTAAATTGGATCATTTCTCTAATTTCATTTTCAGATAACTCTTTATTCGTGTAATGGAGACACAGCTGATTTTTGTATGTTGATTTTGTATCCTGCAACTAAATGAGTTCATTAGTTCTATTTTCTTTCTGTGGCATCTTTAGGATTTTTTATACATTAGATTGAGTCACCTGCAAACAGGGATGGTTTTATTTCTTCCTTTCCAATTTGGATGCCTTTTATTTTGTTTTCGACTACATGCTCTTGCTTGGACTTCTGGTACTGTGTTGAACAGAGGTGGCGAGAGTAGGCATCCTTGCCTCATTCCTTATCTTAGAGGAAACTCAGTTTTTCAGCCTAATGTTAATTGTAGGATTTTCAATGGCCTTTGTTGTGTTGAGGTAATATCCTTCTATTCCTACTTTGTTGAGCATTTTTATCATGGAAATGTGTTCACTTTTGTCAAGTGCTTTTTCTGCCTCTCTTCCAATAATCGTGTGATTTTATCTTTTATTTTGTTACTGTGGGATATCACACGAATTAATTGATTTCCATATATTGAACCATCCGTATACCCCAGGGATAAATTCCACTTGCTCATGGTATGTGACCCCCTAAAGTGCAATGATTTGATTTGCTAGTAGTTTGTTGCAGAGTGTTGCGCCCATATGCATCAGATAGATTGGCCTGTTGTTTGTTTTCTTGTGTCTTTGCCTGGCTTGGGCAACAGCGTTATGCCGGGCTCATAACCTGACTGGACATGTTCCCTCCTCTTTAGTTTTTGGGAAGAGTAAGAAAATTGGCATTCATTCTTCTTAAAATGTTTGGTAAAATTCAACAGTGAAGCCAACTGTCTTGGGCTTTTCTTTGTTGGGAGATTTGACATTTGTTTGTGGAAAGTATATATTTGTAATCCTCAACTGTTTACAGTGACAGGTTCTTGGAAACAATGGAAAAAAGGCAAGGACTTTTAAAGAACAAGAAGGAGCCCTTAGCTGAGCCTGTCTGTTCCCACTTACTCAGAAATCTCCTTTGGCAGTATTTACTTTGGCTACATACTGAATGCCAGATATCCTTATTTTCTCAAGTAAATATTATTTCTATTATACAAATGGGAAAACCTAGACAGAAATACTTAGACTTGGCAACTCCAAAAGATGAAGTGGCCCACCCATGGCCCCACAGGCAGGAAGAGTCCCAGCTGGGATTTGAACCAAAGACTGTTGGATGACTAGGCACCTGCTGTTTTAAAAACCCAGACTCCTGATTAGACCATTCACAACCCATTGTTAAACAGATATTGATCTAAGAGGTTGGATAGAGTCAGCCTTCCCACCTTTGTTCCCTCCATTCCTCTCATTTCCTCCCTTCCTTCCTTCCTTCCTTCCTTCCTTCCTTCCTTCCTTCCTTCCTTCCTTCCTTCCTTCCTTCCTTTTTGTTCTTTTATGAATTCAGTCCATGAATACTGAGTGCCTACCCATAGCTAGGCACTAGACTTTGATCCAGTAGTAACCTGAATAGATTTGAGTGTTTTTCCTTGTAGAGCTTACATTTAGAAGGGAGAGAGATGACAAACAGGTAAATATGTATACTTATGGTACATTAGATTGTAACAAGTACATTAAAATATAGGAAGCTGAGGGGTGTGGTGTTCTGGGAGGTAGTGGCAGAGAGGGGTTGCTGATTATAGAACTAAGCCGTCATGAGGTCGCCACTAACCACATGTGGATATTTAAATTTAAATTAATTATCCTTAGAGAAGATGATAAACGTTCAGTTCCTCAGGCACACTAGCCACATTTTAAGTGCTTAGTAGCCACATGAGGCTGGTAGCTACTACATCAGGCAACTCAGATGATAGGCCATTTCCATACACCTAGGCAGTTCTGTTGAGCAGTGTGCTCTCAAAGAGCGTGGTGGAGCACCCTCAGTGGTAAGAAGCTGTGTGAGCAGAGTCCTAATGGAAGTGAAGGAGGAAGACAGGTTCCAGGTGGAGGAAGCAGCAGGTGCAAAGACTCTGGAAAGGAGAGTGGTCCATAGTTTCAAGGCGCTTCAAGGTGGGGAGAATGAAGGGGAGCAGGTCAGTGATGTCAGCAAGGACCAGATCACATAGGACCTAGACAACCATGCTGAAGATTGAGAAGAGAAGGCCAATCAATGGGAACCTTGACAGGTTCTTCTGCCCATTTCCTGACTGGATTATTTGTTTTTAGGGTGTTGAGTTTGGTAACGTTTTACAGATCTTGGATACTAGCCCTTTATCTGTTGTGTCATTTGCAGATATCTTCAGGCTGCCTTTTAGTTTTGTTGACTGTTGGCTTTGTGGTGCAAAAGCTTTTTATCTTGATGAAGTCCCAATACATCAATTTTGCTTTTATTTCCCTTGCCTTTGGAGATGTGTCTAGCAAGAAGTTGCGGCAGCCAAGGTCAAAGCGGTTTCTGCCTGTGTCTTCCTCTAGGATTTTGATGGATTCCCATCTCACATTTAGGTCTTTCACCAATTTTCAGTGTATCTTTGTATATGGTCTAGGAAAGTGGTCCAGTGTCATTCTTCTGCATGTGGCTGTTCAATTTTCCCAACACTATTTGCTGAAGAGATTGTCTCTTTCCGTTGGATATTCTTTTCTGCTTTGTTGAATATTAGTTGTCTGTAGAGTTGAGGGTCCATTTCTGGTTTCTGTGTTCTGTTCCATTGATCTGTGTGTCTGTTTTTGTGCCAGTACCATACTGTCTTGGTGACTACAGCTTTGTAATACAGCTTGAAGCTCGGCATTGTGATGCCACCAGCTTGCTTCTCTTTTTCAACATTCCTCTGGCTATTTGGGATCTTTTCTGATTCCATACAAATTTTAGGATTATTTGTTCCAGTTTTGTGAAAAATATTGATAGTATTTTGATAGGGATTTCATTGAATGTGTAGATTGCTTTGGGTAGCATAGACATTTTAACAATATTTATTCTTCTAATCCATGAACATGGAATGTTCTTCCATCTTTTTGCATCTTCCTCAATTTCTTTCATAAGTGTTCTGTAGTTTTTATAGCATAGATCCTTTCCCTCTTTGGTTAGGTGTACTCCTGGGCATCTTATGGTTTTTGGTGCAATTTTACATGGTATCAATTCCTTAATTTTTCTTTCTTATGTCTCATTGTTAGTGTATAGAAATACAACTGATTTATGTGCATTGATTTTTGTATCCTGCCATGTTGCTGAATTCCTCTATGAGTTCTCACAATTTTCAGGTGGAGTCTTTTGGGTTTTCCGTGTAAAGTGTCATGTCATCTGTGAAGAGTGAGAGTTTGACTTCTTTGCCAATTTGAGTGGCTAATAAATTTTTGTTGTTGTTGTCTGATTGCTGAGACTAGGACTTCTAGTACTATGTTGAACAACAGTGGTGAGAGTGGACATCCATGTCATGTTCCTAACCTTAGGAGAAAACTCTCAGTTTTTTCCCATTGTGAATGATACTGTCAGTCTTTCATGTATGGCCTTTATGATATCGAGGTAATTCCCTCTATCCCTACATGGCAGAGAGTTTTAGTCAAGAAAGGATACTGCATTTTGTCAAATGCTTTTTCTACAGGGCAGTGGAACCAGTTCCTTAAAATAGATCTGTCTTTTCTTCTCTTCCTCTCTCTTTCTTATTCACTGGTTCCATCTCCCTGGAGAATCCTTTTTTTTTTTTTTGCCTTTGGCCCGGGTGTTTATTATGCAGGTGATAACATATATGATTAGTCTGAAAGACAAACGTCAGCACTATAATAGTCAGTACTGGTTTTTTTTTTTAAAATTTATTTTTTATTGGTGTTCAATTTACTAACATACAGAATAACCCCCAGTGCCCGTCACCCATTCACTCCCACCCCCCGCCCTCCTCCCCTTCTACCACCCCTAGTTCATTTCCCAGAGTTAGGAGTCTTTATGTTCTGTCTCCCTTTCTGATATTTCCCACACATTTCTTCTCTCTTCCCTTATATTCCCTTTCACTATTATTTATATTCCCCAAATGAATGAGAACATACAATGTTTGTCCTTCTCCAACTGACTTACTTCACTCAGCATAATACCCTCCAGTTCCATCCACGTTGAAGCAAATGGTGGGTATTTGTCATTTCTAATAGCTGAGTAATATTCCATTGTATACATAAACCACATCTTCTTTATTCATTCATCTTTCGTTGGACACCGAGGCTCCTTCCACAGTTTGGCTATCGTGGCCATTGCTGCTATAAACATCGGGGTGCAGGTGTCCCGGCGTTTCATTGCATTTGTATCTTTGGGGTAAATCCCCAACAGTGCAATTGCTGGGTCGTAGGGCAGGTCTATTTTTAACTGTTTGAGGAACCTCCACACAGTTTTCCAGAATGGCTGCACCAGTTCACATTCCCACCAACAGTGTATGAGGGTTCCCTTTTCTCCCTGGAGAATCCTGATTACCACGTGGTGCAAGGTGGGAAGAAGGAGGATTTAGGAAGCACTTACTAGCAAGAGGCCAGAGCAAAAATAAAGCCCTAGGAAACTGTTTCAGGTACATTTATTTTGCTCTGAGCACTTTGAACCCATTCTGACTCAGCAAATGATTATTCAGGATTAGTACTTTATTAATTTTTTATAAATGTATTTTATTTAAATTCAGTTAGTTAACACAGAGCTACCCTATGACCCAGCAACTGCACTACTAGGTATTTACCCAAAGCATGCAAACGGTGTGATCTGAGGGACACCTGCACTCCAGTGTTTATAACAGCAATGTCCACAATAGCCAAACTATGGAATGAGCCCAGATATCCATTGACAGATGAGTGGATAAAGAAGCTGTAGTATACACACGCACGCACGCACACACTGGAATGTTACTCAGCCATCAAAAAGGATGAAATCTTACCATTTACATCCATGTAGATGGAACTGGAGGATGTTATGCTAAGAAATAGTATTTAGGAACACCTGGGTGGTTCAGTGATTGAGTATCTGCCTTTGGCTCAGGTGGTGATCCCAGCGTCCTGAGATCGAGTCCCACATTGGGCTCCCCACAGAGAGCCTGCTTCTCCCTCTGCCTATGTCTCTGCCTCTCTCTCTGTGTTTCTCATGAATGAATAAGTAAAATCTTTAAAAAAAAAAGGAATATATTTTGATGTGTCCAGTACCACTTTGGAAATCGTGGTGAAACTCTTCACTCCAGCTTTTATTCTGGGGTTCACCCCACTTCTGGGACCCCTTTCCCTAGCTCACACTTTGGGATAGTCCTGGAGGAGGGAGGATGACCAGTTCCCCAGGCCTGGGCTGTAGGGTAGAGTGTCACTGAGGTTTGCACCAAGGAATGGGGGGGGGCGGGGAGAAACATGGTCCTTCAGACTGACACACGGGTCACAGTCCAGTTCCCATGCATCCCTCGACTCCTCCCTAGCCGGTTTCCAGGTCCCTGTTCTTGGCCTTCTGTTGTCTCTGCTTTGGCAGCCACAGTGTCCCTCAGCGTTCCCTGCCTCCACCTTGGAGGACCAGCCTCTGGGTCCCTTTTTTCCTTTCTTCCCAGGGCTTCCTAAGGGTAAGGCTGGTGTGTCTGGGACCAAGCTGCCAGGATCCCCAGAACTCCCGAGTTGCTGAGGGAGGCCCTGGGATTCCTGCTGGCCTTCTGCACGTGTGGGTGTATAGGGATGAGTTTGGAGTCTGCATTCAGATTTCAAAAAGTGCCGTCTCTATAAAGGGCAGGGGAGACTGGATGTGCATCTAATATTTTCTAACGCTTTAGTATGAAAATTTGCAAAAATATAGCAAAGTTGAAAGAATTTTCTAGTAAGCACCCATATCCACCATGTACACTCTACCATTAACATTCTACTAAACTTATTTTATGAAATCCCTATCCTTCCATCCATTTGTTAATCCTTCTTATTTTTTATGCATTTCATAGTAAATTGCAAATATCTGTACCTGGCTCCCTAGGTATTTCAGCAGAGGTTTGTCTCATTTTTCTTGATGTAAAGCTTACATACAATGAAACACACGTATCTGAAGTTTGCATTTGCTGAATTTTGAAAAATGAATGTATGCATGAATTTGCATCTCTCCTGTGATATAAGATTACTGCATTCCAAAATTCCCCTGTTGAACCCTTTCTAGTCAAAACTCATGATCACCCCAACTATTCCTACTCCATAGAGGAGGCCTGCCTGTTCTAGAACTTAATGCAAATAGAATTCTACATAAGCGCTCTTCCGTGTAAGGCTTCCAAATGTTTTATACTTTGCATAATGCTTTTGTAGCTCTTGAGGTTCATCTATGCCGCTGTGGAGTGGCACATCTTTTTCCTTTTTATTGAAGAATAGTATTCCATTCTATTAATATATCGGCTTTTTAATCCATTTTCATCATGGTAGACTCCAGGACTATTCCTAGTTTTTCCTGTTTTTTTTTTTTTTTCATAAAGTTGCTGCAAAAATTTGTCTTTTTTTTTTTTTTTTTTTTTGTAGGCATATGACCTCACTCCTCTTGGATAAATATTTAAGATTGGAATTGCTGGATCACAGCAATGCTTAGTTTGGTTGCAAAGCAGCCAAAAGGTTTTCCGAGAGGTTGTGCCATTTTATACTCCATCCTAAAAGTTCCACTTGTTTTACATCCTTGCCAACAGGTTTTCACTTTTGCTTGTCAGATGGGCGTTCCGTAGGATCTCAGTGTTGCTTGAATGAGCATTTCTTGATGACTAATAATGATCAGTGTTTGTTTCATGTGCTAATGGCCAGTCATGTATCCTTCTTTTGTGTTTCTGTTCAAAACATTTGCCATTAAAAAAGAAAGCTAATTGTCTTCCCCCACCAACTTTTCCAAACATCTTTATTGCATGTGTTTTTTTAGAAAAATTACTGAGATATAAGTGACATAATAGCATTGTGTATGTCTCAGGTGTACCAGTTGATTTGATTCCTTTATATATTGCAATATGATTACCACCTAGCGTTAGCTAACATGTCTGTCATATCACATAATTATCATTTCTTTGCTCTAGTAAGAACTTTTAAGATCTAGTCTCTTTGCAACTTGCACATGTTTGATATTGAGTGTAATCATTATGCTGTGCATTAACCTCCAGAACATACTCATCTTCTAGTTGCAAGTTTGTACCCTTAAACATCTCCCCAATTTTCTTACCCCCCAGTACCCAGTAACCACCATTTTACTCTCTGTTTCTATCAGTTCAGCTATTTTAGATTCCAGAGTAACTTCCCATTCAATTATCAGGGAGGGAGACAAAACATGAGAGACTCTTAACTCTAGGAAACAAACTGAGGGTTGCTGGAGGGGAGGTGGGCAGGGGGATGGGGTAACTGGGTGATGGACATGAAGGAGGGCACGTGATGTGATGAGTACTGGGTGTTATATGCAACTGACAAATTATTGAAAACAACATCTGAAACTAATGATACACTATATGTTGGCTAATTGAATTTAAATAAAGAAAATAAGATTCCACAGATAAGTGATATGATGCAGTATTTGTCTTCCTCTGTCTGGCTTATCTCACTAAACATAATGCCCTCGAGATCCATCCATATTGTCACAGTGGCAGGATTTCCTTCTTTCTCATGGCTGAGTGATACTCCATTACACACACACACACACACACACACACGCACACGTCTTCTTTATCCATTCATCATTAATGGACACGTAGTTGTTTCCATATTATGGCTATTGTAAATAATGCTGCAATCAAAATGGGAATGTAAACCATGAGAGATTCGTAACTTTGGGAAACAAACAAAGGGTTGCGGAAAGGGTAGGTGGGTGTCGGGATGAGGAAACTGGGTGACGGGCACTGAGGAGGGCGCTTGATGGGATGAGCACTGGGTGTTATAATATATGTTGGCAAATCAAATTTAAATTTAAAAAATGTAAAAAAAAAAACAACAAAATAATGAGAATGCAGATACCCTTCTGACACTAATAATTGACAAAGGAGCCAAGAACGCTTAATGGAGAAGGGATAGTTTCTTCAACAAATGGTGTTGGGAAAATTGGATAATCACATGCAGAAAAATTTGGTTGGGCCTCTATCTTACACTACTCATAAAAATTAACTTGAAATGGATTAAAGACTTCTACATAAGACTTGATACTGTAAAACTATTAGAGGAAAACGGGGAAAAATCTCCTTGACGTGGATTTTGGAAATGATTTTTTGGATATGACACCAAAAACAAAAGCAGAAATCAAGAAGCATAACTAAATCAAACTGAAAAACTTCTGCACAGCAAAAGAAACAACCAAATGAAAAGGCAACCTAGAAAATGGGAGAATATATTTGCAAATCATATATCACCTAAGGGGTTAATATCCAAAGTACATAAGGAACTCCTATAACTCAGTAACAACAACAAAATCCTATTAAATGGACAAAGGAACTAAATAGTCAATTTTCTGAATAACACATCCAGGTGGACAGCAAATTCATGAAAAGATGCTCAGCTAATCATCAGAAAACTGCAAGTTAAAAGCACAGTGAGATATTACTCACTCATGTTAGAGTGATTATCATGACCGCAAGAAATAACAAGTGTTGGTGAAGATGTGGAAAAAAGAGAATACTTGTGCACTGTTGGTGGGAAAGTAAATTGGTTCAACCACTATGGAACACAGTATGGTGGTTCCTAAAAAAATGAAAATAGGACTACTATATGATTTAGCAATCCCACTTCTGGATAAATATCCAAAGGAAATGAAAAACATTTCATATATGTGGGATATATATATATATATAACAGTCCTTTGTCAGATATGAGACTATTTACTGGAATATGGTTTGCCTATTACTTTTACTAGTGGCGTGTTTTGAGTCAGGGAGTTTTAAACTTTGATGAAGTCTAATTTATTAAATGCTTTAGCTTATAAGGTTATTGCTTTATGTGACTTGTATGTGAAAACTTAGCTTAAGGAAACATATTCAAGTCATGAAGACATTTTACTGTGTTTACTTTCTGAAAGCTTTATAGCTTTAGCTTATAGAGTTAGTTTATGATTCATTTTGAATTAAATATTTTGTATGTGTGAGGTAAGTGCTGAGATTCATTTTTTTTGTAAATGGATGTACATTTCATGAAAAGACTTTCCTTTGTTCACTGGATTACTTTGGTGACTTCTTATAAAATCAGATACTTTGCATAAGTGGGAGGCCTACTTTTGGGCTCTTTATTTTGTTCATTTGACCTACTTGTTGATCTTTTTTTTTTTTAAGATTTTATTTATTTATTCATGAGAGACAGAGAGAGAGGGAGGCAGAGACACAGGCAGAAAGGGAAGCAGGCTCCGCGCAGGGAGCCCAATGTGGGACTCGATCCTGAGTTTCAGGGTTATGCCCTGGGCCGAAGGCAGGCGCTCAATCCCTGAGCCACCCAGGAGTCTCTACTTGTTGATCTTTATGCAAGTCTTAATTACTATAGGTATATAGTCAGTCTTGTTTTTTTTTTTTGAAGTTTCTTTTTTCTTTTTTTTTTAATTTTTTAAATTTTTTATTGGTGTTCAATTTACTAACATACAGAATAACCCCCAGTGCCCGTCACCCATTCACTCCCACCCCCCGCCCTCCTCCCCTTCTACCACCCCTAGTTCGTTTCCCAGAGTTAGGAGTCTTTACGTTCTGTCTCCCTTTCTGATATTTCCCACACATTTCTTCTCCCTTCCCTTATATTCCCTTTCACTATTATTTATATTCCCCAAATGAATGAGAACATATAATGTTTGTCCTTCTCCGACTGACTTACTTCACTCAGCATAATACCCTCCAGTTCCATCCACGTTGAAGCAAACAAGATAGTATAAATTCTCCAAATTTATTCTTTTTCCAGATTATTTTGAATATTCTAGGTATTTCAATTTTCATAAATATTTCGAAATTATAAACTTCTCCAAACTACTGGTGGGATTATAATTGGGATTATGTTAAATCTAGTAACAATTTGCTGTGTTGGACAATAATTGATATTTTAACAGTATCAAGGTTTCTAACCCATGAACATGGTATATGTCTTTATTTCTACTTACCTCTATTTATTATTAGATAATCTTTATTTTCCTTTAGCAATATTTTGTAATTTTGTGGGTAAGTGCTGTGCCATTTTTTGTATTAAAATTTTCCTTGAATATGTCATGAGGATTTTTTGGACACTATTTTAATGGAATTGTTTTTAATTTAATTTTTAGTAGTTTGATGCAACATATAAAAATACAATTAATTTTTATATCTTAATCTTCTACCCTGAAATTTTGGTAACTAAATTCTTAGTTGTGATAGTTGTGTAGTTTCCTGGAGATTTTCAGTGTCAACAATGATGACTTCTGCTAATAGAAGTAGTTTTATCTTTTTTCCCCCACCTCCATGTTCATTTTTTTATCCTTGCCTTATTGTAGTGGCTATAAGCTTCAATAATTTGATGAGGGTAACTCATGAATGTGAGCATACTTGCCTTGTTATTAATATTAGTGGGTAAGAAGCAGTCAGTATTTCATTCTTAGGACTCTAGGTTTTTCAGAGATACCTTTTATCAGATTGAGCAGCTTCCTTTCTACTGCTGGTTTGCTGGAGGTGTTTATCATATCTGGTTGCTGAATTCAGTCAGATGCTTTTTTTGCATCTAATGAAATGATCATGTTGTCTTCTCCTTATTTTGTTACTATGATGAATTGCATTGATTGATTTTTAGATTTTAAACAAACCTGACAATCCTCAAATAAATCCCACTTGGGTTTTATCCTTTTATATGTTATTGAATTTAATTTGCTTATATCTTACTGGAGATTTTACATTTATACTCAAATGTTCAAAAGGAATATTATTCTGTAATTTCAGTTTTTTGTAGTATCTTTGTCAATCTCTCTTTAGGATTATAGTAGTTTCACAAATTGAGTTGGGACATTTTCCTCTATTTTCTAAAAGAGTTTGTGTAAAATTGATGTTACTTCTTTAAATGTTGAATAGGATTTATGAATGAAGCCACTGGATATGGGATTTTCTTTGTAGAGAAGCTCTTGACAACAAATTCAACTTCTTTAATAGATATAAGGCTATTCAGATTTTCTGAGATTTTTTTTCTTATGTGAATTTTGTTAAGCTGATATGTTCAAGGAATTTAGCAACTTTTTTTAGGTTAGGAAATTTGTTGGCATAAAGTAATTTGTTATATTCTAATATATCCTTTAAATTTCTATACCATCTATAATTATAACTCCTCTTTCATTTCTGATATTAGTAATTTGTATCTTTCTCTTATTCCCCTGATCAGTTTATATATTCTTAGATTGTCAAGATGGAGCCATAGGTTACATTTTTAAAAATACAATTCTTTAGCTATAAATTTCCCTCTAAGTACCACTTTAGCTATATCACACAAAATTTGAAATACTATAATTTTTCTTTTTAAAAATTTATTTATTCATGAGGGACACAGAGAAAGAGCCAGAGACATAGGCAGAGGGAGAAGCAGGCTCTCTGTGGGGAGCCCAATGTGGGACTCGATCCTAGGACCCTAGGATCACAATCTGAGGCCAAAGGCAGACACTCAACCACTGAGCCACCTAGGCATCCTGAAATACTATATTTTCATTAGTATTTAGTTTATAATATTTTCTAATTTCTCTTGTGATTTCTTTTTTGACTCATGAATTATTTAGGCATGCATTCTTTAATTTCCAAACATTTGGGGTTTTTTCTTTTCTTATTGTTTTTATTGTAATTTATTCAATTGTGGTCCAAGAACACACTCTGTATAATTTTAATCCATTTACATTTATTGAGACTCACTTTATGCCTAGTTTGTGGCTTATATTAGAATATACCTTGCCTACTTGAAGGAAACATGTATTTTTAAAGTCATTGGGTTTATATTAAATAAATATCAGGATGACTAATGTTATTCAGATCTTCTATATTTTTACTGATTTTTAAAATCCAGTTATTTTTTCCATTTCTGAGACAGTTGTGTAAAATCTCCAAGTTTCATTGTGAGGATATCTCTCCTTCCTTTAGTTTTGTCGATTTTGCTTCTTATACTTCGAATGTTTTCTTAGACACATACACATGTATGATTGTTATGTCCTTATGATGAATTGACCCCCTTATCATTGTGAAATGTTCTTCTCTATCCCTGATAATAATACCTAATATTCACTTTGAAGCTTTTTTTCTCTGAGATTAAAATAGCCATTCTATCATATTGATAGTGTTTTCATGACATACTTTTTTCCATGCATTTACTTTAATTCTGTCTGTGGTTTTTGCATTTCACTAGTATGTAGTTAGGTCTTTTTAAAAATCTTGAAATCTTTTATTTAGTTGGAGTGTTTGGTTCATTGATAGTAAATGTAATTATTGTTATGATTTATTTTGGTCTGCCATGACTTTCTTTGTTTTCTGCTTCTCTCTTACTTTCTGCTTCTCTTTTCCTATATTATTTTGGATTAATTGAGTGCTTAGAATACCTATTTATTTATTGATCTTAGAGCTTTACTTTCTTATGTTTTAAAATTATTGCTCTAGGGATTAGAATATAAATCCTTAATTTAATTTACAGTCTCCTTAGAGTTAATCTTCAAGGTCACATTTTCCTGGTTATTTATGTGTTGAGTCATTTGAGGTTGCATCCTGGACATTGTGAATGCTATGTTGTAGGACTTTGAATTCTATTGTGTTTCTTAGAAAATAGGTTTTTAACATGCAGTTAACTTGGTTAGACTTACAATGAAACTCTTGCCTCTTGGGAAGCCACACAAATCTCAGTCCACTCATTTTTTTTCTTCACTAGACTGTTTACAGCCTGCCCCCATATAAGGATCTTTAGGGATCAGCGAGACGTTTGGACAGAGCTCATGTGCCACATTTGAGGGTCCCTTTCTCTGGATTTCTCTGAAGAGTTGTGGCTGAGGGAATTTAGGAGTTTTGCCTATAATCTCATGGATAGTGGCTGAACTTCCATAGCAACAACACACATTTAAAAATCCTAATGAAACTTTGTTTTTTATCATCTTAATGCTAAACATTTAATAGCTTAAGGAAAATGGAAGCATCTCTTTCAATCCATAGCACAATTGGCACCACATAGAAGCATATCATTTTATCCTTCACATCACTGATAATTTGGTCCAGAATTCTCTGCACTCTTTTGTGGCACCCTACCAAATCTGTACATATCATGACTTCTGAATTGGTTATATCCTATCATCTTCCTTGAAAGTTTTTTTTAAGATTTTTATTTATTTATTTGATAGAGAGAACAAGCAGGGGTGGGGGATAGGTAGAAGGAGAAGGGGAAGCAGACTGCCTGCTGAGGAGCTCAACAAGGGACTCGATCCCAGGACCCTGAGATCATGCTGAGCCTAAGGCAGACACTTACCTGACTGGACCACCCAGGTGCCCCCTTGAAAGTTTTGTCTACATTTTCTGCTACACCTATGCTGCTGTTTGCCTGCTGGCTTGGCTCTAAGAACAGGCAGTCCAGGGTATAAATGTGTTAAAACTATTGTGATCCTAGATCTTTTTAAAAATGCAGACTTTCTAGAGACTCAACTTTTAAGTCATTCTTGGGTTGTAGCAGTTTCTCGATGACATCCAGATTCATGTAGAATATACACAAACATCCAGTATTCAGGATGAGGTTGGTTTACTTTCAGGCAATAGAACCTAGCTTTGTTCTGGTCAAAATACCAAATAATTACTGCCTTTCATGGTAAATGCAGATGAAGTCTGTGTGACTATTATTAACTTCAAGGTGGAGGTGGACCAGCACAGGATGATGAAAACCACCTTCCTGATATTGAATGGATATTTTGGCTTTGCTTCCTGCCTTTGGCAGGTTCAATATCTGGCATTTAGCAAGAGTTTTTAAGCAAGACATTTCATTGTTAAACTATGTCAGTAGCCTTGATTATCAGGAAAGAGCACATGTGAATGCACAGAAATCTCATTTTACTTTCATGCTGGGAGAACTTGTGCTTCCCCAATACAGTAACAGCTGTGGGCGATCCATTGATTTTTAGCAAGAATTTACTGATATATTTTTTAATAACCCTTTCTTCTATGAGTGAATTTTCTGGCAGTTATACGCCAACAGATTAGTTTCTGTCTATCCAGTGGAAACACTTTAGGTCTGGGAGTCAGGCTGACTCTGACCTGTGGTCCTTGGGATTCTTAGGAAAGTAAATTAAACACTCTGAAACTTCGTTTTCTCATCTGTGAAATGGAAAGAGAACAGAGAACCAGAGGGAACATAAGGGCTGCAGTTTTTACTTTCCAGCATGCTTTGCAGTTGTCTGTTATCATCATAAAATCCCTTTTTTTAGAGAACAGCCTCCCACTCCACATGCACCCAGGACCCCTCTGCTCACTCTCTGAGCCAGCCACATGGACCAAATTCAGCTAGACTGGTGCTTGCTCTTGAGAGAGGCATTATGACTGAAGCCCAGCCATTCGGACTCTTCCCACGGAAGCAGCGGTGAAAGACTTGTTCTTTGCCCTTCATGAAAGACATGATGTAAAAAAACAGGTCTGCATGTTGGTGGCCATTTTCCAAAGCAACTGGTAAAGATTATGATCTGTTTGTTTTGTTTTGTTTTTAAGATTTTATTTATTTTGGGGAGAGAAAGAGAGAGAGCAGAGGGAAGGGCAGAGGGAGACACAGAGGGAGAGAATCTCCAGCAAGCTCTGTGATGAGCACAGAGCCCAACACAGGGCTCAATCTCAGGACCTTGACATCATAACCTGAGCCGAAACTAAGAGTCAGACCAACCAACTGCACCATCCAGGCACTCCAGGCAAAGGTCTATGCCCACCCTGTCTCAGTAAAGAAACAAACAGATGTAAGAGGTGGGTGGAGAATACAGGGTCTAGACTAGAGTGAGCAACCATGGTTCCTGAGAGCAAAGTTCAAGGAATTATCACTCCCAGGGTCCTCCAAGTACAAAGTACTGAGCTGCGCTTGCTTCCTGTACTTTGTATTTTAGACTCTTTGCTTGCCTCACCCTAGATGGCCCTGCTGGTTACTGGCTGAGCTTGAGTTCTTTCAGAAACTCATATAGAAGTGCAAGCATCTGGGATCCCTGGGTGGCTCAGTGGTTTGGCACCTGCCTTTGGCCCAGGGCATGATCCTGGAGTCCTGGGATCGAGTCCCACATTGGGCTCCTGCATGGAGCCTGCTTCTCCCTCTGCCTGTTTCTCTGCTTCTCTCTCTCTCTGTGTGTGTGTCTCATGAATAAATAAATAAAATCTTAAAAAAAAAGTGCAAGCAGCTTATGAGGAGGTGAACCCAGAAAACCCTTGCCAGAGAAGGGGAGTGAGACATAGAAAGGAAGGCAGCCAGTGATGGAGCCCCTCCCAACTGTGGTGCCTGGACTCACCTCCCTGTGGGACCTCTGGGAGACAGTGCAGAGTGAGTGTGCCTGGGGGCCTCTGAGCTTAGAGAAGCTGATGCTTTTATACACAGTTCCCCCTTCTTCACCGGTGGAGGGCTTCTCCAAGCTACATTACCTCCTGTACTTGTGGCTTGTCCTGTTTAGGGTGGAAAAGACCCCCAGAAGAGTCACAAGGGCTCATAATGAGCTGCCTGCAGTGTGTGAAGAAGGTGAATGAGAGGGGACACAGGCAGGTACCACCAGTACAACCATCACTTGTCCTTCCAGTCTTCTGGGCTCTCCACTGTCTTGACCAGCTACGGAAACTGACATCCTGTTTTGCTTACGTGAGATCCTGTTGGGTTCCCAACATTTGCAGCCTACAGAGTCCTGACCAGTCAGAAACTCACCGTCATTGTCCTGGGAACCAAACCCTTTTTATCATCCTGTCCGAACAGCCCAGTGTGCTGGATGTTATTATCTCCCTCTTAACACATAAGATGAATCAGAGGCCCAGAGAGGATACCACTGTCACACACAGCCTGTCTTGTTTCCACAAGTCCCTCCCAAATACAGAAGTTAGATTGAAACCAGCTTTCATCCCATGCATATCAGCAGGAAACCATAATATAGGGACCAGGAGGAGAATCCCCATCAGCATCCAACAACACTGAATGTTTGATTTGGGAAGCAGCAGAGCATAGAAGAAAGAGCATGGGCTCCTGAGATGGAGAGGTCTGGGCTCAGATTCTGGCCTTGGTACTTCTGGCCATGTGCACTTAAACCCACCACAAAAGCTTCTGCAATCCTCGGCTCTTTTGAAAAGAAGGTCCATAGTGTTCTTAAAGGTTTACTGTGAAAATAAAGGGGCAGAGACTGTGCAGCTCCCAGAGCCATACCTGGCATCTGGCTGGCATTTTCAAATGCCGTTTGTGTCTTCTTGAAACCAGTGTGGCTGGGATTTTCCTGCATGACCTGGTGGGTTCTGGGAAGGTTGGGATAGTCACCTGAAGGAACCTGGAGGGAAGAAGACCTGGTTCTCTTAGCTTCACCTGGACCCCTCACAGCACATCTGGCGGAGGGGTGGTCTGCCTTCACCATCAGACTCATACTCCTGCGAGGTTAGGACATTTCATATTCAATACCCATCCCATCAGCGCCAGGCTCAGTGCTCAGCACATGGTAAAGACCCAGTAAATGCCACCTAAAGAATGGAGGAGAGAGAGGAGAGAGAGCCTGTCCATGTGGAAGCTGGTTGTGTGATAAAGCATAAATCTGATCGTGTGGTTGCTGCCTCAGATGCCCAGCAGCTGCCCTACCACTCAGAACAAACACCGGTCTCTCCATGCCAGCCTGCAGGTCCCCACAATCTGGCTCGCGGGTTTTTTTTTTTTTTTTTTGATGCCCTTCTCCACCCTTCCCTCTTTCTGCTCATTCCACTCAATCCTTCTCATCTTCTAACATGCTAAGCTTAACTCCGATTCAGAGTCTGTATGCTTACTGCCCCCTCAGGTTTGATTGCTCTCTCCTCGTCTCTGCAAGCCTCACTCATTCCATACAGATCTCTGCTTAAGTGTCCCTCCTCACCATCTGCCTAAGTGTCCCCTCCCCCTCCCTCTTCCGAAATATACCCTCCCCCCTCCCTCTGCTTAAGTGTCCCCTCCCTCAGGGTCTTCCCTGAACACCCACCCCACTTGACCACCCACCCCCAAGTGCTTCATGTTGTAGTCCCCTTGCTTCAGAGCACCTGTTGCCACCTGGAATTCCATTATGTGTTTATTCATGAGTTCTCTTGGTTATTGGTCTCATGTGCCAGAATATAGGCTTTGTGAGGACAGCAGTATTTCCTCATTGTTCACTCTTGTATCCCTAAGCAGTATACATACAGATACCTACTACACAGTATATTTACAGATATATATATATGTACACATATATACAAAAAGCACATACATACTATGCAATGAACTAAGCAGGCACATAGAGATACACAGAGACACTAAGCAGTGTATGTGTGTATATGTACTATATACCTATATATATGCACACACATGTACATGCATATAAACACACACGCCCAGTAAGCAGTATATGTACATATGTGTGCATGTATGTATAGATACATATGCATATATATACACACACGAAGTATATGTATATGTACACATATATAGATATATGCCCTATAAGCAGTATCTATATACTGCCTTTATATATATAGTATATACCTTATATAATATATAATATTAGTATATGTATTATGCCATATGATATACTAATAATATACTTTAATATACTTTATGCTATAATTGGTATAATTATGTATAATGTATAGTATTAAAACATATGATATACAGCAATATATATGGTATATACACACATTTATGTATATACATATATATGTATACCCATCAAGCAGCATATACACATACATACACATGTGCACATACATATATACACACCCACCAAGCAGTGTGTATTTACCTATTCATGTGTGTGTATAAAGCTATACTTATATGCTATGTTTATGTATATGATACATATGTATGCATATATGAGTGAATGAGGAATTTGGCAATTAACTAGTCAGCCGATGAAGCTGGCTGGCTATTTATCTGTCTCTGGATTGGGGTCCTGAAGTGCACCTCTGTCTCCCCTGCCACAGATTCATGTCTCACAATTGACCCTCCAGCTATCTCGGTCCCTGGGTCTTCCTGCAGCCTTCCTCTCGGCCCTCCGCATGCACCCCTTGACCATTCAGTGGTGGGGCAAATCCAAGCTTTCTTCTGTGCCGGCAGAGAGTGCAGGGTGAAGTGTTCCACTCTGAGTTAACTTTGAAGTCAATAGGGCATAATTATTTTCAAGGAAGGGAGAGGAACCTTTGGCAGAACCTTCTGAGCAGCTTGCTTCCAAAGTGTCTTTCTTAGATTGGCCATTGCGCCTGCAGCTTAAAGAGCTGCAGGGTTGAAGCAAAATAAACAGGAGTTAATTAAAATTCATGGACTAGCCAGAGGCAGTCTGCACACAAAATAGCAGAGAGTGGCACAGAGTTATATGATAATAACTCTTTATGTCCCTCGAAGGAAGATTCTGGATAAGGCTGAGCTGGACTTGCACAAATGATCATCCCAGACTCCACACAGCTTTACTATGCAGCGATGATCACTTCCATGCCCAAGCATGTTATTAGTTGTCTCATTCCACATTCCAGACTTTCATCTGCATGTAAATTTGTGACATAAAAAAGTATATTTGATTAATAGTAGACTAACCAATTGAGTGACCAGACTGTAATAAATCTGTTCTGGAAAGAAATGGAGATTAGATTTTCTATATATGTTTATAAGTTTGAATGTTTAGAAACATTTGACTTGGGTTTTTTTTTTTAATTTAGTGTTTTAGGGGTTTTTTTTTTCCTTTTATCTTTTAAAGTGTTAGGTCTCCAAGATGATGGTAGTATTGTGGAACACACGGCAGGAATCAAACAGGAAATATTGATGGCAACTGCTCTGTCCCGGCATCATTCTAGGTGCTTGTGATGGTGTGATGAACAACTTGGACAAGGTCCCTGATGCCACAGAGACTAACACACAAACATTAAACAAACACAGTGACATAGTGATGATAATTGCTCTGCAGAATATGTACAGAGCAGCAATCTGGGAGGATAAGACTGATTTTCTTGGAGGAGAGGGCTTAGGGAAGGTCTGAGAAGGAGATATTTAAGCTAAGACCCTATTGCTGAGAGGAAGACAGACCATGTGACGATCTGGGGAAAAAAGAACATCATGGACAAAAGGGACACCAGATGCAAAGGTCCTGTGGCAGGGACAGTTAGCAATGTAACAGCAGATGTGTGTCAGATGCTCAGCTAGCACCATGTCTGCTGCAGTGGGGGCTTGGAATACGTGGTTGGTGTCTTTAGGGAAATGCAAAAGTTTTTCAGTTTATGACCCCAGGCTTAGAAAGATGCAGCTCCAGAGTCTGGCAGAGCTGAATTGGAATTCTGGCTCAAGCAGGTGACTCTGGGCAAGTCGCCTAACTTCCTGTGCCTGTGAGCTGTTCCTCTTACCTAAGAATTGTTTTAGAATCCTTAAACATGATGCTTTTACTAGAAGCCTTTATTGTTTGCACAGACATCTTTTATAGAAGATAGAATCCATTTCTCTTTAATGAAATATTTATTCATTTCATATTAATTAGGTTGTGTTTGGCTTGAGGCATACTTTGGAGGAATTTGCTGGCTCCTAGGGATCGCTTTATTAAGAGCTAAATATCACAGAAAATGCAGGCTCACTCGTGAACGGCTTTCAGGCATCAACCAGAGCAAATGACCCATTACTGACCAATCTGACAGACCTCACTGATCTCCTGCATTTCCTGGTGTCCTCCCATAGTGATGTCTCATTCTGTCCTCGGGATGAGCATTCTCAGGCCTTCTCACGCTTATGGAGTGGTTCTAACTTGCTTCACCCAAAAGGACACATTTCCAGCATCAGGGGCCTCAGAAGCACCACGGCTGGTCCTGTGGCACTTGTTCCCTTGACCTTTTTTGGCATTTCCTGACCCAGTGGGCTTCCCTGTGACTCGGGGAATAGGAGGGATCAGTGTATATGTAAACAGTGGCATTAATTCTTTTTTATAGAACACAGGATTAGCTTTTGGAACTGCCTCCAAAGCTTTCCTCTACTCTGCTGTCAGAAGGAACTCCCCTCATCCCCAAACCCCAGTTTTTCGAATTGCTTGTTTATTCTGTCTTTTATTCATTCAGTCACAATTATACACCTAGATCCACTTAATAAGTAAAGATTACTTATTTATTTGACAGCGAGAGAGAGCGAGAGAGAGAGAGAGAGTGAGAGAGAGAGAAAGCAAGCAAAGGGAGCGGCAGAGGGGGGGAGGAGAAGCAGACTCCCCGCTGAGCAAGGAGCCTGATGTGGACTCGATCCCAGGACCCTGAGATCATGACCTGAGTTGAAAGCAGGTTCCTTCATCGACTGGGCCTCCCAGGTGCCCCGCCCTTTCTTTCACCTACATCCACTTTGAAAACCCTCCAGTAGCACCTTCAAAGACACATCCAGAGTAATGTTTGACCACATATCCGGACACCGTGTCCCAGCCCAGCTGATACATAGAATTACCTGTCATGACAATTATGAAATTGTTCCTGGAATCTTTCTTTCTTGGGGCACTTTTACACATCCCTACGACGTTCTCTGTTCTTACCTTCATAACACATATGAAGGATGATCATAATCACAGTAGTAAATCATGTGGAAAGCGCTGAACCATGCAACCTTCATGACCACCCATTAAGATAAGGGCACTCCTATCCACATTTCACAGATGAGCAAGTTGAGAAAGCTGCTAACACATGCTAACGTGCACCAATGCATGTTCATTTCTTTACACTCCCAGGGGGGTTATGGTGATGCACTTCCTTCTCTCTCTGCCCTACACCTCTATTCTCATGAAATCAACTCTTGATGACTGAGAAATAGTCTCTTCCAGAATGTCTTTCCCTAATCCCGTAACCTGGTTAGGATTCCTCTTCTGGATCCCTTAGACTCATGTGCTCACTCCCCCCCCCCCCCCCCCCCCCCCCGTAGCACTGCCTTTTTCTAAATAATTATCCATTCATTCCTTCAGCCAGCCACACCCTATCAATCAGATGCCTGCCACATGCCAGGCACCATTCTGGTTCCTGAGGACGGAGCCGGGAACAAAAGAGGAAGAAATCCCTATCATCATTGAGTTTACGTTACAGAGGGGAGACCCACAATGGATGAACAGATAAACCAAGAAGCATGTTCAGTGACAGGAGCTCATCAGGTGGTAGAGGAAATGTGGATGGAGGAGGGGATTGCTCTCTCACGTGGAGAGGTCAGGAATGCTGACCTGATAAGATGACTCATGAGCAGAGCCTGGAGGAGGTGAGGGCCCAAGACTGGAACACATGGGGAAGGATATGGGTAATGCAGGAAAAGCAGAGAGGCCAGAGTGGGAAGTGAGCAGGGAGGACAGATGTGCATGAAGGGGAGGTAGGGCCAGGCCATGAGGGCCCCGTGGCTAACGGTGAACAGCTCTGACTTTTATTCTTGAATATTGTCTGCTTATCCCATTTAACTCAAGTTCGTGTTTTGGCAGTGTCATGTCTTCTTAACTAATGTGGCAGCAGGCCCATGGCAGGCACTTAATAACTGTTTCCTGAGTAAAATATTCATCCAGATGTGTATTTTTCTTGAGGCTGACTTTTGATTACTCCAATGAGGCCACCATTGGTCAGAGGCCACATGGGCCTTTGGTGCTTTGAAAAGTGACTGCATAGTTTGTGTATCAGATGAGAATGTTCTCAGCAGCAAGAAATGGAAAGTCTGTCTTATGGTGGTTTAAACAAAGAGGGGTTATTTTTCTCACATAACAAGAGATCTGAAAGTAGGTGACTCCATGATAACAGATTCAGCATCTCTGAAATGCCTTTGGCCTCATGGTTACAAGGGGCTACTGCAGCCCCAGACATTACATATGTGTTCCAGATAGAAAGGACAAGAAAAATGGTGAAGGGGAGAAATTGGGGCCATCTGTAGCTATTCCCTGTTATCCAGAAAGCAAGACTTCCTAGAAGCTTCCAGGAGACTAATATCTTATTGGCCAGAACTGTGGCATCCGTTGGCTGCAAGTGAGTATTTAATGGATCACGCTGCCTCCTTGAAGAAAATTGTCATCCTATTGTAGAGGAAGGAGGGGGAGGATGCATATTATGTAGTTCAGAGTCATTGTCTGCTGAAGCCAGTCTTCCTGTCGCAGAGGATATTTGAACAATGGCATCCAGCATGATCGCTCTTTTTAGTGAACCTATTTCATCCTGATTTTTTTTCTTGCTTGTCTCCACATTGGTTGTTTCCCAGAATCTCACTCCTGCAAGCATAACCAGTGTGCTTTAATGCACACCGTGATGGTATATTCACTCAACAGCCTTTGCTAAGTTCACGGGTAGCTGGGGCAGGTGAGCAGCAGTGCGATGAGCTGAGTCCGGTCGGCGGCGGGGGGAGGTTCCAGGGGGGCTCATGGAAGGACCAGTGCCAGCCTTTGCACCTGCCTAGCTCTGGGTTCCCAGCTAGGCTCTGACCTCTGATTCTGGGGTCCCCTGAATCCCAGAGGCTGGCTTGCCTGAGCTATCAGGTGGAGGTTAGAGTGCTGACTGTCAAGGTCATTGAAGATGCAGTGGACAGGGACTTTCCTGGAGCCCAGCAAAGGGATTCTCAGTCAGCCTGCACATCAGACTTTCCGGGGAAGCTTTTAAAAACCAAAAAATCCCAGGGCCTCCCAGACCTCTGGCTGTGCTGCAGAATCCAAATCTCCAGCACTCTGAATGTGACGTGGGGCTGGAGACCCCCGGACGCCGGGGCTGTGGAGGCTTTCAAAATGCTTTGGCTCCCTTCTCAACTCCTACATGGAGATGTCTGCTTGACATGTGTGCCTTCTTTCTCGCAAGTCACCTGAAATCCACACTAGCTATAATTTATCTGTCCCAGTAAATTGTGATTCATAATGATAACATCAGTTCCTAATTGAATTAGAATAATGAATGTTAATTGGGTCTTTGCCTTTTGGCAGCTTGGGCGGCTTTGGCCAAAATGCTCACACTCTGCCTCTTTAACTGTGGCATTTCTCATGGAAATCTGTGCTGTGCTGTGAAGGAGCTTGGTACCACTGGGGACCCGACTCTTCTCTTTTGAAGTTGGAGATTCCCAGGACCTGGGCGGCCAATCTGCTGGAGGAGAGTACTTACTTGGCACCTGCCAGGAGCTCCTGAAGTTTCAGCAGATTCCCTCCATCACAATGTTGCCATGGGATTTGGAGCTGGGAGGAACAGAAGCCCCTCCTCTTATGCTGTCAATAGGGTGGCACTAAGGATGCTGACCTGCTTGCAGCCACACAGGGCATGGTGGACATGTTGTAAATGAAATCCAGCTCTGTTCTGGACTCTACCTCAGGCCTGAGGATCAGTGTCAGGGAGGCCTTGTGATCAGGAGGCGGTGATGCCTGCAGGGAGTGAGGCCAGGGGAGGCCTGCAAGAGGGTATTCTAAGCAGAGGGAACAGAATATGCTCCTGCCAGGCGTCCAGGGCTAAGGTGACAAATTCACGTGTCTGAGCCCTGAAATTTTGGGGTTTGATAGAGAACCAGACAGTATGGCCCCTGCCTTCATGATACTTGGGTTCTGACCATTAGACAATAAACAGGGATTTATAATCCAGTGCATGAAGAAGTGCAAGATTCATAATCCAGCATGTGAAGCAGCATAGGATTCGTAATCCAGTGTGTGAAACAGCTTGATAAAAATAGGGCTCTGGGAGCCCATTGGGAAGGGTCTAGATATCGACTTAAAGAATAAAGGGAAGCTTCCTAAAGAAAGCAATGAATGGCCACAGAGTTAGTGGGTGAGGGGGTGGGGAAGGAGGCAAGAAGTGTAGAAGGCGGTATGGTGTATTTGTGTGTGTGCATGTGTGTTTGTATATGTGCATCGTGTGTGTGTGCTCTCTGGTGTGTGCGTATGCATGTGTGTGGTGTGTGTGTGTGGTGTGTATGCACAGACACATGCATGTCAGAGGTAACATAGGCAAGGAGGGCTTGGAATGCCAAGATACAAACCTTGAATGAAGGGTCCCATTTTCTGAGTCTCATTTTTCTGAACTAGGCAAAGGGACACCTGCCGAGACCACAGCAGAGGTGGGACCGTCCAGTTAGGAAGCTCTCACCATGAAATGTTCCCGTATGAAATGTCAAGCATTAAACTCTAACCAACAGATATTGCTCTGCTCACAGAGACTCAGATGGAGAGAACACAGGCCATGGGATTGGGCTAGAATGTGAGGTCCTGGGAGGCACGGATGTTGGGAGCTGAGCGCACTCAATGCCTCCTCCTCCTCCAGGGCTCGGGTTTGGATTCCAGGCATGTCTGTCCATCTCCCACCAGCCCATGTTTACAGGGTGCCTGGGTGGCCCACACGTTGGGCTGGGTTCCATGGAGAGCTGACCGTACTAGACCTGGGAGGGTCCATCCTCACCCCCAAGTGTGAGAGTGTAAGGATCACAGGGGCCCTTGGCCAAGCCGCTCAGCCACAGGTGGATGGCTATGAGGAACATCGACTGCCTGTTTGGCCTCCTTGGGTTGCCATAACTAAGAATCACAGGGTGGGTGGCTTAGAACAGAAGTTTATGTCCCAGCTCTGAAGGCTTGAGGGAGGATCCATGTGTGTGCCTCTCTCCTGGGGGGGTTGCGAGCGATCCTCAGTGTTCCTCGGTCTGTAGACGTGTCATCTCTCCAAGCTCTCCCTGCATGGTCACATCACCCTCTCCTCTATGACTTCTCACTTCTTTTCTCTTATTATGAAGACACTGGTTGGATTTTGAGCCCACTGTCATCCAGAGACATCTCATCTCAAGATTCTTTTTTTTTTTTAATTTTTATTTATTTATGATAGTCACACAGAGAGAGAGAGAGGCAGAGACATAGGCAGAGGGAGAAGCAGGCTCCATGCAGGGAGCCCGACGTGGGATTCGATCCTGGGTCTCCAGGATCACGCCCTAGGCCAAAGGCAGGCGCTAAACCACTGCGCCACCCAGGGATCCCTCATCTCAAGATTCTTGATTATATCTATAAAGGTCCTTTATCCTGATAAGGTCACGTTCCCAGGCTCTGGGGGTTAGGAAATGGACACCTCTTGTTGAGAGAACAGCTGCTCAACCAGGAACAAAGCCTGCCTACCCTTCCCCTGCCCTTCCCCTTCTCTCTGGTTTTGTTTATTCCGTTCCCTGCGCCTCAGCCACCTGCCTGAGAGAAAGCCTGGGGGTTGCTTCCAAGTGTCCCTACTTCCATGGTTCTGCAATGTGAGGGGCACCAGCCAACCACCCTAGCAGCAAACATTGCCCGGACCAGCCCAGACCCCTCCCCACAGCACCCCTGCCCTTCCTTTAGGTGAATCCTCTACGATGATTATGATGAAGGTCTGGTTATCATAGTATTAGCTGCCATTTGCGGAAGGCCTCTGTCCCAGGAACATTATATGTGCATAATGTCATGGAAGTAAAGAAGACTAGCCTCCGTGCGGCACCATAGCACACCTTCAGAGGCATCCCCTCTGAGGCCCACACAACAGTTCTTGGAGGAAGAACATATCACTCCAGTTTTACTGATGAGCAGACAGGCTCAGAGAGGGTGGATGACTTACCCATGGTCACACAGCCAAGAGCTGGATTATAAGCCCTGGTCAGAATGTCTCTGGAGCCCAGACTTTCTGCATGTCTTTGCTCTTCCAGCAGACGTTCACCTCTACCCAGGGCATTAGATTTACCTTACGTCTCTGTTTCAGCCTCCATCTCCTGGTCAGGTTGATTCAGTTGTTGCTATGAACCTTGCTTGGCCAATGAGGAAGGGAGGCCAGACATAGGTGAGTGGGTCCCACTCTTGGTCAGCAGGAGGACCAAGAGCAGAGCCCAGCTCTCCTGGCCCTAGGTCCAGCCTCCTGAGTTCTGTGTTCTTGAGAAACATGGAGAACCTCTAAGATGCCTTAAAAAAATAGAACCAAGCCCTCAGTTTACCCAGGATGGAGTCAAGGTGCAGCCGCACTCATTTCATCAGTGTCGAGCTGCCAAGGCCCCATCCCTTAACACACCCCCCCTTCATTTGCTTGTGAAACCAAACTTTCAAGCTGCCCCCAACATCCTGTGCCAACTGCCCTTCCCTGCTTTGCCCTGCTAAGTCACACTGCCGAGCTCCATCCAAATCCCCACCTCTCTTTGAAAGCTGGAATTCTAATTGCACTTTGAAGAGCCTTTTGCAGTCCCTCCCGTCCCTGTCTCTGAGCTGCATTGAGTGCCACACTCCCCAAACCCAGGAGGTAAGAGCCACCTCTTGGCACCTTTGCCTGCTATAACGAGGAGGGTCATGGAGGTCTTTAACCACCGGGCCACAGAACTGGGCCTTTGCACGGATGTGAACTAGTCACAGCCTGTGCTTCTGTAGCTGATGCGCTCAGCTGGACTTCAGGGCTCCCGGCCTCTGCTGAACATCTCTTCTGAGAAGTCACAAGAGAAGTAAGAGGGATGGGAAACCCTCCCCACTGTGTGTCTGCCTGCAGGTGTGGGTCTCAGGGACTTGGGTCCAGGCTTCTGGAAGTCTCTCCTGGGATGCCACAAAGCTAGGGTCCCCTGGCTGCTTTTGTACAACACATCTTTGCCTCCAGGTGTTTTAAATTTTCAAGTTCACTGGAAAGGAAGTTCCATGAGCCTTCAGTCTCATCCCAGTGATTTTACTGCCTGCAAGAACATCGTTCTGGAGGGTGCATGAAATGTGCTATTTAAGACCTTAAGATTCAGGATTTTTATCACCCCCTGATATACCGGGCACTTCTGCTTCCTCGGTCTCATGTAATCATTTTAGATCCCCACCCCCACCCCCCAGCCCTGCCGCCTCCAGTGGTCCAGGGTGGGCCTGGCTGACTCAGTTCAGACAGAGCCAGAGACTGGGGAGGCAGAACCGGAGCCTTTCTCCATTGTTTTGTATCTGCCTCCATCACATTCACGGTGTGTCGGAGCTAAAAGGAGTCCGGTTTCCAGCAGAGGAGCCACGTGGCATGCCGGAGAAAATCCGAGCTCCTGAGCTGAGTGCCTAGGCCCGTGGTCTCATCCCTGGCTCCTACCTCGAGTGCACTGTCCTCAGGGAGGAAGCCTGTTGATGGAAAGTGCCTGCTGGGGAGGCAGGGTATGGGTTTGAGTCCAGAGACGTGAGGAGGGTCTACACCTTCCTGGGCCTCTCTCCCTTTATCTGACAAGCGAGGATCATAATAATAGCTAGCTGTACTGGGCTGAATAGTGTCACCCAAAATTCATGTCCTCCTGGAACCTCCAAATGGAGCTTATTTGGAATAGGTCTTTGCAGACATAATTCATTAGGATGGACTCTGAATCCAATGCTGGTGTTCTTAAGAAGGAGATGAAATTTGGGCACAGATGCAGACACACAGAAGAGAGAAGGCCACAAGACGACAAAGGCCAGATGGAAGCCCATGGATGTCAGAGATGCCCAGGGGTGCTGGCTGCCACCAGAAGCCAGAAGAGGCAAGGAAGGACCCTCCCCTACAGCCTCAGGGGAGAGCTGCTGACACTTTGACTTTGCACCGCCAGCTTCTAGAACTGAGAGACAATAGGTGTCTGTTTTAAGCCACCCAGTGTGTGGTTCTGTGTCAGGGAGACCCAGGAAGTAAGGCCAGTACCTCATCCAGTGTTCGGGAAGACTGGCTAATGCAGCCCTCCTTAGGGGTTCCCCTTGCACCACACTCCTTGCTGCATGTCCTCGGGCCGCAGGTGCTCCTCTATACCCCTCCGTTTCCCTGAAAGTCTCTTCCTTTCCCATCGTTCCATTCTTGTGCTGGTGCTCTGGCACTAACTCCTCCAGGGAACCCTCCGTGATAGCCTCCTCCCACCTACCGCTGCTGCCCGGGCAAGGAGGTCACTCCAAAGTCACGCTGTCTGGGTTTGACTCTCCGTCCTGACACTTGGGGTCTTGTGGGACTCTGGGAGCAGTAATGAGTGCACTCAGGGCCACCACGTCCTCATGCTCGAGGGAAGATGAGGCTTTATTCGAGAGGCCCTTGAGCGGACTGTCAGGCAGAGCATTTGCTCAGCACTGGCCTGCAAGAAAGTGCCCGGGATCCAGGAGCTGTCATCATTGCATCACGTTCCCACCCCTGCTCTGCCAGCCCTGAGATTGGGGATCCCCGGGAGCCACTTCTCGGACTTACCCGGAGGAACAAGCAAGGGGGCTGGGGTATAGGCGCTGCTCCTGCCAGCCTTGACTCTCTGGCATCGCCGGTCTGTTGCCTGGGCAGCAAAGTGGGCAGAGAGAGTCCTTGAGCAGAGAGGAGAGCAGGGCTGGTGGACAGAGGTGTGTGCGGAGGTGGGGAGGGCCAGGGGACCCCGTGGGCACCATCACCACGGATCTCAGGACTGCGGACATCAGTGAGTTTGTTTTCCTCCTGGTCTGTGCGCTCCTTGAAGGCAGGGCTGCTCCTTCTGTCTCCTTCCCCAGCACTTCGCACACAGCCGGTGCTTCACGTAAATATTTGATAAACAGGTGCATCTGGTCACACTCCTCCATTTTACAGATGCAGACAGGTTGTGGCCTAGCCAGAGCTGCTCCGCTAGCAAGTTCTCAGAACAGAGGCTTAAACCCAGGGGTAGATGTGCAAGGAGGAGCTGACTTCTTTATTATTATTATGGTTATTATTATTATTATTATTATTATTATTATTATTTGTAATTGTTGGCCTGAATGTTCTCCACTTTGGCTGTTGCTCAGGTATGCATCGTGCAGAAGCGAGACACGAAGAAAATGTACGCAATGAAGTACATGAACAAGCAGAAATGCATCGAGAGGGACGAGGTTCGGAACGTCTTCCGGGAACTGCAGATCATGCAGGGGCTGGAGCACCCTTTCTTGGTCAACCTGTGGTGAGTGACTGCATGCCGGGCCCCATGGCTCTCTCACTGCAAAGAGCCACGTGCAAATCTCACTCTGCTGAGAGGAAGCTTCTCCCTGGTAGAGAGAGAGGAATGAAATTTTCTCTTTTGGATATTTTCTAGAGTTATGTTCCCCGATGGATATTTTGTGGAGTGCATTCTCTCATGAAATCTGGAAGCATCTGCTCACTTTTAATTTTAATTATATTCTCTTACCTGATGAATCACAGTTGAAAATAGATTTTGAAGAGAAGGTTTTCGTATTTCTGAGAAAAACGTGTGGAATGTTTTAACAGCTGCCCAAATAGAAGGGACTTTAGCTTTATATTTTTAATTTTTTTTTAACTTTAGCTTTTTAAAACGTACCACCCATAGTGTTGATGGTAAGAATGCCTCAGGATGGCTGCCCAGGATAGATATGCTAAATTCCAAGTTCTGAATCTGGCACACACATCGTGCCATGATCCATGTTCTAGAAGTTTCTCTCCATCCCATCCCTGGCTGTCATCTCTTCTTCAAATTGTTGTGATTATGATTTAGCTGTAAGTTTTTCATAGATATAATGTGTCAGAACAAAAAGTTACTTATTATTCTTAGTTGATTGAGAGCTTTATCACAAATGAATATTTGATTTTATCAAAACTCTGTGTGTCTATTGGGATGGTATTTTCTCCCTTCTATCAATATGGTTTATTATATTGATTAATTTTTGGATGTTAATACAAACTAGTATGCCTAGTATATTTTCTAATTTTTATTAAAATCTGGTAATATTGTGTTAAGTATTTTTAATGTTTGTATTCATGAGGAATGTTGTTGTATAGTTTTTTTTTTTACATTTTACTGTAGTATCTTTGCCTGGCTTTTATATCAGAGTAATATTGATCTCACAGAATAAATTTATAAGCTGTCCAAAAAAAAATGCCACCTGCTGATGGTTCCCTGCCCCTGTGCATTTGCAGTGACATCTCCTCATCTTGAAACTTCCACCTGCATCTCCACCCCCTGCCCCCTCCTCTAAAGAAATCCCACACATTCCTTTTATCCAGCTTAGTAGGTATTTGGAGCAGGAGCCTTTCATCACCCATGGGCCAACCGAGTGCCCCTCACTGTCTCCACCTACTCTGGGCTTGACCCACCCAGCACAACCTTTCCTGCGGTGATCCCAAACGCAAATCATTGGCTTACTTATCTGGCCTTATCAAGGAATTGCTTGCTCCTTGAAGGCAGTAGGGACTGTCTGGTTCTTCATTTTTGAGAGTCTCAGACACAGTCGCAGACATGTCAGAGGAGGTACTTGCTCAGTGTTCTTGGAGCTGGATTTTCTTGAAGGGGACAGAACAGGCTGTTCCAGGAAACAGATTCTGGATGTTTCATTCTGTACCTCAGTTGAGCATCATAAGTGACCCCTGATGAGAAAGTCTAGTCTGGTTCGTGTTCTGTTATGCTACCACCCATTATTTCCATTGCTCTCTACACTCAGAGGCTCTCCGAACACGGGTGATAGAACAAGGGAACATCAGTTGTCCTGCTTGAGAAAACCACAGTATGCCTGGAAACACTGCACACCTGGGCGGTGTCCTGGGGACAGGCCTAACTGTAGGTGACATGCAAGAGCTTGAGTAACAAGTGCAAGTTCTCCATATCTCCAGGCAGCGATGCACACACTCAAGTTGTTTGTGGGAAATAAACCCTTCTAGGGGACTCCTTAGCATGGACCAAGGGGTCTGGATGCAAGCCCAGACATGTGATGTGTGTTGAAGGAGGGGGTTATGTTGGAGCGGCCCCTCTGAAGGCACCACTTTCCCATGCTGTTTATGGGCTCCAAGACACGAGTTAGTGTCACACACTCATGATTACACAACTGTGCAGGGTAAAGGAGGGAGCTCTCTGCAGTTGTGGGCACCCTGGCATTGCATTTCCATCCATTGTGAGCCAGAGAGGGTGAACAGCTGCTGGATTTTATAGTCACATCTCGAACCTGTCACCCATTAATGGCAATAATAATGCCCTGGCTGGGATGCCTGGGTGGCTCAGTCAGTTAAGCGTCCGACTCTTGATTTTGGCACAGGTCATGATCTCAGGGTCATAAGATTGAGCCCTACCTTGGGCTCTGCACTGGGTGTGGAGCCTGCTTGAGATTCTCTCTCTCCCCCTCTGCCTCTCCCTCTAAAAAAAATTAAGCAACTAATGCTGTGACTTACCACCAGCACTGTTAGGAGAATCAGCTGAGGGGGAGAGATATGAAAGTATGTTTTCTGTAAATGAGAATATAGCCTCCTCTAAGAGCTTATCTGTACATGCGTCTGTGAATATGTGATAGTAGACAGATGGGCAGTGAAATGCCCTTCAGCCCGTTGTCTGGACTGAGCACTTCACACGCTATTTGGCTCAGAATTCATACAGCTATTGGGCAGAAAGTTAAACTTGCTGCTGCACAAAGGAGAATCTCTTGGGTTTTATAGCTAAGGGGTCTAGAATTCCCACTGGCTTTGGTCTCTCTGTGTCTCTCTGGCTTTCCCCTGCATTAACCTTGTTTTCAGAGCTGTGGCTCGTGCTGACCACTGCTTGTTCTGACTTCTCCTGCTAGCCAAAGGGTCCCAGCAGAGGACGAAGGGCATGGGGGGCTGCACCTGGCTCGGTCTGTGCCCATTACGAACGCGGTGGGGGAGGGGGACGGGGTGGCCCCCACCTGAGTCTCTGGAAGCCAGAATGAGGAAGGAGATGGAGACCTGTGGAGGGAGACTGGAAACCATAGTGTACCTGCCAGGTGCTCAGAGCCTGCCACCTGTGCTTCCCGTCCGCATGCTGCAGCCTCGCTAACAACCCTGCAAGGTGAGGGCTGTGGGCTCCCTTTCTCAGAGAGGGGAAGCAGGGCTCAAAGCAGCTCATTGCCTGCCTGAATCACTTGAACTGTGATTCAAACTCAAGACCATCCCACTGTGCCCTGAGCTTTTCAGTTTTGTAGGAAAATGACCTCTAACATTTACTGATAAGTATCCCTAACTTCTCAGGTCCCCCAACAGCCTTGTTGGTTTCCTGCTGCCATCTGAATATTATTATCCCCAATATACAGATTGGGTAATGGAGTCATACTGTGAGTAAGTGGAGGAGATGGGACCGAAGCCAGGCTGTCTGGGTCAGCCCCTCCCCCACAGCTGCCCTGCAAAGGCCTGGCCCCTGGCCCCTGCACCCTGCAGGGAGACCCTCCTGCTAGGCCTCTGTTTGGCTGCCTCTCTGGCCTCTGCTGGAA
Organism: Canis lupus dingo; assembly: GCF_003254725.2. NCBI lineage: Eukaryota > Metazoa > Chordata > Mammalia > Carnivora > Canidae > Canis > Canis lupus. The sequence goes on from NC_064245.1 coordinate 70,643,262, forward strand.
GGGAGCATGGAATTGTTTGATGGGTTCATAAGGACACCTCCACTTTGCATTAATTATATGTCAGCTTTTCATCTCATTACAAGGAGGGTGAATTATTGCAGCCTCGGAAATCCTCACCGTGCCCCTTCTTGTTCTGCTCTTTTGCTGACTGTGCTCCATAACTGGCAAGGCAAAGGCTGGGCATTGATGATTTGCATGGCAGTTGTGCCTCTGAGGAACGAATGATGTATGCTCCCAAGCACGTGATGATCCAAGTTGTTGTCAAGAGCAATATTTTCACCTATTCTGTGGTGCCGCTGCTTTGCTCTCTAGGGTGGAAGATACTCCAGGCAAAGGGAAACTGGAATGAGAAATCACACCCGGAGAAGGGTGAGGGTGAGGGTAGTGCATTAGCTGGAGCCCTGGAGAGGTGGGAGGGGAGAGGGGGACAAGGGAGAGGTGGGGAGAGGAGGAGAGAGGAGAGGAGGGTAGGAGTAGCAGGGAGGAGAGAGGAGGGGAGGAGGCAGGAGAGAGATGAGGAGGGAGAGGGGGGCAGGAGAGAGGTGGGGAGGGGAGAAGGGACAGGAGAGAGGTGATGGGGACTGTTTCAGCACTGGGGCTGAGTCTGACCTCCTGGGTTCTCATGGCAGCCCTGCTTCTCATGCTGGCGAGGCTGTAAGGGACTGAACTGTGTACCTCCACCCCCCCCCCCCAATTTTTGAATCGATGCCCTGTCTTCCAGTGTGACTCTATCTGGAGATAGCCTTTGGGTGATCATTAAGGTGACATGCGGTCATTAGGGTAGGGCCCCAACACAATAGTCTGTGGCTGTGAACATGAAGAGCGTCTCTCTGCCAGGTGGGGACACAGCAAGAAGATGGCCATCTGCAAGCTGGGAGGAGGGTTCTCACCAGCACCTGGCCATGTCCACACATTGCTTGGGGGCTCCCTTCCCCAGAGCTGTGAAGAAATGACCTTCTGTGGTTGACGCCTGCCAGGTCACAGAATATAGAGGCCTTGAGAGTGAATGAATTCTCTTCTCTGTGTCTTGGTTTCCTTCTTTATAAAATGAGAAAAGAAGGATGACTATGCCATTGGGGGGCTGGAAGGACCAGAATGGGGACTACTCAGCAGGTGCCCACAGGGTCTCAGGTGAGAGGCAGCCACTGGTTCGAGGATCAGGGGTGGTGGTGATGCTCTTAGAACTACACTCAGGTGGGCCTCCACTACATGGACAACACACTCAGTCCCTCTTTCTCATTTTCAAAACCCATTTCCACTTACCAGATTGCCTACATTTACTAGACTAGCTGTTATAATGTGTTTCATTTAAAATTTCTCAGTCACCTCCCCTGCCCATTTGACTAGTCAGGTCACTGTGGGGTGAATACCTGGCAGGAGGGGATGAGGAAAGACAACCTGTAATCATTTTAGACAGCTCTCATAGTGAAGGTGTGTTTCTAGAACCTTCCTGGAGTAGCGATGCACTGAGTCAGGACACAGATCTCTCCACACCACTCTGAGCCGAGACAGAACCACTTCAATTGGAGGCTAACTCTGTTTTAAGTGCTGAGACTTTGACCAAAGCAAACTGTGTAAGGTGTTTAAATGTGGATCTGCTCTGACTGAAGCAGGGGGGACAGGAAGGCATTTGCAGAGGGGGGGGAGGACAGAGACTGGCATCCCCGCCCCCTCCACTCCCTGGAATCTGTGATGAAGGATAAAAGCCCTTTATAATCCCTAGTTCCTGAGCAACCTCATTTCCATAAAAATAATCATCTCTGGCCTTGACTATTGCTAGAGCCTCCTACCTGGCATTTCAAAGTTCGGCCACAGCTGTCTATCACCACTCTGCCCTCCCAGGGTGTCCTACTCATTTCGGGCTGCCATCACAGACTCTGATAGATGAAGCAGTGTACACAACGAGATGTAGTTCTCACAGCTCTGGAGGCTGGAAGTGATGGTCAGGATGCCAGCATGGTAGGGTCTGGTGAGGGCCTTCTTCCTGGCGTGCTGGTCTTCTTGCTGGGTCCTCTTGATGGGGCTATGGGGAGAAAGAGCTCTCTCTCTCTCTCCTTCCTTCTTAAAAGGGCACTAATCTTATCATGAGGGCTCCACCTGATAACCTACTTCTCACCCAAAGGCTCCATCTCCAAATACCATAACACTAGGGACTGAGGTTTCAACATACCATCTTTGGTGGAGGAAAACACAAATATTTAGGCCATAGCACAGGGCAAATCTTCCCAAAGGGCAAACCTGAGGTCACCATTTCTCTGTATAGACCCCAACGATGGTGTACCCAAACCCACAGACTTAACACCTCTCCCTGACCAGGCGTCTGACACTATGCCAGCCTCTCCCGCTGACACCACCCTCTGCTACCATCTTGTTCCACTCTTGTTGCAGCCAAACCAACCCACTGGTTGTAGACACCTGTAATTCATCTTGCTGTTTTCATTTCTCTGGGCCTTTGCAAATGCTGTTTCTCCTGCCCGGAACACTGCGAGAACTTCTGCTTACCCTCCCGAAAAGGTCCATTCATTAAATAAGTATGTACTGGGGAATGGGCCACATCTTATTCATCTCTGCATTCCCAGATTCTGATGTTCAGAAAGTTCGTGCATCCATTGCCAAGGGCTGACATGCGATATGGCAAACATGGTGCCAGCATCGGTGACAGAACAATGAGAAAGAGTCACTCTCTTGTCTTCACAGAGCTTGTAGGTGAGAGAGGACAGACGTTAAGGCAACAGTCAACGTGCTCCCCTGCTCTCTTCCTTACAACTTGAGAAGCCAGTGTCCTTTGGGGTCCTGGGATAACTTAAAAATATAGATTATTAATGTCCCCCATGTCCTGGGGGTCAGGCGATATCCTGGTCCATCCTGGACACACAGATGTTAAATGCTCATGGAGTTTTCCTAGTAAGTAACTTCTTAAGGCTCCATCACCATGGAAACTGCCTTAAGAAAGGGGGCATGAGGTGATGCCGTCTTATCCAGGATCCTTTTCACAAACTTCACTATTCTAGATTTGTTAACATCACTTGTAACTTCGGCTTGGGCTTTCAAGATGACAGGTTTCCCAAATGTTATTTTTAAGTGCCATACATTTGTTATTCCTAAGGGGACAGGGTTGGGGTCGTTCCTGTGGATTACAGGAAGACCCAGGGTGTGTTCTGACGTCCAGAGGATGTGCACTGGATTATGGAAAGGGCTGGGTGAGGAGACAGAGGTCATGCTGTACAAATATAGGGTGCATGGAGGGTGGAGCTGGGTCCTGGGGCCTGGGCCCTGGTGTATCAGACAATCACTGTGGGTAGATGGAGGATCCTGTAATCAATCAGGAAAGACATGAGATTTGCCTAAGGTCACAGGGAAGAGCAGATGGACCTTGCACCTGCCAGCGGTCTTTGGGGTACCCTGCTCTCCCCACCATCTGACCCAATATGACACCTTCTTGTGCCCATTTCTCTGACTGCTCCTCATATTTACCATGTGTTTTTCTGTAACTATCCTTGGTCTGTGGGGAGTTATAAAATTCATCCCGCACTTCTTCAATGCCTGATGATATTAGTAACACCACTCTTTATGGATCACCTGCAGTGCGTGGCTCTTTTCCTATCATATCTTGATTGATCCTCAGAAACATCTTTTGGGATGGATGTTACTATCCCTAGTTTCCAGTTGGAGAAACCGAGGACCAGGGAGCTAAATAATTTGTGCAAAGCTACATAGCTAGCAGGAGGAAGCTTTGGGATTGGAAGCAATAATAGCAGTAAAGAAATCCTTAGCAACCTGTGTCGCAGTGGAAAGAGAGCAAGCCCTGAATTGTTGAGTTAGCTGATTTCCATGTCAGGGTATGTATGCTCTGGACAGATGTTTGTGTCTTCTCCAAATTCAGATGTTGAAGCGTAACCCCCAATGGGATGATATCAGGAGACGAGGCCTTTGGGAGATAATGAGGTCATGGGGGTGGGGCTCTCATGAATGGGATTGGTGCCTTTATAGCAGAGGAGCCACAGAGCTCCCTTCCCCATCTGCCATGTGAGGACGTCATAAAAAGAGTCATCTATGGGCCAGAAAACTGATGCTTGCCAGACACCAAATCTGTCTGTGGCTTGAACTTCTTGGCTCTAGGACTGTGATAAAGAAATTTCTGCTGTTTATAAGTCCCTCATCTATGGGATTCTATTGTAGCTGACCCAACGGACTAAGACGTAGTTGATTCAATCTGACAGCATGATGTCAACCAGCTTGCAAAGTTTCTGAAAATTTAGCACTTCTCATGAGCCCCATATAAGCCAGCTCCAGCACAACCTTGACAGTCCCAGATCTAGCAACAAAGCCTTTGCTGTCTCTAAATCCAACCTCTGTGAGCCAGGACCAGAGTAGGGGGTGTGTAAGCCTCCCAGACTTGACCATGAGCCAGTGATGAGCTCTGCTCACAAGGAAAGAGATACTTCGAGAGGAATGGGAAGAGGATGTGGTGCCTGTACACTGAACAAGAAATTGGAAAATGGGAAATGTCCTTCCCTTCCCGGGATGGTGTTCTTGGAAGCCCTCAGTTTCCTCATCTACAGAATGGGAGCAGTAGTTCCCTCCCTTCTGTGCTTTTGTGAAGGCCAAAGCTAATGAGATCCAGTGGATGGAAGCCCTGTGGAAATGATCATTTGCTGGGGAGCTACCTTACTATACTTCCTTCTGATAAAAACTGAAATATGGCTAATGACCTGTAAATTCTTTGAGCAGTTTATATGCGTAAAACTGCTGGTGGGAGGCGGAGAGCCTGGTTATGCCTGTGAGGACCACAGACAAAGCTGGTGGATGCTCAACGACCTGGCAATTTTGTGTTAAGCTCACGTCCCAAAGAGACACAAACATTGCATTGGAATGTAATACATTTTAATGGGGAGTACTTACCTGCTGTAGTGAGCTTAATTAAATTGGAAGTTGCAGCGCCCTTGTTCCTCAAGTTTTTAGAAATCACATGGCAGCCTCCCTGATATTCTTCTGCCAGCCAGGCACCCACCCCCACCCACCCCTCGTCCCCACCCCCACCCAGGTCTCCGCTCTTGGCTTCCCTCTGCTGGGATAACCTCCTCTGGACACCTGCAGGCACATCCCTTCACTTCCCTCAGGTCTTGATCAAATGTGACCTCCTACTTGAGTCTCCAACCACCCAATTCAAAACCCCTGCCCCGGCTGTCCCTAGTCCACTAGCTCTCTTCCTTGCTTTATTTGCTAGGGCATATTTCACCTTACAACACACGATCCCTATTATGTATTTATCTTGCTTATTTTCTGTGTCTGCCTCACACATGTGAAGGAGGCTGGCTCCACACACCAGGGGCGGGGACTCGCTCCACACACCAGGGGCGGGGACTCCAGCCTGCATTTTTCACCACTCTGTTCCCAGTGCCCACACATGTGTCTTGGCATCCAGTAGATGTTCAGTTCATACTTGTTGAGTAAATGTCCCCCAGAAATTATATACAGAGAGCGATATGTGGCCAGCCCCCTTGGTTTTTCCCTCATGCTGACTCACTGTCACCTGGAAATCAAAACCAAAGGTGAACCCTCTAGGCCTTGAAACCCAATAGAAATTATTTTGCTAATCTGTGCTTTGGCTGAACAAGTCGTGATTTTCTGATCCAGAGTAAGTTTGTGAAGCTAAGGAAGGAAAGTGACCTTTTCTATTCTAATGGCTAACGGTGGTGCGGATTCTGATAGCTAACATTTATGAAGCACCTGCTGGGTACCTGGCATTGTGCTAAGTGCTTCGCGTGAATTATTCACTTTTCACCAGGGCCCTGTCCAGCAGGCACTCTGCTGCTCCATTTTGCACAGGTCACTAAGGCAGAGGGAGGCTCAGTGGCCTGTAAATGAATGGGCTGTACATTGGACTAGCATTATGTGTGTGCTCTGCCCCTGGTGTGTGTGCTCTGCCCCCTGGTGCCACATGCCACACTGCCTTTGGGGTCATGAGTTCATTTCCTCAGCACATGTTTATGATGCACCTGTTCCATGCCAGCCACTGTCCTGGGTGCTGACAATAACGTGCAGAGTGAGATAGACATGGCCTCACCTGCATGGAACATCCCCTTTCCCAGTCGAGGTAGGGAGACAGGCAAAAATCAAATAATTATACAAGTGTGTATAATTAAAGATTCTGGCAAGTTCTGAGAGGGAAGCTCAGCAAACTCTGGGACTGAGAAGTCAGGGGGAACTTGCCATCCCTTTGTGGCATCAGGGACACTCCCAAAGAAGCGGCGCCTTTTGGGTGTCATGGCACTGAAGGCTCATGGCAGCTCCCCATGGCAGATATTGTTACAGATGCAGCAGCTGAGTGGTTCATTGTGCAGAGCTCATCATTAGTAGGGGCTGGAGCTGGGATTCATGCCCTGCTTCTCTGACTCCAGAGCCTATACTTTCTAGAACATGGCACAGCCATCATTTTTCTAGCTGATGCCATAAAATTGCTTAACATTGTGATGGAATTTCAGAGGGAAAACAGACCTGCTGTTGGAATCTTACCCACTAACTGGAAATTTGATGCTGTCCTCCAGGCTACTATTTTCTCAGCCATGGATTGAAAGCCTTCGACTCTGCCCACTGGTTTTCCCTTGGTTTCCGCAGAGCCCTGGGGAGTCCAGGAAGTTCCTTAGGGGTCACTGGGGATGATGGGGTTGAATGTGTAGGTGCCAGGCCTCCGTCCTACTGCTTTCTACATTCCCTACTCGATGTGTTAGTATTTTTTAAAATATTTTATTTACTTACTCATGAGAGACACAGAGAGAGAGGCAGAGACACAGGTAGAGAGAGAAGCAGGCTCCATGCAGGGATCCCGACGTGGGACTCGATCCAGGACTCCAGGATCACACCCTGAGCCAAAGGCAGACACTCAACCACTGACACTGAGCCACCCAGGGGTCCCAGTGTTTTACCTTTGGTTTCATTTAAGGAAGGGGTTTTTTCTGCTTACCCATTTGACAGCCAGGAGCCTAGATTGTATCTCCTGCTTTGTGAGGCTGAGATTTGACAATGCACAGGCTGCTGTGAATTGAGGACTGGGCCCAAGCACAGCTAGCTTTGATAAGTAGAAAGGCATGACCCAGACTATGTGATCAAATTAAAAAAAAAAAGAATAGGTTTAATGAAAATAAATCTCAATTTATAAAATCAAGGTGTCACATTAATGGTTAAAGAGTGTTGTGTCCCACACCCATGCTAAGGGCCGTGCCCCAGGCCAGTGGTAGACGCCACAAGAGACAGGAAGGCACCACTGTGCAAGCTTCCCACTTGACCAGCAGCTTCCCGGTGCCCAAGAAGTCAAGAAGTATGTCCAGCTAGTGGAGAACAGAAAACATATTGCAGTAAATGTCTGCTCTCAGGAAAGCATGCTCACTGATAAATGGCCCCTGGTGCTTCTGCTTACAGAAGAGAGAACACTTACAGCAGCGACAGTAAATGACAATATCAGTTTAAAAGCCACATTGCCCATAAAGGGCAGGGATTTACAAGGTCTTACATCCAAAATGGTGGCATTTTCTTAGAACACCCATCACCAGGAACCCCAGTGATGCTTCCTGCTGTTGAATCCCCAGCCAGACCTCTACTCTGCACACTTGCTGGGAACCATCCTGTCTTTACATTACCCTATAACATGGCAGCCTGGTCCCAGGGCCCTGGAAGGTCAAGGTCGAGCACCTTTGTAGCTGAGCACTCCACCTTCCTGATTGACCCTGTTTCCCACCCTTACATTTCCTACCTGGTTGCCCCTGAAGAAGCTATGCCCACAGCCGCTGCCCTTTCCAAGTCTCTGGCTATGCCTCCTTGGGTCACAGGTATGTGGAGGTTGGAGGATCCCTTCCCAGGACTCTGTGGGCCTCTGTGCTTCCTGACCTCCTCAGTGCTGTTGGACCTTGCTCTCTGCTTGTGTTACTTCACCTCTACAAGACTGCACCTCATTCACCCTGCCTGCCTCCCAGCCCCTTCCCTCTAGTAGATCATGGGCCTTTGTCCACACAAAGGAGAAAGGATGAGTGCAGTGATTCGTTTGGTCTGTGGGTGATGTGGCAGGGCAGTGGAGGATGGAGTTATCTCCCTAGGGAGATCGGTATTTTGACCCCTGTCCATGTGACAGCTGTGCAAGAAGGGATTTCAGGAAGTCTGCTGACTCCAAAGTCAAATGTATTTGCTGGATTGTTGGCACACTGGACTGCAAACTTACAAAGGCTGCCACATTCAGAAAGCTTCATCCTTCAGAGCCATCCCTGCTGAGCACCCCCCACCCAGAAGCAGAAATCCTGCCTGCAGCATGGGGCTTGTGTTCTTGGGGCCCCGCAGTTCTTCCGTCTGGGCATCTTGAAAGAGGGTCTACAGCTTGTTCGTTCATGAGAGGCAGTCCCAGACCATCAGCTTCATGTAGCTCCGGGCTTTCTCCACCATGCTGCCCTCCTTTATTTATAAGGCGTGGTGCCTTCCTGTCTCTGATGTTAGCATGTTGCATGTTGGCTCATTTCTTCATAGACTTTTTTCAGAATGCTTAAAGGACTCAAAACAGTATTAAGCTTATGTAGCCACTTGATAATATGTTGGTTATGTTGAATTGGATGTTTGCACCAAATCCATGGCTTAGGGCATGGTAGATTCTGAAGAGGTGGTAGAGAAAAGAGGGAAGAAAGTGTGGGAGGAAGAGAGAAGCTTCCTGTCCTCCCTCGTGGGTCTTTGAGGGCAGGGACCATGCCTTCTCCTGTCTTCATCCGTAGCTCCTAGCACAGTACCACACACTGCACGCATGATAAATCACCCCCTGCAACATGCTGAGTTTAATATGCAACATATGTGCCAGAGCAATAGAACAATGCACTTAAATGCTTTTTGCTCTCAGAAATCCTTCTCAGCTTTTGTTTTTAATTATTTTCTCCACCATTCATTACAGAATTGCATTTTTTTTTGATTGGCAGGACATGCACTTTTGATTTGCCACGATGTTCTGCAAGATAGGTCTGAGGCCATTTGCTCACACTAAAGAGGGAAATGGAGCGTTTATAAAGCATATTTCTACTAGATTATGTTACTTCAGTCCTTCAGCTGCTGTCTCCCTTCCCCCACATCCTCCTTCCTATGCCAACAACCTGGTATTGCTCAGGCTCATTTCAACCTGTAAAACAGTTGGTCAAGTGACCCTGCAAAATGATTATCCACTTTCTAGATGACAGTTGATTCTGTGAGGCCATGGAGAAGGAAGCTGGAGAGGCCTTGCCGTCCCTCATGGTCACATGCACACCACCTTTGTATCTGAGCACCCCACCTTCGTAGCTAAGCACTCCACCTTTGTAGCTGAGCACCCCACCTTCCTAGCTGAGCACCCCACCTTCATAGCTGAGCACACTGCCTTCCTAGCTGAGCCCTCCACCTTCATAGCTGAGCACTGCACCTTCCTAGCTGAGCACTCCACCTCGTAGCTGAGGACCCCACCTTCCTAACTGAGCACCCCACCTTCGTAGCTGAGCACACCACTTTCATAGCTGAGCACACCTCCTTCCTAGCTGAGCACTCCACCTTCGTAGCTGAGCACACCACTTTCATAGCTAAGCGCTCCACCTTCGTAGCTGAGCACCCCACCTTCCTAGCTGAGCATTCCACTTTTGTAGATGACCACACCACCTTCCTAGCTGAGCACCCCACCTTTGTAACTGAGCACTCCACCTTTGTATCTGCATGTTACAGATTTAAAATTTTTATATCAACTCGGTTTCTTATGTAAGTGAATATGATCTTAAAACCTTGGTATTATCCCCTCTAAGTAAAAAAATAGTTTCCATTGTCTTAAATAGAAGGCAACCCTAAGAATATATACGAAGAAACTTATACAGTGCCTTAAATTCTAGCTAAGTATTGTTGTCTGCTGAGGTTGTGAACTTGAGACCAGGTCTTTCATTGTTCAAAATGGAGTTGGGTGGGTAGTGGGAGAGTGTTGAAGACAGGCTAGCATCAAAGCAAGACTTTCTCCTTGTTAAAATTAGGATGAAAGTGCAGTAGGAATGGGACCTACCCATTCCTACCAACTCCAACAAGAGTGGCCTTCTTGTTCTGCATTCGATGGCCTTCAGTGCCATGACAAAGGCACCAGGATACTGTCATTGGAAGCACCTGATATACACAGCCCACAACCCCAGGGACGCTGACACTAAGAGCCTGCTGTGGGCTGGTTGCCACCCTGCAAGGGTCTTACTCTTTCTTTTCCCCCCATCCCTCTCTGTTCTTTCTTTCCTTCCTTTCCCACCGTATAGTCTTATTTTTAAAATTACTTAAAGCCACTGACAGAAATTTTTAAAAACTCAACACAAGATAAAGTCTTACTGAGTGAGAAAACACAAAAAAGAACTCATGTGGGGAATGTAGGGACTGAAAGCATAGCTGGGACTTAGTCCAAGTGCAGATAAGCATGCTGCTCCACTGCACGAGGTCAGGGTGAGAAGCAGCATTACTCTTGATCACAATTGTCTGCAACACCCATGGTGATGGTGGGGGCCAAGGCAGATGTGCTTTCCCCTTTCCCCCCTTCTAACCTCTAGGGAAGCAGCAGGCACCCAGTCTGTTAGGACCTCATTTGGTTTCTTCCCATGAACAAGTAGGCTTGAGAAGTGAGTCTTACCCTCAGGTTCTTGGTCCCAAGAGCCATGCCAGGTCAGGACTTACAAATTCAGATGCTTGCAGGTGCAGATAGGTGAGATGAATGAAGGAATTGGGTGCAAGGGGCATTAGGGAGTGGTGGGGGAGTGTGTCAAGCAGAAAGCTTATTGAGCCTTGTTGCACTTGTTGCATTACCACCCTGTGGGAATAATACAGGGTGGAGCTGGTAGGGGGTGCCCAGCTCCATAGATCACCTGCTGTCTGGGATTGACCCTTGTCATCACTGGTCTTCCTCTTGGTCTCACTGAGCTATGAGGCACAGAGATAGGTAGACTGACCAGTGGTTTTCAGGCTGAACCCTATGGACCCCTTTGGTTGCTGGAGGGAGAGGGAGAATGTGCAGGGGAAAGATTCCTGTGTTGCTGTCCTTTCTCTCTCTCTCTCTAACTGCCCTGTATCCTTTTCTTCAGGGCATTCATCACCATCATTAATTATCCTGTTTATTTATCTGTTCCATTGTCTATTTCCTCCTTCAAAATGAATGCATTGTTTCTCAGCCACTAGAACTTGGTCATGAAGAATTCATTCCGGAAATGTCTGTAGAATGAATGAATGAATGATTGATTGAAGAGTGAACAGATTCTACTTTACCAATGGTTAGTTACATCTCTTAATGAGTTCCTTTGTTTGATTGCATCAATAACATTTGTCCTTTAATTCCTGGTTTCCTGTTTTTTTTTAATCTTTGGAATTGATTTTTAATTTTATTAGATGCCCTTTGAAGAATTATTAAGATGCTCAGATGTTTGGTTTTCTTGACTTAGAAGTATGGTTAACTGTAGTATTAAATTTACCAACAATGTGTCGTCCCACCTGGGGTAAGTCCCGCCGTGTGGTGTTCATGGTAGAACATGTGTTGTTGTTTCCCAGAAAATAAGGGTGACAATAATAGCAATATCTAAAATACACTGCACTCTTGCTGTGTGTCAGTTTGTCTTTCAGGTGGTTGACATGTGCTATTCTGTGTTACCCTAAGCACCTCTCATGGTGGACTATTCCTACTTTCCAGAGTGGGAACCTCACAAAATTTAGGCATAATGAGGGCATGGTGCCCCACAACGGCAACCTCAAAGTTAGCTAGTGTGATGATTACAAAACTTTGTGTCTCTGATTACGCTTAAAATATTAATTCCTAGAAGTCAAAAGGTGTTTGGAATATACTGCAAAATTGCATTTTAGAATGTGACCAATTGTTAAGCAATCTGTGGGAATGGCCTCTTTCACTTCCTTCTCTGGGGCAAATTGGATGATAGGTTCTAATTGTTTTAGTACACATTGTCTTTGATTACCAATAAGACTGATCTTTTTAAGAAGATTATTGATTATTCCTTTTTTAAAAAAGATTTGTTTATTTGAGAGAGAGCACTCGAGGATGTGTAAGTCAGGGGGGCAGAGGGAGAGGGAGAGAGAGAATCCCAGGCAGATTCCACACTCAGCACAGAGCCCGACATGGGGCTTGATCCCACAACCCTGAGATCATGACCTGAGCCTAAATCAAGAGTTGAATGCTTAACAGACTGAGCCACCCAGGTGCCCCTCAGTAAAGGCTCTCTGTATGAATATTTGAGTTGGGGCCTGCAGGATAAGTAGAAGAAAGCATTGAACTTCACCTTGTGGGGGAATGATCAGTTTGGCAGGAGTAAGGGGTCAGAATGAGCCCCACACTCCTACCCCAACATGATCAGCACCATGGTCCACATTTCATCCTGACAGTCAGGGATGGTGACATTGTACTCCATCCTAAAGAAGAGGCAGGATTTCAGGAGCAGGAAAGAGGAAGCAGGAAGCCCTAGGCAGAGAGACAATGCGAGCACAGGTGCAAGAGTTTGGCCTTCACAGCATCTGTACACACCATGTCCCCACGTGGCCTTTAGGTGGAGTGGGTTGTGTGGGAGACACAATGGCAGATCTTGGTGTCAGGCTGGTTTGACATTCCTGCTGTGCACAGTGTTGATACAGAGGTAGTTAATCCTGCTTTCCTTCCTAATTATGCACTTTTGTATGAGGTGCAGTGAGAGGGAAAATCAGCCTAAACCACTCTTGACAATTTCCATTTTGTCCACACCCTCGAGGTCTGTACTGGGAGTAATGAGATTTCTCATGAACCATGATCTAGTTACAGGTTTTGTGTCTGGATGTTAATCTTGAAAGAGTCTTGGGCCTATGGAGATCCTTTATGGGGCAGTAGAATTCAGTTTGGTGGAGTGGGCTGCCCTTCTCTACCCCAGGCCCAGCTAAAGTCAGGGGCATGCAATGAGTGTCATTTTATTTAAGGATGCAAGGTGGTTGTTTGTACAGAAAGAGTCCTAGTGAGGCAGGTCTGTGTACATCAACACTATGCAGAAAGTAGAAAGCCTAATAAGGTGTAGACAGGAGCAGTACCATGGGGACCTATTTTAATGAATATATTAAGTGTTTGTCATTAGCATTATCTTTGTTGCTATGTGACCATGCACCTTGAATATTTGAAAACCAATCACTAGTCTATGTGGTTTTGTGAACTGGTGCTTCCAATCCTGCTTACATTATACATTAACTCCACCTCCAATCTTGTTTATGGTATAAATCAGCTCTTCAAATGCTCCATTTTGCCTCTCTGAATTACTGCATGTTCCAAATTAGTGGAGCCTGCTATAATAAGATTTTATTCCACTCCTTTAAATTAAATTTTCTCCTCACTTATCTTTGGTTTTCCAACCTGACTAGGCTTTACAATGTTATTAAGTTAGTTAACATCACGTGGTGTGCCACAAGTGCTGGACTCCTTGAAGCTAAGCTCCGACATCCGGTGATTTTAGACAGTTGTCCAGGTGTTTGCCTGCGCTGTTCCAATTCCCTGAATTCCTCCTACACCTGTACACTTGGTGAGCTCCTTTTTGTATCACAAAGCACTGCCCACTGCTCTTCTGTGAAGACTTCCCTGACTCCACCTGAGAATGATGCCTTTTTTGAAGTTAGTGCTTGGAAAAATATTTGCTTTTTTTTTTTTTTGAGGAGCTGGAATGCTTCCTTATTTCGATAATGGAAATTGTGTGTCTGGCTGTGTCATCCTCTCCTCTCTGATTGAAAGGAAGCTCAGAACTAAACCACTTTGGAGAGGCCACATGGCACTATGAGAATAGAGAAACCTAGACAGGCAGGGCTGAACTTGAGTTCCAGGTCACTGGCTATAGGATGGTCTGTTGAGACTCAGTGTATCATCTGTAAAATGGAACTAATGTCTAGGTCTTAGATTTTAAATGTAAGTTTTTAAATGATGCAATGCTTGAGCTCTTGACACAATAAACAACATTCATTCTTCAATGTTTGTGTTCATTATCTGCTTTGTTTTGGTCTGCATTCTTCTGATCTGCTTTTTAAAATTGTCTTGCTTTCTACCTGGCATTAAAAATTCCTTGGTCCTAAATCTCTTTCTATTTTTATCATTCTGTTTTCTATATTTATATTGTAAGCTACCTAACCTCACCTGTGAAACTGGCCGAGATACACTGAAATAAGCTATTCTATTTTTAAAGTGCTTGCAGTTGTCCCACGCAATTTGTGAAGGAGTCATGGTGCCCTGGTCCTCCCACACTGCTCTTCTCCTCCAGCATTGAAGCAGTGATGAAGCGGTCCACAGGGATACTGAGCCAGATGGGCGAGTGCTACTTTATTAATATATTGGCAGAACCTCCACACCTCATTGCATGATTCTGCCAAAAGCAGGTTTGCAAAGTTTGTCTCTGACTTGAGGCCAAAAACTGAGACTTCTTCCTCTTGCTCATCTAGATCCAGGGATTTATAAACTCAGAAGTAGCTGCAAAAATAGGAAGAGTCATGGTGAGCAGCCCCTGAATATACTTACCCAGGCAGCCCCTCTGAACACCAGATCATTGAGGTGGCTTTACCACCTATGGATGCTGCAACCCCGGTCAGTGGGGTTTCAACTGACCAGAGTCTAGGCATCAGTGAGTTGAAAGGTGATTCTTTTTTTATTAAATTCAATTAGCCAATATAAAGTACATACTTTGTTTCAGGTGTAGTGTGCAATGATTTGTCAGTTGCTTACTACACCCAGTTCTCATCACATCATGCGTCCTTCTTCATGCTCATCACCCAGTTACCCCATCCCCCAACCCACCACCCCTCCAGCAACCTTCAGTTTGATTTCCAGAGTTAAGTGTCTCTCATGGTTTGTTTCCTTCTCTGATATTTTCCCATTCAGTTTTCCATCCCTTCCCTTATGGTCCCCTGCACTATTTCCTATATTCTGCATATGAGTGAAAACATATGATGATTGTCTTTCTCCAGTTGACTTGTTTCATCTGGCATAATACTCTCCAGTTCCATCCACATCAACGTAAATGGTAATTCATCCCTTCTGATGGCTGAATAATGTTCAATTGTGTGTATTGAAAGGTGATTCTAAGGTGAAGCCAAGATTGAAACTACTGAGCTGCTGAGCCCCTCAGCACCAGATGGTGCATATTGAATGGGTGCGGGCAGCAGAGGCCAGATCCTTCTCTGGGACTCTGTGGATAGAAGAATAACCAACATGAAGAGACACACAGGCTCACTTTTTTGAGACTCAGCAGATTAATGTTAGAGTCTGACCAGTTGGAGGGGCCTCTCCTCTCTCTCCTCCCCTTTGGGGAGATGTAAGTTAGTGGAGAGGAGAGAGACCAACAGTGTTCTTAGTGGTATTCTGGAGTGAGAGGGGCATGAGCTTCCTGCTATCCAAAAAGGCAGCATTGCCCAAGGGATCACCTGTGTCTGAGTTTGCAGTGAGCATTCTTGCACCCCACCTAGCCTTGGGAAAGCTCAATCCTGTGGGTTTCCATTGAAGAAGCTGTCAGCCCAGCATCTTGCTTTAGGAAAAGTTACATGTGCTGCTCAGTGATTGGGGTGCTAACTTTGCCCTCTCGGTTAATTGTACCCTAGTCTTAAAATATGCAGAAGGGCAAGAAGAGGAAGTAAAGCTCTCCTGTGCAGGGCACTTTTGGGGGAGAGCAAGTATGGCTGCCTATCTTCTTCTGTTGCTTATGCTGACCAGCAAGAAATATGGAGTTGTCTTTCAATGTGGAGCTTGCATTCCCTGAATAGAGGATCTGCAAGGTGTGGTACCTGCACTTTATCCACAGGGCTATTCATCCTTCTACTGCTGCCACCGTCCCCCCCCACCCATGTTTGTTATTTCAAGGCTCTTCTCTAGGTAATTTAGTTTAGATTCAGCTATTATTGTTCACCTTGGGAATGGACAACTGAGCTTGGTGCCAAATTAAGTTGGCTAATGTTGACTTCAGATTCTGGCTTTGTGGCTTATCATGGGACTGACTTGTTTATTCTTCTCAGACACACACTGATCATTCTCCAGGAGGACCACAGATTTGGCCACAAAACAAGTCCAACAAATTTAATAAGGTTAAAATTATATGAAGTACCTTTACCATCCATGATGGTATAAAACTAGAAATCAATAATGGGAGGAAAATTAACAAATATGTAGGAATTAAACAACATAATATGCCTAACAACCCACTGGTTGTTAAAAGAGAAACCAAAAGGGAAATAAAGAATTATATTGAGATGAATGAAAATGGAAACACAACACAGCTAAAGCGAAGCAGTATAGCAGAAGCAGTTCAAAGGGGGTTTCATGGCAATAAACATCTATGTTAAGAAAAAAGCAGGACCTCACATAAACCATGTTAACCCCAAGGAACTAAGAAAAAAAGAACAAACAAAGCCCAAAGTTTGACAGAAGGAAGGAAATAATAAAGATCGGAGCAGAAATAATTCAAATAGAAACCTAGAAAAACAACAGAAAAGAGTTATGGAATGGAGTTGGTTTTTGAATAAATAAAACTGACAAACCTTTAGCTAGACTAAGAAAAAAAAGAAGACTCAAATAAGTAAAAATTATAAATAAAGAGATATTAAAACTGATACCAAAAAAAATATATAAAGAACCAGAAGAGGCTCCTATGGAACAACTCTACCTCAACAGATTGGATAACCTAGATGGAATGAGTACTTTTCTCAAAGCGTGCAAACTACCAATCTGAATCATGAAGAAATAGAGAATTTTCACAGACCAATGACAAGTAAAGAGATGGAATCAGCCATCAAATACCTCCCACCAAAGAAGATCCCAGGGGCATATAAATTCACTAGTGAACTCTACCATACATTTAAAGAAGAATTATTCCAATCCCTCACAAAGTCTTCCAAAAAATGAAGAGGAGGGCACACTTCTAATCTCTTTTCACAAGGCTAGCATTACTCTGATACCAAAGCCAGATAAAGACACTACAAGAAAAGAAAAATGACAAGCCAATATCCTTGAGGAACATAGATACAGAAATCTTCAACAGAATACCAGCAAACTAAATCCAACAGCACATTTTAAAGATCATACACAATGATCAAGTGGGATTTATCCCTGGGATGCAAGGATGGTTTAACGCTCACAAATCTATAAATGTGATGCTCTACACTAACAAAATGAAGGATAAAATTCGTAGTTATCTCAATAGATGCAGAAAAAGCATTTGACAAAATTCAGCATCCTTTCTTGATATAAAATCAACAAGCTCAGTGTAGAAGGAATGTACTTCAACAAAGGCCAAATATTACAAGCTCACAGTTAACATTATACTCAAAGGTCATAAACTGAAAGTTTTCCCACTAAGATCAGGACCAAGACAAACATGTTCATTCTCACCATCTTTATTCAACAGAATGGAAATCCTAAATAGAACAATTAGTCAGGAAAAAGAAATAAAAATTATCCATATCAGAAAGGAAGAAGTAAAGTTATCTCTGTTTGCAGATGACATGATCCTATTCATAGAAACCCCTAAAGACTCCACAAAAACTGTCAGAATGAATTTTAAAAATTATAGGATACAAAATCAACATAGAAAATCAAGTACATTTCTATACAATGGCTATAAACTATCCAAAGAAGGAAATTAAGAAAATAATCATGTTTATGATTGCATCAAAAAGAAAAGAATGCTTGGGAATGAATTTAACCAAGAAGGTGAAGTATGTGTACACTGAAAACTATAAAACACTGATGAAAGAAATTAAAGAAGACCTGAATAGGTGCAAAGATATCCCATGTTCATGGATTCAAAGACTTAATACTGTTAAAATGTCCACCCACCCAATGTGACCTACAAATTCAATGCAATCTCTACCAAAATTTCAATGGCATTTTTTTTATAAATTTATTTTTTATTGGTGTTCAATTTGCCAACATATAGAATAACACCCAGTACTCATCTCATTAAGTGCCCACCTCAGTGCCCGTCACTCAGTCACCCCCACCCCCCGCCCACCTCCCCTTCCACCACCCCTAGTTTGTTTCCCAGAGTTAGGAGTCTTTCATGTTCTGTCTCCCTTTTTGATATTTCCCACTTACTTTTTCTCCTTTCCCCTTTATTCCCTTTCACTATTTTTTATATTCCCCAAATGAATGAGACCATATAATGTTTGTCCTTCTCCGATTGACTTATTTCACTCAGCATAATACCCTCCAGTTCCATCCACGTCGAAGCAAATGGTGGGTATTTGTCGTTTCTTTGCAGAAATAGAAAAATAATCCTAAAATTCATATGCAATCACAAAAGACTATTAGAGAATAGTCAAAGAAATCTTGAGCAAGGACAAGGCTGGAGGCATCATATTTCCTGATTTCAAACTATTACAAAACTATAATATTCAAAACAATATGGTGCTAGGGGCACCTGGGTGGCTCAATTGGTTAACTCTCTGACTCTTGATTTTGGCTCAGGTTATAATCTCAGGCTCAGGGGATCAATCCCTACATCCATGCCTAGCATGTAGTCTGCTTAAGATTCTTTCTCCCTCTCTCCCTGCCCCTCCCATCCCTTGCTCTCTCTCTCCCTCTGTCTCAAAACAAAAACAAAAACAAAACCCCAATATGGTGCTGACACAAAAACAGACACAAAAATCAATGAAACAGAAAAAGCAACCTACAAAATAGGAAAAGATATTTATAAACCATAGATTTGATTAGGAGTTAATATCCAAAATACATAAGGACCTCCTACAACTAAATAGGAAAAAAATCCTATTTTAAAAATGGGTAGAAGACTTGAATAGAT
Organism: Canis lupus dingo; assembly: GCF_003254725.2. Taxonomy (NCBI): domain Eukaryota; kingdom Metazoa; phylum Chordata; class Mammalia; order Carnivora; family Canidae; genus Canis; species Canis lupus. The sequence continues at coordinate 70,662,056 of NC_064245.1, forward strand.
ATTTCTCCAAAGAAAATATGCAGATTGCAACAGGTATATGAAAAAATGCTCAATGTTACTAAGCATTAGGGAAATGCAAATGAAAATCACAATGAGACATCATGTCACACCTATCAGGATACCTATTATTTAAAAATAAAATAGATGTCAGTTGTTGGCGAGGGTATGGAGAAAAGAGAACCCTTGTACACTGTTGATGGGAATGTAAATTGGTGCAGCCAATTTGAAAAATAGTATGAATATTCCTAAAAAAAATAGAACTACCATATTATCCTGTAATCTCACTTCTAGGTATTTATCCAAAATCATTGAAATTAGAATCTTGACAAGATACCTGCACCCCCATATTCTTTGCAGCATTATTCACAATAGTCAAAATATGGAAACAACCTAAATTGCATTAATGGATGAATGGATAAAGGAAATGTGATACACACACACACACACACACACACACACACACATGCACGCAGGAGCATTATTCAGCTTTTTAAAAAGAAGAAATCCTGATATTAGTGACAATAAGGATGGACGAATGCTAAATGAAATAAGCCAAACACAGAAAATCAAATACACATGTTCTCACTTATGTGTGGACTCTAAAAGTCAAACTCATAGGAGCGGAGAGTAGAATGGTGATTCTAGGGACTGGACCAAGGGAAATGGGAAGGCGATGGCCAAAGTGTACACAATTTCAGCTCTTCAAGATAAATAAGTTCTGGCGATCCACTCTATGGTATAGCACCTATAGCTAACCATACTGTGTTGTAGACTTAAAATTTGCTAAAAGAGTAGATCCTATGTTAAGTGTTCTTAACACACATCATCATAATAGTATGAGTAGGAAGCAACTTTGGGAGGTGGTGATGATATCACAGGTATGTACTTATTTCTATACTCATCCGGTTGTATACATTAAGTACGTACAGCTTTTTACATACCAATCACACCTCAATAAAATGATTTTAAAAATTAGCTTATTTTTAGCCTCAGCTTAGCACACCCCCTATTGGCAATGATCTTTTGGTTTGGAGTTGTGGAAAGGGCTTGGCCTTTGGCAAATAGGAAACCTGAAATAGCATTCTAGCTTTACTAGGAATCAGTGTGACTTTGGGCGAGTTATTCAATCTCTGTCTGGCTTCCACTGCACTTTTCTCTAAAAAAGATGAAGCTATTTATATGATAAATAAAATAACATATACAATGTATCCTACCTAGGACAGAGGTACTTAAGCCAATAGTCAGTCTCCCCATCTTCCCTAGATGCATCTCTTTATATTATCTTTGAATGCATTTTTTCCCTGAACAATTCAATTACCAGAATTTTTGTCTCTGACATTTCCTCGCTCATTCTTTCATGTGATAGTTTACACACTCTGTAAACTATCCTCTGCCTGGAATGTTGGTCTTTCTCCTCCCATTGCAGCTGTTCTTGCTTAACACACCTATTCCCTAAAAGGTAGTGCATCACCCATTTCCCCAGCCCACATCTTACATTTTCTCCCAACACATGCTTTCCTCTTCCTTGCAGCACTTACTGCTATTGTGACTTTACATGGATTTGGATCATGCTTTCAATTACTGCCTGCTTCTCACTATAAACTCTGTGAGGACAGAAACAAGATCCTTTTGTTCTCACTACTGTATCCTCAGTGCCTAATACACTGCTGATTAGGTATTCAATAATTATTCATTTCAATCTAGAATTTCTGTATGTTCATTTCTAATTTTTGTATTTCTAACCAAATCTCATGGCTCTTCACCTTTGAGATCATTCCTTATAGGAATGCCCACCTGTCACCTTCCTTATGTATGACCTCCAAGGGCGGCCACCTACCAGCTTCTTCAGAGGGTTGCCCTTGTGCTAGAGTTGCTTTGGCAACTTGCAGAGCTAGAAGTGCCTGGGAGCTGACACATCTCTCCCAGGTGGTCCTGTATCTTGTGACTGATGGTCCCAGGACTGTGAGCATCCAGCACTCTAGCACTGAGGCATGACATGGCCTCCAGAGATCCCCAAGGGATCAGGCTGGGGCTGCGCTTACCTGATCAGGCTGGGGCTGCACTCACCTTCCTTCCCTATCCTACTGGTCTTCCTGGGAGAACTCCTTAATGAATCACTTGCCAGTGAGTCCTTATCTCAGGGTCTGTATCTGGAAAAGACAACTAAGACAAGTGTATATCTGAAAGGGTAGAATCATAGGTAGAAACTTAGAACTTGAGGGCTGAACAGAGTCCTAGATGTTAGCCAGTGAGACTCCCATAATTCATTTCTTTGGACATTTTATTGGACATGTGTCTTGGACGGGACTGTGATGGGCTGCAGAAGGGTGAACTGAGCCCTAGAGAGGGGATGTGAGCCACAGAGCACATGAGTGGTGGTGGCAGGACAAGAATCTGAGTCTCCTGGTTCTTGAGCAAAACATAGTCCTTGCAGTAGTTCTTCCTCCTCCTTTATGATACTCTAGTGGCTATAGGTGCAGGTAGGGCTCTCAAGATTCTTCTTCTCTCTCACTCTCTCCAAAGGCAAGGCAGTGTCCAGGGCACATGGAAACATGAAAGATGAGGGGTGTTGTTCATGGCCTCAAAGGGACTGTGTTGTCAGTGACTAGAGCCTTGAGAGCTTCTCTGGCTGACTGTTCTCTGCCTCCATGGGCTCTGGTGATGGCAAAGGTAGGTTTTCATCTTAGTTGAGCTGTAATTTCAGAGGTTTGAATGTGGAGGAGTGGATATGGCCGTGCAGGACCTGAGGGCAAAGATGGCAGTAGACTATATGTGTCTAGGGTGGTTCAAATCCTTGGGAAGCCTAGGATTGTACAGACCACTCATTTTCCACCATGGGTCTTGGGAAGAATCCTTTCTGCCTTAGAGGAATTCCCTCCTTTTTGCTCTCACTTCTCCTTTTTTTTTTTTTTAAAGATTTATTTATTTATTTATTTATTTATTTATTTATTTATTTATGATAAACATAGAGAGAGAGAGAGGCAGAGACACAGGAGGAGGGAAAAGCAGGCTCCACGCTGGGAGCCTGACGTGGGACTCGATCCCAGGACTCCAGGATCGCGCCCTGGGCCAAAGGCAGGCGCCAAACTGCTGAGCCACCCAGGGATCCCCTCACTTCTCCTTTTTAATATGAAAAGATACTAGAACACAAGGTTAGGGTGGGGCTCAGGGCAAAGACTTCTTTCAAGTCACCTGGATTGTCTCTACATAGGTCAAAAGGAATATTCTTAGCACCAGGTGGTTCAGCTCTGTCCATGCTGTGAAGGACCAGGACTTCCTAAGTTGTGGTTATATCAAAAGCATTATAGTATTAAACTAGTTGCTTTGTTCTGAGTGTCCCCTTTGTTATTTTCTTCTCAAATATGTGACAGTGATACAGAGCTGTTATAGGTTCTGGACAAATGTCATCTCATGCCATTGTGCCTAGCAGAAAAACAAAAAAATCAAGCAAATAAATCTCTTATATTCTAATGAAAGCTATGAGCATCTTCTCTTTATTAATTCACTGGAATCTTCCTTTGAATCCTGACATTTTCTCAACAGAACAATGGCCTAGCCATAGGCAGGCAGTGGCTTCCCATGTGTATGTTTTTGCAGGAATATCCTACCAAATATGCACTTCCAGTATCCCCTAACTCTTGTGCTCTACCACAGAGCTGCCATGCTTTTTGGAAATGGTCAGTGCTTTATGGAATGTGGTCAGTGCTTTATGGCGGTTATCCCATGGAGAGATCACCACACTTCCCTAGTCCTGAGCTAATTACAGAAGCGTGTCTTTTTCCAACACAGCAGTTACCTCTCAGCGGTGGTGGTTGGTGGCCTGGCGAGGAAGAGCCCTGGCAGATGAAGGGGTGGAGAATGGCAGCCCTGGTAATTGACATGGCTGGCGGTGAGTCATGCACACACGAGCAGAGTGGGAGCAGCTGTGGAGGGGGATATGAAAAGGCCCATCTGTGGAGCATTTTCATAAACCCAGATCTGTTTCTGCAGAAACAAGGCAGCATCCGCCAGAAGCATTCTGCACCCCACGGACAGAGACACTATGAAGGGGAGCCTGGGCCAGGGGTCTGGAAAGGGATATATGGTTGGGGGCTGGGTCTGGAGCACCTCTGTCTTTGAGTTTTCGTTGGCTGTCTTCACTCCCTTCTCTCTGCTCCCACAGATTTGTCTGCTCTCTTCTTTTTGATGATCTATTCTCACTCTGTTCAGCTGCTACCTGGGCCAAAGTGCCATTGCGAATTCAACTCTCTCTTTATTCCAAACCACTTTAGAAGTTTCGGGTTTTCAGTCTTGATAGGTTCACCTCATAGGCCAAATCTAGAGTGCCTCCTATTTTTGTAAACAAAGTTTTATTGGAATACAGCCGTGTTCATTTATTTATGTATTGTGTATGGCTCCTCTCACATGACAAAGGCAGACTTGAGTAGTCATAACAGAGACTGTATAGCTGCAGAGCCTAAAATATTTAGCCTAGCCCTAATCTGACTGCTTTATCTTACTTCTCCAGCTTCCTGGGAAACAAAAGCCCTTTGGATTACCCCTAGGCTTAAGTCCCAACCACCCTTCCACTTATCCCGCCCAGGCTGGTGAGCATAGACCTGGGAAGGGAGCTGGCCTGTTATTTTTTCTAGCCAATAGCAAAGGGCTGGTCATAGCTGCCTAGAGCACTGAGAGAGGGTCTGAGTCTACACAGAATCTCAGCAGGAAAGGACCGTGATCACTTTTTTGTTGCCTGTTCTGGGGGTTTGAAGAGGGAGCCATGTGACATTTGTCATGTGTTTGTTGTCCTTCATCTGGACATTTCCTTTACATTCCTTCTTTTTCCCTTCCCATTCTTCTTTTATCTCCAATTCCTTTGATATATATTTACTCAAAAAGAAGACATTCTGATTTGCTATTATGTTACACGCTGTGTTGTATCAGCCAGGAGGGGCTAAGCCATGTTATAGTAACAAACAACCCCCAATCTCAGTGGCTTGAAACAACAAAGCTCTGTCAGTTTTTCATGCTACCATAAATACATCCTGGCCTGGAAGAAGGCCCTGGTCATCACAGTGACTCAGGACTGTAGATCAGTATTACATCTTGAGCATTGTCCATGTCAGGGCCAGAGAGAAAGAGCTCAACTCTGAAGTGACATACATCCATTTCTGCTTATAACTCAGAATTAACAAGGTTTTATTGAACCACAAGGAGACTGGGAAATGTATTTCTACCACATGCCTAGAAAGGAAGGAGAATCAGATGTTGCTGATTCTCCTTCACCAAACACCAGTGATACAGAGATAAATATTAACAAACTACATAGTCTGTGCTCTGGAGCAGAACCAAGTCTCATGTTTTACTGAGCTTTTGCTACAAACACAACACCGTAGTCATTATGACATCTGATCTTCACACCAGCTATGAGAAATGTTCTCACTAACAGGTGATAAAAGTGAATCCCAACAAGACTAAATGACTTGATTAGGATCACTCAGCTCATAGGTCTTGAAGGCATAATCTTGATTTCAAAGGAAGCCCTCTGTCCGTGTTGCCACAAGGGCTCCCAGTCTCACTCACTGCTCTAGCTCTAGCTTTGGATTTGTGCCTGTGGTGTCCCAACCACTGGTGGGGCAGGGAGAAAGATCCACTTAGGAACTCATTGATCATGGTGAATAAAGATGAGAGAACTGAATCCTGGCTTGACTCACCTAAATCAGTCTCGTCTGGTAAATATGATCATTTTGTTCAATGTTGGATAGATCATTGTAATGCTTCACAAGCAAACTTCATTAAATTCCATTTTTAGAAACCACTTATTTCCCTCTGTGAGATCTGTTCATGACTCCGAGTTCCCTTCAGGAAAAAGTCTAAATTTCTTTGTTTGGATTTCAAAGTCCTGCTCAGTGGGGTGCTCATCCTCCTCATGGCCCCTTTTCCTTGTTTAGTGTATTTCATCTCCATCCCAGCTTCCAGTCTTGATGCTTCTTAGATGTAGAAGTTCAGGGCAGAGAAGGTGCAAGTCTGGACTAAGACATTCACAGTGGCATGGATGGAGAGAGGGACTGAGAGACCATGTACAATGAAGGGAAGTGTACATTCCTTGACTGGGGCAACCAATGGTCAAACTTCTGAAGATATGAAGGGAATAACAAGTGCAAGAGAGTGATTTCATGAGGTTGCTTTGTCTTCATCCCACTCTCATGTCCCAAGGAGCCAGGCACCCACCTTTTCTTCCCCTTGTCTCTTGTATATGTGACCTTTTAGAGAAGCAACTGCCTGCCACATAATATATCATGTCACTCAATAAATAGTTAAATTGAACTGATTTGATGATGATGATATGGCATATACCATAGTAGCTATAGTATATATTGTACACCTATTATGCGCTAGTCTGTATGCTAGATTCCTGATCTACATCATCTCACATAATTATCATATCCTCAGGAAGCAGTTATAACACCCCAGTCTACATATGAGAAAATAGTTTGGAAACCAAAAAATCTCTGAAGAACCTGAATCAGGATGTGACCCCACAACTGTCTCCTTGCAAAATCCAGACCATTTCCTCTGTGTCACTACTTCTTTAAGGGCAATATGTTTCCTGTTGCTGACGCAAGGAATTTAGGTCAAATACATGAATTTTTAGAGGACAACTCCCTGGTTTGCATGTAACAGCAGAATTCCTAGAAGGCTTAAATTATGCATCATTGAAGCCATTCCATTAGAAAGTGAAAATGTCAGACACACACCCACAGCTCAGCACATATGCAATCTAACAGTCATTTTCTTGAAAATAGCATTCTTGTTACAAAGGCATAATGTCGCAGACTGAATCCCCAGCCTACATATGCAAATTTAGGTTCTCTTTGTGCACTTGAGGAAAGAGATGGAGTCTAGTCAGGCTGAGTGACATGAGGGCAGAGGCACCCTCCTTCCATAATTCCAGGTATGTGGCATTGAGGAAAGGGGGCCTAATTCATCAGGACAGCTCAATCAAGATGAGTATGGGGGTGGTCCCTGGCTTACTCTTCAGTGAGCCATCCTTCATCTCAAGATGGGGAGCAGCTTTGAGCTGTTCGTGTCACTTCATTCTCTGGACTCATGTACCCCTACAAATCACTATTTTTATATCCTTTGGTTAATACCTAGAAGTGCAATTGCTGGATTATTGGGTTATTCTATTTTTAATTTTTTGAGGAACCTCCACACTGCTTTCCAGAGTGGCTGCACCAGGTTGCATTCCCACCAATAGTGCAAGAGGGTTCCCCTTTCTCTGCATCCTCACCAACCTCTGTTGTTTCCTGACTTGTTCATTTTAGCCATTCTGGTGGGTATGAGGTGGTATCTCACTGTGGTTTTGATTTGTATTTCCCTGATGCCCAGTGATGTTGAGCATTTTTTCATGTTAGCCATCTGTAGGTCTCCACGTCCTCATCTGTTAACTGGGAATAGTAATTTTATCTACTTAATTGGATTGTTGCTGCAATTAAATACATGTAGATTGTTCAGGACAATGAGCAAGCACTCAATGAACATCAGTTGTTTACCATCATCATCATCATCATCATCATCATCATCACACTGCAGTAAGTTCACCATGGGATGAGCAATGGCTTTGGGGTTGAATGCCCACTGTCTCATTGATTAGCTATGTGACTTTAGGCAACGCATTCATGCTCTTTGGACCTGTCTTTCCTCAATTGATGCATATTGTTCTAGGACTTTCTAAACATCAGGTACATTGCATAGCACTTTTCATGTATTATCTGTCAGCTTCTGACAATATCATGAGATAGATTACAGATCTGATCTTAACAGGTGTGGAGACAGAGGTTCAGAGAAGCTAAGAAAATCGTTCCATATCACAGTCAGTAAGTGGTGGAGCCAGGTTTGAAACCAAGTATTTCTGTTTCCAAAACCTGTGCTCTTCACCACCACAGGGAAGCATTCCTAGCTCTGAGGGTTCTTGAGAGGTCTAAACAAGATCTGAAATTGTCAAATACCTATGACAGGTGTAGACTGTAGTAGGTATTCCCACATGGGAGTAGAAGCACTTTTATCATTATGGGTATCGGCTGCTGTTCCTCCTCCTCCTCCCCCCTCCCATCATCAGGTTTTCCCTAGGGTCCCTATGACCCACTGTAGATACCTTGCCCCTCCTCATGCTGAGCAACAGTCTGGACTCTGTGTTCAGCCTTCTTGCCCTTATCTGTACTGTTCTTTATGCTTCTCCATCTTTGCACATTCACACTTCATCCAGTCTTTCATCCACATGACAAATATTTCCTTTCCATAGAGACTGTATTTGTCCTGCCCTTGCCTCAAACTAAGCCTGAACTGTGATGCTTTTGCATCCTTAACGGTGTGTGTTATGAACTCCACTTGTGGGTTTATTGACTTGTCAGTCACGCCCTTACTAGACTTCAGACTTCATGAAGGCAGGGACTAGGTGTGGAGTTCACTGTCATGTCCCTAGCCAACTAGAGGCGTGGTAGGCATTCATCAGCAGATAAATGAGCATTTAATACATTCTTATATCTGTTCCTTAGAACACTGTTGCACCACAGTGTGTGAAAGTGTATTCTATGCAGAGGTTTGCCTGGTCAAGTAAGTTTTAGAAGTACTTATATCCCTCTCCTGAAGAGCCATCTGAAGAGTGATATGCCAAAGGTTCTGAGAAGTACTGTAGTAAAGAAATCCACTTTCATTTTCCAACCCAGGAGAATTATTTTCCCATTCATCTCCTTTCCACAAATGTCCATTACTCTTCAGACCTCTTCCCTGTGTATGTTGTAAGAAATTAAGAAGATAATGCTTTTGTTGCCCAATGCTAATGGAGAAGATTTGTAATTCTGGTAGAGAGAGAGAGAGAGCATCCTTCAACTTCAGCTTTCTGGAAATAGAGTTGCCCTGTGAAAAGATAAGCATCAGTACCCACTAGAAGTGGCCTAGTCAACAGAGGGATGATCAGAAGAGTTACTTCCCCTTCAGTGACAAAGCTCAAACCACAGATCACCAGGAGGGACCAAGGAGAAGCAGGGGACTTTGTGTCCCTGGCTTGTGGGGGCTCAGTCAGGAGAGGTAGAGCAATGGAAGCCGACAGCTGTAATTCCCTGGTGGACATTTCATTTGTTTGTTTGTTAGTTTTGGAAAGGATGCAGAGCATCTCCTACTTGCCTGGCTTCTTTTGTGTTCACTCACTTATTCTGTATAATGACCCCTTGAGGTAGGCATCATACCCTTCTAGGGAGAAATAAGCAAAAACAAATGAACAAACAATCTTGTGTCACAGTTTAAAATGCAACTCTGTAAAGTAAACAAACTTACATTTTAAACAGCAAATCAAGCAAATTCTAAAATAACCAAGTGGCACGTCTCCCTGATTTTGGTTTTAGTTCAGTGAATGGGGCTTTTAAAGTTCATTTCATAAACCACCAGTTATTTGGTAGTTGCCATATTTTTTCCTCTTTCTGACAGCCTTGGGGGTTAATATTACTGCTCCCTTTTACCAATGAGGAAACTGAAGCTAAGAAAGCAATGATAATTCATTCGGTATCCATGCAATGAACAATTGCTTGGCTCCTACTGGATGCTGGGCACTGTATAGAGGATGCTCTAGGTGGAGCTTGTTAAAAGTATTCCCCACTAGTCTTCATTGCACCCATTGCATATATGGGTATGAGGGACTGTTTGTATGGATTATGGTACTGTGACAAGAGTTGGTGTCCCTTCAACGTTTGTATGTTCAGACCTGATCCCCAGTATGATGGTGTTTGGAGGTGGAGCCTCTGGGAGGTAATTAGGCCATGAGGGTGGGGCCCTTATGAATAGGATTAGTGCCCTTGGGGACACAGTGAGAAGACAGTTGTCTATGAACTAGAAAGCAGATGCTCACCAGACACTGAGTTGCTTGGCAGCTTGATCTTGGACCTCAGCCTCTAGAGCTGAGAGAAGTAAAAGATTTCGTTTGTTATAGCAGCTTGAACAAAGTAGTGTTTTATAAAGGTTATCATTTTTAATCCTCACAATTAGTAGGCACACAGATTGGATTGGTGTGGACATTTAACAGAGAAACTGAGGGGATGAGATTCAGAAAAACTTGTCCAATGAGACATAGCTGCCAAATGGCAGACCAGGATCCAGACCCAGGCATTCAGGGTTATGTGCCTAAGTAAGGCTCAAATGTGACATCTCACAAAACAAATGTTCCTTCCCTACAGCCTGTGGCCTTGCTGTCAGCCTTGTTAATAAAGAGCTCTCGGGACATGATGCACAATTTTCTCCTCTGCGGTAATGATGTAGATGGCATGAAGGGTACAAAAGATGTAAGTGAACCCCAGCCCTCTCCCCACAGTCCCTCTGATGAAGCCACACACTGGCTGCTTAATCAAAGTTAACTGCACCCCTGAAGTCAGAATGCCCATCCTGTTATTTAATCCAAACTTTACAATTTTGTTATCTTAGTAAAGGCCACTAGGCGATTTCTCCCACATTTGTCATCGTCCCTTAAAACATGATATAATTGGAAGTTGCTGTGCTGGGCTGAGGGTAGGATGACATTTTATGCACATTCAATTTGGACATAAATGTCATATTTGCACTAGGCTGGAGCTGCTTGTTGTAAGGATAAAATGTTCACAAGTGATGAGTAGACCCATCAGAGATCTTGGTGAACCAGAGGAAAGCAGCTTTTGGTGATCCAGGCAGATAGAAATGAATTAGTGCAGGCAGAAGGTTGCCATGGTTCTCTTAAAAGCAAGCGCTTCCTCTCTTTGCACTTTCATATTCTGTCTCTACAAAATATTTTCTCTCCATCCTCTAGCTCTGACAATCAGATAAAATCTGATCAATATCCATTAATTCCCTAAATATATGTAATTTAAAAGCTATTGTGTGTTTAACACCTCTGTCTTCAGATACTTCATATCTATTATTTTGTTTGTTTTGATTTGCTTCTAGGGCTCATCCTTGATCCTCCCTACCCTCTCCCTCTCCCCTCATCCAGCAAAGCCTGTTGGCTCTGACAGCTTATTACTCCTCTACCACTGTCACCAAGCCACCCTCACACCTGTCCTGGGTTATGGTGAAAGCTGACTAATGATCTTTTAGCTTCCATGCTTGCCCCATTGCAGTCTATTCTCCATAGAGCTATCAGGATGGAATTCAAGAAAAGCTTAAATCAGATCATGTCATTCTTGTCCAAAACCATCCAGATAAAATCATCCAAATTCCTTTCTGTTGAGACTTGAGTCTAATAAAGAATACCACCACCTCCCTTTTGCCTGCCCTGGCTTAGAACCAACTGAGAAATGAGTCCAGGTAGTAAGACACATAGAGATCCAACTATCATGCTTATTACTGATAAAGAGGTTGTTGTTGAAGACGTAGCTGGTGTCTGCTCAGTGAGTGGGCTTCTACAACTCCCCTCAGCTTCACTTTCTCTTCCTTCATAGAAGCCTGCCACATTAAAAATCACAGGGCTGCCTTCTCAGGAAAACCTTCTCTATCTCCTTTGAGACTACAGCCGTCCCATCTGTGTTCATACTATTTGCTCATTTTTAACAAGATTGGCTATTTCCTTATTGATTTATGGTGGGGGGGGTGTTATATATGTTGAATATCTTCTTAAAATGTGTAGCTTGTATTTACATGCTATGGTGACTTTTGAAAAATTGATTTTAGTTCTAATGCAATTAAAGTACCAGTCTTCCCTTTTTAAGGTGAATGTATTTTATGTCTGCTTTGAAAAATATTTCCCAATGTCAGGGTCCTAATGAGATTCCTTATATTTTCTTCTGACACTGTGAAGTTTGGCTTTCCCCATTAGATTGTTCAAGAGGTTTCTGTGTATGGTGTGAGGTGTTGATTTGGGATATGCTGGTATTTAGATCCTGTGTTACTTTGTTCCTTACAGAGAACCTACTGTTGCTGCTTTGTTTATCATATTCCCTCATGGATAGAAGTCTCCTTTTCCCCCAGTGACCTGCAGTGTGTATATCATTTCCTAGTACCTGTGGGTTTGTGTCTGGGTTGTCTCTTCTGTTCCTATGATCTGTTTGTCCAACCCTATACCTCAGTCACACAGTATGAATCATTGCAACCTGATAATAATACAATAAAATTAAGAAAGAATTATGTCTTTCATGATTCCATGAGATAAAGACTGTAGCTTAGGTTCTTTGGCATTTCATTTTAGTCTGTTGCTTATGCATTTTTATAAATTCTGAGAGACTGTATATATAGATTTGAATATTCATTTTAACATTTGAATTTTTCATTTTTCCTTATGTTTTGCTGCATATTGGCAAATGCTCCAAATTTATGTTTTTATTATGAGAAATATGTGAACAAGGGTTCAAGTGTTAAGAAGAAGCAAGATAGTATTTTCATGTAGAGAGACTGCATCTCTGAAGACTTAGTTACATAGTTTTTTTGTTGGCACACGAACTAGAACCATACACAAAAAGGCTTGGGTCATCCATTCAGAAGTGTGATACGAAGGCATATGGAAATGATGGATGCATTCAAGTCTAAGCAACATCTTTCAAGTCCTTTAGGTGAAAGCAAAGCATTTGCTGTATGGGATCATCATTGCACTATTTATTTCAGGAACAAACAATGATACAAGAAATCCCTGTGGTTTCTAAACAGAGAGTTGATGTGTTGGTTGTTATTTGGGAGAAGCTTAAGGACTTCACTCACTTTAGTCAGATTTTACATCTTTCCCTAATTTGACTGCAGGGCTTCCAACATCATTTTGCCTCCAAATGACTATCTATTCAGTCACCTCCAACTAGGATATGGAGTGTAAACTTGGAGAGCCTTTCACATGGGAACACATTCTTTTTGATTTCTGGGATTTCAGAAAGAGGCAGCTAGCTTCTCCCCTTCAGGTCTCCTGTCTCCAGGCTTTCTTGTTTTGTCAAATAGTTTCCTACTTGGATTTAATTGGGATTTTTATTTATAGCCATTTGTAAAATCCTCATTGCTTGTTTTCTCCTGAGGTGGGTTGGGTGAGTGTTGATGTTTTTGTGACATTTATTCAAAATTAGATGTTGTTTTAAGCCAAACAACTCCAGGCTTTGTTAGACTCCTTTAGACCTTCAGAACACAGTTGTGGTGTCTCTGAGAGTCTCCAGAGTCTTAGGGATGCTGGGAACTCAGAAAGTAGCTTCTCTTATCTAACTTAGGAATCTCTTCTTCAGCATTCAAGCCAACATTTATTGAGAGCTAACTCTAAGTAAAAAAAGGCACCTGCACAATCAGGAGCCTGTGGTACCCTGCCCACTTTCTCAAGTGCATTCTGTTACGGAGCTTTCCTAATTGTGAGAAAGTCCCTCCTGTCCGTTATCCAAACTTAGCCTGTACAGAATATCCACACACTGGTTCTAGTCTTGCCTTTTGTGGTTGCCAGTGTGAATCTTACTCACTGGATTGTGAGCACCTTCATGTTACCGACCCAGTTCTCAAGCTTCACAGGTACCAGAGTCACATGGAGGCTTTGTTGGGGTGGAGACTGCTGGCCTTCACCTCAGGAGTTCTGATTCCATAAATCTGGATGGACAAGAGAATGGGACAAGAGAATTTGCATTCCTAACAAGTCTCCAGGAAATGTTAATCCTGCTGGTCTGGGAACCACAGTTGGAGCACTTTTCTTAAAGACAAAGAGCATCTCTTTCTCTAGGTGCTAAGCATCTTATTAGATGCCAAGGATAAGCAATGAGCAGAACAGAGTCAACCCTTACACTCATAGGGCTTATGTCCAGTGAGACTTACTGGAAATATAAATAGTAAGGTGAGGTGTGTGTTATGACAGAGAAGGTTTCTGAGACTCTGAGAATATAAAGTAGGGGGCTTTATCTGACCTAAGGATCAGAGTCAGAGAGGCCTCCTTGCAGAGGTGATTTTTGAGCTATGACCTGAAAAATAGGTTGGAGCTTGTAAGACTGAAGAGAAGAGGATAGGGCAGGAGTAGGAGGGGTTCTCACGAGAAAGCACAGTGTGGGTGAAGATGGGCAGCACCATCCACACAAGATGTGTAGACAGCCAGCACATTGGACGTGGAGAAGGAAAGGAGAGGGCTATAGGAGTTAGACATACTTTCTGAACTAGTTTACAAGGTTTAATTTTTTAACTTATTTTATTTAAATCCAATTAGTTTATATACTGTGTATCATTAATTTCTAACGTAAAGTTCAGTGATTCATCTGTTGCATATAACACCCAGTGCTTATCACATCATGTGCCCTCCTTAATGTCCATCACTCGGTTACCCCTTCCCCCACCCTCCAGCAAACTCTCAGTTTGTTTCCTGTGATTAATAGTCTCTTATGGTTTGTCTCCCTCTCTGATTTCATCTTATTTTATTTTTCCCTTCCTTCAAGGTTTAGTTTTGATTCTAAGGTAAATGAAACAGAAAGCCATTAAAATGCCATGGAGTTTCAAGCCAGGTGAAGTAGGCGTTTGTTTTAATTTATAAAATCAAGTCTTATTTGGTACTGTTTCCAGTACCTAATGTAGGTGCATGGAGAAGCTTACATACTCTTTGCTTTGGGTATTGAGAGTCATCCAGAGATATTAGTTCCCCTCAGGTGGTAGATGGATGCATGCATGTGTGTATGTGTGCTCGTGCATGTGTGCATTCAGGACATCCCTGTGTATGTGTGTGCCAGTGACACAGTAAAATAACAGCTTACATGCAGCAAAACTAGCCTATGTAATAGTGAGAGCTGCTAATGCTCAGGTTCCTGAGGCTGATTGCATTGCCCTGTGATTAACACCATGGCACTGGTGTCCTTAAGTAGTCACTAATTCAAATTATAGGAGACATACTTTTGCTTTCTTTCAGATTTAAAGGCAAAATGATGATTGACTGGTGTAATTTAAGGTTCATAACAGTATTGCTGACCTACAAAACTGAAATACTTTTTATTCTCTCTTACCAGGAGATCATTCTGCATTTTATGAGAAGGAGAGTGTGAGGAGCAGTGTAGGTCATGGGGCGGTGGGGAAGGAAGCATTTAAGAAGGTGGCACTGACTACAGATTTTGCTATTGAAGTGATACAGGAATGTCAGTCCCTTTCTACCTCACTAGTGTATTTTGAAGAGCAATGAACCTTGGAATGAGAGAATGTGCAAGTGTGTTCAGGGCATTGGTTAACATATGGCTTTAATTATAGGATTTGGCCCTTGTACTTATCGGGAGTTTCCTAGGGTAGGACAGATATCGCAAGCATACCATGTGGCATCTGAATTATGGTTTTAATAATTTGGAGAAAATAAGACCTCATCAACATTTAGGCTTGTCTCTTAATATCTGTGTCTGGACTTGGAGAAGAGCATTGCCACAGCCTCCAAATAGAGAGGAATGATGACTTGAGGGCTCCTCCTTCAGGTAAGGAAGTTGAAGGAGCAAGAGTGTCAGTGTCAGCCACCCCTGGATTTGAAAATTAGTCTACTGAGACATAGTCTTCACATTTCAAATACAATGATTGTACTACCAACCTCACAGAATTTTAAGACATAATGAAATTTGTATATCTAAGGAGATCTGGGATCTTCTAAGGATCCTTCGTAAGTGGAAGCTATTATTATTATTGCTATTGTTTTTGTTGTTATCTTTTTCACTGTGATGTATCCATGGGTTGAGTAACTTATCACCAACCTTTCAGGCCTCTGTGAACTGCTTAAATCTATATAACTGTTCTTTTTCTACTATTTTAATTCCAATATAGTGAACTTACAACTTAATATTAGTTTCAGGCATACAATATAGTGATTCAACACTTCCTTACAATACCTGGTGCTCATCACAACAAGTGGACTCCTTACCTCTGTCACCTGTTTTCTCTATCCCCCACCTACCTCCCCTCTCTAACCATCAGTGTATCCTCTATAGTTAAGAGTCTCTTTCTTGGTGTCATTCTCTCTCTCTCTCTCTCTCTCTCTCTCTCTCTCTCTCTCTCTCTTTTCCTTTGCTCTATATGACTCTTCTTTAAGACCTAGCCCTGGATATTACATGGAGATGCTTCAATTACATTCTGTTAGTTAACACAAGCCTCTGGGCCAGCCCAGACTCAAAGCAAGAAGAAATGGATTACACCTCTTGATGGGGGCAGTGGTGAAGAATTTTTTGTGTCCATCCTTAATTCACCAAGCTGATTTGTATGTTTAAAAGATTGCTTTGGTAACAAACCATAAAAATGAGCCCTGAAAGTAATGGATAAAGAAGATGTGATATATGTATACAATGGAATATTACTCAGCCATTAAAAATGACAAATACCCAACATTTGCTTCAACGTGGATGGAACTGGAGGGTATTATGCTGAGTGAAGTAAGTCAGTCGGAGAAGGACAAACATTATATGGTCTCATTAATTTGGGGAATATAAAAAATAGTGAAAGGGAATAAAGGGGAAAGGAGAGAAAATGAGTGGGAATATCAGTGAGGGTAATGGAACATGAGAGACTCCTAACTCTGGGAAATGAACAAGAGGTGGTGGAAAGGGAGGTGGGCAGTGGGATGGGGTGACTGGGTGACAGGCACTGAGGGGGGCACTTGACAGGATGAGCACTGGGTGTTATGCTATATGTTGGCATATCGAACTCCAATAAAAAATATGTACAAAAAATTTTTAATAAGAAGTTAAATTTTAAAAAGATTGCTCTGGGTGCTATGTGGAAGACAGATAGGGGTGCCAAAGCAAGCAGCCTATTTAGGAGGCTTTGGAAGAGATAATAATGTCTTGGATTAGGTGTGTAATAAATAAATTTAGAGTAGATGGATGTAAGATGCACATTGAATGTAGAAGGAGATAATGGATTCATTCAGTTTTTAGGTTAAGAACTAAGGAGGATACTTGTGATGAGCACTGGGTGTTATGTGTTAGCGATGAATCATTGAATTCTACTCCTGAAACTAATATTTTTTTAATTTATTTTTTATTGGTGTTCAATTTACTAACATACAGAATAACCCCCAGTGCCCGTCACCCATTCACTCCCACCCCCTGAAACTAATATTATACTATATGTTAACAAACGAAAATTTAAATAAAAACGTGAAATTTTAAAAATAAATAAATTACTTTTACAAAAAAAAAGAAAAGAAAAGAAAGAACTACAAAGGCCAGTCTATGGGATATAAGGAATTCCTGACAATTGAGAGTCCTAAAGAGAAGGTAGGATTAACCCCAGAACCCTCTATATTTAGAAGCTCAAGAGCTGAGACGCTCCCTGGGAACTGTCCAGAGTTCTGAAGTGCTCACTCCATTGTTCATTCATCCAGTGACCTCTGGCTTTGTGCCAGGCACTGTGATCAGCATTGGGAAAAATAAAGACCTATAGGACATGGTTCCCACTCTCAGTAAGTTCACAGTTCTTTTGTAATGATTCATAAATATGCAAGAAATCCCAGAATGGTATGACGAGTACTGAGAAAATATAGGAAGGGGACACCTAGGTCACTCTGTGGTCAGAGAAGGCTTTCTGGTGAAGATCTCTGAGCTGAATACTGAACTTTTTGCATTCTTTTACCTTAAAATCCTTTAGTATGTCTTGAATTTTAAGTGGCTCTTTTAAATATGCATGATTTTGTAACACGATACATTGGTAATTTGGAAAATCACCACTGATTTATTTAGACTCTCCAAGCATTTGCATACTCCGTTATACAATATTTAAAAATCACATTTATTAATTTCACTACTTAACTCATCAGTAACATCTTTGAGTGTTGGAAAGCTTTCAAACTCATGTAGCAAACACAAATTTCTCAAAAGTCTAATTTTTACTCAAAAACTGAAATTTTATCATTGGCAACAAATATAGTCAGATATATTTTTTTCTTGAAATGACAGACTTGCTTCATTCATCTTCAGTCTTGTAAGTAAGTCATAAGTCAATCTCTGAAGTAAAAATGGTGTCCTTTAGAAAAAAGCATCTAGTTCAACTTACAATTTTTTTTAAATTTATTTTTTATTGGAGTTCAATTTACTAACATACAGAATAACCCCCAGTGCCGTCACCCATTCACTCCTTACAATTTCATTGCAAATGTATTGTTTTGTTTTTCTGAAAGAAGTGTTTTATACATACTTCCCATTTGTCACACAGAATATTCAGAAGACATATTCAAAGATACACATTTAATAAAGTTAATATTTTCCCCTACTTCATCAGAGCATTCTTAAGCGAAATTGGCTTTTATGTATGAGTATGTGGCAGTGAGAAGCACAATGAAAACTGGTCCACTTTGGTGCCACTTCTTTCATTTGTGCAAAGGTACCATCAGTTTTACACATCATTACATTTGCACTATCAGTGAGAACACTTTCGAAGATTCAGAATTTTTCAGTGCTTAACAATATTCAGGACCACTGTTGCAAGGTATTTGCATAAAACTTTTTCTTGGATGATTAGTTGGTGTTAATACCAAAAGAATACAAGCAACACTGCAAGTCCAGCCATGTCTGCAGATTCATCCATTTGTAAGACAGAAGTACAATCCTACAGTTGATTGGTTGACTCAGTCTTCATGTTTGCAACTACATCTTTAATTCAAAGGGTTACCGTATTGTTGGAAACTGGAAATGCTGTGACTTTCCATCTGGCAGGTGTTCAGTAATGTCAATAGCATAAGGCTGTATTAGTCTCTGAGCTCTCATTTATGGTTTCCCAGCCAATGAAATATGATAACTTATTCTATAATGTGCTTCCATGGCTTTTTTCATTTACAGTTGGGAAAACCATATTAAACAATTTTTTTATTTTAAGGAAGTTGTTTTATCTCTTTTTAAAACAATTAGTCCTTTTTCTTTAAACTCTGAATGATTCGTCTATAATGACACCAGTAATTTAACTGGCACCATAGTACTATTATTCTCAAATACTCTATTCCACAAAACACAGTAAGATAAATGATTGGTATCTATGAAATAGAGGGAGGGAAAGTAGTTTCATTTGTTTTTAATTGCAGTTCCGTTTGTATTCTTACCTCATTCCTTTGCAGTAGATTCTTTCCTCCATGAGTCAGAGCTCTCTGAAATGACAGTTTCATCTTTTTTGGTGTCTACAGACATAGATGATTCAGCTAGAGATTGAGGGGGTGAGTAGTTTAAACTTTTCCAAGCTAATTATTTATCCTTAAACATAAGAAAAATATAAGCTGACCCTAATACAACACAGATTTGAACTGTGTGGGTTGACTCATATGTGGATTTTTACAGCACAGTACTATAAAAGTATTTTCTGTTCTTTTTTAAAATGCTGTTTCAATTAGCCAACATATAATGCACATTGGCTTCAGATATAGAGCTCAATAATTCATCCGTTGTGTATAACACCCAGTGCTTATCATATCACGTGCCCTCCTTAATACCCATCACCCAATTGTCCCCGTCCCCCCACCCAGCTCCCCTCTAGCAACCCACAGTTTGTTTCCTAGAATTAAGAGTCTCTCATGGTTTCTCTCTCCCTCTGATGACTTCCCATTCAGTTTTCCTCCCTTCCCCTATGGTCCTCTGCAATGTTTCTTATTATCTACATATGAGTGAGACAATATGATAATTGTCTTTTTCTGGTTGACTTATGTTGCTCAGCATAATACACTCCAGTTCTATCTACATTGATGCAAATGGTAAGAATTCATCCTTTATGATTGCTGAGTAATATTTTATTGTATATATACACACCAAATCTTCTTTATCCAATCATCTCTTGAAGGACATTTTGGCTTTTTCCACAGTTTGGCTATTGTGGACATTGCTGCTGTAAATGCTGAGGTGCAGGTGCCCCTTAAGATCACCACAGTTGTATATCTGGGGTAAATTCTTAGTACTGCAATTACTGGGTTGTAGGGTAGCTCTATTTTTAATTTTTTTGAGGAACCTCCATACTATTCTCCAAAGTGGTTGCACCAGTTTGCATTCCCACCAACAGCATGACAAGATTCCCCTTTCTTCACATCCTCACCAACATCTGTGTTTCCTGATGTTAATTTTAGTCATTCTGACTGATGTGAGGTGTATCTCACTGTGGTTTTGATTTGTATACCCCCTGATGCCCATTAGTGTCTTTCTTTGTGTGTCTGTTGGTCATTTGTATGTCATCTTTGGAGAAAATATCTGTTCATGTCTTCAGCCCATTTCTTGACTGGATTCTTTGTTTTTGGGGTGTTGAGTTTGATAAATTCTTCATAGATCTTGGATACTAGCCCTTTATCTGATATGTCATTTACAAATATCTTCCCCCATCCCATGGGTTGCCTTTTAGTTTTGTTGACTTTTTCCTTTGCTGTGCAGAAGCTTTTTATCTTTTTTTATTGGAGTTCAACTTGCCAACATACAGCATATCACCCAGTGCTCATCCTATCAAGTACCCCCCTCAGTGCCCGTCACCCAGTCACCCCAACCCCCCACCCATGTCCCTTTCCACCACCCCTGGTTCATTTCCCGGAGTTAGGAGTCTTTCATGTTCTGTCTCCCTTTCTGATATTTCCCACTTATTTTTTCTCCTTTCTCCTACAACTGATTTCTGTGCATTGATTTTATATCCTGCCATGTTGCTAAATTTCTTTATGAGTTCTAGCAATTTTAGGGTAGAATCTTTTGGGTTTTCCACATACGGTATCATAGTCATCTGCAAAGAAGGAAAGTTTGACTTCTTCTTTGCCAACTTGAAAGCCTTTTATTTCTTTTTGTTGTCTGATTGCTGAGGCTTGAACTTCCAGTACTGTGTTGAATAACAGTGGTGAGAATGAACATCCCTGCCATGTTCCTGACCTTAGGGTAAAAGCTTTCACTCTGGGCTTTTCATGTATGGCTTTTAAGATATTGAGGTATGTTCCCCCTATCCCTACATGTCAGAGAATTTTTATCAAGACATGATGCTATATTTTGTCAAATGCTTTATCTGATGCAATTGAGAGGATGATAATTTTCTTGTCCTTTGTTTTATTAATGTGATTAATCACACTGATTAGTTTGCAGATGTTGAACCAGCCTTGTAGCCCAGGAATAAATCCCACTTGGTTGTGGTGAATAATCCTTTTACTGTACTGTTGGATCCTATTGGCTAGTATCTTGGTGAGAATTTTGGCATTCATGTTCATCATAGATATTGATCTGTAATGCTCCTTTTTTGGTGGGGTCTTTGTCTGGTTTTGGGATCAAAGTAATGTTGGACTCACGGAATAGGTTTGGAAGTTTTCCATTTCTATTTTTTGAAATAGCTTCAGAAGAACAGGTATTGTCTTCTTTAGATGTTTGGTAGAATTCTGCTGGGAGGCCATCTAGCCCAGGACTCTTGTTTTTTGGGAGATTATTGATGACTGCTTCAATTTCCTTGTTGGTTATGGGTCTGTTCACATTTTTTGTTTCTTCCTGTTTCAGTTTTGGTAATTTATATGTTTCTAGGAATGCATCCTTTTCTTCCAGATGCCTACTATGTTGGCATGTAGTTGCTCATAATAATTTTTAAAATTGTTTGTATTTCCTTGGTATTGGTCATGATCTCTCCTCTTTCATCATGATTTTCTTTACTTGAGTCCTTCCTCTTTTTTTTTGATTAGTCTGACTAGGGGTTTCTCAATTTTAATTATTTCCAGAACTAGCTTCTAATTTCATTGATCTGTTCAACTGTTCTTTTGATTTCTATTTAACTGATTTCTGCTCTAATCTTTATTATTTTCTCTTCCACTGCTTGGTTTAGGCTTTATTTGCTGTTCTTTCTCCAGTTCCTCTAGGTGTAAGGTTAGCTGTCTAATAGAGACTTTTCTAGTTTCTCAAGAAAGGGTTGTATTGCTCTTAGGACTGCCTTTGCTGCATCCCAAAGGTTTTGAAGAGCTGTGTTTTCAATTTCATTTGTTTCCATTAGTTTTTTCAATTCTTCTTTAATTTCCTGCTTGACCCATTTTTTCTTCACTATTATTTATATTCCCCAAATGAATGAGAACATATAATGTTTGTCCTTCTCCGATTGACTTATTTCACTCAGCGTAATACCCTCCAGTTCCATCCATGTCGAAGCAAATGATACCAGTCTTTTGATATGAGTTAAGACCTGATTTGTGACCCAAAATGTGATCTATTCTAGAGAATGTTCCATGTGCACTTGAGAAGAATGTGTATTCTGTTTCTTTAGGATGGAATGTTCTATCTGTGAAGTCCATCTGGTGCAGGGTGTCATTCAAAGCTCTTGTGTCGTGATGATCTTCTGCTTAGGTGATCTGTCCATGATAAGTCCTCTACTATTATTTGTTTCTTTAATTTGGTTTTTAATTGGCTGTTCTCCAGTTAAGAGCATAAATATTTATAATTGTTAGAGCTTCTTGTTGGATAGACCCTTTAAGTATGACATAGTGTCCCTCTTCATCCTTTACTACAGTCTTTGGTTTAAAATATGATTTGTCTGATATGAAGATTGCTGCCCCAGCTTTCTTTTGATGTACATTAGCATGATAAAGAGTTTCTTCCACACCCTCATTTTCAATCTAGAGGTATCTTTGGATCTAAAATGAGTCTCTTATAGACAGTATATGGGTAGGTCTTGCTTTTTTATTCAATCTGATACCCTGTGTCTTTTGACTGGAGTGTTTAACTCATTTACATTCAGAGTAACTATTCAAAGAAGTGAATTTAGTGCCATTGTATTACTTGTAAATTCCCCATTTCTGTTGATTATCTGTTTCTTTCTGCTCTGTGTTACTTTTGGCTTTTCTCTTTGCTTACAATATCCCACTTTAATACTTCTTGCTGGGCTGGTTTAGTGATCACAAGTCCTTTTAGTTTCTATTTGTCCTGGAAGCTCTTAATCTTCCCTTCCACTCTGAATGACAGCCTTGCTGGGTAAAGTATTCTTGGCTGCATGTTTTTCTCATTTGGCACCCTGAATGTATCATGCCAGCTCTTTCTGGCCTTCCAGGTCTCTGTCAGTAGCTCTGCTGACAGTCTAACGTTTCTACCCTTGTAGGTTAAGGACCTCTTGTCTCAAGCTGCTTTCAAGATTTTCTCTTTACGTCTGAAATTTGGAATCTTCACTATTATATATTGGGATATTAATCTATTTTTATTGATTTTGGATGGCATTCTCTGTTTATCCTAGACTTGAATGCCTGTTTTCTTCCCCAGATTAGGGAGGTTCTCAGCTATGATTTGCTCAACCATATCTTCTGTCCCTCTTTCTCTTTCTTCTTCCTCTGGGATCCCAGTAATTCTAATTTTGTTTCTCTTTATGGCATCACTTATTATTATCAAAACCTCTCCTCATGGTCCATCAGTTGTTTGTCTCTTTTGCTCAGCTTCCTTCCTTCCTAAATGAAGGAGACTCTAGTTGCTAGAGTCTCCATTTTAGACTTCATCTCAGTTAAAGTGTTTTAATTTTGGCCTGATTAGATTTCATTTCTGCACTTAAGGATTCTCTAGTGTGTCTTCTATGATTTTTTTCAAGCCCAGCTAGTAACTTTATAACCATTATTCTGAATTCTAGTATATTATATTCAGAGCATTCTAGTTCTGATATTTCATTTATATCCATGTCAGTTAAATCTATGATAGAGAGTATTACCTCTGGCTCTTTCTTTTGTTGTGAATTTCTCCTTCTAGTCATTTTTCCAGAGAAGGAAAAATAAATGAGAGAACAAAATAAAAAATATCAACCATGACCCCAGCTCAGTGTAGGCTGCTTCAGGTTGCTCAATGAAGCTTTTTTCTTTTTTCCAGATTTTATTTATTTATTTATTTATTTATTTATTTATTTATTTATTTATTTATGAGAGACACATACAGAGAAAGGCAGAGACATAGGCAGAGGGAGAAGCAGGTTCCTCACAAGGAGCCTGAGGTAGTACTCAATCCTGGGACTCTGGATCATGTCCTGAGCCAAAGGGAATGAGCAATGAGAGGCTCAGTTGCTGAACAACCCAGGCATCCCTCGATGAGGCTTTTGTTCCCTGAAGGCTTTTCCAGCTGTTTTACAGGATGAAAAAATAAAAATAAAAATGGAGGTGCCAAATCCTGCTCCAGAGCTGAATGATCATGGCTTCCACTCTTCAGTGCACCTTCAAGGAAAAGCAGTCAGCCCCTTTTGTGTGAGCCAAACTCTGCAGACTCCTGCAGTCCTGCAATGCACTTCTTCACCAATCCTCCTAGGGGAGGGACAGGGGCCTCCCCACGACCCAGCTGCTTTATAGGCCCCTGCTCTGGGAGCAGTTACCTGATGCCATGTGCACCTGTGCTGCACCTCCTGGAAGAAGGAGTGCAGAGGTTGTTGCTTGCTGGGGCCCTACTTGGAGAGTGGTCACCCTACCAAACTGTGGTTTGCAATTTATGGCCAATACCTAGCTGGCAGGCCACTTCTGGGCTCACTGACCTTAGCCTGTTTCCCTTGCTCCAGTGCTTGGGGACTCTGCCACACTCAGGCACCCCCATATTTTCTGTGACTCCAGAGATCCTGAGACCACACTGTCCAAGCTAAGATTCTCTACCACTTCCCCATCTGAGCACCTTTCAGGCAGGGACGTCCCTCACAGGAGTAGACTTCTAAAAGCTCTGATTTTGCACTCTGCTGCTGTGTCACTTTCCAGCAGCCAGGTTATGGAAGCTCCCTCCCCCAGGTTTATCTTCTGATATATCCCCTCAGATTCACATCTCCATACCTCCTACCTTGCAAAACGTGGTCACTTTTCTATTTGTAGAATTGCAGCAATTCTTTTCTTAGATCTCAGGTTGAATTCCAGGTGTTCAGAATGATTTGATAGATATCTAGCTGAATTCAAGTGAATTTAGTGCCATTGTATGGGACTAAAGGGAGCAGATGAAATGCATGCGGGTCGCCTAGTCTTCGCTGTCTTCCCTCTATCACTTTATTTTCTCTTCTTTATGCTTTTCTTAACATTGTTTTTTTCCAGCTTACTTTATTGAAGGAATACAGTATATAATGATATAACATACAGAATATGTGTTAACCAATTCTTTATGTTATCAGTAAGGCTTCCAGTCGACAATTAACTATTAATAGTTAACTTTTAGGGAGTCAAAAGTTATACATGGATTTTTCAGCTGCTCAGGGGTTGGCACCCTGATCTCTGCATTGCTCAAGAGTCAACTCTTTTGTAAATTAATCTTCATTTGTTTTAAAGCAAAATATTACAAACCTACAAAATAAAAATAGTTACAGATAAGGTTTAATTTAATGTAATTTTTTATTTTTCATTTTCTAGAAACTATTTTCTATATATTATCACAAAGCAGCACAACAAAGTATAGTTTTTATGTTTCCAAGTATAAGGAAAACTTCAGGCTTTCAAATAATTTATTGTATGATAATGAGGTTATAGATATTAAGCAAGCATACCCAAAGATGGTTAAGGACATAGTAGAAATGTTAAGAACAAACTGAAATCATTTCTGAAAAGGATCATATTTATACCCCAAACCTACTACCTTAGAAAGTTCTAGAAAACACGAGAATGCACAAGTGCACATTCATTTTGATTTGGCATTATTACATGTATTTCACCCCAAAAAAACTCCACCATACACTCGGTGTACGGAGTTTGAAAGTTTTGTAAAGTCTTAATCCATTGAAAATAGTTTTGACCCATACAGACCCTGAAAGGGTCTTGGAGGACCACACTTTGAGAACCACTGCTGCAAATCTTAAAGTGCTTATTTGGGATAGCAATATGGCATTAGAGGAGTATCTTTGCATATGTATATACATAAATCACTGAGTGCAGGTTCTGGTACAGAGGACTCAAGAAACATTAGTTGCTGTTATTACAGAGGGTAGATGAAGCCACAGAGAATTTTCCCATGAGATTACTTGACAATAAGAAAAGTACTCAGAATGGAAACTTCTGGATGCCCAGTGTTTAAGGAGTTGATTAGCAAGACGTTTCTGGAGTGGTGGAAGTGGAGAACACTGGGAAAGAGTGTTTGGCTGTCAAACTCATGGGCAGAAAAGTGCCAACAGACATATCTAGAGTCTATGGAAAAAGATAGTAAAAACTTGTGGAGACAGAGAAAGAAAAGCAGGAGGTAATCAAGAAAGTCTGCTGATGTAGGTACAAGTTTCCAGGTCCTCTAGAGTTCCCTTTGGGGTGCCTGGCAGTGAGCACACTTGCCAGAGTGAGGACTCACCATGCGTCAGAAACTCTGTGCTCTCTCTCTCACAAGGATTCGATGCCCTTCTTTCATACTCCTCATCACACTGTGATGACTTGTCTCATTTGTGCCTTTCCGAGCTCCCAAGAGGTGAAAAGCTCATAAGTGACTTCTTCCATGCTCGAGCTGCCTTGCCCCACATCCAGTAGACACTCAATAAGTATTGATTGATCAAATGAATGGATGGCTGTGACCTTAGAAAGAGTAGTCCTTGATGGAATGCCTGGGGGTGGAAAAGAGAAGCCAGATTACAATGGTTAGGGAAGAAGCAGAGGAAACAAATATAAATAAATCTTTAAAGAACCATGACTGGGAAGAATAGGAGGGAGACAAATCAATAGTCTCATGAAGACCTAGGGGACAAGAGAGGATTTTTTTTTTTTTTAGAGGAAAGTAACTAGCAAAATTATATTCTGAGATAAAGAACAAAGAGAGAGAAAGGGAGGAGACAAAGACACAAGGGAGAAGGAGTCCCGTAATAAGGGTGGTAAGCATTCATTCATCAAATATTAACTGAGTGCCTGCTATGTGACAGGTCTTGTGCTGATTGAGATGGGGTGATGAAGGATAGAAATATGTCCCTGTTGTGCATGAATTTGGAGGTGAGGTAGACTTAGGCAAGAAGTCTTATACTAGTGAGTAGCTTTGGGCAAGAAGCTCAATCTCTATAAACTTCAGATTTTTCATATATAAAATGAGCACTTGGGGATCCTGGGTGGCTCAGTGGTTTGGCGCCTGCCTTTGGCCCAGGGTGTGATCCTGGAGACCCGGAATCGAGTCCCATGTCGGGCTCCCTGCATGGAGCCTGCTTCTCCTTCTGCCTGTGTCTCTGCCTCTCTCTCTCTCTCTCTCTCTCTCTCTCTCTCTCATGAATAAATAAAATCTTTAAAAAATAAAATAAAATGAGCACTTTGCTGCCTGTTGTGTGAGGTCATTGTGCAAAGTGCAGTGTACATAGCATGCAGCAGGTGCTGGGTGGCGCAGCCTAGTGGTCATGGGCCTGTTCTCTGGAACCTGAGTACCTGATTTTGAATCCCAGGTCCACCATTTATTGGTTGTGTGACCTGGAGTAAGGTACTTAATCTCCTTATGGTTTTCTCACCTTGGAAAGGGAGCGACAGTGATGTGTCCCTTCTTTGCGTTATGCTGGAGATAGAATGAGGTCGTCTGTGCAGGTGTTAGAACAGTGCTAGACAGGGAGAAGGCACTCTCATAGGTTTCTCATGTCTTCCCCTCTCAAAGGTTTTACTGTAACACTGTAAAGATGTGTTCTTCTGGACCATTCAAAGGATAGTAACAATTGTTGAATATTAGTGTAGAAAAAGAACATTGTTTTTCTTCTTTAGATTATTCAGTCTACATTGCATGTCAAACACCCTAGAAGCTTTATCTTGTTCACAGGAGGTGGATTAAAGATACATAGAAGGTTATACCTCAGCTAGAGAGGTCAGAAATCTGCCCAACCTGAAAAGTTGGCATCATAATTTGATAAATCCAAGTTATAACACAACATGTTCTTTTTACTAAAGTATTTGTCATCATGGAAGAGAGTCTGTTAAGAACAGTCTGTTCCTGGGCAGCCCCGGTGGCGCAGTGGTTTAGCGCCGCCTGCAGCCCAGGGTGTGATCCTGGAGACCCGGGATCGAGTCCCACGTCAGGCTCCCTGAGTGGAGCCTGCTTCTCCCTCTGCCTGTGTCTCTGCCTCTCTCTCTCTCTCTCTCTGTGTCACTCATGAGTAAATTAAAAAAAAAAAAAGAACAGTCTGTTCCTGTCTCATTTTGCTAAAAATAGAGTCTTCAATTTGAGCCTTTGAACCCAACCGTACTTCAGATTCTTAACAAGACTAATAACATCCGGTCCTGGTTATAACTTCCTCCTCCTGAAAGTGAGTCTGTGGAAGTGAGGACAGGGAGGCAGCTGGACACAGAGAAGAGAAGATGGGCTGTCGGCAGGCAGACATGGGCTGGAGTCCTGTCCCTGTCACACACAGCAGAGAGAACTGAGCATCTGATAGGACAGTTGGGAGGTCAATAGGAGGAGACAGAACAGAAGATTCCAGGGAGACATGGACCTTGTGCGGTGACTGTGGAAGTATCTGCAATCTTACTGGTGGTTGACTGTGGTGTGTTGGTGGACAGAGCCACCTCTTAGGCAGCCTCGTTTATATTGGGAAAGTTTTGATTCTCAGAATCTCACCTTTACATCAGCTGTAGTGTGTCTTCAGCCCTCATGCCTCTTCCACCTGGCATTCTCTCAGATAATGTAAAGACCTACAGTTGTGCTTCCTCACCTGGTCTCCCTTTTTTTAATTTATTTTTTATTGGTGTTCAATTTACCAACATACAGAATAACCCCCAGTGCCCATCACCCATTCACCCCCACCCCCCGCGCTCCTCCCCTTCTACCACCCCTAGTTCGTTTCCCAGAGTTAGCAGTCTTTATGTTCTGTCTCCCTTTCTGAGATTTCCCACTCATTTTTCCTCCTTTCCCCTTTATTCCCTTTCACTATTTTTTATATTCCCCACATGAATGAGAACATATAATGTTTGTCCTTCTCCAACTGACCCACTTACTCAGCATAATACCCTCCAGTTCCATCCACGTTGAAGCAAATGATGGGTATTTGTCGTTCTAATGGCTGAGTAATATTCCATTGTATACATAAACCACATCTTCTTTATCCACTCATCTTTCGATGGACACCGAGGCTCCTTCCACAGTTTGGCTATTGTGGACATTGCTGCTAGAAACATCGGGGTGCAGGTATCCCGGCGTTTCATTGCATCTGTATCTTCCGGGTAAATCCCCAGCAGTGCCATTGCTGAGTGGTAGGGCAGGTCTATTTTTAACTCTTTGAGGAACCTCCACACAGTTTTCCAGAGTGGCTGCACCAGTTCACATTCCCACCAACAGTGTAAGAGGGTTCCCTTTTCTCCGCATCCTCTCCAACATTTGTTGTTCCTGCCTTGTTAATTTGCCCCATTCTCACTGGTGTGAGGTGGTATCTCATTGTGGTTTTGATTTGTATTTCCCTGATGGCAAGTGATGCAGAGCATTTTATCATATGCATGTTGGCCATGTCTATGTCTTCCTCTTTGAGATTTCTGTTCATGTCTTTTGCCCATTTCATGATTGGATTGTTTGTTTCTTTGCTGTTGAGTTTAATAAGTTCTTTATAGATCTTGGAAACTAGCCCTTTATCTGATATGTCATTTGCAAATATCTTCTCCCATTCTGTAGGTTGTCTTTTAGTTTTGTTGACTGTATCCTTTGCTGTGCAAAAGCTTCTTATCTTGCCCAGAAATCAGTGGCATTTCTATACACTAACAATGAGACTGAAGAAAGAGAAATTAAGGAGTCAATCCCATTTACAATTGCACCCAAAAGCATAAGATACCTAGGAATAAACCTAACCAAAGATGTAAAGGATCTATACCCTCAAAACTATAGAACACTTCTGAAAGAAATTGAGGAATACACAAAGAGATGGAAAATATTCCATGCTCATGGATTGGCAGAATTAATATTGTGAAAATGTCAGTGTTACCCAGGGCAATATACACGCTTAATGCAATCCCTATCAAAATACCATGGACTTTCTTCAGAGAGTTAGAACTAATTATTTTAAGATTTGTGTGGAATCAGAAAAGACCCTGAATAGCCAGGGGAATTTTAAAAAAGAAAACCATATCTGGGGGCATCACAATGCCATATTTCAGGTTGTACTACAAAGCTGTGGTCATCAAGACAGTGTGGTACTGGCACAAAAACAGACACATAGATCAGTGGAACAGAATAGAGAACCCAGAAGTGGACCCTGAACTTTATGGTCAACTAATATTCGATAAAGGAGGAAAGACTATCCATTGGAAGAAAGACAGTCTCTTCAATAAATGGTGCTGGGAAAATTGGACATCCACATGCAGAGGAATGAAACTAGACCACTCTCTTTCACCATACACAAAGATAAACTCAAAATGGATGAAAGATCTAAATGTGAGACAAGATTCCATCAAAATCCTAGAGAAGAACACAGGCAACACCCTTTTTGAACTCGGCCACAGTAAGTTCTTGCAAGATACATCCACGAAGGCAAAAGAAACAAAAGCAAAAATGAACTATTGGGACTTCATCAAGATAAGAAGCTTTTGGTCTCCCTTTTTTTCTGGATGAATAATCTTTGTTCTTTCTTTGAAACTGTTTAGCTTTTAGAGGTGTCTGGGTGGTGCAGTTAAGCCTCTGACTCGTGGTTTTGGCTCAGGTCATGATCTCCGGGTCATGGGATTGAGCCCTGGGTCAGGTTCCACAGTCAGGGTGGAGTCTGCTTGTGATTCTCTCTCCCTCTGCCTCTGCCCCAACCCCACATGCTCTCTCTCTCTCTCTCTCTCTCTCTCTCTCTCAATCTCTCTCTTTCAAATAAATAAATCTTTAAAAAACTGTTTAGTTTTTAGAAAAACTAAATACATACAGAAAAGTGCACACGAGAAGTTTATAGCTCAAAGTACTTTCAAAACTGGACACACCCACATAACCAGCACCCAGAACAAGAAACAGAACATACCAGCATCCCCAGGGTCTCTTCCAGTCTCTGTCCCCCAAAGGTAGTCACTATACTGGCTTGAAACAGCATAAATTGGCTTTGCCTTCATTTGTACCTTCTATAACTGCAATCATATAGTAGGTGTGAGATGTAGATAAAGTGCACACAGTACCACACCTGGAACAAAGGATGGAGCCAGAACCTTTGTGTCTGATTTACTTTGTTCAACACTGTGTTTTGAGGTTCATCCATATTGTCGTAGACAGTTGTAGATTGCTTGTTCTCATTGCTATGTAGTATTTCTTTTTTAAAATTTTTATTTAAAATCAATTAATTAACATATAGTGTATTATTAGTTGTAGGGGTAGAGTTTAGTAATTCATCAGTTGCAGCTAATGCCCATTGCTCATTATATCAAGTGCCCTCCTTAATGCCCATCACCCATTTCCCTATGCCCCCACCCACCTCCCCTCCAGCAACCTGAGGGTTGGTATATAGTATTTCACTTTGTGAATACACCATAATTTATTCATTGTACCGTTGATAAGCTTTTTGGAGTTATTTCCACTTGGGGGCCATTACAAATAGTGTGTCTCTGTGAACTTTCTGCCAAAAGTCTTTTGGTGCCAACATATGCACATTTCTGTTGTGTATATATACCTTGAAATGGAACCACTGGGTCATGGCACACAGGTGGAATGTACTCAGTTCAGTTTAAATAGATACTCTCAAGCAGTTTGCCAAAGCAGCTAGACAACATCATCTCTTCTTCACACCACTTGTTACTGACTGCACTGCAGGAAGCTCTCTGATGAACTTGGTTTGTAGGAGGAGATGCGGAATACATAACAAAGAAGAAGAAAAGAGATTGTTCAGAACTTACGTGAGTTATCAGGGATGTCCAGCCTGAATTAAGGCCAAATTTTGCAACCCCCAGAAGGGTGTTTTCTGGCCAGGCTTCGTCTCATGCCCATCTCTAGACCACTCCCTGTAACCAGCGGGATGGCATTATCTGGCTGGCTAGCCAGGCTGTCATGCTAGCTCCTTACTGCTCTGCCAGAGGTGGGACACTGTAGTTGCCAGCTCCATCAAGAGAGAGGACTGTTCCCCTGCATTAGCAACTAGCCAGAGGCAAATAGACAGTAGTTCTAGGCAGACAGACCTTTTCTATCACAGCTACCATGATATCGGAGAGCCAGGGTGCTCCAATACTGCGGCACCTGCTTCAGACTGCCTGGGGGGGACCATTGGAAGTATCACGTGAAGAATTGGATGTGAAAATACTACGTGCACAAGGAAAACATCTGCAGATGTTCGTTATTAATGTACTCCTTCCATGAATCCATTACTGTGAAGAGTTTTTGCACTCGGGAGATTAATAAGAATGAACCAGACTTCTTCAATGAGTTCTGCAGACCCAGCTGGATTTAATTGTTGAGGAATAAAGGGTGTGCAGATGTTTTCTCTGAGGCCCTACTAGAAATATGAAGACAACAAATCTAGGCTGAGGGAAAGGACATCTTAAAAAGAAAAAAGGAAATGTGTGTGAGATCTGAATGTGAGGTTTAATGAGAGAGGATTGTGGCCTTGTAGAGAAACAGACAGCAGCACATTTGCACTCAGGATGTGTCATGCCAGAGTCCCCAGAGATGAAGATGTCAGGGTGAGGTCTGTGTCGGGTGTCCCTACTCCTACTGCCAGGTGGTGTGTTTGATGACTTCGGAGATTTAAAATGAATTTTCAGGTTAAGGGCCACTGGACTCTTTTCTGGATAAGATGGAAAAAGAATCAGAGTACCTAGGTACAAATCAGAGTTAGAGGTCTTCCGTCTACATCCTACAGATTTCTTTTTCAAGGTCTTGGCTTTCTTATTTGACAGAGAAAGAGTTTAATTTACATCTATGAGAGGATCATATGGCTCTTGTCCTTTCTTTTATTAATGTGATGTATCACATTGATTTGTGGATGTCGAACCATTCTTGCAGCCCAGGAATAAATCCCACTTGGTAGTGGTGAAAATCCTTTTACTATACTGTTGGATCCTATTGGCTAATATCTTGGCGAGAATTTTGGCATCCATGTTCATCAGAGATATTGCTCTGTAATTCTCCTTTTTAGTGGGGTCTTTGATTTTGGAATCAAGGTAATGCTGGCCTCATAGAATGAGTTTAGGAGTTTTCCATTTTTATTTTTTGAAACATTTCCATAAAAAAGATGTATTAATTCTTAAATGTTTGGTAGAATTCCACTGGGAGGTCATGTGGCCCTGGACTCTTGTTTGTTATGAGATATTTGATTACTGATGTAATTTATTTGCTAGTTGTGGGTCTGTTCAGGTTTTCTATTTCCTCTAGTTTCATTTTGGTGGTTTGTATGTTTCTAGGAATACATCCATTTCTTCCAGATTGCCTAATTTTTTGCCATATAATTGTTCATAATATTCCCTTATAATTGTATTTCTTCAGTGTTGATTGTGATCTCTCTCAGTCATGGTTTTATTTACTTGGGTCCTTTCTCTTTTCTTTTTGATAAGCATGGCTAGGGGTTTATTGATCTTATTAATTCTTTCAAAGAACCAACTCCTAGTTTTGTTGATCGAGCATTTGACAAAATACAGCAAACTTTCTTGATAAAAACTCTCTGCCATGTAGGGATAGAGGGAACATACCTCAATATCATAAAGCCATACATGAAAGACCTGCAGTGAATATCATTCTCAATGGGGATACCTGAAAGCTTTTCCCTTAAGGTCAGGAACGTGACAGGAATGTCCACTTTCACCACTGTTCAGCATAGTGTTAGAAGTCCTAGCCTCAACAATCAGAAAACAAAAAGAAATAAAAGGCATCCACATTGGCCAAGAGGAAGTCAAACTTTCCCTGGTCACAGAAGACATGATACTCTATGGAGAAAACTGAAAAGACTCCAGCAAAAATTTGCTAGAACTCATACAGGAATTCAGCAAAGTGGCAGGATATAAAATCAATGCACAGAAATCAGTTGCATTTGTATACACTAACAATGAGGCAGAAGAAAGAGAAATTGCACCAAAAATAATAAGATACCTATGAATAAGCCTAACCAAGGAGGTAAAGGATCTGTACTCTAAAAACTGTAGAACACCTATGAAAGAAACTGAGGATGACACAAAGAAATGGAAAAACATTCCATGCTCATGGATTAGAAGAACAAATATTTCTAAAATGTCTATGCTGCTCAGAGCAATCTGTACATTCAATGTAATCTCTATCAAAATACCATTGACATTTTTTACAGAGCTAGAAAAAATAATCCTAAAATTTGTATGGAACCAGGAAAGACCCCAAATAGCCAGAGGAATGTTGAAAAAGAAAACCAAAGCTAGTGGCATCACAATGCCAGACTTCAAGCCAAATTACAAAACTGTAATCATCAAGGCAGTGTGGTACTGGCACAAAAACAGACACATAGATCAATGGAACAGAAGAGAGAACCCAGAAATGGACCCTCAACTCTGTGGTCAACTAATCTTCAACAAAGCAGGAAAGAATATCCAGTGGAAAAAAGACAGTCTCTTCAATAAATGGTGCTGGGAAAATTGGACAGCCACATGCAGAAGAATGAAACTGGCCCATTTTCTTACACCAGACACAAAGATAAACTCAAAATGGATGAAAGACCTAAATGTGAGACAGGAATGCATCACCATCCTAGAGGAGAACACAGGCAGCAACCTCTTTGATGTTGGCCACAGCAACTTCTTGCTAGACAGGTCTTCAAAAGCAAGGGAAACAAAAGCAAAATTGAACTGTTTGGACTTCATCAGGATAAAAAGCTTCTGCACAGCAAAGGAAAAAGTCAACAAAACTAAAAGGCAGCCCATGGGATGGAGAAAGATACTTGTAAATGACATATCAGATAAAGGGCTAGTATCCAAGATCTATGAAGAATTTATCAAACTCAACACCCCAAAAACAAAGAATCCAGTCAAGAAATGGGCTGAAGACATGAACAGATATTTTCTCCAAAGATGACATACAAATGACCAAGAGACACACAAAGAAAGACATAATGGGCATCAGGGGTGTACAAATCAAAACTACAGTGAGATACCACCTCACATCAGTCAGAATGGCCTAAAATTGACATCAGGAAACAACAGATGTTGGTGAGGATGTGGAGAAAGGGGAACCCTCTTAACGCTAGTGGTGGGAATGCAAACTGGTGCAGTCACTCTGGAAAACAGCATGGAGGTTCCTCAAAAAGTTAATGTAGAGCTACCTTATGCACCAGCAATTGCACTTCTAGGTATTTATTTGAAGGATACAAACGTAGTGATATGAAGGGGCAGCTGCACCCCAACATTTATAGCAACATTGTCCACAATAGCAAACTATGGAAAAAGCCCAGATGTCCTTCAGTAGATGAGTGGATAAAGAAGGTGTGGTATATAGACAATGGAATAATACTCAGCCATCAGAAAGAAAGGAATTTTGCCATTTACAATAATGTAGTTGGAATGAGAGGGTATTATGCTGAGCGAAATACGTCAGAGAAATACAAATACCATATGATTTCACTCATATGTAGAATTTAAGAAACAAAACAGATGAACATAGGGGAAGGGAAGGAAAAAATGAAATAAGATGAAAGCAGAGAGGAAAACAAACCATAAGAGACACTGAACTCTAGAAAACAAACTGAGGGTTGCTAGAGGGGAGGTGGGTAGAGGGAAGGAGTAACTGGCTGATGAGCATTAAGAAGAGTACTTGATATAATGAGAATTGGGTGTTGTATGCAACTGACAAACCACTAAATTCTATCCCTGAAACTAGTTACAGTATATGTTGACTACATTGAGATTAAGTAAAGAATTAAATAAGAGGAAGAGTTTAATTTTAAGATATTGTTTTATGTTCACATTCTGTGATTGTGTGATTCTTTGATAGAAATGTAGAAGGAGGCACAAAACATTGATCTGGTTTCCTACGGCTGCCATACCACACCCGGGATGTTGTAAAACATACATTCATTAATCAAGGTGTCAGCATGTCTCTGCTCCCTCTGAATCCCCAGAAGAGGCTCCCTCCTGCCTCTCCCAGCTTCTGGGACTCCAGGTACTCCTCAGCTTGTGGTCACACAGCCCTGTTTATGCCTCTGTCTTCCCATGGACGTGTATCTGGGTTTTTTTTTTTTTTTTCTTCTTCTTCTTCTTCTTCTTCTTCTTCTTCTTCTTCTTCTTCTTCTTCTTCTTCTTCTTCTTCTTCTTCTTCCTCCTCCTCCTCCTCCTCCTCCTCCTCCTCCTCCTCCTCCTCCTTCTTCTTCTTCTTCTTCTTCTTCTTCTTCTTCCTTCTTCTTCTTCTTCTTCTTCTTCTTCTTCTTCTTCTTCTTCTTCTTCTTCTTCTTCTTCTTCTCTTCTTTTCTTCTTCTTTTCTTATGAAGATGCTTCATTGGATTTTGAGCCCATCATAATTCAGGATGATCTCACCATGAGATTCTTCACTTAATTACATCTGCAAAGACTCTTCTTTCCAAATGAGTTCACATTCACAGGTTCCACACGGACATGCCTTTGGGGGAGCCATAATTCAACCCCCTATAGGAGCTTTGAGTGACATCCCTTTTAACAAGATTGTTTAAACTGTGGATAGAAAAATCAAGATTCACTTGTGTCTGTTTGGTTTAAATCTTAGGTCAAACCTGGCAATTTAAAATTTCATTATAATAAATGTAAGTTTCAGCCTTTAGAATCAAGCAATTAATTGCCCTGAAAATGGTGAGAAGACTGACTTGGCAATAGTTCCTAAAACATTCAATTTAATAAAAACATTGCCACATACAGTCATTACTGAGTAGGTGCTTATTGATTGATTCACCGAGTAGACATGTTCTGACATCTGCTCCTGTCAGGTGCTGGTAACCTTCTGGAGACAGAAGAATTTCATTTGAGCCCTACCTGCCATGGTGAGGCAGGCACTCAACAAGCCTCTTTGGCTGAATATTAAATTAAGGAGCTTTGTCTAGTAATGGATGCAGACAGGTCAGCAGACAGGTTAGCACACATTTGTAGTTGATGTTTGCAGGAAGCATTGTAAAGTTTCACAGCTGTTCACAGAGGAGACAGGCATCAGTCCACCAGGGAAAGGGTAGAGAAGTGACAAATAAATCAAGGTCAGTGACTATGCCGTAGAGCTCTGCTCTGTACAGACTATCATGGCAGAAATGGGGTCAACTCTAGGGACCCTCATGTTAGGACATTGCACTGAAGGAAGTTAAAGTCTCTTTTAATAAGGGGAGACTGAAGTGAGTTAGATGGCATAATAGTGGGATGGAGATGACCAGAACACTTGGTCTGTGGACAGAGTGACCTCTCAGGCCAGTGTGAGGGGAAGAAGGCAAGCCTAGGTGGGTTGGGGTTGGGCTAATGGACACACATCCATCACTGGTCCTGGTAGTACCCAGTGAATGTCCACTTTATGTCATAGATTCAGACATGACTTAAGTGGAAGGAGGTAGCATCTAAAAGGTGGCCCACAAAAAAATTATTTATTTATTTATTTATTTATTTATTTATTTATTTATTTATTCACTCCAAATGTATGGCAGGGCTTTTGTCAGCATCATAGGATGCAGATAGGAATATGCCAGTGTCCCTGATCTCAAGAAG
Organism: Canis lupus dingo; assembly: GCF_003254725.2. Lineage (NCBI taxonomy): Eukaryota > Metazoa > Chordata > Mammalia > Carnivora > Canidae > Canis > Canis lupus. The sequence continues at coordinate 70,699,395 of NC_064245.1, forward strand.
TTCAAAGCCTATTGGGAAAATGAATGAATAATTATAAGCAATAAATTGAGTGTTACAACATAAAATGACAAAGATACTATGGAAAATAGAGAAAGAACTGCTTAATGCTTTGGGGGAAGTGTTGGAGGTTATATAGAAGACATGGTGTTTATCCTTAGTCTTGAAGGATGGGGGATAGAGATTAATCAAAGGAGCCATACTGGTGTGAGAATACATTTTAAGCTTTAAGAACAGCATGTGGAAGAACCAAGATGAGAGCATAGTGAAGGGTTGCTGTTACTGAAGCCAAGCACTGAGGATAGAGAGAAGGAGGCAGAAACAGGAGAGGTGAGCAGAGACAGGTGTCTGGATTTTATTCTGGAAAACCATTGGAGGGTTTTAACTCGCAAAGAGAGATCGTTTTTTTCCTTTCTCTGGCTGCTGGGTGAATAATGGATTAGAGTGAGTTGGGATTAAAGATAGGTTTACTGGGGGACAAATGTCAAGTGACAGTGGCAGAAAGGCAGCATTTTTTTTCTTTCCAGAAGAGCTGAGCTTATAGCCTGAGGATGAGGGGATGGTTATGGGTAACAGGACTCAGTCCTGTGGGGAAGTTTGGCATAGTAAAGTATCAGGCTCTGAGTCCTGCTAAGTATGGAGATCAGAGGCCTGGAAAGAGAGACTGATTTTAAGACTCTCCAGATAGAGATACCCAGAGCATATGCAGAAACCTCCAGCCCGCTCAGGTGCCAGGCAGGGCTGAGCCTGCAGGTGGCACCCATTCTCAGTCCGTCCAGAGGGGTGGTGCAGGTGCTATAGGAAAGAGACTCAAAAGCAAGTTAAGAAGCTAAGAAGCTTTTGCACAGCAAAAGATACCATCAACAAAACTCAAAGACAACCTACAGAATGGGAGAAGATATTTGCAAATGACGTATCAGATTAAGGGCTAGTTTCCAAGATCTATAAAGAACTTATTAAACTCAACAGCAAAGAAACAAACAATCCAATCATGAAATGGGCAAAAGACATGAACAGAAATCTCACAGAGGAAGACATAGATATGGCCAACATGCACATGAGGAAATGCTCCGCATCACTTGCCATCAGGGAAATACAAATCAAAACCACAATGAGATACCACCTCACACCAGTAAGAATGGGGAAAATTAACAAAGCAGGAAACCACAAATGTTGAAGAGGATGTGGAGAAAGGGGAACCCTCTTGCACTGTTGGTGGGAATGTGAACTGGTGCAGCCACTCTGGAAAACTGTGTGGAGGTTCCTCAAAGAGTTAAAAATAGACCTGCCCTACGACCCAGCAATTGCCCTGCTGGGGATTTACCCCAAAGATACAGATGCAATGAAACACCGGGACACCTGCACCCCGATGTTTCTAGCAGCAATGTCCACAATAGCCAAACTGTGGAAGGAGACTCGGTGTCCATCGAAAGATGAATGGATAAAAAAGATGTGGTCTATGTATACAATGGAATATTACTCAGCCATTAGAACGACAAATACCCACCATTTGCTTCGACGTGGATGGAACTGGAGGGTATTATGCTGAGTGAAGTGGGTCAGTTGGAGAAGGACAAACATTATATGGTCTCATTCATTTGGGGAATATAAAAAATAGTGAAAGGGAATAAAGGGGAAAGGAGGAAAAATGAGTGGGAAATCTCAGAAAGGGAGACAGAACATGAAAGACTTCTAACTCTGGGAAACGAACAAGGGGTGGTGGAAGGGGAGGTGGGCAGGGGTGGGGGTGACTGGGTGACGGGCACTCTGGGGGGCACTTGACGGGATGAGCACTGGGTGTTATTCTATATGTTGGCAAATTAAACACCAATAAAAATAAATTTATTTAAAAAAAGCAAGTTAAGGGCACTGAGGAAGGTACTTGATGGGATGAGCACTGGGTGTTATACTATATGTTGGCAAATTGAATTCAAATTTAAAAATGTAAAATAAATAAAATAAATAAATAAAATGATTCACTTGTAGACCAAAAAAAAGCAAGTTAAAAAGACAAATGCCATATGATTTCACTCATTTGTGGAATTTAAAAAAATAAAACAAATGAACAAACAAACAAAAAGCAAAAACAGATCCATAATAGAGAGGACACACAGATGATTGCCAAAGGGGTAGGGGGTTGGGACATGGCGAGATGAGTGAAGAGGAGTAAGAGAGACAGGCTTCCAGTTATGGGATGAATAAATCATGGGAACAAAAGGCACAGCACAGGTAACAGTCAATGATACTGTAATAGCGTTGTAAGGTAAAGGGTGGCAGCTACACTTGGGGTGAGCACAGCATAACATATAGAGAAGCTGAGTCACTATGTTGTACACCTGAAACTAATGTAACATTGTGTGTCAACTATACTCAGATTTTTATAAAGTATATTCAATTGTATAGTTTGTTTAATATATAGATGAATATCCACAATTATCTGAAAGATACTTTAAAATATTCATACATATTTATGGTAAGCTGGATTCCTTTCGAATACTTAAACCAAAATAACAAATTAAATATGAGGAGATACGAAAATCCAGTGATCTTATGAGACAGACAAGAAAGTAACTTGCAAAAATGCAAAATGTTGAGACGATCCAATCTTTTCACTATATTGTTTTTTTTTTGTTGTTTTTTGGGGGCGTTTCTGTATATTTTTTTTATTGGTGTTCAATTTGCGGACATATAGCATAACACCCAGTGCTCATCCCGTCAAGTGCCCCTCTCAGTGTCTGTCACCCAGTCACCCCACCCCCCGCCCACCTCCCTTTCCACTACCCCTTGTTAGTTTTTTTTATTTTGGAAGATAGGGTTTGTTTTTAAATAAAATATTCCATTTCTGTTAACATGTAAGAAAGTATATACAAAATACATAATATATAATAAAAATAGATAATATATACAAAATAGATAGTAAAGAAATACACGAAGTAGAAATCAGAATTACCCTGCGATTGAATCCCTAGGGAATAATCACTGTTAACAGATTGTTTTATAATTATAGACCTTTGTCTGTATACCTACATGCATATCTATTTAAAATATTTAATATGAAATGGGTCAAAAATAAATATTATGCTACAGCGTAAAGAAAGTTGGTTGTTGACTATCAACTTTATTTCTATGGCTGTAATAAATCAGAGGCAGGGTTTTCTTTTTTGGGTGACACTGAAGGTCAGACTCTGGTCTCTATCTCCAACTTCACTTCTGAACTGTCCATCTGGTCCCAGCAATATGAACATGTGTCTGTTCCAGTGTATCGTGCTCTTTCACACCTCCATGACCTTTTCCTGTGTCTTCCCTCTTACTGGACTCCCCAATCCCTGTATGGTTCACCTGCCCACTCTTCACCTCTTCCTGAGGCTTGATTTCCATGAGGCTGCCTCATGCATTTCTGCCCTCATCTCGATCTGTGTTTCATCTCCTTCACCGCACTTCGCAGGTGTCATTGCAATTGTTTGTCTACTTCTCTGTAACCTGCTGACAGGAGCCGTGGCTCACCTACTTTTGTGGCTGAAGCAGTGATTTCAGCATAGGATCTTATAAATATTGTGTGAGTGGATATGGAGTGAACAAGTAAAGGTGTAAGTGAATGAATAACACCAGAAGCAATGACGACATTCTACTATAAGGAGCCACCTTTCTTCTCAGATTAATAATGAAGCTTCTCTTGCCTTTAAAGATGTGTCTAGCAAGAGGTTGCTGTGGCCGAGGTCAAAAAGGTTGCTGCCTGTGTTCTCCTCTAGGATTGTAATGGGTTCCTGTCTCACATTTAGGTCTTTCCCATTTTGAGTTTATCTTTGTGTATGGTGTAATAGAATGGTGTGATAGAATGGTCTAGTTTCATTCTTCTGCATGTAGCCATCCAATTTTCCCAGCACTATTTATTGAAGTGACTGACTTTTTTCTATTAAATATTCTTTCCTGCTTTGTTGAAGAATAGTTGACCATAGAGTTTAGGGTCCATTTCTAGATTCTCTGTCCTGTTCCATTGATCTATGTGTCTGTTTTTGTGCCAGTACCATGCTGTTTTAATGGTCACGGCTTTGTAATAGAGCTTAATATTTTTTTTAATTTTTATTTATTTATGATAGTCAGAGAGAGAGAGAGAGAGGCAGAGACACAGGCAGAGGGAGAAGCAGGCTCCACGCACCGGGAGCCCGACGTGGGACTCGATCCCGGGTCTCCAGGATCGCGCCCTGGGCCAAAGTCAGGTGCTAAACCGCTGCGCCACCCAGGGATCCCTGTAATAGAGCTTGAAGTCAGGTATTGTGATGCCCCCAGCTTTGGTTTTTTGTTTTTTGGTTTTTCGGTTTTCTTCTTTTCGACATTCCTTTGGCTATTTGAGGTGTTTCCTGGTTCTATACAAGTTTTAGGATTATTTGTTCATGCTCTGTGAAAAATGCTGGTGGTATTTTGATAGAGATTCCATTGAATGTGTAGATTATTCTGGGTAGCATAGACATTTTAACAGTATTTATTCTTCTACTCCATGAGCATGAAGTTTTTCCATTTCTTTGTACTTCCTCAATTTCTTTCATAAGTGTCTATAGTTTTTAGAGTACAAATCCTTTTCCTCTTTGGTTAGACTTATTCCTAGGTATCTTACAGTTTTTGGTGGAATTGTAAATGGGATTGATTCCTTAATTTATCTTTCTTGTGTCTCATTGTTAGTGTATAGAAATGCAACTGACTTCTGTGCATTGATTTGATATCCTGCCATGTTGCTGAATTCCTATATGAATTCTAGCAATTTTGAGATGGAGTCTTTTGAGTTTTCCACATACAGTATCATGTCATCTGTGAAGAGTGAGAGCTTGACTCCTTCTTTGCCAATTTGAATGCCTTTTTGTTATCTGACCGCTGAGGCTCGAACTTCATAGCAGCATTGTCCACAATAGCCAAACTGTGGAAGGAGCTGTGATGTCCTTTGACAAATGAATGGATAAAGAAGATGTGGTATATGTATACAATAGAATATTACTCAATCATCAGAAAGGATGAATACCTACTATTTACATCGACATGGATGGATTTCATTATGCTAAGTGAAATAAGTCAATCAAAGAAAGACAAATATCATATGGTCTCACTCATATGTGGAATATAAGAAATAGTGCAAGGGTCCATAAGGGAAGGAAGGGAAACTGAGTGGGGAAAAATCAGAGAGGAAAACAAATCATGAGAGACTGTTAACTCTAGGGAACAAACTCAGGGTTGCTGGAGGGGAGGTGGGTGGGAGAATGGGGTAACTAGGTGATGGGCATGAAGGAGGGCATGTAATGTAGTGAGCACTGGGTGTTATATGCAACTGATGAATTACTGAAAATTACCTCTGAAACTAACAATGTGCTATATGTTGGCAAATTGAATTGAAATTAAAAAAATAAAGGCCTCAAATTAAAAAAAAAAAAAAGAAACTCCTCTCAGGTACATCTGTTCAGGGAACAAATAGACTGCTAAGGTGGGAAAGGACTTTCCATATCTGGAGGATGTTAACTGTAGGCTGGATGATCATCAGACAGTGAGTTTCTGCCTTGAGTGGGAGGCAAATTAGCAAGACTACTAACTTCCATTTTTAACTATAAATTCCCTTAGGCTATTTATTTGCAAAATGAGTCAAGTCAGGAATTGGGTTATATTATTTGTTGGAATAACACTTCATTGAAATTTATAAATAATGAGCTTAAGAAAAGTTAATTTGTGAAATCCTGTATTTCTCTTTCTCTGACTAACTTAATTTCACTTAACTTTAGACCCTAGATCCATCCATGTTGTTGCAAATGGCAAGATTTCATTCATTTTATGGCTGAGTAATATTCCATTGTGTGGATATGGACAAATTTTTACAGGAATTTAAGAAACAAAACCAATGGACAAAGAAAAAAAAGGGAGACAAATCAGAAAACAGTCTCTTAAATACAGAGAACAAACTGGTGATTACCAGGGGAGATGTGGATGAGAGGGTGGGTAGGATGAAGTAGGTGACAGAGATGAAGAATACACTTATTATGATGAGCACTGAGTAATGTATACAATTGTTGAATCATTATATTGTACACATAAAACTAATATAACCCTGTAGGTGAATTATACTTGAATAAAAAAGAAATTAATTTGTAACTATATCCATCAAGAAAACAATGAAGTGGAGAAATTTTGCTCATCTATTGAACATCTTGTGGAACAAATTAATTCCTGTCTCATAATTTTATGTATAATAAGCAATCATCTTTTTATATTTATCATAGATTTTAACATGTTAACCTTATTAAAAGATGAACTGAAGAAATTTTTATCCTGAAAGTCTGAATTTGTAGTTATTTTAAGACTCAATTATTAAATCAACAAATATCTATTGGATACTTATATGTGCTTTGTGCTTTTTCATATATTTTCTTAGTTAAACTTGGAAACAAATACCACAAGAAATATACATTATTCCAATTCAGACCTACAAAAAAAACCAAACCAAACCAAAACAGAAACACCAGTATCCCCTTCACCTTCCTTAAGAAGTCATTGAGAATGCCAGAGTAAAACATGATTACAGACCCACCCAACTGTAAAGTTTACGTTACTTTTCTACACATGGGTGTATCACAAACCAACATGTGGTATGGTTTGCGTGTTTTTAAATGTATTTAAATAATATCATAAGTAAGAAACTTTTTCAACTCGCTTTGTTGTTGTTTTGTGTTTGGAGTTTTATTAGTTTTTATTGCTATTAAGATTTTGTCATGAAACTATCACAACATATTTATCCATTCTCCTACTGGAAAATATTTGTATTGTTTCCAGTTTCTGTTGTTATAAATAATGCTATTCTGAATTTTATATATGCTACTTGTGTGTTTCTCTATGTTTATGTATTTATGACAGAAAGTAAGATTGCTAGGTCCTACAGTACAGCAACATTTAGCATTATCAAGTGCCAGCTGCCCCTAAAGTAGTTTTACTAGTTTGTATTACTTCTAGAATGCTGATAATTCTTCTTACTCCTGATTCTTGACAACACATGCTATTGTCAAATCTTAATTTTTTTGCCAATCTGATAGTGAAAAATATTGTTATTGTTTTAAATTGCACTCAACCATTACTTGTGAAGTTATATTTTGTTTTTGTTGACTTGTAGGAGTCCTTTATATATGCTGGAATTGCATAAAATCCATGCATCAGGGATGCCTGCATGGCTCAGTGGTTAAGCATCTGCCTTCACCCCAGGGTGGATCCTGGCGTCCCACGATCAGGTCCCAAATCAGGGCTTCCTACATGGAGCCTGCTTCTCTCTTTATCTGTATCTCTGCCTCTCTCTCTCTCTTTCTGTGCCTCTCATGGATAAATAAATAAAATCTTTATTTTATTTTTTTTGTAAATTTATTTTTTATTGGTGTTCAATTTGCCAACATATAGCATAACACCCAGTGCTCATACTGTCAAGTGCCCACCTCAGTGCCCTTCACCCAGTCACCCCCACCCCCCCGCCCACCTCCCCTTTCACCACCCCTAGTTTGTTTCCCAGAATTAGGAGTCTTTCATGTTCTGTCTCCCTTTCTGAGATTTCCCACTCATTTTTTCTCCTTTCCCCTTTATTCCCTTTCACTATTTTTTATATTCCCCAAATGAATGAGACCATATAGTGTTTGTCCTTCTCTGATTGACCCACTTCACTCAGCATAATACCCTCCAGTTCCATCCACGTCAAAGCATATGATGGGTATTTGTCGTTTCTAATGGCTGAGTAATATTCCATTGTATACATAGACCACATCTTCTTTATCCATTCATCTTTCGATGGACACCGCGGCTCCTTCCACAGTTTGGCTATTGTGGACATTGCTGCTAGAAACATCGGGGTGCAGGTGTCCCGGTGTTTCATTGCATCTGTATCTTTGGGGTAAATCTCCAGCAGGGCAATTGCTGGGTCGTAGGGCAAATCTATTTTTAACTCTTTCCCCTATGGAATACACCTGACATTTTAATAACGTCCTTGTATCTTACAAGCTTGCTGAATTAACGTGTTAGTTCTAGTGTTTGTTTTCATTCTTTATAAAATCTATGTGGTTTTCTACATACAAGTCATCTGTCACTAAGGACACTACTACTTTTTTTTCCCAATCTGTGTGTTTTAAATTTTATTGAAATAGTTGTAGTGGGTTGGTGGTGGTATTTTGCTGGGGAAATTGGACAGCCACATGTAGAGGAATGAAACTGGACCAAATCTATAAAGAACTTATCAAACTCATTACCCAATAAACTAATCCAGTCAAGAAATTAGCAGAGTATAGCCTATTTAATTTCAACCCTTTGATATTTATTTAGGCTTGTTTTCTGACCCATGATGTGGTCCATCTTGATGGATATTCCATCTGCACTTGGAATGAAGAAGTGTTCTGAGTTATTGAATATAGCATTCTACAAATGGCCATCAGGTCAAGTTGGTTAATTATTTTGTTCAAGGCTTCTTAATCTTTGGTTCTTTGGTCTGTTTGTTTCAGAAATCATTGAGAGAGCCTCTTAAAGTCTCCACACGTATTTGTGAATTTGTCTGTTTTTCCTCTTTAATTTTATCCGATTGTCTCATGCATCTTGAAGCTCTTTTATTAGGTGCATACAGACTCAGAATTGCCATTCTGAAGAATTTATCTTTTTATTTTCATGAAATGTCATCTTCATCTCAGGTAATACTCTTTATCTTAAATGTCTGCTTTGTCTGATATGATTATATCTGTTTCATTTATTTTAAGGTGAGATTTTTCATTATACATATTTTTCTACTTTTAAACTTTTCTTGGTTTTTCATATAAAGTGTATTTATAATCACCAGGTAGTTGGGTTTTGCTTTGTTATTCATTCTGACAATTTATTCCTTTTGACTGGAATATTTAGTACAATTTTCACTTAAGGTAGATATTCATATGGTTGGATTTAAGTCTTCCATTTTGGGATAATTTGACATAAACTAATATTTATCCCATTCATTATTATCTTCTGCTTTCTACTGAGTGAATAACATAGTTTTTTTATTCCTCTCTATCATCTGTTTTGACTTTTTATCTATAGTTCTTTTTAATGTATAGAGATTAATTTATACGTCTTTAAGTTATCACAATCTGCCTTCAAATTTTATTATAGTCTGAATTAACAATGTAAGATCCTTACACTGTTAATATATCACTCCCCACTCCTCCCCTTGACCTTTGTTGTCCGATAGTATGTTCCCAAATATGCTCGTTTTTTTAAAGAGAGAGAGATGAGAGAGGGGCAAAGAGATAGAGAGAGAAAGAAAAATCTTAAGCAAGCTCCATGCCAGGCATGGAACCTGACATGGGGCTCAATCTCAGGACCCTGAGATCATGACCAGATGCTACACAGGCATGCCTGTTTCTATACATGCTCTTAAGTCCACAGTCATTGTTTCATTTTAAATATTTGATGACTTTTAAAAGATGAGTGTTATATTACATAAACAGGTAGTTATAGTTTTTGAATTTTTTCTTTTATACATTTTATATTTACCAGTATGTCATTCTTTTTGATGCTCTCCATTCTTTCTTACAGATCTGGTCTTCAAACTGGTGTCATTTCTCTACAGCCTTTTTTTTTTTTTTTTTAGCTCAGCTCCTTTTAGTATTTCTTAGATGTAGGTATGCTGAAGATTAATTCTTTCAGCTTTTTTCCTGGGAATGTTTTTATTCCACCTTTTTTATGAATGATATTTTTATTGGATGTGGTTTCAATTAACTTACTGGGTTTTTTGGCACATCAAAAATGCTCTGCTGTCTTCTGGTCTCCATTAGTGAGAAGTCAGCTGCACTCATGGGAGAGAATTACCTGTATCTAACTGCTATCCTGTCCACTTCCCCATCCTCTCTTACATGTTTCTCTTTATCTTGGGCTTTGAGATGTTTGACTCTTATGTCCTAGACCTGGTTTCATAGTATTTACCCTTCTTGGGGTTCATGGAATTCTTATTCACTTGCCTTTCACATAGTTCTTCCTTAATCTCTCCCCTCTTTTTCCATGACCCCTACTACATGTATGTTAATTCACTGATGTCATCCTCTGACCTTGGAGCTTCTGGGTTTTTTTTTTATCCTGCGTGTGTGTGTGTGTGTGTGTGTGTGTGTGTGTGTGTGTGTAATTCACTTTGGGTCTTCCTATTTCCCTGACTTAAAATTGCATGATTTTAATCAAGTTTGTTCTTAAGCCCATCTAATGACCCTTTATTTCTGATGTGGTATCAGTTATGTCTAACTGTTCCATTTGGTTCTTTTTATACTCATACTTCTATTGAAATTTTCCATTCCCTCACACATGTTGTCTGTCTTTTACCTGAAATCACTTGGCACTTTTACTATAATTATTTTAAAGTGTCCCTCTGATAAATCCACCTTTTGGGCTATGTCTTTATGTGCTGCCATAGACTATTTCCTCAACCATAATTAAAAAAATTTTTTTGTATGTTTTGTAGTATTTTATTGCATCCAAAGCAATTCTGTACAAGAACAGAAGATACTGAATTAAGTAATACTTATGTGCAAAAAAAGTATATGGTCTTAAGTCAGGCTATAAGAATTATAGACTGAAGTAATCTGGTCTCTAACTGGGTGGGATCTCAGCTGTCTTGGAATTTAATTTGACCCAGTGCACCCTGGCCTCAAATGTTTTGACTCTGGGGTCAGGACTTTCCTTTCTATTGTGTTCAGAGACTGAGCACTGGTGAGATTCTAGAAACCTCTTTCCACTTACCCTCAACTGCCAGTTCTCTGGACCTTGGGAGATTTCTCTGTTTTACAGCCTAGCTTCTAGATTTTTGTATCATGGAGAGATTCTCTTCCTCCACCAGGGAGGTGTCTAGGGAGATGTCTCTCCATCCTGTGCCTAGGGAGGTGTCAAGGGAGATACCCCTCCATCCTGAGTGCCTCAGAGGGGTTTCTCCTGCCCCAGTCCCTCATGTCTGGCACGCCTGTGATTTGTCTCTGTCAGCTCTCCCGTCCTGCCACTTTCAGAGAACAACTGTAATGAACGTGGGGAAGGCCCCATGTGCCTCATAGAAGAAGTGCCTCTCAGCCCTCATCCTTTGGTGTCCCCTGAGCCTTTGATGTAAACCCCTGGGACACAGTTGGCGGGTAGATGCAGACATGCTCTGTGGCTGGTGTTCCTTAGGTTATAATCCATTGGACCAGCTCACACACGGCTGTTCCAAGTTCACTAAAACCTTAATGAATTTCTCCCTGTTCCCATCCGTGGTGGGGTTCTCCTTCCAGTGTTCTACCAGACAAGAGCACAGCTGTGCTGGTTTCCTGTCCTGAGCTGGCTCATCACTTTCTGGAATGTAGCTCACATATGTTTCTTTACACCTCAGCTCTTTCTCATGGTTTGGAAAAGCTACGGTGTTACAGTATTTCTGGGTTTTGATATTCCAGTTGAGGGAAGTCTCTTGGGACTTTCTCTATCCTACCCGAAGAAGGACTTCTTAGGTTTATTTGTGGTGTGCCCACAAATTCTACCATTTTGCACTTTGAAATTCTTTCCAGACCATTGTTTTTGTGTTTCCTTATTAACATGTGGAGCTCTTTAAGGCAACCTGGATATGAATCTTCTGTCAGTCAGGGACATTGCAAATATATTCCTCAAGTCTGTATCTTATTTTATTTTTTTACTTTTTTATCATGCATTTTGACCCATAGAAGTTTCAGTTTTAATACAGGACAGTTATCAGTCTTCTCCTTTGTGGGTTGTGCTTTTTTACATCAGTCTTCACTGATCTATAAATGCCATCTTTGTCACTTGTCATGTCTCCATATGTGCTTGGGTCTCTTCCTCTGGTCTATTTATTTGTCCCTCCACCAACTGCTCACTCTTTCTAAATATAGCTTTATTTATAATATGTTTTAAGTTCTGGTTGGTAAAGATTTTCCATCCTGTGTATCTTCGAATTTTATCTTGGATATCGTCACTCTTTGTTATTCTATACAGGCTTTACAATCAATTTGTCAAGTTCCATTAAAACTATCGAGTTTTGGCAGGAAACACATTGAATTTATAGATTGATTTGAGGAGAGCTGACATTTTTATGTTATTGAATCCGTGAACATGTTATTTCTCTCCATTTATTTATGTCTTTTATAATGCCTTTCATTAAGTGTTATAATTTTTTCTGCAAACAATTTCCTCCCTAAATAGTTGCAGGTCAATTGTGGAATTTATTCCTAGGTGTCTTATATTTGTGTATTTTTAAAAAACTATATATTCTAATTGTTTGTTACTGATGACTAGAAAGCAATTTATTTTCCTTTATTTACCCTATAGGCAGAACCATTCTGTATTCAATTCTTTTGGGTTTTTCTATTTTTTTTAATTTTTATTTTATTTTTTTTTCTTTTGGGTTTTTCTAGGTAAATAAACATTACCTGAAGATAATGATTTTGTTTCTCTCTCAACAGTTCTTCTAGTTTTCACTTTTTTCAACATTTTGTTCTTGGCTGGGATCTCTGTACACTGTTTTAGTCCTGATCTTTTTTTTAAGATTTACTTATTTATTTTATGATAGACATAGAGAGATAGAGGCAGAGACACAGGAGGAGGGAGAAGCAGGCTCCATGCCAGGAGCTCGACGCGGGACTCGATCCCGGGACTCCAGGATCGTGCCCTGGGCGAAAGGCAGGCGCCAAACCGCTGAGCCACCCAGGGATCCGTGTCTTAGTCCTGATCTTAAACAGAGTGACTCTAATATAATTTTTTGCCATGAGTTTTCAGATTTGTTACTATGAATGAGTATTGAATCTCATCACATATTCCTGCGTCTATTAAAATTATATCATCGTTTTTCTCCTTTATTCTGTTACTATGAGATATTACATTGGTGGATTTTGTTGTGGTTGTTTGTTTTATAATAGCATCATTGAGATATCAATTCACCCATTTAAAGTACCCAATTCAATGGTTTTTGATGCATACAGAGTTGTGCAACCATTATCACAATATTATTTTTTACATTTATTTATTTATTTATATTGAAGTATAACTGATGTACAATATTATATTCATTCCAGATATATACATAGTAATTTGACATTTATATACACTATGAAGTGATCACCATATAAATGTATCATAGACAATCTAGCTATCATATCACCATATAAAGGTATTATAATACTACTAACTGTATTCCTATGATATATATTATATCCTGTGTCTTTTTTATTTTAAAACTAGAAGTTTGTACCTTTTAATCCCCTTCCCTTATTTCGCCAACTTCCCACCCACCTCCCCTCTGGCAACCACCAGATGGTTCTCTGTATCTGTGTTTTTCTTCTGCTTTGTTTGTTTGTTTGGATTTCACATGTAAGTGAAGTCATATAGTATTTGTCTCTCTATCTGATTTATCATACTTAGCATAATACCCTCTAGGCCCATCTATGTTGTTGCAAATGACAAGATTTCATGTTTTTATGGCTGAGAATTCCAGTGTGTATGTGTACTACATCTTCTTTATCCATTCCTCTATGATGGACACTTAGGTTGCTTCCATATCTTGACTATTGTAAATAATGTTGCAGTAAACAAAAGGGTGCACATATTGTTTTTTTGAGGAATAAATTTTTTAAATTTAAATTTACTTAATTAACACATAGTGTGTATTATTAGCTTCAGAGGTAGAGTTTAGTGATTCATCAGGAGTGCACATATCTTTTTGAGTTCACATTTTTGTTTTCTTTGGATAAATATCCCAAAGTGGAATTTCTGCATCACATGGTTGTTCTATTTTGAAAAACTTCCATACAGTTTTCCATAGTGGCTGCATTTTGCATTCCCACCAACGGTGTACAGTTGTCCCTTTGCTCCACACCCTCTCCAACACTTGTTATTTCTTATCCTTTTGATAATAGCCATTCTGGCAGGTGTAAAATGATATTATGGTTCTGATTGGCATTTCTCTAATGTTCAGTGACATAAAATATCTTTTTATATATCTATATATCTTCTTTGACGAAATGTCTACTCAGTCCCTCTGTCCATTTATTGATCAGATTGTTTTTTGATATTGAGTTGTATGAGTTTTTTTGTGTATTTTAGATATTAACCCCTTATGGGGTATATCATTTGCAAATATCTTCTCCCACTCAGTAGTTTGCCTTGTCCTATGAAACTGGAATTGAAACTCTGTTCCCATTAAACATTAACTCCTGATTCCCCATCCCCTCAACCCCTGGCAACCCCCAGTCTACTTTCCCTCTATGAATTTGATTATTCTAGGGACTTCATATAAGTGCAATCACACAGTATTTGTATTTTTGTGATTCATTTATTTCTCTTAACATGATATCCTTAAGATTCATCCATGCAATAGCATATTTTAGAATTTCCTTACTTTTAAAGGCTGAATAATATTTTAGTGTGTATTGTATATATATACACATGGTAGAAAGTCCCATATTAGAATGAGAACAGAGCTCAATGCCCTTGAAAGCCCCATATCAGAATGTAAAGAGAACTTGAGAAATTCTTCCACCCCTTCTGAAAATCCCCTAGACCAGCCTATAAAAAACCCAGCTGTAACCCACTTCGGGGTCCAAGTCCTGCTCCACTGTGTCGGGTATACTTGGACCCAAGCTCGAGCTTGCTGATAAACCCTCGTGGGCTTGCATCGGTGTTGGCTCCTTGGTGGTTTCTCGGATTCGCAATCTTGGGCACAAAGATGTTATGCAGAAATAGAAAGATTGTGTCCCAGTATCTGCAAAACTGTTTATTAAGGATTATATGGAATAGAGCAGAGGCAATATCAGTAAAGGAGCTTTCTGTAATGCACAAAAGTAAAAAATGACTCAAAAAAGTTAGGCATAATCAATCTATCTTTAGATGTTTACAAACCAAGGCTAGTAGGAAGAAATGAAAACACGATTTATGGTCAGTCTAGGCGCTTTCCTCTATGGTAGCTTACGAATTTCATTTAATCAGTAAACTGTCCATGATGCTTTACTCTTTTTTTAAAAGATTTTATTATTTATTAGAGAGACAGCAAGGGTAAGCATGAGAGAACACAAGCAGGGGGAGGAGCAGAGAGAGAAGGAGAAGCAGACTCCCTGCTGATCAGGGAGCCCAGCTCAGGACTAGATCCCAGGACCCTGAGATCATGACCTGAGCTGAAGGTAGATGCAGGTTAAGCTTTACTATTTCTCAGAGAAGAAAAATAAAGCTTAGAGAGGTGGCAAAAGCCACTGGCTGAGCAAGCCCCAGAGCCAGGACCAAGCAAAGGTTTGTGTGATTGGAAGTCTGTTCTTCATCCCTTAAGGCATTGCCACTGGCGAAAAGACACTTTATAATGGGCTGATTGCAGCAACGCCCCAATTTGTGTACACCGTCCTCTCCCCACCCCATGACTCCCTACACTGACCTCCAGTCATGTGATTTGCCCTGGCCAAGAGGACAGCAGCACACATGAAGGTGTGGGGCTTGCAACCTGCTCCCATGTCGGTGCTCACCCTCCAGCTGCTCTCTGCCCTAGGAGTGATCCTGAGCTAGTCAGCTGGAGGGTGGCGGACACATAGCCCAGTCTCCCCAGCCAACAGCCAGACAACCCCCAGAAGCAGAGCCACCTAGCTGACTAGTAGCTGAGTGCAAATACATGAGAGAGCCCAGTTAGGAACCCTAGAGACACAGCACAGTCAAGTCAGCCCCAAATTCTGATCCACAGAATCATGAGCTAATAAACAAATGGTAGTTGTTTTAAGCCCTAGCTGTTTTGCAGCGGGTTGTTCTGCAGTTAACTCCTACACACTCAGTTGCTGGTGAATCTCAGCTGGTTGAATGCTCTAAACTGCCAAAGAATATAGATTTTGAGTCAAAGGAAAATCCTCCCCTACCATTTGACATTCCAGATAAAATTTCACTTTGGAAGGAGTTTCTCCAGTGTTTTGAGACACAATCTAGTTGTCTGACAGGGACAACATTCCCCCTGATTTGAGAAAATTTTATCTACTCTGCCTGGGGCTTATTTTGCCCGCAGAGACAATACCCAGTGGCTCAAGGTTTGTGAATTGTGTGAGTCATGGATTCTAGGTTGTGGATCATGGATTGTAGCTCCTGAAAAGCACATGGAGCCTCTGGATATGAAAGCTGCTCCAAGAGTTGGGCTTTTCTCTGCATGCTGACTAAACCCAAGCAAAGCTCTGCATCTCCTCCAACAGAGCTACTTCCAAGCCCATAAGTAATTTGATTATTTCCCTAAGAATCTAAAAATCATAAAATCTGATCACATCCCCACATGTTGTGGTCTGTAGGATGCCTGTCTCTCTGCATTCCTAGGGCCTGGAACACAGTCAGTGCTCAGTAACTGTGGGATTTCATAGAAATCACATCTGCTACTTCAGCCACAGTTGTCTTGTGTGGAAAATAGAATATAAGTAATAATGATAATAACAATCACGATAATCTTTACACAAAGAAACTGTGTAGAAAAATAAAGAAGATCAAAGTGTGTAAAATAACCCACACAGGGGTTATTTGTGAAATGACACACAACAGCATATGTTTTTAATATTTTGACAGATAAGGGAGAGGCAGCAGCCTAGAGAGTCAGATTGACCCAGTTTAAAATTCTGATTCTCCCACTTAATACCCATATGACCCCAAGCACGTCAGTTAAACATTCTATCCTTTCCTTAAATATAATATGTAAATGGAAATACCTAGTGAACAGAATTGTTGTAGGGTTTAAAGAAAATGCATGCAAAAGGTTAGCATAAATGCAAATGAAAACCCCATGAGATACTATCTTATGCCTTTTAGGATGGCTACCATCAAATGGGTGAAGGGGATGAAAAGTACAGCATAGGGAACATAGTTAATAATATCGTAATACTGTTGTATGGTGACAGGTGGTAACTACACTTGTGGTGAGCATTTCATAATGTACAGAATTATTGAATTACTATATTGTACACTTGAAACTCATATAACATTGCTGGTCAGTAATAGTTCAGTTAAAAAAAGAGACATAATAATAAGTGTTAGTAACTGTGGAGAAATCACAGTTCTGTGTATTGTTGGTTGGAATGTAAAATGTATGACTGCTATAGAAAACAGAATGGAGATCCTTCAAAAAATTAAAAGTAGAACTACCATACAATCCAGAAACTCCACTTATGGATTTATATCCAAAAGAAGTGAAAGCAGGATCTCAAAGAGATATTTGTATATCCATGTTCGTAGCATTCACAATAGCCAAAATGTGGAAGCAACACAAATGCCCATTTCTGGATGAATGAATAAACTATATATATGATATATATATATCATAGATATCATAGATATACCTCAGCAGGTAATCCCATATCAGAAAGACAACAGAGCCCACAAATTCCCATATTAGAATGAGAACAGAGCTCAATGCCCTTAAGCCCCATATCAGAATGTAAACAGCACTTGAGAAATTCCTCCCAAGCTCGAGCTTGCTAATAAACCCTCGTGGGCTTGCATCGGTGTCGGTGTCGGCTCCTTGGTGGTTTCTCAGATTCGCAATCTTGGGCACAACATCTTGAGCTCTGACCCATCCCCCACATACCCTGTAGTGTAACAAGGCTGAAATTCTTGCCTTTGGGTGTACTCTTCCTTCACCTGAAGTGCCTTGCCTTTGTTTGTTTTCCTAGTCAACTCCTAATCGTCTGTCCCTCACTTCCTCCAGGAAGCCCTTCCTTACTGCCACCCAACTCCACTAACTCTTGTTTGCATCATTGCTTCCATTGAACTCTCAGAATTCCCAAGGTTCGCCTCTGTCATGTCATTTATCACACTTTTTAAAAATTACCAGTTTACCTATCTGAAGTGTCCGTCAGTCTCTGAGCTCCTTGAGGGCAGGGACCAATAATGAATAATAGAGTGAATAACTCATCCTTCTCTAAAGTAGAATCCAACCCATGGCTTCCCAGCCCATGATGTTCATTGTGGTATGTGACATGTCTTGGGCAGCAAAGAGCATGGTTTATTTTTTAAGTAAGGAAACAGAAAAGGAGTGTTGGTTCCAATTTGTATGAAACTTCTGTTTATTAGAGCTAATTAAAAGATTTCTTATTGTAATTGATGGGAAGGGTGGAAGAAACAAATGTCATTGTCACACTCGAAGACTCCTCAGCCTCATTATCCAATTTCAAAGGATGGATCTGCATGAACAAATACTGCGCTTCTGTCTGTGGTCAGGAATAAAGGCACCACCAGTATTTCATGTGCTATCATTTTGTTCCCAGGACTGTCCTCTCTGATTCCTTTTCCTAATCCCAGCTGATAGAAGCAAGCACTTTGCCATCTTAGCTAAAATGAGTCACTGAAGACCTTCATGCTAAATTGTGTGGTGCCTTCACAGCATGCCAAATATCCTGCAGTCAGCGCTGCTCACTGGGGGTTTGGTCGCCATGGAAAACCTGCCTCCCCTAAGTGCAGTTAATAGGAAAAAGGTCTGTCTGTTTTCTACCATAACTGAGGAGGCTGTAGGCCGAGATGGGGGAGCACGGGCTTTGGAGCGAGGTTCCATCACATCCTCACCATAAAACCTCAGCATGTTCCTGAACCCTACAAGCCTGTGTCCTCATCTGCAAGGTACATTCAGTGGAGCACATCTACAGTGCTGGTGGGAAGTTGGTTCCTGGATGTCTAGATTGTTTAGACAGATTAAGTGACTTTCCCAAGTTCCCCATTGGTGAGAAATGGAAGTCAAACTCAGGCATTCTGATTCTAGAACCCAGACTCTAATAACTCTCCTTTCTCCTTCCCTCCTTCCTCCCTCCTTCCTTCCTTCCTTCCTTCCTTCCTTCCTTCCTTCCTTCCTTCCTTCCTTCCTTCCTTCCTTCCTTCCTCTCTCCCTTTTTCTTTCCTTTCTTTTAAAACTATTCACTGGATACTGTGTGTCAAACACTATGTTGAACATCAGGGACACAGTGGTGACCACAATTAATTGTGGTCCTTGCTCTTATGGAGCTTACAGCCTAGTGAGAGGGAGCGAGAAAAAAAATTAATTACAAAATTGCAAGGAGCTAAGACAGCAGTTATTTTATTGAAGTGAGGGGAAGTATATCTGTGTGTATCTTCAGTGGCTAGCAAAAGCCCAGAGCGACATAACATTCATAATAAATCATAGGTGTAGTGTTTATTAAAATAATTTTCTCAGCATGATTTCACTTTTCTTTGATCTAGATATTAAGCACAGGGGCAGGCTAAAAGCCTTGTTTCCCAGGGTCTGAACACCTGAGTTCTCAGCCTGGCTCTCCCATTAACTTGTTTTGTGGCATTTGATAAGATGTGAAACCTCATGTAGGCACTAGTTTCCTTACCTGGGATATAAGACTGATAATCCAGGGGTGTCTGGGTGGTTCAGTTGGTTAAGTGTCTGTCTTCGGCTCAGGTCATGATCTTAGGGTCCTGGGATTGAGGCCCACATCAGTCTCTCTGCCCTCCCCCACTGGTGTGCTCTCTCTCTCTCTCTCTCTCTCTCATCAATAAATAAAATCTTAAAAAAATAATAATCCTGCCCATGCTGCTTCTTGGTAGGTTGTACAGAGGGTGGGTGACATTCACGAAAGCTCCCCAGGAAGGTACAAATTGTAAATGAATATGTTTAAGTCTTATGTTAGGAAACTCACATTCCTAAATTTCTTCAATACAGAGATCTCCAACTAGTCTATGGCAAAGCCTAGTCCAGGTCATTATAGGCTACAGTGCCCCCTCTTCAGATATCTCAGTTGAGGCACTTCCAGAAACAGGACAGGAAGGGAGGAGTTTCTGTGATGAGTTGCTTTTCTATGTTCAGAGTCACTGCTCTTTATCCCTTTCCTCCCTCACATAAATTCCTCTTGGACATTTATTATTATTAATCATAATGGAACCATTTTGTGAGTATTTACTATGTGCCAGGACCTGTACTAGACATGCTGGACAAGGAATCTGATTCTTACAAGAATACTATGAAATCAGTTCTAAAATAAACTGAACTCATGGGCACAGCCTCCCATTATCTTTTCCCACTAGAAGAAGCTGGATCACCTTCTGACCCATGGTAACAACTACCAGTGCTCTTGTTCATCATCTCAGAGAATGACACTGGGCAGGTGGATGATGCATAGCCCCATCTGTGTATCTTCTTCAGCCCTGTGTCTTTCTTTGTCCCTGGGCCTTAGCTGATCTATTTCCTAGCCTGTCTGCTCTGCTATACTCTACCCGTGGGCTCTACCCTAGGCTATCAGTGTCACTCATTCACTTTTAGGAGAGAAGAGAATAAAGAGAAAGAACCTGGGCTGGAGCCACACCCGATACACATCCCAGTAGAATCATTTCTAACCTGTCTGATGTTAAGCAAGCTATTTTTAGCCTATGCCGTGGTCTTCCCATCTGCAAAACAGAAGCAGTAATATCATAAAATCAGGGTGAGAGCCACATGCAGTGACTAATGCAGTCCCTGGTATATTGCCGGGCTTTTAGTAGGGGCTGAATTAATGTGAGTTTTCATTCTGTCTCACCCTGACTGTTGTAACCTGGTGACTGATCACCAATTCCTTTTTCTCTCTAATCATTTGTTCCTTTTAATCCTTCTTCCACCTTAGTCTTCCTGAGGACTTCTCCTTGTACGGTGCCTTGGCTCTGAAACACCAACCAAAGTAATTACAGGCTCTTCATTCTAACTTGTTAAGATCTACAAAATTTGACCTTAACATCCCTTTCCAATGCTAGCTCCTGGAAATCCCCTGGGGTGCCCAGGATTCTGGTAACTCAGGATTTATCCACTTGCTGTTTCTTCTTGGATAGTTATGTTGTTCCCTCTGCTTTAGAGTCTCCTCCCCTCCACCTCTGCCCAAAGAAAGCCTTTCATAAAACTGGGTCTGTTCCTCCAACTATATTTTATTTGAGACTGTTTCTCTGGGACAAGGGCACTGGCTTTTTCATCTGGAATCCTCTGAATCTGGCAAAATGTTTATAATTTCTTTCATAGGGATGCCTGGGTGGCTTAGCAGTTGAGCACCTGCCTTCAGCCCCAGGGTGCGATTCTGGAGTCCCGGGATAGAATCCCACATCAGGCTCCCTGCATGGAGCCTGCTTCTCTCTGTGCCTATGTCTATGTCTCTGTGTGTGTTTGTGTGTCTCATGAATAAATAATTTAAAAAATCTTATAATTTCTTTCATAGATATAGAACCACTCAGATTTTCCATTTCCTCATGTGTTAGTTTTGATAAGCTATGTTCCTCTAGAGTTTTAAATTCATCTAAGATTTTCAAGTTTATTTTCACAAGTTAATTTATGAAACCTCTTTATTATATTTCTAATGTGTGAAGGATCTGCAATGATGTCTCTTTCATGCCTTATGTTGTTTGTGTCTTTTCTTGTTTTTAAAATCAGTATCACCAGGAGCTTATCAATTTTATGTGGTTTCCTAGAACTAAATTTTAGCTTTATTCATCTTTAATATTGTGCATTTGTTTCTATTTCACTGATTCTGCACTTTTAAAAAAATCATTTTATGATTATAATGTTCAAGTTCTTTTTCTCATTTCTTTAGATGTATAGTATATCATTATTTTTTTTAGCATTTGTTTCCCTTTCTAACAACACACATAAGGCTGCAATTTTTTTCTAAGCATTGATTTATTGCTACCACATAAATTTTATTATTTTTATTGAAGAATAATTGATAATAATGTATTAGCTTCAGGTGTACAACATAGTGGTTCTATATTTATACATAGTATGAA
This sequence comes from Canis lupus dingo, assembly GCF_003254725.2. Taxonomy (NCBI): domain Eukaryota; kingdom Metazoa; phylum Chordata; class Mammalia; order Carnivora; family Canidae; genus Canis; species Canis lupus. The sequence goes on from NC_064245.1 coordinate 70,721,136, forward strand.
ATGATCACCATAATAAGACTAGTTATCATGTCATTATACAAAGTTGTTTATGATATTGATTATATTATCTATGCTGTACATTAAATCCCAATATATTCTTATAACTGGAAGATTGAACCTCTTAATCCCCTTCACCTATTTTTCCCATTCTGTCTGGCAACCATAAGTTTGTTCTCTATATCCTATGAGTCTGTTTCTATTTTGTTTCATTTGTTCATTTGTTTTGTTTTTAGATTTCATATATAAGTGAGATCATATGGAATTTGCCTTTTTCTGTACAACTTATTTCACTTAGCATAATACTCTCTAGGTCCATATTGTTGCAAATAATAAGCTCTTGATCTTTTTGTGGCTAAGTAATATTCCCTTGCACATATACACCACATCTTTATTTACTTACCACTTGATGGACACTTACGTTGCTTCTATATCTTGGCTATTTTAAATAATGCTGTGATTAACATAGAGATAAATATGTCTCTTCAAATTAGTATTTTCATTTTCTTAGGATAAATACCTAGGAATAGAATTCCTGCATTGTATGGTTGTTCTATTCTTAATTTTTTGAGAAACCTACATACTGTTTCCCACAGTGGCTGCACCAATTTACATTTCCACCAACAGTGCATGAGGGTTTCATTTTTCTCCACAACCTCGTCAACACTTGTTATTTCTCATCTTTTGGATACCAGTCATTATGACAGATGTGAGATGATATTTGATTTGCGTTTCCCTGATGATTAGTGATACAAGCATCTTTTCATGTGCCTGTTGGCAATCTGTTATGTCTTCTGTGGAAAAAATGTCTATTCAGGTCCTATGCCCATTTTTCAGATTGTTTGGGTCTTTTTTATATTGAGTTGTAGGAGTTCTTTTAATGTTAATGTCTTATGGAGTATATCATTCGCAAATTTCTTCTCCCATTCAGCAGGTTGCTTTTTCATTTTGTTAGTGGTTTCCTTTGCTGTGCAAAAGCTTTTTAGTTTGTTTTTTTATTTTTTATTTTCTTTTAAAATTTTTATTTATTTATAATAGTTACACAGAGAGAGAGAGAGAGAGAGAGAGAGGCAGAGACACAGGCAGAGGGAGAAGCAGGCTTCATGCACCGGGAGCCTGATGTGGGACTCGATCCCAGGTCTCCAGGATCGCGCCCTGGGCCAAAGGCAGGCGCTAAACCACTGTGCCACCCAGGGATCCCAAGCTTTTTAGTTTGATGTAATCCCAGTTGTTTGTTTTTGCTTTTGTTCTCCTTGCCTGAGAAGATATACCCAAAAAATCACTAAGATATTATGGCCTATATTTTCATCCATGAGTTTTATGATTTGGGGTTCTTACATTTAAGTCATTAATTCATTTTGGTTTAATTTTTGTATATATGTACAAAAGTGGTCCAGTTTTATTCTTTAGCATGTTGCTGTCCAGTTTTCCCAGGACCATTTATTGAAGAGACTATTTTTCTCCATTGTATATTATTGCCTCCTTTGTCATAGATTCATTAATCATATAATCAGGGGTTTATTTCTGGGCTGTGTGTTCTGTTCTGTTGATCTGTGTGTCTGTTTTTTGTGTTAGTACCATATGGCTTTGATTATTCTTGCTTGTAGGATCATTTGAAATCTGGGAATACGATACTGCCACTATATTCTGTCTCAAGAATTTTTTTTGAATAGTTTGAGGAGGATAGGTATTAACTCTTTTAAGAATGTTTGGTAGAATTTACCTGTGAAGCCATGTGGCCCTGAACTTTTGTTTGTTGGGAATTTTATTAAATTACTAATTCAATTTCATTATTTGTAATCAATCTGTTCAGATTTTCTATTTCTTCCTGAATCAGTCTTGGAAGATTATATGTTTTTAGGAATTTATACATTTTTTCTAGGTTGTCCAAATTGTTAGCACATAATTGTCCATAGAAGTCTCATGATTCTATTTCTGTGGTATTGGTTATAGCTTATCTTTTATTTTTGATTTTATTTATTTGGGCCCTCTCTCTTTTGTCATAATGAGCCTAGCTAAAGGTTTGTAAATTTTGTTTATTGTTTTGTTCGTTGTTTTAACCAGATCATAGTTTCACTGATCTTTCCTCTTTTTTTTCTTTTAGTCTCTATTTCATTTATTTACACTTTGATCTTTATTATTTCCTTCTTTCTATGGGCTTTGTTCTTTTTCTTTCTTTAATTTTTTGTGAGTTTTTAGTTTAGAGTGTTTGTTGAGATTTTTCTTATTCATTGAGATGGGCCTGTACTGCTATAAACATCCCTCTTAGAACTGCTTTTGCTGAGTCCCATAGATTGTGGAATGTTGTGTTTTCACTTTCATTTTTCTCAAGGTATTTTTTTTAATTCCTTTTTAATTATTTTCTTGACCCATTGGTTGTTAATAGTATGTTGTTCAGTCATCATGTGTTTGTGTTTTTTTCAGTTTTCTTCTTGTAATTGGTTTCTAGTTTTATACATTTGTTGTCAGAAAAGATCCTTGATATGATTTCAGTATTCCTAAATTTATTGATACTTATTTTGTGGTTTAACATATGATCTATCCTGGAGAATGTTCCATGTGAACTTGAGAAGAATGTGTGTTCTGTTGTTTTTGGATGGAATGTTACATATATATCTATGTGTCATATATCCACTTAATATGTCATTTAATGCCAATGTTTCCTTATTAATTTTCTGTCTGGATTATCTATTTATATAATGTAAGTGGGATATTAAATTTCCTACTATTACTGTTAATTTCTCCTTTTGTGTTCATTAATATTTAATTTACATATATAGGCATTCCTATGTTGGATATCTTCTAAATTGCTATTTCTTTAGCTGTTCAATTTAGGTGATTTCCACCACCCTGTCTTCCAGTTTGTTGATCCATTCTTCTATATCATTTAATCTTCTGTTTATTACCTGTAGTGTATTTTCCATTCCTGCTATTGTATTCTTCAGCTCTGACTGGTACTTTCTTATATTTTCTATCTCTTTGCTTGAAGTTTTCACTGTGTTCATTCATTCTCCCAGCTTCAGTAAGCATCTCCACAACCATTGCTTTGAACTCTGTCTTGGGTAGATTGCTTATCTCCATTTCCGTTAGTTCTTTTTCTGATGCTTTGTTTTATTATTTCATTTGGAACACATTCCTGTATCTTCTCATTTCAGCAAACTTTCTGTGTTTTTATGTAGTGGTAGTTCAGCTACATCTTCCAATCAAGAACAAATGGTCTTATGTAGGGGCCCAGAAGCACCATCCCCTCTGTCCACCAGGGCTCCAAGCATGTCCCTTGTGTGGTCCACATGAGCCCTCCAGTTGCAGTGGAGTCATGACTGCTGTGAGTATGCTGGTGGGCAGGGGTGGCCCATGACCTGGCTGGCTGCAAGGCCCAGCTGTGACTGCTACAGGCATGCTGGTGTGTGGGGTTATCATCCTTTTCGTTACAAGGCCTGGCCAAGGCACAAGATCATGCAGAGTTCTCAGCAGGCATTAGCAGTATAGAGGGAGGATTTGAATTGGCATGTGCCAGTTCCAAGATCAGGAAGGTACAATGAGATAGCAAAAGTGGCTGCTAAAATCCCTACCTCCAGAGTCTCAGTCCCCAAGGAGAGGCCTACCTGCTTTCTGTCACTTCAGCAGGCACTCCAAAATTAGTAGGTGGGTCTCCTTCAGATATACCCTATGCATTTTTTGATTTGGTGTATTTATGATCTGGTGTTTCTGGTGTTTTCAGGTCAAGTGAGTCTCTTTGCTATCCCTTCCATTCCATAGTTTTCCCGGACATATTCCCCACTGGTTTTCAAAGCCAGCTGTTTTGGGGGTTTGTCTCTCCTGTGCATCTAAGGTTTGGGGTACCTGCTGTGGTGTTCACATCTCCCATTCCTTAGAGAAAAGTTCTATACCATTGAGATCCCTCCTAGCAACATAATTCTAGGTCTTCAGTGTGATTTTTTTCCCCCTTAGTACAGTTGTATCTGCCTCTTCTATCCATGTTGGTCTGTTCCTTGTGCTGGAAGCTGTTCATCTGGTTTCTATGTCCCCTTCAGAAGGAATTATTTCATATGCAGTGTCACATTGTTGTGTCCATGGGAGGAGGTGAGGGCAGAAGCTTCCTGTGCCACCATCTTGAGCCCTTTCCTCCCACACAAGCTTTAATACATCATATTATCATTATTATTCAGTTTAAATTACAATTTCCATGGTAATTTCCACTTTGACTCATGAGTTTTTGAGAAGTATATTTTTAAATTTCCAAACATTGGGGATTTTTTAGTTAACATTTTCTTATTAAGATCTAGCTTAGGGCAGTCCTGGTGGCTTAGTGGTTTAGCGCCACCTTCAGCCCAGGGCGTGATCCTGGAGACCCGGGATCAAGTCCCACATCAGGCTCCCTGCATAGAGCCTGCTTGTGTCTCTGCCTCTCTCTTTCTCTCTCCCTCCCTCTCTCTCTCTCTCTCTGTCTCTCTATCTCAAATAAATAAATACATACATACATACATACATAAATATTAAAAAAAATCTAGCTTAATTTAACTGTAACTAGAATGTAATGTCTGTTATTTCAGTGGACTTAACCAGAGTTAGGTCTTATCTTCTGACCTCGCATATGCTATGTTCTCTGATACAGTTTTTCAGATTTCCCCCCATTTTTTAAAGATGAGAAAAAATAAAGGTAAAAAAATACTCATGAAATGAAGTAGATATTATGATCTTATTTTTTTCTTTAATAATATATTTAAGCCTCATTAAGTGTTCCATATACAGTATTCTCAGTTTATTACTAGTTGCCATCATTCACTAGAAACGTATTTATTGAGTACCTTCTGCACCCCAGGCACTTAGCTAAATGTTGGAGATTCCAGTGAGTAAAATCAGACATCATCCCAGATTTCACAGCCCAGTGGGGCAGACTGACATTAATTAAATAATCAGCATAATGGTGTGCTACTTTAAGCTGAGGTAAATGCTCTGAGGAAAATGAACACAGTCTCTGAGATTATATACCGAAGGAATCTTGCCTGTTCAGGGTTGGCTGGGAGAGGGGGCAGGTCTATTACTCACATATCATGTTGTCATTGTATGTAGAAAAACTAATGGGATTTGGTATATAAAGGACATTAATAGCTTACATCAGCAAAGCTTTCGTATTATTTTGAGACCATGACAACCATCTGATTTTCTCCTTCTGTTAATTAACACTCATCTTACTGGATTTTTAAAAATGTATTCTTAAATGAATGTCTAACATACACAAAGCAAACTACATTAATCTTAACCGTACAGCTCAATGAATTTTTGCATATGTGTGTACTTCAGGGACAACCACCCAAATCATGAAGTGGAGGATTATCACCATCAAGAAGATTCTTTCATGCTCCCTCCCTATCAAAACCCCACTAAGAGGTTATTGGTTTTCTAGTCTATATCATTTCATGTTTGTGTGGCCTCTTTTTAAAACATATGATGGAATCATGGAATAAATATTTTTTAAAGATTTTTTATTTATTTATTCATGAGAGACACAGAGAGAGAGAGACAGAGACACAGGCAGAGGGAGAAGCAGGCTCCATGCAGGGAGCCTGATGTTGGGACTCAATCCCAGGACTCTGGGATCATGCCCTGACCCTAAGGCAGACACTCAACTGCTGAGCCACCCAGGCGTCCCGAATAAATATTTTTTTACGTTTGTTTTTTTCCTCTTAAATAATATCTTTGAGATTCATGTGCTATTATCACAGAAGTTCTTTCCTACTGTTGTGTACTATGCTGTTGTATGAATATTATGGTGGTTGTCTATTACTATGAGATTAGAAGAAAGAAACTGAGATTTGAGCTCTAGAGGTGACATTTGATTTCATCAGGCTTCCATCCATGTTATAAGTGCAGTTACTGAGCCAAGGAGAGGATGTGACACCCCTGGGCACACACAGGAATTTACAAATGATTCACCTCACAAACTCAGTGTCTTTTATGCCAGAGACTATCTTTCATAGACATGTATGAAATTTATCTGACAGAAAGTTTTATAGACTGAATACTCTTGACAGGGTAACCAAGCTTGGACTTCTAGGAGGAGGACCTAGGGTTTTCTAGGGAGGTAGAGGCATGAAGCAGAAGAGTTTGATGCATAAAAAAGGAGACCCATGCTGAGCATCCACAGAGGCCCTCCTTCCCTCCCCAATTATTCATTCCCACCTCCCTACCAAATCCTCCAGTGGTGGCCTTTGGTGCAGACTTAGAGTAGTACCACGTGTTCTCTGGCTGCTAAGCTGCTCTCTGAGTGCTCACTCACTACTTTCCTAATGTTAAGGTCAGACATGCTGTCTCCTAAGTAAGTGACTCCCTTATTGGGTTCCTACAGCCCTGTACTAGCTGAACTCAACTTGGACACACAGTGGATTGGCTCCTCTGATACCTGCTCCATTGAACCTGACCTTCTTCTTCAGAATACATATGCATGTAGTCATTTGTTTCTTGTCTCCTTCCCAGTGAGGTGATGATATCTGTGAGGGTATGGCTTGTGCCTATCTTGACACCATTCAATCCTTGAACCCTAGTACAGAGCCTCCCATAGGAGAGAATGGAGTTGCCTCTGTGAATGGCACACAACAGACACCCAAGGAATGAGTGAGTGAATGAATGAATATAGAGTGCTGCCCAGAACATGGCAACTCCTCTCCAGTCTACCATTACCATTCTCTTCCAGGCACCATCAACAAAGCCCTTAGTGGTCTCCTTACTTCTGCCCATGGCCTCCTGCAGTCTCTCACCAACCATGGCAGCCAGTGGGACCTTTTTACCTCATTATATCACTCTTCTGCTCAGAATCCTTCAGTGGCTCCCATGTCATTTAAACAATATGATGAGGAAGAATGTGGGCCATTGGGTCAGAATTTTGAGTCCAAGTTCCTGCTTCTCTCTATTAGCTGTGTGGCTGTGCTCACTTTGCCTCTCTGTGCCACTGATGAGCTCATTGAGAATACTGAGTGAGTCAATAAACAGGAAGCACTTAGAACAGTACCATGGCATAGTTAGTGCTTAATAACTATAGTTATTAGTGTTGTGAGGATTAGGTCAGAGAAACAAAAATGGTGACATTGTTGAGCAGTGATAGAGCTTCAGGGTTAAAATGCAGGCCATACAGTGCCGTGCTCAAGTCCTGGTCTGCACTTACCTGCTGTGTGACATTGAGCAGGTTGTGTAAACTTTCTGAGTCTTAGTTTCCTCATGGGACATTAGAAGAATCATAGCTCATATCCTGCAGGTTTTGAGAGAATTATGTATTTTGAACAGTGACCGACATACACCTAACTCTCAATAAATGTTGCAGATGTGTGTCTGTTTTATTAACTTCCATATCCTATCAGGGCTTACAGGACTTGCTGCCTTCTCCCTGTCTCAAACTTCACATATATAAGCTAAACTCTTGAACCTCTACTGGAACAGATTCTTTTGAAAGCAGTCGGCAGCTGACAAAAAGGCTTGTAGACCCAGAACTTAACTCTGACTGTGACAATCAGGAGAGGCTTCTCAGAGGAGGTGCCATTCATTCTGAAGCTGCTGGAGGAGTAAGAGCTCTCTAGGCTCCCAGTTTCAAGGGGCCTCTGGAGGGGATGAGCAGCATGAGTAGCAGCAGAGAGCTGAGGAAACAAATGACTTATTTGGAAGGAAAGATATTTGACACATTGAGATAGGAGAGGTAAGGCACAAATTGAGAGAGGTAGCCTATGTTGCAAGTTGGTTTCTTGGGACATAGACTTTGAGATAGAAATTAGCAAGTAAAGAGTTTATTAGGGAACACCTTATTAGGGGGTGCTCCGGGGATCAGGTTCTGGGGAGGGGAACAGAAGGAAGGAAGCAGGATTGAGCAGAGGAACAGCTGGCCTTGGTGTGGTCATAATGAAGCCTCAGATGGCCCCATGGGCATTCTGAAGCTGGTCAGCTCCTCACAGTTATCCCAAGTTGGGGTGACAGGGCCAGGTTTTTATAACCCTACTTTGTCCAGTCAGTGGCTGTGGGCTCCCTCAGGGGGGATGACCTTCGTCAAGGCAGCTCTTTTTAGCTGAGGCAATTCTAAAAACAGCTGGTGGCTGATGGCAGACACCAGGAGCTGGGGGGTGAGACTGCAGTCCTTTGAGGGAGTCTGTGTCGCGGACTCTGTCACTGCAGCCTGGTCTTGCACATGAAGACTCAGTGTGTCTTTTAATGAGGCTTGCAACATGTCCTGCAGGCTGCAGAGAGCCATCAGCAGCCTGTTAACATGGGAAGACATGCTTCCAGATTTGTTTGTTAGGAGACTGGTGTGTCTCAGCAGGAAGAGAGAGGAGAAAGAGGCAGTGAGACCAGTTAAAAATGTATAGCATCCATTTAGGTGAGTGCTGATGACGCCCTTGGCAAAGATCGTGACAATCGGGACACAGAGGGCTTCTGGGTAAATGGGAATAATAACAGTCACCCTCTGTTTAGGGCCTGCTACACATCAGGCTCTTTAACCTGTTATCAGCTTTCATGCTAATTATGCAAAATATGCATTTTCACACAAGATGACATTAGGGATCAGAGAGGTTCAGTAACTTTCCTAATATCACACAGTAGTAAAGAACCAAGCCAGAAAGGAAGCCCAATTTTATACCAAGCTTAAAATTCTGCACTATTTAGTATGAACCAGCACCCAGGACAGCTTCTGAAGTACAGTGGACACTCAGAATGGTAGTCATCATTGTATCGTTTGTATCACTGCTCTTGCCATCATTATCTGGATAAAATGAAGGCCTTGGTAGCAGATCTGCATTTCATTAGCAGAAAAAGTACTGAGGATTGCTGACAGCCAATGATGATCTTGATGGTATTAGCTGCAGACATATTCAAATGCAATTAAAAACTACAAATATAATAATCAAATGTAAATGAGCAGCACCAACAATTACTGGTGCATATACAATTAGCACATGTGGTAATTTAGCGGGAGGCACAACTCGATCCTTTTCATTGCCTCTAACAAATTGCTGATTCCCCGTCCCCCCTCCTGCCTTACCCTCCTCTTCTCTGCTAACAATTTCCTCTCCGTGTTTGTCCACTCTCTCTGTTGGCAGACATGAGTCTAATTAGCTGGACTCTTTCAGAGCCAGGAAACATCCCTTTGCAGATCAGAGGAGGAGCTGGCACCACTGCAGGCCTGGGGCCAGTGGGCAGAAGCAATTGGAGAACTTAATATCTTCCCTCTCGTGCTGAAAAATAATGTTGCTCTTGGAAAACGTTTACCATCTTTTGGAGCAAAAAATTGCTGAACAACCTGTTTGTGCCAGACCCCGTGCTGGGTACCAGGAAGACAGAAGTGCATTGGTTCACGCTTTTGTTTATTTATCTGCTAATTATCTGCTGACCACCTGGTGCATGTCAGCATCTAGACCAGGTGGTGGGGACACGGAGAGGAATGAAATAAGGGTGATATTTTTGGGGAACTCCCGGTCTTTTGGAGGAAAACAGAGAAGCAGATAGGTAACTTCTACACAGCATGTTGTGTGCACAGTAGAAGTTAGAGTTAGGTAGGTATGTGTTGTGTGCTTGCCAAAGGCCTGGCCTGCCTGTGATAGGACCTAGAACTTCCTCATACAAGCTGGGTTACAGTGGCCACATTGCTTACTTTGCACGTTTACAGTAGTGATATCAACAGAACTGACTGACAAAGGTGGGTGTGAAGATTAAATGAGTCACTACTCACAAAGCACGTAGCACATGACAAGTGCTCAGTAAATGTCCTTATTGCTACTCTTGGAACTCCGAGGAGGGAAGGGCTCTACATCTCCACCCTCAGGAGTTACTGAGCTCCGAAAGGCAAGAGAACATCTGAGAGAAGATGATGAATTGAGCTTGTTTTGTGGAAGGAATTTGCTCTGCCACTTACTGGATGAGGTCTTAAGCGATTTGACCCACACTTTTTGCATTTGTAAAGTGTGGGTGGAGAATACAGGCAATCCTCATTATTCATGGATCCAGTATTTGCAAATTTGCCTTCTCACTAAAATTTATTTGAAACCCGAAAATCAATATTCGTGGCACTTTCATGGTTATTCATGGACATGCACAGAGCAGGGGGTAAGAAAAAATGAGTCACCTGACATGCATGTTCCCAGCTGAGGTTAAACAAAGGGACACTCTGCTTTGCTTCAAGCACCCACACTGTAAATAAGTATCCTTTTTGTAGTCTACTTAGGGCCATATTTGTCACATAGGTATGCTTTTTATTGCTGCTGTTGCTATTTTATTTTTAAAAGATTTCATTTATTTATTTGAGAGGGAGAGGCAGACTTCCTGGATGAGCAGGGAGCCTGACATGGGACTCAATCCCAGGACCCTAAGATCATGACCTGAACCAATGGCAAATGCTTAACCAACTGAGCCACCCAGGTGCCCCACTGTTGCTATTTTAGATGGACCCCAGTCTGGTGCTGCAATGCTATTCACTGTTTCTAATCACAAGGAGGCTGAGATGTGACTGACACAGAATATCCCTGGGTTAGAGAAACATTGTTCAGGCATGAAGTACAGTGCAGTTAGCTGTGCATTCAATGTTAATGAATCAACATTGCACATTTGAAAAGTGTCTTTAAGCAGAAACACACAAAGCATGGTTATGTCCTGACTGGCTACAGAAAATGCTATGACCAGAGGCTCACAGGAACCTAACCCTCTAAAATCAGTGGTTTGGTATTCATTAATTCCACATTCACAGAAATTTCATAGAACATAACTACCATGAATGATGACAATCAATTGCATCTTCTTTGCAAGGATGTTAGAAGGATGGATGTTATACACAAAGCACCCAGCACAGTGCCTGACTGTGCTCAGCTTAGGCTCTCAGTCTAAGTCTGTTTAAACTGACAATAGCTTTGCACATAAAGGAACTGAGGTCCAAAGAGCTGATGGAGTTCATAATAGCTCCCCAGTGCCTGATTTTTTTTTTTTTCCCAGTGCCTGATTTCTAAGCCAGAGCTTCTTTCCCAGCTCAGGGCTAGTTGGGAAATCCATTTTATGTTTTATCTTAAAATCTATAGTCTCCAGCAGACCTATAACTTGTTAAAATGTTTTTAGAGAAATATCATACATATATAATTGCACCTATTGTAAATATATGGATTGATTAATTGAATATATTCACGTAACCAGCATTCAGATCACAAGCAGGATATTACCAGCACTGTTAGGAGTCCCTCTTATGCCCCTTGCAATCACTGACCCTTTCCCAAGAGCACCATTAGCTTGACGTCCAAAGCCTATATAACTTCTACTTGTTCGTGCACTTTATATAAAATGGAAGCACAAAGCATGTTCTGTTCAGTCTCTTGCTTTTTTTGTTTAACATCATATTGGAAGATTCACCTATATCACTGCGTTAGTTATATTTTGTGCATTCTCATTGTTGAGGAATGTTCCCTGTGTGAACATGCCACAATTATTTTACTATGAAAATTCTATAGATGATTTCCAGAGTTAGACTATTGCAAATAGCACTGCCATGAGGTTTTTGTATGTCTTTGGCTGAACATAAGTACAAAAGAAAAAAAAAAACACATTATAAGGATCCAAGTCAAGACTTTTGTTCCAGATAAGATGTCATAAACTCAGGACTCATGGGTGGCTCAGCGGTTGAGCACCTGCCTTCAGCTCAGGTCGTGATCCCGGGATCCGAGATCAAGTCCCGCATTGGGCTCCCTGTGAGGAGTGCTTCTCCCTCCGCCTATGTATCTGCCTCTCTCTCTCAGTCTGTGTCTCTCATGAATAAATAAATAAATCTTTTTTTAAAAAAGATAGAATAGACTCATTTATTCCCACTGAGCAAGGACTAAATACAGCTATAGGTCTTTAAAATCACACAAAATAATTAATTATCTCTGAAAAGTAGAAAGAAGAAGGAAAACTGGTTGGGGGTCAGGATGAAGGCACAACAAAGCAGCAGAATGTCTTATATCCCCCATCCAATGAAACAAGTTTACTCAGACTCTGTCTCCTGACCTCCAACCTAGAAATAGCAGGCATCCCAGCCTCCTTTCTTTCCTGGGCTGAATATACACAGTAACACCAGCAGAACTGGCAAGGGGGAATCAATCATGGATCAGAAGCACCACTAACAATAAGTAGCCAATGGAGATGCTCCCCTTCTCTGCAAGGCTTGAGACTCATCATTGGAGGAGAAAAAATGAAGTACCTTGGAGCAGTTGGCTGGTCCAGTAAGTTTCTTTGTCCTTGTGTATTTGAGGTTCCTTCCCTCACCAAGAGACACTCAGCATCTGGCCTAGAGAAGCTCCTTTTGCCCTCCTCAGCCACCACATTGAGGAACCTTGAGAGCCCCAACAGCATCAGATGAATCAATGAAAAGGCTCTGAAAACCCAAGTGTCTCTGGAATCACAGTCTACAAAAAGAAACCAAGAACTATATGCTAAGTCTAAACAGTGTGATTGTCTACCAGAATAAAAGATTTAAATACAACCCAGCATCTCCTAGTATAAGACATGTCCATGATACAATAAGAAATCACCCTTTGTACCAAGAACCAGGAAAATCACAACTTGAATAAGAAAGACAATAAAAAGAAAGAGAAAGAAAGAAAGAAAGAAAGAAAGAAAGAAAGAAAGAAAGAAAAGAAAAAAGAAAAGAAAAGAAAAGAAAAGAAAAGAAAAGAAAAGAAAAGAAAAGAAAAGAAAAGAAAAGAAAAGAAAAAGAAAAAGACAGACAATCAATGGGATGCCTAGGTGGCTCAGTGGTTGAGTGTCTGCCTTTGGCTCAGGGCATGATCCCAGGGTCCTGGGATCGAGTCCCACATCGGGCTCCCTGCATGGACCCTGCTTCTCCCTCTGCCCTCTGCCTATGTCTCTGCCTCTCTCTCTCTGTGTTTCTCATGAATTAATAAATAAAATAAAATAAAAAAGAAAGAAAGAAAGACAACTAGGGCATCTGGGTGGCTCAGTCGGTTAAGCGTCTGCCTTTGGCTCAGGTCATGATTTCAGAGTCCTGGAATCCAGCCGGGTATCAGGCTCCCTGCTCAGCAAGGAGTCTGCTTCTCCCTCCCTCTGACCCTTCCCCTGCTCATGCTTGCGCGCGCACTCTCTCTCTCTCTCTCAAATGAATAAATTTTTTAAAAAAGACAATCAACTGATGCCAATAGTGAGATGAATCAGATGTTGGCATTATTTGATAGGGATATTAAGGCAATTCTCTAAAAAATGCTTCAGCAATCAAATACAGATTCTTTTGAAACAAATGAAAAAAAAAGACTTAGCTAGGAATCAGAAGTTATGAAGAAGAACCAAAATAAATTATAGAGCTGAAAAATACAGTAACACAAACTATAAAATCACTGGGTAGACTCAAGATGACAGAGATTAGAATCAGCGAACTTGAGGATAAATCAGTAGAATTCACTCAGTCAGAACATCAAGAGAAAATGGACTAAAAATTTTTTTAAAGAAAAATGATGGCTCCCCATGGATATTTGTGTACTAGAGTTCCAGGAGGAAAAGAGAAGGGGAATGAGCTTGAAAGAATAAATTGAAGGAAAAAAATGGCTGATTTTTTTCCAAAATTTGACAGAAGACCTAAATAAATTAAGAAACTGCAAAAACTTCCAAATAGGATAAGCCTACAGAAACCCACATCAAGACACATTATAAACTTCTGAAACTAAAAACAAAGTAAAAATCTTGAAAACAGTGAGAGAGAAATGATGCATTACCCATAGGAAGCACCAATCACAATGTTTGGCAGGTTTGTCCTCTGGAGGGATGGAGGTGAGAAGGAAGTGACACAAGTTTGTCCAAGTGGTGAAAGGAAAAAACTGTCACAGCCAGTTCTAAGTCAATGAAACTGTCTTTCAGGAATGAGAGGGAAATAAAGACTTTTTGGAAAACCAAAATAATTGTTAATGAGCAGTTATGCTCTTGAATGTTAGCTTAAGAAATTCTCCAAACAAAAAGGAAATGATAAAAGAATCTGAATGAGCACTGTGTGATATATGCTATTGATGAATCACTAAATTCTACCCCTAAAACAAATAATACACTATATGTTAACAAAATTTAAATAAAAAATTAAAAAGAATCTTTGTTTTTTAATCTTACGTGATTTAAAATCAACATATAATACATTATTAATTTCAGAAGTAGAGAGTTTAGTGATTCATCAGTTGCACATAACACCCAGTGGTCATTACATCAAGTGCCCTCCTTAATGCCCATTACCCATTACCCCATCCTTCTACCCACCTCCCCTCCAGCAACCCTCAGTTTGTTTCCTAGAGTGAAGAGTCTTTTTTAGTTTGTTTTTGAGAACCAGGAAGAAAGAATTAATAATGCAGAAATACAGGTATGTATAATAGATTGCCCTTTTCTACAGGATGTTTATAAACCATATTTGGTGATTATAGCAAAAATTGTAACACCATCTAACACTCAGTACAATGATATTTAAATGGGGAAGATAAAGGCACCTAAATGAAAAAAAAAATGAGGTTCCCACCCTCTATTGCAGTAGTAAAATTATGATACCAGTAGACTGTGAAAAGTTAAATATGTACTTTGTACTGGTCAGAGCAACCACTAACAAACTATGCAAAGAGATACATTCATAAAAATCATAAATACAAATAAAGGTAGAATATTTAAAATGTTCAGATAAGCCACAGATAGGCAAGAAAACAAGAAACAAGAAAGAGAAGAAGCAAACTGAAAACAAATAAAAATGCAGATTTAGGCACTAACATTAGTAATTACCTTAATTGTAAGTACTTGGAGTACAGCACTCAAAAAGCAAAGAATGAGAGTGTGTGTATTAAAACACAATTCAAAACAAAAAAAATAAAACACAATTCAACCATATGCTATTTATAAGAGACTAATTTCAAATACAGCAGAGGTTGGTTGAAAGTAAAAGGATGGAAAAGATGTATCTGGAAAACATTAATTTAAAAAAAAGAATGATTATATTAACATATGATAAAGTAGACTTTGGGACAGAGAACGTTTTTAAAGTCAAGGAGGAGCATGACATAAATATAAAAGAATCAGCCCAACAGGAACATATGATAAACTTAAATGTATATGCACCAAACAATGGAATTGAACCTAATGGAATTGGAAGGAGAAACAGACAAATCTGTTGGGGACTTCCACATCCCTCTCTCAGTATAACACCCCTCTTAAAAAATCAAGAAGGACATAGAAATGTGAACAATGCATTTAATCAACAGAATCCAGTTGATGCATATAGAACACTCCATCACCCAACAACAATAAAATACATATTTTTTTCAAACAATCCTAGAAAATTTACCAAGATAAACTATACTCAGGACAATAAGACAAATCTCAACAAACAAAAAAGAATTACAGTCATTTAGAGAATAATTTGATTATAATGGAATCAAACCAGAAATCAATAACAGAACCCCACAAAAAAAGTCTCAGACACTTGGAAATTAAACAGCAAACTCCTATATAACCCCTGGATCAATTAGTGGGTCTCTGGGACAGCTTTTTTAAAACTTTTTTTTGAAATTTTATTTAAATCCAATTTGCCAACATATGGTATAACACTCAGTGTTCTGAGACAGCTTTTAGAGTATATTTAACTGAATGGAAGTGAAAATACAGTATATCAGAGCATATGGGAAGCAATTAAGGCAGGATTGAAAGGTAAATGCTTACATTAGAAACAAAGAAAGATCTCAAATTAATAATCTCAGTTCCCACCTCAAGAAAATAGAAAAAGAAGAACAGAGGCGCCTGGCTGGCTTAGTCGGTCAAGCATCCAACTCATGATTTTGGATCAGGTCATGATCTCAGGGTGGAGAAATTGAGCCCCACATTGGGCTCCATGCTGAGTGTAGAGCCTGCTTAAGATTCTCCCTCCCTCTTCCCCTGCCCCTCCAACCTCCACTCATGCACCCTCCCTTGTTTTCTCTCCAAAAATTAAAAATAAAAAAGTAGAACAGACTAAATTCAAAACAAACAGAAGGAAGGAAATAATAGATAAGAGTAGAAATCAATTATATTAAAAATATGAAAACAGTAGAGAAAATCAATAAAACAAGAAGCCGATCCTTCAAAACAATGAAATTGAAAACCTCTAGCAAGACCAATAATAAGAGAGAAGACACAAATCACAAATATTAAGAATGAAACAGATCTTGCAGCCATTACCAGGGTGATAAAGGGATACTTCAATCAACTTTATACTCAAATTCTAGAAGTAATGGAACAGTCCCTTGGAAAACCCACAAGCTATCAAGACTCAACTAAAATGGTATAGATAATCTGAAAAGTCCTACAACCATTAATGAAATATGTAATTTAAAAGCTCTTAAAGAAGAAGTCCCAGGCCCAAAGAGTTTCACTGGAGAATTCTACCAAACAGTAAAGAAAAATTAGCACCAACTTTAAACAATTTATCAGGAAAAAAAGAGTCACTTTATGAGGCCAGTATTACCCTGATACCAAAACTGGACAAAGGCAATACAAAGAAAACTACAGATAAACTACAGATCACTATCACTCATGAATGTAGACTCAGATGGCCTCAACAAAATAGTAGCAGATTGAATCCAGCAATGTCTAGAAAGAACCATACACTGTGACTAAGTGGAATCGCTCCCAGGTATGCAGGATTCAGCATGCTGCATTAAATTAGTCAATTAGTCACTGTGCCTTACCATATAAACAACCTAAAGAAAAATTATATGATCTTATTAATTGATACAAAAAAAATCTTTTAAGAAAAATCTTATATTTGTTCTTAATAAAAACAATCAACAGGTTAGGAATAAAGAGAAACTACTTGATAAAGAGCATTCACAAAAAAAAACAATGTCTAACACCGAACCTATGGAAATGTGGAATCAGGAACCCACACATAGAATAAAAGTGTGTAGAACTAAATACAGGGGCGCTTGGGTGGCTCAGTTGGTTAAGCATCTGCCTTTGGCTCAGATCATGATCTCAGGGTCCTGGGATCAGGCCCTGAGTAGGGCTCCCTGCTCAGTGAGAGGCCTGCTTCTCCTCTCTTTCTGTCTGTCCCCCCTGCTTGTGCAGTCTTTCTCTCTCTCAAATAAATAAATACAATCTCTTTAAAAAGACCCAAATGCACACACAGATGATGAGTAAAACAAGTAAAGCTGGGGAATCTGAATAAAAATAGCTAGTTTATACCAATGTCTCTATCAGATTGTAATATTGCACTGTAGTTTTGTAAAACACTACTATTGAGGGGAAATTGGGTAAGGGGCACATGGGATCTCTGTATTATTCCTTAGAACATCATGTAAGTCTAAAATTATTTCAATAAACTTTAAAAATTGCAGACATTACCTAATGATAGAAATAGAAAGCTCTGAAGAGGACTCCGGGTTTGTGTTGTATCAAGAGGAGCTATTTCAATTTAAGAACAGAGGAGTTTGGAACATCAAGGATGGAGGCTTTGCTTACGATGTGACTGTTTTAGCTCCTTCTTAATCTTAATGAAATTACTGTGAAACAAGCACTTCCCTTGCGTGCCTGCTCGATACAGCTGCCCTGTGCCATACACATGAGACCAAATGTCCTCACTCTTTCCTTTCATGAGCTGTAGATGTATCATGTGGTTAGCTGTGTGTTTGGTCAATGTGCATGTCCACCGATCATGGCATAATCAAGCAACATTGAGCACTGAGGAAATTTATGTTTATTTATTTATTTGTGGTCTCCCCCTCCTAAGTAAAGGTTCCCTGAGGACAGAGTTTTGTCTCTTCTGCTCGTGGATGTATTCCCATTGTTGAGAACAGTGACCGGTATAGAGTTTGGGCTATTTCTTTGTCTTTCCAATTAATTTGGCTTCTTAAAACTCTCAGTTTCTTTTATTTTTGGATTTATGGCTTCTTTCTTTTGTTTCTTTAAATATTTTGAAAATATCTATTGTCAACTCCTTTTCAGATTGTTCCTTTCTCTCCATTTTCTGAGGTGCTAATTTTTTTTCAATCAGAGGTGTGGCTGAGGTTTCTGTAGGGAATTGATCTTCAGCAGACTTTTCCCTGGAATATTACACTATTTCTGCTGGTTTCTCAGAGTTTTCACTTGTTCAAGACTAGTTTTTATGTTAAATTTCTATAAGATGAGTAGAATGAGTTTAATCTTCCAAGTATATTTTATACAGACTTTTTTAATATATTGCAGAAAACTTTACCCACTTTTTCAGAGTGGATGGTTTTCTTATATTTCCCTGAGTATTCGGGAGGTGTTTTAAGTCTGTTTTTCATAGATCATACAACCCTTCAAGGCTTCCTCATGGAGCACTCCATCTTCTTTTCTTACACTTAACCTGGACCTAACACCTTGTCTCCTTCCTCCCATGTGGGCTAATTCTACCCTGCCTTGAAGGTCTATTCTGACTTTGCATGCCTTTGACTTCATCTCCCACTCAGCTCTCTGATGTGGAGATTCCACTTGATTTCTGGCACTTGTCTTCTTTAACTTTCTTCCCCTTGAGCTTGTACAGATTATTTAGAACCTCTGGTTATTTTTTATTCAGAATGTACATATCCTTGGAGTGGGAGAGCATTCACCCCATGTCACTTCAGTCCTCTGGACTCTCTTCCTATTGGTCTTACTTCTTACAGTTGTCCCCTAGAGCAGAGAGTGTCAGCCAAAACCACATAAGCCCAAACCTGCAATATGTCCCTGAGCCAAGAAGTCCATCCAGGAGCCAGCTGCTCAGGCCTATGGGAAAAAGCAGAAAGCTGAGCCAAGCCCCAAAACTATCCAAAAGCCAATGTGTCCGTAGGGAATAAAGCTCAGTGAAAGGAATTGTTGGCTGCCGCTGGCTTATATTCAGTGCCTGTGGTCTTGAATGGGAGGTGTTTCCTAAACTGATGAGAATAGATACCCAGGACTTTAATTAGTACATAAGGCAACAAAATGCTTAGTGAGGAAAGGGTGACCTTTTAAAACCCAAATATGGTGGTGTCACTCCACTGATTCAGACTTTTATTCACTCCCCATGGGTTTTAGGATCTGGTACAAATCCTTAGAATGGTCACTAACGCCCTTTGTATTTTGACCATGTTTACCTCTCCCATCTTGGCATTTTCACTCCACTGGCATCTTGTGCCCCAGTCTCACAGGATGCCTAGTGTTTCCCCAAATGCCTGTCCAGCCTTTTCCATGGCTTTGCATGTCCTTTCTGCTCTTCCCCTCTCACATCTTCATGGAAGCCTCTCTTTCTCCAAGACCAAGCTAAATACTTGTAACACTTATAAGTGATTATAAATTATTTAGAACAATTGTAAATGAACCAGAAATTTAGTTGAACACAGGACACAGCTTCCAGAGCGGAATTCAACACAGCCAAAGATAGGCCTTTGGACTCATAGAGGCATGAAGAGCTAGCAGGAATATCTGGCTAGGTATTTGAAAAAATCTGTATAGTATGATCCCATTTTCACATGAAACACAGAGCATGTAGCATGGGAAAGTCTCACAAGAAAGACACAATCATAATGTGTCAGAGCTTATCTCTAAATTACAGGATCTAGGTTAATGTTCACTTAATACTAGGTGCTCTCCTATTTTCTAATTTTTTTTTCACAATGAACCTCTGGTAGTTAAGTAATCAGGGTAAAGCCATTGTATTGTACCCTTGTGAAGACCTAACACAAAGATCAATTTTTCCCTGAAGCCTTCCCCGATCACTCCACCTTCCCTAAATTGTTGATAGCCTCCTGCCCATACCTCTGTTTTAGCCCTTATCCCATGAAATTGGTTTGTAGAGTTCTCTTTCCACTGGGTTACATGCTATTATAGGATAGTGCCAGAATCAGTAAAGGTCAGAAAATATTTGCTGATGTGAATTGATGTTCATTAAGGCAGTGAAGAAGGGAACCTCTCACCAGAGGAGGGTCCGTGGGGATCAATTCAGGCTCGTCTATTTCATATACATCATCACGGAGTGTCTCAGACTTGGTTTTGGCTTCCTCCAGGCAGTGGTCCCAGCTGATGACAAGATCACATTCTGGCCAGCTTCCTAAGGCCATGGCAGGTGTCCTAGCTGATGTGTGTGTGCCTATCAGTCTCTCACTACAGATATCTGTGAAATGTCAACATGCTGTTGGAGTGGTGTCGATGTATATCTCTTCAGAGTACAGATGAGTGTTCCACTTATTATCCTCAACACAGAAGTACCTCAGAACTACCCCTATCCATCTGTGCAAAATCTGGCCTAGCCAGTCACCGCATGATGGAGAGTGAAGAGTGATCAGGGGAGCATGTCTCTGTATGGGATGGGTTGGTTCTTTTTCCAGAGAGTACATCTTACATCTGATATATGCACACATCTTAGGAGCACCACTCTACTTTGACACATGAATTAGTTTGATCGGTTTTGAGAAGGGTACCCATGTAATCTGCACTTTTATCAAGATATAGAACATTTCTATCACCCCAAAATTTCTTTTATGTACCTCCCATGTCAATCCCCATCACTGCTTTCCAGTAAACTGCTCTTCTTATCTCTGCCACTATAGATTAGTTTTGCCTATTCCAGAATTTCATATGAGTAGAAAGATAGCACCTGGCTTTTCTTCAAGCAATATTAATATTTTTGAGATTCAAGCATAAGTGTGTGCATCTTTAGTTCATTCTTTCTTGTTCTGTGTAGTGCTCTACTGTATGAAAATACCATGCTTGATAGTCAGTTCTCCTGTTAGTAGCCATTTGGGCTACAGAGAACATGTATAAGTCTTTTTGTGAACACATGCTTTTGTTTCTATTAGGTAAACACTCAGAAGTTGAATCACTGAGGTATATAGTAGGTATATGGTTAACTTTGCAAGAAACTGTCAAAGAGTTTTCTAAAGTTACAAAATTTTATACTCCTTTTTTTTAAGATTTTTTATTTATTTATTCATGAGAGACACAGAGAGAGAAAGAGGCAGAGACACAGGCAGAGGGAGAAGTAGGCTCCATGCAGGGAGCCTGATGTGGGACTCGATCTCGGGTCTCTGGGATCATGCCCTGGACTGAAGGCGGCACTAAACCACTGAGCAACCCAGGCTGCCAAAAATTTTATACTCCTAATGGCAATTTAAGAGAGGTCTGGTTGCTCCACATCCTTATTCACATCTAGAGTCATCAGTCCTTTTCTTATTTTCTTATTTTTTATTTAAATTCAATTTGCCAACATATAGAACATAATTAGTTTCAGACGTAGTTTTCAATAATTCATCAGTGCGTGTAGCACTCAGTGCTCATCACATCACACACCCTCTTAATGTCCATTACCTACTAACCTCATCTCCCCTCACCTCCCCTCAGCAACCCTCAGTCTTTTTAATTATAACCATTCTAGTCAATGTGCATTGGTATTTCTTTGTGGTTTTAATTTTCTTTCCTCCGATAACTTATGATGCTGGGAACTTTTTGTCTACTTACTAGCTTTTGTATATCTCTCTTTGAGAAGTGCCTGGCCAAGTCTTTTGCCTATTTCTAAAATTAGGATATTTTTAAAGCTGTTGCATTATAGGAGTCCCCTTTCTAAATTCTTGGTGAAAGTTCTTTGTTAGTCAATATCTTTTGTGACTGTTTTATACCAGTGTGTGGCTTACTTTTCATTTTCTTTATGGTATCTTTGATGTGTAAAATTTAATTTGGACCAACTGCCATTTACCAAGTTTTCTTTTTTATGTTTGTTTCTTACTGTCCCCTCTCTAAGAAGTTTTACCTATTCCCGATCACAAGTGGGAGGCTTCTGTGTTTCTTTTATGGAATGTATTCAACTCATAGAACTATTATCTGTCTCAAATTATCTTTTGTGTATGGTGTGAGGTAGTGATTGGTATTTTTTCTATCCCATATGGATAACCAGTTCTAAGCGTTAGAAAAATTTTACTTTCTCCAATGACTTTATTTTTGTCCTTTGTTAGAATCTGAGGAATGATGCAAAACAGCCATCTCAGAATTATGCCACTTGAGAGGCGAGAACGTTTGGGTGTTTATAGGACTTCTAAGAGTAATCAAGGGCTGCTTCTAGGAAAGTGTTAAACTCTTTCATTCTTCCACCCTGCTGCATACATAGCCTTCTGCAAATCCAGATCAATGTTTTTTGGCACAGAAATGTGGATACTGGCGATTAGAAATATCTCAGAGCTAATTGAAATGGTTCCTCCAAGGTTTATGGGCATACATTGACACCTTTGCTATTGAGAACTGCTGGTACAAACATTGTGAATCATACCATGAACACTAAGATGCTTCTAAAATAATTGGAGCCAGGGAGGTATTACTTTTATTTGTTGTATATATATAACCTAAAATTAAACATGCGTGAAGGCTTTCCACAATCTTGTAACTTATATTAACTGTTACTTTTTTTTTTTTTTTTTTGCTTCTGGTCATCTCAGTCTTTGTCCATACTGACCTATTTCTACATAACATAATTGTAGTAGATTTTGCATTATTTTGTCCTCTTTATTTTCCACTTGGTATTATATCCCAAGTGTCTTCCCTGTAATTACATAGCACTAATTTTAATAGGATAACTTTCCACAATATGGATGTACCAAAATGCATTATCCATTCTTTTATTGTTAGATAATAGGATCAGCCCAATATTTGGTAATATATAAAATGGTGAACATCTTTGTACATAAACACTTTCCCCTTATTTTGACTTGGTTCTTTAAGGTAACTTTCTGTATCTTAGATTGCCATGGGAAAGGGATGGGTGACTAGATATTTTTAGTCTACTGATATATATGTAATCTTCTGATAATACATATGCATTAAATAGGTTTGGGGTTCAAACCAAGATGATGCTACAGTGAATGACTTAACAGTTTTCCTAATTACCTATAATTAATAATAACAAAAGTATCAACAATATTTGGAGACAATTTCTTGTGTTTGGATTTTGACAAAATATATTCAGAGCTAGCTCACAATCTGTCCCTGGAGAAATTAACTTTTGGAGATAGTGCGCTTATAAAACTCTCTTTTGCAAACTGAGCATATAATGTGTGGTTAAAATAAACAGTTATCTTTAGAGTTGTATGAAAGTCTCTGGGGGATGGCTGAGGGTAAAGGTCTGGTTTCAAAGAAGATCTTAATTAATGATCTGGAGGATCGGGACAGCAGCTGGTTAATTAAATTCACAGATGGGACTCCACTGAGAGGTGGTGTGAACTCTGGGGAAAGGTGAAGAATTTAGATAAAGAACTCTGTTGTAATCACTGAGGAACACAAAGTGAAAGTGAAAATTTTCAGTACTCTGAATCAAAATAACTCAGTTTCCTATTAATCTAGCATTCTACCTCAGTCACAGGTCACTCCTCATATGATTTACTTAAAGGAGCATTGAGCTTGGAATGATGGTCTGGGTGTGAGCCTTTCCCTCCATCTTTGTGACCTTCCACAATTTCTCTTGATCTCTCTGAGGCTCAGTTTCTTTTTTAATTTATTTTTTATTGGTGTTCAATTTACTAACATACAGAATAACCCCCCGTGCCCGTCACCCATTCACTCCCACCCCCCGCCCTTCTCCCCTTCCACCACCCCTAGTTCGTTTCCCAGAGTTAGCAGTCTTTACGTTCTGTCTCCCTTTCTGATATTTCCCACACATTTCTTCTCCCTTCCCTTATATTCCCTTTCACTATTATTTATATTCCCCAAATGAATGAGAACATATAATATTTGTCCTTCACCGACTGACTTACTTCACTCAGCATAATACCCTCCAGTTCCATCCATGTTGAACCAATGGTGGGTATTTGTCATTTCTAATAGGTGAGTAATATTCCATTGTATACATAGACCACATCTTCTTTATCCATTCATCTTTCGATGGACACCGAGGCTCCTTCCACAGTTTGGTTATTGTGGCCATTGCTGCTATAAACATCGGGGTGCAGGTGTCCCGGTGTTTCATTGTATCTGTATCTTTGGGGTAAATCCCCAGCAGTGCAATTGCTGGGTCGTAGGGCAGGTATATTTTTAACTGTTTGAGGAACCTCCACACAGTTTTCCAGAGTGGCTGCACCAGTTCACATTCCCACCAACAGTGTAAGAGGGTTCCCTTTTCTCCGCATCCTCTCCAACATTTGTTGTTTCCTGCCTTGTTAATTTTCCCCATTCTTACTGGTGTGAGGTGGTATCTCATTGTGGTTTTGATTTGTATTTCCCTGATGGCAAGTGATGCAGAGCATTTTCTCATATGCATGTTGGCCATGTCTATGTCTTCCTCTGTGAGATTTCTGTTCATGTCTTTTGCCCATTTCATGATTGGATTGTTTGTTTCTTTGGTGTCGAGTTTAATAAGTTCTTTATAGATCTTGGAAACTAGCCCTTTATCTGATACGTCATTTGCAAATATCTTCTCCCATTCTGTAGGTTGTCTTTGAGTTTTGTTGACTGTATCCTTTGCTGTGCAAAAGCTTCTTATCTTGATGAAGTCCCAATAGTTCATTTTTGCTTTTGTTTCTTTTGCCTTCGTGGATGTAGCTTGCAAGAAGTTACTATGGCCGAGTTCAAAAAGGGTGTTGCCTGTGTTCTTCTCTAGGATTTTGATGGAATCTTGTCTCACATTTAGATCTTTCATCCATTTTGAGTTTATCTTTGTGTATGGTGAAAGAGAGTGGTCTAGTTTCATTCTTCTGCATGTGGATGTCCAATTTTCCCAGCACCATTTATTGAAGAGACTGTCTTTCTTCCAATGGATAGTCTTTCCTCCTTTATCGAATATTAGTTGACCATAAAGTTCAGGGTCCACTTCTGGATTCTCTATTCTGTTCCACTGATCTATGCGTCTGTTTTTGTGCCAGTACCACACTGTCTTGATGACCACAGCTTTGTAGTACAACCTGAAATCTGGCATTGTGATGCCCCCAGATATGATCTCTCTGAGGCTCAGTTTCTGCCTGTAGATTGGGAGTAATAATTATACTAACTTTGCAAAGTGAAATAAGAGGAAGAGGGTGAAAATGCTTGGCCAAATCTAGTTACTTTCCTTGTTGAATCATTATATTGTATACCTAAAACTAATATTATGCTGTATGTTAGCTACACTCAAATAAATTTTTTTTAAATAAAGTTACTTTCCTTGCAAATCTTTCAACTTCAAGCATCTTTTGCCTGAAGTTGGATCATATATATACTTTTTTCCCCAAAATTTTATTTAAGGGCACCTGGGTGGCTCAGTTGGTTAAGCGTCTGCCTTTGGCTCAGGTCATGATCTTGGGGTCCTGGGATCCAGCTCCACATTGGGCTTTCTGCTCAGCAGGGAGTCTGCTTCTCCCTCTCCCTCTCTGTCTGGGCTCTCCCTCTCGGTCTATCAAATAAATAAATAAAATCATAAGAAAATTTTTTATTTAAATTCAAGTTACTTCACATATGATGTAGTATTAGTTTCACAAGTAGTATTTAGTGATTCATCAGTTGCATATAACACCCACTGTTCATTCCATCATGTGCCCTCCTTTTTTTTAAGGTTTTATTTATTTATTCATGAGAGACACACACCGAGAGAGGCAGAGACATAGGCAGAGAGAGAAGCAGGCTCCATGCAGGGAGCCCGATGTGGGACTCGGTCCAGGGTCTCCAGAATCCTGCCCTGAGCTGAAGGTGGCGCTAAACCGCTGAGCCACTGGGACTGCCCCACATGCCCTCCTTATTGCCCATCACCCAGTTACCCTGTTCCCCCACCCACTTCTCTTCCAGAAACCCTCAGTTTGTTCCCTAGAGTTAGGAGTCTCTTATGGTTTGTCTCTCTCTCTCTGATTTCATCTTATTTTATTTTTCCCTCCCTTCCCCTGTGCTCCTCTGTTTTGTTTCTTAAATTCCACATATGAGTGAAATCATATAGTATTTGCCTTTCTCTGACTGACTTATTTCTCTTAGGATAATACCCTCTAGTTCCAGCCATGTCATTGTGAATGGCAAGATTTTATTCTTTCTGATGCCTGTAGTAATATACATACATATACACATATATTACATATATGTATATGTACATATATACATGTTATATTATATGTATGTATAATATGTGTATATAATATGTATATACATACAAATACACACCACAACTTATTTACCCATTCATCTGTTGATGGACATCTCAGCTCTTTCCATAGTTTGGTTATTGTGGACATTGCTGCTATAAACCGTGGGGTGCAGGTGCCCTTTTGGATTTACTATGTTTGTATCTTTTGGGTAAATTCCTAGTAGAGCAATTTCTGGGTCATAGGATAGCTTTATTCCTCTTTCTGAGGAATCTCCACACTGTTTTCCAGAGTCTCATATATTTTTAAATATAATTTTGCCCACTGCAGAGCAGATTAAATAAAGCCCAGCTATAGGACTCCCTATCTCAAGCACCCAAACTCCTGGGGGCTGAGATAGAACATTAGGGAATGGGTTCCTGAATCATGAAACAAGGAAGACATCAAACGCTTGGGTGGAGGAATTTACACAGATAAATTATATATTGTTTGCAAAAGAGCAAACCACATTTTTAATCGTTTTGTTAAAATGGAGTAAGGAAAATCTCAAAGATTCCTAGGGAGCAGTGGATGGTAAATGGGAAAGAAGTGCTCAGTATCTGTTATGCGTGAGTCAGGGATGCAGTCAGTGCCTTTGATACTCTCTTAAATTCAAGTCAGTCTTTATCTTTTAAGAATTGAATGAAAGAAAAAAAATTTTTATTGCAGACTGTGACTTTGATCCCATCCCTATCCCCACCCTGTAGTCCCTAGTTTTCTTAGCTTAGCAGCACATTATTTTACATGGAAAATTGTGTGTGCCTAAGCCTTCTGTCTGAGCAGGAAAGGACTCCTGTACCTTTAACATTGTTAATAACACCTCCCTAGAGAGAGTGTGGGAAGATGTGAGCATCTTCATATCTCAGGAAAGGAAGGAAATTCTCAGATTAAATGACTTGCTCACGGTCACAGAGCACACAACTGGGACTTACTAGTCACACAACTGGGATTAAAATCAAGTTTATTCATATATTCTGGTTGTGTAGTTCTCTTGATGTCTCATCCATTTTCATAGCCAAAGTGGAGAGAAAGAACAAATTACACCAGAGTGTGGGGGAAGGAAACTGGAAAGTGGTTCTGCTTGTTATTGTAAACAGCAACCCACTCTGAAGAGACACCGTTTGTACCACTTTTCCTAATGAAAAGAGAACGCTTGAATACTTCATCCACCCTAAACTCCATCATCTTTGGAAGGAAATGTGGCAGCTACCAAACAGCTTGCATCTCTGCTACTTCCCTTCTGGGAAGAATAAGAGAGTGGTGAATGACCTCTATGGGAACAGCTTGCCAGCAATGCTTGGAGTATACATTGAGAGGATGCCTTAGACAAGGTGCAGGACAGCAGTTGCTTTAGGAGCCAATCTATCCTGACTGCCAGCAGTCTGTGGGCTGAAAATGCTCTGCGGCCACAAGGAAGAGTGAGCCAATTTCTCTGTTGTTTTCTGTTCACTAGAGAGGAATATAAAGAAAGCTTCACTTTGATATCTCTTTGTGTCCTGGAGCACTCCACTCCACACTTCTCTTCCTGATGTGTAAGACTGCAGCTGATGTGGCCCCTGCCTGCCCCATGTCTCTCACTACATGCCAGCCCTTCTGACCCTCATTCTGTACGGCAACATGCTAGGCTCATTCCCCACCCAGCACTTTTGTACTTACAGACTGTCTGCCTGGATTTCTCTTCCCGGCACCTCTGTATGGTCACCTCCTCCTCAACACTTAGCTCAAGTCCCTCTACCTCAGGGATGTATCCCTGACCAATATCTATGAGATGGTTTTCCCCACTCCTTTCCAGTCCCTAATATATCACTCTCATTTGCCTAATATTATCTGAAGTTGTCTCATTCACATACTTTTTTTTTTTCATTTTGATTGGCTGTCATGACCAACCAGGCTATAAGTTCCATGAGTACAGGACTCTTTCTGTCCTGTTCGCTATACCTTCCACCTTCCTGGCACCTAGAGCATTCTACACATATTAATCCCATAAACATTTCTTTGGGAAAATCTGTTTTATCAGATATTAGACTAAGGGCTCGTGGCCAAAGTGGAGTAACAGAGATCAGATTTACTCTTACCTGAAACAATCAAAGATAGGAAAAATTACATAAAGAATAGAAGGGCATTAAAAGTTATTATAATTGTATTCAATATGCCCAAAAAGTATAAAAATGGAAGATATTTTTTAAAAACCTAATTCAAGCTTTTAAAGATCAAAACTTCAATATTTATGTGGAAAATACACTGGGCAGAACAAATGGCAATTAGTCCTTGCAGGAAAAAAAGATCAGTGAACTTCAAGACATAGCAGTAGAAGACTACTCCCCAGTTCATTCTGAGTCCAACATTACATGATATGAAAACCAGACAAAGACATTATAAGAAGAGAAAACAGAAAAAAGAGACTATATATATATATATATATATATATATAGACAAATTGGGTTTCACCAACCCAATAAAGGTCATCTACAGAAAACCTACAGGTATCATATTTCATGGAGAATAATTGAATGTTTCCCTTTAAAAACTGGGACAAGACAAAAAAAATCCACTGTCACTTCTTCTATTAAGCATTTTACTAGAGATTTTAGCAGCGCAATAAGGCAAGAAAAACATGTGAAAGCATTGAGTTTGAAAAGGACGAATAAAAGTCTCTATTAGCAGATGATGTGATTATATTTTTTACATAGAAAATCTGTTAGAATCTACAAAAAAATCTAGAACAATTGATCATAACAAGGTTTCAGACAAGATCAATATATTAGTGACTATATTTCTATATGCTAGCAGTAAAAAATCAAAAATTGAATTTAAAAATTGTATGATAATGTCAAAAATATGGAGTACTTAGGTATGATTCTAAATAAACATGTAAATAAATAAATAAATAAATAAATAAATAAATAAACAAACAAACAAACATGTAAAAGGCCTGCAATACCAAATAGCACAAAACACTGCTAAGAGAAAAGAGAGAAGACTTAAATAAGTGCAGAGATGTACCTTGTTCATGGAACTTAAGATTCAGTATTACTAAGGTGTCAGTTGTTTCCAAATTGATGCATAGATAACACACAATCTCAGTAAAAATTCCAGCAAACCCTTATGTAGGAATAGACAAGTTGTTTCTAAAATACATGTGGAAATGCAAAGAAAGCACTTAGGATAGTGAAAATAACTTTAAAACTTAACATAGTTACAGAACTAATACTACTTGATTTCGAGACTTATTATAAACATATAATAATCAAGACAGTGTTGACATCAAGATTGACAAACAGATCAATGGAACAGGATCAAGAGTCGAAAAGTATATACACAAATATTTGGTCAATCGAATTTTGTAAAAGGCCCTTGCCCTCATGGAACTAATTTTCAGTGGGTGAGGAGGGACAATATTCAGATAAAAGAAATAAATAGTTTAGGTGATATTAAGTGGTAATATAGGCTCAGCTTAGTCACTTCCTACCTAGCCTTCATGTTCTTCCAATTATCACAAAGAGATAGAGTAATTGATTCTGTTCCAATTTGTCAGATCATATTTTATGGTAGGCTTTCTAGTTATGATTTCAAGAGTCTGTTGTTTTCATTTTATTTAAGGAGGACATTTGATGTAATGAGCCCTGGGTGTTCTATGCAACTGATGCATCACTAAACTCTACTCTGAAACTAATAATATACTATATGTTAATTAACTAAATCTAAGAGAAAGAAAGAAAGAAAGAAAAGAAAAGGAAAGAAAGAAGAAAGAAAGAAAGAAAGAAAGAAAGAAAGAAAGAAAGAAAGAAAGAAAGAAAGAAAGAAAGAAAACTACCACTAATCAATTTTGATGTAAATATCTTCTTACTGCAAATACTTCTTACTTGGTGTCTGAGCAGTGTCTAACGCAGCCTGTGGAGGAGAATGTGAAGATGCCTTCTCAAAGGAGGTGCACTCTCTTCGAGAATTGTTTTATCCTTTTCCTACCTCCTGAACCCCCATGAATCCTTTGTTTGCTAACTCATGTTCACTCTTCAAATCTTAGCTCTGATATTGTTTCAGTGACTGCAGTCA
This sequence comes from Canis lupus dingo, assembly GCF_003254725.2. Taxonomy (NCBI): domain Eukaryota; kingdom Metazoa; phylum Chordata; class Mammalia; order Carnivora; family Canidae; genus Canis; species Canis lupus. The sequence continues at coordinate 70,751,228 of NC_064245.1, forward strand.
TCGTCCCTCCATCCATTTCTGCAGCAGTAATGCACAGAGGGTGCTTTAAAGACACTGGAAGAGTGGATGGAGGAATGGATGGGGCTCAAGGGCTAAGTTGAAGCCCTTTCCTGTGAGAAGGAAGCACCACCATGTGAGCAGTTCACTTTGAAGATAGCTGGGGCCCAGGCCATTGGTGGAGTGAGGATGAGAAGTCAGGGCTCACATTCAGGAAGTCAAGAAAGGCTATACAAAGGATTTCCAGCATTTTAAACGGGACCTGTTTCGTGGCCATGTACCTCTTCTGGGTGCTCCAACACACCACAGTCTGTCATCTGTTGTAGTGGTCCAAAAGCGTCTCTTTTCATCTAAGAACAAAGTGAGAACACAGTCAGCCTACATTTTAAAAGATATTTTTAATTTTTATCAAGTTTTGATGCCTTTAAAAAATTGAACACACTTGTTAAAATTCATGTCCTACTTTGGGGAGTTCAGCTAGGGACCCTCTCTTAATATGCTGTCTTGTCTACAAGGGTTCCATTTTGAGCACTTCCCTGGGGCTTCAGCTTAAAGACAGAGGATTTGATGTTCCAGAGTCTTCTATGTCAAATCTTGGGGGAACTCAGTGAAAATATTGTTATACATCATGCTTCTATGCTGAGAAGACCAAAGGACTTAAAACATTCTTTTATCTTTCATTTATTATTTTAATGGAATAGTAATTTCATATATTTTTCAAACTGTCTCTCATAGGTTTCTCATAACCACACTGTGATTTATTAATATTTTTAACAATAATCATACTACAAAGAAGGGAAATAGAGCTCAAAGACTTGACGTACTTGCCCAGAGAAGCACAGTTGGCAAATAGCAAGATGTGGTTTCCAATTCTGCTCTGTCCAGAAACCCAGCTCTTGTGTTTTTCTGCAGCACCAAACTGCCTCACAGTGAGAACAGGAGCCTGTGGGGTTTTCCAATTTCCTTGTTAATTGACTCCTATAGAGGACACTCTATAAATACTTGCTTAATTGCCAAGCATTTGGACTAGTTCCCACTGAATACCAGTGCCAGACTTTGGAACTGGCATAGGTTTCTCCAGACAAACTTTTATCTCACTGAATTCCTTCTTTCCAAATCCAAATCCTTATAATAAACATGGGGCTTTGAAAGCCAGTAGCTCTACCTGTTTTGTTTTGTTTTGTTTTGTTTTATTTTGTTTTTAAATAGAGCATAGGGCAGCCCCGGTGGCTTAGCGGTTTAGCGCCACCTTCCGCCCAGGGCATGATCCTGGAGACCCGGGATGAAGTCCCACGTTGGGCTCCCTGCATGGAGCCTGCTTCTCCCTCTGCCTGTTTCTCTCTCTGTCTCTAATAAATAAATAATATAAATAATATTAAAAAATAGAGTATAACAAACATGTTCAGTTTTGTATTGCAGGATGTTGAATTTAAATGTAAGCACTTAAAGTTTAGAAATAGGCTATATAGCCAAAAGGGGAAATAAAGAAATTCAATCAATAAAGTTCAACGCAGATATTAAGAGGAAGAAAAGTAAGAAAAAAGCATGGTAGATGGGAGTATTATATGAAAAGATCACAATAATTAACATATCCATTTCCACTATAGGTATAAGCATGTTCAATTTGCTAAAGGATTCCCATACTCTCTGTTTGGATATTTTAAAGTTCTATGTGTAGTCTACTTATAAGAGCCACAGGAAAAAAATGAAGATAGTAAAAATTTGAACATAATAACATGTAAAAAGACAGACCAAGAAAAGAATATAGGACAAAATTGATGTCCCAGCAATCAATCAATCAATCAATTTTTTAAAAGCATTTCTTCAGGATAGTGAGAATATAACTATAAAATCTAAGAAAAGTTATGTTTCTGAACTTGTGTGCTCCTGATATAAAAGTAAAAAATAAAAAAAATAAAAAAAAAAGTAAAAAATATATGAAGCAAAAATTTCTAGAGTTACAAGGAAAAATAACAAATCAAGTATTTGGTGAGTTTTTTAACTCACCTCTCTCATTGGTGGATGGATCAAAGGGATAGTAAGTAAGACACAATCAACAAGTTAAGTCGATAAGGATAAAAGGAACCCCACAGGAGACAAAATGAAGAGTCAGAGTCCTGGATGGAAGAAGGAACTCTCAGCGTATATACATGTCACAAGGTTAGTCTCCAATATATAAATAGCTTTTGCAAATAGCAAAGGAAAGGTCAAAAAGCCCTGTAAATAAATGGACAACAAATAAAGACAAGACAGTGCACAGAGGACAAGACCCAAGTGGCAAATGACTCTGGATAGATATCAGCTTCACTCATTGTTATAGGCTGAATTGTGTCCATTCAAAATTAATGTGTTAAAGTCTTAATCCCATTATCTCAGGATGTGACTATATATGGAGATAGGGCCTTTGAAGAAGTAATTAAGGTTCAATTAGGTTATTAGTTTGGGGTGGTATCCTGGTAAGATGAGGAAATCTGGGAACAAACATGTATAAAGGGGTGGACACACAAGGACATAGAAAGAAGGTGGCCATCTACATGCGAAGGAGAGAGGCTCCAGAGGAACCTAGTTCTGCCCGCACCTTGATCTCAGACATCTAGCCTTCCAAATTGTCAAAGAATACATTTCCATTGGTTATGCCACCAGCATGCAGCATTTTGTTCTGGTAGCCCTACAAATGAATACACTCTTAACTATGAAATGCTAATTAAAATTATACTGAGAACCATTTCACAACCAAAAGATTGCGTCGCAACTGCAGCACTTAAATGACATCAAGTGATTTGTAAGATGTGGGAAAGCAGAGAATTTAATGTAAATTTTATTGAGGTATAAGATCTGGGAAGAAGTACACAAATTATGTCTACATGGATGCTCACATGTGAATGCACCTTAATTCTGCACTTAGAACACCAGTCCTCCAAGGTCGTCTTTGCCCTTATAGTTATTGTCCCCTTCCTCAAAGGCAACCACTTTGGGGACTTTTAGTGTCAAAAAATTAAATTTGCCATATAATGATTGTCCTTCTCCGATTGACTTACTTCACTCAGCATAATACCCTCCAGTTCCATCCACGTCAAAGCAAATGGTGGGTATTCGTCATTTCTAATGGCTGAGTAATATTCCCTTGTGTGTGTATATATATGTGTGTGTATATATATATATATATATCACATCTTCTTTGTCCATTCATAAATGTTTATAACTAAACAGTGCGGGTGTTGTTCTGTATGTTGGCAAATTGAACTCCAATCAAAAATAAATTTATTATTAAAAAAAATAAACAGTGCTTGAGCTGCATTCCACTTTTTATTTAGCAGTTTTGTTTCCATTCATCTCAAAATATTTTCTGTTTAAAAATAATTTTCACCATTTCTTCATTGACCACTGGCTATTTAGGATTGTGTTGTTTAATTTCCACGAATTTGTGACTTTCCAAAATTTTCTTCTCTTGTTGATACCTGATTTCATTTCATTGTCATCCTGGAACATACTTCATATGATTTCAGTCATTTTAAGTTTACTGAGACCTGTTTTATGGTCTAACACATGGTCTGTCCTGAAGGATGTTTCATGTGTACTCAGAAGGATGTGTATTTGGCTATTATTATTGGTTGGGTGTTCTGTTGATGGTAGTGTGGGCTTTTGCCTTTGTCCTTTGGGATCAAATGCAGTTAAAGTCTTCTATTTCTTCGTCTTTTTCCTACTTTCTTATCCACTGTTGAAACTGGGGTGCTGTAGTCTTCAACTATGACTGTTCGTTTGCCAATTTCTTTCTTCAGTTCTGTCAGTTTTTGCTTTATATGTTTTCAGACTGCTTTTAGGTACATAGATACTTCATCATTGTAAATATATATATATATATGTTTGTTTCTAGTAACAATTTTTATCTTAAAGTCTATTTTGTCTGATATAGTATAGTCACTATAGCTCTCTTTTAGTTACTATTTGGATGTTAAATATTTTCCCATCATTTTACTTGAAGCTTAATTATTTCTTTGAATTTAAAGTGTGCCTCCTTCAGGGGCCCCACTCCCTTGTAAGTATTTTTTTTAAGTGCATGTTTTTCAAGAGAAGTTCTACCATTTGCTGTTTTCATTTAGCAGGTCATCAACATCTTCTCATGTTAGTAACTATAGATCTGCCTCTTCTAAAAAGTGAAAAAAAAAAAGTAAAACACAAATTCATAGTGTTGATGTACTGGAATTTATCTTACAGCTAATTTTTTCCCTCGGTTATAATAAGTAATGCTGGGATGCCTGGGTGGCTCAGCGGTTGGGCGTCTGCCTTTGGCCCGGGGCGTGATCCTGGAGACAGGGGATCGAGTCTGCATCTGGCTTCCCACGTGGAGCCTGCTTCTCCCTCTGCCTGTGTCTCTGCCTCTCTCTCTCTCTCTGTCTCTCATGAATGAATAAAATCTTTAAATAATAATAATAAAAAAATAAAGTAAAGTGTGCCTCTTGTAAACAGCATACAGTTGGATCATTTTTTAAAATCCAGCACACCAATCTCTGCCCTTTTAACTGCATTGTTTAGTCTATTTACATTAATTTAATTACTGATAAGGTAGTATTTATATGTGCCATTTTGCTATTTTTTCTTTATATCCTATGATTTTTCCCTTTCATTCCTCCATTCCTGCTGTTGTCTATGTAATACAAATATTTTCTAGTATATTTTAAAATTTTTCCTGTCATTTCTTTTCCTATATTTTTTAGTTATTTTCTTTGGGTTACCATGAAATTAATAATATTTTAAATGAAAATAGTTCCATATGTGTGTGTTGGCAATTTTTGTTTTGATTTAGTTTCAAAGTTACAGAAACTGCAAAAATATTACAAAGAATTGTATATGTGTTTTAAATGTATCCTCAAATTGTGAAAATCTTATTCCATTTTTATTCTCTGTGCATTTTTTGAGAACTGAAGTTCTCAATTTTAATCAAGTCCAATTTACCAATGCACTCTTATGAATAATGCTTTTAATATCCTGTTTAGAAATCTTTGTCTACCCTGAAGTCATGAAGATCTACTTTTTTCTAGAAGTTTCAGTGTTTTTACATCGCACATTTAGATCTATAATCCATTTGAAATTGGTATTTATGTATGATATGTGATGTTTGTCAGAATTCACTTTTTCCCATATGGATATCCAGTTCCAGTTGATATAAAACCATTTACTAAGAAGACCTTCCACTTGACACAAGTTAAAATGACCCTCCTCCTTTAAAAAAAAAATAAGTCTAGTACCTGCCTTTCAGTAAGCTAAAATTTTTGGTGGCTGTTTGATCTCTAGTGAAATAGGTATAACTGTGTGTACCTCTGGAGTTAATATAAGGATTATAAGAGTAAGCATGTGGTATATGTGAATCACTCTATGTTTGCTATAAGAATGCTAGCTTTATTTATTATTCACTCATTCTCATAATCAGTATGCTTAAAGTCTCCTATGTGCTATCCACTATACTAGTTCCTCAGTTCACTTTAGGTGATCCCATGGAGACAGGAACGTGGATTCTGTTCTTTATGTGCATTATCCAAAGCATCTAGACTAGCATCTGACATATAGTTGTTGCTCAGTGAATATTTGTATAATAAATTACCTTGTTCATGTAAGCACAAGAAGAAATATATTGAGAGCCTCATTGCACTATTACTTATAATGAGGAAAAAGCAATTTATGCATGGTAATATGGCATAGGATGACATATTAAAAATGGTTCAAATAATAATGAGGTATAAATGAGTCAAACATCACAGCTTCCAAATACATGAAGCACAAATTGATAAGAGCTGAAAGGAGAAACAAAAAAAAATCCACAATTATCACTGAGGACTTTGACAATTATTACTAGCCACCATTGATAGAACTTTTAGATAGAAAGTCAGTGAAGATATAAGAACTGAAACATGTCAACCAATAACATCTAACTGACATTTACAGAACATCTCACCCAGTAACAGCAGGATGTACTTGTTTTCCAAATGCCCATGGAACATTCATACAGATATACCAATTCCTGGGTCACAAAACAAGCCTCAACAAATTTTTAAAAATGAAATCATGACAAAGCATGTTCTCTGCGCATAACAGAAACAAAGTGGAAATAAATAACAGAAAGACAACAAGAAAAATCTCCAAATACATAGAGAATAAGCACAAATTTCTAACAATTCTTGGGTCAAAGAAGAATCCTCAAAACAAATAAAGATAAATACATGAATGAAAAGGAAAACACAACATATCAAAGTTTGTGTAATTCAGCTAAAGCAGTGATGATGGTGTTGATAGTTCTAAATGCTTGCGTTAGGAAAGGGGAAAGGTCTTAAATTAATAATCTAATTTTGATCTCAAAAAACTAAAAAAATGAAGAAAAAAATAAACCCAAAGCAAGCAGAAAGAAAGAAATAATCAAGAGTGGAATAAATGATATTGGAAATGGGAGAGCAATAGAAAAAAAATCAATGAAACAGCTGGTTGTTCAAAAAAAAAATTAGAAAGTCTGATAAGCTTCTGGCAAGACTGACAAATAGAAGCTGAAAGAAAACACAAGTCATGCATATCAGAAATAAAACAGAGGCTATCACTCCAGATCCTGCAGCCATTAAAAGAATAATAAGGGAGTACTGTGAACAATTTCATACTCATAAATTTGACAACTTAGAAGAAATAGACCAATTCCTCAAACCCCACAGACTACCAAAACTGGACCAAAAAAAAAAAACTAACCCAAATAATCCTACAACTGCTAAAAAAAGGAATTCATAATTTAAAATCTCCTGAAAACAAAATTCCATGCCCAGATGGTTTCCCTGGAGAATTATATCAAATATTTAAGGAATTAGGACCAATTTTTAAAAAGATTTTTTATTTATTTATGAGAGACACAGAGAGAAAGGCAGAGGGAGAAGCAGGTTCCCTGCAGGTAGTCTGATGTGGAACTTGATCCCAGGACACCAGGATCACACCCTGAGCGGAAAGCAAACACTCAACCACTGAGCCACCCAGGTGCCCCTAACACCAAATTTTTTATATACAATCTCTTCCAGAAAACAGAAGAAAAGTAAATGTTTCCCAGTTCATTTTATGGAATGTGAATTACTCGGACACCAAAAGCAGATGAGGGTAGTACAGTAAGAGAACTACAGATCAATATTTCTCATGAATACAGATGTATACAGAGAGCCCTCCACAGTGTGAACGACCATGATTCACTTCCCATTCTTCTACTCAATGTCTCCTTTAAAAAAAAAATGCGAGTTATACATTTATTTTGGAATTCAGCCCAAGGAGGGGAGGTTTGGCTTTATCTCATGTGCCCACATGTGCACACTGGGTTGTCCACCCTGCTCTGCCCACTGCTTGCTTGAACTGGGAAGGTCAGAGCTGCCATTCCTCGCTCACAGTTTGTCCAGGTGAATGGGTACATGAACTTCTCCATTATTCCACACTTTTCCTCTCTGTCTTTTCCATCAGTCTTAGTTAGCCATTGCAAAACCTTTAGAGGCATGCAGGATACAAATTAAATAAAATCGTTAAGCCACAGGAACTATGTTCTGCATTTGCAGAGATTGATACACTTTACAGTCTGCAAAGCCCTGCTGCAGAGCAGTAGGTGGCGGAAAAGCTGAGCTTGCAGTTCACCTTTGCATGGTCCCACAAGTGCTCCTACCCCCAAACTGCCTGGGCCTGGAGAGTGGGATGGTATTTGAGAGTATCCCCTTGCTGACACTTGGCTTGCAGGAGGCAGATGGCAGCCAGTCAGCAATGCTGACTTCTGGGAAGGTGACAAGGACAGAATCAGCCTGATGTGGAGAACAATGAGGGCCAGGCTGTGTGAATGGCTTGAACACTTCTGTGGCTCAATTCAGATTTTTTAAAAAGGTTATTATTGCAAATGTTATTAAAGACTTCTATGTATCAAGCACAATTCAGGTTTGATAAGTTCCTTGTTATTTGTACAATATGAGCTGACGGAAGGCCCAGCATCCCATTATTGGATTTCTGAGCCTAAGGGAGTATTTTTAGCTGTTCTGTTGCAGCATGTTCAATCTCTGAGAATCACTGGCAGTGAGCGTGGTGGGCGAGCCCTCCTCTCTGTCTGCTCCCCCTTGGAGATTGGATTGCACAGGAAATGGTCTGAGAGATGCTCAGCTCCTTGTCCCAGCAGGTGCCCCACAATAAGGACACAGGAGGTGAAAGTCAGAGACAGGAGACACGTGGCTTGCTCCAGGTGCCGGGGCTTCCAGAAGACTAACCCACAAGGCATCTCCTGGCTTGGCTTCTTTCGCCTAGGGAAGAAAAGGGGTGAAAGGCATGTGTTTTGAATGGCTGAATGGTGCCAAGCTGCTGGAGATTAAGAAAGGTTTATGATTTCCTGCAGAAGGGGCTGAGCTGGGCTGAGGTGTCCTTTCCTTCCCACGCCTCCCCTGCCACTGACAATATATGGTTGGCTGGCAGTTTCCTGGCACCAGGTGTAAGCAAGGTGAGATGAAGTAAGGGAGAGCTGGGGCAGGTGTGCCGACTTGGACTTCCCCCTGGACACAGTACCTTGGTCATACGTGCTCATGTATCTTCTCACATATGGATAACATGGCTGGCCTTAAGTGTGAAAGCCTCCTGAGGTTGGTTCTAAAGGACACAATGTGTTACTGAGTTAGGGGTCTCACCTGGACTGGGGACAAGTCAGCCTCTCTTGGCCTTGGTTTCCTCCATTGGAAAAATAAGGGACATATTGTTTGACTTGCATGATTAAATAGGTTAAGTGTTGAGGAATGATGGGAGGTCTGTGGAGAGCACCCCTCCATCCCACCTGAGTTTGGGACCACTCTAGAGATGCCACGGGACTCAGACCCATGGAAGTAAAAATACCAGCATTGTAGCAGACACAGTTGATTGAAAAACTTGGCTTTAGTTCTGCATCCAAAAGAGCTTGCTAACACTTTGGCTTTGAAATGGAATCACCCTGAGGATATGGGCTCACCTGCAAGCCTCATCTCCACTGACCAGGCCCCTAGCCTTGGCAGGGAGTGGACTGAGTACAAGCCCTCTGTGAACAATCCAGAAGCCCAGTGGGACCCAGAAGGGACTGAGCTGAGTACATTGGCAACTCCTTCCAAATAGCTCATCAGACAGGTCACTTCTGCTCCCTGCATGGGAGTGAGGCCATGGAGAGAGGCTGGGAGAGTTGCTCTCAGGCCAATGGGAGATCCTTGTCTCTGTGAGGAGTGGAGGCCAGACAAAAAGGAAGCTCCAGTAAGCAATGACATCAACAACATGCAGAACCCAGAGCCCAACAGAGCTTGCTTCCATTCAGTCTTCCACTGTCCCTATCTCCTTCCTCACTGCCTTCTCCCTGGTCCCAGCCTCCTGCAGAGTAACAGACTGGCCTGCCTCACAGGCTGTGGGTACTTTGTTTATGACCCATTCATTCCTGAGTGTGGGATGCTGTGAGCAATATGAAAATGCAGGGGGACAGTGCCAAATAAGCCTGGCCCTGTGCAAAGAGAGATGGCTGCCTGGTGAGGAGAAGAGACCAGGAGAGAGAGGATCCCCATGCCACGGGGGAAGTGCTGCCAGAGCTTCAGGCAGGAATTCTAGATTCTGGAAATGGGTTCTCTTGGGTCAACTGCCATTTCCTGGGAAATATTCTTTAACCTTGCTGAGTCTCAGTGTCCAGATCTGTCCAAGATAACTCCTACTAATGTCTTCCTCAAAGGGCTGTTGGGAGACTGAAATGAGTTAGCACACATAAAGCACTTAGAACAGTGCTGAGTGCATCATAGGCACCTTATCAGAACTATTATACCATATTTGGTATCAGGGACCAAAAAGACTGTTGTTACCCAACTCAGTCTTCCAGGGTTAGGGAGGGCTTCTAAGAGCAAGAGCATGAGTCTAAATCAGGGTTTTTCAAACATGGCAATGTGGACATGTGGGGCCAGGTCATTCTTTTTTGGCAGGGGGGTTGTCCTGTGCCTTGGAAGAGGCTTAGCAGCATCCTTGGTCTCTACCCACTCGATGCCAGTAGCACGTTTCCTAGTTGTGACAACCAGAAGTATCTCCAGACCTTGCTGAATGTCCCAGGGGAGCAGCGTTGCCCCTGATTGGAAAGCACTTTCCACTCTGAGAAGGTAAGGGCAGTCAAGAGCAGAGAGATGGGAATAGTGGATGTTGTGAGTGAACTTAGAGTAACAGTATTGAGCTCCTTGGGAATCTAAGGTCCACATCCAGTGTGAGAAATGGGTCTGCAGCAGTGGATTATCCAGGGTACTTGTTATGGCACATGATATCAAACTCCAGCCTCTTTCTGATTGTCCCAAACTTAGGCAAACCATTTAGGTCAACCTCTTCCACCGAGTCCCAGCTTCTGACATGGGGCCGATGTGTAGTAGAAACCTTCTATTTGTAGGGGTGTGGATGAGCTCACATTTGTGACATGGTCCCTGAGGGCATTCACCAGGTGTTCTCTAAATTTATCTTTTCATTGAGAAAGCTCATCCGTGAACATGACACCAGATCACTTTGCTTGCCCCCACATAGCACTGCTTTTATAGGTTGGGACTTTGAAGTCTTCCATATATCTTGAAGCATATCATACAAAAAAAAAAAAAATCCCTGTTAAACGTGTTACCCTGTGTAGAGCTATTTTATGTAGATCATTGTTTGCCACAATACAAAATGCCATCTTTGTAAGAACCTAGTGGGAGAAATTTTCTTCTGGCTTCAGTACCAGGAATAATCATGCTTTTCCCAAACAACTGATTTTTTTTTTTTCCCATGTTGATCCTGAACCATACATAAGGCTGATGGTGTTTCTCACTTTGCTCTGGTTGTCGGGAAGGTGATGGCCTGTTTCAGGCAAGTTCTTTGAGCATGAATTAGGGTATTTTTACCTGCTTACATTTTCTTGAATTCCCTTTTTATTCTTTGACCTGATTTCTGGCTTACTTATTTTTAAATTTATTAAGTTATATGTATTTTGCAAATAACTTTTAAAGCTTCTTTGGAAAAGATTGGAAATCAGTAAAAATAAAAATAAAAATAAAGTTTTATACCAGACATTGGGTCCTTTGTGCTGGTCTGTTTTGATGTCCAGGCCAGGACTAATGCTTTCCAAAACTCCTGAACTTCTTTGATGTTGGAAAGTGAGCCTAATTGCCCAAGTTTCTCCATGGGTCAGCGTGATGATGAGATGGGGTGTCAATTTCTCATTTGTGGTCTCCATCATTTCCATGACAATGTGCAGCATTATCATGAGAGAACATACTTAGAATTCCAGTCCAAGAAGAGGCAAAAGAAACAATGGAACAAGTCTGTGAAATAGCAGAAAACTGCAGAGATAAATGAAAGGTCATTCTCTGTCCTGAGTCTCCTTGGAGATGTAGAGTCCATCGCCCAGGGCAAAATAAATAAAAATTAAAAATAAAGGATCTGGAGTAAGAGAAAGCAACAACCTGACTTATTACTTAAATGATTGCTCTCTTTGCATTTTGAATTTCCTCTTTAAATTCATTCCGATCTGCAAGTTTCTCTCCTAAAAATTCATATTGCTCCTCCAAAGAGTTCTGGCGGAATATTGAATGAGATACCCTTTAACAGTCTCGCTATGAACAAGAGTGCAGAGCTCACTGGTTATTAATGTAATGTTTCAATAGTCTTTCAACTATTAGAATACAAATTGGGCATCCATTTATAGCTGATTCCTGTAGTTCCTTTTTGAACATCTAAACCCTTCTCTCCAGGAGCAAATATGTGGAAAGATGTACCAGATGATTCTTTCAGTTCCAAATGACAGAAACACGGTGTCCAGTAGCTGAGAAAGTGGGGTCTTGGCCCATGTAAATGTGAAGTTCGGGCTTCTGCCCAGGCTGGAGCCAGCACCTCCAACACCCTTTCTGTGTGTGTTTAGCTCTCAGCCTGCTTGACCCTCTGCAGCTTCACACCCAGATGGGTCCTACTCCCCACTTTCAGCAAGAGGATTCCAGGCAGCCTCTTAGTCACAACATCTAGCCTGGCAAACCCAGAGGAGGAAGTTTTTCTTTCATGGATTCCAGGGAGCACCCCCAAGGGGTCCTGAGGAGCCAACACCAGCAGCCAGGGGATGTGTATACACCTCCTAGTCAGCCCAGGTCTCTGATCTGCTTATCTCTTTGTTGAAAGGGAGGAGCGGGAATCATCGGACAGCACCGGGAGGAACTCCTAAAGTGAATCAGAGGTGTGGGAATGGAGGGCTTTATGAGACCACACTACACACACTAGTGATGCCTCTCCTAAACTCTTTTTGCACATAAACCAAAAAACCCCACTTCATCATACGAGTCCAGTATGGCCATGATACCAAATCTGGGTCAGGGCAGTGTAGGTAGGAAAATATGGGCTAGTGTCACTTGGAACATGATATGCAAAATCCTACAAGAGATATTGGCAACCCAAGTCCAGGAAACACACCCAGCTTACAGAAGCACACAGTGTGTGCATCACAGCAGCACCTAATGGTGGGGAGAGTCAGGGTCTGGGTTCCTTTTGTTGACTCGTTTAGTCCCTTCATCATTCTGGGGCTCAGTTTCCTCTTCTGTCGAATGAGGGGAATGGCCTGGCTGGCCCAGGTCTAATATTCAAGGGCCTAAGACACAGGTCTCTAAGCCTTCACGATAACAATCTGTCACTCTATGATGATTGTTCAGGCTTCCCTATTAACCTTCCACGATTCTGTATGGAATGTGAGAACATTTTGCAATGCTGAGATTCTACTTTACAATTGTTTAACACCTTTCTGAGGTTCATATATCAGCTCTTCAGTCCTTAGGAAGCCTAAATGCATTTTGTAAAAACGAACTAAGTACTGGGTCAGTTTTCTATCGCTAAAAACAACAACAAAACAAAAAGCCCCCTCAATTTCAGTGGCTTAAAAACAGCTATTTTATTATCTTGTGTTCTGTGTGTTAACTGGGCTCCACTGGGCAGTTTTCCTGCTCCATCTGATGCCAGCTGGGGCTGCAGAGGCTCCCAGTGCCTGAGGTGGCTCACTCCCACAGTTACCAGTTGTTGCTGGTTTTCCCTGGTTGCTCAGCCAGGGCTGTTGACTGGAGCCCCTTTGTTTTCCTTCTCATGGCCTCTCCATGGGGTTTGTGCTCTGGCTGGGTCCTGGGAGGCAGTTTAAGGAGAAACTGCCAGTTCCCTTGAGATCTGGGTGTGGATTTGCCAGAGCATCACTACATTCAGGGTCACATACAGAACCAAGCTCTGTGTTGAGGAATAGCGCACGGTGGGATTCCATCCCACCAACAGAGGCATGTTGGGGAGGGGGATGCAGCTTTGGAGACTACCTCCTACAAGTCCTGAAAACACCCAATTAAAGCAGGTACTAAAGACAATGGAATAAACACAATGAAGTATTATTCAGCCATAAAAAAGAATGAAGTCTTGCCATTTGCAATACCATGGATAGAGCTAGAGTGTATTAGGCTAAGTGACATAAGTCAGTCAGAGAAAGGCAGATACCATATGATCTCCTTTATGTGTGGAATTTAAGAAACAAAAAGAAAATCATGCAGGGGGCAGAAAGTAGAGATAGAGATAAACCAAGAAACAGACTTAACTCTAGAGAACAAACTGGTTACAGAGAGGAGGTGGGCGGGGGAGGGAGTGCATGAGAGATAATGGGTTAAGGAAAGCACTTGTCAGAATGAGTACTCAGTGCTGTATGGAAGTGTTGAGCTGCCATATTATACACCTGAAACTAATATTATGCTGTATGTTAACCAGCTGGGATTTAAATTTTAAAAATCATTTATTAAAAAAATAAAAACAAAGTCATATGCTAGTGTCTAGTATTGGTTAAAATGCCATTGGCTGACCAGAGCCTGTTGATAGAGCCCTGTGACTTTGGGGGCACCCATGCTTCTCTCTGAGTCTCAGATTGCTCTTCTGTAAAATGGGAGCATGGATCTTGAGGATGTTGGAGTATCTCCATCCCTCACCTTCTCTGTCCCTCTGTGCCCATAGGTACTCCTTCCAAGACGAGGAAGACATGTTCATGGTGGTGGACTTGCTCCTGGGTGGGGATCTACGCTACCACCTGCAGCAGAACGTCCATTTCACCGAGGGGGCGGTAAAGCTGTACATCTGTGAGCTGGCGCTGGCCCTGGAGTATCTGCAGAGGTTCCATATCATCCACAGGTGACTGGGCTGCTGGAGGGGTGCCTGGGGATGGTGGCCCACTGGGCAGCAGCACGGGGTGGGAGCAGTCTGGGGCAGTGCAGGGCATTCTCTTGCTGACATTTCTTAGAAGTGGCAACACATGGAACTAATAAACAGAACAACAGATTACTGCTCTTACATTCTCCACAGACAGCCCACTCCCTTGTCACTGCATCTGAGGGGGAACACCCCACTGTGGAGAAATATGGCTGGTGGTTGGCCTTGGCTTCGCTCTTCCAGTGTGACTTTGGAAGTCTGGAATGTTCTGTCCCTCCAGTCTCAGGTTAGAAAGGTCACATGGCATTAGTTGGGAGCATGAGGGGATCTACTCTTCCTTTCCATACTTTGAAATCAGTGCTGTGCCTTGTAGAAGATTCTTTCTCTTGGGAAGCTTCAGTGCTGACTCTGGGCTTTGGATATAAGCTCAGTTTCTGCGGCTTCCTCGGGGCCTTGGCTTCTCCCTGCCTGTGGACGGCTCTGTCACTCCAGCCAAGCAGGCAAAGTGAGTTTGTCTACAGAGTCAGGAGACCAGGGAGTGGCTTTGGAAGGCGATGGTATCACGAACAAAGTCTTCTTGCTCTTCCTAGAGGAGGAGGCTGGCATGAGTGGTTCCAGATTTGTTCATCTGGGGGTCTTGCACTGTGTCTAGCTGCCCTCCTTCTAACTTAAACAGTTTTGGAAGACATGGTAAAGAAAGTTTTGACCCTCTAGGTAAAGATGGTAGATCAGGCACACACACACACACACACACACACACACACACACATACACACACACCCCTAGTTTGTTCCTCCTGAAACTCCAATAAAACAACAAGAACATTTGAAAAATGACAAACTTCAAGGATGGGGAAGACTAAAGAGGAAACTACAGAAACATGAAGGGATCTGAGAGAAGAGGGAGAGCAGTGAATGAATAGCATCCAAGAATGTAAATTCCAGACTGTCACTGGGGTGAACACTGATGGATGCTGAAGAATCTCCCAAAGGTGCAAGAATTGACAGTAATCAGCATCTATGGAAGGAGGACGAGAGGCTAAAAAGAGACTAAAGTAAGGTTTGAAAGCCTTTTAGGAAGTCCTGAGAACCCAGAGCTGCTTGCCCACTGTGAATAACTCGATGGCTGAATAATCTGAGTAAGTTTACCCCAGCAGAAGACTAAGATTTGCTCCCTAGAGATGGTACAATAGCAAGTGTCTACATTGAAGGACATCAAGCCGACTTGGGACACTGTGCTGAAAATACTACACCAACCAGATGCTAAAATACACAGCTTCCCCCCATTCCAGCTGACTCTGAGAGTGGTACATTGATGCCTTCCTCCAGGCAGGACACTGTGATTTCAGTGAGGATGTGACTTCAGTGGAGATGAGCCAAGACAAGATACTGTGACGTCACAGCTTCCCCACCACCCCTTACCGTGTAGTCCACAACCAACAAGCCCTACTCACTTGCCTTTAGCTGCCACCTAGGTTACCAACAACCAAAGGTTATCAGATATCCCAAAAAATCTTCTGGCACAAACAGTGAGGTCCAAACAATCAAATGGAAAGAGGAAAAAAAAAAAAAGAACTTGGAATGAACGGACACTATGCAAGGAGAAGAAAATATGCAGATAACTATGATCAGTATTTCACAGAAAGATTTTTGCAATTATAAAATAAGGAACATCATGTTTATTTAAAATTCAGAGGACAAACATCAGAGCTCTTACAAGTTAAAAATATGATGGTAGAAATGAAAAACTCAAAAGATGTGTTAGAAGACAAAGTTGACATTCCTCATATAGTAAAACAGAAAGACAAATAGAAAATATGAGAAAAGACCTAAGAAAATGAGAGAGCAAATCAAGTAACTCCAATATCTGAAGAGAGAGAGAGAAGAGAGAAACCATAGCAAGAGAAATCATCAATAAATAAATACAGAATATCTCTGGGACCAGAAACACATGAGTTTCCAGATTGAAGGGACACAGTGCAGGGACCAGAAAGAGATGCCCATCAAAACAAACTTCAGATCCTATAAGCTTCTGAACAAGAGTGGCAGGATATAAAGGTAGAGGAATTGGTTTGTTTAGGGTTCATCAAGCGCTAGAAGGCAGTGGAGACACACCAGTCAATCAAGCATGAGGGTGCATGTTTTCACAAGTTCAAGGTCTCCAAAAAACGTACCTCATGTTCACCTTGTCTCAAGTAACTATCAGAAAAAGAGGTGGACTCCATGAAAATGAAGGACCAAGTCAAGAATGAGAATGAGACAGAAGATGAAGTGGAGCTCTAGCAGAGGAGAGAGGCGTAAGGAATCTCCAGGATGGTGAGGAAGGGAGGTTCAAGGATGTCGGCTGTGCCCACAGTGTAGACCCTGACCAGTGCTGATTGAGTGGATCAGAAGACACTGGGACAGACTTCGGGAAGCATGGGCAGATGGCACTCCTGATGCATCTGGATGCCTTGAGAGGAAGTTATTTAGCTGGTGAATAATCTGAAGTTGAATAAATGAGAAGTTTAGAAAAAAGCTCAACAAAAAATAACAGTTATTATTAACTCCAGGGAATGGAAATGTTGTACAGGACGTCAGCTTACAACATGAACCAGCTCTGTAGAGCATAATCATAATCACTGCAGCCCTGAGAGTCGATCTAACCAAGAATACAATAGTCCATTGGGGAACGGCAGGATGCAAGGATGCGTGTGTCTCTTGGGGGTTGCGGGGAGGAGAGACTGCTACATCCTCATCTTCCGCGGTGGAAGGCCAACAGATGGAGCCTGAAGTGCAAAAGTAGTCTCTCTCATTGCTAGAGAAGGAACTAAACATACCAAAATTGTCACCTGAACGAGATGGATGGATGGAGAGGGAGAGATGGGAAGAAAGGGATTGGGATTGTTGCTGTATTGTAACAAAACTTGCAGAAGTGTTGATCCTTTGAATTATTTCCATGTATAATTTTAATACAAACAACAAACATAACACAATGAATAATAGCAAGAAGAAGGAAGAGGAAGTTGTAGCAGTGATAGTCGTATGGAGTAGTGAATGGGGTTGTTCAGCGCAATGCAGAGAGTGTTCGCTGAGGATGCGTTGTTCATGCACTTGGTTGCTCATAGCCATTGCACACAGCCACTCCAGACTCTGTGTTTGCAAGCACTGTGCTATGTTTGTTGAGGAAGGTCATCCCATGCCAGAGTAGCCTCTGTGGGCCAGCTGGGCTTTTTTGTAGGTGCTTAAAGGAGCAAGTTCTTTCCCAATCTGTTATACGAATGTCACTCATGAATTATCACAGCCGTTTCTGCACTAGTGTGCAAGAGATGATCAATCTGCCTAATTTCCCCCAGACATCGAGTCATGTGGACCTGGGTGCGATGGATGCCAACTTCTCAGAGCAGAGCCAGGGATAGGCCAGGCAGAAATTGGAACTGTCACATAAGAGCGTGACAGTTGGAACCACTTTTTTACTTCAGCAAATGTTTTTAAGTCACTCCGTGAGGTTGTCTGTCCTCAGATTTCAGATCTACCCTGGAGACAAGGAGCTAGCCAACAACTTAGAGAAATTGTTAAAAACCTGCTAAGTGGGATTATCTTACCATTTCTAAAATGGTAGACTTGGCAGAGGTTTGAGTCAGCTTCTTTCCCTCCCATATAGTTCAATAAATCACTTGTTCAATGTGTCTGTGTGTTCAGACTTGAAATTATGTGTCATACACACTGTGCATAGGCATATATGATAATGCTGTGCATTGTGTTGTGTTAACTCAACAGACGAATTTATAAATCTCCCACTTCTTATGTGCCAGAACTACCCATGCTATATTTTATACACATAAATGAATGTTGCTTTTTTTGAAAGTAGCCACACTGGAGGGGTGCCTGGGAGATGCAGTCGGTTAAGCCTCTGACTCCTGGTTTCAAGTCATGATCTCAGGATTATGAGATCGAGCCCCCTTGTCAGGCTCTGTGCTCAATACAGTAGGCTATGCACAGGGCAGTCTGCCTGGTATTTTGTAGCACACATCTTTTCTTTGCCTGGAGAATGGACTTTGAAACCTGCTATTTAATCTTTTTTAAAAAATATTTATTTATTTATTTATTTATTTATTTATTTATTTATTTATTTATTTATGAGACAGTGCAAGCAAGAGGAGGGACAGAGGGAGAGAGAGAATCCTCAAGCAGACTCCACACCGAATGCAGAGCCAGATGTAGGGCTCGATCCCAGGACCCTGAGATTATGAACTGAGCTGAAGTCAGGAGTTGGATGCTTAACCAACTGAGCCATCCAGGCACCCTTAATCTTTTTTATATGCTTACTTGATAGTGACAAATCTCCATCCATTGAGGATGGTGTTATAGATCTATAGAAAAGTACAAGGTATTTCAGAGTATAACCCTTGAATTTGAAAGTGCCCAAGTGAGGAAATATCACTGTGTGTTCAAAATAAATCATTGTTTTACAGCAATTAGAGATCCACTTTTTAGAGCATTTGAGTTGGCCTTTTATTCTTCCAACCAGGAGGTGCTCCAGCCTCTGGGAAGAAAATGATGGATAGGATATGGTGCCTACACCTGAGCAGCTTTCCCAGGTGGAAGAGGCAACCATTCTAGGGGTCGAATTATTGCAATCCGGGATGAGGATTCCACACTCTGGCTGGATAAGCCTGAGGAGGGTACCCAGGCCAGACTGAGGTGGAAATGGGGAAGGGGGCATAGAAGAGGCTGGGAAGGCTTCCCCTGGGACACTCGACTCGACTCGTAGTGATTTGTGGGATAAGGAGGGATTAGCCCAGGGAAGAGGAATGCAGGAGATGCTGGGCAGAAGCCTCCTGATGTGAGAGGACTGGGTGTGTAGAGCCTGCATGGCTCAGGCTGGGAGGGAGCACGCTGGTGTCAACCATAGATGTGCTGAAGCTTGGGAGCGACATAGTCCAGTTGCGAAGTGAGGGTGACCTTTCTGAAGGCCCTGGAGGCACTTCCCAAGAGAGGTTATGAGCCAGGACAGGCTCACTAATCTAGGTATCTAGTAGGATCAGGTCATGGGAAATCAAATGAGTAACAACAATGACAAGAAATCAGGTTTATTAAACTCTTACGTGTCAGCACATATACACACATACATACATATACCACTTGCAAATACCATCTCATTTAATCCTCACATCAATAAAATGGGCTCAGTACTATAACTATTTCCATCTTGCAGAGACATTGAGTGATTTGCCCCTTGGGCCGCCACTGGGGATCATGGAACCAGGTTTCAAACCAAGACACTCTGACCCCAGATCCCCGGCTGATCACCACCAAGACCTTATTGTTCAGATTGCATTGAAGTGTTTACAAAGTGCTGATGAGACTGTGTATGCAAATATGAGCACAAAGATAAGCACATGTGGGTCTCTCGACTCCTTACAACCACCCCAAGGAAGGCTGTTATTTCATTGGTGTGTGAAGCTTCTGGTGCTTAAGCCCTAGCCTGAAGTCTTGCTGTTCATAAGCAGTGGAAGTGTTATTGAGTTGGAATATGGCTCTCTCCACCACACCTTGCCGCCTTCCCAAATGCAAAAGACAAGCTAAGGTTACGTCCTGCCCAGCTAATGTCCTGTCCAGCTAAGCCCTAGACAGAGCCAGGAAAGGACCAGAAGCCCACTTCTTCAGAGGGCGTCCCTGACTGCCTTTTATCTAGGCAAAGTTCCTATCCCAGAGCCACCCTTCCTCTCCCTGAGCACTTTGTCCATTTCCTTCCTGGCATGTGATCCCATTTGGGAGATTGAGGCCTTTATCATTGTCTCTAGGTAGCGAGAAGATAAACCTGCTTGTCTGCACATGTCCTGAGGGCAGGCCTCTATTCTACTTTGCTCATCTTCAGCTTTTCAACACTCAGTAGACTGCCTGGCATGTAGCAGATGCTCCATGACCATGTGCTGAAAAATGAAGAAGAAGCAATGAAGAAAGGAAGGAAAGACAGCCTTACTTGAAATTACTTACAAATACAAGTTCACATTCAATAAGTCAATATCCGTCCCTTGCACTGCTTCCTGTAACTTTTCTACCTATATGTCCCTTGACATCTGAGGAGCCAGCCTTCTAAAAGTCTCTACTGGGTGCCTGGGTGCCTCTGTTGGCTGATGTGCCAACTCTTGGTTTTGGCCCAGGTTATGACTTTGGGGTCGTGATATTGAGCCCCAGGTCGGGCTCCATGCTCAGCAGGGAGTCTGCTTGGGATACTTTCTCTCCCTCTCCCTCTGCCCCTTTCTCTGCTCATGCACATGAGCTCTCTTTCTCTCTCTCTAAAATAAATAAACCTTTAAAAAAAAAAGTCTCTGCTGGGGCCCAAAGACACGTGCCGCAGACATGAAGTTCCTTTGAAATCTCATGTTTGATGTGAAAAAGGTCTTGATGTTTTTCATTCCACTCCATTATGTAGTCATGGTTCTTTTCATACATAAAATAATACTTTACCTTTCATCTAAAAGAAAGAGGAAAGAGCAATAATACCTTCTTGGAGTCTCCTTAGTCTGTGACAGATGCTGTTGCATCATGTCCATCTATTTGGGGAAAGTGAGCTGATTTGAAGGGAGCTCATGGCTCAAGTGAGGGTCAGGCCACCAGGAGCCCTGTCCCCCTTTACAGTTTTAGATACAGTCATAAAATATGAGCCTATAAAGGGCAACTGTTTACTTTTTTTGAACTGAGCAGTGATCTAAATGCTCATCAGTGGCTTTGTGACAACATTTTCAATAAAAGCTTCTTTTGGAGAAACTGAACCAGTGGGGTTATTTCTATGATTTTGCTCTGAAGATGCCTGAACCCCCCAGGAAGGTGTCTTTTACCCCCTTGGGAAGCTCTCTTCGTGAAGCATGCCTTGCTGTTCTGTGCTTCCCTGTGCTTCTGGCCCCAGTTTTGCCCCACATGTAAATTTATGCACAGTCTCAAAGCTTCGTGGTCCCAGTGACGGCTCACCTCATCAAATCCACAATCATCCTTCCAGTGGAGGCAGGAGTCTCCTTAGGTGCAGGAGAAACTTCTCCAGCTTTGCCTTGGAGTTGTGGGCTGAACGTACTCAGCCTTGACAGAGTATTTGCTTACTGTCAAATTTTTGTCAGGAATGATTTTTTTGTAACCTTTTTCCTTTGGGAAAAACCTTTTAATCTTTAGGACCTAGAATAGTTTAATCCTGCTAGTTTAACACTTGCAAGCTCCTTTCTTTACTTAAACTAGCATTATCTAGGCAGCAAGCAAGCCTTTTTGCTACAGATTGCCTGAAAGTATACAAACTGATTTATATAAATTCTATCATTTTTTGTCAGTTTCTTGAATACATTGAGAAAATAGTGAATCCTTTTTTTTTGTTTTTTATTTTTATTTATTTATTTTTTTGCTCTGGAATATAGGGTTAAATACAGATCTCATTTTTTATTTTTTTAAAAGATTTTTTTTTCTTGGAGAGAGAGAGAGCACAAGCAGGGGGAGTGGCAGAGGAAGAGGGAGAAAGAGGCTCCCTTCTCAGCAGGGAGCCCAATCTCAGGACCCTGGGACCATGACCTGAGCTGAAGACAGATGCTTAACTGACTGAACCACCCAGGCGCCCCCAGATCTTATTTTTAATAAATAATATGTGTATGCTATAAAGTTCAAAAGGTTCAAGGAAATGTGTGTGTGGAAAAAAAAGTGACAGTTCTCCCATTATTGTGAGCATTTTCACTGATTTAAAGCACATGCTTCAGACTTCCTCTTTCATTATTAGTGTTTGCCACAGACAATTTCATTTTTTTTTATTTTATTTATTTATGATAGTCACATAGAGAGAGAGAGAGAGAGAGAGAGAGAGGCAGAGACACAGGCAGAGGGAGAAGCAGGCTCCATGCACCGGGAGCCCAACGTGGGATTCGATCCCGGGTCTCCAGGATCGCGCCCTGGGCCAAAGGCAGGCGCCAAACCGCTGCGCCACCCAGGGATCCCCCAATTTCATTTTTTTTATTGGAGTTCAATTTGCCAACATATAGCATAACACCCAGTGCTCATCTCACCAAGTGCCCCCCTCAGTGCCCATCACCCTAGTCACCCCAACCCCCGCCCACCTGCCTTTCCACTACCCCTTGTTCCTTTCCCAGAGTTAGGTGTCTCTCATGTTTTGTCACCCTTACTGATATTTTCACTCATTTTCTCTCCTTTCTGCTTTATTCCCTTTCACTAATTTTTATATTCCCCAAGTGAATAAGACCATATAATGTTTGTCCTTCTCCGATTGACTTACTTCACTCAGCATAATACCCTCCAGTTCCATCCACGTCGAAGCAAATGGTGGGTATTTGTCGTTTCTGATGGCTGAGTAATATTCCATTGTATACGTAGACCACATCTTCTTTATCCATTCATCTTTCGATGGACACCGAGGCTCCTTCCACAGTTTGGCTATTGTGGACATTGCTGCTAGAAACATCGTGATGCAGGTGTCCTGGTGTTTCACTGCATCTGTATCTTTGGGGTAAATCCCCAGCAGTGCAATTGCTGGATCGTAGGGCAGGTCTATTTTTAACTCTTTGAGGAACCTCCACACAGTTTTCCAGAGTGGCTGCACCAGTTCACATTCCCATCAACAGTGCAGGAAGGTTCCCCTTTCTCCGCATCCTCTCCAACATTTGTTGATTCCTGCCTTGTTAATTTTCACCATTCTCACTGGTGTGAGGTGGTATCTCATTGTGGTTTTGATTTGTATTTCCCTGATGGCAAGTGATGCGGAGCATTTTCTCATGTGCTTGTTGGCCATGTCTATTCTTCCTCTGTGAGATTTCTGTTCATGTCTTTTGCCCATTTCATGACTGAATTGTTTGTTTCTTGGCTGTTGAGTTTAATAAGTTCTTTATAGATCTTGGATACTAGCCCTTTATCTGATACGTTATTTGCAGATATCTTCTCCCATTCTGTAGGGTGTCTTTTAGTTTTGTTGACCGTTTCTTTTGCTGTACAGAAGCTTTTTATCTTGATTAAATCCCAATAATTCATTTTTGTTTTTGTTTCCCTTGCCTTCATAGATGTATCTTGCAAGAAGTTAATGTGGCTGAGTTCAAAAAGGGTGTTGCCTGTGTACTCTTCTAGGATTCTGATGGATTCTTGTCTCACATTTAGATCTTTTATCCATTTTGAGTTTCTTTGTGTATGGTGTAAGAGAATGGTCTAGTTTTGTTCTTCTGCATGTGGCTGTCCAATTTTCCCAGCACCATTTATTGAAGAGACTGTTTTTTTTTCTCCTCTGGATAGTCTTTCCTGCTTTGTCGAATATTAGTTGACTATAGAGTTGAGGGCCCATTTCTGGGTTCTCTATTCTGTTCCATTGATCTATGTGTCTGTTTTTGTGCCAGTTCCACACTGTCTTGATGACCACAGCTTTGTAGTACAACTTGAAATCTGGCATTGTGATGCCCCCAGCTATGGTTTTCTTTTTTAATATTCCCCTGTCTATTCGGGGTCTTTTCTGATTCCACACAAATCTTAAGATTATTTGTTCCAACTCTCTGAAGAAAGTCCATGGTATTTTGATAGGGATTGCATTAAATGTGTAAATTGCCCTGGGCAGCATTGCCATTTTCACAATATTATTCTTCCAATCCATGAGCATGGAATATTTTTCCATCTCTTTGTGTCTTCCTCAGTTTTTTTCAGAAGTGTTCTGTAGTTTTTAGGATATAGATTCTTTACCTCTTTGGTTAGGTTTATTCCTAGGTATCTTATGCTTTTGGGTGCAATTGTAAATGGGATTGACTCCTTAATTTCTCTTTCTTCAGTCTTATTTTTAGTGTATAGAAATGCCGCTGATTTCTGGGCATTGATTTTGTATCCTCCCACACTACCAAATTGCTGTTTGAGTTCTAGCAATCTTGGGGTGGAGTCTTTTGGGTTTTCTGTGTACAGTATCATCTGCGAAGAGGGAGAGTTTGACTTCTTCTTTGCCAATTTGAATGCCTTTGATTTCTTTTTTTTTGCCTGATTGTGACAATTTCATTTTAAAATATTAACCTGAAAAAAAATATTAACCTGTAAAAAGTCACATGCTCATGAGATTTTTGACATTTTGTGTCTTTGGGTGGGAACAAGATGAAAACATGGGTCCTTTCCAGGGCGGGACTTGGAACTGAGCCTGGTTCATATTTACACACAGTTAGCATTAAGGCTTTAAGATGTAGTGGGGTGGTCCCCATATTTGGAGCATGTAATTGAAAGTTACCAAACAAAAATCAGCATGCTTGTAGGACACTATGCCTGTGATGGCCATCAACACTTTCTGAGTGCTTTGCATGTGCCTGGATGTTTTAAGTAAGTGCATTGCAGGTATGACTTTTCCTAATCCCAACGGGCAATTGACGTGGGTCCCATGGTCAGCCCCATTTTACAGGTGAGACTACTATGTCTCATGCAGAAAAGTAACTACCCAGGAGCAAACAGTAGGTGGCCACCCCAATCACCAGGCTCTCACTGCCTCTGTACTGGTGAACCATGGGAGCCCAGTCCTTCACTCATATTTACATGTAAAATCTGTCCATTAACCAACTTTTTATGAAGGAAAAAAATCATGTGGCTAACTCTCATAGAAAAGCAAAAGTCTTTGACATTTGCTTGCACATGGAAATAAAATTATATTTTAACCAACAATATTCGGCCTCCCCCTCCTTGAATTCTTGGTATTCCCTGACAAGTTGCTTATTTTCTTGTGGGAACAGCAGCAGTTTCCAGTTCAGGTTGCATGAATTGATATAGAATGTGTGCCCTTTGTTTGGAATGCTTGTGTGTTTATAGTTTAAAACAATTTATTTTTGGTAAATAGACTCACTTACATTTATGCTTCCTGAATTCTGTAAAGATAAACTATTTTAACCCTGATAATTTTGGGAAATTGCCTATGTGTCTTTCACAGAAAATTGCTTGCAGAATGAGGCTGGGATGATGCTTTTCATTGGTCAATCCCAGTTAATTGGCAAATCAAATTTGTCTAAGCGGTAGGAGTAGAGACTGCCAAGTGTCGAAATAAGACTGGGCTGCTTATCCCATGTCTTTGGCAACGGGGGCTTGTCATTCATATAGTGGCATTGTAGGTAAAAGAAGGGAAGGGCCAAGATTTTCCCATTCAGTGGCTCTATTGGCTTTAGTTAAAGAATGGGCAGTAAGTAGCCTGGCTCCCAGTTTGGGTCTCATCTGATGACCAGTAGAATTCATCAACAAATGAACGAAACCTCTGACCTAAACCCCCCAAGTGGTGGGACACAGGGAATGAGACTGTGAGGGAGAGAAACCCAGACTCTGAACCTGACAGTAGGGCTGAAGGGTCAAGGGCACCCCATGTGTATAGGCAGATGACCTTGGGCAAGTCCATTACTGCTCTGACTTGCATTTGCTTCTCTATTAACAAGAGGAGTGATCCCTTCCCACAGAGCTGCGGAGGTACTGAATGAGTTATGTAACTTATTTACATTTTCAATGACCCTATGGCTGAATAAAGTCACATTCACAGATACCAGAGCTAGGACTTGGACATATCTTTCAGGGGGCACAGTGTGACTCACTGCATTATGTTCTAGCTCCAAGGCTGCTCCTCTATGAAGACCACCTCCACCCCTCGCTTCTTTGGGTGGTTTCTCCTTTGGGCATCCATGTGAGTTCTGTTCATACTTCAATGGGGACTTTTCTCTGGTTGCTTATTGTGTACAGGACACCTGCTCCAGAAGATGCTTTCAGCATTATGTCATTCCTTATTACCCATTATAGGTCCTGGCACATGTAAACATTTATATGTCTTAAATGAAGGATTGAGGCCCAAAGAATTGAAAGGATGTGTCCTGCTAGTGAGTTCTTTCTTCCCTGGCAGGCTCTGAAGTAAATCAAATCTCAGGTTTATATCCATTGAGTTAGTAATTGTCACTTACTGTGTGCCAGACAGCATGACAGAAACCCTGATACAGGAGCACCTGGGTGGCTCAGTCTGTTGAGCTGGGGAGTTGAGCATCCGACTCTTGGTTTCAGTTCAGGTCATGATCTCAGGGTAGTGGGCTCGGGCTGTGTCAGGCTTCACGCTCAGTGCAGTCAACTTGTCCCTTTCCTTCTTGCTCTGCTCCTCCTCTTGCTCTCTCTCGCTCTGCTCCTTCTCTTGCTCTCTCTCGCTCTGCTCCTTCTCTTGCTCTCTCTCGCTCTCTCTTTCTCTCTCTCTAAAAATGAGTAAAAATTTTTAAAAAGAAACCCTGATACATAAATACACACTCCCTTTCTTCAAAACTCAAATGCTTCATAAGTATGCATTGAGTACCTACTGTGTGCCCGCCACCTGGCTCTCAGTTGGGTTAGGGAGACAAACATGTAATGATTATCTCAGCCTATGTGGGAAGTGCTTGGTGAGAGCATGTTCAAAGTGGCATGGAACACAGAGGAGCTGGGATAAAATTTGTCTCCAAGGATCAGCCAAGCTTTTGAGTCATCAATGATGGTACCTAGGCTGGACTTTGCTTTTGGGGTGAAAAAGTATTTCCTAAGACAAAGCATTCTAGAAAAATGCTCTCTGGACAATCTGAATCTGAATTTGCTGGTGGCAGAAACTATTAGAACCCTTTTGGAAAGATACTTAAGAATAAGAATCAAGTACTTTGTGAATATTCATATGCTTTGACCCACTGATTTCACTTCGTCGACTGTATGGTAAGGCTCCACTCTGGCCTGCATGAGAGGCTCTAAGTGTGAGGATATTTAATACAGCACAGCTTATGACCAATAATCCTAAAATAACCCAAGGCTAAGAAATTGGCATTGTAAACTGCATACCTACTTTTTAGAGACTTGAGACTACGATGCACTCATGTATAATGCTTCCTATGAAAACCCTGCATTTTTAAAAGCGGTTATTGTTATGATCTTGAGAGAAAATTATAGCTTATAAAATTGCATGACCCTGTAAACAAATGTCTGCTTATTGAACAAGAAAAGACTCGAAGGAGGTTTCCCCATGTGCTGGCGTCACAGGGAGAATCCATGTAAATCCCTTTCCTTCTTTTCTCCATTTTGAAATTTTTTGTAATGAGCATGTCATCCTTTTTTAATGAAGAAAATCAAACCATAAATAACTTTCTCCCCAAAAGGAAGGTATTTCTTAAACATGAGATTTATTTTTGTTAGTTTCATTTTTTATAGCAGCAATGTTTTATGTATACATTAATAATCATATGTATATTGAAATACACAGTGTAACGTTTTTCTGTAGAAATTAGTGTATTTTTAATGCTAATTAAAATTATGTTTCCCGTGTATATATTTTTTCTAGTTCTTTGATGAAAACTATATAATTGGGAGAGGGAGTGACTTGAAAGGAAAGAAAATATATTTGATAAAACTTCAAAGTTGTAGAAATCACTTTAAGATCGTCCTAAATTTTGGCACTTTGCACTTGGACTCAGCTCTGTCCTGTGTCACATCTATCAGACATGAGCATCAGATTGGACTGCTCAGGTTGGAGTCCTGATGTCACCACTTATGCTAGCTGTGATTGCTCATGCCTCAGTTTTGTTGCCTTTAAAATGGGCTTTTGAAGATATGGAATAAATGATCCATGCCGAACTGGCACAATGACTGCCTAGCACCTTCCAAGCTTTTGGTGAGATTCATAATAAGACAATAATCATCAATAAGCTTAATATAAAACTGATAGGACCTATTTTTGTCCACCCCCTTCCTTCCCTGCTACCACTGTGCCAAGAGTACACATCGGATCCAAGGGTGACCACATCAGCAGTACTTCATTACTGTGGTACTGGGTTCATAGCAACTAGAAAGAAATCTTCAGATGACAAAAAATGGAAGACATGCACAAGTGTCATTTAGGATGGAAATTCCAATTCAATTTCAGGAGTAACTTTGTTATTTCCAGGCACAGAGCTTGGTTTCCCTTCTGTTACAGTCCAGCATTTTGAGAATTTATGGCTTCGTGATGATATAAAAGTGAGGTACAAGAGAATCCAATTTATCTCTTAAAGGGACTGTTCCATCTCCTCGGTATAAATTGCTCCTACAATTGGGCAGAGAGTGTTTATGTTAGATAATAAATTTTAGAAATAAGGACCCGGGTCTCAACTTAACGTCAGAGAAACGAATGAAATCTGGGAGCAGAATATGAAAGCAGAAAACAAACCTCCAAATGGATCCAATAAATTAGAGGCTGTTCTACAGAAGATGTTAAAAACCAAGACGATAAATGCAATGTCAGGAAATCAGATCAGCTTTCTGGAAAAGTCAGCATCCACAGAAAGACTAAGATTTCTGAAGCTTTGCTCCTAAGCTGTTCCCCACAGCTCTGAGTCCCTTCTCTGAGTAGTATCCTGCATTCATCCATCAGTCAATAAACAATAGCAAAGAAGGATCAAACCCTGGGCATTACTGACAGAAGCATTAGGACAACAAAACTCTACCATCAGGAAACCTCAGTCCTGTGGGAGGAGCACGTTGGTTATTAGTAATAATAGTTGGCATATTTAGGCCCTGGCCACCATGTGCGAGGATATATGTATGTGTATGTACGCAAACACACACACATACATATGCATATACATACATATATACGCACACAGTTGCTAGTGTATGTATCTTATTACAATGCAGTGTAGTCCCCCTCTCCTTTTGCAAGTGAGGAAAAGACAGTGCTGGGAAGGATATGAATCATAAGAGAGGTGGGTGGGAACACAATACGTGGAGAGTTCTGAGAAGTGACAGATCACATATGCTTTATGCTTTGCTTGGGCTTATGGAGGAGATGGGCTTTTGAATCTGAATAGCATTTTAACAACAGGGACAGATGGTGGAGAGCATGTTTCCAGGAAGACTTGACACGAGAAAAAGGTTTGCTTTCTCCTGTCTCCTTGTGCAGGACCTTGAGTGCAAGATTATTCAATGTGAACTTTATCTTGTGACAGTTGCCACAAGGATTGTTGAAATAATTCCTTATGGTCACCTAGGGATTGAGATAAAGAAAAAAGAGAGGAACGTGGTGTAGAGTTTCTGTATTTATAGGTTGGTGTACCTACTGTGGCACTCTGAGTTACACCTTTGTGCTGGACCTGACAATCTATGCAGTCTTCACAGATACTCATTCATCTGTTCATTCATTTGTCCATCCTTCTATCTATCCATCCATCTACCCATACATACATCTATCCATGCATCCAGCCATACATCCATTCACTCAGTAGTGACTTACCAAGTACCTACATCACATTGGGCTATGGATGCAGCAGCAAACAGTGCACTTGATAATGTTTCTGCCTTCTCAGTGCATACTTTCTAATGGACGGAGGCAGATAACAAATGTGTATGAAATATGTCAGAGGATGACAAGTGCTGTCAAATTCTTTGGCAATATGGAGTGAACCCCCAGGCGGGGGTCTGGCTTGTTTCTGCTTTATGGGGCAGGGTCAGAAAAAGACCTCTCTGATACAGGGACACGTGAGCAGGGACCTGGAGGAAGCGAGGGGTCTCCAGACCCATGGCAGTCTTGGGGTACCCTGTCAAAGCAGTAGCATGGAGGCCCCAAGAGGGGAGTGTGATCAGTGTGTCTTAGGAACAGTGAGAAGAATGACATGATTGGAACCGTGTGAGTGGGGAGAGTGGTGGAGGTGAGGCCAGGGGAGAGGTGAAACAGAGGGTAATAGGGATTTATCAGCTTCAGCTTTTATCCTGAGAGAGTAGAAAGCCATTGCCAAGCTTTGGACAGAGCAGTGACATGATTTGATCTATGCTTTCAATAGAAGTGGGCCCTGGCTGCTCTGAGGATCATTGTGGCTGCTGTATGGGAGATGGATTGGTGGCAGGCAGCCTCCTCTCCTAGTGATGAAGAGAAGGCAACACTGGAGAATAGAGAGTAGAGAAACATTTTGATGGAGGCTCAGGTAACCTGCCCTAATACCTCTGTTGGCCAAATCAACCAAGGTTCATTTATATGCAAAGGAAGACGCAAAGAACATTTGTCTGCTTGACAAATTCTGCTTCAAGGTGCCGGATCCAGTGCTGTGGTTCTAGAGTGACAGAACTGGGGTAGAGCCACACCAGTCCTCAAAGTACTTCATACCCAGTGCAGGGGAGATCCCATATGTTCACAAATTGCAATAAAACAAGGAAGGGAGCTACACATGCTTTGCAAGATGAAGCCCTAAGTCAGGGGTAATGTCACTGTGGGCCCCCTGTGGGAAGGGGGTACCGGGTGAAATCACACAAGCCTTTATGCAATAGGAGGGATGTATGCTCTGCTGTGAGGGGCTGGTTGTCTTCTGATAATGGTAGCTGTCATGTGAGGGAGGGCGTAACCAATGCAGGGCATGGCGGCGTCAAGTGTGCATGAAGCTCAGGGTGTTTGATAGGTATCAACCACATATTGGCCTTAGAGCCAATAGAAGATGACGCTGGAAAGCTGAGCTAGAGCTGTTTTCATGTTTTTTTAATTGTGCTAAAACACACATAATGTAAAATTTACTATTTTAACCGTTTTATTTTTTAATTTTTTTTGTATATTTTTATTGGAGTTCGATTTGCCAACATATAGTATAACACCCAGTGCTCATCCTGTCAAACGCCCCCCTCAGTGCCTGTTTTAAATTATAAAGTTCAATGATGTTAAATATACTCACATTGTTGTATACCCAACCTCCAGAACTTTTTCATCTTCCCAAAATGAGAATCCATAAATACCCATTAAATAATAATTCCTCATTCCCCACACCCTCCAGACCCTGGCACCCACCATTCTACTTCTCTGTCTATGAATTTGACTACCCTAGGTGGTACCTCATCTAAGTGGAATCATAAAGAATTTGCCCCTTTGCAATTGGCTTATTTCACTTGGCATAATGCCCTCCAGATTCATCTATGTTGTAACACATGTTGGAATTTCCTTTTTTTTTTTTTTTTTTTTTTTTAGGCTGAATAGTATCTATTATATGGGTAGATCACATTTTGTTTATCCACTCATACATTTTCGGACATTTAGGTTGTTGTGAGTAATGCTGCTATGAATAATTTTGGGGGAATATACCCAGAAGTGGAATTGCTGGGTCATAGGGTAATTCTATTTTTAATTTTTTGAGAAACCATGTGGGCTAGAGTTTTCGAATGAAGAGCTTTAGCGCTGGACTAAAGGATTCAGGCTTTCTTCTATAGCCCATAGGGAGATGAATAGTTCACTCAAGGAAGATGCATGTAGCAGCCACACAGCAGACATTCAAAGAGAGAAAGGTTTAGGTCAGGGCAGCCCATGGGGACATGGCTACAAATGTTAAAATCATGTGATACTTTTGTAAAAGGAAATCGTGAAGATCAGTATTTTCAGTTTGCTGGATACCAACCATTAGAATGAACCTCTGGTACTCGCACTAATGAGATTGCTTCCTTTCACCACCATGGAAGGCACATGCAAATTCTAAGCGTTTTGATGCAAGAACCAGATTTTTCCCTACAGTAGTAAACAAACATTCTTTTAGCATGAGAGATTTCATCACCATCAAGATATATGAAGCACTGTTATTGTTTTTTGAAAGAGCAATAAAAATTGTCTATTGCAGGAGGAACTTTCAGAGCTAAAAACAGATATTTTACACGTGTTCCTTGACTTAGGTTGGCATCACAGACATGAAGGCACAAACAAATCACAAGCACTCAATGAAGCCCCAGGAATTGAATGAATAAATTGAAGTCCTGATGCACTCATGATCTGTTTGTGAATTGGCAGGTACTGTCATTGTGGGAAACACCCCCCTAAATTTCTTCTCTTTCTCCCATGTTCACCAAGATTCAAAATCCTAGTTCACCTTTCTGCCTCCATCCATTACCATTGTTTGCTTGGAATAATTCATTGACCTTTATAAATAGGTTAGGATGCAGACAGAAAATAGAAACCACCTTGAGTATCTCAAACAGAGGGAATTTAGTATGGGGAATTGGTGACATAGATGAATTTCTTCTATTTTTGAGGAGCAAATGGATGACAAGGTGACATGGAGATAAGCAGCAGCAGGACCTACATACCCGGGAGCTGGAGGGACCCAGGGATGGAGAGTGGGGACGGTACTTTCTTGGAGCCCAAGAGACAGGTCTCTGCCTCAGAGGATCTGCTCAGTAAGAGCTGGAGCTGGGCAGTACCATATAGGCAGAGACTATGTGCCACAGGCTGAATGACAACATAGAGAGAGGCAGCCCAACCTGGGGCACTGCCCAGAGAGATATCCTGGCTTCTCCCCAACTCCCACTCTCTAGTCTTCCACACCACCTGGCAGATTTCCCTAGAACATTACTGTTAGGATGTCACTTCCAACTCAAGTATTGTCCTCTCCGTGATGGCTACTGTGACTTCAGAAGGAAGCACATTGGAGCTGCATATTTCACCCTTTCTGCTACCGGAGTACCTTGTACAGACACCTGCACTATCACATGACCATCCTTGTAGTTGGTTGATGTCTTTCTCCCACTAGATTTCTCTCCCCACAAACTTGAAAACATGTTCCCATTATCAGTGTACCCTGATGCCTGACACAGTGTCTGACTATCAAGAATGTGTGACAGATGACCATGGAATACCTAAATGAGATTACACATGTTTTTCCATTAAAAGAACACCACTAGAACTGAAAAATGAACTCAGTAAAGTCACAAGATACAAAATTAAGATACGGAAATGTATTGCATTTGTATGCACTAAAATAAATAAGTAGCAGAAAGAAATTAAGAAAACAGTCTCATTTATAATTACACCAAAAAATAATAAAATATAAAAATAATAAAATAAACTTGACCAAGGAGGTGAAAGACCTGTACTCAGAAGACTAGAAAATATTGATGAAAGAAACTGAAGATGATGCAAATAAATGGAAAGACATTCTCTGCTCACAGATTAGAAGAACTAATTAATATTAAAATGTTTATACTACCCAGAACAATCTACAGTTTTAATGCAATCACTATCAAATGTGAACTGTTACAGTCACTCTGGAAAACTGTGTGGAGGTTCCTCAAAGAGTTAAAAATAGACCTACCCTATGACCCAGCAATTCCACTACTGGGTATTTACCTCAAAGATACAGATGCAGTGAAAAGCCAGGACACCTGCACCCCAATGTTTATAGCAGCAATGTCCACAACAACCAAACTGTGGAAGGGGCCTTGGTGTCCATCGACAGATGAATGGATAAAAAAGATGTGGTCTATATATACAATGGAATATTACTCAGCCATTAAAAAGGATGAATACCCACCATTTGCTTCAACGTGGATGGAGCTGGAGGGTATTATGCTGAGTGAAGTAAGTCAGTTGGAGAAGGACAAACATTATATGGTTTCACTCATACGGGGAATATAAGAAATAGTGAAAGGAATTATAGAGGAAAGGAGAGAAAATGAGTGGGAAAAATTAGAGAGGGTGACAAAACATGAGAGACTCCTAACTCTGGGAAATGAACAAAGGGTAGTGGAAAGGGAGGCAGGTGGGGGGATGGGGTGACTGAGTGAGGGGCACTGAGGAGGGCACTTGACGGGATGAGCACTGGGTGTTATACTATATGTTGGCAAATCGAACTTCAATAAAAAATATATATTAAAAAATACAATCCCTATCAAAATATCAATAGCTTTTTTCACAGAATTAGAACAAATAAGCCTAAAATTTGTATAGACCTACAAAAGACCCCAAATAACCAAATCAATCTTAGAAAAGAATAACAAAGCTGGGTATCACAATCCTTGATTTCAAGATAGACTACAATGCTGTAGTAATCAAAACAGTATGGTACTGACACAAAAAATAGACACATAGATCAGTGGAAGAGGATAGGGAGCCCAGGAATAAATCCACAATTAAATGGCCAATTAATCTATAACAAAGGAGGCAAGAAAATACAATGGGGGAAAAGACAGTTTCTTTAACAAATGGTGCTGGAACTGGAGGCTACAGGCAAAAGAATGGAAGTGGACTGCTTTCTTACACCATGCACAAAAATAAACTTATGGATTAAAGACTTACATGTGAGACCTGAAACCATAAAAATTCTAGAAGAAAACATAGACAGTAATTTCTTTGACATCAGCAACAGAAATATTATTCTAGATATGCCTCCTGAGGCAAGTAAACTACTGGTACTACACCAAAATAAAAGAAAAACTTTTGTACAATGAAGGAAACATGAGCAAAACAGACAATCTCCTGAATGGGAGAAGATACTTGTAAATGATACATCCAACAAGGAGTTAATACCCAAGCTATATTAAGAACTTACACAACTCAGCACCAAAGCAAATAATTTGATTAAAAAATGAACAGAGGCGGGATCCCTGGGTGGCTCAGCGGTTTAGCGCCTACCTTTGGCCCAAGGTGTGATCCTGGAATCCTGGGATCGAGTTCCGCATTGGGCTCCCGGCATGGAGCCTGCTTCTCCCTCTGCCTGTGTCTCTGCCTCTCTCTCTCTCTCTCTCTCGGTGTCTATCATGAATAAATAAATAAAATCTTTAAAAAAATGGACAGAGGACCTGGCTAGACATTTTTTCTTTTTTTTTATTTTTATTTATTTATGATAGTCACACAGAGAGAGAGAGAGAAAGGCAGAGACACAGGCAGAGGGAGAAGCAGGCTCCATGCACCGGGAGCCCGATGTGGGATTTGATCCCGGGTCTCCAGGATCGCTCCCTGGGCCAAAGGCAGGCGCCAAACCGCTGCGCCACCCAGGGATCCCTAGACATTTTTTCAAAGAAGACATACAGATGACCAACAGCCACATGAAGAGATGTTCAACATCAGTAATCAGGGAAATGCAAATTAAAACCACAATGAGAACCACCTCACACCTGTTTCGGCTAAAATCAAAAACACAAGAAATAACAAGTATTAGCGAGGATATGGAGAAGAAGAATCCCTGGTGCACTGCTGTTGGGAATGTAAATCGTGCAGCCACTGTGGAAAACAGTACGGAGATTCCTCAAAAAATTAAAAATAGAATTTCCATATGATCCAGTAATTTCACTATTGAGCTTACCCAAAGAAAAAGGAAACACTAATTCAAAAAAGACATAGGGACCTCTGTGTTTATTGCAGCATTGTTTGCAGTAGCCTAGATATGGAAAGATCCCTAGCATCCATCAAGAGATGAATGGATGAAGATGTGGTGTATATATACAATGGAATATGACTCAGCCATAAAAAAGAATGACATCTTGCTATTTGCAACAACATGGATAGACCTGGAGGGTATAATGCTAAGTGAAATAAATAAGTCAGAGAAAGACAAATACTATATGATTTCATGCATATATAGAATTTAAGAAACAAAGGGAAAAAAGAGGCAAAAAGACTCTTAAATACAAAGAAAAACTAGTGGTTACCGGAGGGAAGATGGCAGGGGAAATGGGTGAAGTAGGTGAAGGGGATGAAGTATACACTTAAGGTGATGAGTGCTAAGAAATGCTCATCATGATATTGTACACTGGAAACTAATATGACAATGTTAATTATTCTTGGATTAAAAAATATACATCTTTTATATAAATACAGCCCTCTGGGTCCTGGGCAGGCTTTGTACATTGAAGATGGACTCCAGCTTGGTAGTAGCTCTGTGGCCTTGGCTCAGGTTCTGTTCCTGGCATTGCTTCTTGCCTCTTAGAAAGTATATGGTTTGTCACAGGTTGAGGCTTTTAGGCCAACACAGAATGACTTCTAGTTCAGGGCTACGAAGAAGAAGCCATCCACTGCAAAGCTGCTGCAATCAGCCAGAGTTAGATGTGCAGAAAAGCACTGGGCCAATCTCCTTCTTGTGACTATTCTTTTATTTCCTTTATTGATCGATGTGCTCGCTAATTGTGACACATGTCCCATCACCTATGAAGCTCTTGGTATGAGAGATGTTCCTTTGAAGTGTTTACTCCATTATTTAACACAGAAAAAAAATTCAATATCCATTGCTAATTAAATAATCTTAGTTACTAAAGAGGAAAACTGCTTCCTGGTATAATTCAGAAGTTATCAGTTTCGAAATATGCATCCTTCTCTCTCCAACCCCACTCAGTAAGCGGAAGCTCTCACAATATTTGCATGAAGGAATAAATGAAAGATACCCTGACTCATGCCTCTCCTGGAGATGTCTTTTTAAAACAAAATAGAACTGTATCACTTTGCTTCTCCAGATCACTTGCTGACTCCCCATTGCCTTCAGATTAAAAGCCTGAATGCCTTATCGCTGCCATTATATCAGACCCTTAATTCCTATTTTGGCCACTAGTCCTGTTAAGCTGCTAAGGTGTGGCAGTTTGTCAAAGCTGTTTTGATGAGTTCAGAGTAATGGAAGCCCAAAGCCAACCAGGTAAAAAAAAAAAAAGGAAATTTGACTTAAAAAATCTGGGAGTTCAGTATATCTGATGTTGTTGAGGTTCAGTCAACAGAGAGAGGAGGGGGAGGAAGAGGAGGGGGCGGGGGGATTTTGCTTTGTAGGTCTCTGCTTAACTTCAATTGGCAAACTTGCTCTGTCCAGTGGACCAGCAACACGGCTGCCAGAACCCCACACTGCCCTGTGCCCAACTGGGTCTTCTCTTTCACCAAATTCATATATCAACCCCAGAGAAGCTTCTGGTAGTTCTGCTTGAGTCATGTGACTACCCAGAGAAACCTCTGATTCATTGTGCTCAAGTCACATGGCTATCTCTAAATAGTTCCTGTAGCCAGAGAGAATGGTCTAATTTAGCCAACTTGAACCATGCAAACCACCCTTCTGAGCTCCATAGGCAGCCCTATGGGACCACAGTGAGAGGGGAGGTAGGTCCCCAAAAGAATCAGAAGAGGTAGGAAGCCAAACAGAAAACTTGGTACTCTAGTCCACACCCACATGTAGACTTTTGGGGCTTCACATGCTCACAGTGTCCTCCAGCCTGAATGCCTCTCTTCCATGAACTCTTCTTGGAAAAAAAATACTGCCTTCTCTGGGAAGCCTTCCCAATTCTTCTTAACAATGTAGTTATTCCCGCTTTTATGTTTCCACCAATTTTTTGCATATTTTTCTCATAGAAATGATTTATTTACATATCTGCCTCCTCTACCAGACTGTGGGTTTAGTTTGAACCTTTTTAGGTAGCTTGCTCCCTTCAAGGTTTAACACAGTGCCTGGCATTCAGTATGTTCTACATGTATTTAGAAAGAGTGAAAGAGTAGAACAATAAGAGCCTCTAAGATTTCTCTCAATTAAACACTAAAACAACCTATTTTCATTCTTATTTTAAAATTCCTTACGTACCATTCATCTTGTTCATCTGCATTCTTAAAAAGCTGCATATGAAACAACATTCTGTTTTATATAGTGAAATTAGATACTGGGCTGAAGAAGAGATTTTTAATGTTTGGAAACCCTCCACATCATCAATTGCATGAAAATAGAAAGAGTTCCTATTGAGGGTGCCAGCAGGTGGTATTCTTAACGTTTTAACACACATGTTCCTGGGGAGTATTGGAAAGGTAACTTGGGAGCTTGTCTTCAATGTTGATATTACTCATTTTTCAAAAGAGACTGATTAGTGAGTCACTGGGGAAGAGGAAGTTATTAAAAATAAGAGAGTAGGAGTGTGTGTGTGCGCATGTGCTCACTGCAAAGGTATGTTGCTACACATCAGATCTCTAATGCTGTGGGATTTCAAAGGGCAGCGTTAGACATCTTGTTTAAGAACTTGTGACTCTGTACTTATCCATGTTTACCGATATGTGTTAAGACTTTACAGGCAACTCACAGTTGTACTGCCCTGGAGGTATTCTGTTGTGTATTTATTTCTGTAAGATGTATGCATGCCCTGAATCTACTTCCAGAGGAGCCTGAGGGATGGATAAATGGAAAGAGAACATGAGAGCCCATGAGCAGGGGATCCAGCCTCAGGGGCTGGACCCAGTGGTACACTCCATGGAAAATTGCTTCCATCCTGAGCCTTGATCCAGTTCTCTTCCTTGAAAATGGGGATGGTGCTGGTAACCTCAGGCTTGCTGTGAGGATTAAAGAGATAACATTTGCCAGGGCCAAGCCTGGGGCATGTCCTGTCAGTCGTGTGGTCCAGTTGTTGAGTGTCCCCACTTCTTACCTTCCTGAAGGCTCTGACAGGCAGATAGATTAAAGCAGAGTGAAATATTTTGTAAATAAAACTGAGTCTGGAGGCTGTCCTTCCAGTTTCTCACTGAGTCATAGGTACAAGTTCATCAATCTCTTCAGCCCTCATTTTCCTCATCTTTAAAATGGGGTGAGTGTATGTCACTCCCAGCTAGTAGCAGAAAGGAAGGGAAACAATGTATGAGAAGATGCTCAGCACCTGGGAGGTGCCAAAGCCATGTGTACAGGAAAAGGAGACTTGAACATGAGTCCCACTAAAGGGGACAAGAGGCACAAATGGCCCTCTCCCCTGGCACAGGTGACAAATCAAATGGCATCAGTACCTGACTTCCTAGTAGCCTTTTGTAGTCTTTTGCATTGAGTAGAAGCCCCTGGTGTTTTACACAGATGGACTTGGGTCCAAATCCTGCCCATGCCTCTGTTGAAGTTGACACCAAGTCCCCAGACTAAGTTTGGAAGTAGTGATTGCAGTGAGCAATTTGGAGAGGGTCCTGGTGACAGCTGCTGCTGGTGGCATGCTTGGTGCACCACAGGGCTCTAGTAGCTAGGTTACACGTGCTGTCTCATTAATCCTCATGCCCACCAGGTCTGATGGACATTAGTAACCACACACTTCTCTTCCATGAGGAGCCATGAACATGGAGGCTCAGGGAGCATAAATACCTTGTGGGAGGTGATGAGGCTAATCTCAGTGAGGGAAGGAGTTTTAAGCCTGCATCTACCTACTACAGTGAAAGAGCACTGTCCTTCCCTTTCATTCCATGTTTGGATTATAATTTCAGAAAAAAAAAAAACAAAAAAACAAAACGGAAAACACCCTTACCACCTGGAAATTATTCACATTTCTCCATAGAACTAATCTAAAAGAGAAATGTAACATATGAACTTTTTTTTTTTTTTTTACATATGAACTTTTTTATACGACACTGAAGATTTTTTTTGTCAATGCCCATTGAAAGGCCCATGTTTCAGAAATGCTCCTGGGAAGCTCCAGGATAGCTGTTTATGCCCTTCCATTTGTCAAATGGAAGATACTTACCTTGTGTGGTCCCAGAAGCCAGAAGTGGAACAATAGCGTGTACATGACAGGTTGGTTGGATTCTCCATCATAAAGAAGCATTTGGAGCTGTCCAACGTTGTGCCCAACAGGCTGACCAGGCAGTAAGTATGTAGTTGGCTTTCACTGACCCCATTTCAGCAGGAGCTAGAGGACCACTGAATAGGATGCTGGAGAGAGGGGGCATACAGGCATAGAGCACTGGGCTGGAGGGCTGACACATATGCCTGCTGACCTGTCCATATTCATACATGTCAACTGCCTGTGGAGCTCCTGCACTTGACCAGGTACAAGTCAACTTTAGGAGGGAAACATGAGCATAGTCAGTTTCTTCTGTTATCTCTGCTTATCAGGCTATTTAAATCAAATAGTTTTCATTGTTCTCAAATCCTTGCCCATTTGTGCCATGGCAAAAGTCCTTTCTTTGTTGGATAGCAGATTCCATTTGGGCAAATTCCTTTACATCCCAGGAAAGGCTGACAATTGGAGTGCAATCTCGAGTTGAAAACTCTAATCTCATATAAGATTCAGAGCTTTGCCCTCCCCAGTCACTGCAGGTATGGATGAAGGACACCCAGGTGGGAAGAAGGGGCTTAGCTGCTCTGTTATTTATTTTTCCTCCATCCTCCAGAATGTGGGTGTAGAGGAAGGAGTCTGCCTCTGACATCCCCACCCCCAATTCCTCTTTCTCCTGGGTCTCCAGTGTGCTGGATCAAAGAAGATGAAAAGAGACTTATATAACCACTCATGTGCATCCTTTTGCTGTTGACTGACCAGCTATTGATGCTCTGTCTTACTAGTAATAACAACAGACTCGGGATGCCTGGGTGGTTCAGTGGTTGAGCGTCTGTCTTGGGCTAAGGTCGTGATCCTGGAGTTCCAGGATCAAGTGCCACATCGGGCTTCCTGTGGAGAGTCTGCTTCTTTCTTTGCCTATCAATCAATCAATCTTAAAAAAAAAAAAACAAAAAAAACAAAAAACAACCAGGGGGATCCCTGGGTGGCTCAGCAGTTCAGCAGCTGCCTTTGGCCCAGGGCAAGATCTTGGAGTCCCGGGATCCAGTCCCGTGTCAGGCTCCCGGCATGAAGCCTGCTTCTTCCTCTGCCTGTGTCTCTGCCTCTCTCTCTTTCTCTCTCTCTCTCTCATGAATAAATAAATAAAATCTCTCAAAAAAAAAAAAAAAAAAAAAAAACAGACTCATCACTTCCTGGGTTTGGTTCCAAAGACTTTGCATTCAATGATTCACTTAATCCTCACAATCTCCCCTGAGTTCAATCTATTCTTGTTCCCCATTACAAATAAGGAACTTGGGCAAGAGGCCCAGCAACATCCCCAAAATCAAACAGGGTATAAACCTAGGCAATTTTGGTGACAGATGGTATCGTCTCCCATGGGGCACACATGAGTCCTTAGGAGGGCCTGGCAGGGATTCCCTGACATCAGAGTTTCAGAACAAACTGCCGAAGACCCTTCTCCTTCCATGGCTGCTGAATTCCTGTCCTCACAAGAACCTCCCAAAACCCACTGCTGGTATCCCCTTGCCTAGGGACATGCCACAAGAGACTCATGCATGCTT
Source organism: Canis lupus dingo (assembly GCF_003254725.2). Lineage (NCBI taxonomy): Eukaryota > Metazoa > Chordata > Mammalia > Carnivora > Canidae > Canis > Canis lupus. The sequence continues at coordinate 70,792,179 of NC_064245.1, forward strand.
ACTGTGCTGGCTACTGGGGGTAGGAGGAGGACACTGCCCTACTGCTGTCCTCTTCCTCTTCCCTTCTGTGGCAAAGATAGTGATTAGCGCATAGTATAGAACCATAGCTGGGTGTGCGGCTGCCCCGAATAAACATATTGCCTATCTCCTTGCATTAGCTGTGATCATGTGATTGGGTACTGACCAACTCACCATATGTGAGCAGAAATATCAAGGCATCTTCCAGGATTCTTAAGATTCTTTGCCTGTTCTTGCACCCTTCCTCCCTCTTGCTGCCTGGATGGAGACATGATGCCTGTAGCTCCACCCTAGGGGGGTTGAAAATCCATACCCTAATTATGACAGAGTGGGGAGCTAGAAGGAATCTGATTCCCCAAAGACTGCATGGTGCCCAGCTACAGTGCCAGCTCTGCATTGCCTACCTCTGGATTTCTACATGGGAGACAAATAAACTTCCATCTTTTGTTAAGCCATAATTATCTACAAGCCAAACCTAATTCTGGCTAATCTATGTCTCTTGCTGTTATTCTTTCTTCTCCTGCTCAGATCAGCACAGGGGCAGGCAGCAGGCTAACTGCTGGGCAGATGCGCAGCCAGAGGACAGAATGCTATTCATCAGTTCTTGCAGGCAGCTCTCATCTGTACTTGTGGGTCTCTCAGCCCCTCTCTTGGTTTCAGAGAGTGAGAGACACAGCTCTCTTTTCCACACTGTCATATCATGATGACTCCCGCTCTCTGCTCTCTCCAGTTGCTTTATGTGAAGGTTTGGTGAGAGGCCAGTGGCTCTTGGTGATCAGATTAATTGTCCCAACGCTTAACAAGTCCACTCTTTGGGCCCAGCGGCCAGTTCTTAGGCAGCGTGAGGATCCTGTTGGGGACATTCCCCAGATATGGGCCAAGGTTAATTGCCTACGTAACTGTGAACCAGCAGCTTATGGACAACCAGTTCTTATGGGCATCTTCTCCCTCACTGAGGTACTCTCAGGGCTGGCTCAGTGCCTGCCACATTGGAGGCATGCCATATTTTTGAAGTAATGAATAAATGAATGAATGAACCCTTTGGAAACTCTTCAGAGAGAGAGTTAAATCCTAAAGAGTTATTGATGGCATCTGTCGGTAAAGATGGTCATGAAGAAAGTGAGTCAGAGACTTGATTATACTTCTGGGGTGAGAAACAACCTTTTATTGAAGCAAAAAGAACCCTGAAACTCAAGTCCAGAATTCAGAGTGTGCAAACAGCTCCTGAGCTTGAATTCCTGCCTGGAGAGACAGGTGCCATAGGGCAAAGTCACTGGACTTTGTTCCCATCCATAGAACCTGGATGGGAGCCCTGGAGACACTACTTACTGGCTATCGGACCTTAGGTAAGGTGTTCTGACACTGGCTAGAATGGTAAGGAAGACTCTATTCAGATCTATTGCAAGGGGCCAAGGCGATTGCAGTAGATTGAGCTTGAGTCCAAACACAGCAAGGACAAGTGGGGATTTCTAGCCGAGGAGCAGAATGGAAGATTGGGGGTGAAAATTTACTAAGAGGAGATGTTAAGTATAGAGAAATTCTGTCTAAGCCAACTCAACAGGATTCTCACTGAAGGCAGACAAGCATGATCAGATATCAGGGGTGAGAGATAAAGGGTTTTATCAGGTGTCAAGGATGAGGGTTCTTGATAAACTGGCTCAGCAGAATTCTTGTTGAAGTAGGGCTCCACAAACCAAAGAAGGGCCCCAGGACAAGGTCTGGTCCAAAGAAGTGTCTAAAGTTTGGTCAAGATGAGAGTCTGTCACTCGTGAGATGTCTCTTGTCTTCTGTCCCTTGCTTGGTTGCTGTGAAGATACCACGAGTTGGGGCAGCAGATGGGGGAAAGGAGGCTGGATTCCAGTCCTCAGGTCGTTGGGGCTTTGTTTTAACAACTGAGCCCTGCCATTGTGCCCTGAAGGCAGTCAGAGACCATATGGCAACTTGTAGAAGTGACTGCATTCCAATAAACCTTTATTTGCAAAAGCAGGATTTTTACTCCAAGATGTAGGTTGATGACACCTATCTGAGGGGTGGGGAGGAGAGAGGGAGAGCCTTCCTAATTAATGCAAAAGTACTGTATAGGCTAGAGGTGCAGTATTCATGGGGCCTTTACTCGATTCTCCCACATTTTCCTTACTATTTATTTCATAATCTAGTCCTAATGTATGTATAGTGTAAACCACTTTACAGATCCTTTTGGGATAAAGTGGATATAAATTTTTTGGAACACATTATGTGTGACCCTCCCAAGATTCTGGTCTATGTAACCTGGGACAGGGAGACAGGGAGGAGTGATGTCCCAGGAGGTAAGAGCACCCCATAGGGATGAGAGCACCTCTCTGCGGAACACAGACAGATGATGACAGAGATGTCCTCTCAGGGCCACAAGCTACTTCTCTCTGTTCCTGGAAACAGGCCAAGAGGTGGGCTGCACTTATTTTGACCCCACTCACACCTGCAGACAAGGAAGCAGATAGAGCAGATGGCCCAGAACGAGAGCACAATAAAATCAGTCCACAGTTGACTAACCCCATTGAAGAGAGGTGAGCGCTGGTGGTCAGAAGGCCATACATTTGAGGATGGAAGACAAAGGATTGGTGACCAGAATAGCCAACATTAGACGGAAAATGTGGCAGCAAATGGGGGGTGGCGATGCCAATCTTGGTGAATTTCTGACCAGTGCACAAGGCAGGAGCAGCAGCTTTTTGAAACTGCCACAATCCTGGTCCTCCCGACCCTGTCCCCCAGGTTCCCGTCACCTGCCTTCAGCCAGGTTGGGTAAGGACTTGGTTAATTTGCTGAAAATACCACAGTGCCATCCATTCTCTTTTACAGGAGCCTTGAAGATTTGGGCAGGCGAGGACTCAAGGCATCTCGCTCCCCTGAGCTCTCGTTCACATCTGAGACGTTGTCATTGCTATTCTATACTGGCATCCTATGGGGAGAATTGTCGTTAATCTAATGTTTCATCCTATGCTAGACCAAAAAATTCAGAATGTTTAAATGGGAGAGGATGACAGCTCTGCTCTCATCTTTTCTGGGTCAGTGGACTATTTAATAAGATTTCAGCTTCATCCCTATCATTGCAATAATAACTTCACCTATATGCTTTGAGCTCAAGGCTCCAGCAGGAGAAAGGAGATGCTATCACACGAATATTCCAGCTCTTCCTCTCTGCCACACATCTGTATTTCTTTCCGGAATTCAGATTGATTTTTGCAGAGTACTTCATGCTCCAGAGCATGAAAGCTGAGTTTTCTGCAATGAGCGAAATAAAGTTTAAGATTGGGTTCAATACAGTTGAGCTCTTTTGAGACATAAGACCCACGGCCTATGTGGTGAGTCCTTGTTTCACTCACCTGAGGTCAACAAAGATGAAATGAGTGCTGACTAGGAGACAAATATTTTGTTCATGCCATCTGGGAGGTGTGATTAGAAGTGCAGTGGGGTCAGCCTGCGGGGCCAGGAAAGGCTTTCTGGGCGGGGAAGCTTTCAAGCTATGACTTGAAGCACCAGCAGGAATCACCCAGAAGATAGAGGCGCAAAGTGAGGCCTCAGTTTGTGAGTACTCCTAAGTAGAGCTTGCCCATCTATCTTCAGGCCAGGCTCCTAGAGAAACAGAGCCTATATATATACATATTTACAGAGGTGGGCAAAGCCTCACATCTGCAGGGTTAGTCCTCAAGCTGGACAGCCAGGAGAGCCCGTGGTATAGTTACCTTCCAGAGGTCAGTAGGTCTGAGACCCAGAAAAAAAGGGGATATTTCAGTTCAAGTTCAAAGGCAGTCAAGCAGGGCAGCCCCGGTGGCTCAGCGGTTTAGCGCCACCTTCAGCCCAGGGCCTGGTCCTGGAGACCCAGGATCGATTCCCACACATTGGGTTCCCTGCATGGAGCCTGCTTTTCCCTCTGCCTGTGTCTCTGCCTCTCTCTCTTTCTCTGTTTTTCTCATGAATGAATAAATAAAATCTTTAAAAAAAGAAACAAAGGCAGTCAAGTGGGAAACAGTTCTTTCTTAAAATGGGAGTAGCCTTCTTGCAGTATTCGGCCCTCCAATTGATTGGAGGAGACTCTCCCCCATTGAGGAGAGCCATCTGATTTATTCCATCAAATCCTGCTGTCATCCAAAAACATCCTCATGCACACACCCAGAATATTTTACCAAATATCTGGGCACTGTATGGCCTAGTCGAGTTTACCCATAAAATTAACCACCATAGGCCCGAAATCCAATGACTGATGTCCTTATAAGAGACAAACAGGACACATAGAAACATGGGAGAGAAAGCCATGAGGACAAGCAGGGAGTGCAGGGATGCTGTGCACTAGCCACTGGTCACTGGAGCTGCCAGAAGCTGGAACAGACAAGGAAGGAGGCCACCACACAAACAACACACATCCACACACACACATCCACACACACGTCCACACACACATACACACACACACAGCCTCAGGAGGGAACCTGGCCCTGCGGACACCTGTTGCCTGACACTGGAGACACTGGTCCTGCTCTCGGCTCTTTCTTTATTAGAGGATGGTTAGCAGGTATCCAATGTTAGATTCCAGATCCAACTAAGGAAACTTTTTGAGCTAATGAAAAGGATTGAGGATGTGTAGAGGATAACTTTCTCATCTCGTGATCTAGCGTGACAGAATGAGGTTGTGTGTGCTCCCGAAAGTCATTGCCCATGGCCTGTGATCCCCACAGCCTCACTTGGTGGACATCCTGGCGACATTAGCCCAACCTGTGCTCCCTGCCCCTCTGCCATCCCGCCCGCCGCTTCCAGCCTCAGTGCCAGCACTCTGCACCCACATGGGGCCCTCTGCCCTTGCAGATCATTACCTGCAGTCTCACAGGACACCCCTTCCCTCAACACAGCACATCCCTTCCCGAGCTTCCTCCCCAGGAAGGTAAGACATCCTCCTGCTTCCACCTCCTCTCTTTCCGGAATTCTTGTTGTTTGGATATTAGACTTGCTAGACTTGCTGTGCTTTTCTTCTCCCCTTATTTTCTGTCTCCTGGACTTTTGATGCTACTCTCTGGGAAATGTCCTCAAGTTCATCTTCTGTTCGCCTTGCAGGTCTCCAACCACAGTTCTTCTCACTCTGATTGATCCTTTCCTGCAGCATCTTGTGTTTTATGGACACAATATCTTCTCCTCCCTCTTGGAGGATATTCGTTACAGTTATTTCCAGGTTCCCTCTTCCCTGCATTTGTTTCTGTGTCCTCTGAGGGCCTTTTATTGGTTTATTTTGATCTTTGTCTTTCATTTTGAAGGTTTTCCTCAAATGGCTACTGCCCATTGGCAAGTGTTCACTGCTAATGAGGAGGCCGTAAAAGGCTGGTGGCAGCATCTGGGTTGGGAGGGCCCCACACTAGAGCACAGACAGGTGCCTCCCTGGGAGGTCAGGCAGCAGCTGGCCATGTCCGTGTCTACGGGTGTCCCTCTGGGGCCGTCACAGTCTCATGAATAGCGTTCACTTTGGCTTTGATGCTGAGGCTGTGGCCGCAAGGCAGGAGAAGGGTAGGGACTGGGCACACTATTTGTGATTCAGACCATCTATCCCCCACTCCCTCTTTTCAGCCCTGTCCCACCAGCACCCTTTTCTATGTGTGGCCTGGCAGCATATGGCTGAGAGTAGCTATTTGGGCCAACAGTCTGCATGCAGAGTCAACTACCCAGCCTTCAGGAGCCCCCCTGTCCTAGTGATTGCAGATCCTCCCATGGCTGGAGGTTCTGCTAGGTTCTGTGGGGTGACCAGCTTGCCAGACCCTGCTCTGGGAGCCCTGACACCAGAGCTTCCCCCAGACTACCAGGTCGGCTCCTCTGTCTGCTTTGGCTTTTTTAACATGTGATAAAAGAGTTTGTCTTTTGGTATAAAATGTCCTGGCCTCCTTGTCCCAGGAGGTTTATCCTGTTTTTATTCCTTTACTGTGTGGCTAAGTGACTCATTCAGTCACTGAATAAATACGTACTGATCACATATGCTGTGCCAGGCACTCTTCTACAGCAACAAGCAGAAGCAGGAGCATCCTGTCCCCCTGGGGCTTGCATTCCACTGCTCTCCTGTGTCTGGTCAATCCCCCCCAGTTAATTGGAAACTGTCACCCATCTTCTATGGATGCACATAGCACCATGTCCCTCCCCTGGTGGAAACCCCTATGGGATCCTGATGCTGCAGCTGGATTGGCCTGAAGCCCCCAGCTCTGGCCTATGTGTGTCGTGGGGGGTCCCCCCTCCACCCCCAACTCTCCCCCATGTCCCCTTGCTCCTGACTCAGCCCCTCTGCCTCCTGCCTCTCCCTCCAGCGCTAGGGGAACTGAGCCTATACTGCTGCTCTGGTGATCTTCACAGCACTCCTTGGGGACAGGAATTGTCACCTCCACTATACAGGTGAGGAAGGTTAACATCGGAAAGGCCTCACCACAGTCAGGTGAGGTCAGAGGGTGAGCAAGCAGTGTCAGCTGGGTTCAAGCAAGGGCTCTCCACCTTCAGGGTCACCTTGGCTTCAAACCACCACCATCCTCTCCCTCTCCCTCTCCCCCTCCTAGCTTGCTCTCTCTCTCCCTCATTCCTCTGGCTGCTATGTGACACAGAGCGGTCCATGTCCCGTTCTGGCAAGACCCAGGAGCCAGGGATCCTGCTTGCCTTAGGAGGGCCGACCCTTAGAGAGATTTACTCCTTTTCTTCTCCCTAAGGACACATGGATCCCTGGGAACTGTTGCCAACGTGGCCACTGGTCAGCCTCAGCTTGATGAAATGAGGCTGCAGGAAACTGAGGCCAGGAAGCATATGAATCCCCTTCTCAAGTTGTTGGTCAGAGTTTGCAACCACTCCTCCACCCACCACCCTCACCACCTCCCACCCTCACCTCCCACCCCCTGCCTCCTACCCCTGCACCCTCCACTTCCCATTTACCCCTTGCCTCCCTTCCACCTCTACCTCCCACTCCTCCACCCCGGCTTCCCACCCACTCCTCAGTGTCTGCTCCCTTCTCTCCATACCCACTCACACCCCTGGCTCACTGAAAGCCCTCCTGGTGCTCCCCCTGCCTTCTGTTTTCCCTCTTTCTGCTCCACAGGCTGCCCAGCATGGTCCCTTTTCAAATGCTAAACAAACCAGTCAGGACTAGGTTAGAAATTCTCCTGGGCCTTCTCCTCAGGTCTCAACAAAGGGCCCAAGCTTCAATGGCCAAGTACTTCATAACCTCTGCTGCTGCCTGCCGATTAAGCCTGGTGTCCCCCAGCCCATCCCTCATCACCCCCACCACCATACTGCCTCCATCCCCACCACACCCACTGCCCACGGGCTCTCGGCATGGCATCATCCAGTCCACCCCTGCCCCTCCTGCTCCCACTGTGCTCCCAGCTGCAGGAAGTCCCCTCTGAGTTGTCCACCCACCGAAGTGGCTGTGAGCTCCCCATGCTCATCCACAGCCCCCTTGGCCCCGGCCAGCCATCTGCGCCTTCATGCTACGCTGGTGGTGCAGATTAGGCTGCTCTGTCTGCCCAGTCAGGTTTGATTCTGGGGGGTTGCTGGATTTCTGTACTGTGTGGTGTGTCCAGAAATACTTTCCTTTTTTTTTTTTTTTTAAGATTTTTATTTGACACACAGAGAGAGACAGAGCACAAGCGGGGCAGGGGGGGGGGCAGCAAAGGAAGAGGGAGAAGCAGACTCCCCACTGAGCAGGGACCCCAGGATCACAACCTGAGCTGAAAGCAGAAGCTTCACCGACTGAGCCACCCAGACACCCCCAGAAATACTTCCAAATTTAAAAATATCTAACCCTGATGCCTAAAATTTCATCATTAAAATTCATATTTTTTATTGAAATAAGCAGTTCTCAAGTTTAAAACAGCAACAAAAGAGGTAAAAACATTGAGAGCTTACCTTCATGTAGCTTCTCAGATTGCATTCTGGGCCAACAGAAAACTTAGAGAAACAGTTCCCAGTCTCAGATCCACCAACCTCCTTTGCAGTGTATGTCCTATCACACCACCAACCAAATGCCTCTTTGCTATTTTCCTTTGTCAATTTTATGTCTTTCACTTAATGCATTTATTTAAAAAAAAAGACTTTATGAGTATCTTCAATGGCCAATATTATTTGCTTTTAATATGAGATAACTGTAGAGAAAAATCAATGAAAATGAAGAGAATTATAAAATTCAGGATGGATCAGGTGCCCACCAAGAGTATGAGCAGAGTCCTCCTCTCTCTGTATTGAAAAGTTGGGAGGATTAGCAAGTGCTAGAAAGATACTAAAGGCATAGGGGTGCCAGGTGGAGTCTTGCTTCTTGACATGATCAGAAGAACCTAAGGAACTGAGGTGTCTTATTAGGGTCCTGTCCATGTAGGTCCCAAAATAATCAGGCTGGCCACTGGGGATGGCACATGCTTTGTGAAACACTGGCTGAGTGGGAGTGCAACTCAGGCAAGGAAGAAATTGATGAGGAGGGAAGTAGAACCGGAGGTCGCCATCATGGTTCTCAAACTTGAGGGTGACTAACCATGCCAACAGAGCAGACCACGGGCCAGGTCCCCAGAGATCTGGACTTCCTGTCACCTGGATGGTGCATGGGTAATCAGCATGCCTGCAGCTGGTCATTGGAATCTTCTTTGAGAGAGTGGTCCAGCAGGTGGGATTGTGACTGTGAGTGTTTGTGGAGTCCCATCCCAAAGCCTCAGGCTTCATTTCCAACTCGGGCCATCCCTGGCATGGGCCCTCAACACCATAATGCCCTTCCCCAAGTGGAAGATGCTTCACCTTCAAAAGTGTGGCAGTTCTGCCCTCACCATTGGGAGACCTGGGAGAGGGCAAGTGACAGGCTCTGTGCAGCCAGGTGAAAACACTGGACAGCTCTGGGCTTTGCAGGTAGACCTCAAAGAGTTTCAGGGGTCAATGTCAAGGTCAGTAGGGAGGAAGTGCCAAGAAGAAGGAACCAAGCTCCCTCCTCCCCACCTTTGTGGATCATTGATAACCATGAGGCCAACAGTGAGCAGTTATTGGGATGCTCTCCAATAGATATTGGTAGATATTCTGGTGTTCCTTTTTTTTTCACCCTGATGTTCCTTAAGACATAATTGGCGAGGCTAGATTCAAACCAGTCTGTGGCATTAGTTTCTCTGCAAGCCCTGGCTTCCCCCCACCCTATGTTCCCCACCTTCCAGATTTTTCACCAGAGCTCCCCTGAGCTCTACGACTGGGTCCACACTTCTGACATTCCCATCCATATGCTGACTGCACACCCTGTTCTTGACTTTGGGGAACCTGGCTTTTCCTGGACCCTCCTTTGTCTCACTGTCCAGAATAGGCAGTTCATACACCCCTGTATGAACCCTGTATGTACCCTGAAGCTCCAGAGGGCTCTCTCCTCTTCACACAATCCCACCAGAGGGTATTATGGGCTGAATTGTGTTCTGTTCCCTACAAACTTCATATGTTAAAGCCCTAACCCCTCCCAGCACCTCGGAATGTGACTATATTTGGAGATCATGCCTTTAAAGAGCTAATTAAGGTAAAATGGGATCTTTAGACCAGGCTTTAATCCAATCTGACTGGTGTCTTTAGAACAGGATATTTACACGCAGATACAGGGGGAGGACTGTGTGAGGATGCAGCAAGAAAACAGCTATGTATGTGCCAAGGAGGGAGGCCTCAAAGGAAACCAACCGACAACTTAATCTTGAACTTCCAGCCCCCATAATCATGAGGACATAAATTTCTGTTGTTAAGCCCCTCATTCTATGGTGTTATGTTGTGGTGGCCCAAGCTGATTCAGAATGCTGCTGGTCCCTCTGGAACATTCTTGGGGACTCAGGTAAGGACAACCCCTAGATCCCAGCCCCAAGGTCAGCTGTCCAAGGTCATTTCCTCCAAGGAGGCAGGGCACATGAGGAAACTTTACAATCATCTTGGAGATGACTCCAGGGCTGGGAATCACTCAGTGCACATTCCAGTGGCTGACGGCGTTAACACTGCTGGTAGTATAGCTATAGCCACCATCGTCCCAGCTGGATGTTACAAAAGGCTACTTGAGTCACAGGCCTACAGTCCCATGCCCAGGGCATCTACCAAACCCACTTCTCATTTTTTTAAAGATTGTATTTATTCATGAAAGACAGAGAGAGAGAGGCAGAAACACAGGCAGAGGGAGAAGCAGGCTCCCCTTGGAGAGTCTGATGCAGGACTCGATCCCAGGACTCCGGATCACAACCTGAGCCAAAGGCAGATGCTCAACCACTGAGCCACCCAGGCATTCTCCATTTCTCGTTTTTAAGGACTATTTGGATATGCTTATTATTCTGGTGAAATCATCCCAGAACAGATCTGTCCTCCCACTGGCCATGAGCTATTTCATGTCTCTTCCCTCAGCAAACAAAACAGAAAATAGGATGAGTTGGGCTGCATCTGAGCTACCCTGACCCTGTGGCCATGCACCACCTGACTATATGTCTAATTCAGACCCTCCTCGCCCCCTCCCAAACCTCTCCAGTGTTAACCAAGAAAACACAAAAGGCCAAACTTCTGCACTGAAATTATACTATGAAGTAGAAGGATGTTTATTGTTCTGAAAACATACGGGAATTGTGCTGGTGCTTTGTCTAATTGTGTGAACAGATATTGTAGAGAAAAGCCTCATGTCTCGTGTCTAGGGGAGGGCAACTTAGGCAAGAATCCTGTGCCAGCCACTCACTACCTTGAGCCAGCAACTTCTCACCAAGTCTCATTAGCATGTGGGAAGCAGGAAGCACAATATCCACCTCACAGTGGGATCAGCATTGCCTGAGAACCTGTGATGTGCAGGTACCTTTTCCCAGGGATGACTGAGCTGCACAGAGCACCACATTCAGGAGTGTCTGTGCTTGGTTTAACACTGGGCTGTCGCCACCTTGAAATTCTTGCCAAGATGTGAACAAGGGGCCTCGCATGTTCATTTTGCACTGGACCCCACTAATTATGTAGCTGGTCCTGCTTTTACCTCCAATTATGTTATCCTTACAACATTTTGCAAGGTGGAATTTAGCAAAAGTTGTTGGCAGCATCACTATCATTATCTCTGGTAGCCTGCTCATGGTCCACAGCTCATCATCACCATCATCATTATCATCATAACCATCATCAACATCACTATCATCAGCACCAATATCATCACTATCACCACCACCATCACCACCATTATCACCATCAGCAGCAGCATTATTATCATTATCACCATCACCACCACCACCACCATCATCATCATCATCATCATCATCATCACCACCACCACCACCATCATATCATTATCTGCAGCAAGAGTACCATTATAATCATCACCATCAGCAACCTCACCGTCATCTTTACCATCATCACCATCATCTCCATCCTCATCACCACCACTGTCATCAGCAGCAGCAGCAGTACAATCACCGTCATCACCACCATCATCACCATCACCACCATCATCATCATCACCACCACCATTATAATCATCATCACAATCCCCACCATCATCATCGTCACCATCTCTGCTAGCCTGCCCCTCCCCCAGCTCTCTGTTCCACTGCCCAGGACACCTCTTGAAATGCAGTGATACAATGTAAATGACCATGTTTATCACTCATTTCATTTCTCATCTCACCCTACTGGCACATAACCTCCATGAGAGTAAAAACTTACCTGAGTTTTATCTATTCTAGTCCAAGTAAAGAATGCACCTGGGACACAGTAAGTTCCCACATTGTGCAGTGAGCTTGAGGAATCAGTGATTTCTCGAGACTCCACTGCCAAGAACTATGCTATCACTTTACTTCCTTTAATCTTTATAACCATCCCTCAAGGAAGGATAAATGTCCCCATCTGATGGATAAGGAAACTAAGGCTTAGGGAGATTAAGTCCCCAAGTCACATTGCTCATTAGTGACAGATCCAGGCTTTGAACCCACATCTCTCTGGTGCTGTTGGAGGGAGAAGTTGCCCCTGGTATCATTGGCCAGTGGGATCACAGTGAGCTACAGCCTTGTCATCTGAAGCATGAGCTCAATAACAATCTCCACACCCCCACAGGGTTTTAGATTACATAAGGTGAGTCTGTGTACAGCAAATCTTGTTCAGTGTAGCATATAAAGAATGGTCAATACATGTTAGATGCTCACCACTCCTGACTCCTGCACCCTTCCCATCATCCTATACCGGACTCTTACCCTTACCTGCCCTGCCCAGAGGTATAGATTTTAGGAAATGGCACATGGATTATTTGTTATAAAATTTTTTTCTGAAAGTTGCTCTGCCCCTGCCTGCCACCACCTATGTCTCTCCCATGTCCTTGGAACCTTGTTTGTTTTTAAGATTTTATTTATTTATTTGAGAGAGAGAGAGAGCATGAGAGAGATCACAAGCATAGGAGAGAGGCAAAGGAAGAATCAGGCTCCTCACTGAGCAGGGAGCCTGATGGGGGACTCGATCTTAGGACCCTAGGATCATGATCTGAGCCAAAGACAGATACTCAACTGACTGAGCCACCCAGGCACCCTCCTTGGGACTTTGTTAATATGGTTAACTGCCACAGATGCTGGCAGCAGGTGTCTAGGATTGAATCAGGAGGCTAATGGATAGATGGATGGATAGATATAGATAGATAGATAGATAGATAGATAGATAGATAGATGTGTATGTGTTTTAAGGAATTGGTTCACACAGTTGTGGAAGTATAAGGCCAAAATCAACAAGTAGGACACCCAGTGAAGGATTGCAATTCAAGTCTGAAAACTGTCTGTTGTGGAAGGTTCTTTTTGTTTTTTTTTTTTTGGTTTGTTTGTTTGTTTTTGTTTTTGTTTTTTTGCTGGGGAGGTCAGACTTTGTTCTACTCAGGCCTTTAACTGGTTGGAAGGTTTTCTTATTTCTAAATTAAGCATTTGAAATCTTTTGATATATTGATATGTCAGTATATCAAATATATATTGATAGCCATCACCACGGTGCCCAGCTTGGGCTAATTCTTTTGTATACATTGTGGGCATTTTTAATCCTCACAAAGTCCCAAGAGGACCATGATGCTTGTTCCACTTTGCAGAAGAGAACACTGAGGCTCAGAGGGGTTACGAGCCCCCAGAGCCCAGTTCGTTTCAGATAGATTCAAGGTTCCTTCCAGTGTGGCAGACAGGGACTCTGTGACTCTTACACATTTTGGCAGCATGCCCCCTTGGACAAAATACTCACAGAGAGACTGAGCCCTAAAAATAGTAACCCTTAAAATATTAATTACCTATAATACTTCATGTCTATGCTGCTTTCTAACCAGGGCTCCCACAGTCCTAGTAGAATCAGGGAAGGGAAATCCCTCCTTCCCCTGTGGGTGGGTGGGTGGGGGTGAGCATGAGTGAGTGGGTGGGTGTCCGTGGTGTTTGCTTGTTTCTTTTGCCAGAAGGTCAGCACCTGCCTGGCTGGTCGCTTTAGAGCTCCAGGAAGTCAGCGCGCTCACTCCTGCATCCATGCCCTGAGCCCAGGTGATCCTCCCCGGCCCCCACCCTGTCAATCACACTGAATGTGCCTGCTCTGAGGGAGCCTGCAGGGCTCAGCAGCTGTAACATCAGCATCCTAACTGATTCCCAAAGGAATCCAAGCCCACCACTGGGGCCCTGTATTTTAATGAAGCCAAGCCTACACACCAGGGGTTGTAAGAGTGAGAGTTCCCCAAAAATACTCCTCTGAACACAGCCTCCCATGATGAGCCAACTTAGGTATCTGGGCTGTTCCTTTAGCAAAACAGGGCCTTTAGACTCCAGGAGGCTTCGAATCCCACTGGGGCTTGTCCCCAAAATTGCAGGTTCCCAGGCCCTGCCCATAGAGGCTGAGGCTGAGACTGGTCTGGTGCAGGGATGGGATGCTGCAATGGTCCTAAGGATCCTGGTTCCCAAAGTTGTGAGACTGAGGATGGACCCTGAGAAACAATGAAGAGCCATGGGGGGTGCTGGAGGAGGCAGGCAGTCGGAGGGGCTAGGCCTTGCATCCACTCAGCTACTCAAATAGCTATTTACAGAGTGGGTGATGCTGTTTTAGGTGCTGGTGACACACCAGTGTGGGGGCAGGGGAGACATCCGTGCTGTGCTGGGGTTTACGTCCGAATCAGGAAAGATAAACCAAGAGCAACTTGGTAAGAAAAATGTTGGAGGTGGTTGTATGGAGAGGAACAAAGGAGGGTGAGCAATGAGGGGAGCAGGGGTGTCTGCAGAGGGAGAGGGAGTCACAGGCTATGGGGGAATGGGCCCCCAAGCAGGGGACAGCAAGGCCAAGGTGCACTGGGACCTTGCTGGACAGCAGCCCACCTGGCCTCGTGCAGGGAACAAGGGGAAGGGAGAGGACCAGCCAGTGACTCCTGAGTGGCCTCGCAGTCAGGAGAGGGCCTGTGAGCTGAGAGCATCCCCTCTAGCTGTGTGATGAGAAGCACGGAGAGGGCGGGGGCACCAGAGCTGGAGATGCACCCATGTTGGAGGTGGGTGTGAGAAACAGCAGAGTCAGTGGTGGCTTCAGGGCAGGAGGTGTTGGAGGTTTGAAGAGAGATCATGTAACATAGTCCCCAGAGAATGAGAGGGACCAGACGGGAAGGATGTCGTCAGGGAACAGGGGGCTACCTGAAGAGGATTCAGAGCCCAACCCAGGTCCTGGTTGCACTTTTCATCAACCATGTTGAGCTGGGTGGTGCAGGAGGGAGAATGTAACCAGGGTCTGGATTTGGCCTGACACATCGAGATCAAGAGCTGAGGGTTGGGATGGGCCGGGGGTGGGGGGGATGCTGTAGATGAGGACAGGGGACTTCAGGCTGTGAAAGCTGGGGACACCGAGCCTGGCACATGGATAGCGAGGAGGCAGTGAGACCACTGGGTTGTGGAAGAGTTGTAGGAGGCAGGAAGAGGAGACAGGGGTGTGTTGCTGGAAGGTGGCTGTGGATGGCTTGAGAGTGCAGTGCCTGAGAGGTCGGCGGGGTGGGGGGGCATGACAAGGCCTGGGGTGTGACTGTGGGGTGAGTGGGGGAGACAGAGTGAGTACCAAGATCTTTGCAAGAGAGGGGAGGTCAGGGCCTGAAGAGGCTGGGCGCCCAGCCACTCGGCTGCTGCATCACAAGACTCACACCTGGGGTGTGCTGCAGGGAGGCGGGAACCGGGGATTGAGTCCTGTTGGCTTGGTGTGAGCTTCCTAGCTGTCTGTTGGGGCCTAAAGCAGGGATAGGAGGACATAGTGTAACCCAATGGCCCCCTCTTCAAAGGCGGTGGAGTTGAGATGGAAGGCAGGACTGGGGCAATGGGGAGCAAGGGAACACCTGTCCTCCTCCAGCCTCAAGCTCTGAGCAGTGATGGGAAAGTGTCCACTAGAGAGGATTGGGGTAGGGGCACTGTCCTCTGTGGATAGTCCACAGGGTTCCAGCAAACGGTGAAGGAAAAGTTCAAAGGAGGAGCTGAGTTCTAGAAGAGACGATGGAGCAGCTGGGAGCCAGGGCAGGTGAGGGAAGAGGTGGGAGCTAGGGATGCCTTGCACGTGGGGATTGCGCTCCAGGGGATGAGACATGGCTGGGATCCTGTGCCCAACATAAAAGGAAAGGAAGAGAGGGCGGGGGGACTGGTCCCTGCTGTCCCGAGGCAGGATGCTGTGATGAGCTTCCAGTGTTGGGGGTGCAAGGGCAGCGTTTTTCCGGGGGTTCTGAGGCACCCTCTCCACTCCTACAGATGGGCTCATTGCATCAGCGAAGGGGGACTTTTCCAGAGGCCAGCTATGTTCTGGGCAAGTTCTCAAACATTACTAGGTTCAAGGCTTTTCAACTGGAAAGTAGAAATAATAACCCTGATCCCAGGACTGTTGAGATGAGTGGTGAGATGTGGTCGGACCCCAGCCTTGTCGTCCATCCTTGAGGATCCCTGGGTCTTTTTGTGGCACTTAAAGAAGGTTCTGGTCCTGAGCACCCTGCCCCTGCTGCAGGCTCCTAGTCGTCTGCATTCTCCAGGACTGCCTCCCCCCGTCTCTCTCAAACAGTACCCTCCACCACTGTCCTGAGATGTCCCCCCCAGCTCCATGGTGCACATCTCCGTCTCTGCCTGTTTACCTCCTTCGGGCTGAATGTCAACCTTGTTTTATCCACTCCGGATACCTTGTTTTGTTCCCTGCTGTACCCACAGCACCTGGACCATTGCCGGCGGAGGGAGGTGTCAATCAATGTGCCTTGAATGCCCAAAAGAGCTCACATCAGATTGAGCCCAGAGCCCTGCACACTGCGTGGTGCTAAACTGGCCTGGAGGGAAGAAGCTATAGGAAGAGCAGTGGATGCAGGAAGAGCAAGTTCATGGTGTCACTAAAGATCATCGGCCACGGAGATAGATAACCCTGACCTGAGCCCAGTTGAAAAGCACATATTTGTGATTTAGAGCAAGTAGTTGAACGTCTCCATTACTCAGAATAAACACAATTATTTCTTTGGTCTGTTTTCACTCAAAAATACCTTCGTCTTTGTCAGTGACTCAGATGAAATCTATGCTATTAAGTTTATGATAGAAAAAAAAAAAGTTTATGATAGTCGGGGAAGCAAAGTTCAAATCCCAGTCCTGGTGCCCCTTTATGGGCAAGGGGGGGGGGGCACCCAGGGAACTTACTTGCTCTTCTGAATGTTACTGTTTTTGTCTGGAAGACAACAAGGGGCCATTCCTGGTGGTGGCCAGGCCTCCCCTTGCCCCGGGGCTTCTGCATTCCAGGAACAACCATCCTTATGTAGGATTAGGCCCTGATAGGGACATGAACTCCCTCCACTGTTTGCATCAGAAAGGAATTCTGGGATTATGAATATAATTGAACATCTTAACAGAAAAGGAAAGAAATTGGGTGCTGTGATGTCAGGGGAGCTGGGCTCAAATCCCCCTGCTACTTTTTAACTATGACTATGGAGGAGTCGCTTTGCCACCCTAGGCTTCCGTTCCCTGGCTCATGAAAGGAAGACAAGGCCGGTTCTCTAGTGCTGATGTCAGAAGGGTTTAACGAGTTGCAGAATGGAAAGGGTTTCGTGAACTGTAAAATGGCCCATATCGTGAGAGATGGTCCTGATCGCGTTGGTCAGCTCTTCTGGTTTCCTTTCTACCACAGACTGTTCCCTCTAAACTCCCTGCTAAGTAGGAGTGGATCCGGGTGGGAGAAATAATCATTTATTGAGCATCCACTGTATGCCAGGAACTGAGCCAGGGCCTTTACATGACATGATTGCATTTTATCCCCATTTTACAGATAGGGAAAACGGAGACCCAAGCAGTCATAAGGTAGGGATTCAAATCACTGTCTATGTATAGAGGGTTCAACGTTTTTTCCAGCCTCACAGGATGTCTGGGCAAGCGTCCTGCCCTTCCACACACTTGCCTTATTCTCCATATGCTGTGCAACGGCTCTTGCCTTGAGCTTGCAGTCGGGGGGAGCAAGCAAATCAGTGTTCCGGGAGCAACTAGAAAGTGATAAGACTGAGTTGGGTGGGTCTCCGAGGGCTTCACGGACCTTTCCTGACCTGACCGGGAAGGTGACCCCCTCACTGCATCTTGGGCGGCATGTTGGGTATCTTGTCAGACTCCCTTGTCCGTGAATGAATTAATTGAACCCGGTACATCCTTGAACATGCTTCTGAATCCTGAAAGCTTCAAAATCTCCATGAGATATACTTAGGGATAATTAGCTGAATGCAATTGCCTTAGTAACCAAGTTTATAACCAGGCCCCGTGGAGAGGCACAGCTCTTGAACTGGATGAATCAATGTCAACCATGCTGATGTTTGTTCTTTGCAGGATTAAAGGAAAACGAACAATCCCCAAGTGTGGCTTGACTGGATGCTCTTTCTCTCCCAGATAATAAAGAGAGAGGAAAGTGATTGGAGTCACAGCATGGGGTTTTAGCTGGATCTAAGGCAGAACTACCTTACTAGGCCATGCGTACATTTATAGAATGTCTCCGTGCCTTACGCCGAAACGTGGGTCTCTAACTGCTATGTCCTGGCTCTACCGTGGGTTGACCCTGGGACCTTTCTGCACGAAGCCTTGATTTTACTGGCCAGTGACAGGGATAACAATACTGCCTACCTATATGAGTTTTGGGGCTCTACCATTGCAAAATACCGCAGACTGCGATGGCTTATAAAAGAGAAATTTACTTCCTCACAATTCTGGAGGCTGGAAATCTGAGATCAAGGTGTCAGCAGGGTTGGTTGTCCTGAAGCCTCTCTCCGTGTAGCTGGTCACTTTCTCCCCATGTCCGCATATGCTTGTTCCTTTCTACGTGTCTGAGTCTTAACTTCCTCTTCTGATAAAGACACCAGTTAAATTGGATGAGGACCCGCCCCAATGACCTCATTTTACCTTGTTTACTTCTTTACAGACCCCATCTCCAAATACAGTAACATTCTGAGTCCTGGGGGTTAGGATTTCAATGCGACTGGATCATGCCCCCCTCCAACAATGCCACATCCTAATCCCCCAAAAGCTTGTGAATGTGATAGCTTTATACAGCAAAAGGGACTTGCATGTGTGATTAAGGATCACGAGATGGGGAAATTATCCTGGATCATCTAGGTGGGTCCAGTATGACCACAGGTGTCCTTTTAAGAAGGACGCAGGACGGTCAGAGTCAGGAGTAGGAGATGTGCTGACAGAAATGGGAGGTTGAGGGCAGGCAAGGAAGGGCCGCCCGTCGTGGAACGGGAGTACCTCTAGAAGATGAAAGGGAGGGAAACAGACTCCCGCCTACAGCGTCCAGGGAATACACCTTATTGACACTTGATTTTAGCCTCTGAAGACTTATTTTTGGACCTCTGGCTTCTAGAACTGTATGAGAAAAAAAAAATCTGTTTTGTTTTAGGTCACTAGGTTTGCGGTAACTTGTTACAGCAGCCCCAGGAAGCAAATGCAGGTTTATGAGGATAAATGAAGGAGCACATGCTAAGTGCCTGGAAACCTCAGGATGAGTGGTGGAGTGATGCCAGGCTGCGCCATCAGGCTGGGACACAGGGACACAGGGAGGGGCCGTGGGCCAAGGCGACACTACGTCCCACAAACCAGATGGCTAAAACAATATGAATTTATTCTCCTGTGGTTTGGAAGTCCGAAACCAAGCTGTTGACATACTTGTTTCCTCTCAGGGTTCTGAGGGAGAACCCATCCCATACCTCTGTCCTGGCGCCTGGCAGTTCTGGGAGACCTTGGCTTGTGCATGCCCCACTCCGGGCTTCACCTCTGTCTTCACCCGACCTTCTCTGTTCACTTCCATGTCTTTTCCTCTCCTGATAAGGACACCAGTTGTTGGATTTAGGGCTCACCTAAACCAGTACTTCATCTTCATTACTTCTGCAAAGACACTATTTGCAAATGACATCCATTCACAGGTGCCAGGTGAATTTGGGGGACACTATTTGATCCACTGCAGTATTCCAGGAGGAGGTTGCAGTTGAACCGTGTCCTAAAACCTGCAGCTTCGGGGACGGGTGGTTGTGGGGAGGGCACGTCACTGAGAGCTGGGGCAGGGGGAAAGTCGGAGGACACAGGGCACCATGCATGGTCTGCTCTGCTGGGCTGCAGCATGCAGGGGACAGGCTGACTGGCCAGCTCAGAAAGAGCCTTATGGGCCCTGGCTTCTGGCCTCTGGCCTCTGGCCTCTGGCCTTGGCTAGGGCTTTCTAAACACGTGTCCACGGATGGTCCTGGGCCTGTGACCACCGCACCCCGCTCTGCGTTGTGTCCTTATGACTCTTCTAGGTGAGAAAGGCTCCTGTTCCCCTCTTGTTGTACCACCGGGACAAAAGGGTCCTTGGCTGTTTTCTATAATGCCACCAGCTGATGGGCTTACAAGTTGACAACCACATCTCTAGTGTTCACTTTTTATTTTTGAGATGATGCTAGAACTGCCCAGCGGTGCTGTAGGTACCAGAGGGCCATTAAGGGGATTTATGTAAGAAGGGACAGAGTCAGATTTATGCTTTGTAAAGCCATTCGGGTCCTATTAAAAAAGAAATACAACCTTGCGTGTGGGTGTTGTAATAAAGAAACGTATCCTGAAATACGAATAATGTAATCGTATTTATCAAATCAGATACTTATTATGTATATGCTGCTGTGATGACTGCCTATTTGAGATTCCAGGGACTCACACATTTTTTTTTCTTGAGATTTTTTTTTTCCCTCCCAGCCAGAGAACACTGATCTAGAGGCCAGGCCCCATGGAGTGAATGGGTGACGGGCACTGGGGGTTATTCTGTATGTTAGTAAATTGAACACCAATAAAAAATAAATTAAAAAAAAAAAGAATTGAGTCTGGTCTGCCAACATGTGAACTCTGACCTGTGAATAGTTCTTTGTTCATCAGTAAGATGGGAGCAGTATCAGAACTCAATGAGGTGACGTAGGAAGCGCTGCCCTCGTACCTGATGGAGAGGAGCCACAGTCTGTGTTAAATCCATGTAAAGTGCAAGAAATTGCCCCAGCACATGATGAGCAGACAATACAGGTTATCTGTTAATGTGACTGTTGTTAACATTAGTGCATTAT
Source organism: Canis lupus dingo (assembly GCF_003254725.2). Lineage (NCBI taxonomy): Eukaryota > Metazoa > Chordata > Mammalia > Carnivora > Canidae > Canis > Canis lupus. The sequence continues at coordinate 70,812,733 of NC_064245.1, forward strand.
TTTGGGGGCTGCCGTTTGTCCATGGTCCTTGCCTTCCACAGGAAGCAGGAGACACACAGGAGAAAAGTAATATTTGAGTAGCAACAATGCGTACTTCCATCATTTTTTTTCCCTATTTCTAAAACAGTCCATGCCAATATAGTGAGATCCAAAGTGTGAGAACCAAAGTCCTCAGCTTCCTGTCCCACGTCAGCTTGCTTCTGGATGAGTGAAAGGTCCTGTTCAAGCTGGTATGATGGAGGTCAGCAAGCAGGGTGACCCCCACCAGTCCACGCAGAGCCTCACAGATGCCTCTGTGCGCTCCCCGGGGGCCCATTGTGTTAGCCTGGCCTCACACTGAAGTGTCTGCGCCTCCTCTGGTAACAATAAACATGACCCGCCCTGGGCCTGGCCCTGTGCTGTTCACTCCCCTAAACCCTCACTGTGGTCAAGCAGGGTCACTGGCATTCAGACAGACCAGAGGGGAAACCCAAGAGCTCTCTCTGAGGTCTAACCACCTAAAGTCGGCTTCTTCATCAAATAATGCCCTTCACAGGTGGCCCCAACCCAGCCTATAAACTCATCTCCCTTGACCACAGCCTCTGCCGACTGCTCCAGCAAGGCCTGTCTTCCCTCTGCCCAGAGCTGCCCTGGTGCCCTCCGTGCTATTCATTGGTGAACAGTGGGGAGCCACAGAAATTTCTGGATCAGACGACTGGCTCATTGAATGTATGTATTAAAACACACTAGGGCGCCTGGGTGGCTCTGTCGGTGAAGTGTCTGCCTTCGACTCAGGTCATGATCTCTGGGTCCTGGGATGGAGCCCCATGACAGGCTCCCTTGCTCAGCGGGGAGTCTGCTCCTCCCCCTCCCTCTAACCCCCCTCATGCCTCTCTCTTTCAAATAAAAAAAATTAAATTAAAACACAATAAAGGTAGGTTTCTGTAACAGGATGTACATGAGGTGCTTTAACACCATGACTGAATAAAGATGACCAAAGCCAACAAAGCCTCGCCACAACCGCATGTGGTGTGCATCATCCAACTAGGAGTGAGGAAGCCGAGCCCCTGCCGGGCGGTGTGCCAAGACCACGGGGCCAGCAAGAGGCAGGCTCAGGACTCCTCTTTGCCCACCTCCACCTGCTACCTCCCACTCGCCAACTGCGCATCCCTTCCTTGGGTGGTAAGATAGCCACAGCTTTCACTTCACAAATGTGGCTCTTCTCCACGTTTTGTCTTTATTGCTACGTAAGATTGGTGACGGAGGATACTCCAAGGCGCCTGCAAAGGGACACTTGCAGAAATGTCCTCACCGCCCTCCCTTGCAGTTGAGATCAGAGCCACTTCTGTGCTATTTTTTTTTTTTTTAAATAGCCCAGCTGACATTTTATGCTTTGTTTTATTTGGGGGCTGGAGAATAATTCAAGAGCAAGAACCGGGTTTTATAGCCTCGCCTGCATACTTTCCATCAAAGTGCCAGTTTGCCCGGCTCTGAAATTATGGGCCTGTCCTCAGAAAACATCGTCACAGCCTTCCATCCACGCAGAGCTCCTAATGCGCCTTCTGAACGCAGGAGCCCATTTGGAACAAGATGACGCGCTAGCGCTGAGATACCATCAATGAGAAAAATAGAGCTGGAGGGAATGGCCCTGAAACCCGCGACCCTGTGGCTCTGATAAGATCCTCTGCCCATAAAATGCTATTCTTATTAAATCCCAAGTGACTCAAGCTCTCTGGCTCCTCTGTGCGGCTTTGCTGGAGTCAGCCTGGTGAGTCTTCTATGAAAGAGATCCTTTTTCTAAAAAAAAAGGATTTATTTATTTATTTATTTATTTATTTATTTATGAGAGAGAGGGGGAAGTCCCCAGAGGGTGTGCACGTGAGGTTGGGGGAGCCGCAGAGAAAGAGGGAGAGCAAGACTCCCCACTGAGCCCAGAGCCCTGTGTGACCCTGAGATCACGACCTGAGCCAAAATCAAGAGTCAGCCAGGGGACACCTGGGTGGCTCAGTGGTTGAGCATCTGCCTTTGGCCCAGGGTGTGATCCTGGAGATCCTGGATCGAGTCCCACATGGGGTTCCCTGCATGAAGCCTGCTTCTCCCTCTGCCTGTGTCTCTGCCTCTCTGTGTGTGTGTGTCTCTCATGAATAAATAAATAAAATCTTAAAAAAAAAATCAGCCAGGTGCCTCAAAGGACATCTAATTCACTTTCCCAAAAGCACCTTTCCTGAGTGCTCCCCAGCTCCATTTCAACAGCAGGATGGTGACCTGTCCTTTCTGCGCTTCTTCAGCGTGGGAGCCGTGCCAGCAAAATACACCTTGTTGTATTTTCCCTGCAAGAGTCAGAGAGGGGTTGTTTGCATTTTCCAGAGGAGGGAATGAGGCTCAAATTGCCCGAGATCATACAGCTAGCGTAGCACTTTTTCTATTGCTGCATAACAAATAGCCGCCAGCATAGCAGGTTACACCAACCCATGTTCACGCGCTCGCCTTCCATTGGTCGGGATCTAGGCACAGCTCCGCTGGCTGCTCAGCTCAGGATGCCACAGAGCTGCAGTCCAGGTGCCCAGGGGCTGCACCCGTTTCTGGGCCTCTCCCAAGCTCCCATGGCTGTGGGCAGAACGCAGTCCCTGGTGGCAGCAGGCCCCAGCTGCCCGTTTACTTGCTGGCTCTCAGCTGCTAGAGGCACCTGCCGCCCCTGTAGGCCGCTCACCCATGACAGTCCCCGTCTTCAAAGCCAGCAGGGGAGGATCCCTCACTCCAGCCTGCAAAGACTGGTATGATGTAATCTTGAGGGGGAGATTTGTCCCCTTCCCTAGGCTGGAAGCATCACAGGTCAAATGACCCACCCTCTCCAGAGTCTGCTGCTTCATTTGCAAAGTGAGTACTGCTGGGTTGTCTGTGACTGACTTGCCATCCAGGTGCGGGCCTGTGGGGTACCCAGGCTGCCACTTGAGATTGGCCAGCTTCCTCCATCAGCTCCCCTCCTGCGATGCCGCCTGTATTAGCTACCTGTGGCCGTTGCAGCAAATCACCACGAAATCTGTGGTGTAGGATGACACAAATTTATTGTCTCACACTTCTGGCCAGAAGATTGAAAGTAAAGTGTCAGCCAGGCCATGCTTCTCCGAAAGCTCCAGGGAGAATCCTTTCCTGCTTCTTGCAGCTTCTGGTGCCTCCGAGCGCTCCTGGGCTTATGCCCACATCTCTCCAGTGGCTGCCTCTGTCTTCCCTAGCTCTTCTTCTGTCCTTCATGTCCGTGTGTCCAACTCCCCCTCTTCTCCCTTATGAAGACAGAAGCCATTGGATTGAGGACCCACCCTAAACCCAAGATGCTTTCATCTTGAGATCTTTAATTCCATCTGCAAGACTGTTTCCAAATAAAGTCACATTCTCAAGTCCCAGGTAGACATGAAATCTTGGTGGGGGGGACTGTTCACTCCCACTCCACCGGGCCACCTCTCCTCAGGTCTACCCCCAACCTCAGATTGGCTCTGACACCCTGATCCCTGCTGTCCCAGTGCCTTGGTCCCTTTGTTCCCCAGTAGCCCCCTCCTGTGGTGCTCACCCCTGCACTGCAGCATCTGTGCCACTCCAGCACATGGCACCCGGCCCCCACAGCTCCCATGGATTCTGAGCTTCCGCAGTGGAGGGACGAGGAGGGGCTGTGTCCGGAGCCTCTGCAGCCTCAGCTCTCTGGGCCCCTTCGCAAAATGTTGGTGGAAAGAAAAGGAAGAGGAGGAGGAGAGAGGGAGGGAAGGAAGGAGAAAGGGAGAAGGGACAGTGAGGGAAGAGGGGGAAGTAGAAAAGGAGGCAGGTGTAAAGCCCCCAAGAGGGCACCTTTAGCATCAGAGGAGGCTGTGGCTTCCCGTCGTGGTCCTTGCAAACATTTTGGGGTTCATGCTTCCTGGGCCATGGCCACCTCGTCCCTGCTCCCCACGCCCCAAACAAGGTCATGCCAAGCATTACAGGATTGCTATAAAATAAAATAAGATGAAATCAGAGAAAGAGAGAGACAGAAAAACCATAAGAGACTCTTAATCACAGCAAGCAAACTGAGGGTTGCTGGAGAAGAGGGGAGTGGGGGGATGGGGTAACTGGGTGATGGGCAATAAGAAGGACAAGAGATGGAATGAGCACTGGGTGTTGTATGCAACTAATCAATCACTGACCTCTACCTCTGAAGCTAATGCTACACTATATGTTAATTAGTTGAATTTAAATTAAATTAAATTAAATTAAATTAAGTTAAATTAAATTAAATTTAAAAAACAAAAACATTTGCTGCTATGTCTCCATACATGATGAGTACTTATTTCCCCTTTTCTTGAGAGCCCTCTGGGGAAGCTCCCAGCACAGGGCCAAGTACTTGCTGGTTTGATGCTCTAACCTTTGACTCTGGGTCTTCTGCCCTTTGTTTTAATTTTGTAAGTTCTCCAACTCATTTCCCCCATGGGGACTCAGAAATCATCTTTATTCACTGTGGATGTTTTGTGAACTCAGCAGCAGCAAGGTGGGGGGCGGGGCATTTGCTTAATGCTCCTCAATATTCATGGCTTGAAAATTCACCATGAAAATAAAAATTTAAATATAAAGGTTGAGTGTTTCTTTCATCCCCAAAGCCATAGACCTTGCATCAGATGATTACAAATAACCGCAGTGCATTTCAGGTAGAATTACTATTTGATAAACTCAGGAGCAAATGTTTTTTATTTCGAAGCAAGCTGTCATTAGTCTCAGAAGATTGGATATTTATTATAAATGAGTGCGTGGGGTTTGCATTTCTCAAGTCTGTGATTTAATACAGAGCTTAGGAAAGTGTATACAAGTTAATGGTAAGTAAATCAGGGCTGAAGGTATCAGTTGAGTTTTGGGTTTTGTTTTGTTTTTTTTTTACATTCATTCTTCCATCCTCTCTCAACCGTATTTCCTCTCTCTCCTCAACCAGACTTCATCCAGGCTCTTCTGAGTGCTTTTGCAATGAGGCCTCAACTTCTGGGCTTTGCTGTTCATCCCTGCACTGTTCCGTCTTAGTGAGGACCTGTGATGTCGGTTTAGCCAGAACCCCTCTCCACCCTGTCCCCGGTCAGGTCCTCATCCCCCAGGCGACGTCAGGAGCCCCAGCCTGCTTTCAGCAAGAATCCTATGCGGGGTGGGATGCCTGGGTGGCTCAGCAGTTGAGTGTCTGCCTTCGGCCCAGGGTGTGACCCTGGAGACCCAGGATCGAGTCCCACATCGGGCTCCCAGCATGGAGCCTGCTTCTCCCTCTGCCTGTGTCTCTGCCTCTGCCTCTCTCTGTGTCTCTCATAAATAAATAAGTAAGAATTAAAAAAAAAAAAAAAGAAAGAAAGAAAGAAAGAATCCTCTGGGGTGCCTTTAGCCAGAGCTCCCTCTCTACTGAATATTTCCAGTTAGTAACATTGCATCCACGACCCCCACCTGCTCCTGGACTGTACATTCCCCCTTGTCCATGCTGTGCACAGAATTGCGGACAATTTTCCCCTTCTGAAATTGTCCTGAGTACCGTCTGTTCTTACACTTTGACTGCTGTCCCACTCTGATTTTTCCCTGACAGCATCTACTAGTGACAGGCATCGTGCTAGGCATGTGTTGCAGAAATGAAGAAAGCAAACCTCTGCCTTGAATGAGCACAACTTGGAGCTGGAAGCCTTTTGCTCTAATGGTGATGTAGAGCAGAACTTTCCAGAAAGTCCCCAGCTCCTACCCTAAAAAGGGATCAGCAAACTTTCTCCAGATAATATTTTAGGCTTGGAGAGCCATGTTAGTCTCTGCTGTACATCCTTTTGTTTTTGCTTTTTATGTGTGTCTTGTTTTGTTTTTCTAACTCCTTAAAGATGTAAAAGCTCTTGGCTCACAGATCATACAAAAACTGACTGAGGGCTGAGTGCGACTGATCTCTGACCTGGACAAGTTGCCAACCTTCCCTGAGCCTCCTCCTATGTCTTTAGAGCAGAGAGTGTAACCCCTGGGAGGCTGACTTAACAATGTAGGAGGGCGGCATTACATCAGGGGAAAGGGACGCATCTATACCTGCTGGCAGAGACCAGGTGCTCAATGAACATACACACCCCTAGACGTCTCAAAATCAGAAATCATCAAGAATATTCAGGAGGAAAGTATTCACACAGTCTACTTGCAGTTCTGGGAAACAAGAAAGAAGCAAGAACACAGACACTGTGTTATCATAACTACTCCTCTGCTCCCTGGGCTCACCCTTCATGCCAAGGGAGAGACGGGCACTCTGGATGTTGTCCGGCATTTATCCCCAAGCGTCATATTTGTCTTGTGCTCATCAATAGGAATCACATTGTCAGCCTATTTGTTTTCTCTTACAGAGACATCAAGCCAGACAACATATTGCTGGATGAACACGGTAAGCCTGTTATACATGCCTTCCAGAGACTCTTTCAGTGGGAAGTTTGAGGTTCTGCGGAACTGGGGTCCTGAGGAGTTGGATTTGAGGGGTGACTAGAACTTGTTTTGTTTAATTCTGGTGGATGCATATCTGTGTGATTTCTGGTCTGTGTCCTGCACAGTGAGTCAAGTCCAATATATTTGAAGGTTTCATGGCTAAAGGCATAACTGCTTGCATCCTGGTGTGAGGATGACAGGGCAGAGGCAGAAATGAAAGGAAGGGCTGGACACCTCCCCACTCTGTAGACCCTTGGCTTCAAAAAAGTCACTTATCTCTCTGAACCTCACTGTCATCTTCTATGAAACATAAAATGGTGTCTACCTTCCAGATTATCATGGGGATCAAATGGCATTGTGTATGCCTAGCAAGCCAAAAAGCAGTAATCCACTAAGCCTTCCCTCTTCCTGGCTTCTCAAGCCTTCATGTGCATACAGACCCAGATTCAGTAGATCTGAGGTGAGGCCTAGATTCTGCATCTCTAACAGCTCCCAGGTGAAGCCAACACTGCTGGTCAATGGACCACACCTTGAGAAGCCAGGCACTATGTCCAACTTTGGTCTCATTGCAATCCCTTGGGGGACTTGATAAGAATCAAAGGCCATTCCCTGCCTTGTTTCAGCAAGCCCCAGACTCTGTGTTTTGGCTTGCCCCAAGGGATGTGATGCCCATCACAGTCAGGACCATAGGTCTAGGTCATGGCCCGACAACACATAGCTTGGCTGACCTGACAGTCTAGAGCAGCTTTGCAGGTAACCATCACTTGAACCATCACTCAAGCAGCCTTGAATGCTAAATTCACTGGCATTGCTTTGGAGACCTCATCCACCAAGGGCTTTCTGGAGGATGGGATGGAGTGAGCAGCTGGGGAGTTTCCTGAAGTGCTGCTGCATCATGCAGGGATGAGTCTGCAGGGATGAGTCTTCTACAAGGCTCCTCTGAACCGCCCCCACCTCTAGCAGCTGCAGCCTAGGCTTCCTTCCAGAAGTCCCTCTAGGATCCCGTATGTGTCACCAGTGTGTGTCGGAGAATCCTATCTATTGTGTGAGCTCCTTGGTCTCAGGGGTGGAGCGGGAGTGGTGGAATCTTGTCTGGAATCTCATGCTAGAAGCTGAAACCAGCTTAGATGCTTTAGGGCAGTGCGTTGAAATTCCTGTGCCCCCAGAATGGAAGGCCAGTGATGACCTCAGGTTGCCAAGGAACCTGGGTAGAGCTGATCAGCAAATCAGCTGATCCCCAGGTAGCATAGACAAGTCAGTATCTCCAGATGTGGAGCTCAGCTGACCCCCCCGCCAACTATCCGTGTGTCTTCAAGCCAGTCTCTCCCCTTATCTGAGTTTTGGCTTTCCCAGCAGTAACAGAAACAGTGTGCCCCTGCAGGCATGGTGAAGGTGAAAGACAAGACTGTGAAGGTCAGCCACCAGCATGACATCAGGACATAGATGGTGTTCGGGCAGGCTTCTATTACTCACCCTCTCTCTGTCCCTTCTCTGCTCGGGTCAGAGTGGCTGCATCACAGTAGCAGGTGAGGTGGCTGTGAGAAGGGGCACAGGCCTGTTATGCAGGACACATGGCAGGGCTGTCCCAGAAGGCAGGGGTCTGCCCCAACAAATGATAGAGACCTTTGGGCAAAGACCTTCCAGGGCCCTGGATATCTTCCAGAAGCAAAATTAAAGTGGGAACATAGCTCAATAGGAATAATTCAGCCATTTCATCTATGAGGAAATGAGCCCCAGGCCTGTGTCGGCTCCCTGGTTCATGACCAATCCTGCCAGCCCCTGGCCTCTGGGCTCCTGGAACCACTGCACACCAGGACAAGGGCAGGTATCCTCCCCTGTGTTTCCTCATTCCTGACCTCTGGATCTCTATCCAGCCCTTCCCTACTCTTCTACACTTATTCTCACCTCTCTACTCACCCCTTTTCCACTTTCCTTCCAGACATCCCCCTACCTCTCTGAGTGCCCGATCCTCTGCCCCTCCCCATTGGCTTTCACGGTGTCTCATCCCTGCCTCTGGCTTCACAACATCCCACACACTCACCAAGGGCCTGTGGACACCCCCTCCTCACTCTTCTATAAGCTCCTATTTCATGGGACTGCCTCTTCTCAGTGTTGGGAGACGGCGCTGAAACATTATTTCATACTAAAGAGTGAGTGACTCATTCCCCCTCTCCTCAACTTTAGTTGAGTTCATTGAGTGCCTTTTCAGGCAATGAAGAAGGGATATTTAGGAGCAAGGAATTCTTCATAGAACACACAAGAGTTCTCCCCAGGAGCCTGTGGCCACTCATCAGCTTTTTTTTTTTTTTAAATCATTGTTGCCTTTTTTTTTTTTTTACCTCCAGTTCTATTGAGATGTGATTAGCAAATAAAAATTGTATACACTAGGTTGCACAAAGTGATTTTTAGAAGGATACACTATGACTTAATGTATATATGTATACATTTTGAAGTGATTGCCTCAATCACATTAATTAGCTATCCATCAGCTCACGTTGTTAACCTTTTCATGTCGCGTATGCTGAAATCACTTGAGATTTACCTCCTTAGCAAATTTCAAAAGTACAATACAGTATTAGTAACCATAGTCTCCATGACGAGCACTAGATCCCCTTAACCTTTCCGTTAATTGCGTTACAAAAAAGTTTACAAAACAGATGCTATGTGTTGTTATTTAAGGAGTTTGATCATGGCTTTCATTGACTCCTTTTTCTGAGATCAAGTTGGTTGGCTGTGTTTACAATGAAATAGGAACATAATTAAATAAAAGCATTAATATTTTAGTAATAACATTCAAGTTCTTCTGGTTACACAAAACCCAAGGCTTTCGTACAAGCTTTTCTGCTCCACCAGCATCTGCTGTCCTTTCTGATCCTTCAGACGGGCTTTTATCTTCTCCCACAGGCACTGTGATTTTGTTCTGAGATTTGGGGTCTCTTGGCTGGCAGCAAAAGCAGAGCAAGGGTAAATGAAGTTGAAGGAAGAAAGAGCATCTTATGGAAGTGTGGAAAGAAGGGTTGTGTATGTTAGGGCTGAGGGCACACAGCTCAAGGGCATGGGGATTAAAGCTGCAAAGGGAAGGGGAAAGGTTGCATCCTTTTCTATTGGGACAGTTAGGCTCCAAATAATCACATGCCTTTACTGTGTAAGCAGGGAGCATCTAGTAAGCTCACAAGTCTGTGGGGTTAAGCTCTTGTAGGCAGAGCTTGCTCCTAAGACTGAGGTCGGGTGGGATCAGCCAGGCAGCTCTGGTGATGTAAGCTGTCCTCACATCTGAGGGTTGCCTGCTTCCAGCAGGTAAACCTTGACCTTGGCCGGATAATGCAGCCCTGATTCTCATCGCTCCCCCTCTGGCAGGCCAGCCCCACATGGAAACAGGAGCATGGAAAACCCAACCCTTCAAGTCTGTACCTGTGTCACATTAACTCCCATCCCAGTGGGCAAAGCAAGTCATGAGCCAACCTAGAGCAGGGGGTGGGGGACTGCACGGCACACGGCTAGATGGCTGAGACAGAGCGGGGTTGTGGCAGTTAACACCACCATCAGGAAGAGGCAAGTGGAAACAGAAGCGCTGCCTGCACAGGACGGCCCGGGGGTCCTTTCCATCTGGGGCGCTCCGCTTCTCCAAAGAGGAGCAAAGAGTCAAGAAGAGAGTCAGAAAAACCAACATTTCTGCCCTGGGTGTACCTGAGGGCCCTCATTCAAAGTTCACTGATGCTGTAGCCCTTGATCTGTGAATTCAGGAAAGCGATCCCTTCATTTCTGCAGACCTGCCACAGGCCACCCATTGTGCCAGGTGACCCAAAGGACAGGGCTGACAGTGGCTGTATGGTGGCTGTCCTCCTATCACCTGGGAACCGTAAAAAGTGCCAAGCAGAGCCCCACCCACAGAAGTGACTCATCTTGCAGGCGAGAGTGCTGAGAGGGGAGGGGATTTTTAAGGTCCCTGGTGGTTCTAAGGTGTAACCCAGGATGAGGGAGGGACAGAAAACAAACCCCCAGGGTCAGTGCTGGGACAGGGCAGGGATGAGGTTGAGCGATAGCAAAAGGATTGGGCGAGGGCTTCACTGGGTCCTGCAGCGTGAGGGGTGTCAACAGAGCATTGGGGGCACGTGAGAACACCCCACCGCAGGAGACCACCAAGACCCCCGCACAGTTTAGGCTTTCCACCGCTGGCTGTGAAGTGTGTACCTCACATGGGCTTCAGAGACCGACGTGCACCTTTAGCGACACAGGTCACACAGCAGCTGCCCCCAGCAGAGTGAATTTCTCATTGTCTCGACCATTGTCTTTTTTCCCTGAATTCTGATGCCTGACTTCTTCACATCAGGGCCACTGTCTACCTGCCTCAGTCACCCCAAGGCCAGGCACCAGAGAGCTGGGGACAGCCCCCTGTGCCTCAGAGCCCCTAAGATTATTCAGATCAGCCAGTCCTGAACCTGCTTGCCCTGCCTCACTCATTCCTTTCCACAGAAACCACCAGAAAGGCTCCTGCCCATGGTTTTGCCTTCTTCCTTGTGGCAGACCCCGCACTTTCCCACATGGCCCCCGTCCTCTTGGGAATGATGAGGAACAAGCTATCTTTTCAATGGCAATTGTCTCCTGATCCGTTGGCCTCACTCTACCTCGAATTTCCTATTAATTGATGTAGTTTAGAACACTCATTAGCTGGACTTGTTTCAAAGAATCTATCCTCTGAAAAAAAAAAAAAGAATCTATCCTCTGTTGCAAACATGTTGGTTGATAAGTGTGATGAGCACCCCCCAAAACGGCCCCAGCCAGCAGCATCGACACTCCCTTCCCCCTTGTCGAAACATTTTATAGGCTGTTTCCACCATGCCTGGGGGGAGGGACACCAAGGCATTAAGAGAGTGGGCATGTATTGTTTCTGATGCCTCTGATCCAGGGATTGGAGTGGCTGAGATGGAAGTAGGGTGGGGGGGTAGGTGCTCAGGCACCTTGGAGAACAGGGTTGCTTCTAAGTCGGAGGAACTGTTGGCAGTGTCATTATTTAGATGGGGTTCCAAGAGTTAAGGACAGAGTGCAGGAGTGAGGTTTAAATTCTGGGTGTCCTTGGGAAGGTTGTAATGTGGTTCTTTTCAGGAGGCTGCAGGGAAGAGAAGTTTCTGCTGCAGCACGATGCAGGGGTGAAGGGGTTCTTAAGACCCTAATGACCCAACGCTGGAGTCCCTCATAGCCCCCCCAAAAAATAACCTCTGTCTCAGTTTCCTAGGGCTACTGTACAAAGTCCCACAGGTTCTGCCCTCAAACAGCAGAAATGTATTGTCTCATTGTGCTGGAGGCTGGAAGTCTGAGGTTAAGGTGTAGTGGTGGGGGATGCTTGGGGGGGGGGCAGAGCCACACTCCCTCGGAGGTGCCAGGGACTCGCCTGTTCCAGGTCTCTCTGCTAGCTTCTGGCCATCCTTCGGCTGGGACAACATAATTCCAGACTTCATATGGTGTTTCCCTGGGTGCATGTCTGTGTCTAAATGTCCCCTTTACATAAGAACACTGGTCTTACTGGATTAGGGGCCCCACCCACCTAGGTTGAGCTCATCTTCAACAATTACATCTGCAGTGACCCTACCCATATGAAGTCACACTCTGAGGTCATGGGAATTAGGACTTCAACATATGAAGCTGAGGGGACATAGTTCAACCCATCACAGCCCCATTTTCTACATATAGGATTTTAACAAAAAATAAAACAAAGAGATGGCAGGTAGGGGCCAACATATCACCTTTGTTCCTGATAAAAGGTTGCATTTGGATGAGTTGAAAGGGGTTTCCTACTCCAAGACCCCAGAGAGAGGAAGATTCACCTCCCACATCCACACCCAAGCTGTGTAAGTGAATGCTCATATACGACCAAGAGCTTGGAAGACCAGATGAGAGGTCCCACACCTGCCCAGACAAAGCTAAACTGTGTAAGGCTAGTCTGTTCATCCCAAAACGACCCTTCACACCATCTCTCCACCTCTCTTGAAGGCAGGGGGAGGTGATGGTCAGTGAGGAGTAGAGAAGGGCTAAGAATCTACTGAGGTAAAATCATTCCTTATGAAATTGTGACTTTCTGTGTCTCTGCTGACACTGAGTCTAAATTCCTGTTCTGCTAAAAATGATCATCTTAATAACTCCCTGTTTCCAGAGCAGTGTTTGATACCAGGCTGGAAGCCCATGTGGCCTGGCCCGTGGCTTCAGGGTGTACATTTGTATGGAGGGGAGGCTTATATCCTAGAATGACTGGGAGGGTGACCTGTGGGCCATGCAGTGACCTGGCCATCCCCTGACCTGGATTGGAGGCAGCTCCATCACTGGGCAGCTGCACATCCCTTGTGCATGTACCCATCTGGGCTACAGTGCCCTCAAGAGAAAGCCACTTGATGAAGGGAGGTGGTGGGTCAAACCTGCCTGAAGCTTGGATTCTGGCTTAAGGATCTTGAGTTGGACACTCACTTCCTAGCTGCTCACATGGGTGATGTGGCCACCTTAACAAATATCCTGCCTCTGCAAAGACCCCTATCTACCCAGCTTGTCCCTCCTTTGGCTCTGTTCCAAACAGACTCTGCTTTCCTTCTACCTTGCAAACCTCTCCTGAGTTCATCTTGTTGGCAAAGCATAAATCTCATTGAGACCCCTAGCTGCAAGAGAGTCAGGAAATGTCATATCCCCCCTCTCTGGCCCTTGTGATACAGGAAGTAGCAAGGAAAGGAGTGGAATGTGGTGAACATAGCACAGTGTATAAGCTTATTGAACCACTATGTTGTATACTTGAAACTAATACAACGTTGTGTTAACTATAGGAAGGAAGGGAGGAAGATAGAGGGTAAGAGATCGAAAGAGAAGAAAAAGAGGAAGGAAAGAAGGAAGGAGGGAGGGAGAGAGAAAGAAAGGGAGAGAGTCAGGATGCTAAGTGTAGGAGATGGTCTCCAGCCTGGTCCTACAGAGCAGGTCACTGCTGAGAAAGTGCTATGAAAACCTCTCTGCAAATGGTATTCATTGTGATTAATTCATGCAAATGCATAAAATTACATGCTCAGCACAGTGTGGAAGGAGAATGTATTGGCAGATGGCCGTGGCCACCCTGCAGGAGCTAACCCAGAAACCTGGTTGGCGGAGAGAAATCAGGGAGAAACAGAACTGTTGAGAACTGCTCCCACAGAAGCCTTGTCGAGGTGGATTCCCTGGGGGAATCAGATGAGCCAAGCTGCAAATGCCAGGGAGTGCTTTATGAAATCTCCATCAACCCCTGGGGGAGACAGAAACTGGTGGGGGTGAGAGGGGGAGCTCCCAGGAGTGTCACGATTCTTGTCCCCGACCATTGTTTCCCACCATTCACTGCACATCGGGGGACCTGGAGCCCAAAGATGGTTTCTGGCCCTGGATCCTGCCCCGTGACCAAGACACGGGAGGAGGCCAATTCACATGGAACAGAAGCAAACCAAAGGGCCATTTCTTCGGCTCGGCAGACGTGCTCTAACACAGTCAGCCTGGCTGCTACCGCCGATGAAGCCTGAATGAGCTTGTGCCACAGGACTTGCTTTGGTTTCTTTTTTTCTTTCTTTTTTCTGTTGTCCTGTGATAAGTTCATTATGACCTCAATGAAGCTCAGTGATGGGAAGAGTGCCCAGGGAGTGTGATCCCAAGTGGAAGAATAGGGCCAGTGTGACATCACACTGACATCTCAGGAGGATCATAATTACCAGCAGGAGCCCAGAGCCTCCCGTGGCTTTCATCCACCCTGGCTTCTTCCCCAGGGAGGTAGGGGCTTCCAGCTGCTTCTCTTCGGCAGTACCACACTGACCTCTGCTTAGGCATGATGGAGTCCCTACAAACACCTAAGTTCATGAGAGCTGTTCCTCCAAATTCAAGTCTGATGAGAGGGAAACAGGCAAGGAATAATGCAGAAGGTGATCACCTGGTGTAGACAGTGCATTCCACTCGCACTCTCGGTCTAGCTCCACCCCCCACCCCGGCCCTACCACAGCACCCACTCCCAGGAGCTCACAAGGAGGCATGGCAATGTGTCCAAGTGAGGCATCCAGAGGACAGAACCAGAGAGAATTCACTCGGCTCCAATATGCAGCCTGCCATTCTGGGTTGACCGTGCCCTCAGAGCAGACCCCATCTTCTCCCAGGTGTAGTTCTCAGTGAGATAAGTGCACCGCCCTGACACATTTGGTGAAGTGCATTTCAGCCCCTTCATTACAGGGGCTGAAAGGGGAGACGAGAAGGCAAGGGGCACAGTGGAAGAGAAATTGATGTTTGTGCAATGTAGCTGCAGAGGAAGGAAATGAAAATGCAGCAAAATTCAAGTAGGCTTTGGGTGCTTTCTCCCGGAACCTGTCGGGGAGGTGCAGAGCCAGCCTGCAACGCGGTAGTCCTTAGCGCCGGTAGCACTGAGTAACTGCGTGGTGGTGAGGCAATTGTAGCCTCAGGGAGGGAGACTGTGGACAAGTCGTCAGCACCACATAATCCCCACCAACCCCACTCCCGAAGTCCATGACATAGATACCTGGCATTGTGGCTGCAAGCTCCTCCCCCGAAGGATGCAGTCAGGACTTGCTCCATAAATAGTCGCTGAATGAAGAAATGGCCAAGAGTCCTTGAAAGTCACATGGCTGTCATGTATTTTTATACTCAGAGAATAGCCCCAGTTACAACTCCTGACACTAGCACCCGTCAATACAAAACTCCTGGAGAGGGTGGCTGGTCCCACCATCTGAGGTCAGGCTGAGAAAGCGACACTGCTGTGGTCTTCATAGCCAAGAGTTGACATAGGGTGTCATCAACTCCTGTAAATCTGGTGATGGCTTTTAGCAGCAGGGAATGAAGAATGGTGACAGGATTTGCTTACCATATCTCTTTAATTCAGTCTCTCATTTGGTCAATCAGTCTGTCAACAAACACTTGAATACCTTTCCCAGGCCAGGCAGTTACTAACATACCGGAGACAGATATGAGCAAGGGTAGATTTCCAGCCTTCAGGAGACAGACAAGGTGATAGACACGCTACAGTGGATGCTAGGATGGGAATCACATTGGGGGAGTTGAGGGCCCAGGGGAGAGTCCTAAATCAGTCTGTTATGGATAGAATGCTCATGTCCCCACTTAGAATTCACCTGCCCAATGTAATGATACTTGGAGCTGGGGCCTTTGGGAGGTAACCGGGTTTGGATGAGACCCTGGAATTGGAGCCTCCACAATGATTGGTGCCTTTATAAAGACAGGAAGAGAACAGAGCCTTCTCTCGCTCCACCATATAAGGATACGGCAAGAAACTTGCCATACGAACCAGAAAGAGAGCTGTCACCAAGAATCCACCTGTGCTGGCCCCCTGACCTCAGATTTCCAGCTCCCAGGGCTGTGGGAAATAGATGTTTGATGTTTAAGTCCCCCAGTCAAGTCATAGCAACCTGAGCCAACTAGGACACAGTCAGAGATACCCTGCGTAGTGAGCTTCCTGTTGGTGGAAGCATGCAAGTAAAGGGCAGATGCACATCCACCAGTAATATAATTCTGGGGCCAGGTTTTGAATAATGAGTAGAAGTCTACCAGGCAGAGGAGACAGATGAGCATTCTAAGAACTGTCAAAGACTTGGAAGTGAGACGAGTTTCTGTGCATCCGGGGAAAGGAAAGAAGTGTGGCTGGAGTACAGGATGCATACCAGAGCTGGCCGTATGATTACTGATTATTGATACCAGTATTAAAACTTGTGCTAGTGGGTCGCACACCACAAACATCTTGAGCTCCTTCTCCTGCTGAGTTTTGAACGTTTCAACTCGCAGAAAGCAAATAGCCTAAACTCAGTGCATGTTTGCAAATTTTGTAGTAAATTTCCATTCTCCTGAGAAGGAACCCACGCAAGACCTTGTATGGCACTAATTTTCACTTTCCCACATCTTTACTCAATTGTTAAAGGAAGCTCACTGGGAAGTTACAACTCATCAATTAGCACGGTTCACGGAAACCAGAGGTGGTACCTGCCTCCTGTCACACCTGCTGTGCGCGAATTCCCAGTGGGGGGCCGCAGCGGGTCTGCTGCAGAGCTGTCCCCTGGAGCCCTCGCCACCCCCCATAGGACCGGGAGGGAGCAAGAGCAGGGCTGTCCAGCTCTGTTCTGCAAGGGGCAGCGTGGGGCAGAGGGAACCACTCATCCCAGCATGAGGCTGGAGACCAACAGCAGCTTCCCCACAGATCAGCTGTGTGACCATGCACAGCTCACTGGTCTTTGGAACTTGAGGTCTCTGTAACAACACAGGTGGTCAAACCCTCCTGACAAGAGTACTGCAGGGATGAACATAAGATTTGGCACCAATTCTATACCCGTTATGCGATCCTACATAACAGTGGCTAAAACTAGACAAGGGGCTGCATTTCTTCTCCCTGTTTCTTAGCCTTCCCGCTTTGGCCCTTGGCCCTGTGGCCATTCAGAGCAGTCAAAGTGATATTCAAAAGTGAGTCAGATATGTGGCTCCTTCTCAAAACCCTCTCACTTGAAGTAAAGGTCACTCTCCTCTCCCCTGCCCTGGGGGCCTGGCACGGTCTGCCCCTCCTTTTGCTGACTGAGCTCTTTACCCACTTTCTCTCTCTGACCTCCTCACCAGCCCCTCCCCCGGCCTCTGTGCTGACAGCAGCTTCTGCTAGCTACAGTCCTCCCTGGTGGTCCAGTGGCTTTCTCCACCACACCCCCCACCATCACCACTCCATCCTCTGGTCTTGTTCAGTGTCACCATCTCAGTCCCAGACTGTTGTGTTTAATGCTTACAACTACCCCATAATGTACTTCTTAAATATTAGTTCCACTCTCCAGATGAGGGACCGGAAGCTTACAGAGTGAAATAACCTGTCCAGATCTCATAGTAAGTGGCTGTATCGGCCATGATGCCAGTCAGCAGCATATGGCAAAAGAGCAAAGAGGAATTCAGATGGCCCCAAACAATAAAGGGTGTTTTTTAGCTTATATAGCAGAAGTCTGGTAGATGCAGCAGCTTCATGTAGGGTTTAATCAGGCTCTGGCACCATTTCTCTTCTATGCTTGCAGCTCTAACACTCCACGGAGAGGCTTCTTTGGCTGCCTTTATTTATGCTACTGATTAGCTTTTACAGTTCTAGGGCTCATATTCCCACATCACACTGGCCAAAGACAGAATGTCTCTTTAGGTATCTCATGAAAAAAAGACAGAAAAGTCTTCATTTCTTGAACTCTCTGGAAAATTATCTCCTCAATTTTCATTGGCTGCAGTTAGGTTATATGCCTAATCCTGAGTCAGATGCCAGAGCAGAGGGATAAGATTAGCTTGACTGGTTCCAGATGGAGCCACATGCCCTGCTCTCAAAGCCAGGTGTACAGGGAAGAGTACTTGCTAAGACAGGAGATATGGGTGACCACAAACAGCATGTGCCCACCAAAGTAGCTCAGCCATTCATTCTTGGGCAGTCCAAATCCCCAGACTATATTCTTAACCACTCTGCCCCAAGCACCCTAACAAGAGAAAGAGAGCCATCACTGTGTATGGATAACATGCTTCTATGCCTAGAAACCCCAAAGGGCTCAATTGAAAATCTATCAAAATTAATTAAGGTTGTGCAAATTAAGAAGCAAATGAACTGCTTTTCAAAGACTAAAAAAAATAAAGTCCAATCTCTTCTCCATGGATGTTCAGAGGGGCCCAGGCTCCTTCTATGTTGTTCCTCATCTGTGTGGCAAAAACCATTTGGCCAAATCCAAAAAACAGGCAACAGAATGTAAGGAAGATGGAAGGAAGGAGGGAATGAGAATTCTTTTAAAGGAAATATCCTGCTAGTTGCAAATACCAGACTACCTGGGCATGTGACCACCTACTGCAGGAAGGTCGGAAAGTGAAGCCTTTAGTGGGATAGTCCTGAACCCAGCTACAGATTCTATTGCCCTTTGAGAAGGGAAAATTGGATTTTGAGATATAACATAACAGCTTTTGCTATGGAAGATTAATGGAGTAGCCAAATAGGAAATAAATAAGCAAAACTCAGTAGCTTTTTATTACACTGGAAACAGCTAGGTAGAAAAAGAAATGGAAAATATTCTCATCCGAAAAAGTGACCAAAACTATGTAATATGCAGGAGTAAATGTACCCAGGAATTTACAAGGCCTAAATGAAGGGAACACTAAATGTATTTTGAAGGAATTAAGTAAGATCTGAATGAAAAGCCAGGCATGACCCTGGATAGAAAAATATATATGTCCACACTTCTCAAATGAATGTATAAATTAATATAGTTCCTATCAAAATCTTAATGGATATATCTCCTAAAACTGGATGCAACTCATCTCAGAAGGATAAACGTCTGAGGGTTACCAAGAAAACATTGGAAGGAAATATCAGAGCAGGTGAATCACTCCTATGGGATATTATGATAGCCTACAAATCTACTGTAATTACACTAATCCAGTCCTGGCCCAGCAGTAAACAATAGGTCAGTGAAACAAGAGAGAATCCATAAGCAGATTTGCATATATGTGGAACTTGATATATAATGAAGGTCGCATTACAGTTTATTGAGAAAGACCAAATTTTTCAATAAATACCATAGAGACAACTGGCTATCCATTTGGAAGAAATAAAATTAGAATGCTATATTATATTACAACAAAAATATATTCTATTTTTGTATATCTATGGTTGGAAGATTTAAATATAAAAGATATATAGTATTATAAGAAAATATAGAAGGATGTATAAAATCTTGGGGGTAGAATAGGCTTCTGTAAAAATTACAAGGAAAATCTACTCAAACTATAAAATAAACATATTCTTTTTTTTAAGATTTTATTTATTCATTCATGACAGACACACACACACACAGAAAGGTAGAGACACAGGCAGAGGGAGAAACAGGCTCCACACAGGGAGTCCGACATGGGACTCGATCCCAGGTCTCCAGGATCACACCCCAGGCCGCGGGTGGCACTAAACCGCTGGGCCACTGGGGCTGCCCTAAAATTAACGAATTATTATTTAAATTTAAAAACTTTTGTATGACAAGAGACACTGTATACAGAGTCCAAAGACAAACAATAAGCTAGAAGAAAAATCTTAGCAGTGCACAGAGCAAAGTGTAAATGTATCTCATAGACAAAGCTCTGATTGAAAATTGATCATGATTCTAGACAGTTCCCCAGAGGCTTGGGACTGATCATGTGGAAAATGTGCAGCCTTATCTGCAGTGAGATATTGTTCTTCACCATGTGATTTGCAAGAAGGGAAGTCAGTGATTACAATGCTAGTAACAGTGCGGATTAACACACACTCTCGCATCCTGTTTATTTTTTTTCTTTTTCTTTTTTCTTTTTCTTTTTTTTATAAATTTATATTTTATTGGTGTTCAATTTGCCAACATATAGAATAACACCCAGTGCTCATCCCATCAAGTGCCCCCCTCAGTGCCCATCACCCAGTCACCCCACCCCCCACCCACCTCCCCTTCCACCACCCCTAGTTCGTTTCCCAGAGTTAGGAATCTCTCATGTTCTGTCTCCCTTTCTGATATTTCCCACTCATTTTTTCTCCTTTCCCTTTATTCCCTTTCACTATTTTTTATATTCCCCAAATGAATGAGACCATATAATGTTTGTCCTTCCCGATTGACGTATTTCACTCAGCATAATACCCTCCAGTTCCATCCTGTTTAAAGTACCGTATTGGAGGGGCTCAGGCTCCTCATTGTGGTCGCTGGGCTTGGAAGCTGAGCCCTCCCATACCTCACAGTTAACAATAGGACTGTGGATTTGTTTGATAGTATTAGAAATGGGGACTGGGGGGGTGCCAGGGGCAGACTCCCCCTGGCTGGAGACGATGGGATTTGAGCCACACCGTGGCAGGATAACACTGCTAAGAGCAAACACTTAGAAGAAGCTTCCCTACCTCTTATGTGCCAACCGCTCTAACCATTTTCTATATATTAATCCCTGGCTCCTCCCAAACAGTCTCTCAGATGGGTACTTTGTTGTCAACCTCCCCACTTGACGAGGAAAATAAGTTATTTGCCCAAGGTCAGACAGCTAAGACCAACAACGTCAACAACGCTGAGACCCAAACCAAGTCGGTGTGGGACTGTGTATGGATGCTTGTTCTCACACCAGAGGCTGCAGCAGGTGTTCTGGGGATGCTCCCTGGGTGGGTACACTCTATATCTGGCCAGAAAGGGTTCCCAGCAAGGGTCTGGCTGGATGACTTAAGCTTCACCCACAAGCACCCAAAAGGTATTGCAGATCATCACTGAGTACCTCAACACTGCGTCCCACTCAGGGGGCTCTAGCCTGAGTTCCCAGCAGAAGCTTGCACACACATCAGTGCCAGCCGCTGAGCCTGAGGTCTGGGATTTGCACGGGAGGCAGCTGGTGCTTTTCCGGTCCACTGTGGCTAATTAGATCAAGCGCGCCTCTCCTGAGGTCCTCACTGCATGGGCTCTGGCAGGTGTCTGCCCATCTCGTGGAGGTGGCCTCTAGGCCCTCCCAATGTCAGTGTTGTGTACTCAAGCCACCGGTGTCTTTAAGTTCCAACCTCTCAAACACAGCTTTGAAATGTGAAAATCCAACCATTTTCACATGATGTGATGACAAAGACAGAGAAAGTGATTGCATTTATATCTGATATTCAAGGGTCTCAAGGTTGGCTTCTTTTATGTACTGAGTTCCCCAGAAGGCCATTACCAACCATCAGGATGTCCCTCCCTTCTTCCCACCCATCTCCCTTCCCTGCTTCTCTTTACCCCTTTGACCCTACATCTCTTGTCTCATCCCTTTTATTTCCTTATTTTCTTTGTCTCATCTCTTCTCATTCCTTCCTTCTCATCCCTTTTATTGCCTTCTCAGGTTTCTTAGACATTTATGTGCAGGTGCACCCAGTCAATCCATGTCCCACCTGCTGCCATTACTTTAGGCGGGACGGAAGGTGGTCTCAAACCCAGCACCCTCCCAGTGGGATTCCTCAGGTACAGAACTAAGGTCCCCACTGACCATAGCAGACAAACAGTGGAACAAGACTGTCCTCTACAGGGCACCTGGGTGGCTCAATTGGTTGAGGGTCTGCCTTCAGCTCAAGTCAGGATCCCAGAGTTCCGGGCTTGAGCCCTGCATTGGGCTTCCTGCTCAGTTGGGACCCTGTTCATTCTCTCTCTCTCTCTCATAAATAAATAAATAAATAAATAAATAAATAAATAAATAAATAAATAAAAAATCTTAAAAAAGTGTCCTCTGAACATGAAAATCCTCTCTCCACTCTCCTCCTCCACAATGGCCACCCAGCATCCTGAGCAATGTAGTCCAGACTCACCCCTCTTGTCTGTTTACCATGAACTTTTACTCTCTGAGTCAGTGCCTCCAAAATTTAATCCATAAAAATTTTTATCATGCCCTCAATATTTTTGTTTCTTAGTAGTAATATGCATGTGCCACCAAAAAATTCACATTATAAAACTTGCACAGAGCATAGACATTTTTAGGGTAGGTGCGTTCCTGTAAGTATATTCAAGTTTTACTCTCTTAGCAAATTTCAATTCTATAATACAAGGCTGTCAAATGTGTCTCTATGTTATACGTTAAATCCTCAAACCTTATTCATCTTACAGCTGAAAGTCTGTACCTTTGACCAAACTCTCCTTATTCCTCCCACCCCCAGCCCATGACAACCACTTCTATTCTCTGCTTCTGTGAGCTTTTTTTAGACACAGAAGTGATATATGCAGTACCTGCCTTTCTCCATCTGGCTTATTTCACTTAGCATGATATTCTCAAGGTCCATCCAGGTTGTTGAAAATGTCAGGGGGTCCTTCTCTCTCATGGCTAAAAAATGTTCCATGTATATACATATCACATCTTCTTTATCTGTTCTTTGGATGGACACAGGTTGTCCTAAGTTTGGCTACTGTGAATAATACTGCCAAAACTAGATGTTTTTAAAGTAGTAGATAAAAGACTATTACAAGTCGAAGTTCTATGTTCTTGCACCGCACTGTACAGCCCACAGCTTTAAATCGACAAGGACTCAGCTCAGCTGCCCCGCGGCTCTTGCTAACTGGGCTTTCTGTTTCTCTATCTCCAGGACATGTTCACATCACAGACTTCAACATAGCGACGATTGTGAAAGGAGCAGAAAAGGCTTCCTCCATGGCTGGGACCAAGCCCTACATGGGTGAGTGTTCCGGGCCCCTTGGGTGTGAAGCCTCAGCATTCCTGTCCTGCACCCCCACACTAGGCCCCAGCTGTTCCCAGTATGTCCTGGGCTCACCCACACCTTTGTCCTTGCTGCCCTCCTTCCCGGAAGACCTTCTCCTTCTGTGATTTCCAGAGAAGTCCTTCCGGGCCAGAAAACCTTGCTTCAGGCTTGGGGAAGAAACACACAAAAACAGACAAACAAAACCATATTTTCTTTTTATTAACATCCAGTAGTGTGGCCAGAATATAACTTTGGTGTTGGTCATTTGGGGTCTATATTCTTAGGTACACAGTGTTTTTCCAATGTGTATTTTCAAGTTGTTTTTTCTTTAGGACCTTTGATGGAAATACCACTTTTAGTAAGCATTCCATTCCCTTACTTTGGTTTTCTCTAAGGACACCTATTATCTGAAGGTGGAGTCTTTACAAATCTTCAGTATTTGTTATTTTAAAATATTTTGTATCTCTTTCTTTATTCGTTTAAGATTTTTCCCATTTTTCTATTTCTTTTAAAGATTATCTGTTGTGCTTATTTGCTTTGTATGCTTCCTAGTGAAATATTTATTACTAAAATAATTTCCCCTCTATTTCTAATTTTTTCCCTGAGTTCTCTTGGCTGATTTCTGAGTTTTTTAATTCCAAACTATGTTGTTCTTTCATGCCTTGTATAATTTTCTTAATGTCTATATTAATTATTGATTACGGTATAACAAAGCAAGTCAAAATTTAGTGGCTTATATCATGTTCATGGATTAGAAGAATTAACATTGTTCAAATGTCCGTACTACCTAAAGCAATCCACAGATTTAATGCAATCCCTATCAAAATACCAACAGCAATTTTCACAGAACTAGAAGAAATAATTCTAAAGTTTGTGTGGAATCACAAAAGATAGCCAAAGCAATTTTGAAAAAGAAGAATAAAACTGGAGATATCACATTTCCAGATTTCAAGATATATTAGAAAGCTGAAATGATCAAAACCATATGGTACTGGCACAAAAACAGGCACATATATCAGTGGGACAGAACAGAGAGCTGAGAAATAAACCCATGCACATATATGGTCAATTGATCTATGACAAAGGAGGCAAGAATATGCAATGGAAAAATGACAGTCTCTTAATAAATGGTGTTGTGAAAAAAAAATAAATGGTGTTGTGAAAAGTGGACAACCATATGCAAAAGAGTGAAACTGGACCATTTTCTCACACCATACACAAAAATAAACTCAAAATGGATTAAGGCCCTAAATGTGAGACCTAAAACTATCGAACTCCTGGAAGAGAGCACAGGCAGAGAGGCAGTGGCCATAGCAACATTTTTCTAGATCTGTCTCCTCTGGCAAAGGAAACAAAAGCCAAATTAAACTACTGGACCTACATCAGGATAAAAAGCTTCTGCATAGTGAAGGAAATGATGAACAAGATAAAAAGACAACCTACCGAATGAGTAAGACATTTGCAAGTGACAAGTCAGATAAAGGGGTTAGTATCCAAAATATGTAAAGAACTTATACAACTCAACACCAAAACACTAAAAATAATAACAATACAATTTAAAAATAGGCAGAGGACGTGAATAGACATTTTTCCAAAGAAGACATACAGATGGCCAACAGACACATAAAAAGATCCTCAACATCACTCATCATCAGGAAAATGCCAATCAAAACCACAGTGGGATGTTACTTTATACTTGAAGAATGGCTAGTGTCAGAAAGATAAGAAACAACAGGTGTTGCCAGGGATTCAGAGAAAAAGGAACCCCCGTGCACTGTTGGTAGAAGTCCACCCCTGGTGCAGCCACTGTGAAAAACAGTATGGAAGTTTCTCAAAAAACTGAAATTAGAAATACCGTATGAGATAAAGAAGATGTGGTCTATATATACAATGGAATACTACTCAGCCATCAGAAAAAGATGAATATCCACCATTTGCTTTGACGTGGATGGAACTGGAGGGTATTATGCTGAGTGAAGTAAGTCAATAAGAGAAGGACAATCATCACACAGTTTCACTCATACATTGAATATAAGAAATAGTGCAAAGGATTGTAAGGTAAAGGGGGGGAACCAAGTGGGAAAAGTCAGAGAGGAAGACAAACCATGAGAGACTCCTAACTCTGGGAAACAAACAAAGGGTTGAAGAAGGGGAGGTGGGTGGGGGGATGGAGTATCTTGGTGATGGGCATTGAGGAGAGCACTTGATGGGATGAGCACTGGGTGTTATACTATATGTTGGAAAATTGAATTTAAATTTAAAAAAACCAAATGCCATATGATCTAGTAATTCAACCACTGGGTATTTACCCAAAGAAAATGAAAATACCAATTTGAAATGCATTATGCATGCATCCCTACATATATTGCAACATATTCCCAATAGCCAAGATACAGAAGCAACCTCAGTGTCCGTTGATAGATGGATGGATAAAGATGTGGTAAAAAAAAAAAAATGTGGTATATATATATATATATATATAGTGGAGTATTAGTTATAAAAAAAACAATGAGATCTCACCGTTTGCAACAACATGGATGAACCTGGAGGATATTCTGCTAAGTGAAATAAGTCAGAGAAAGACAAATATCATATGATTTCACTCATATGTAGAATCTGAAAAGCAAAACGTATAAACAAACAAAAGACAGAAACAGACCCATAATACAGAGAGACAGAGAGTGAACCAGTGGTTACCAGAGGAAAGGGAGCAGGGGAATGGGAAAAAATAGGTGAAGGGAACAGGGAGGTACAAATTTCCAGTTAGGGAATAAATAAGTCATAGGGTGAAAGGCACAGCACAGGGAATATAGTCAATGCTACTCTACTAGCGTTATATGGTGACAGTACCTACCCCTGTGAGCAAAGCATAGGTACAGCATTGTGGAATCACTATGTTGCACACATGAAATGAATGTAACATAGTATGTCAGCTGTATTTCAATAAAAAATAAAAGAAGTCTAAAAATACATTTGGAGATCATAAATGAACATTGTGTAAAAAAAAAAAAAACACGGTAGCTTAGAACAGCAACAGTCTACTGTTTTGCACAGTTTACTACGTGACCAAGTGGTTCCTGCTGGTTTAGGCTGGGCACATTCATCCCTCTGGTGCGCCCAATGGGGGCTGGGCTCAGCGAGGACAGCTGAGTT
Source organism: Canis lupus dingo (assembly GCF_003254725.2). Lineage (NCBI taxonomy): Eukaryota > Metazoa > Chordata > Mammalia > Carnivora > Canidae > Canis > Canis lupus. Next base: position 70,838,492 of record NC_064245.1, read on the forward strand.
GAATGGGTCTTTTTCTACATGGTCTTTCATCATCAAACAGACTACAGTGAGCTTGCTTATCTGGTGGCAGTAGTTTCCAGAAGGAGAACCCAATTCCCACGAGCTTACCAAGCTTCTGCTTGCTTCATATTTCCTGATGTCCAGTTGGCCTAAACAAGTCACATGACCAAGACCAGTGACCATGTGGGAGGGGACTGGGGGAGGCTGTGGGAGGGATCTTTCGGGCTTTTGTGGGGCTTGGTGGGGCTGCATGGATCCCAGAAGGCCTGACTCATCAGGAAACCATTAATGCAACACCCCACCACAGTGTCTTTCAATGCTTTTGAAATAGTCGGTTACAGTTTTTCCCTGTTTTTTTTTTTAGGGAGTGGGGTAGGGTGGGGGCACATCTTTCTGATTCATCATCATTGTAAAATGTGTTATTCTGCATTTTATTTTCTTTCCTCTTATGATAACTTTGTATGGAAGTTGACTTTGATACTTTTTCTTTTTTTAATGTGAAATTAGCTTTCTTGAACTTTTGGAAGATGATGTCATTCAGGGTAGCTTTTCTTTTCATTTCTTTTTAGATTTTATGCATTTATTCATGAAAGACATGCAAAGAGAGGCAGAGACAAAGGCAGAGGGAAAAGCAGGCTCCCTGAGAGGAGCCCAATGCAGGACTCGATCCCAGGACCCCGGAATCATGCCCTAGGCCAAAGGCAGACGCTCAACCACTGAGCCACCCAGGCATCCCTCAGGGCAGCTTTTCTAACTAAACGTCTGTTGTTTGTGTTCATGAAGTGTCAATATCTAAGGCAGCTGGCTATCTGGGATCTTCTGGTTCCTTCTACTTGCCCACTTTCATCTGGAGTTTCTCCTGCTTTTGTTGGTAGGGTCCCCATCCCTCCTCAGTTTGGGTTCTGGTTCCAACAGTTTCTCCTTGGGATTCCTTCTAGAAGGGAGCGCCAGAGGGAGGATGACAGAGGCTTGGTGTTCCAGACCTCCCTGCTCCTGCAGAGCTTACCAGGGGTCCCTTCGCCTACCTGACACTGGACTGGACAGGTTCCTCCAGGGTTTAGCTGCCATTCCCCAACTGGTGGGCCTGGGCCCCCCAGTAAACACTTGTGGACTATCCTGCAGCTCTCTGTTCTCTGCTCCATCATATGGTGCCTTGTCTCTTTCCCGTGTTTCCTTCTGTACAGGAATCACTACCATGGGGATCCAGTCACTGTTGCTGGTTTGTTCCCATACACTTACATTTTGGGGCTTGTGAGAGGACCATTTCGTTTCGTCTTAAGCACTCCTCATGGGTTTTGGCTCAACTGTTGGTCTGCTCTGTTAGTTGTTATGTGTTGATCTGTAGGGATTCAAAAACTATGTCATCCATCACCTCCCAGAATTCACTATATGGGTCATTCATCTATTTACTAAATTACTAAATTAAATAAATGAAGTTTGGCCACAAATCATGGTAAAAATGGTACTTCTCAGTATGTGCTATGTGCCTAGCCCTTGAGCCAAGTCCTTTTCATCCACAGCTTTCTTTAAAGCTCACATCCGTGAAGCAGACACAATTATTTGTTCCCACTTTAGAGCTGGGGAAGCAGGCTGAGAAGCATGAGGAACCCACCCAGGCAGATATCAGTCACCAGAGTAAGATCCAGGTCAGCAGGGACACCAGAAGGTATGCATACAAGGGGGTCTGTTCTCTTCATATAGTCCCCTTGGGATGCTGAATATTTACCCCAATAAGGCTTTCACTGTTGAAGGTCTTTCTGAAATCCCTTTCCAGAAGGCTCCAGGACTGAGGCCAACCCATCTAAGGAGACACTGGCTTGATAAATGGGCAGGAGAATGGGATGAAAGGGGTGTTAAGGCTGCCGCCCTATCTTCTGGCTGGTGCATGCAGAGTGGACTGCAGAGGTGTGTGGGTTCCCTGCAGTCACAAGTTTGAATGTGGGGTGTCTCTGGGAAATGCCATCCAGGCTTCTGGAGTGATGTGGACATTATCTGTGGCCTAGGGAGTTCCTAACACTGAAATGCAGCCTGAAGCCCAGGGAGCACCATGCCAGGAGGAGCATATAGAGCTACAGGAGCCATCATCTCCAAAGGGGCAGTGAGGAGAACAAGATGACACAGAGAGAAGCATCTCCCACTTGGAGCCTGCTCTGTCCCTTTAAGTTAGTTCTGACCTCCTTTAGGCTGTTCCCAAAAAGCAGATTGGTCTCTGGGAGTGGAGAGTCCAAATCACTGGAGAAATGCAAAGTGGTATTATTGTACCAACCCTTTCTTAAAAAAAAAAAAAGATTTTTGCTTATTTATTTGAGACAGAGACAGAGATAACGAGAGAGAGCACTAGCAGGGAGGAGAGGGAGGAGCAGGATCCCCACTGAGCAGGGAGCCTGAGGCAGGACTCCATCCCAGGACCCTGGGATCGCAACCTGAGCCAAAGGCAGACACTTAACCAACTGAGCCACCCAGGCACCCTGTACCACCCCTCTCTTTTCTGCCCCTGCTCCGCCACCATGCATAGCTGACTTTGCCAGCACCTCCTCAGAGACTCCACCTGGGCCTGCCCCAGTCTCATTCCCTGGATTCCCACTAATATCCTGGCTCTCAGCCTCTGTGAAAGCAGACCAGTGGTGACCCAGCTGGCCACTCTCCATGATGCCCCCACCTCCAAGGGGGAGAAGAAAACCAACATGTATTGTGACCCTGCTACATGTTTGTTACTGTGCTTAATCCTCAGAAGACACCCAGGTGTGGTTTCTGCACCTCTGCATTTTATCTATTAGGAAGCTGAGATCCAGGGAGGTTTATTAACTTGCCCAGAGTGACACAGCTGGCAAGTAAAGGAGCCAGAATTTGAAGCTGTGTCTATTTGGATCCAAAGTCCATGCTTTTGCCACTCTACCAAGCTGCCTTTTAACACTGAGTTCCTGTGTCATGAAGCCATATTTCTCAGTCAAGAAAAAAAAAAAACATATTGTCCCAATTGTATGTAGAATTTGGAGCTCCTGGGGTGCTTCTGTTTAGAGGAACTTTGGTCCTGAATTAATAAACAGGTGTGCAGGAGAGATTTTTATGGGATTTAGGAGGCATAGCTGATTTACCAAATGGATATATTTTCAGACACCATGGGGTTGTCAGTACCAGGCAGTGGAAGTTTATTGGGGAAGACAGGGTGATGGAGGGCTCTCTCAGCACATTTAAATCCTACAGCTCCCAGGGCTGTAAACTCCTGAGGTCAAGTGGCAGGTTTGTCAATTTTGTTCACTTGTACCGTTCAGTTCAAAGGCCCAATAACAAGCTCCCAGAACGTTCCAAACAGGGATTCAGGGAACAGGCTGGTGAGTAAGCTCCCAGAGGTTGCTCATGAAAGATGATCCTGGAAGAAACATTTGCATAGAACTGAATTTTCATTAATTAAAAGAGCAGATGGAATTCACAATCAGAGAAAAGAAAAAATCTCTCTGAAATGTGCCAGATTAGAAGTCAGAAATGGTCCAGCAGCCGCCCAGGGCTTCAGAGTTTATTCATCAGCAGTGAAGTAAAGAGTTGAACATTCATTCAGCAAATATTTATGAACCATTTAGGAGATAAAGGGCTCAGAGTAGGCATGGGGGCTCAGAGGAGCCTTGGGGGGCTCACCGTCTGGTAGGGCAGAGCAGAGGTAGGCACAGGTGGAAGCAGGACACTGTCAAGATGGATTCCTGGAGAAGGTGACAATCTGCGTTGGACCTGGCACATAGAAGGTATGCTCAGAGTTGGCCTGTTGGGTGAGAACAAGGAGATGCCATTTCAGGCCACAGCCCTGGGGTACAGGGGAGGCAACAGCATGGTGTGTTGGGGGACAGTGGCAGTTTCATTTCTTCTACAGCTTACAGAGCAAGACGGGGTGGGGAGGGAGCAAAGAGACAGGTCAGAGCATGAGGGTCTTGAATGCCGTGGTAAGGGCCTGTGGAACCAGGAGAGAGCCAGGAGTGGGTCCAGGTGAAGCGTCGCCTGTGGCATGGGGCAGTTTGGATGTCTTCCACTTAGTGGCTGCCTGAACTCGGGCCAATCTCATTACCCAACGTAATACCCATAAAGCACTCAGCATGAGGAACACTCGGGAAGTGCTGGCTGCCAAACCACGTGACCTGGCAGTTTCCTCATCTGAGAAATGGGATTAATGATTATGCGATCTGCCTTAGTAGGTCCTCTGTGAGGATGTCACAGCAGGGATATGGAAGGTCCATCACACAGTGTCTGACAAATGGTAGATGCCTTGGTCTGGTAGCTGGTAGTACTATTGTTATCGCTGGCATGGTTATGATTTAGATGGTTGATTATTTGGTACCCGCTCAGCATTGGGAATCCAGGGCCTGGACTGGGAACTCCCTTGCCTTGGAGCGCTAACAGTCTAGTGGGGAAAACGGATCCTAAACAGCTGGTTCATTATAGAAGCTGGGTGGGCTGGAGGATGCTGGGCGCACTAGGGGATCATGGGGCTGGTGCCTTGCCAGCATTTACCAGATGTTAGTTCCCTTCCCAAGGGGGCTGCAGTGAGCAGACAAGGGTGGTTGTGGGGCCATCATAATGATGCTAGTATGTTCCTTGTTGAAATGATCAAGGGTAGTGAAGTTTGCTGCCACCTGTGCCAGAGAAAGTGACAGAGCCAATGTGCAAGCCCCGGCCAGTGAGGCTCCAGTGACCAAAATCTTTCCTGAGAACCTGCTGTCCGTTCATTCATTCATCCCTCCATCCGTCCACCCACCTATCATCCTTACAAATCCATTGAGTACCTTCTATGTGCCAGTAGTGTTTTATGGCCCCCAAATACATCCATCTATGAACAGTTTTCCTACACTCATTGGTTTGGCTATTTGTAATCCAATCACCTTAAAAATCATCAAACTGATAAATACATAGTTTGAGATGTTTACTCCTGAATGACAATTTTTGTGCAGTAAAATGCAGTCTTTTAGTGTGCAGTTCCTTGATTTTGGACCAACACTGTCATATAAGCACCACCACAATGAACGTATAGAACAATTCCATCACTCCCAGAATTCCCTCATCCCAGTCCCTGGCAACAGGTGATCTGTTCAGACTATTCCAGAAAGTCATAGAAATGGAGTTGTATGCTCTATAGCCTTTTTAATCCGGGTTTTTTCACTTTGAATACTGCATTTGAGATTTACTCATGTTGTGTGTATCAGCAGCTTTCCTTTTGATTGATCAGTAAGTAGAACTCTATGGGATGAATAGACACAATTAGTTCATCCATCCACCAGCTGAAGGACTTTTGAGTTGTTTCCAGTTGTACATAATTATGAATAAGGCCACTATAAACATTTGCTTTCAGGTTTTTATATGACCCTAAGTGTCCACATCTCTAGAATAATTGCCTAGAGGTGGGATTGCCAGGTCATATGATAAGCATATGTTGACCTTTCTGAGAAACTGACAAACTTATCCAGGAAGACTGAGCCATTTTACACACCCCACAAACAATGTATGAGGGCTCTGGGTGCTCTGCATCCTCACCACTACTGGCTATTGCCTTGTGGTTATTGCTCTTATTAAAAAGGCAAGTTTCTAATGACTAATGATGTCCTACATATTTTCATTTTCTTATTTGCCATCCATTTACCTCCTTTATGAAGTATCTATTCAAATCATCTGACCATTAGTGATTTTTATTAATCAGGCTCTGGGAATTCTTTATATATCCTGGGTATAAGTCCTTCATCTGATACGTGTTTTGCAAAAATGTTGGCCACTCAGTGGCTTGTCTTTCTATTGAGATAATAGACTCCTTTTAGAAGCAGAAGTTTTAAATTTTGATGAAGTCTGATTTTTTAAAAGATTTTATTTACAGATCATATATTTGGTGTCATATCTAAATATCTTTTCCTCACATGAGGTCACAAATATTTTTTTCCCTTTGTTTTCTTGTAAAAGTTTTTTCCTTTTGGATTTTATATTTAAGCTACATGCATTTTTAATTTAGTTCTTAATATGGTGTGAGGCATGAATCAAGCTTTATTTATTTGCATACAGCTGTCCAATTGTTCCAGTATTCTTTGTTGAAAAGACTGTTCTTTCTTTACTGCATTGCCTTTGCAACCTTGTCAAAACTCAATTGACCATGTGTGGGTCTATTTCTGAATTTTTTTTCTGTTCTATTGGTCTATTTGTTTATGCTCTACTTGGTTTCATACTTCTCCTTTGCAATCATACTTGAAATCAGGTAGAGAGAGTCTTCCAACTTTTTTCTTCTTTTCAAAATTATTTTGGCTATTCTAAATTCTTTCTGTTTTCACTGAAACTTTAGAATTCACTTGTTAATTTCTACAAAAAAATTGGCTGGATTTTTGTTAGGATCACACTGAATCTGTAGATGAATTTAGGCAGAAGTGGCAGCTTACAATCATAGAATACCTCTCAATATATTTAGGGCCTCTTGGATTCTCTCATCAGCATTATATAATGTTCAGCATGCAAAATTTGCATATACTTTGTTACACTTATAACTAAGTGTCTTGGGCAGCCCTGGTTGCCCAGCGGTTTGGCGCCACCTTCGGCCCGGTGTGTGATCCTGGAGACCTGGGTTCGAGTCCCTCATCAGGCTCCCTGCATGGAGCCTGCTTCTCTCCCTGTGTCTCTCTGCCTCTCTCTCTGTCTGTCATGAATAAATAAATAAAATCTTAAAAAAATAAAATAACTGTCTTATAGATTTTTGGTACTATCCAAAAGGTACATTTTTTAAACAAAATTAGTTAACTATCTTCTTTATCCATTTCTTAGCAGATGGCCCCTTGGGGTGTTTCCATAATTTGGCTATTAGATAATGCTGCTCTAAACATCCTCTAAACATCAGGGTGCATGTCAGATGTGGTATTACTCAGCCATCAAAACAAATGAAATCTTACCATTTGCAACGCCATGGATGGAACTCATTCATATGTAGAATTTAAGAAATAAAATAAACTAGCAAAGGAAAAAAAGAGGGAGAGAGGCAAACCAAGAAAGACTCTCAACTAAATTTATTCAATTTAGAGAATAAATTGATGGTTACCAAAGGGAAGGTGGGGAGTGGGGAATAAATGATGGGGTAAGGAGTCTACTTGTTGTGATGAGTACCAAGTGTTGTATGGAAGTGTTGAATTCACTATATTGTACACTTGAAACTAACATTACACTGAATGTTAACTAACTGGAATTTAAATAAAAATTTTAAAAATTACTTACCAATTGCAGATCTACAGAGATACCATTGATTTTTGCATGTCGACCTTGTATCCCGTAATTTTGCCGCACTCACTTATCGGTCCTCTGCTTTGGTAGTAAATTCTTTGGGCTTTCTGTGTAGATAATCACGTTTGCAAATCAAGGTAATTTTATTTCCTCTTTCCAATATTTGCAAGTCTTTTGTTTTTCTTTTGTCTTGTTGTTTGAGCTAGAACATTCGATACACTTGGCCTTGATCCTGATCTTACTGAGAAAGAGTTACTATGTTTATCTTTAAATGTGATGTTAGCTAAAACTTTTTTGGTACTTAGTTAACTCTTTATCAGGTTGTGAAATATCTTTTCTCTACTATTGAGATAATCATATGGTTTCTATAACATGCTGAAATACATTGATTTTGGAAGGTTGAACTTTCTTAAAATCCCTTTTGGTCATAATGTATTTTATTTTTTAAATAATGCTGGAATCAATTTGCTAATACCTCATTTACAATATTTACTTCTCGGCTAATGAGGAATATTTTAATTTTCTTTTTCTTGTAACATTTTGTGTGTGTGCATGTGTGTGTGTGTGTGTGTGTGTGTGTGTGATTTTGGTACCAGAATGCAGACAGTGTAAGTTGGGCAATGTTCCCTCTTCTTCTACTTTCTGGAAAAATTTGTGCAGAGTTGGTGTTATTTCTAACATCTGTCTGTTAGAATTGGTGGGAGAAGATATTTGGACCTGGGGTTCTTAACAGAAAACTTTTTAACTGTGAATCCTATTTTTTTAATAGACATGAGCCTATTCTGTTTATCTATTTCTCCTTAAGTCAGAAGAAGTAAATAAATATTAGGTAGATTTGGTCATTTATGTCTTTCAAGAAATTTCTCTGTTTCATGTAACCTTCCAAATATTTGGGTTTATAGTTATTTGTATTATCCCCTTGATAGCTTTTTAATGAGTGTCAATTCTGCAGTGATGTCTCCTCTTTCATTCCTGAATTGGTCATTTATGTTTCCTCTATGATTTTCCTGATCATTTTGGCTAGAGGTTTATCACATGTATTCATCTTTTTGAAGAACCAGTTATTAGTTTCATTGATTTTCTCTGTTTTATTGATTTCTGCTCTAATCCTTATTACTTCCTTCTGCTTGTCTTGGATTTAATTTGTTCTTATTCTCCTTTTGTAAAGTGGAACTATATATCATTGATTTGAGGCTTGTCTTTCATATATATATGTATATATAGATATATATATATTGCATATATATGCAATGCTTATATTTCTCTGTAAATATATATAGGCATTAAATGCTTATATTTCTCTCTAAATATAAACATTTAATCCTCTATCAATTCTCTCCTTAGCTGTATTCCACAAATGTTGATATATTATTTTTTCATTCTCATTCAGTTACAAACACTTTCCAACTTCCCTGTAACTCCCTCTTTCACCCATGGGTGATTTAGATGTCTGTTTGGTAATTTTCAACAATATGTAGGAATTTAATATACATTTTCCTGTTATTGATGCCCAGTTTAATTCTGTGATGGTCAGAGAAATCTCTTGTATGATTTATTTTCTTTTATTTTTTATTGGTAAAATTTATTTTATGGTCTAGATCTTCGTGAGTATTCCATGTTGATGTGCAAAGACTGTGTATGCTCTTGTTTCATTATATTTCTTATAAATATCAATTAGGTCAAGTTACTTAATAATGTTTCCCAGGTCCTATTATATTCTTACTGATTTTCTTTCTACTTGTTATATCAGTTACTAAGAGAAGTGTGTTGAAATCCCCAACTGTATGTATCATTATACAATATCCTTCCTGTTTCTTGTTCTTAAGACTACTTTGGTGATATCAATATAGCTACTTCAGTTTTCTTTTGTTAATGTTTGCATGGTAATTCCAGTGGTGTGCTGGTACATGTTTAACAACTAGTTCTCTGATAAAAGAAGGAGAAAAAGAAAAGCAGTGATTTATAGATTTTTCTGATTTTTGTCCTGTAAGTTCACCCACTATGGCTGACTTCAAGTTATCAGTGCAACATCATCGAGGGGAGAGATGAGCTAGTATAAGCCTGTCCCAGCACAGTCCTAATTATATCTTTTCCCATCCATCCATTTTTAACCTATATCTTTATATTTTATTTTTTTATATCTTTATATTTTAAGCACATGTCATGTATGTAGTCTTCTTTATTTTTTTATATTTTTTAGATTTTTTAATTTATTTTTTTTTCTCATTAAACTTTTGTTTTAATGGGTCTCAAAATTCTGTGACAGATTTTTGGTCAAGTTGTTTCCATTAAAAAGTACTGATTTTAAAAATTAATAACTTAAAACTGCCACACATGCACAAAAAAACCCCAAATGGTCCACAAAACATTCTCCTTTCCTTCTGAAGGGTTTACAATGCATTGTTATCATTAACCCGTCTTTTACTATTAAACTTAAATGGCCAATTGACACATTTATTTATTAGAGACAGAGAGAGAGAGAGAGAGAGAGAGAGAGAGAGAGGCAGAGACACAGGCAGAGGGAGAAGCAGGCTCCGTGCGGGGAGCCCGACATGGGACCTGATCCCGGGTCTCCAGGATAACGCCCTGGGCTAAAGGCGGCACTAAACCGCTGAGCCACTGGGGCTGCCCTGTAGTCTTTTTTAAATCCAGTCTAATAATCTCTGCCTTTCCATTGATATTTAAACCATTTATATTTCATGTAATTACTGATATGGTTGGATTGAAATCTGTCACCTTGCTTTTTCTTTTCTTTGTTCCATTTGTTCTTTGTTCATTTGCTTCTCTTCTTCTGCTTTACTTTGAATAAGCTGATCATTATGAATGATTCCATTTTAACTTCCCTATTGGGTTAGTATTTATGCCTTTTTAAAAAATATAGTTTAGGGATCCCTGGGTGGCGCAGTGGTTTGGCGCCTGCCTTTGGCCCAGGGCGTGATCCTGGAGATCCGGGATCAAATCCCACGTAGGGCTCCCGGTGCATGGAGCCTGCTTCTCCCTCTGCCTGTGTCTCTGCTTCTCTCTCTCTCTCTCTCTGTCTGTCTCTCATTAATAAATAAATAAAATCTTAAAAAAATAAAAAATAAAAATAAAAAATATAGTTTAGAGATTGTCCTATATTTATAATATACATAATCGATTAATCAGAACCTACCTTGAAACCATACCACGTAAGAATCTTAGAATAATATACTACCAATTCCTCTCACTCATTTTTTGTTTTATTGTGGCTGTAGATACATAATTAATTGCTTTATTTTTACTACAGTCAATTATATTTTACAGTGGTTAAAAAATTTTTAAATTGATTTTATATTTACCTCTTTTTTCCTAATTCCAATGTTTTTTTATTTCTTTGAGCAGCTTGAGTTTCTATAGGGTTTCATTTTCTTTCTACTTCAAGTACCTGCTTCAAAAATTCTTAGAGTGAAAGCATAGTGGTAGTGAATTCCTTCATTCTTTTGTTTGTTGGGAAAAGTCTTCATTTGCTTACATTTTAAAAAGAAATTTTAACAGAATTCTGGATTCACCGTTTGTTTTTTTTTCTTTCAGCATTTAAATATGTCACTCTATATCTTATGGCAATGTTTCTAACAACAAATTTGCTTTAATTCCTATTTTTGCTCTCCTGTAGGTAATATGCCTTTTTTCTTTAGCTACCATAAAAATTTTTTCTTTATCTTTGGTCTTAGATATGTTAGGTCTGTTGTTTTTTCTTTTTATCTTTCTGTGTTTATCCTGGTTCGTGTTCTCTGAGCTTCTTGGATATGTGTGGTTTTATGAATCATAATTTTTTGTAAAATTCCCAATCATTATCTGAATATATTTCTTCTGATGCATTTTCTCTCTCTCTCTCTTTCTCTCTCTCAATCTCATCTGTTTCTGGGATTTCAATTATATATATGTTAGACCTTTCATATTTCCCCATAGCAATTGGATGCTCTGATATTTTTTTCCACTTTTTTCTCTTAGCATTTCACTTCGAATAATTTTGTTTGACCTATCTTCAAGATCATTTCTTCTTTCCTTGGAAGTTTCAAGTCTTATTGGTGAGGATGTTGGAGGCATGCTTTATCTCTGGTGTTATGTTTGGTTTGTTTTTATTATTATTAGCATTTCCATCCAATTCTTTTATAGATTCCATCTTTTGGTTGAAATCTCCATCTTTTAATGTGTCCTATTTTTTCCACTAGATTCTTTGAAAATTATTTTTATTTTTTTTATTGGAGTTCAATTTGCCAACATATAGCATAACACCCAGTGCTCATCCCACCAAGTGCCCCCCTCATTGCCCATCACCCAGTCACCCCAACCCCCCGCCCACTTCTCCTTCCACTACCCTTTGTTCATTTCCCAGAGTTAGGTGTCTCTCATGTTTTGTCACCCTCACTGATATTTTCACTCATTTTCTCTCCTTTCCCTTTATTCCCTTTCACTAATTTTTATATTCCCCAAATGAATGAGACCATATAATGTTTGTCCTTTTCCGATTGACTATTTCACTCAGCATAATGCCTTCCTGGTCCCTCCACGTCGAAGCAAATGGTGGGTATTTGTCATTTCTAATGGCTGAGTAATATTCCATTGTATACATAGACCACATCTTCTTTATCCATTCATCTTTTGATGGACACCGAGGCTCCTTCCACAGTTTGGCTATTGTGGACACTGCTGCTATAAACATTGGGGTGCAGGTGAAATATTTTGAATTCTTTGTTAGTTCTAACATCTGGTTTGTATCTGAATATGCTTCTGTTTGTTGTTGCTGTGTCTCTTCCCATGGGGTTTTTACTTGTCCTCCCCCCCTTTTTGTCATGTGTTTCATAACTTTTGGTTAAAGACAGAACATTTTGTGTGGGATAGTGTTTGTGCCTGGAAGTGGGCATGTCTTTCCCACTACTTTGCCTGTAATGTTGTATGTGTGTGGAAGAACTGAGTCAGTCTAGTCTAATCAGGGGTTAAGCTGAGTCTAGGTTGGTATGATTATGCTTAATGCACCTCCTCTCTACTTAGTTTTCCCTCAATGTTCCTGTTCCACCTCAGCTTTAGGCTTTCCCCATGGGCCTGTGCCTTAAAGAGGGTCTCACTTCTGTTCCTTCTGTTCTCTGGAAGGAGACTTCTTTTTCTTGTTACTTTATACTTGGTCTGATTGGGGTGACAGGAGGAAGGGGAGTATATGTTTTCTGTTGTATTGGCTCACTCAGTCTTAGGTGGGCTCTATGTCATCCACGGTCTTGTCTTAGGGCTGGGTTTTGCTCATTGACCCTGTGTCTCTCCCAGCAATGGGAACCAATGAATTGAGCCCAGGATGATTTTTTTGTCTCTTTCCCAAGGATAGAGATTTTATTTTTCTGTTCCTTGCCCTTCATGCTCAATGAGTATTCACCTGTGCCCCTGTGGTCACAGAATCTTCTGCCCTTCCTCCTTTAGCTCAAGGATTTTGTTCCATAGGGCATAGGGAGTTGGATCCAGGAAGAGCTTTGTGCCCTCTTGAAGCAGTTAGCTGCTCTCTCCCCCAAATCCCACATCAAGGCAAGCTTTCTACCACCTCCTGCCCTCTACTAGTCCTTTTATGAATACACAGTGAGGTCAGCATGGAAGAGCCATGAACAGCGGTGAATATCTCTTGCATCTACACAAACAGTGGTTCTATTCTCTCACATAAACCTGCACACAAACTTCAGCAATTTTGTAAGCATTTTAAAAGAAGTCTCTTACCCTCTTCCGTGGCATCCCTGTGTTCTTCCTATGCTATTCTCAAGGTAAGCCAGTACTCACAGCCCTCTCTCTTCTTGGATCACCCATCTTTCCTTAGACTTCAGACTAGCTGGGTTTGAGAAAAATTATGGTTTTGTAGGTGATCTAGATTTTTCTCATTGTTAGGCTGGGAGTGATACTCTTTCCAACTCCTACATTTTAAACAGAAGCAGAATTGTGTGGGGTCTTTGATATGATGGAAAAGAGAAATGAATTAGATTGGAGGAGTCAAAAGTAATTTTGCTGAGGAAGTAACTTTTTAGATAGGTCCTAAAGGATGAGTAGGTGTTGTTCAGTACAAAGGGATATAAAAGCATTGCAGATAGAATTGCATTTGCCAAGGCCCTGAGGCAAAAAGGAGTTTTGTCACATAGAAAGAACCAAAAGAAAGCTAGTGTGGCCTGAGCAAAGTAGGCTAGGAGAATGTCTGAAGAAGTGTGCAGGCCCAGATCATGCAGTACCGAGTGCCATGTCAAAACTTTTGGTTTCTATATATAGCAAGTTCAGTGGGAAATTTTAAAAAGCATTCATTTTCAGGGTGCCTAGGTGGCTCAGTTGGTTAAGCATCTGACTCTTGGTTTTAACTCAGGTCATGATCTCTGTTGTGAGATCAAGCCCCGCTTCCGGCTCTGCACTCAGCAGGAAGCTTGCTTGTGATTCTCCCTCTCTCTCTCTCTCCCTTAGCCCCTCCCCCCACTTGTGTGCTCACTCTCTCTTGCTCTCTCTCTTTCTGAAATAAATAAATAAACACCATTAATTTTCTTGGATAAACAGAGAATCTGGAATCCTTTCAGAGAGCAGCACTACATAAATGAACTTTTCTTTCAATGTAACATGGTATTAGATCCCCAATTTCACTGTATATAAACCCTGTATATAGACTCTGTATATAAAATACAGAGTCTAAGCCTGTGCTTCCAGTTAGAACTTCATTTTCTAGGAAAGCTTCCAAAGGCATTTTTTTAAAATCTAGTTTAGTCTGACATGTTTAACATGAAGTCATTTTCTGGTACTGGCGCATCATTTATTTCTGCACCTTTTCAGAGCTTCTGTATTTACTTATTAGCCAATTACACTTCTCCTTTTCCTCTTCTCATGTAGACTTGTGAAGTCTAATGGTCAACAGATGCGCAGTGTCTCACATACTTTAATGAAACTAGTTTTCTGTTGCTATTAATGCTACTAATAGCATTAATAGAAAAGGAGAAGTTATCAGACTGACACAGCAGCTTTATTTTGTCTCAGTGTAATATGTAAGTGTGTGACACCTGAGTTCATCTGGCAAGCTGCAGAGCCAAAGAAATATAAATTACCCCCAAGGGATCTAGACAGAAAGCCAGGCATGCTGCTTATCTCTGCTTTCCACAGCTTTTTGGTACACTTTAATGCAAAGAATTATGATGGATCTCTTGAATCGTTTGGGGAACATGTACAACATGTACCTCTATGAGCTGGGCTTTCATTAATGTGAGGATTTCATTGCTCATGTAAACAATGAATTGATAAAATGGTAACTAGCTCACATCTTTTGAGAACCTTCTATGTGTCTATCCCTGTACTAAATGTATCATATATGTTATCTCACTCTGGGGTAGGGGCTGTTATTATTCCACAAAATCTGACACTTATACAAAGGTTAAGTGCTTGCCTAATGACAAATAGCCAGCAATGGTAGCCACTGAGATTTGAAGTTAGGTCTCTGTGACCAACTTCTTTGCTGCTATGATGCATTGAGCACCTACTTCTAGGTCAACCTCGTGCTAATCCCTGAGCCTCTGGGGCCCACTTCATCATATCCCTGCCTTCAGAGGGTTCACAGCCCAGTGAGGAAGGTAGAAATGTATGCTATTAATTAAAATATAGCATTATCAGTACTACAAGAGAGGTACAGACCATGGTTTGATGAGAATCCAGAACATAGATTGATATACTTGGCCAGGAGATGGAAAAAGGAGGGAACAGAGGAATAGCATAAGACTCCATTCCACAGGGGGAATAACATTTGGTCTGGGTCTTGAAACATAAGTAGGAGTTCATGAGTATAAAAAATAGGGTAAATATTATCAGACAAGTCTCAGACAATTTAAAGTAAAAGATATTCTATTTTTGCAATTGGTATAATGAGCTATATAATAAAGGCAGTACCCAAAGATGACGTTGGAACCAGTTTTTAGGAATTCTCATATAAAACTTTATCTATAACAAATAGAAAACTTGGAATAATTTTAATTAAGTGCTTTGAACACATGAATAATCACAGTATGACAACAACAAAATTAGATAGTATTTGTTGGCATTCAACCATGGGCTCAAGAAATACATACATAATTTCATTTTCTCTTCACAACAAGATTATATAGCAAATATTGCTATTCCTTTTTGCAGATGAGAAAAGTTTAGGTACAAATATGAGGTAGAATAGCTAGCCCAAAGCCATTGTACCAATAATCATAGGAGCTAAGGTTCAATTGCAGGCATGAAAACTTCCTACATTCACACCTTTAACCATTCAGAAGTAGGTGACTAGAATGCCAGGCTGGAGTAGATGAGAGGCTGTCTGTGGTGTGTCCAGGCAGAAATGAAACCGAGTAGAGAGGAAGTTTCTGGAAGAGAAAAATGGGGCCAAATGATCAAAAGCAGAGACTGAAGAAGGGGTAGAGTCCAAGAGATACCCCGGTTCTGACTCATGCAATCCAGCAGACCATGGGCTGGGACTGAGATCCCAGAAAGAGGGCAGTTGGAGAAGGACCAGTTTGCTTGGGCAGGTTGAGTGTGCAGTGCTCACAGGACCACTAGGTAGAGGCGTCCGGGAGGCAGTTGGCTGCACAGATCTGGGCATCCTGCCAGCCAGGTGCACAAGCTGGAGACAGGGTCTTGCCACAAAGAAAGGACCAGTGGACAGAACACCTGAGTTCTAGTCCCAGCTGGGCTGGAAGCCACTGAGCGCCTCCAATTGGTTTCACCTCCCTCACTAGAGAATGTAGGGAAGGGAGAAATTACCATAAAAGTCCCCTCTAGGCTGAAACGTGGTAATTCTGTGTTCCCCCTAAAGGAAGTAATTACACATAGAAACAGATTCTGGAAAGCCGGTAGGCTTGTAGGCTAGGCTTTGGCTCCCGTGCCATACTCCACTGCAGCAGTCAAAGCCTTCAGCAATATCCACAGAGCTACACCAGCAGGATCATAATTATAAACTGGGAAGTTATTGTATTCTTTTCATATTTTTAGTCTTGTGTGTTTAGCATGGGGTAGCAGATCCCACCACGTGCATATTCACATTTCCGGGGAAGGGAGAGATGTTAGCAGGACGTGAGGTGATCTTCCCAAGCCCAGTGGCTCCGCAGCTCCGGAAAGCAGCCCAGTGTGTTAGCCCCGTGTGCTCACCAGTACTCGTGGGGTGGGCCCCACACACCGGGCTCTGTGAAAGATCTCAGGAAGGGATCTTCCCTGTGTACCAGGGAAGGACACAGGCACTGCCAAAGGAATGTGACTCAAGAGCCAATTTCTATAGGATTTGAAATTATTATTATCACTGTGCAAGTTCACAGTGAACCACGTACTTATTTTTCTTGTGGGTTATATTGAAACCCTAATTTCCTCAAATGTAGAATTCCTGGATCTTCATACATACTTTTGGCTTCAGTTCCAGTTGAATTAGCAGATTTAACACAATGATCTTGTAGAGATTTTGGAATATAAAACATATAAATTATATATTGTGTGTATGAAAATAAAAATAGTTATATATATTTCTATTATATATTTATTTATATAACATTTACTTATATTACATATAATATATGTTTATATATAAAATGAATTATTTTTATTCTCAGTGTATTTCAGCGTAAGCATGGTGTAATTGGTGGAAAATGTCTGAATTTTGAAGAAGACATAGCAGATCATCGTTTTGAATGACCCCCAAGAAAGGGGTGAGGAAGGTTCAGATAAGGCTCTGAGTCTCCCTGTTGCGTCCCCCAGGCATGTTACTTAACTACTCCAAAGCTTCAGCTTCCAAGATTAGAGATGATAATAGCATAGCCTCACAAGGTCCTTCTGAGGATAAAATAAGGTAACGCATGCAGAACTGTAGTGCATGCTCTATAAATATTAGCTTTCCCATGGAGTGAATAATATATGTAAAAAACCTTGAAGAACTTCTGGCACAGGGTGGATGCTTGATAAATGGCCACATGAATATTGCAACTCTTAGTGTTGTCAATAAAATCACGGGTCATGGTAATAAAGGAATAGGTGTATTGGGCACTAGGCTGAAAGTTGTAAGAATGATGGTCCAGTCCAGGCTTTTCCACTCACGGGCTCCATGGCCCTGAAATTACTGCTTTACCTCCTCAGTTTCTCCATCTGTGGGTTGGGTGATTCGGAGCTGGTTAAAGGTAATGCACGAAGGAACCTTGTGCCCTAGACAGCTCTTTAAGATTTTATTTACTTATTCATGAGAGACACAGAGAGGCAGAGACACAGGCAGAGGGAGAAGCAGGCTCCATGCAGGAAGCCTGAAGTGGGACTTGATCCCGGGACTCCAGTATCATGCCCTGGGCCAAAGACAGGTGCTAAACCGCTGAGCCACCCAGGAATCTCCCAGAGAGGTATTTTGAGGAGCAGATTGACACACTGTAAAGAACATTGCAGTGTCCAGGACATAGCAGCTTCCTGGAGGACATAACTCTGGAGCTGAAAGTACCTTTTGTGAGACAGCCCTAGTGAATTAAGGAAGAGAACAAGAGACAGATACGGGCTTCCAAGTCCAGCAGGAAGGACCATGGTTGAAGCTCACCATTTCCAAGACATATTTGACTTCAGAATCCCTCCTTCTCTGAAATATATTCACCTCCCATGGAGCTGGTTGATATTCTCAGGAACACAGACTGTGAAGCAGCCGTGAGGACAGGGAGACCCTTAGGCTGGTACTACCGTGGTCTGTGTCCCGTATCAGAAAGCCAACTCCCCTGTCAGAAGCAGAAGAACAGACAGGAGAAGATGACTCTGGAGGCCTGAGAACTGGTGGGGAGGCCACCACAGGAGACCTGAGCAAGGGCCAATCATCAGCAGAGAGGAGGAAGGGTGCAAGAGCTGTGAGGGTTGGAGTCATCGGGCAACTATTACAACTATGGGGCTCCTGAACCTGGGAGTCAGGATCAGGGGCTGTAGACTTGATGGCAATGCTGGCAAGCAGGTGGCCGAGGCAAGCCACCCTTCCCCTTCAAGCCCAGCGGCCAGTTCTCAAACAGGGGGCATGATGACAGGATGGTTTCCACTTCACTTGTGCCATGTTGACACTCTGAGGCTGTGAGTTCTCTCTACTTCTGAGGCACAAAAGCAGTAAGCCGGACCAGATCCAGGGCATCGGGTGACAAGTAGCCAACTGATGTGCATTTATTAAATGCCTTGTGTCCTTGGCTGAGCACCAGGTCCTGGGAGGGAAGGAAGGTATAAGGGTGCACCAGGACCTGTCCTGGCAGTCATTTCAGTACAGGAGGAAGGACTTTGGAGTCAGAAAACCGAGAGGCGAACCCCAGCCCTGCCACACCAGCTGCATGGCCTGGACCATGTCCAAAGAGTGAACATGCGCTGTACAGTACAAAACAAATGGGGAGCATCGCCGGTTGGAAGCGAGTGTCCAGCTGCCAACCCAAGAGCCCAGATTAGAGCGTGCGTGTCCTGCCTGCCTCGCCTGCCTCATCCAGCCCTTCCCATTCCCATGCCCGCTGAATGCCAGTCTGAAAACTGAGTTGAGACGTCTTTAATCACAACATGTTGTGGTTCCTAGGGACAGATTTTGGCTGCTCTGACAACTGTAAAATGGAATTATGTCTGCAAGTTAATTTGCTGGAAAGGAGTCACATTTCACAAAATTTTCCTGGAAGCCAAAACGAGCAATTAGAGCGTAGATGCACTCCTGGCCTAGTGATTTGGGGGTGAAGCCATGAGATAAACACACCACTCAGCACATTAGAGCACGTGAGGGCCAAGAAACCCCCCCATCCCCCCAGGACAACTACAGGGCTCTAAAGAATCAGCATCCACCACGCTGGGGCCTCCAGCCCTCACTGTGTGTTCAACTGGGGTGACATTCACAGAACAAAATTAGCCATTTTAAAGGAACAATTCTGTGGCATTTAGTACATTCTCAGTGTTGTGTAGCCACCACCTCTCCCTAGCTCCAGAACATTTTCATCTCCCCCAAGGGGCTTCACTAAGTGATTACTCCCCATCTTCCCCCACCACTGCCCCCACCCCAGCCGGGCAGCCCCCAAGTCTGCCTTCGGTCTCAAGGATTTACCTACCCTGGGAGTTTTCTATTAGATCCCACCTGTGCCAAACTAAAACTGCTTCCCGAGGGAGGCAACAGGCTCTACAGGTTCTAAGTGTCCAGGTTGTTGGGACACCGAATACGGTGTTGGTGCCAAAAGCAGAGTGACATTTACAGGGTGTGGTTTCTTCATTTTAATTCACATCTCACCCCATCTGCATTCATGCTGCCCATGATTCGTGTTCCACCCACACACCTCCTCCGGGGGACTCTCCCTGCCTGCACCCAGCAGACCCCCTCCACTGCACACTTGGAGCACCCCATTTGTGTACTCCCTGGGGGCCACACTTGTGTTTCCTGTGATGCCCAGTGCCTGCTTGTGGCTTCCGGAGGGCAGGAACCATATGGCACTGTGGACGGAGTACTGGCTTCGCCCTCCAAGAGGCTGGGTTCCTGTCCCCCACCCCTGACCCCGTGTCCCCTCCCTGAGGGATGGTGAGTGTAAACTGTGACCTGCGGTGACATTCTCTTTGTCCTGTCTTCGGCAGCCCCAGAAGTGTTCCAGGTATATGTGGACGGAGGCCCCGGGTACTCGTACCCCGTCGACTGGTGGTCCCTGGGTGTCACGGCCTACGAACTGCTGCGGGGCTGGGTAAGATGGGCACCTGCACGGTGAACGCGGGCAGCCCTGGAACGTGGGGCCCTGGTCAAGCCGGGCTGGGGTGCTGATGGCTGGCCGCACGGCGGGGCGGGAGCGTGTGTGAGGAGTCAGGCCCCGGGTTCCAGCTCTGATGGATCCTGAGCATGAGAGGGGCCTCGAGCGAACATCTGGTCCCACCGCCTCGTTCACTCATGGGGAATGGATGCTCACAGGGGAAGGTCTTACATAAAGGTCAGCATCTAATCAGTGGCAGCTTAAACCCCCCAAAGCTCCTCGGCACTGTGATTTTGAACACTATCTTCTTTCGCCCCACAACTCTATGCGTCGGTGTCTGGTTTTCCAGCTTGATTTGAAGCTCTTGAAATACAAGAACCATGTTGCTTTTCCCTTATTTGTTTGTTCGGTACCTTCCCCAACTACATAGCTAAATGCCCCCATAAAAAGGAGGCATTTGGTGCATATTTTTGTTTTTATTTCATTTAATTTAATAGCTCAAGATAACTACCGGCGATGAAGAACTCATTTTTACTTTAGTAGAAAGAATTGTGACAAACTAATTTTGAGGCATTTTTCTTTTTTTTTCCTAAAGATTTTTTTTTACTTTATTTATTCAGAGAGAGAGAGAGAGAGAGAGAGGCAGAGACACAGGCAGAGGCTGTGGCACAGGCTCCATGCAGGAAGCTCAACGGGGGACTCAATCCTGGGTCCCCAGGATCACAACCCGGGCTGCAGGCGGCGCTAAACCACTGGGCCACCGGAGCTGCCCCTTGAGGCATTTTTCTTTGCACAAGTATCGTTCGAAAATGATGTCACTGAGCCTTGGTTTCTTTCTTGGTACGATGAGGATAAAAGCCTTCAGTCTGTTTCATGGAGCTGAAGTTAGTTACCACGGGTCGTTCTGCCCCCGATGGGGACACAGGGTTGGCATGTCACCCGCCTTTGCTGCTCCAGGCCTCGGTGCAGAGCCACTTGCACTGAACTGCAAAGTTCAGTGTCCCACAGTGATTTGTATCCATGCATATTCAGGCCAATGGAGGTGCACTCCTGGAAGGTGGGGATCGCCAATGAGGAGTAAATGAATGAATCAGTCAATGAATCCATGATAATGGGACCAGTTTGCAAACCATCAAACCCATATGAGTGAAAATATTATTTTTCACCCTGTAGTTTAAACAACTATTGACTTTCTTTGATCTCAATTATTTCCTCTGAATTCCTCAAAAAACATAATTGCTATACACAATGTTTTTATAATTAAGTATATATACTTAATTATATATACATATATATACATATATATTTGTTATATATATATTTGTTAGTTTTCTATTTGATATATATATATATTATATATATATATATATATTATATATATATATTTGTTAGTTTTCTCAGGCACTGAATGAAAAAATATCATCTTCTTGGCTGGTTCCTTTGTCATCTGCTGGTTTCGTTCATTGGTAGGCACAGCCAGGAGGGACCATGAGCATCCATAACACTATATGAACCAGAGGACACAGGCATCCGCCAGATGCTGTTTATCTGATGTCCTCAGCTACACAAATGCCCTCAGCAAGCAGTTGCCCCAAGCATGATTGGATGTTCAGCAGCAGAAAGTACATTCTCTGTGTTAAATAAAAATCAATCGAGCAAATTTGAAGATCTAATTGGCTTTACTAAGTGATCCATGAGTCTAGCAGCACCCCACCTAGCACGTTGAGAGGTGCTCCAAGGAGCTGTAGGAAGTGGAAATGGAAGGGTTGTATAAGAGGGTGGGGCAAGATGCTCTCAGAAAAAGAAAAAGATTGTTTCAGGCAAGAGCTTTCTAGGGTGAAAAGCCAGATGTCTTATCATGCAGATTGTCCATCTTTCTTCCAGGGGTGGAGAGGACCCAGGTGGCAGGCTCAGTGGTCAGGATTGGAATATTCCTGACCCAGCAGTTAAGACTTAAGACAACACTTCTGGGGAAGGTTGGAATTGCAATTAGATTATGTATTAAGCCCTGTTTTGGGAACTTGTCCTAAGTGATAGCATTTGGGGCCTGTGAATTTTGTGTTGGGCTTTTAAAACATTTGTCATTCCTCACAGGTCAGAAAGTCAAAGATGATGACTTGGCAAAATGCCCCAAGGATCCGTGGTTCTTGCTGCTTCCAAACTAAATCGTTTCATTTTTAATGCAACAGTTTTCTATGCAGAGATCCAAATGCCACATTCAAGGGAAGGAGGAGAAGCACACAGTGGGATGGGGGGCCTTTGACATAGTGACAGAGTGAATGAATGAAAGGACACCTGTTATGTGCTCTTGTAAACCTTCCTCACAGATGTCTGGGTCTGGCTGAACCTTTGACAGGCTTATGCAAACAGTTAATTCTCTGTTTTTCATTCAGGAAACAATCACATTCAGTAAAAAATCTATACTGAGATGCATTCTTGCTTATCTCTGGGGTGTGTGAAGGTAGAGGCTGGCCTTCCTCCCCAGAATCCCTCCATCATGTCAACGACAGCATCCCTAACAAGTAGCCATCCACCTGTTTGTTCCTTGATTCCCTCAAAACCCAGGGAGCTTTTTACCTCCCAAAGATGAATGCCGCAACGGGGATTTTCCAGTGTGCGTTCTAGGATCTTAGAGTTGGAAAGAGTTAGAATACATAAGATCAGTATAGTCTGCTGGCAAGGGACCCAGAAATACTCTACCCCTAGCCTGGAAAACAGCCATCTCTTCCCAAATGCTCCATTGGGAGAGCAGAGGAATCAAGTGTCATTAATGGGCTTAAAATCTCAACACAGAGAATCCCATGAGCCTGATTGGATCCTGTGGCCTGGACCAGAAACAGACGTGGGATCTCTGAGCCCAGAGTAGAATCTTAGTCGTCACCCCACATGTCTGCTGAGTGAAAGAGTACTGTGTTAGAGCACAGGTACCTTGGTCTCCCCGGACTGCAACCACAACCTCTGATTAGAGAGAAAAGGTGTAAGAAGGATGTTTCCCACCCACAAGCCCAGAGAAGGGACTTGGGGACCTCAGCACAGCCTCTGTCCTCTTTCCTGCCTGCCGGACTCCAGATGGCATCCCCGACAGGTGATTACCCACCTGTTCACTGTTTCCCCTCAGCATCCAAGGAGCTCCTTACCTCCAGAAAGAACCTGTTTCATTGTTTGACAGCTTTAATAGCTAGAAAGTATTTCACTCAACTGGAAGCTGCCTTCTCATAATAAAGAGTATCTTAGAGGAATTCACAGGGTCAAACTTTGGCTCTACCAGCTGCCTCGTCTGTGATCTTAACCAAAGCCAATAAACAGATCGAGTGCTCAGAATCCTCATCTGTTAACTGGGGTCGGGGGGAGATTAATAATATCTACCCAACAGGGTTGCTTTGGGAATTAAGTCATTGCAATGGTCCTCACTCAGTACGTGCCTGATGAATGTCAGCAAGCTTCCACTCCTTGCTGTGATTCCTGCCCTGGGGGCCTGCCAGCAGGCCTGCATCCTCTCTGACTTAGCACCTTTCCACGCTGGAGCCAGGCACCTGGAGTGGAGGCTGGATCACGCCTGGGGAGTGAGTGCTGGTGGGAAGGCCTAGGGGCTAGCTGAGCAGAGGTCTGTGTTCCCTCCCACACTCTGGGTGCCTTGGTGCTCCGATTCGCATCAGTCACGTATCTCATCTGAGCCATGGCTTCCTCCTTTGTGAAATAGAGACTATGAGGCCACCGCAGGGATGGCGTGAGAAAATGTGGCAGGGCACACGCAGTGTCCGGCATGCAGGAGACATGATCGTCAAATAACTACGCTCCTGGCAATGACTCTGAGACAGGTTGATGGAGATAAAGTGCTGATGACTTCCTCAGAGGGAACAGACATTTAAGCTGGGTCTCAGAGATGCTGCTGGAGGGAACAGTGTGAGTACAGATGAAGAAGAGCCACTGAGGAGGACACAGCAAACATTTCTGACTGAGCAGCAGTACAGGACAGTGAGGGGACAGTCCTTAAAAGCCTCTGAGATCAGCTGGAGACACTCAGGTTTACCAGGTAGGCAGCGCAGTGCTGCCCATGGACGTGACAACACGGTGGTCCAGGGAGAGTGTCCTTTGCAATCATGCATTTCCGGGCTCATGTCCTGGCTTTGCTGCACATTCTCTGAATGATCTGGGGTGAGCCTATTTCCTATCTACCAACTGGGAGGACAGTAGTTGAAGCCCAAAGCGCAGGGTTCCTTGACTTCGGCACTGCAGACACTCGAGGCTGGGGAACTCTTTGTGGTGGGGACTGCCCTGCACGGGCAGGATGTTCAGCAGCACCCTTGGCCTCTCCCTAACCAGATGCCAGCAGAAATCTCCCCTGCTGATTTATGGCAGCCAAAAATGTCACCCAGCATCATCCAATATGCCCTGGTGGATAAATTGTCCCCGCTTGGGCACCACTGCCATAGAGTAACCAAGAGGACTAAATGAGATCCTGAATGCCAGGCTCATGGCACACTGCATTGCACAGAGTGGGTTCTGAGTGTAGACAAAGGGTGGAGCTCAAAACCCCACCTGTGGTGCCCTAAGACCTTCTACCCTCCAGGCTTCTTTCCAACCACCTCCCTGAACTTGTCTTTGACCCCATTCAGCACATTTCCTTGAGGTCGGGTAGACAGAGAAGGCTGGGGGTGCAGAGAGGGGACGAATAAAGAGGAAGGGTTGCCTGGAGCACCCCTAAAGTCTGCAGTGTGGAAGGAAGAAGTGGGTGTGCACCCTCTGGATGGGCTCAACCACAGAACGGGGAGTGTGTTGGCGTGCAAACTCTACAGAAGGAGAGAACACTGACTTCTTGTCCCTTGGTAAAGCAGACAGAGAGGGCACTGTGCCAGGAGTCAGGACCTGGGAGGAAACGGACCCTGGGATCTCACTCTCTAGGTTTTATGTCTCCATTAAAGAAGGGGAAGGAGTGTGGGTTGTTCTACGGACCTCTAGGACCCAGCAGAGGTGGTTCGACAGTTCTAAGGGGTGGGGAAATGCTTCTTCTGGTTCTGGAGATTTCATAGCCTGAGGAACTGTTCTTCGCTTTCATCTGTTCTGTGTTTGGGATTTGGAGTAAAAAGGTTTGGAGGAGAAAAAAAACATTGGATTAGATGGTCCCCAAAGCCCAGCTCAGCTCTAGCAGTTCAAATAACAAGTCTGTGGCACTTCTTGTCTCCTGTCTTCCATTTCTTGGAAAATTGGCATTTTTTGTAAACCGAGTGTCCTGGAATAGAGACACACCTGCACTCCATAATGCGTGTATCCAGTGCCCTGCTGCTAAATCACTTTCACCAGCAGTCCATGTAATTACTTTACCTTAGAAATGCCACTTGGTTTTCTGAGTCAACATGTCCTAAGGGCAGTGAGTGAGAACCAAACTTCAATAGAATTCTTTACCCAAGCAGGTGAAATATTGATCTCAGTATTTGCCAATATTCTTGTAGAAGGAGCTGGGCTTCTCTGCAGCTACCCAAACGGATGACAGCTGCACCCAGAGCCACAAGCTGCAGAGCATGGTGTTGCAAGCTGATCTGTGAATGTATTTAACTGTTGGCTTTATCAGAGTTACCATAATTATCATCATTGCTATTCTTATTGGCCTGATTCCCCCCTAGAAGTGGAGAGGACAGAGCTAGAGACTGGCGGGTTTGGGGGGGGCGGATGGAAAAGCAGATTGATGAATGCCTTGAGGCAACCAAAAAGAAACTACAGAATGCAATGTGAGTGATATGAAAAGCCTTCCCATTTGTCACTGGCTGTTCTCTCGAGCTGGGCGCTCTGCATGGTGGGTGTGCTCTGGTGGCATCGGAGAAAGAGCAGTGAAGGAGAACCTGCGTCTCTGTGGGACGAGGCAAGGGCACTGTTTGTCTTCCAGCCTCACTGTCCCGACTTGTGAAATGAGAAGGTGAGAGTGCTCCATCTCCCAGGGTCCTCCCACCTGCTGCAGCTGGGTGTCCCCATACAGCTGGGACAGCATGGGAGGAATGGTTTCTCCAGAGGCAAAAAGATGGAAAGAAGCAATCCAGAACAGTCCAGAAACTGATGTTTCACTCCTGTTATTTCTAATCATGGTAGCTGTTACTGGTGAAGTTGGGGTGAGGAGTGGGGGGTGTCCTGCAAAGGCCGAGGCAGGCGGCAGCCTCAGGAGGAAATTCTAAAATGTTCATTACTAGAGCCATACTCCACCTCTTATGACAGTAAAAGAAAATGTTTGAAGACATATGTAAAGAATGTTAGCATACCTACTTAGCTGGCCTTTCTAGGGAGTCCACACGTTTTGGCTTTGCTCTGCATATTGTAGGGCAAAAGGGTGGGGAGGTTCCCAATTCGATTGACAGATGAAGGAGGAGACAGCCAGTCTTGAGCAGGTGCCCTTCCTCTGGGTAGGCACGTTGGAAGGCACGGGCACAGTCCTGAAGGTGGACATCTTCCCCAGGGGAGCCCCATTTGGTGAAGATAAAGATGCTCCTCTGTTCCAGGGAACTGTCACCCATCCTGAGCCTGGGGTTCTCTGCTGGATAGCTGAGGTTGCTCGAGAGCTAAGAACACAGAAATGAGTACAGAATAAGCCCACCTTTGAGGACACCCCAGCAGGAATTCCACAGCAGACAATCAGGTTCATGTGGACAACTCTCAGTTGCTCTAGCTATTGTACCACACATGCTCCAGAGATGACTGCCTGCTCCAGCCCGGAGCCGTTTGATCGTGATGCAAACCTCAAAGCATCTCAGCCCACAAAGCTGGGTGGAGAGTGAAGAAGGGGAGAGAATTTTGGTGAGGAGGGGGGCAGGGGCAGAGCTCAGACATGGTCCAAGCTGTGTACTCAGGGTCCCAGTCAAGAAAGCCTTCCCAAGCTTTGAGAGGTTTTTAGAAGCAAGAAACTGTCAGGCAACGTTGGAAAAATTCATCAGGGGGTTGAATGTTCTGCAGAGCGGGCCAATTGGAGAACAGAGCTATGCATCCTCACTGCAGGGGAGAGGGTGGCAGGTGGAAGCCCAGCCTCCCCCACCCACCCATCCACCCCACCGGACCTGGACCTTGGTGATTCTTTCGTGATTCCAGCCCTGCCCCACTCCCAGCCCCAGGCAGTTCAGCCAGTGCAGGGAAATGTGGCATGAGGCCCATCAGCAGGTAGGGGCTTTGACTGGAGATGATGCTGGGTGTCCGATGGATGGTGAGAGCCATCCCCAAGCCCGGAGCAGGGACTCAGGAGTTAGGCTGTTGGATGTGGATCCTGCCTCCGCCAACTTACCAGCTCTGTGAACTTGCCAAGTCATTTAACCTCCTGTGGCCATAACAGAGCATCTACCTGCTGGGATCCAGCACTACCCCCAGGCCTGGTCACTGTTGGCACATGGGTGGGGGCCACATGCTCTGCTGTGAAAGAGGACCTCCCACTGCTACATGAAGGGAAGGAATAAACCACTTTCTCACAAATAACACTGTTTTAACCACATGGACCACGGTCTTCCGGTTGGCCTCTCTGATTCCCTGTCTGATCCTTTGGTTGCAGAGACCGTATGAAATCCACTCGGCCACACCCATTGATGAGATCCTCAACATGTTCAAGGTAGAGCGCGTCCACTACTCCTCCACGTGGTGCAAAGGCATGGTTGCCCTGCTTAAGAAGGTAAGGGGGCAGCCGGGCCTGGGGGCTGAGCAGGCCTGCCAGCACTTTCAGGAATGAGAGAGAACAGAACGCGGGTGGGTGGCGGGACTGATAAAGTAAGCAGGGGGCCAACACATCGTCAGGGCGCTCACGGTCTCGCGTCCAGGATCACAGAGCCACTGGCTGCTAGAGTCCGCCTGGAGGCACGTCTGTGACAGCACAGCCCCAGGCTTGTTTCCCTCTGCTACAAGCTCCTAATAAATAGAAATACTTAAATGCATTTGGCTCTTTAAAATTTCTTTATAAATATATAAATTTATTTTTTATTGGAGTTCAATTTGCAACATATAGAATAACACCCAGTGCTCACCCCATCAAGTGCCCACCCCAGTGCCCGTCACCCAGTCACCCCCACCCCCCACCCACCTCCCCTTCCACCACCCCTAGTTTGTTTCCCAGAGTTAGGAGTCTTCATGTTCTGTCTCCCTTTCTGATATTCTGCCACAATTGGTCTTTTGAGTCGCTGAGCTTTAAGAAATGAGGATCTCCTGACTTTCTCCAGGAACTAGAATTTACTAGAAGAAAGCAGCATGGTTCTCAGAGTGTGTCCCCTGGGCCAGCAGCGGCAGCAGCCAGAGCGGGGAGCTGGTGGGAATGCAGATTCCCAGGCTCCACTCTGAAACTCTGGGAGTGGGGCCCCGTAGTTTGTATTTTGGTCCGCTCCCCCGGTGGCTCCGAAGCAGCACAAGCAGGACGGCTGCGGTGCCCTCCTTCTGAGGCTGCAGGTAGCTTTCCTGACTCCGAATCCTCGGAGATGCTCAGGGTGGATGGAGTCCCGTGTGTGGTTAGTACCCAGTCATGTGTGATAGAAGAATGGGGGTAACAGCGGCCAGCAGTGCTGGGGGCACTGTCGACTCTGGACCACGCGCTGGCTCTTCTCATGCCTCACAGCCCCGGGAGCCCCTATTACAGGTGAGAACACGGCAAGTCCTTCCGTTGGTGCCCTGGGGCAGTCAGAGGGCAGAGGCAAGGTTTGAATCCGGGCTCTCCTGGCTCCATGGCAGCTGTTACCCCCACTCCAGCTCTCCCAGCTCCAGATGCCAGCTGTTAGTCTCTACACTGCCTTAAATGACGTGTTGAAGTATGGATTCACTAAATTTCTTTAGAGGAGATTCAGTACTTGGTTCTTCGAAGAACCAACTGCTGACTCAAACCACCTGGATGCCCTAGGCAGGTGCCACTGCCTGCACCCCCCCTTCAGGCCCCCTGTACCCTCCTGCAGCCTCCTGCACCCCCTGCAGCCCCCTGCACCCTCCTGTAGGCTCCCTGCACCCCCTGCACCCCTGCAGCCCCCTGAACCCTCCTGCAGGCCCCCTGCACCCTCCTGCAGGCTCCCTGCACCCCTCCTGCAGGCTTCCTGCACCGCCCCTGCAGACGCCCTGCAGACCCCTGCACTCTCCTGCAGGCTCCCTGCACCCCCCTGCAACCAGTGAGTCAGAGAACTGCTGCTTCTGAATGGGGAACTCCCATGTGGCATCAGAGTGAAGTCTCTGTTTAAATCTGCACAGGTTGTTTGGGGGCAGCCCTAAGAGGACACTGCCGTGACCAGCAGCTAAGACCCTGCTAGGTGTCCTCACCTGGTGTGACCACAGTTCACACGCTGGAAACAGCTGGGAGATTTCTGCAGTATTGCGGGCTGGGGGCAGGGGGCAGCAGGCAGGGAGCAAATGGCACCTGTTGGCAGCTGGGTGCCACACACCCCCTTAGCAGTGGCCAGGTCCTTACCAATCCCCTTGGGTCCCATCGTAATCAAGAGCTCGAAGTGGAAGAGTTGCCTTTGCTCTTCCTGCTCTGGAAACAGGAGCAGAGCATTCAGTGTCCTGCCTGAGGACTCGCGGCTGGGGAGAGGGCAGGGGTGGCAGGCCCAGGGCAGGTCCCCTGACCGTCACTGTTAGCCCAAGTCGTCTTTGTGTTAGACAAGCCAGTGTGTTTCTGAAAAGCTGAAAGCCCCGTTTGGGTGCAACGTAATACTCTGTGGCTGGTTTTTAATACTGCATCACCCCGTAGTAGCAGAAATTCTATTTGAGGAGAAGCTAAAAATTATACCGTTGGCTGCAAATGAGGCCACTCCATCAGGTCACAGAGGTCACCACAGAGCTGTCCAGGGATAAATTGTATTACACTTTCGAACATCGGTTACCAAGCTGACAGTCTCAAGATGAGGAGGCTAATTCTTTTTATATTTAATTGGAAGCCTCTGGAGACATCAGCGAGAGTGGGATGTCATGGGCGCTAGTCCCCAAGGGCAGCGTGGTGGCTGAAAACCCAGGTCCTGCCAAAGAGCCCCTTTCTGGGTGACTGTTTGGAAGCAGCCTGCCCTCTGGGTTCCTCCCTCGCTACAAAGAGAAGAGTGTAGGTGACACTTCTGACAATGGCAACCCAGACACAGCATTAATGGAGCATAAGAGGCAGAGGCCCCTTCATTCTCCCTAGATTCCTACTTTTAGGGTCTCCGCTAACCTCGGTGGGGCGCACAGCTCAAGCAAGCATGTTTGCCCTCTGCCCACAGCTCCTGACCAAGGACCCCGAGAGCCGCCTGTCCAGCCTCGGTGACGTTCAGAGCGCCCCCTACTTGGCCGACATGAACTGGGATGCAGTGTTCGAGAAGGCGCTGACGCCAGGCTTTGTGCCCAATGTGAGTGGGGGTCTCGTCCAGTGGGATGCCATCCCCCTCTGCGGGGTCCCCTGCCCTGCTCTACAGGAAGACTCAGAAGCTGGCCAGAGAGGTCTCTGCTGGCCATGGCCACATGAGCTCCAAAGGGTTCACATTTCACAGAGGTTTGATGTGGATTTGGACCTCATTTCCAAGATCCCACCTGGGAAGCTTCTCTCCTTATAGAAGCTCTTTGTGGACACAGAGCCTCCTCTCTTTTATTGAATCACACCCACTGTGTGCACAGGTCCAGGCACTGGGGGGAGAATTCACACCGGCTGTGTGCATCCACCCAGCTGTCGGTCCACCTATCCATCCATCCCCCCACTGATCCTGCCAGCCTGTATTCTGAGTGCCTACTTATGCAGGCTCTCTGTATGACTCGAGGTAAACCCTTGTAAAGAACAATGTTGATGCCCCTTGTCAGGGAGCTTGCAGATGAGAGCAGGCCTCCTCAACTATGCTACAGTTGACTTTAGGGCCACATGAATCTTGGGGGTTGGGGGGGCGGGAGGGGGGGGCTTATCCTATCTATAGGAAACTGTTTAAACAGCATCCTTGGACTACCCACAAAGTGCCAGTAGCACTCCCCAGTTGTGACAACCAAAAACACATCCAGACCTTGCCAAGCACCCCCTGGGGACAGCTGCTCCCTGTTGACACCAGTGGGCTAGGAATTTTGTGCAAGCAATAAGCCAATCAACATACAAAGGCACATATGGTGACCCAGGGCTGGATCCTGGAGGGACACTGCAGACTCTCCTGCCCAGGGTGAACAGGCCATAGAAATTTGGCTTCAGTACCACCTCTGGGACCTCAGGTGTGCTCCAGAAGGGGTTCTTCACTTGTTCTGGGAAGATATGAGGGGACCCCCCCACCACCACCACTGAGCTTGAGAAGAGTAAATGCCAAGAGGCCTCCAAAGACTCAGAGCAGGACCTGGGACTCAGTGAGCTCTCAGTAAATACCATGCTCATAATAGCTGTTTTAATTAATAAGCCTGCTGGAGTTCTGATCTTGGGTCTCTTGGTTAGCTTCCCTCAGAATGCACACTCTGGATATGCCAGAGAAAGATGCTGGCCTCCTTGGTGGTCCTCTTCTGCCCCGCTCAGGCCAGCTTGATGAAACCCAGAGACCTTGATGCAGTCCTTTGTATGGAGCCCAAATTGCCAAAAGCAGTCTCCCTGTTGCCGTGTCTGAGCTTCTGCAAGGCTTTGTGCCAGATCTGTGTGGGTCTCGGTAACTGCCTCCTGGAAGAGAGGCAGGCTTAAGCATTGCCTCCGATGGGACACTCCCCAGGCCAGCCCCCACTTCCTTCCCTGCAGTGAAGCACAGCCTCTCTGGTCCTCCACTGGACAGGTGTGTAGGTCTACATTAGTGGTTAATATCATTCTGTTACGGTGCATCTAACATCCCCCTGAGAGGGCAGGGCCCATGTAGCCTTGGCTGGCCTCTGCCTGCGAGACCCCAGAGCAACGGGTGGCACTAGAAGACACTAGAAGTTCTCAATATGTGACTGTCACACAGATATAAGTGGATGAGTAATAATGGTCCAACAGGATTGAGTGTGCTCTGCATGCCAGGCACTGTTCAAAAACTCCATGTGCATTATCTCATACAAGCTTCATGACAGGGAAGCGGGTCTTGTTAGTAGTATTCTCAGGTTAGGTAACTTGCCCATGATTACTGAGTGAGAAATTGACCTCAGGGGGCAGCCCCAGTGGCCCAGTGGTTTGGCACCACCTTCAGCCCAGGTTGTGATCCTGGAGACCCAGGATCGAGTCCCCCATCAGGCTCCCTACATGGAGCCTGCTCTTCCCCCTCTCCCTCTGTCTGTGTCTCTACCTCTCTCTCACTCTCTCTCTCTCTGTCTGTCATCAATAAATAACTAAAAAAATATTTAGAAAAAAAAAGAAATTGACCTCAGGGAATCTGTATCCAGAGCCTGCATTGTAATGAATGAATGAATGACAGATAAATCAGGCCAGGAAAGACTTGGTCCTGAAATCAGACAAGATTTTTGGAGGAGATCCCACTATACCTCTGGACTGTGGATGGCATAACCACGAGGCTATATTGCCTGAGGGGAGTAGCATCCCCAGCTGGGAATCAGGATGGACAATAGCCACCAGCATCTTGGGTTCTTGGCACAGAAGTCAGGAGGACAAATTCCTCCTCACCAAAGTGGGTGGAGCCCAGCCTGGTTCCAGATGGGGGGTAAGAGGGAGCCAGCCTGGGGAACTGGGCAGATTATGGCCAGAAATGGCATTTTTTAAAAAGATTTATTTATTTATTTATGATAGACATACAGAGAGAGAGGCAGAGACACAGGAGGAGGGAGAAGCAGGCTCCATGCCGGGAGCCTGACATGGGACTCTATCCCGGAACTCCAGGATTGCACCCTGGCCAAAGGCAGGCGCTAAACCGCTGAGCCACCCAGGGATCCCCTAGAAATGGCATTTTAAAATTAAATGATTTAAAAGGATATTTATAGAAAAGATAGTCATGACATGAGAATGTGTGTGGGATAAAATAAATGGATAAGTCCGATTGGGAAACAGCTCAGCCTGGCAAAACAAACCTTCGCAGGGAGGAGACTGCAGAGCTGTGTGGATGTCAAGGGTGTGGGGAGAGGGGGTTAGGGAGGTCGGGAGGGAAAGAGATACGGGGATGAATAAACGAGGTCTGCAGAGAGAATGTGTTGCTCCTCCTCCCCAGAAAAAACAAAAAAAGACACAACTGTGTACCCCACCGTAGTAGTTAATCATTACATGTTGAATGAATGACGGATTGCATGGATGAGTGAATGCCCGAGGATGGATAGAACCAAGACAGACCAAGTCTGCTTTCCCACTTGCTTTCAGAAGGGGAGATTGAATTGTGATCCCACATTTGAGCTGGAAGAAATGATCCTTGAATCCAAGCCACTTCACAAAAAGAAGAAGAGGTTGGCAAAGAACAGATCCAAAGACGGCACGAAGGACAGCTGTCCTCTGGTGAGCACAGTCACCAGGAGGGGGGTTTATCCTAAATGCCCATGAACGTAAAGGAGCAAGGCTGCTTTTTAGCCAGATGGAGGCAGGTCACTTGGCCTCTCCATGCACCTCATTTACAGAAATGCCTCCATCGCTGGAGTGGTTTGTATAGCTCAAGACCCCAAGGACTGCTGCAGGTGCGCATGTCTGTCCACGCAGGTGGCTGCTAGTCCTGAGTGGGAGCCACGTGCATCCCCGGGGTAGGAGCTGAAGAATCCATGCCATGCGTGGGGGGACACCGCACCATGCCAGGCAGGTCTGGGCTCCCTTTGGAAAGACTGTACTGTGGAGCTGTGTAGGCTTTGGGGGCACCCTGACTCCCCTGGTCCCTGGGCACGTTGGCCTGTGTGCACCCCCATGTTAATCTCCTAGGCCACCATGACAGAGTAGCACAATGTAGTGACTTAACACCACCAAATGTGTTCTCTCACAAGTCTGGAGGCCAGAAGTTCAAAATCAGGGTATGGGCAGAGCTACACTCTCTCTAAAGGCTGCAGGGGGTGTCCTTCATGCCTAGTCCCACTTCTAGTGGCACCATCAGGCCTTGATGCCTTTGGCTTGCAGCTGCTTCCTCCTGTACCAGCCTCCTTCTCTACCTCGTGCTCTCCTGTCCCTGTCTCTGTGCCTATAAGCAGCCTTCTTCCAAGGACAGCACATATTGCTTTAGCACCCGTCCTATCCCAGTAGAACCTCAAAGACCCTGTTTCCAAATAAGATCACATTCACTATTACCAGGGCTTAGGACTTCAACACATTTTTTTAAAGATTTTATTTATTTATCCTAGAAAGAGGGAGCTAGCAGGCATAGAACAGAGGGGGAGGAGGGGAGAAAGAATCTGAAGCAGACACCATGCTCAGCTCAGAGCCCAGCTTAGGGTTCGATCCCACGACCCGTCAGCCAAGAGCCAGATGCTTAACCAACTGAGCCAACCAACTGAGCATGCACCCCTTGACACATGTTTGGGGGTTTTTTTGTATATATATTTTATTGGAGTTTGATATGCTAATATATAGCATAACACCCAGTGCTCATCACTGTCAAGTGCCCCCCTCAGTGCTCATCACCGAGTCAAACCACCCCCCTGCCCACCTCCCTTTCCACCACCCGTTGTCCATTTCCCAGAGTTAGGTGTCTCCCATATTCTCGACACATGTTTTTAAGGGGCATGATTCAACCCACAGCTGCCTATTCCCCTATAAAAATATTTATAATTATATTTTATAACAATATTGCTATGTAGATGAATATAGCTTCCAATGCTAGAAGTCCTTTTTTTTCTTTCTTATTTTAAAAGAAATCAAAACACCTTTGTAGCCCCTAGAAGTATTGTGGGCCCTAGGCCCTATGCCTGCCAAGCCTAATGCAGAAGCGGGCCTGGAGACACCTGCGTGTGAGTTAACAAAGGTGGGTGGGGTTCTGCACAGGTGTGCAGTATACATCTGGCATTCAGGCAGCCCCTAAGACGTGTGTTACAGAGCATTTGTCCTTGGCATTTGTTCTTGAAGAGGATGAGCACCTTTGCAGAGTGGTCTTGAAATTCTCTCCCCCGCCCCCAGCTCATCCCACTAATTAGGCCTAAGGAACATTCCAGCAATCGAGAAACCAACTTCATGATTTTCAACCCATATTCCATTCTAACATGACTTTTGAGTTGGATATAATGGCTTAAAATTGAGGCAAACCTCTTCATCTGCCAGGCTCCCCTTATAGGCACCCATAGGGTCAGGGCTGCTCCAGCCGTGTAGCCCACCCCGGCCCCAGGCATCGGCAGTCCCATTGAGATCAAGCTTTGTTCGTCATCACTCCTTTGTCATGGGTCCCTGGAGGGCGCTCCATCATTTACACCCACCTCTCTGCTCTTTGACAGAATGGACACCTCCATCAGTGCTTGGAGACTGTGCGGAAAGAATTCATCATATTCAACAGAGAGAAGTAAGTCCTCCACCAGCATCTGCTAGCAGAGCCCTCCCAGCTGGCAGCGGGGCTCCCGGGGGAGCGTGGTGGTCCCTGGCCCCCAGCGAAGCCAGCCAGGGTGCTGGAAGGGAAGCAGCCGGGGGCCCCTTGTGCTAATCCTGCCTCTGCCACTGGAGCCAGGCACTAACGCCACCTCGCTGGGCCCCGGGGTCTTCACGCAAAGTGGGCTAGCCGTGGCACGACCGAGCTGCACAGCGGGATGACGGTGCAGCGGGGCAGGCTCGCAGGTGGCTCAGTGCTCGGAGCTCTGGCTGGGAAGCGCCCAGTGACCCGAGGCAAGTTCCTTCGCTTCAGCTGAGCCCCCATTTTCAGCAATGACAAAATGGAAATCCCTCCCTTGCAGTGTGGTTGTCGTAAGATTAAATGAGGCTGTGGATACCATGCCTGACGAGGTCGGAGTCCTCATGAAGAGATTACTATTATTGTTATTATTTAATGGAGTGAGATGGTGTGGGCTGGCTGTGCAGGGACTCGGGACAACACCGGGTTAGATGGGGCTCGGATGGGGTCTGAGCTGGCCTCGGGACTGCCCAGGGGTCGGTCAGCAAAAGAAACAGCAGGCTCAGGCAAGGTCCTGGCAGGGTTACTGTCGGGCTCATTCAGCTGGGACCGACTCGGGGAGGGGTGGCGCCGAAGCCTGCAGGCAGGACTGGCAGCAGGCCAGATTCATTTGACCGACACCGAACTAGGCCTTGGGCTTCCAGAGGCCACCAGGTACCCTCCCTACTGTCCGGGAGAACAGATGGGTAAGTCCCAGCTGGAGCCCCATGCCGTCACCAGGCCTGCGCTGTTCTCGCTCAGCAGGTGACGGCAGCAGAGGCGGTGTGTGCCATGGAAAAACGGCCGCTCAGGCCTTGATAGCAGGTGCTGGGCTCAGCCTGGGTGTCAGGGAAGCTTCCCAAGGCACCATGTCCCTCCCCCACCCCCCCGAGTCCTGAGGAGTGAGGAGGAGAAGGGCATGGAGGGCCATGAATGAGGACAGTACACAGAAGGCAAAATGTAGGGACAGCAGCTAGTGAAGAAGTTGGACTTCAGGGACCATGCATGGGGGCAGGCCGTGGTGGAAGGTGAGGGACCCCACTCAGGGCTGTCTGGGTTCCAGCCATCAGGCTGCCGGGCAGGGCAGGGTCCCCATCGTCTGTGAGACGCTGGGACAGGCAAAGGAGCAGTGGCCTGTCACTTGTCCTGGGCAGCTATGGCTCTCTGACCAGGGGGTGCCCAGGTGAGCCCAGACACACACACCAGGCCGGAACAGCAGGCCTCACCGCTGGGGGATCACATCTGTCTGATCCCCCTGTTCTGGCAAGCAGAACGGGAAGGGCCTCTGTGACCACAGCCATCAGACCTGGGGAGGGTGGCGGCTGAGCTGTGGGTGGTTCCAGAGCTCGCCATCATTTCCCGGCAGAGGCCCACGGTCCCGCCCCAGCCTAGCAATCCGGCTCCAGGAAACTCTGCTCAAACAAGCTCAGGGACTGTGGACCACAGGCTCCAGGCAGCCTTGTTCTGGACCCTTCCTCCATTCAGACATGGACTGAGGGGTCCTCAGAGAGCACCTCTGGCGGACGTGAGCCTCTGGAAAGGCTGGGCAGTGACGGACCCAGGCAGGCAGCAGTGGCGTGTCCCACTGTGCTGTGTGCCCGAAGATGCTATATTTGGAATCCAGAGAATCCAAATTATTTACTTCTAAATGAAAATGATAATGAGACATTCCTCCTTGTGTCACTGATGGGTCATATCTGACTGCTTTGAGCAGGAACACCGACCGCCCCAGAGTGGCTTCAACCAGTATGATGTTCTTTCTCACGTGGAAAAGTGAATCAATCAGGGAAATGCAGTAGATCACCCAGCCGTGGGGAGGACCCCTTAGAGATCTGTGGCTGTGGATTTGAAGTGAGGCCGGCACAGTTAACAGGAGTTGGCAAAATAAAGAGAGCAGAGTCTTTTCCCAGACGGGGGGAGTCCAGGATCCGCACGTGCAGAAGCTGCAGGAGACGGGAAAGAAGACGGCTGGCTGTAGGGGGTGTTGTGGGCTTGGGGTCGGGGCTGCGGTTCCTGTTCTTGTCTCCCTCCCTCTCTACTCACCTGAGCTGCACCCCCGCCCCGGGAGCCCCCGCTGGCTGGTAGGCTAGCTCCCACCTGCCACATGCAGCGATCCAGGTGGAGGGCCTGGCTGCGTCCCGCCGGATGCTGTCTGAGTGCCATGTCGACCCCTCCACGTCCAACCCTATTCCTGCTCCACGGTGAACGTGGGAAAGGAGCCACGTCACATCCAGCACAGTCCTTGCTGCTGCAATTCCTCATCTGTACAAATGCCTGTGAGGAGTCCCTTCATAAGGCACTTTGCCCCAAGCCAAGACTTTTCTTTTTAAACCAAGAAAAAAATGGGACCCCGTTCTGCAACCCTGTGTTTGAAGCACCTGCCACATGGACACTTGAGTAGCTGGAACGTTAAACCTTCCTATCTGACATCCGCCGCTGATGGCCAGTGGCCTGACCAGGGAGGGGATGCCGAGATGCTGAGCCGGGCTCCCCTTCATGCTGGCTGGGGCCACACACCCACCCCGGGCAGCCCAGGCCATCAGCTCACGGCAGATTGGCCGGCTCCACATGCACTGTTGCACGCTCCTGCTGAGCAGAGGGCCACAAAAGTGAATAGAAGGAGGCATCCCGGTCACAGGAGCACACATCACAATCCCTGGGGGACTGGGGGGGGGGTGTTATTAGCATTTAGAATTGCTGCACCTGTTGTGGGTTGAATTGTGTCCCCTAAAAAGATACACTGAACTTCTAGCCTCTAGTACCTTAGAATGTGACCTCGTTTGGACATCAGGGTTGTTACAGATGTAATTATTTAAGATGATGTCATTTTGGAGTTGGGGGCTGGTCATCCAATATGACCGGTGTCCTAATAAGAAAGGCCCAGACACAGGGATAAAGCCACATGGAGACAGAGGCAGGAATGCCAGGGGCGCCAGCTGCCACCAGAAGCTGGGAGAGAGGCCTAGACCAGATCCTCTCTCAGCCTATAGGAGGAACCAATCCGTCCGCCACCCTGACGTCAGATTTCTGGCCTCCAAGAGGCAATACATTTCTGTTGTTGTAAGCCCCCCAGATGGTGGTGATGTGTTACAACACCTAAGAAAATGGATACTGCACCCTCTGAGTCAGAAGCTGAACAAATAGGCCTGGTGATCTGATGTTCTTGGTGTCGTGCAGATACCTCATAGTTTGAGAACTTCTCCTGAGAGACACCAAGTGTGCCCAAACAGGGCCTCCTCTGGTTGATTCTGAGCTGGTCATAAGAATCCCTAACACTGCAAACCGTCCAGCCCTCTGTCTTCCCTGCTATGGGGTAGAGACCTGCAGCTCTGAGCCCTTACGGGCTTAAGGGTGCTCCCAAGGACCTCGCCCCTGCACAGCTCCCTGGCCCCTGCACAGACCCTGTGTGCTTCCTCAGCTAGAATGCACTCTTGAGCAGAGAAAAGCTCCCCCAGCCCCTCTTGCAGTGAGGAAGTCATCCTCAGCATGTAGTGCCCAGGGGACACGGGTGGGCAGCAACCATACCAGCTCCTGTAGGGGATTCTCATTCAGTCCTTTAACAGAAAGCTGTAATCTTGGACTGGACCCTGAGTCCCCAAAGCAGATCTAGCAGGACTGGTGCCCTCAGGATGCTGTCAGCTAGCAGGGGTGATGCTGGGATGCAGACAGACACAGCCTGCTGTGGGGACGTGGAGGACATGCCCTGGGTCTGACTCTCTGGACCTTAGCTTCTAAACAGAGAGCAAAATTATAATTAGCACTGCCTAATTTTCTAGAAGCACAGCTTATTACTGTTTTATGGTCTCAACTGGCTGAAGGCCTCCACACCAGGTGAAACATCTGCTTCCAGGGCCTTGGCAGCTGACGCTTACACTAGTTTGAGAAATACTAATGGGTTGTGTCCTCCTATTTTTGGCTAAAGATATGAGTGCAGTTTTTCCAAAAGGTCTTTTCAATAGCATATGACAGAGTTTTCCAGGATAAGGAGCCCCTGGTGAGAACGGAGTTTCAGGAGCTGAATTTTCTATCTGTGATATTTTGTAAAGAAGTCAACGTGCTTAAAATCACATTAAAGCTACATTTGAAGGCCCTGAAAACATTATATTTAAAAAATCGAATACTGCATTTGTTATACTTAATAGTATTATTAATAATAAGAGGTGACATTCATATGTGATTTTATGGTTTGAGAGCCTGTTTCTTTGATCTAGATTTCTCATCCTCGGTCCTATTGACATTTGGTGACTACTGACACCAATTTTTTGAGGCAGGGACTGTCCCTTGCATTGTAGGATGTTCACCAGCATCTGTGGCCTCTGCCCAGTACATACAGGTAGCACCTCTGTAGTTGTGACGATCCCAAACTAGCCTCAGACATTGGCCGATGTTCCCCAACAGGCAGGTCCCCCTGGTTAGGAGTCACTGCTTTGATCTTTACTTCCCACACTTCCTGAGGTGCGTATTATTAGTATTTCCAACATCCACAGCTCTGAACTGGAATATGAAGGACTTAAAGTCTAATCTTCCATCCCCTAGATTCTGGGCTCTTTGTGCTGCATGCGCTTTACCCCAGCTGTTTAGCAGATGTTTATTCAGGGTCAGATGCACAGCCAGGAGCAAGCCCCTGTTCCTCCTGGGGCTCACACTCCAGTACAAGTAAAAGCAGCTCACACTGCTCCTGTAATTGTGAGGGGGTGCTTTCTGCACGTGGTGTCTTTGAGGTGTCTCTCCAATGTATCCTGGTGGGGCAGTGGCTTGCATGGAGCAGAGGGCCATGGGGGCACACTTTCTTGGGGAGCCCACTCTATGCCAGGCAGTGTGTACATCCATCCTCTGAGCCAAGTACTTTTATTTCCACCTGCTGTAGGTGAAGAAGGGCAGGTTGAGGGCACATGGCTAAGAGGGGGCAGGACTGGGGTTCCAGGGAGGTAATCAGGCTCTGGATTTACCAAGCACTAAATCAAAATGCAAAACAGCCCCTTCCCTTGCACATTCAATGTTGAACAGCGGATTTCTACTAGCTGCGTAGATATGGTCTGTCGGTGAGCCCGGACACTACAGGTACAAGATTGTACAAATGAACATGACAGCAGTCTGTCCTCCTTACCCATCCTGAGACAGCACAACAGCAGCAAGCCACCGCCAGGCTCAGCTGGGGACAAGGATGTGATGCCTGGACCAAAGCCACAGAGAGATAAACAATCAAAACGTGTTTAAAAATCTGTGACCTCATCCAACCAGGTGGCCTCCCTGGAGGACCCCAGCAGGGAGTCAGGGGCCCTCTGTTGTGGCCTGGAGCCACTGGGGGATGGAGGCCAAGAAGCATGAAGTTATGATTCATTTCAGGCTTGGGGACTGGATGAACAGGGCAGACCCTCGTCCTACTGCCCTGTGCTGAGCACAGGGGCGGGGGTGATCCCAGCTTCTCTGTGCCTCAGGCTCCCCTTCAAGGGCCGGACTTGGTACCAGTGATCCTTGACTCTACAAGGTCTGTGCCACCTGCAGAGTTCCTTGACATCACTCTGATTTCTTCAGCACCCTGTGGGGAAGGCAGGGAAGGGTAAAGCCTGCATCTTGCAGATTAATCAGTAAAAGGGGGACCTTCTCCACTGGCACATCTCCTAGCCATGGCACATTCCCTAGCCCTATCACTAGGAAGAGGCCAACATCAAGGACCCTGCCTTCTGAAGTCAAGGCCAACCACATTTAGGTTCTCTCCAGTCTTTGAGATTCCAATTGTGTGGTCCACACGTCATTTATAGATGAGGATAGGCAGTCAAGAGAGCCAACAAACAGCTGAGAGCACCTCTATTCCAACCTATGGAGCTGGAGAGCACCCTGCAGCCATCTGCTCATTCCGTTCTCATTGCAGTTCTGTTCATAGGATTATTTTCTCCCGTTTCACAGTTAGAAAAACTGATAAAAGCCTACTTCTGACTCTTGTGGCATCTCTGAATCTCGGAAAGGCTAGAGGCTTTACTGCCCCGTGAGGTGAAGGGGAAGTTCCCAGGTGACCCTCCTTGGGTGAGGCCAGGCTTTCTGGGATCACTGCTCCACTAAGCCAGGTGGCACCTTCCCAAAGCCCAGGAAGATGGCCAGGGAGAACCAGCTCAGCGACCTGGAACAGCAGGAGGAACTTCAGCCACAGGTGAAGATGGCCAAGCAGGTGCTGGGATTGTAGAATCCTGATAGTTCTATGAAAACTCTAGATCAATCACCCGGGAGTCAGGGCCCTCTGCCAATTCCATCAAGGCAAAGTGCAGCCTGCTTGCGAAGTGGCTCCCAATCCTGGCACCTTCCCTGAAGCCAGTGAAAGACCCCGGAAAATACAATGTGGCGGATTTCTGGTGGGCTGAGGTGTGAGACGCCATCCCTGACATATGGCCCTGCATCCCCACAACCCGGCTTCTCTTAGAAGTGTCTGCTGTCATTGGTCTGCTCAGACTTTTATTATTTAAAGTCCCTTCTTCTTTCCCTTTCGACCGGTTCTCCACAGTGAGACAGAGGTACCCTGTTTTGTGGAGGAATATTTAGAGGCCTTATTAAATCTGTTATGGAATGAGGCTGTGTATGAATTTGAAAATTATAAATAGGATCTAATGGTCTGTTTTGAAATAAATATTGTTGCTGTTGTTGTAATCCTGGTCTAATTTTCTCTCTGTTACATCTAAATATCTCATTGCCAATCAAATGAAATAATACTATCACTATGTGACTATACTGCAAACCTGTTCTGTGCCAGGGGCATCTACATTTTATCTAAAAGAAATCCTCACCACAGCCTTGATTTGTAAATGTTGGCATCTCAGAGAAGGAGTCATTTGCCTGAGGTCAGCAGTCAGTGATTTACAGAGTTGGGATCCCATCTAGGTCCGGGGTGGCTCGATCTCGTGTTTTTATGACCACACTACTCTGGCTCTCACCTTTAACTTTTTATAAATGTCAAAACTAATTAAAATATCCAAGTGAAGCAAAGGAACGGCATTGCTCAGAAGGTATGGGAAAAAATGGAATATATACAGTAGGATGGTCTGAACCTACTGGGGGCAATTGGCAGCTTTTCTTAAGGCCCTTACTGACCATTTCCTCTACTGAACGCAGCTTGGGGGCTGCCCCCAGTCTTCCTATGGAGAAGCCTCAGATTTTCTGCCTGAAATGCCTTGTTTGTAGGTTGCCTGTGGATCTTAAAAGGATGTGATAAACTCCTGCACTGCCCCCACCCTCCACTGCTATATTTGAAAATCCAGTCTTTGCAGAAGTAATCAAGTCAAGATGATGTCAAACTGGATGAAGGACCATAAATCCAATGACTGGGGTCTCAAGAAGGACAAGGATGTCAAAGACAGGGGCAGAGACCAGAGTGATGCAGCCACAGTCCAGGGGTTGCCCAGGATTGCTGGCAACCACTGGAAGCTGGAAGAGACAAGGAAGGATTTTCCTACCAGAGCCCTCCTGACACCTTCATTGCAGACTTCTGGCCTCCAGAACTCGAGAGAATATATTTCACCCAGTGGCCAGTAGTTTGTCAGACAGCCCTGAGAAACACGCACACCTTCCAGGAATTAATCAAGGTTCCATGACTGGCAGCCATTTAACCCTTGATTCCTCCCAAATTTTAACCAGAATTTTCAGCCTGCCTATTAAGCCTCAGAAAAGTTATTTTATAAATATTGCAAAATAAATACAAGTTGCAGTGACTTTGAAAGTATGGGCATTTGACACATATATAAATTAGCGATACTTTAATAAATTTAATAACCATCCATGTACATCCCATTGCTTCACCTGGAAAAAGTGTGGCCCTGGGAGGTCATAGAGACAGGTGCCAGCATCAATGCAGGATTCTTGGAGACTGTCGTGGCTGCAAGTAAGGAACCAAAAAAGCAAGGTTAAACAGGATGCACTGGGAGGGGGCGCTCCTGTGGCCACAGGGAGGGCTGGGGTGCAAGAGGACCCCAAGGTCGCTGGCATCCAGGCCAGGATGCACTCATTCCTCCTCCCAGTGGTTTCTGCTTCTTTGCACATTGAAGCCATTTTCTTTTACTGTGAAGACACAGTATTGAAAGCTCCAGAGCCTCTCAGCTCTATCCCCAAACTCAAGAAAGTAGATGAAAGATGAAACAGAGAGAAAGTAAGAGAAGATTTTCCATATCTCAAATTCTAGCATCCCAGAGAATGGCTCTGATTGGCTCAGCTTGAGTCAGGTGACATTCCTGGACTAATCCAATCTAGCCAGCAGAGGAGGACTCTGATTGGTACACCTTGGGTCAAGTGCCTGCCCTTTCCCAATCAGTAGCTAGGAACCAGGGAGGTGAGATCTATAAAAGGGCAGCAGCTGCTGTCAGAGGGCAGAGGTGACATAATGTCAGTCCTCTCCGCCGGGAGAGTGGAGTTGGCAATGTCGGGTTAACTGAGTCCAAGGAGTGACAGATAGTGAGGGCTAGAGACACCTGCACCCCAATGTTTATAGCAGCAATGTCTACAATAGTTAAACTGTGGAAGGAGCCTCGGTGTCCATGGAAAGATGAATGGATAAAGAAGGTGTGGTCTATGTATGCAATGGAATATTACTCAGCCATTAGAAAGGATGAATACCCACCATTTGCTTTGACATGGATGGAACTGGAGGGTATTATGCTGAGTGAAGTAAGTCAATCGAAGAAGGACAAACATTACATGGTCTCACTCATACGGGGAATATAAAAAATAGTGAAAAGGATTATAGGGGAAAGGAGAGAAAATGAGTGGGAAAAATTAGAGAGGGTGACAAAAC
Organism: Canis lupus dingo; assembly: GCF_003254725.2. Classification (NCBI taxonomy): domain Eukaryota; kingdom Metazoa; phylum Chordata; class Mammalia; order Carnivora; family Canidae; genus Canis; species Canis lupus. Next base: position 70,882,555 of record NC_064245.1, read on the forward strand.
ATGAAAGACTCCTAACTCTGAGAAACGAGCAAGGGAGGTGGAAGGGGAGGTGGGCAGGGAGATGGGGTGACTGGGTGATGGGCACTGAGGGGGGCACTTGATGGGATGAGCACCGGGTGTTATGCTATATGTTGGCAAATCGAACTCCAATAAAAAATATACCAAGAAAAATAAATAAAAAGATAGTGAGGGCTAGGGCAGATGAATAAAGAAAACACAGGCGATCCCATTGGCTTCCCATCTGACCTCCTCTTCTTCTGGGCAGGTGAAACACAGTAACTGTACCTGGATGGGGGCAGGAAGGGTAAGGGGATGGACAGGGCTGGCTGCCCAGGCAAAGAGATGGGCAACCCCCTAACTCAGACCTCTCAACCTTCAAAGAGCTCATTCTTGTCTGGAGCCACGGGGTTTCCCCATAGGAACTCTGCATTCCAGAACTGCACTGAGGGCATTGGTCACCCACAGAACAGTGTCTGGATCTCCAGATTCCCCCTGTCAAACCCCAAATCTCAGGGGCTTACAACAAAGGTTTGTTTCTTACTCATGCTATATGTCTACAGAGGTCATGTGAGGGGGTGCTGCTCCCACATCACCCTCATCCTCCTCACCCTAGGACCCAGCCTGAAGGAAGCAGCATTTCTGGAACATCACAGTGACAGAGGAAAGAGACTTTGAGAGGGTCTGGCATCGGCACTGCTTCAGCCTGCTGGTGGCATTTCTCCTCACTCTCTCGTTGGGCAGAACTATTCCCACGGCCTGCCCAGCCCCAGAGCCCGGAACTGAGATCCTTCCAGGTGCAGGGAAAGGGGCAGGTCACACTGGGGAGCACTATGAGGAAAGCCCACCCATTAGGCCTTTCTTGTGCACCCAAGTCAAAGGGGACCCAACATGTCTCACCCGCAAGGCAGCTCGAACACAGATTATCAGCCTCACCTCTAAATCTAGAGAGAAATCTGCTCATGCAGGTGTGCAGGCAGAGACACGAGGCTGGGAAGGTGGGAAGAGCAAAGTCCTCCCCTTGAGCCTGAGCTCAGGTCTGACAAGTGATGTGACCTACCACCAGCTGCTCATCTTTGGGTGTCCTCTTCTCGTCCTCACCAGGGGTATTGTGAATTCTTCTCCAGGAGGTGGACGTAGGTATTCAGTGAGGAGGTGTTGAATGGGAACACGCTCAGTACATCTCAGTCTCCATCACTCAGAAACCTGAGGCTGCCAACCCTTCCGTTTCCCCGAGTGATCTGTTTGCAAAGGGACGTAGAGGGGGAGACACAGTAAGGTAATCCGCTGCATCTTGCCAAATCCCCCCCTGGTATAGCGGGCCCCATCCAAAGGCTCCCTCAAATACGTTTGCTTTAGGCAACAGCAGATAAAACTGACGGAATTTTAATGCTTCTGGCCAGAGGCTGTTATTGAATTTGTGAGATAAGGATGGCACACAAGGCGATCTTCCCAGTAAGTGATGAGGTTCGAAAGCAGAACGGCCGGTTGTACTGAGTTTTCACTTAAGGAAGAGTCTTTCTGATCTTGTGGGAGCCTGGAAGATGTTTTCTCAGAATCCCAGAGGAAATACTCCAAGGAGACACGACTTGAAAGGGCCCTCTGTGTCCCACTGCTCCCACACACTGGCTAGCGCAGTGGATTGGGGCTTCACGGAAGCAGGGTTTCCACCTGGGCTCCACAAGAGAGGGGAAAGGGGGAGACCATTGGGGACAGGGCGACCTCAGCAGGGACAGCGACCTTACAGTGCTCTCAGCTGCTCAAGGAGACCATGCAAGGAGAGCAGTTAGATGCCCTAACTTAACTCCCCTTGCTCCTCCTGACCCCTGTGGAGGCTCCCCACTGGCAATGCGAGCTGAAGCTGGGGGCTTGGGAGCCTTTGATAAGCACCCTTCCCTCCCACAAGTTAGACTCCCAAGCCCTGAGCAGCGGGACTGAGTGAACCCAGGGGACGATGGGAGATGGTCAGCCCAGAGGGCGTCCAAGAATTGAAGAGAGAGAATAATTCTAGAAAACACATCAAAGGCCAGAAGGGGAGCAGCTGTCACACAGCAGAATCCTCAGTTTCTTTTCTAGGTGGAAGAAGTTTCTAAGGGTCTGAGCTCTTCCCCCGTGCAGGGGGTCGTCTTGGGGGGGGGGGAGGACAGCAGGGTTCTGCTGAGAGTGGTCTGCTTAGGGATGCTAGAGAAGGGATTTCGCAGTGTACACACAGGGGACTGCTTTCTTCCCGTCAACAGCCGCCTCCCGACCCTAACCTAATAACCTTCGCTCAGTTGGGTATGTGACCTTCCAGAACTTTTTTTTTTTAAGATTTTATTTATTTATTTATTTATTTATTTATTTATTTATTTATTTATTTATGAGAAACAGAGAGAGAGAGGCAGAGACAGGCAGAGGGAGAAGCAGGCTCCCTGTGGGGAACCCGACACGGGACTTGATCCCAGGACCCGGGATCACAACCTGAACCAAAGGCAGACACTCAACCACTGAGCCACCCAGGCGTCCCCAGAATTCTCTTCCAACTTCAACTCTGGTTTTTATGAACCACAGGGAAGCATTATACATAACAGCTAAGAACACAGACTCTGTTGTCATGCTGCCTGGCATTGAATACTGACACTTGCTCGCTTTGTGACCTTGGATCTCACATTAGTGCCTCAGTCTCCTCATCTGCACAATGGGATGTAAATATCTACTTTCTACGGTGGTTGTTAGGACAAGTGAGTTAACACAGGTTAAATACTTAACAGCCTTTGCCACATAATCAGCACTACCCAAGTGTTTGCTAATATAATTCATTGTATACAAAATTATCAGACCATATCCATTAAGTGCTGTGTCAAACATCATTTTGCCTTGACATTTTTTTGCCTTAATATTTTTTTAAAGATTTATTTATTTATTCATTCAGAGAGACAGAGACATAAGCAGAGGGAGAAGCAGGCTCCATGCAGGAAGCCCGACGCGGGACTCGATCCAGGGTCTCCAGGACCATGCCCTGGGCTGCAGGCGGCCCTAAACCGCTGTGCCACCAGGGTTGCCCTGCCTTAATATTTTTAATTAACACATTCACACACAGTAACAACCTATCCCAACTCCCTCAGCTACAAGAGAAAAAGCTCCATGCACGTTAGCTCATGTGAATTGTTGCCCACAAGGGCCATGACTCCCCAGTTCTGCAAATGGCAATCCAATTTTTGTCCAGCTAGGACACCCTGTTGCTTCATTTAATTACAACAGCCTTCTTTCCCCCTTGGGATGTTGGCACAACCTGCCAACCTGGGCAAACACCCTGCTAATAAAAGATGGGCATTTATTCCTTTGTTGGCGCACCCATCCTCCTGGCACCTGTGGTTTGTGTACCTGCCAAGGGCTGGGTGCTGTGCTGGGTGTTGTGAAGACACAGATGCCATGCTGTGGCCCCCTCCAGTGGGTGAGAGACACACAATAAGACAGGAGACCTGGTTCAAGTCTCCAGTTCCATGTCCTGGCCTTCCCTGGTTTGTGAGCTCCTCGGCAGTGCGCCACAACTGCTGGGGGTGGATTCTCTCTTACTCAGCCTGCTGTCCTGTTCCATCCACTTCTGGGTCCTGACCCTCAGCCACTCTATATATATCCCATTCCAGCACGTCCTCTCCCTCCTCTTCTGCCCTGACCCCTCTCCACCCAGAAAGTGGCCTGCAGAGCCATCTCTGGGGACCCCCTTGCTGGGAGACATTCATCAGAATTATGGCTGCAAGTTAAGTTTTACTCATTGATCCTCAGTTTCCCCATCTGCAAAAGGAGAGTATCTGCACATTGTGATCATCATCTTGAAAATAGTTGCCCTTTGCCTGGGTGGCTCAGGTGGTTAAGCATCTACATTTGGCTCAGGTCATGGTCCCAGGGTCCTGGGATCGGGCCCTAGGTCAGGTTCCCTGCTCAGTGGGGAGTCTGCTTCTCCCTCTGCCCCCCAACCCTCCCAGCCTAGCTCATGTGCTCTCTCTCAAATCAATAAATAAAATATTTTTTAAAGAAATAGCTGCCCTTGCCCGGGTGGCTCAGAGGTTTAGCATCGCCTTCAGCCCAGGTTGTAATCCTGGAGACCCAGGATTGAGTCCCACGTCAGGCTCCCTGCATGGAGCCTGCTTCTTCCTCTGCCTGTGTCTCTGCCTCTCTCTGTGTCTCTCATGAATAAATAAATAAAATATTTTTAAAAAATAGCTGCCCTTTATAAAGGACCTGCTACAGGACAGACAGACAGCACACAGTGGTTCATGTTCTTCTGTCCCTGTGTTACAAGTGAGGAGAGGGGGGTTTGAAGAAGTGTGTGCCCAGCCCCTAGGCCAGTGATGGCAAAGCTGGGCCCCTGGGACGGCCAGCCCTGCACTCCCCCACTACACCACTCTGCCCCTCCATCCACGTTTCTGCACGAGCCAGGAAACATCCACAGGGAGAGCCAGTGGAATGCTGGGAATAGGTGTGAAAGCAGTTCGTGCTGACTTCATAAACGAAAACCGGGCTCTCACAGCAGAGGCCAGGCCTCGCCTCCGGAAAGTGCATAGCAGATGAGTGTTGGTATTAAGTGGACTCCATCCTGCGTGTGTGAAGTAGCTGGAGTTGCAATTTGATTGCTAATCATTTTATTTTACTCTTCTGAAATATTTTGCCTTTGAAAAATGCCTCGAGCCTGATTTATTACAAATTTTAATGTGTGTCCTACTCTCCTTGGTAGAGGTTCAGTGTCTCAGAGCGCTTCCTTCTGGCATCTGATGGTGGAGTTTGAGAGATTGAGGGAACTTGTGGCTGTCACTCAGAATTCCGGCCACAAAGCTGAGAATTAATGTGATAAGTTGGCTGAGAAAATTAAACGTTCCTGCCATTGCAGAGATAACCGACCAATTTGCATCAGCAGACTTGAGCTCTGCCTAGTAGGATATGTAAAATCCTTTTTCATTTCCTCTTGAGTTACAGATAACTGGACTGTGGGCTAGTCATGGAGGTGAGCTCTCAGGGCCACAGTCATAATGGTTTCATATCCGTCTTGGTTCGAAGATTCCTATTTAAGCAACATGAGCCTTTTAATTCCTTTGGAGCATGGAACGATTTTTCCATGCTCATCCCTTCCCCCCAGGTTAGGATTGAATGGCACAGGAGTCAGTAGAAAGAGCAGGGGTCTTGGAGAACGATATCCCTGGGTCTGAATCCAAACTCCCAAAGTCACATAGCTAATAAGTTGTGGACCCAGGGACAGGAACAGCCTGGCTCTAAGCCGAGGCCTTGTGCTATGCTGCTTCCTTCCAGCAGAAACTTTGTCACAGTGGATATTCACTGTTTGAATATGTCTGGTCCTGCTCCACGCAGCCCCTTCAACTGTGAGCCTCAGACAGTAGGGGAGTGAATGGGTGGGTGAGTGGATGGAAGGTGGAAGCACATTGATAAGATGGGAGGATAGTGGAGGATGGCTGGTTGGATGGATGGGTGGATGGGTGGATGAGCAGAAGATGAATAAATGATAGATGGGGGAGGTGGATGGGGAAATGGAGGTAAATGGGAAGATCAACAGATCTGTATATAGTGAATAGATGAAATGGATGGATGGACAGGTGAATGGGTGGATAATGAGATGAATAAGGACTAAGGGGGAGGATGGATGGATCGATAGATGCGTGGATGATGCATGGATGAGGTAGATGGGTGGGTGTGTATATGGGAGGTGGATGGGTGAGTGGTAAATAGGTAAGTGGATGAGGAGTGGACAGATGGGTTTGGGAATGGGACAAATGAGTGGACATGGAAGTGGGTGTATGGGTGGGTGGGTGTATAGATGGATGGGATAGATGAATGGGCAGATGGGTAAGTAAGTGGATGAATGTAGGGATCAGTGCATAGAAAATGGGCAGATGAGTGGATGGAGAATGGATGGTGAATGGTTGGTGGGTGCGTGGGGGTGCAGATGTAGTGAGAAGAATGCAGGCCTTGGTGCCTCCCAGAACTGGATTAGAATCCCAGCTCCATGTGCTATAGGTGGATGGGTGGAAGCCTATAGAAAGGTCCTTCTTTCTGGATTCAGCCACCTTGGTTCACCCTGAATCTGATGATAGGTTGCCAAGGGGGGATGACCCATACTGACTCATACCTCATTTAATTAATGCTGTAGGGTCCAGTACTCATGGTCACATTATTTTATGTATACATAAAATATGTATGGTGACTTCAAACTGCTAGTTCTACTCTTTAAATAAACTCTGGCCAAAAGAAGCCAAAGTACGTAAACCATCAGCTCCAGAGGATGCTGGTCCATGCTGAACTGTTCTGCTCTACTTTCTTACCTGACTTATGTCCCTTCATTTCAAATCCCTGTCCCTCCCTCCGGCTACCCCCATTCCATAGCAATCCTTAAAGTCCAGCTCAAATGCTGCCTCCTGCAGGAAGCCTTCCCTGATCTACACAAGACTTCTGCATCCATCTCTCTCTCATCCACTCTGTATTATGCAACCTTTGAAGCTATATTTCGGGTCAGAGAAGTACAAGAGTCTAGAGACAGCAAGGCTATCTATGCTATGTTTGAGCACTTAAAATCTTTTTTTTCTCATTCTCTTTTTTTTAATTGAAGTTCGATTTGCCAACATATAGTATAACACCCAGTGCTCATCCCATCAAGTGCTCCCCTCAGTGCCCATCACCCAGTTACCCCGACGCCCCACCCACCTCCCCTTCCACTGCCCCTTGTTCGTTTCCCAGAGTTAGGAGTCTCTCATGTTTTGTCACCCTCTCTAATTTTTCCCACTCATTTTCCTTCCTTTCCCTTTCACTATTTCTTATATTCCCTGTATGAGTGAGACCATATGATGATTGTCCTTCTCCGGTTGACTGGCGTCACTCAGCATAATACCCTCCAGTTCCATCCACGTCGAAGCAGGATATTTGTCGTTTCTAATGGCTGAGTAATATTCCATTGTATACATAGACCACATCTTCTTTATCCATTCATCTTTCGATGGACACCGAGGCTCCTTCCACAGTTTGGCTATTGTGGACACTGCTGCTATGAACGTTGGGGTTCAGGTGTCCCCAGTGCATCTGTATCTTTGGGGTAAATCCCCAGCAGTGCAATTGCTGGGTTGTAGGGCAGGTCTATTTTTAACTCTTTGAGGAACCTCCACACAGTTTTCCAGAGTGGTTGCACCAGTTTGCATTCCCACAAACAGTGAGCACTTAAAATCTTAATGGGATTCACCTCTATCCTGTGATATACCCAGAGAATTATGTGGCATTACAATTGTGAACCAAACAGGGAGGTTCTACTTTGGAAGTACAGGCATTTCTCATTTAGTTTCTTAGCCATTTGAGTTTTCCCTAGTTTTGATCTGAGTTTCATTCCAGAGGTACCTCCTAAAGTAGAGGGGAGGACAGAGAAGGGACAGGAGAGGGAGCTTCCTGAGCAGTTCCCAGCCCTGCCCGGGAAGTCCGACCACCCCCTCTGCTGGTACTAGACTCTCCCTCCCCCACTTACTTTATCCTCTGGGTCCCAACCTGTCTTGTGGATGAATGTTGACCCTAACCACCTTTCCCCTTCTGGCTACCTGGATAGCCACAAGCCTTGGGGACAAAGGGGCTGCACACCAGGGCTTCGTCCCTGTGGGAAGACAAAGGGTGGGAGGCAGTGGCCACCAAGTTTGCGGTCTTCAAAATACTGTGTTGCTGCTGCTACTTCAGCATTTCCTGAAGGACTCACTCAAATCCTGACATAATTGCAAACACCAGAGAATCCCACTCAGCACAAGCATGCGTGCACACACTCACACATAGGTCCTGTGACCCGTCAAGGCCACGGACTGTGTGGTAGTCATCCGGGGATCATCTGCAGTGCCCTGGAAGCGTGTGTTTGCTGAGTGAAGTGGCTCTTTCACACACATCAGGCAGCAGGTCTGTGCTCTGTTTGACAGAACCGGCTTATGTGAGAAGTAAATTTGGGCTGAAACCTGTGTCTTTCAGAACAGGCAAGACTGTGGCAATCTTATTATTTCCAGCCCCACAGTAGGGCTGGAATCATCTCTCTGATGATTCCCTTAGCCTTCTCCAAGTGAATGGTTTAATCCTAGGTTCCATAGGAAGGCTAAGTCCCGGAAGACAGCAGCTGGACCAGCGGTGCCTGAGTAGCAAGTACTGAGAGCTGTGTTTTTCCTGTTCTCAGACTTCTTGCTCCTTCCCTACATGTCTCCATTTTATTTTTTGCCTGCCCCATGCACACAGTGACAGTCGTGGGATAGTGCGTGAACCTGAACTTGCAGGTCACAAGGAGAAGGCTCTTGACATCTTAGATCACATGGAGGGTGAGCAGCGGGCCGGCTATTAAGAAATGCAATGTTTAGAATCATGTTCCCTTAACAGTTTGTCGTGGACCATTTCGTAAGGCTGGGTGCTCATCTGTTTGGGTATTTATTTAGTGGATAATTCAATTGGTGTCCATGGCCCCATTGAGACAGTAAACTCCATGAGGACAGAGAAGATGACTCTTCACTCTGCTGGCCAGGGTTTCCCCTGCTCCCTGCCTTGGTGGCTGGTACATCAGTGGGCATTCAATGCATCCACACAAATGAATGATGTGTGGGGCTCATCGCCTACCCTGATGGCGTGAGAACTTAGGCAAATTACAAGCTTGATCTCCTGTAGACCTCACAGGGAGCCATTGGGTGGGAATTGTCATATCCATTATATAGATGGAGAAACTGAAGCTGTGTGTGTTAAATATCTCACAGGAGTGCACCTGACCCAGGCTTTGACCCCAGGCCTGCCTGGCTCCGGGGTACCACACTCTGGGCCAGGGAAAGCATGGGCTGAGGGCTTCCATGCACACCAGGGCCTCGTCCCTGTGGGAAGACAAAGGGTGGGAGGCGGTGGCCACCAAGTTTGCGGTCTTCAAAATACTGTGTTGCTGCTGCTACTTCAGCATTTCCTGAAGGACTCACTCAAATCCTGACACAATTGCAAACATTAGAGAATCCCACTCAGCACAAGCATGCGTGCACACACTCACACATAGGTCCTGTGACCCGTCAAGGCCACGGACTGTGTGGTAGTCATCCGGGGATCATCTGCAGTGCCCTGTTTGCACCAATGCATCTCCTGAGCCTCCCACTGCCCTCTGCTCCACGTCACCATCTCACATCTGTGCTGTGCTTGTTTGCAGGCTGAGGAGGCAGCAGGGGCAGGGCGGCCAGCTCTTGGACACAGAGGGCCGAGAGGGGAGCCAGACCCAGGGCAAGCTCCAGGACGGGTGCAACAACAACATTCTAGCCCATGCCTGCTCCCGCGGCTGCAGCAGCTAAGCCACCACCTACAGCACCTGCCGGGACTGCACAGATCGTCCTGCCCACCGAAAGCCCCTCTCTGTGCCACGATGGTCCCAGTCTCACCCCTGATGACATCAAATGCAGAGAGAGCCCTGAGCTTGTTGCCAAGAAGCCCGGGTTCTGGACCCAGGTGCCTGACAGATTCTCTGCGTGACTTTGGACAACCTTGCCCTTCCTGTGCCTGTTTCTGCATCTGCCAAAGGGGTGAAAACAGCTGTGTCCCACCTCTAACCACAAGGTTATTGGGAGAAACCAGATGGGTAGCAGACATGCAAAACCTGTGACATGAAATTGTTTACACAGGCAAACTACAACCTTGATATTTGAAGTGTGCTCCCATCCCACAAAGCAATTAGGCCATCCCAACTTTGCAGTTTGGTCCATCATGGTGCATCACATAGTACTTTCGAAAATGCAGCCCAACGGCAGAATAAACATCTCTGAGCCTGCCCTTCCGATTGGGAACACGATTCCCAAACCCTGGAGCAAAACCTGAAGAGTCCTCGTTTACCTTCCCTGCGGGGCCAGTCTTTCTGACCCTCGAAGAGGGTGTGGCCTGCACATCAGCCTGGTCCCCTGGGTCTCAATGCTGCAGGTGCATGGCTGCCCTTATTCCCAGAAGACTGCTTCCCACCCATAATTTCAGCAGCTCCCTACCCCCACCTCATACCCTGTGCAGGGATGGCAGGCAGATGCCCCTCGGAAGGACAAGACACTAACCATCAGTCACTCCTCTTGAGTGCCATCAGAGTTCTTCCCAAAACCCAGTCCCACAGCCAAATTAAGTCCCCACCCTCCTTCTAGATGTTTTTCCTGTGAAGGGTGTGAAGTGGTCTCCTCAGCATTGTCTTAAAGAGGGTCGCCAAATGGCATTGATGAGGTGGCCCTGTATAGATGAGTAAAGAAGCATGGGTGACTAGAACAATTCACTCTAGAAGGATGGTGGACTCACCCAAGGAATGACATGTTTGGGGAGCACTCGCCCTCTGAATGCGGAGAAGCTGTAGCACCAGGGACAGAGCTCAGACGTGGAGTCAGGCTCGTTGAGAATCCAGCCCTGCTGTTTACTAACCAGAAGACCTTAGGCAAACTGCATAATCACTTATGTATCATTTTCTTGTTCTAAAGTGGTGATGATAAAACCAGCCTTGCAGGATCATTATAGGGTTCAACAGCATCCGGTGCGTGACGCACCTGGCATGCACCACTCACTAAACTTTAGCCACATTTTGTGGGCATCACCATCATCATCTGAAGAAACTTTGGTCTGTCACTCATTTGGCAGGTCACTTTCTGTAGAAACAAGCTTGGTGTTTAGGATTCCTTGAACTTTTCTTCCTGGAGTCTTCTTCAAACTCTGTCTACCCCTATTCAAGTTTGTTTTTATTTTTTTTCTCCCAACTTCTGGTTTTTACTTTTTACATCATGAATCAATCAATCCTTGGGGCTGTCAATGTCATCTTAGACGTCTTAAGAGAATCATTTTAATGGATGGTGTGGTTTTGTATTTTTATTTTAAAAACAGGAAATGGTCATTATTTTCCTCCTTTGAACCAAGCTTATTTCTCAATTGTGTTGCCCACGTTAAGTCTACTTGTCTTGCACACTTGTCATTCTGTGTCCCCCATCGGCACTGTTCTGTTCCCTCTAGGAAATCACAGGGCTGCTCCTCTCTTCACTATGACCTGGGCAGCACTTCAGATTCCTCACTGGGCTGAGTTCATGAATTAGGGGGCAGGAGCTGGAAGCAGCCCAAGAGACACTGGATTTCCTGGCTGTGTTTGAATCAGTGTTGTTTCTTGTTCAGAATAAACTATTTCTTGGACATTCTTTCTTACAACTTTGTTCTTCTGTGGGGTTGGGTGAGATGGGCAATGTTCCTCTGAGTCAAAAGGCTGAAGCTGAATTAGGAACAGAGAGATGGGAAGGGAAGGACTTTAGTTGGTGATGTCTTTACTCACCAAATAAAACCAAACTTGGCAATTCAAGGCTCCATTCAACTTGATCACAATTTGTATTATTATTATTATTATTATTATTATTATTACCACTTTGAACATCATCATAATTATTATTTTTCAGTATAAAGGTATGATCTATTTATTAGGGGAAAAAACACAGAAAATTTTCCACCTAGAGAGAAACACTCTTAAAATGTCAAATTACAGCACACATGTGGGTGCAACCAACCAACATTTGCTTTATAACACAGACTTCTTGATTTCCTGCCTCCCTGCTTTTGTCCACCCTGTCATCCTATGTATGATGCCTTTCAACTCCCATCTTTGCACATCAAAATTAATGCTTCTCAAGGGTCAGTTCTACCTCTTTCATGATGCCTTCTGGTCTCCCAGCAGCACTAACCCAAGCCATGTAATCTCTTCCATGTACTTGCTCATACATTTTCTGTAACTTTCTCTTGGCTCTGATGACCACCAACTGCGCAGTAGGGCTACTTTTGTCCATGGCTCATCCTCCTTGCCTTCAAGCCCCTTAGAGAGGCTAGGTCCTCTTCATGGCTGTGTCTGCTCCCCACCCTCCATATCCCAGTCCCAACACTGCCTGGTTCATAAGAAGTAATCAACAATTTTGGAATGAATGAAGAACAAGCAAGCCCAGCACAAATTGGGGTGGGCTGAGTGAAGCTTGCTTTTGTCATCTTCCTGTCTCCTGTCTGGCCCACTGACATTTCCTGGGGCTTTTTTTTTCTCTTCAGGTCCCAGTGTATTCCCAGAGGATGTTCCTCCTACCCCAACCCACCCAATGGAGTGCCCAATCCCAGTCCACCCCACTCAGAGCCATCTCTCCTGAGTTCCAAGTTCCAAAGAGTTTTCCCTTCTCCTTTATTCAAACCCCCATTCCCAGGGTACATAGCCCAACCCAGTACTGGTGAGCAAGCAATCTGATTACAGAAATCTGTACCCAAGCAAGAATTTGCATCAGGATTGTGATTTGAAATCCAGGCATAGTAGGACAAGTGTAGACTGGTGGTGTCAAGAGGGCTCCCCTGCCTCCACTAAAATATATTGCAGGCTTCTCATGCCAGTGAGTAAAAACAATTCACATTTAGCTGGATGCTGTGAGTCCCTTCCCATTTACTGGCACATATTACAGTCTATTGTCCCAAACCCTCCTCCCCATTCCAGGCTGTGAACTCCATCAGGGTGGGATGTGTGCAGCTGGCACCCAGCACAGAGCTGCCTTTAGTCAGGCTCTCAATGGATGTGGAAGGAGTGCACACACCCCCACCTTGGTGCCCAGCTCTGGCCACACGTTCAACAAATGCCTGTCACTGATGATTCAGCTCATGCACTGTGCCTCTCACCATTTCCTCTTCCAACCGGGAACATGAATTCATGGTGAGGCGTCTCTCATATTTAATTACTGACTGTCACAAAACATGAGTAGCTTTTTCTTCCTGGGTAATCATGGACAAACACAATTAATGGATTTCCCTCTCAGTGTCTCTGCCCTTTGATTCTTTATCTCCCAAACACACTTCCTAATCCTTTCCTCTCTGCAGGGAGAGTGACAGATTACACATAGACCCTTCCTAGGTGTCGATGCTGCCATTTTATATTGTCCTGATTCTAGGAAGTCATATATGTACAACCACATTCTATGCTTAGCTCAATGGCATTTCCTAATAGAAATTCATTTCACATGTCATGTTTAGCCAACTCTTAACGATTAAGGGTTAGAATGGGGGGCTCTCAGATGATGTTCTGGGCAGGGTGAGAAAAACCTGAATCTTGTTGTGCTGATAGCCCTTTCTCATGTCCCCAATCCCCACTATAACAGATTCTCAAAGGAGTTTATGAAACAATAGCAAAATAGGAATCAGTGAACAAGTGACCATGCCAACACTGAAGCCCCAGTGCAAGTCCCCGTGAGAAGCTCAAGTTGATGCAAGAAGACCAGCATTGGGGTCTTATCAAGGCCCTCTACTCTTCTCAAATTTTGACCTTGGCACCAGCCAGGTCAAGGATGCCAAGAATAGTAGCTCGTCATTAGTAATAGTGGCCCCATCAATGACTCAGATTCTAACCGATCAGAAGAGAAATTTCTCTTTCATTGGGGGGAAGTCTGGAAGGTTGATCACAGCCATTCCTGACAGAGGACAGTGTGTGAAAATTCCCTCTGGGCAGTCCTACTCCATCAGAAACCAAAATCAGGGATGCCTGGGTCACTCAGTGGTTGAGCATCTGCCTTTGGCTCAGGGCGTGATCCCGGGTCTGGGGATCGAGTCCCACACTGGGCTCCCTGTGAGGAGCCTGCTTCTCCTTCTATGTCTCTGCCTCTCTCTGTGTGTCTCTCATGAATAAATAAATAAATAAATATATTTTTAAAAAGAAACCAAAATCAGATACGCTCAGGATTTATTCACTCTCCTTCTCTACATCTTCTTCCATAGAATTTCCTTACCTTCACCTACTTACCATTCTTTGAGGTCACAACCAGGGCGTAATGATGGATGTGCTTTCCTGTATTATGTTTTATGTCTATACCTCTGGAAGAAATAGTTCTATGTCCTGTAGAGTGTTGCTAAGGGCTTTTTGCAAAATCCCAAAGGTAAGAAAAAAATCTGGTCATCTTCCCAAGAAGAAAAAAATTCAATATGGCTCAAGCAGAGAGTAGGCTTTGGCAAGTGTCAGGTGCCCATCCTCAGTAGTCAGAAAATTTCATTGCCATAATAGGTGAATTCCTCCTTCCAACCATTTATAATCCGTTAGTTACCTCAGGGACTGGTAATGATTGAGCTATAGGCTACTTCATCAATCTGGGTCCCAGAGTGGGCACATGTTTAGCAGAGCAGCAGTCAACCAGGGATCGATGTGTAGTGTGTGTAAGTCTTTGTTGTTATTACCACACAACCCAGTCTATTCTGACTGGTTCAGGGCTATTGTCTCTCATCTGTCCTGGTCTTAGAACCATGATTATCAAAAACAGACACTTAGAAGCTCAAGGAAAAGAAGATTGGTCAGGAGGGCCAAAAAGAATCCTACTGGTTCCATCTGGAGCACTTCAGATGCCCTCATGGGAACTGGGGAGTCAGCCAGCAGCCACTGTTGCCACCTTACTCTCTGAAACTGCATGAGCTCCTCCCTCAGCTCCATCTTGATACATACATGCTGTGTTCCTGCCCTTCTTGGCACACTTCCTTTTCCAGCTGTTTCATCATTTTTCCCAACTCCCAAGTCTTCATCATCTCAGATTAGGGGCCATCTCCACCTGTCTCTATCCCTTGGTACAAGCTCCTCAACTAGAGAGTTTGATTGGCCCAGCTCAGGTCAGTGACTCCTAGGCCAGTCAGGTGAGGCACCTTGGGCATGAAGGGTAGATCTAGAACACCTTGACATTTACTAATGGCTTTATTTAGCTAACAGGGAACCCAGAGAGCCAAGATCAGGCCCATTTTTAATGGCTGTGTGGGATTGAGTATCTGGTGTTGATCTTGTAATCTAATTTAACACTTTTCCTGTATCTTATGTTTTATCTTTTAATGTACATTGTTTTATGTTATTGGATTTCTTCCATATGAGCTACCTCAAAACCTTTGTGGAATAGATGAGCAAGAGATAAATGCAGAGCTCTTCCACATTTGCTCATTCATTCAGGAAACACATACTGAGAACCTCTCATGTGGTAGACATTGTTCTGAGTGCTGGAGACTCAGTGGTAAGAAGTTTCTGCCCCTCCTGGAGCCAATATTCTCAACAGGAGAGTCAGTCAAGGGAAAAGTAATTAAGAAATAAAAATAATTCAAATTGATATGAAGATAATCAATGCAGTTGACAGGGTGGCACATGGGGAGGGGTGCTACCCTGATGTGCTCAGTGAAAGCCTCCTGTGTCTGGGCCCACAGGTTAAAAAAGAGTGAGCCATGCAAAGAGATGATGGATGATGATGTCCTCCAGGCACAGAGAACCAGCTGGGGAAAGGCCCCGAGTTAATTATTACCTGGGTTATTGTAAGAAAAGTAGGGAGGCCAGGGAGGCTGGAGCTTGGTGGGTGGAATGCAAAGTGGTAGAAGATAAGGCTGAAGAGCTAGGCAGGACCAGATCATGGAAATGCTGAGGAACCACAGGGAGGAGTTTGATTTGCACTATGAGATGCCCTGGAACTGAGAGAGGGAGGTGACTGCTGTGCAGACAAGAGACTGCTGTGGCAGCTGACATGACAACAGCTGGATGGATGGGCAGCAGTCCAGGAGAGATGCTGAGCTTGATCTGGATGGTGGTCCTGGAGAAGGGGATGGAAACAGGACGTTTCTAGGGAACTTGAAGGACTAGATTTGGGTGGTAAAGGAATGGGACAGGACTTTGGAGTCAGATTTCAAATCTGAGTCCCAGTCATAATACCTCAGAGAACCATCACAGCAATTAAGCAAAATCATGTGTTTACTGTTCCTGTTGCTTGGCATACAATGCATACTCCGTGAAGACTACCCTCTCCTCTCCTTCCTCCCTTTTGTGAGAGCAGTGAAAATTCTGGATGCTTTGGGTCGAGCTCTTTCACATCTGCTTCTCTTCGTGGTGAGCTGCCCACCACTCTATATTCTGCCCTCAAAGACACACACACACACACACACACACACTCACACACACTCACACTTTCTTTCTTGGATACAAACATTAGCCATGTTTGTAAGACTCTGTAAGAGTCTCTGAAGAGGTGTTTTTTTGTTTTTTTGTTTTAAGGCTGCTTGTTTGCAGGAGGATTTTTCTAAAAGTATATCAGTTTGCTTTCTGCTCTAAGCAAGAGGAAACCCAATTTTAACTGCCTGACACACAAAAAAGTACTTTCCCACTTCACAATGAGTCCAGGGGAGGTAGAAAGCCTGGCACAGAACGGATCCACAGATCAACAACACCATCATGGGTCCAGGTTCCATCCCTTCTTCTACACCAATATCCCTGATGTGTTGGCATCAATCTCAGCTGGTGGCTCTAGAGCTGTGCACATCATATCCAGACACAAGAGCATTCAGGGAGGTAAGAGCATCCCTACATCCCTGCAGCTTTCTCTCAAAGAAGGGAAGTCTTTCCCAGAATCCCCCAAACTTCCCCTCATGACTCATTTGTCAAATTCGGTCTCATGCCCCTCCTAAACCAAGCACTGGCATGGGCGATGGAAGTGGTTTAGGCTGCAGTAAGCTGCAGATGGGGTCATTTTTCCCTGTGTAATGAAGGAATGAGTGACTCGGGTGATCAAAAAGGAAGATGCATTAGGAAAGAGGAAGGGAAAAATGGATTGTGGCTAAGCACATGGCTCTTAACAAAGGGAAACCCAAATTTCACTGAATTTGGGAGAAAATATTAGTTTTATTAGCAATGGCTCTCACACAGAACTTTCTGGCTCTGATTTACCAGAGATAGACAAAAGGTAGCAGAAATACTCATTTCATATTTTATTTTTCCATCTTAAAATTCTTTCCTATGAAAAGAATTAGCTCACAATAGTGTGTGCTTTATGGTGACTGTAGATTGTAGGACCTTAAAATGTTAGAGGTGGCAGACAGTGCTGGTGGCTTGGGCAATGGAGAACTGACATCTGCTGAGACTCTACCACCTGCCAGGCTCCAGGGCAGCCACTCAGCCCAGATTGTCCCATTGGATCTTCAGATCTTTGCAAAGCCAAAAGTATTAACCCCTTTACAAAAGTAGCAAACTGGGACCCAGAGAAGTTCTACTTTATGGCATTTTCCTAAACCACAGAATAGCTTTCCATACACAATGAATTGAAAAAAAAAATGCTCTCATATGTCTCCAATTCTAGAAATGAATTGGGGAAAAGAATTGCCCTGAAGTTCTGCATCTCCCAAGGCCAAAGCCCCCAAGAATGCACCAAACTTGGCTGAGATCCTGATTCACCCACCATGAAGAATGGCAGGAGGCTGGGTGATGGGCAAACATGGTAGTTATCCTGGAGCCTGGTGCACTGGACCTAGGGACTCACTTCTACCAGAGAGACTATGGAGAGGGAAAGGCAGTAATGTGGCAGTGGAGAAGGCTGACAGACCTCCCCTAAATGAGGTGATCAAAGAACAACACCCACACAAAGTCATATCAATGTCAGGACCCATTGAGAAGATGTGACAAGAAGGTCGCTTCACCCTTGTGGTGTACTTCCCCCAAATCCATAACCCTAGTTTAGTCATAACAAAGTCCCACCAGACAAACCACAACTAAGGAGCATGCTACAAAACATGTGACCATCACCCACCGAAGTATCACAACCGTGAAACACATGGAAGATGGGGAAATGTCACAGATCACCGGAGACAAAGGAGATATGACAACTTCATGAAATGAAGTGACCTCAAATGGCTCAAAGAATAGAGGAAGGACACTGGTGGAAAAACTGGTGAAATTAAAAAAAAAAAAAAAAAGCCTGTAGTTTAGTTGATGGTAATGTAGCAATGCAAAGTTCTTAGCCTTGACAAATGTGGCATGTGTATGTAAGATGTTGATGTCAGGGGGAGGTGAATCAATGGTACACAGGAACCCTTCTATGTTATCACTGAAGCTCGTTTATAAACCTAAAATCTTCTAAAAAATTTTTTTAAAGATTTTATTTATTTATTTATTTATTTATTTATTTATTTATTTATTTTTTATTTATTTGAGAAAGAGAGGGCAAGAGTGTGTGTTTGAGAGAGAGAGCAAGAGTGAGGAGAAAGGCAGAGGCAGAGGGAGAGGGATAAGTAGACTCCCGCTGAGCAGGAATCCCAATGCAGGGCCCCATCCCAGGACCTTGAGATCACGACCTGAGCCAAAGGCAGATGCTTAACCAACTGAGCCACCTAAGTGCCCCTAAATTTTTTTAAATATGTCTGCAAAAAAGCTGGGTATCAACACCCACAGCATTGTTACTTCCATCCCACCCCACTAGTTGCTGCATTTTTTCTAAACTGAAATTGGGATTCCACTTTCTAAAGAAACAGAAAAGTCTAATTGCAGATATGAGTGCTTAGGGTAGAGTTTACATTTGGGAGGAGGGATCCTCTGTCTGTACCAGTACATACACATTGACATCAAACCATGGCCAACAGACCCCGGGCACAGGTAAAAGCCCATGTCAACCTTCCCTCTGTGGGGGATGCTGAAAGATCAAATATAGTTACACACACTTAGCAGAAACCCACAGAGCCACCTCTGTCTATCAGCTTGGTCCTTTACTGATAAACCAGAAGGACAGGTAGGGATAAGCAGATCTTGGGGAAAGGCAGCACTATGGGAGAGAGAGACTGGGATAAACACAGAACTCTCCCCATAGGAAACAGTGCACTCAGAGAAGAGACCCTTGAAAGATTGAATTCATGTCTTCAGAGAGATTTGAGGCAGCCTTACAGTCATAAAACATGAGAATGAACTATTCGGAAAACAAGGGAAGAATATGAGACTTTCTGGAAATGAAAAATCATTGCCAATTAATAAATTCAGGAGTAAGTGGAGGAAATCTCCTAGAACTGAGAGTACAGAGAATATGAGCAAAATCACAGGATCCATCACCATAACAACAGTGAGATGTGCTGAGTGATCCCTACACACTGAGCAGCCTGCCAAGCACCACGCGCATGCACACACAACTTTTACAACCCAGGGAAGTGGATGCAGTCAGGACCCCTATTATACAGATGGAGAGACTGAGACACAGGGTGTGGAGTGGCTTGTGGAAGGCACGCAGCCAGTGAAGGTAAGAACCGGACCTCAAACCAAGGCCAGAACCCCTTTCCCCTTCAGCTACTTTCACAGCTGGTGCTTCTCCCTGGGTCTCACCAAACTACTTGGCTTCAGAGAACATTATATTCATATAAACATAATTTGCATAATTTTGTTAGTTTAAAGATGTTAGAACCAAACCATGGACAAAGCACAGATGCTTTCCTTATATTGGATAAAGAGGATTTACCATGATATAGCTTACAGAAGTCAGAGGCATGTGTGGGGTGAGCAATGGGGAAAATCCACAAGGTGTTATTCAATTCACTTCCACAATGGGAGTCTACAAGAGCAATGGAAAATTGATAAAATAAGACATAGAGCTTTTTAGCATCCTCACCATAGTATGGGGATCATGTCTCCTTAGTAGAGTTGATACTATATTCTTTTATTACATCTTTGACATTATGAAGTTAGTGAGGGGCTGGAGCTTGTATAACCTGGGGACCATCTTAACAAAATGAATGCAATATTGCAAATTCAAAATTAGGTTCAGGGCTCTGGTAGGAGCCCAAGAAATTAAAGAACCCATAGCTCAAATTGCTTTATATTTACAGTCAGTCTACCTCTAATTAATCCATAGATGACACCAAAACATCAAGAAAACTAAAGAAAATGCAGGAGGGAAAGGAAGTGGATAATAGAGCAAATAGACTAAATCCCTTATTTTTCATTATAAAGAATAACTCAAAATACAATATCAAAAAATATAACCTGAAAAATTGTGTGTATGTGTATATATATATATATATATTATAATAACATACATATATACATATTAATTTTGGTGATATAATCAGAAAAAAAAAAGCAGAATGGTAGAACATTATTTCTGCCACAGAGATACACACTTCATCTGGAGGTGGCATAGTGACAATGGGGACACTTCTATTTTTCATTTCATCCCATTCAGAAGTGTTGAATCTTCTTTTCTTAAGATTTATTTATTAATTATGTAGAGACAGAGCTCATGCACGAGTAGGTGGGGGGAGAAGGGGCAAGAGAATCTCAAGCAGACTCCCTGCTGTGCATGGAGCCCAATGCAGGGCTCAATCTCACACCCCTAAAATCATGACCTGAGCTGAAGTCAAGAGTCAATGCTTAAGCAACTGAGCCACCCAGGTGCCCTAAATTTTCTTTTTTATTTTCATGTATTGCTTTTACAATTATAAAAGGGCATCATATCTGTGACCCAGGAAGACCAGCCTCCTACCCTCCCATGGCTGACTCCACACATGGGAATCCCACAGGCTTCAGGTAAGGCCAGGCTGGGAACACTTTGCTGCCAGCTGGGGTGACAAACCCCAATCCCAGGATGACCGTCCCCGGTGCTCACCCACCCAGACCACAGCAGTGCAAGTTTCTTTCTGTCCAGGTGAGAGGACTCTATAAGAGAACTGATGCAGCCTTACTCTTGTCACTAATCCCTCACTCATTCCTGGGACACAGCATAGCAGGCCCCATTGGTGCCCAGCCCAGAGCTCCTCAACACTATCTTACCAGCCCTGTAGGCTTTGCTGCTAGGGGTTTACCCCTGCAACCTTCACAGGCTTGCCCTGAGCACTAGACCTTCCTTGCTGGCATAGATTTCTGGAAGAGCTTGAGCCCACCCCTCCACCCCATAGCCAATGACTAACCAGCAAGGGAATTTAAAAGCCCATACCTTTTCGGTGGGCAGGACAAACTCTGAAATATAATCTCTGCTTCAACTCACCTCTCAAAATCAGGCAGGCAGGAGCTTCACCCAAATCACAACATCAGGCCTCCCCACTCTTGCCCCTTCCCACACTCCCTAATTGGGGCTTTCTGGGAGAACGTTCTTAATAAATCACTTATATCTGAATGTTTGACTCAGGCTCTGCTTCTAAGAGAACCCAATGGAGGGGGAGGTATAGGAATACGGGAGGGGGGGAGCAAACAGCGCAACCCCTAACTTCAGGAAGCTAATGGAGAACTATGACTTCATTGATTAGTGCCCACCCTATGCCAGAATTGAGGAGGAGAGAACCTATGTTCATGGATGAATTCTGTTGGGTAGTCGAAGGTCAAGGATCTCTTCAGCCATCCTCCATACATGCTCGTTCCCCAGGGACCATTCCCACCTCCACATCTCAAAGGCACTGTGGTGCCTTCAGGCATGCAGCCTAAAGAGGATGTGCTGGTGTTCAAGGGCAGGTGGCTAGCCAATCCGGGGGCTCCCCTAAGCATCCTTGGTTTGGTGCCAATTTTCTTGAGAACAAACACGTGGAATCCAACATACAAACAAGGCTGTCAGTCGGACTGAGGTCCAATTTCCTGTCTTCTGAAACTCTGCCTTGAAGAAGTACGGTGGTTTCTGATGTGTTTGTGAAGGCTTTTGTGTTTTTGTTTTTAAATCTTTCCTGAGAAAACAGAACTGAGCATCAGCAAAAGCTGAAGATGACAAGCTTGGGAGATGAAAGCTGCCTTTGCCCACCCTTCTGCACTTTTCTGACAGCTCCCAGCTGGGAGAAACCGAAATGATGAACGACAGAGAACCTCAGAGAAGAGAAGGGTGGGCATAATGGTGACCTCATCCCCCTCAGAAGTTTCTCTCAGAGTCTGATTTGACAAGATGCCTCTCGGCCCAGGTGGACCTGGGACACTGGGAGTGTGCCTCATACCTCACGCATGACTTCATGTAGTTCTTACAACAAATCCACGATTCCTATTTTTTTTCCCCCATTTAGAGATTAAAAGTTGAAATTCAGGGAAGTTACAGAACTTGCCTGATGTTGTTCACTTTAATAAAAAGAACCTGGATTAGAACCCAGACCTGGGGGATCCCTGGGTGGCTCAGTGGTTTAATGCCTGCCTTTGGCCCAGGGCACGATCCTGGAGTCCCGGGATCGAGTGCCGTGTCCGGCTCCCTGCATGGAGCCTGCTTCTCCCTCCTCCTGTGTCTCTGCCTCTCTCCTGTGTGTGTCTCTCATGAATAAATAAATAAAATCTTAAAAAATAATAAAATAAAGACTTATTCTCATCACCATCAGTCACACTTCAGTGGCTTAATTCATTCAAAACTGGGTGCTGATTTTATCTTCAAGACACCTACAAATTCATCATGATATAATTCAGTGTTCACTTCCCCAAAGAGTTTTTTCCCTTACTTCTATCACCCGCACTGATCTCACCCCTCTTTGAATCTTGGTCAACTATCTCTCTGTATACCAATATTTACCATGAGATATGTGAACCCAGATAGACGGGAGAGCTCCTTTGGGCTGAAAGCTCTAAATGTCATCTGCACTTCACTTGCCACAAGAAGCAGTAGGCATTCAATAAATGCTTTTAAAATGGAACAAAGTGGGAGTTTCACACTTAGAAGTATTCTTTCATGGCTGAGTTTTTATACCACTGTGCCTTGCGGAATAAAAATCCTCAGCTGAGATATGCACTCTTTACATATGATGCCTGGATGCCCCAATGGCTATAGAAATGGGGGAAACTGACTAATACTTTAAGAAGATAGCCCTAGGCCATTCTATTTAAAGTTCTATAGTTTTCCAGATCCATCAAGTCCCCTGCCTTTGATAGTAACTTCTTGCCATTACATGCAATTCAACAGGAGTGTCAGTCCTTCTCGTACAAGAGGCACTGGGCTGGATACTAGGATTCTAAAGCTGAACAAGATGAAAGGCCAAGGAGTAGAAAGTCAATTAATTCTCTGATGCTTCATTTTAGAGATAACACTGATCCAGCAGTGGACCCGGGAACCTGACTACCTTTCCTCACTCTTTTCACAGAATCACTTGCGTGGCTCTGGATGGTGCATAATCCGCACGTCTCTAGGATCTCCCAATTCCTGGATTTGCCAGCAGATTCCACATGACTGAGGTTACCAGACATCTGACCATCTCAAAAAAGTAAATTTCTATTTTAAAAAAGTATTTCTGGGGAGGAGCAAGATGGCGGAAGAGTAGGGTCTCCAAATCACCTGTCTCCACCAAACCACCTAGAAAACCTTCAAATTATCCTGAAAATCTATGAATTCGGCCTGAGATTTAAAGAGAGACCAGCTGGAATGCTACAGTGAGAAGAGTTCGCGCATCTATCAAGGTAGGAAGACGGGGAAAAAAGTAAAGGAAAAAAGGCCTCCAAGGGGGAGGGGCCCCGCGAGGAGCCGGGCTGAGGCCGGGGCGAGTGTCCCCAGGACAGGAGAGCCCCGTCCCGGAGGAGCAGGAGCTGCACCGACCTTCCCGGGGGAAAGGGGCTCGCGGGGAGTTGGAGCAGGACCCAGGAGGGCGAGGATGCCCGCGGGCTCCCGGGGACAGTAACAGCAACTGCGCGCCCAGGAGAGTGCGCCGAGCTCCCTAAGGGCTGCAGCGCGCACGGCGGGACCCGGCGGGACCCGGAGCAGCTGAAGGGGCTCGGGCGGCGGCTCCGCGGAGGGGGCTGCGCGGCCCCGGGAGCAGCTCGGAGGGGCTCGGGCAGAGGAGGAGGCTCCGTGCGGAGGGGGCTGCGCGGTTCCAGGAGCAGCTCGGAGGGACTTGGGCGGCGGCTCCGCGGAGGGGGCTGCGCGGCCCGGGAGCGCGAACCCAACAGCGCAGGCTCCGGAGCACAGGGCGCCGGGACACAGCCCAGGATCCCGCCTCCCCCGGGACAGGCAGAGGCCGGGAGGGCCCAGGACAGCAAGGACGCTCCTGCCCCAGCTGAGCACATCAGCGGCCCCGCCCCGGAGCCTCCAGGCCCTGCAGACGGAGTTCCTGCCGGAGCTGAATCCAGGTTTCCAGAGCTGCCCCGCCACTGGGGCTGTTCCTCCTGCGGCCTCACGGGGTAAACACCCCCCACCGAGCCCTGCACCAGGCAGGGGCACAGCAGCTCCCCCAACTGCTAACACCTGAAAATCAGCACAACAGGCCCCTCCCCCAGAACACCAGCTAGACGGACAACTTCCAGGAGAAGCCAAGGGACTTAAAGTACACAGAATCAGAAGATACTCCCCGGTGGTTCTTTTTTTTGTTTGTTTTTGTTTTTGTTTTGTTTTGCTTTTTGATTTGTTTCCTTCCCCCACCCCCTTTTTTTCTCCTTTCTTTTTCTTCCTCTTTTTCTTCTTTTTTTTTTTTTTTTTCGTTTTTTTTTTTCTTTTTCTTCCCTTTTTTTTCTCTTTCTCTTTTCTTTCCTTCTTTCTCTCCTCTCTTTTTCTCTTTTTCCCAATACAACTTGCTTTTGGCCACTCTGCACTGAGCAAAATGACTAGAAGGAAAACATCACCTCAAAAGAAAGAATCAGAAACAGTCCTCTCTCCCACAGAGTTACAAAATCTGGATTACAATTCAATGTCAGAAAGCCAATTCAGAAGCACTATTATACAGCTACTGGTGGCTCTAGAAAAAAGTATAAAGGACTCAAGAGACTTCATGACTGCAGAATTTAGAGCTAATCAGGCAGAAATTAAAAATCAATTGAATGAGATGCAATCCAAACTAGAAGTCCTAACGACGAGGGTTAACGAGGTGGAAGAACGAGTGAGTGACCTAGAAGACAAGTTGATAGCAAAGAGGGAAACTGAGGAAAAAAGAGACAAACAATTAAAAGACCATGAAGATAGATTAAGGGAAATAAACGACAGCCTGAGGAAGAAAAACCTACGTTTAATTGGGGTTCCCGAGGGCGCCGAAAGGGACAGAGGGCCAGAATATGTATTTGAACAAATTCTAGCTGAAAACTTTCCTAATCTGGGAAGGGAAACAGGCATTCAGATCCAGGAAATAGAGAGATCCCCCCCTAAAATCAATAAAAACCGTTCAACACCTCGACATTTAATTGTGAAGCTTGCAAATTCCAAAGATAAGGAGAAGATCCTTAAAGCAGCAAGAGACAAGAAATCCCTGACTTTTATGGGGAGGAGTATTAGGGTAACAGCAGACCTCTCCACAGAGACCTGGCAGGCCAGAAAGGGCTGGCAGGATATATTCAGGGTCCTAAATGAGAAGAACATGCAACCAAGAATACTTTATCCAGCAAGGCTCTCATTCAAAATGGAAGGAGAGATAAAGAGCTTCCAAGACAGGCAGCAACTGAAAGAATATGTGACCTCCAAACCAGCTCTGCAAGAAATTTTAAGGGGGCCTCTTAAAATTCCCCTTTAAGAAGAAGTTCAGTGGAACAGTCCACAAAAACAAAGACTGAATAGATATCATGATGACACTAAACTTATATCTCTCAATAGTAACTCTGAATGTGAACGGGCTTAATGACCCCATCAAAAGGCGCAGGGTTTCAGACTGGATAAAAAAGCAGGACCCATCTATTTGCTGTCTACAAGAGACTCATTTTAGACAGAAGGACACCTACAGCCTGAAAATAAAAGGTTGGAGAACCATTTACCATTCGAATGGTCCTCAAAAGAAAGCAGGGGTAGCCATCCTTATATCAGATAAACTAAAATTTACCCCAAAGACTGTAGTGAGAGATGAAGAGGGACACTATATCATACTTAAAGGATCTATTCAACAAGAGGACTTAACAATCCTCAATATATATGCTCCAAATGTGGGAGCTGCCAAATATATAAATCAATTATTAACCAAAGTGAAGAAATACTTAGATAATAATACACTTATACTTGGTGACTTCAATCTAGCTCTTTCTATACTCGATAGGTCTTCTAAGCAAAACATCTCCAAAGAAACGAGAGCTTTAAATGATACACTGGACCAGATGGATTTCACAGATATCTACAGAACTTTACATCCAAACTCAACTGAATACACATTCTTCTCAAGCGCACATGGAACTTTCTCCAGAATAGACCACATATTGGGTCACAAATCGGGTCTGAACCGATACCAAAAGATTGGGATTGTCCCCTGCATATTCTCGGACCATAATGCCTTGAAATTAGAACTAAATCACAACAAGAAGTTTGGAAGGACCTCAAACACATGGAGGTTAAGGACCATCCTGCTAAAAGATAAAAGGGTCAACCAGGAAATTAAGGAAGAATTAAAAAGATTCATGGAAACTAATGAGAATGAAGATACAACCGTTCAAAATCTTTGGGATGCAGCAAAAGCAGTCCTAAGGGGGAAATACATCGCAATACAAGCATCCATTCAAAAACTGGAAAGAACTCAAATACAAAAGCTAACCTTACACATAAAGGAGCTAGAGAAAAAACAGCAAATAGATCCTACACCCAAGAGAAGAAGGGAGTTAATAAAGATTCGAGCAGAACTCAACGAAATCGAGACCAGAAGAACTGTGGAACAGATCAACAGAACCAGGAGTTGGTTCTTTGAAAGAATTAATAAGATAGATAAACCATTAGCCAGCCTTATTAAAAAGAAGAGAGAGAAGACTCAAATTAATAAAATCATGAATGAGAAAGGAGAGTTCACTACCAACACCAAGGAAATACAAACGATTTTAAAAACATATTATGAACAGCTATACGCCAATAAATTAGGCAATCTAGAAGAAATGGACGCATTCCTGGAAAGCCACAAACTACCAAAACTGGAACAGGAAGAAATAGAAAACCTGAACAGGCCAATAACCAGGGAGGAAATTGAAGCAGTCATCAAAAACCTCCCAAGACACAAGAGTCCAGGGCCAGATGGCTTCCCAGGAGAATTTTATCAAACGTTTAAAGAAGAAATCATACCTATTCTCCTAAAGCTGTTTGGAAAGATAGAAAGAGATGGAGTACTTCCAAATTCATTCTATGAAGCCAGCATCACCTTAATTCCAAAGCCAGACAAAGACCCCGCCAAAAAGGAGAATTACAGACCAATATCCCTGATGAACATGGATGCAAAAATTCTCAACAAGATACTGGCCAATAGGATCCAACAGTACATTAAGAAAATTATTCACCATGACCAAGTAGGATTTATCCCTGGGACACAAGGCTGGTTCAACACCCGTAAAACAATCAATGTGATTCATCATATCAGCAAGAGAAAAACCAAGAACCATATGATCCTCTCATTAGATGCAGAGAAAGCATTTGACAAAATACAGCATCCATTCCTGATCAAAACTCTTCAGAGTGTAGGGATAGAGGGAACATTCCTCGACATCTTAAAAGCCATCTATGAAAAGCCCACAGCAAATATCATTCTCAATGGGGAAGCACTGGGAGCGTTTCCCCTAAGATCAGGAACAAGACAGGGATGTCCACTCTCACCACTGCTATTCAACATAGTACTGGAAGTCCTAGCCTCAGCAATCAGACAACAAAAAGACATTAAAGGCATTCAAATTGGCAAAGAAGAAGTCAAACTCTCCCTCTTCGCCGATGACATGATACTCTACATAGAAAACCCAAAAGTCTCCACCCCAAGATTGCTAGAACTCATACAGCAATTCGGTAGCGTGGCAGGATACAAAATCAATGCCCAGAAGTCAGTGGCATTTCTATACACTAACAATGAGACTGAAGAAAGAGAAATTAAGGAGTCAATCCCATTTACAATTGCACCCAAAAGCATAAGATACCTAGGAATAAACCTCACCAAAGATGTAAAGGATCTATACCCTCAAAACTATAGAACACTTCTGAAAGAAATTGAGGAAGACACAAAGAGATGGAAAAATATTCCATGCTCATGGATTGGCAGAATTAATATTGTGAAAATGTCAATGTTACCCAGGGCAATATACACGTTTAATGCAATCCCTATCAAAATACCATGGACTTTCTTCAGAGAGTTAGAACAAATTATTTTAAGATTTGTGTGGAATCAGAAAAGACCCCGAATAGCCAGGGGAATTTTAAAAAAGAAAACCATATCTGGGGGCATCACAATACCAGATTTCAGGTTGTACTACAAAGCTGTGGTCATCAAGACAGTGTGGTACTGGCACAAAAACAGACACATAGATCAGTGGAACAGAATAGAGAATCCAGAAGTGGACCCTGAACTTTATGGGCAACTAATATTCGATAAAGGAGGAAAGACTATCCATTGGAAGAAAGACAGTCTCTTCAATAAATGGTGCTGGGAAAATTGGACATCCTCATGCAGAAGAATGAAACTAGACCACTCTCTTTCACCATACACAAAGATAAACTCAAAATGGATGAAAGATCTAAATGTGAGACAAGATTCCATCAAAATCCTAGAGAAGAACACAGGCAACACCCTTTTTGAACTCGGCCATAGTAACTTCTTGCAAGATACATCCACGAAGGCAAAAGAAACAAAAGCAAAAATGAACTATTGGGACTTCATCAAGATAAGAAGCTTTTGCACAGCAAAGGATACAGTCAACAAAACTCAAAGACAACCTACAGAATGGGAGAAGATATTTGCAAATGACATATCAGATAAAGGGCTAGTTTCCAAGATCTATAAAGAACTTATTAAACTCAACACCAAAGAAACAAACAATCCAATCATGAAATGGGCAAAAGACATGAACAGAAATCTCACAGAGGAAGACATAGACATGGCCAACATGCATATGAGAAAATGCTCTGCATCACTTGCCATCAGGGAAATACAAATCAAAACTACAATGAGATACCACCTCACACCAGTGAGAATGGGGAAAATTAACAAGGCAGGAAACAACAAATGTTGGAGAGGATGCGGAGAAAAGGGAACCCTCTTACACTGTTGGTGGGAATGTGAACTGGTGCAGCCACTCTGGAAAACTGTGTGGAGGTTCCTCAAACAGTTAAAAATATACCTGCCCTACGACCCAGCAATTGCACTGTTGGGGATTTACCCCAAAGATACAAATGCAATGAAACGCCGGGACACCTGCACCCCGATGTTTCTAGCAGCAATGGCCACTATAGCCAAACTGTGGAAGGAGCCTCGGTGTCCAACGAAAGATGAATGGATAAAGAAGATGTGGTTTATGTATACAATGGAATATTACTCAGCTATTAGAAATGACAAATACCCACCATTTGCTTCAACGTGGATGGAACTGGAGGGTATTATGCTGAGTGAAGTAAGTCAGTCGGAGAAGGACAAACATTATATGTTCTCATTCATTTGGGGAATATAAATAATAGTGAAAGGGAAAATAAGGGAAGGGAGAAGAAATGGGTGGGAGGTATCAGAAAGGGAGACAGAACGTAAAGACTGCTAACTCTGGGAAACGAACTAGGGGTGGTGGAAGGGGAGGAGGGCGGGGGGTGGGAGTGAATGGGTGACGGGCACTGGGTGTTATTCTGTATGTTAGTAAATTGAACACCAATAAAAAAAAAAAATTAAGGCCAAAAAAAAAAAAAAAAGTATTTCTGACTTCTTATGGTCTGGGTTATATTGCTCATCTTGTGAATAGGTTTTCACTAGTTTACAAAGATTAACAATGCCATCTAAGAGTATTGAGAGCTGGCAGCAAGCCTGCTGACCTAGCGTGCTCACTGCCACGTCCTGTGGCTTCATGCATTTTCTGTTTTTACCTGCTCTGGGTGGTGCTTATTCTGCTGGTAGTGGCCAGTGTATCTCTAGCTGGTCAGAACACATGGGCACTAACTCATTTAATGCTCACACTAACCCCACGAGGGAGTTAGCATGGTTATGCCTCACGAGTGGTAAGTGAACTGGGTTTTAGTTTCATTGAGTCATAAAGAAACTTGCCCAAGGTGTTAGGATTATCCAGAGAAACAGAACATGTAGATAAGAGATTTACATTAAGAATCTGTCCAGAATCTGAATCCGTAGGTGAGCTGGCTAGAGACTCAAGTAAGAGGCATTGTTTCAGTTCAAGTCCAAAGTCTATCTGGGGCAGAACTCTTTCTTGCTCAGAGGAGGTCAGGCTTTTTTCCCATTCAACTGATTAGATAAAGTCCACCCACCTTGTGGAGGGCAACCTGTTTCACTCAAAGTCCACTGACTTAAGTGGCAATCTCATCCAAAAAGCACCTTTACAGGGACTCCTGGGTGGCTCAGCGGTTGAGTGTCTGCCTTTGGCCCAGGGCATGATCCCAGGTTTCGGGATGGAGTCCCGCTTCGGGCTCCCTGTGAAGAGCCTGCTTCTCCCTCTGCCTGTGTTTCTGCCTCTCTCTCTATGTGTCTCTCATGAATAAATAAATACTTTTTAAAAATCATCTTTATGGAAACATCCAAGATAATGTTCAACGAAATATCTGAGTCCATGGTCCGACCAAGCTGGTACATAAAATGAACCATCACATCCGATGTCTCATGGTAAGACTCCAGCTCCAAAAGCACCACTGAGCCCACAGCTGTGTTCTTAAAAGCTGGACTGGGGATCCTCTGTTTTCATTGATTCTCTGCCCACCCTATCTGTAGGTGAGCAGGGATTGATTACGTCCTGCTTCCTTCTAAAGCGGAGTGTCTAGGGGTCACCTGAGTGACTACTGTTGTCTCTGGACTAACCTAGTCGACAGACTTTAGCAGCTGATATTTACTGGCTTTAAGACTTTTTCAAACACAGTCCTCAGGACGTTCAAGGTGAGGAGTGTTAATCAATCTGTTTCCTGGGCTGCCTGTCTTGTGTGCGTATCTGGGCCTGTAAGCTGAGCAGGGAGAGCTTGGAGCCTTCCAGCAGCCGCAGGCAGTGTGCCAGACACTCTAATGACAATGCTGGTCATCCTCATGATCCTAACATTAAGAAAGAGCTCTAATCACCTACCACACAGAAGAGGAGAAAGGAAGTGAGCCTTGTTCACTCATTCACTCAACAATCTGCATGTGCCTGTATTCTAGGTGTTAGAATATACTGGTGATGAAGCATCCTTTTTCATGGAGCAGTCACTGTAGTGAAGGGAGACAGGAAATAAACAGGTAAATGAGTAAGTGATGCAGTATCTTGCATCCTGATGAGTTCTATGGAGAAAAATAAAGCAGGTGTACGTATGGAAGAGGTAGGGAAGGAACTGCAATTTTCAAACAAGGAAGGTTTCACTGAAATGGTAACATTTGAGTGAAGTGTTAAAAGAAATGAGGGAGCAAGCCATGTTGATGTTCGGAGCAGAGCACTGTGGAGAGAGAAATCAGTAAGTGCAAGGGCCCTGAGACAGTATCAAATCTGGCTGCTCAAGGACCAAAGTGACTAGAGCAGAATGAAGGGGAAGCTATGGAAGAAGAGGTCAGGCCACGAACGATCCAGTTGGGATGGTTTCCCAGGGCAGAGAAAGGAGCCTGACTTTTCTCTGCCTGAGTTGGGAAGCATCTAGAAGATTTTGAGTAGGGAAAGCACACAACCTGACTCACATTGTTACAAAGTCACAGAGATAAAGGAGTTTGTCTCAGGCCAGAAGGATGGAAAAACGAATCAGTATGTCTAAAAGGAAGGCCGTTTTTCCTTTCACCATGATATCACCCAGAGTCTCTTTCCATTGTTTGTGACTAAGAAAACTGACAAATAGTGTTATGTGAAAAATAAAAAAATGTTGCAGGAAAGATGGATGGGTGTGAACTAATTTAAAGTAAAGTAGACAAGTCTGAGAAGGCCTCCCCAAGGAGGTAATATTTGAGCTGAAACCTGAATGGTGATAAGGAAATACATAGAGAGTAGAGTGTTCAGGAATAGATAGTGCAAAGGTCCTGAGGCAGGACCCTGTCTGGCATACTGGAAAGATAGAACACAAATGTGGCTGAATTATGGTGAGCAAGTTGAGGAGAGCTGCAAGAAGGGGTTAAAGAGGAGCCAGATCCTTCAAGGCCTTGCAAGCCATGATGGGAAATTTGGATTGTACTTTAAAAAAAAAAAAAAAAAAAAGATCAATTAATTATTTATTTATTTGAGAAAGAGTAGAGCAAATGAGAACATAAGGAGGGGGAGTGGCAGGCAGAGGGAGAGAGACAAGCAGGCTCCCTGGTGAGCAGGACCCTGAATGGGGCTCGCTCCCATGTGGGGCTTGATCCTAGGACCTGAATCATGACACAAATCAAAAACAGACGCTTAACTGACTGAGCCACCAGGCACCCCCGGATTTTACTCTTAAGAGTGATGAGGAGTTCCAGATGTCCATTGACAGATGAATGGATAAAAATGTGGTATATATACAATGGAATATTACTCAGCCATCAAAAAGAATGAAATATTGCCATTTGCAACAACGTGGATAGAAGTAGAGGGTATTACACTAAGAAAAATAAGTTGATCAAAGAAAGATAAATACCATATGATTTCACTTATATGTGGAATTTAAGAAATAAAACAGGTAAACATAGAGAAAGGGAAGGAAAAATAAAATAAGATAAAAATGAGAGGGAGGCAAACCATAAGAGACTCTTTCTTAACTCTAGGAAATAAACAGGGTTGTTGGAGGAGAGGTGGGTGGGGGGATGGGGTGGGTAACTGAGTGATGGGTATTAAGGGGGGCACTTAATGTAATGAGCACTGGGGGTTATACGAATCACTAAATTCTATCCTCGAAACTAATAATATAGTATATGTTAACTAAATTGATTAAAAAAAAAAAAAGAATGACGAGGATCCCCTGGAGAATTTTAAACAGGAGTGATTTGCTGTTTTTAAAAGATCAGTCTTGGGGTGCCTGGGTGGTTCAGTTGGTTGAGCATCCAGTTCTTGGTTTTTGCTCAGGTCTTGAGCTCATGGGTCATGGTTGGAATCTTGAGCATTGGGATCTGCACTTGGTGAGGGGTCTGTTTGCACATTCTCTCCCTCTGCCCCTCCCCACCTCAAATAAATAAATCTTTTTTAAAAATAAAATAAGGATTAGTCATGCTGCTTTGTGGAGAACAACGTGGGGAAGGGCTTGCAGGCTGCATGACCTACCCCAATTTTCAGTATGGAAAATGCTACTTATTTAAGAGAACTGCTTTCGCCATGCTGTGAGAGAATGATAGGAGAGTGTTAACTTCACAGAGGGAGGAATTTGTAAGTAGTGTTCACTGCTAGTCACTGATTCTAGAACAGTGCCTGCGATACAGCAGATGTTCCATTTACTACTGGTTGAAGGAATGGATGAATGTATATGCTTTAAAAATTGTGAGGGGCCATGTAAAGGTGAGAGAGGCTGAGGGTTGGCATTGACCATTAAATCTTCAAGTCTTTCCCAAGAGAACCTAACTCACAGCAATGGAGCTGAAGGGCTCTGAGGCTAGCATATCCAGGTTCTTTTCTACTGTAAAGTATTGCCATTCGGTGCTAACACATTTCCTATAATCTTGTTGGAGGTTGAAAGGAATAACTTCCCACTAATTTATCAAATTAACATGTCTTGGCTTCAGGTAATTTCAAATATCTCACCCTGTGCAGACTGCACACAATTATCTTCCAGACCAGACCACACTGAGTGATGGAGGCTTTTGTTGTTTTGATATCTTCGCTGGTCAAAGAGTTTTGATAACCCGGTTTTCCTCCTGCATCTCATAATGATGGATCCCCTCGCACAGCATCTGGCACATAGAAAATGCTAGATTTCTATTCCACTGAACAAATGGAATTGTTGCTGGCCATAACACAATGGTTGTACTTTCTGCTGTCCCTACTCTCTAAGGAAACCAGAAAAAATTAATTTTCTCTCCCTCTTTTTTTTTTGTCAGCTGTGAAGAAGCTGCAAGTTTCCAATGTGACTCCTTACTGACAAGCCTGAAATAATAGGCAATAGCCAGAGGTTCCCCCAGCACCAATTTAAAGGTATTAGGGACCTCCCAGACGACCCCCACAAAGGGCCTGAGGATCAGGGTCGGTGGCTGAATGCCCCAGCCCCCCAGCTGGTCATCTCCAGTGAAGTTCCCCCATTGCCACTTCGACTGCACACAGGTATCTTGGCTCACAGGGCAGACTGGGAGGCTGGAGCCTGGAGCCCCAGCACTGCCCGACCCTCCTGAAAGCAGCCTCTACTCTAATTCCTATGCCCTAGCGCCCGCGTGTGCTTCATCCAATCACTTCTCTCTTCCAAATCAGAGGTTCACATCTGCAAATCTGATTGGTGAAGCCAGAGGCACATGTCTGGCTTGGATCACAGGGGGAGCTGGGAAAGCCAGTTCCTGAATGTCTCCTTCAGGAAGGCAGGTCTGACAAGGTGGGAGGGTTTCCACATTTAGGAAGCGTATTCTAAAGATGAGGCAGCAACGAACAGGATGATATCTGCCGTAGCCCTTCTCTTACACAACTGTCTTCTGCAGGGGCTGCCACATAGTAGGGACTCAGTAAATGGTGGCACCTCTTTACTCCAGTCATGCCTCCCTGTTCACACTCGTTGTCCATTTGTGGACAGGAGTCTTTATGCTTGGGGTTTCTTCCAGGGACTATTTCTCTATAACCAGAGCTTTGGGAGGAAGAATAACTGAATTCAACATACAGAGCTTCACCTTACCCAACTTTAGCAATTGATTTCAAACATAGATACATGGAGATATTCAGTACAGTTTTCAAGGATATTTTATTCTAAAAAAAAAAAAAATCTGGGTACTGAGAGTCTAGCTATTATATCAGAACCTTAGCATCCCTCACCTGAGGGATACCTAAGAAGTTTATCTGTTTTGCTTGATTTCCACTTAATGTGCTTTTTTATGTTGTTTTTTTAAGAAATACGTTTAATCATTTAGAAGCAATAAAGCAAAATATTTTTACATAAAAATCATTTTTAAGAAATACACTTAATAATTTAGAAGCAATAAGGGAAGATATTTTTATACAAAAATCAAAAACATTTGCATGACAAAACCCATAAAAATTAAAATGATAAATGTTATACTTGGAAAGTATTTGGCACTTAAACTCATTATAATAACAAAAAATTATTATCCCTAATATACGAATCTCTATAGAGTTTACCAAAATCAGAGGAGGAAGAAAAACCCTAGAGAAAAATGAGCTGAGAAATGAATAGATAATTTACAGGAAAAGAAAAAGAATCATAATTGCATGAAAAGATGCATGACTTTGCTGATATGAGAAAGGTAAATTAAAACTACTTTAGTCCAAAGCTTAAAATTAAAATATAGTAACAAGGATCAGATTAACCTTTCCACTGGAAAAACATTTTTAATAAACAAAAGGCACAAACAATAGTTTTCAAGACACTGGCCATCAGGCAATGAAGGACCATGACCATGACAGTCGGGAAATAAGTGGTGTAAGCCCACAACAGTCCTCAGTTTCTGCCTTGTGAGATATTCTAGGCACTGCTGCAGAGAAGGGAACCCAGGTAGAGCCCACGGTAGAGCTCCCAGTGTTAAGGAGGCAGAGCTCAGAATACAGACAGTTCAAGGTGTCCAGAAATTCTGAGAGGAGTACAGGAGAGAGAGAGAACTCCAGGGACCTGCAAAGGTCACCCTCAACTACTCAGTACATTGCTGTTAGCAGATGTGAGAAAGCTACTTGAAGCCAGGAAGGAACCACCCAAAGAGATTAGAAGGATTAGCATTCAGTGCTCACAGGGGGCTGGGAATAATGCTGTTTCCTGCTTGCCAGACTTGAAAACCTTATAATTCAGGAATTATCCTGTAGAGTACTTAGAGCATATTCCAATAGTGGGAAAAAATTAGCCATAAACTAAACACCATTCTGGTCCTACCTAATAGATCCTAAAAATCAGACTTGAAAGGATCAAAACATTTCCAAGTGCTTAACTTGTATCCTAGAACAGGTCTTAAAGGTTATTTATTTATAGGAATACAAACTATCCAGTACCTAACAAGCTAAAATGATTGTCATTCAATCAAGTAATCCAGGCATGTAAAGCAGAAAATGTGGTATAAAATGAGGATAAGAAATCAATTGGACTCAACCTAGAACTCATACTATCAAAATTTGTAGGCTATGACTAACACATTTATTAGGGGAGAATTTACAGCACTAACTTTCTATATTGGAAAAAAGAAAAGATCTCTACTTTAAACTTCCCTTAAGAAACTGGGGGGGGGAAATGAGCAAATTAAATCTAAAGTAGGTCAAATAAAGGAAAAAAAAGGATAGAGAGGCAAACCAAGAAATAGACTCTTAACTCTGGAGAACACACTGATGGTTACAGAGGGCAAGTGGATGGAGGGGAGAGGGATGGGGGTAACAAGTGATGGGGATTACGGAGCGCACCTGTTGTAATGAGCAGTGGGCGGTGTATGGAAGTGCTGAATCGCTATATTGTACTCCTGAAACTAATATCACACTGTATGTTAGCTAACTGGAATTTAAGGAAAACATTTATTTTAACTTAAAAATAAAGGAAATTATGAAAATAAGATCAAGGATCAATGAAACAGGAAACAGTAGTGAAAATCAATAAAAGCTGTTTCTTTGAAAATACCAATAGAATTGGCAAGCCTCTAGCCAGGTTGATTAGGAAAAAATAAAAGAAGAGAAGGCAAATTGTCAAAACCAGGAATGAAGCAATGATATCACTACGGAGTCCTCATGAATTAAAAAGAAAATAAGGAAATACCTGGAAGAGCTTTATGAGCTGAGATGAAGTGAGAAAATCCCTTAGAAGACACAAACCATCAAAGATTATTCCAAAAGCCCCAGATAACTTGATACGTTCTATATAATTAAAGACATGGAATTTTTAGCTAAAAACCTTCCAACAATAAAAACTCCAGGCACTAAAATTCAGTGGTGAATTCTAGAAAATATTTATGGAAGAAATAAACGCAACTCTCCCCAGATTTTTCCATGAAAGTGAAGTGAGAATAGACTTTCCAACTCATTTTATGAGGCCAGCAATGCCTTGATTCCAAAGCCAGAAAAGCATTACAAGAAAAGTACAAACCAGTATTCATTATGAACTTAGATGCCAAAGTTTCCAGCAAAATTTTTAAAATAGAAAGCATTAATATATTTAAAAAGAAGGGACCCCTGGGTGGCTCAGCGGTTGAGCATCTGCCTTTGGTTCAGGGTGTGATCCCAGGGTCTAGGATCGAGTCCCACATCAGGCTCCCTGCATGGAGCCTGCTTCTCCCTCTGCCTCTGTCTCTGCCTCTCTCTGTGTGTGTCTCTCACGAATAAATAAATAAAATCTTTTAAAAGATATATATTTAATATAGTATTTAATATAATAATAAATTTAATATAAATTTCAAACATATTAATGTTATTAATAAGATATATTAATATAAATATTATAGTTAATAATTTATTGATATTAACTTATAATATTTATATATAACATTTTATATATAAAGAATAGTATATCATGACCCAGTTGGATTTACACTAACAATACAAAGTTGATTTAATATTTAAAAATAATCAGTGTAATTCATCCTATAACAAGATGGAAAAGAAAAACTATGTGATCATCTTGATAGATGAAAATAAGTCATTAGAGAAAATTAAACATCGATTTCTGATTAAAACCATTAGCAAAGTAGGAATTGAAAGGAAATTCTTCCACATGATAAAGAGCATCCATGAAAAATTTACAGCTAACTTCATACTTCAAGGCTAAAGCCTGAATATATGCTCTAACCACTTCTATTAACATTGTACTGGGGCGGGGGAGGGGGGTGTCTAGCCAGTGCAATAAGGCCAAGAAGAAAAAAAAAAAGAAAGAAATGTATCCAGGTTGGAAAAGATGGAAAACTGTCTTCATTCTAAGACTCCATGATTGTCTAAATAGAACTGATGGAATTTACAGAAAAGCCACTAAAACTAATGAGTGAGTTTAGCAACCTTGCCGGATACAAGTAAACAAAAATCAATTGAATTTCTATATGCTAGCAGTGAAAAAAAAAAAAAAAACCCAAGATTGAAATTTTTAAAAGTTTTATGATTTACAATAATATTACAAATCTTTACTACCTATGGGTAAATCTGACAAACATATACCCAAGACTATAAATTACTGCTGAGAGACATTTCATAAGACTGGAAAGAGTAGAGAGTTACACTGTATCCATGGGTCAGGAGACTCAGTCTTCTTAACATGTAAATTCCCCTTAAACTGCTCTATGGATTCAACACAATCTGAACCAAAATCACAGCAGGCTTCTGGGTAGAAATTGACAAGGAATTCTGAAATTTGCATGGAAATGCAAAGAACCTCTTATAGGCAAAGCAACCTTGTAAAAGAACAACGAATTTGCATATCCAACATTACCTCCTCTAAGGCAGTAAAGCTGTAGCAATTAAGAACCTGCTATTGGTATCAAAATAAACAAATGGATCAATGGAACAGAATGGAGATGACAGAAATAGACTGATTCGCGTGTGTGCAACCAATTTCTGACAAAGATGCAAAGCCAATACAGTGGAGGAAGAATAGTCTTTTCAAAAAATAAAACTGTAACAATTGGACATGCACATGCAAAAAAAGAGAGAGAGAAAGAGAACTAGGATTCATAGCTTGCACAATATACCAAAAGCCCCCACTCAAAATGGATCACAGACATAAATGCAAAGCTCTAAAACTATACACACACACACACAATTGTAGAAAGAAACACAAGAAAAACCTTTTGTGATGTTGGGTTAAGCAAAGATTTTATAGATATCTATCTATGGAAGTGTCTATCTATGAAAGAAAAGGCTGACAGATTTGACATCATCGACATTAGTAACTCTGCTCTTCAAAAAGTCATTTAAAGTAATGAAAAGATGGGGCACCTGGGTGGCTCAGTCCATTAAGCATCTGACTCTTGATTTTGGCTGAGATCATGATCTCAGGGTCATGAGATCGAGCCCCAAGTCAAGCTCCGCCTCAGTAGGGAGTCTGCTTGAGATTCTCTCCCTCCCTCTTCCCCTCTCTCCAATTCTCTCTCTTTAAAAATAATAAGACAAATGAATCTTTAAAAAAATAATGAAAGACAAGCTGCAGAATGAGGAAAAATATTTGGATACCATATATTTGATAAAGGATTTGATTCCAGAATATATAATGAACTCTCAAAACTGAAAATTACTAAAACAACCTGGGGCACCTGGGTGGCTCAGTTAAGCGTCTGCCTACGGCTCAGGTCAGGATCCTGGAATCCCAGGATCGAGCCCGCACTTGGCTCCCTGCTTAGCAGGAGTCTGCTTCTCCCTCTCCCTCTGTGCCCCCGCCCCATGCATGCCTCTCTCAATGGATAAACAAAATCTTAAAAAACAAAACAACCCAATAGAAAAACAGGTAAAGTTTTCACAAATGCTTCACCAAAGAAAATATATGGTTGGCAAACAAACATATGAAATGCTACCCAAAACCTCACAGGGAAATACCACTCACCTGTTAGAAGGACTCCAGCTAAAGGCTCACCACACACACCTGGTGAGGGCGAGGAGGAGCTGCGATTCCACACGGTGCTGCTGGGAGTGTAAAATGGCGCAGCCACTTTGGAAAACAGCTTGACAGATTCTTACCATACATGTGACCTAGCCATCCACCCACAGATCTACATCCAAGAGAAATGAAAGCATATGTCCACACGAGGACTTGTCACAAACATCAACAGAGGTTTTACTTTGCAGTAGCCCAGACCTGGAATAGCTCCTATGTCCGTCAGCAGGGTGATGACCAAGCGAGTTGGGTATGTCCATGCACTTGAGCTACTCTGCAACAGAAAGAATGAATGGCTCATCTGTGCAACAACATGGATGGGACTGCAAGTAGCTATGCAGAGTGAAAGGAGTCCAACAAAAAAGAGTGGGTGCTGCTTGGCTCCATTTATATAAAATGCCTTAAAATGCAAACAAATCTATAATAATAGGACAGGTCAGTGGGTGCCTAAGAGTGGGGCGGGGTACCTCTAGAGGGGGAGGATTGCAAAGGGATACGGGGAAACGTCTCTGGCAGATGGATATGTCCATTACTTTGATTTTGATGATGGTGTAACAGCAGTATCCATAGGTCAAAATGCTCCAAATCGTACATTTTAAGCATGTGCAGTTTATCATACACCAGTTATACCTCAATCCAGCTTTTCAACTACCTTCATATGCAATTTTTCACCTATCAGACAACACATGCTGTTGACAAGGTTGTGAGGAGTCAGGCTTTTCAGAGAAGCTCTTTCAATTTACACCCCACCCTCAGTGGCCGAGCGTCTCCCTCGCTGCACGCTCATCCATGCTAATGAAGTTTAAAATTTTAATTTTAGCCATTCCAGTTGCCTGTGACCTTTCCAGACAGCAGAGCTCCAATCTAACAGCCATAATAAGATTGCTCAGTGAAAAGAGATCTTAAAGAGAGGAAGCAGCACATGAGGACG
The DNA here is from genome assembly GCF_003254725.2 of Canis lupus dingo. Taxonomy (NCBI): domain Eukaryota; kingdom Metazoa; phylum Chordata; class Mammalia; order Carnivora; family Canidae; genus Canis; species Canis lupus. Next base: position 70,922,665 of record NC_064245.1, read on the forward strand.
ATGCAAGGTTTTTCATTTATGCATTTATTCACTTTGCATTGACTCTACAACTTTTCACCGAGTGCCTCCTAAGTGTCAGGCACCATTCTGGTCACTGGGGATAGATGTGACTATGAAGAAGCCTGCCAGAGTCCCCACCCCCCAGTGTGACACTGCAGTGCCACCGGTGCAGCTGCAAATGGCCCATCAGGCACATAGGGAGTGTGTCAGACAGTAGTGAGCTTATGGAGAAAAACAAGCAGGGATGAGGAACGGAGAAGTGTGGGGGCGTGGGAAGGGTCATTATTTAAAGTAAAGCCTCGGGCAGGTGTCTGGACGGTGACAGCTGAGCAGATACCTGAAGCGAACAAGTGTGGGGATAAGATGATCGGAAAGCTTGGAAACAAGCTCCTGTTCAAGCATGTGTTTTCTTCTTCCCTTTGTTCGTGTTCGGAATGCAGGAATCATTTCCCCATCCTTTCCTCCCGTCTCTCCGCCTTCCCACAGAGCACTGAAGCAAGCCTTTTCAGCATCCGTTGATGTTGGGATGGTAAGCTCAGAGTCTCAGGCCAGGCAATGCCTTTCACCAGCTGGATGACCCTGAGCGACTCACTGCACGTCCCTGAGCCCTGTTCCCCTCCTGTGTGCAAACAGAGATGCTAACAATTCACTGATGAATGTGAACCAAGCAGTTATTCAGTGTCTGACCATGCACAAGGTGCTGGGGACTCGGTGGTAGAGAAGACAAAATCACAGCTTTCCCTGGGGTCTGCCCAGCCGGGGCACACTGCCTGGTACAAACCACCAGGGTGAGGTATATTTTATTTTATTTATTTATTTAAAGATTTTATTTATTTATTCATGAGAGACACTCAGAGAGAGAGGCAGAGACACAGGCAGAGGGAGAAGCAGGCTCCATGCGAGGAGTCTGATGTGGGACTCGATCCTGGGACCCCAGGATCACGACCTGAGCTGAAGGCAGACGCTTAGCTGCTGAGCCACCCAGGTATCCCAGGGTGATGTATATTGTAAATAAGACATGTATGGCCATGGGGGGGGGGGTAAAGAGATAACCAGGCTAGGTCTGGACATCAGACAGTCCAGACAGCTTTCTCAGAAGGGACATCTAAAGAAGGCAGATGTATGTGTGCTTGCACGTGAGCATGCTGCAGAGAAGGGAAATGTTCTGGGAAGCAGGAACCATCAGGTAAAGATCCTGAAGCGGGACTGACACTGCTACTTTTCAAGTAATTGGGAAAGGCTAGGACCCAAGTTGGTGGCATCAAATGTTCTTCTCACAAGGTCATGAATGTCAAACGTGATCACCTGAGAGAACACTACTCCTTCCATGAGGCACTTCATACACGTGACTTCTTTTCTCTCCTTCCCGGAGTTCTGAGCCACCACCAATGTGCAGGACACTGTCACAGCACCTGCCACCTGTCTAGCAATCTTACATTCTGTCCTTGCATGTAATCTACACGTACACACCCGACAGTAGAGATTCCTGCATTCATTTTGTAGATGAGGACTGAAGTCTTGGAAGAAGTGGCATTGACAGCAGCTTGTGTCCTGATTCCCAGGACATACCAACTTCTGGATGGATCTGATCTGGAGGTGCAATGAGAAGGTGGCCATGCCAAGGAAGTCCCCAGCACTTTTACCCGAGATGGGCATCACAGCTTCCTGTAAGGAGACCTCACTTTCCAGTGCCCACAGCCTTTGTGGGGATCTCCTAAAAGAACCTACACACTTATCCCTCTGGAGCCACCACTCATCTTTGCAACTTGCTGAGGACGCATGATCAGAGTAAACTGCTTGGGTTTCTAATCCTGACTCCATCACTAACAAGCTCCTGAAGGTGCTTACCAAGGTGCTACTCAAGTATGGCACCTCAGTTTCCCATCTGTAAATGGGGATGATATTAGTATGTACCTTGCAGAGTTGAGGTGAGACACAAATGGATTAGTAACATGAAGTACTACAGCAGTCCCAGGCAGCATGGTAGGTGCTCAGGATTGGCTCCTCATAGTCCTCCTTCTGGGCAGAGGGCCAGGTGGGGCACCGGGAACAGCTTATGCACAGCTGCTAACAGGGCAACAAGTGTTCTCTCTCTTTTTTACCCTATGCTCATTTATTTTGTTTCTTAAATTCCACAAATGAGTGAAATCAGATGGCTTTTGTCTTTTTCTGACTGACTTATTTTGCTTAGCGTAATAGTCTCTAGCTCCATCCATGTCATGGCAACTGGCAAGCTTCCATTCTTTTTGATGGTTGAGTCACATTCCATCGTGTATAAATACCACATCTTCTTTATCCATTCATCAGCCAATGAACGCTTAGTTTGCTTCCATATCTTGGCTATTGTAAACTATGCTGCTATAAAGATCGGGATGCATGTATATCTCTGAATTAGTGTTTTTGTATTCTTTGGGTAAATACCCAGTAGTGTGATTCCTGGATTATAGGGTGGTTTTAATTTCCAATTTTTGAGGAACCTTCATACTGTTTTCCATGGTGGCTGCCACACTTTACATTCCTACTGGCACTGCATGAGTGTTCCTTTTTCTCCCCATCCTCACCAACGCTTGTGTCTTGTGTTTTAGATTTTAGCCATTCTGATAGGTGTGAGTGATATCCCTTTGTAGTTTTGATTTGTATTTCCCCGATGAGGAATGTTCAGTGTCTTTTCATGTGTGTGGCGGCCATCTGGATGTCTTCCTTGGAGAACTATCTGTTCATACATAGAGTCACAGTTTTAAATCCAAAGTTTTTAACTACAAGAGTCAAACTTTGAGAGGGTCAAAAGTGTTTCTGGAATCTAGGAGTTGGGAAGATTCTAAGTATAAGAAAAAGACTGTAACACAAACAATAGAGTTGTCAAAAACATATTGTGAAGAAAACCCAGATTTCTAACCTAACAGGAAATGAGGGTGTGGGGGACAGAGGAAGGGGAGGAGGAGAGGACAAGATGAATATTTTCCAGATGGAATTCTACACTGTGTCCCCTCTTCAAGAAGAATCCAAGCCCTGGGGATGACAGGGGCAGAGGGACTGTTAAGAACTCCAGTTAGTGGGGTATCTAAGAGGAGACTTGTATGTGTTCCTTTCTGGGGCTCAGAACAACGGCAGCCCAGTGGAAAGTGCACTGTCATCATAGTGCTGGGGGTGGAGGGCAGTTGGCACAGTGGGGTCCAGGCAGTGAGACTGAGGACAGTGGCACAGAATCCAGCCCACCCTGCATGGCACAAGGAGAGCAGACATGAGTGCAGGCCTTAGCTGGAGCCTTCGGGGTCACAGCCACAGATGACAGCCTGTGTGCCAGGGCCACCAGCTGAGGAACCTCCTCAGAAGACTGATAACCAGACTTCAGGCAGGCTGGTGGCACACGTGAAGGTGCTTACCAAGGAGAACCATGGGCCAGACCCTCTGGCTCTCCCCAACCAGACTGCTAGCTGTGGGGGAAAGGGAGGGAGAAACACTGAAACCACTTGAGCTTAAGCTAAAATTGACTAAATCACTAAATTTGATGGGGCGTACCTGGCCGTGAATGGATTAAGCTTTCTGCAGTGGAGAGAATGTTGGCTAAGAATGGAAATTAAGTTGTTACAGAAAAGGAGAAAATGATGCTTTTGTGACCCACCCACGTGTGTAACCTGCCTGCTGTTGGACCTGCTATTGAAGGAATATTGCTTTCACAGAACTGTCTCTGGAAACAACTCCATTCTCCACAGCCGCCCCCTCCACACACACCTCTGGTCTTGGCTTCCAAGGTGCAGTTCTAAGGGAAGCATGGCCCAGGGCTTTAAGCTTCGGGGCGCACATGGCCAAGGCATCACAGGAGCTGGAAACCCAGGTGGGCCCATGGACCCCCATCACCTCCCACAACTCACCAGCAGCGATGAGTAAACTCACACACTTCAAAAAACGAAAGAGACACGGTGCGAACCACCAGTGTTTCCCTGCACATCTCATTGAGTGTTCCCTCTGTAAGCTCCAGAAACAGAATGTGTGAGAACACAGCAGAGCAGATGTGTGCAATGGGCTGTAAACTCATGGTGGAAGCAGCTGGGCACTGGCAGATACCCAAGGCCCAGCTTGGCCAGCAGCTCATTCCCTCAATGTGCTCTCCCCATAGGACACATGCCCCACTGGAGCATCCGGACCAGCCCTGCCACCCGGGATCCTTCTGCTCAGGAGCATCCTCATCCCATCTTTCCACTTGAACTAAAATCCTTTCACGCTTGGGCTGCTCCCTTCCTTCTGCTTTCTTTCTTCCTTTCCACTGTAGGGAGGGTCTTTGCACAGCAGATTCTTGGTGACATTTCCCTGCTGGCCTCCAGAAAGAGGGGGCCCTTCACAACACCCTGCAGATAGCCTTATATGGCCCTGATCAACGTCTGTTCTCCACTAGAGTAAGCACCCCTCATTCATTCATCCATTGGGCTCACACTAATTATCTATATGTGCCAGGACACAGCGGCACATGCCGATGGTTGAAAGAATAAATGAATAATAATGTCAACTGCAAACCAGTGATGGTGCAGTGAGAAGGCAGACACACAGGACTTAGAAACCCAGCTCTGGAATTTGCTAAGCTGGGTGACTTGAGGGAGCTACTTGATTTATGTGAAACCCGGTTTCTTCATGGGTACGTGGGAATAGTAATTTTCACTTTTGAGTCTTAAGAGCTCTGTGGGGCAAATGAGGATCTATGTGGAAGAAATGCACACAGAAGGCCCTGGCTTTCTCTCCCTGCAAGATAATAGACTGGACCATTTCTGGTCTCCTGCTGGCTACACGAGAACTTGGCAGAGATTTTTGAGTTGACCATCCAAACCCTTTCTCCCCTTCTATTTTACTAGAGAATCTCAATTTGAGGGATCCCTGTTAAAAATGACATTTCCCATTAATCCCCTGCAGCTCAGGTGGTCACGTGACTTGGTCTGGCCAATGATTTGTAAGCAGAAATCATTAAGTGGGGCTTTTGGAAAAGTTCCTCAAACTGGTATATTTTGCTTTTCTACTTTCTCTTTCTCTCAGTCTGGAATGAAGACACGAGGATTTGAGTTGTGATAGCCATCTCCAGACTATGAGATAACCTTGGGGTGGAAGCCATGTGCCCAGTATGGCTGAGCAGAAAAGTGGCACTAGTGATATGGAGCTCCAGTCCCAGCCTGGACTACATGTCACATGAGGGAAAATTAAACTCCTATTTTATTTAAATCACTAATACTTAGGTTTTTCTGTTACATGTGGCAGAACTCAATCTCTGAAACTATGATTGTCTGCAGATCACACAAATCTCCCTATTCAGTTTACAGTTCGAGGATTGGTAAGAAGAGTTAATTTTATGATTTATGATTGTTTTGTGAAGTAGGTCTTAGATACTCCTAAACCAGGAAGATGATTAGAAGGCAAATTATGCAAACTATTTTCTTTATCCCAATGCTATGATTTTAGATATCATTTTTGTACTCTTTCTGATTACAGAGGCAATAGAGATTCATTTTAACAAATTTGGAAGCTACCAAAAAGCACAATGAAAAAAGAAAAGAAAATTATCTGTAATCAACTCTCCAGGGGCAAGTAATTTCTCATACCAATAAAAGGAACTAGGGCTCCTTAGAGAAATGGATAATTCTAAGACTGGGCCAGGTGGTTTACAAAATGAGCCAGGAGAATCTTGTAGTGCCAGAAAAGGATGAGTTTGCTCCAAGACAAGTAAGCAAACAAACAAACAAACCCACAATGATGGGGTATGTCAAAGGGATCCAAAAACCAACTGAAATATTTTCTAGTGGCCAAAGCTGGAACAATTTGATAAATTAAAAAAAATTTTTAAAGCAAGTAAATAAATGAAGTAGCAATGGATTATAGCCCAAAATATAAAATAAATATCATAAGTCCATATTGATATTAATACATATTCAAAGAAACAAATATGTAGGGGAAAAGAGATAAATCTCCCATGCACAAATCTTCCAAATAACTTATATAAATATCTTGTCTTCCAAGAGTGCAACTGTCCACCGCTTAAGTGTGGTCTGTGCATAGTGCATTTCTTCCAAAGGGTACAGTATGGAAGAACAGAACAGTAACTCTATAGTAGAGAATCTCAACAAACACTACCTTATCCAGGTGATCAAAGGCAACACTAATGGTGCTAAGTCAAGTTGATGGTATCTTCCCTTGATAGGATGTGATGAGATGGCACCTTCCCTCATAGTTTTTCTCTCAAAAATCCATAACCCCAGTCAAATCATGAGAACATCAGAAAAATTCCAAAAGAGAAAAACTCTACAAAATATCAGATAAGTGCTCCTTAATACTGCCAAGTTCATCAAAAGAAGGAAGATTTGAGAAACCGTCACAGCAAGGGGAGCTTAAAGAGACATGATGATTGAAATTAATGTTAATATCTTTTTTTAAAAAAGATTTTATTTATATTCATGAGACACACAGAGAGAGAGAGAGAGAGAGAGAGAGAGGCAGAGACACAGGCAGAGGGAGAAGCAGGCTCCATGCAGGGAGCCCGACGCGGGACTCGATCCCGGGTTTCCAGGATCAGGCCCTGGGCTGAAGGCGGTGCTAAACCGCTGAGCCACCTGGGCTACGCTAATGTTAATATCCTTGAGTGAAAAAAAAGGAACAGAGCCTCAGAGACTCTAGGATAATATCAGATTAATATAAGTGTCATCAGAATTGCTGAAGAAGAGGAGAAGAAGGTGGAACTAAAGAATTATTTGAAGGTACAGAGCCCAAAACTTCTCTAAAAATTGATTAAAACTATACAAATCCCCCTAAATTCAGCAAACCCCAACCTGAAAACCACATAAAGGCAATCATGGTAGAATTGCTGAAAATTTCTGAAAGAACAAAAGAAAGACGCACTCTTACAAAAAAAAATTTCAAACAGGCAGAGGAAAAAAAACTCCTGATATATGCAGAGGAACATTAAACCAATACAGCACATATTTTGTCAGAAACAAAGCAAGCCAGAAGACAGAGTGACATACTTAAAGTAATGAACGAGAAAATTTAAAATGCTGCAAGCCTAGAATTCTATACTCAGTAAAAATATCTTTCAACAAATGAAGGCAATAAAGAGACTTTTGACATAAAGGATGAGAAAATTCATCATCAGCAAACTTGCCCTAGAAGAAATACTACAGACATTATGTGGAAGGAAAATGAGACAAGATAGAAATATGGATCTACATTTTTTTTAAAAAAGCACCAGAAGTTGTAAATATTTGCATGAACATAAAATAGTTTTCTCATTTTAAATCTCTTTAAAAGATAACTGCTTCTAAAAAGTAAAATAATATCCGTGAATGTGGGAGTTTAACACAAATAGAAGCAAAATGTGGCAAACAGCAGCAGAAAGGATGGAAAAGAGAATTGGAAGTATACTGTGTAAGATTCTTACAATATATGTAGAGGCACACAGTACTATTTTAAGGTGGAAAATGATTAGTAAAAGATGTATATTGTAAACCCTTGGGCAATGTCTCAAGGGAGATGTATGGTAATTCAACAGAGAAGATAAAACTGAATCCTGAAAGAGACTCAGCACAAATGAAGGCAGGAATGCAGGAACAAGACAGCAAGTAACAGATCAAAGAATGAAAAACCAAATAGCAACTTGGTAGACTAAAACACAATCACAATCGTATCAACAAACATATTCAATATAATGGTCCAAACATCCCAGTTAGAATTCAGAGATTGCTGAACTCACAGTCTGTGGGGAGCCAGCGATGGTTCATTTTCTGGGGCAGGGGAAGGAAACCCCTTCCCCTGAGCACACTACCCAAATGAAGGTGAACTCAACAGTAATGGTTACTATTGTGGTTGTTGGTGGTATGGTGGTTGCCATTGCTTTTGGTGAATGAGGGCCAGAGAAGCAAGGGTACACACAAGGCAGTAATATGATTGGCTCTCCTCACTCCCTGTCTGTAGCTGCATGTTGGAGAATGGAAGACAGTGAGAAGCCTAAGTAACTGCTTCTTCCTCTGGTCCATCCTCCATGAGGCCTTAGGCCCTACCTATCTAAAGAAAAATCAGATAATAGCACTCCTCTGTTTATAAAATTTCTATAACAATAGCTAGCATTTGTTGTGTGTTCCCTGCGCCAGGCACATTATAGGTATCATTTCATTAATTCCATAAAATAGGTGAGGAAACAGAGATTCACAGAAGACAGGTGGCTTCTCTTGGGCCACTCAGTAAATGGCAGAGAGACAAACTTACCTTACCCTTTGGGTCTTATTGTCACTCAGTGGCTTCTTGGAAAGTAGGGGGTTCCTCCATAGACCAGCGAGGAAGACAATCAGAGGGCAATGCACAGAGGTCTTAAAAGAAATGGAAAAGTCTTTGGAGGTCTTTCAGCAAGGGAGTGACTTAGATATGGCTACCATGGAGCAACTGGCTGGGGCCAGCCTGGAGGGGAGGAGGCTTTTGACACCAACCAGGAGAGAGGTGGTGATATTGTGGCCTGGGCAGGAATGAATGGGTGGAGGAGCACATAGATGTCAAGGGTAATGCAATGATAAAATAAGAAAGATTTGGTCATCATATTTGGGGGCTGAGAAACAGGAAGATGTCTAGGATGACTTGTAGGTTTCCGGCTTGGTACCATCCACTCAGAGAGGGGATATCAGTGGTGGAATGGGTTTTCTAGTAACCTGAGTTCAGAAATGTCCATTTCTGATGCTGAGGTTGAGGCATCTGTGAGGTGTCCAGGAGGAGCTGCCTAGCAAGTTGTAGACATTCAGTGTCTTGAGCCCAAGAAGAAGTCTAATCTGGATATAATGATTTGGAGTCATAAACATAAAGCTGTTCCCAAATCTCCCCAGTCAGGTTGGTTCTCAATCCCAAATCTCACAGCATGATTTCTATACAACTATTTTATCCCTTGCATTTAACATTTATTTTTGTGTCTGTCAACTCAATCAGACTGAACTCATCATAGAAGACAGAATCCACAAGAACCTGAGCTTTAGAGAGGTTTAGCCATCTTCTCAATTTCATGCAGCTTATAAGTAAAGGAGCCCAAACTTGAACTGAATCCCTTTCAATTCAAGTTCCCTGGAGCTTCTGTCTCATGAGTAGGTTTCCATGTATTGTGGCAGCAAAAGCCCTTCTAGAAGGGTCACTGTCTTCACCTAGAGTGTCAACAGGAATGAAATGAGCCACCAAGCTCTATTTTGTGAATGTGTAAAAATAAAACAAAGAAACTATATTTATTGTACACCAATATCTTATTGGACACTATGGACATAATAGCCAATATCTCCACTCCTTGTGACACCCTTACTCTAAGGTAGGTATTAGGACCCCTGCTTTAAAAATGAGGAGGAGTGACTTGCTCCAAAGTTGTCTGGTTGTCTATCTGATTGCAGAAGCATAGGCTTTCCCCAGCATGTCGTCATGTTTGTCATAGAGAAAGTAAATCAATAGTTAGTCTTTCTCTGTCTATTAACATAGGGAGTTATTATTAGGTTGAAATGCTGTATTTTAAACAGCTTGGGCACCTCCTGATGTTGCTAATAGCCTCTTCAATCAGCCCTCAGCCCATAATTTTGAGCTATATTTGAGATCCTTGTGTGCAATCTACTTCAACCATGCATGATTCTAGCAGAACTCTGTAGAAGCAGGAAATTATTAGAAAGGCAGATGGATCACCTTTGAGGCATAGAGGACATTGATGTGACAGGCTCATGCCACCATCCAGCACTTTACTCCACTTTAGATCCAGATCATCTAATCCTCACAACAAGGGCTTTTCATCACCATTTTGTTGGTAAGGAACACCAGGCTCAGAAAGGCCAGGTGACTTGCCCAGGGATGCACTGCTCATAAGTGGCAGGATGAAAGCAAGTCATCTTACACTAAAGACCATGCATTTTCCACTCCACTACCCTACATGTGAGAGTCATTGGTCTCTGTCCTCTCTCTGCTCACTGGACCTTTCGATGGGAAAGCTAGCTAGCCCCATCGATTCTTCTCTTTTAAACTCGAACTGCTTGCTCATGCATGTCCACTAATGCAGTGACATGGTCATGTGGCAGCTCATTACAGAAGAAGTATAACCCCCAGCAAAGGTTGCTGTTCACCACGCTGTGTGCACGGTGGTGGACACAAAGAAGACTGACCTTCTGGTTGCCAACAAACAAAATGTCTCATAGCAGATAAGAGTTTGAAAGTTAGGAGATCTGGTTTCAAAACCATTTCCCTCCCTTGTAGGTGGTGTGATCACAGGCAAGTTACTTACACTCTCTGAGTCTCAACTTCCATGGCTGTAAAATGAGAGTAGTGATGCTCATCTTGCAGCAGTGTTAGTGAGGACTGGAAGGGGGTTAAAGGAGCTGGAAGGGCCCAGTGGCAACTCTCATGTAGCAGTTACTTCATTAGGATCCTTTGTCTTTCCCTTGATTGTGACAAGATTCCCTCCTCAGTCATTTCCTACCCTCAGGAAAGATGCACTGCAATTGTATTCTTTGCCTGGCTCTTAGAAAAACTCATGCGATGTTCCAGTCCAGCCCCAATGAGACATCATTGGCTCAACCACTGCTATCAAAGTGGAAAGGGTTGGAGCAGATAAAAGCACTCTGCAAAACACAAGGACCTGTGTGCAGTTTGTTTGCTGGCAAATGTCCCCACTGGTGGAGTCTGGGAGAAAGGGTGAGGGTTCGTAAAGAGTACAAACCCGATTCTGCTACTTAACTGGCTTTGTGTTCTTGCACCCATCACCTTACCTTCTTAAGCCTTTGGATTTCCTCATTTATAAAAGGAGGAAAAAACTCTAATTTGAGTTGGAGATCGAACACCCTAGTTTCTGGCCACTGGAATGATGGAGGGTCAATCTCTGTTGAACACAATAACGTGCAGCCAAAACAGAAGTAATTAAAAATAAAGGGTTCCTACATAAAGCAAAACCAAATGCCATCCTAAGAGCTCTGTGTAAAATGCATTTATTTTCCAAAGTTCCCTTGATAAAAATAGGATACATAACAAACACAAAATGCAAGAACAAAGGGCCTCACTTTGACACACAGCCCATATGCAGCCAGATGTTGCAGGAGTATGAACCATGGGTTAGGGTTGCCCTCCAGACCCGCAGAGGTGAGACTGAAGGCAACAAGGGTTCAAGGCTGGTCCTGAGGCTGAGGAGAGTGGACTCTCTGGAAATTCATGAGATCAGATGAAACTGAGTCCTTGAGAGTCGTAGGTGTTGGGAGGTGTCTGCGTCTTCTCCACATGCAACTTGTATCTATGCATTATACACTATAAACACACACACACGTGGGCGAGAGAAAAATATCTATCTTCAGACTCCCTGGAGCTTTCCTTGGGACTAGTCCAAGCCCAAGGCCCAAGTGGCCTTTTTAGCATTCAGAAAGTTCTTCTTCTTTCTCCTGGGAGGAACATGCAACGAGATCTCTGGTTCCTTTGGATTTCTGAATATGAAGAGCTTCTCGCCTGTGTTTAATAAATCAATGGTTTCTGCCCCTACAATGGGCACAGCAGCTGGTTCTCCGATGGACTCCAGGGACAGGTGTGGCCAGCTTCCTATTCCAGGCAATATCACTCTCTCTCTGAGAGGGGGACATGTCTTCTTTAATATACTAAAGAAAGAAGAGAAGATCAGATGTGACATTTTTGGCAACTGACCCTCCTGAGTGTCCTAATGGGAGCCTTACAGGAGAATCCATTTTGGGTCCTTAGCCCTCAATCAGATGTCATTTTAATGAAAGATTTTTTCCCTGTGGTCATCAGATTGCCCCTAAAATTAGCTGAAGCCTACAGCAAGTGGTGTCTACAGACCACTTCTAAGTCACTTCCTGACTTGTGACTTAAATGTGCAGTTTTGCAAACCTGTTGTCATCATGTTGTTAGCTTGAAATTGGCCCTGGTCAGAGTAGGTGCACCATGGAAACTGGTAAATGCTACAAATCAGACCATTTCTGTCTCTCTCCCCACCAACCAATGCTCAACATTTACCAGGACATCATTGCCTGTGAACCTCATACCAAAAAAGCAGGCTGATGAGCTCTGATTACAAAGCAAGAGTTAGAAGTCAGGCAAACTGAAACAGAAGAGCAACACTCAAAAAAAAAAAAAAAAAAAAAGAAGAGCAACACTCTTGGGGGATGTCCCATAAAAGGATTGCTGGACTCCTGTCCATGAGTGGTCCAGCCCTAAATCCCTGGAAGCTCTTGGTCATGGCCAGGGCTACTTCTAAGAGCCATATACAACCTAAAAGCCACAGGGTTCTCTGTGTCCAATCCGGGCATGATGAGGTCATGTCAGTGGGGGTCACCTCCTGGAAGTCCCGACGGGATCACTGGTCCTTCTAGGGCAAGATGTGGCAGATGGGGCAACAGCATCTCCTGCCCTTGCAGCTGGTCTGAATCTGAGCAAGGATTCCAATGCAGCTCTGTGTGATTCAGAGTCTCCTCTTCCTGCATCGCTGCACAGTGCCTCTGGGCAGGGCAAAGGCTAGCAGGGTGAGCCAGGGGAGTGGGGCCAGTTCTCCTCCTCACCTGCTCACTCCGCTCACAACCTGCAAGTGCCTTCGCTCCCCCAGCCTGGGGGAACTGATATCTGCTCCTCCGTGGAGGACTTCACAATTTATACAGCTCGAAATTAATTTTCTTGGTTTGGGCTCAGAATCCTGATCTAATTTCTTTGGGACTAAATTCTGACATCCAGACTATTATCGGTGGCTCCAGGATTTTTAACACGGACAATTCACGAAGCGTGGCCTCAGCACTTTTACCTTAGCTGAGAATTTATGGAAGGGGCAGGATTCAGGTTACACGCCTCGCTTGGACATGGATTGCTTCCAGAGCACACAGTGGATGGATATTATCACTTCCTACCCTGTTATGAACCTACCTGACCTCACTTTTCCTCCAAAGCTTTTCCAGTGGGAAACACTGGACGCACTTGGTCGACCATGTGTAGCAATCTAAAACCATCCTGGCCTTAGCTCTCTTTGACCTCCAGCTGTGCAAAAACCACAGCTAAAAGAGAAAGGTGCTCGATGGAGTGGAAAGATTACTGGCCTGGAAGTCTAGGGAAAGAAAGGGGTTAGTCAGATGGTTCCAAATCCCATGGCCGCCATTTCCCAGCTGCAGGCTTGGTGCCTCTTCCTGTGACCTACCGGAGCTGGAGTGTCAGCATCCCTACTTTCTGAAAGGCTGGGAGACTCAGGGCAGTAGATGGCAAAGGACTTTGTAAACTATAAACTCCAAATAGAGATACAGATTTACTCTCCCTCTAATGACATCCCTTTTGAAAACAGCCACTAATTAAAATAAATACAGTAAAGTGCTAACAAATGATCAAGAATATTCTCCCACTGACAGCAAAGAGGCCTGCCTATCTTCAGCTCCTAAACTAAGTCCACTGCGAGTAAAGATTGCGGTCTGTCAGGAAGGAATGTGGGGATGCCAGCAGTCACCCTCCTCAAGGTCCCTGGGCCTCTCACCTCCCGTCCCACTCCCAGGCAGCCGGGCTGACCCTCTTGCCCGGACCACCTGAGCAGGTGCTTAGCATTACCTCTCCTTCCTCTCTCGGGCCCAGAGCAGTTTTTCCAGTCCTCTGCTTATCAGTTCTCCTCGCAGTCGGCCTTCCAGGGCTTGCCACCAGGCTTGGTGCTTCCTGAAGGCAAGAAGGGAGGCTCTTGTATTTCCTAGAATAGACTCTTCCTGAAAAGCACGATGGCACTCCATCCCTCAACACGACCTTGGCCTGACAGGAAGAACTCGTTTTCATGGTCTGTCTCTCACTCGAGGCACACTGACTGAGCACCTGCTCTGGTCAAGACACAGTCTCTGCCCCCTTTGACCAGGGGTCAAAGCCGGGAAACAGGTGACATCAGTCAAGCAGCAGAAGGCTGCCTAGAGGTGGGGACCCTTGAGGTGAGTCTTGCCTCCCCACAGCAGGGGACCCAGAGCACGTATGGTGGAATGCACCCTGTGTGTTAACGTATGGACTTTCCACCACCCTCCATCCCCGGTGTATGCTCCAGGCAGCAGGACTTTGTCTCTTATTCTCTCCCACATGCTACTGTCTGTAACAGTGGACATGCAAGAAGCTCAGCAGGGTTTTATGAATATATTAAGAAAGTTGGAATGGCACAGCAGAAGCTTGGAAGGTGGGCTAGGCCGGGAACCCCAATGCTACGTGAAGGACCATGATTCTCTGCTATTGGGAAAGGACACTGCAGTGTCACATAAGGAAGTCAGGGGCTCAGGTCAGTTCAGTAAAGGACAGTGTGGAACCCAGAGTCCTGTCTGTGCTGTGCTCATTCCACACCCTTGCTTTCCGCCTCTCCTTATAAAGAGCCTTTGCTGACCAAATTCACACCTGGAACCTGCTCCCAAAGGAACGTATCTATGCAGCATTATCTATAATTGAGGAAAAAAATGAATCCAAAACAAACGTCCAGTTAGAAGGCATGAGCTGCATACACTAGGCTACACACCTCTGGGGAATGTCACATGGTTGTTAACAATAATACCTATGAAGGGGTTTCAATAACGGTGAAAAGTATGAATTTTAAATTAATAAAACAGCTGAGAATATGGCCTAAATGGCGTGATAATTATTGCATAGGACGACATCTGCACATGAACAAGAGTCAGAAGGAAATAAGCAAACTCGCCTGTGCTGTAAAGTTCTGAGGAGCAAGACACAAGGTTGCATCTGCCGGGATTACTACACACGCAGAGACACACACATATTTCACACACTCGCATACACTGAACACACTCATAAAGCCCAGTAAGGAAACAGTTTCTGGACAAAGAATTGTAAGAAAATGCTCACAGCCCTTTTCTCCAGGTAACAGAACCAGGAAATTTCTTTTTCTTTTTTTTCTTTGTATGTACTTTTTACACTTCCTCTAAGGTGTGTGTAAGCATTACATGGCTGGGGAAACATTTTCTTAAGATACTACTTGAAAAATAAACTGGTGGGGATCCCTTCGTGGCGCAGCGGTTTGGTGCCTGCCTTTGGCCCAGGGCATGATCCTGGAGACCCAGGATCGAATCCCACGTCGGGCTCCCGGAGCATGGAGCCTGCTTCTCCCTCTGCCTGTGTCTCTGCCTCTCTCTCTCTGTGTGTGTGACTATCATAAATAAATAAAAATTTAAAAAAATATTAAAAAGAAAAGAAAGAAAAATAAACTGGTGATGAAGATAAAAGATTGGACAAAATACTCAGGCCTCCCATGACGTATCAAGGGTTCACGGCCACCAGTGTGGACGTCCTCTGCTCCCATGCCATAAAGTGACGGCCAGGGGAGGTGTGTGTGCCCGGGGCTCACAGGCGTCCTGCTTTGTCCCTGCGTGTGTTCCCCTCGTGGAATCTCACTCAAGTGCTCCCAATGCAGCCTGGATGCCGCACTCACCTCCTCCTGGCCAGGTCGGCCTGCTCCCCGCCTCCGTCGTTCTCCACCGTGTGGTCAGGATGCTTCTGGGTGCCTGGATCGAGCGCCGCCAGGAGCTCAGACTGCAAGGCGGTGGGCAGAGCCACACTCAGGAGCCGGCGCAGCGTGGCCCCTGGCACCATCGCCAGCCTGGACAGGTACGATGCCAGTCTCAGCTCCTAGAGGGGTGATGGGGAAGCTCGTGACCTCACTGCCCTGACCTTGATGAACAACCCGTTTAAATGGATGACAGTCTTAGGACGTTTTGTCCCACGGAGAGAACTATCTTAGCAGCTCGGTCTTGAAAACACATCCCCAAATTCACAGAACTGTCAAGAAGGATCTACTTGGTCAGCAACCCTGGCAAACCGTGACACACCAGAAACCTTCATCCATCCTCCCAACTGCTCCCAACTCATGCAGAATGGCCGCATCTCTGGCCTGCACCGGGGCGAGCTGGTGACACTTCTCTCCTGCTCATGCACCCTGGTGACACTTCTCTCCTGCTCATGCACCCTGACGCAGCGTGGCTCAGAGCAAACAGCACAGGATCAGGAAAGAACTGGAATGTCCCCAAACCAGCAGATGGTTGAAGAAGCTGTGTGCTGGGCACACCTGGATGGATGCCACGTGAAAAGAGCCTGTATCCACAAGTCCCTCCTATAAGATTTCATGTGTCTTTCTTTCCAGAACTGACAAAATGTGGACATGGAGAAGAGTGTAGTGGTTGCCGGGGGTGAGGGATGGGAGAGGGGTGGGTGCACCTGTAAAGGGGTGGCACGAGGTGGGTCTCTGTGCCGATGGAATGGTTCTGTATCTCGATTGTGGAACTGATTATGTGAATTGACACAGAACTTATACTCACATTTTGTAATATGTAACCACGGGGGGAAACTGAGTGAAACATGGGGTGGGGTACTGGAACTCTCTACACTAGCTTCAACTTTATGTGAATTTAAAATTGTTTCAAAAGAAAAAGTTAAAGGGGGGGGGGCTGTCTAGATTCTGCACTCAGGAAACCCTGGGCTGCCCTCCAGCCCCACTGCACAGAATAGACCCTGTGTGTCCTGGGGCAACCCCCTTCTTTCTCTTTGTGCTCGGGCTTCCTTATTTGTAAAGTGGGGTAACTGTAACCCCTCCAGCAGATGTTTCTGTGAGGTCAGAAGGACCTGCCATGTGGAGAACCATCGCACCCCATGGAGATCCAGACAGCAGCTCCAAGCAACATGCTTTTCTTCCCCTGCAGTCTGGGGGATGAAAGTCTGAAGTCACTTCCACTGAGCTCAAGTCAACAGAGCTCGTTCCTGCTCAGGCTCAGGGGACAATGCATCTTCCTGTCTCTTCCAGCTTCTAGCTGCCACCTGCCTGCCTTGGCTCATGGCCCTTCCTGCATCTTCAAAGTGTATCCCTCCAACTTCTGCTTTTGTCGCCATCACACGGCCCTCCCTTCTGTGCCTGCTGCTGCCTCCCTCTTACCAGGACCCTTTTTCTCCTTCCTGTGTGGATTTCTACTCTTTGTGGGTTTTTGGCATATTTCATCCTTATCTGTTTTTTTTTTTGTTGTTGTTGTTGCTGTTAGTCTTTTTGTTTGTTTTTTGTTTTTTACAGATTTTATTTATTTGACAGAGAGAAAGAGAGAGAGTACAAGCAGGGGGAGCGGCAGGCAAAGGGAGAGGGAGAAGCAGGCTCCCCACTGAGCAGGGAGCCTGACACGGGGTTCGTTCCCAGGACCCTGAAATCATGACCTGAGCTGAAGGCAGGTGCTTAACCAACTGAGCTGCCCAGGTGCCGCCTTGTCTTTGTTTTTAAGAAATGTTGCCTATTTTAAGGAATTTAAGCAATGTGATAAAGCACAAAGGTTAATGTTAAAATAATTATCCCAAATGCCATTATCCAGAAGTGATTATCAGTAACATTAGGCAAGCACTGTTCCAAGCATCTTTCTAGACATATATGTGGATGATGGATGGATGGATAGGGGATGGGGGATGAGGGAATGGATGAGTGGATGAATGGATGGGTGAGTGGATGGATAGATGGACAGAACTACATAAATGAGATCATAATGCACACAAAATACAATTCAGTTTATGTATGTATTTTGTTGATTGCCTACTCTCCACACTAGAATATCAGCTCCTGAGGGCATGACATAATTTCTGTGTTTACTGCTGAAATCCCAGTGGCCAAGACAGCCCGTTGCTTACTTTGAAGCATGGTGAGTATTTATTCACGAACAAAGCCTCTTCAGAGGATGTCAGGGTCTTTGAAGTCAAGGGGACTCGAAGTCACGCCTTATGTGGTTAAGACAGTATTCCACTTTGTCTACAAACGGCCACAGTCATGCTGGAAACCTCTCAGGCGTAAAGAGTGTTCAGTGAGGAATATGGATGGGGTCCCGGGCTCACCCACTGCACGGGAAAGCTTCCTGATGTGCTGGGTCAGTGCCATTCATTTCTTAAGCACCCCTTTCCCATTTTAGTCATGAAGCAACGAGGAAGTCTCTTGCTTTAAAAGGAATGTGCAGTAGCATGAAATGGAATGGCTACAGCAGTTAAATAGAGCAAAAGCTGATTTCAGTGACTAGCTTTGTTTGTAGTGGAACCTCCTGTGTGTTAAACTTGTACCAGAGAAGAGAAGCATGTCTGGATACCTGGTGAGTCTCAGAAAAGAAGCTGACCAGGGCGGTCACTACTACTGTCACCATTGCCACCGCTGTGCCTGACAGGAACGTCTCCTGCCTGCTGGCCTAGGGCCAGGTGCTTGTCATAAATCCACTCAGCCATCCCCAGGTCCTGTTGTCACCCCGCCCGTGCTACAGGTGAGGACACGTGCACTCTGAGGAACAGGTGACATGACATGTGCTGACGAGGGCTGACCCACAACATGGCTAACGGGTCCTCACCTGGCTGTACAGGGTCGCAAAGGTGTCGAACTCCATGTTCTCCAGCAAATCTTCGAGCACAATGCCATGGTCTCGCTCCTCCCTCCAACTAGCATGCAGACAAAATCTAGGTGAGTCCACTTTAATTACAACATGACCTTAGAAGACCATGTAGTTATTTAAATAACAATCACAAAGGAAGAAGTTTTGTGGCAGCTGTATGGAGACTTTTCTGTACCTTTGCTGGGCCAGCTGTGGTCCTAGTTGGAAAACACTTGGTATCAGTAGTCATGCTCAAGAAGACCAAGATCTGGGCTCCTGGCCCACCATGTGTCCCATGTGGAAGCAGACCCGGAACCACGTTCCCAGCTTGGTCCTGGCTCTGGCCACAGAGGCTTGGGGTGCCTTTCCACATGAGGGTTCCCCTCAGGCTCTCTGACTTCCACATGAGAGGATCTGCCTACCTGGTCCCTTAGCCGATGGAGGTGGCACTGTGGGTGATCCACTCTGCACTCTTTTGTTAGCTAACACAACCCCAAATTTATGTCAGAAGCTTTTTTCACGAGCGATTTCCTCCATAAAGCATGAGGCAGATGAGGGTGTCCTATACCCGAAAATCCTGGTGTAAACCAGGTCCTCGTCTCCAAGGGCCAGGCCTTGCCCTTTGATCACATACATCCAGCCCCTCCTACGATTAGTTCGAGTGGAACAGAACTGCACTTTGATATCGTGTTTCTAGGAAAGCATAATCAAATACATTAAAATAACTTGTAATCTCGCCACCCAGAAGTCACATCTGTTACAACTGGGTCTCTCTGCTGCTAATTAGTTTGTGCGCATGTGTTTTAAAAAATGGAATCACACTATGTCTCTAGTTTGTACCCCGTCCTTCCCACATCAACCTTATAGTCACAGTGGAACACCATAAAGCTGTTAAAAAGTACATTTGCCAAGAGTTCTTAATGTCTTGGGCAAAGGCTAATTGCTAATTAAGAAGAATGCAAAGAACAGCCCTAACAGAAGGTAAGGGCTCTGTCTTGTTTTCTAATTTTACAAAAGCAGGATATGAACTGTTACATTCAAGGTGAGATCTGAGTGAGGCCGGTATTCACTGCATCACACCCCTGTCTGGATAAAGTGCTGTGATTATGTGCGATGCTGGCACCGGGTAAGGCTGGGTGAGGGTGGGGCATGGAATTTCCCTGTACTATTTCTGCAACTTCTTGTGAGTCTACAATTATTTGAAAATAAAAAGTTTAAAAAATATGTTCAGCAAAAACCTCAATGATACCAAAAAGAATCATTGGCAGGGGTAATGTCAGGGAAGAAGAACATCCCCTCCTAAGTCAGCAGCTGGTGTCTAGGCACTGGGAGGACACCTCAGCCAGCAGGGTGACAGCCGGGGGGCCGGGTCCAGATGAGCCAAGAGGCCAGGTGCCCCCAGGCCTGCAGGGCCGATACCATACTGTGCCACCGCTGGGCACCGGGCTCACCTCTGCTGGTGGCGCTCCAGTAGCTTCCGGCTCTGGCTCAGGGCTTGCTGCAGGACAGCAGACATCTGCCTTTCAGAACCCGTGTCCTCGGGCTCGCCCAGAAGCCCGGGCCCGTCGCCAGCCCACTGCTGCCGGCTTGTCAGAGCCCGCTGTAGCTGAGACGCCTCCTGGTGGGCCAGCTTGTCTTCCAGCTTCCTCTCCAGCTCCTGGAGCTCCTGCACACAGAGGGGCAAGGGGTCCACAGATTAAATCAGAGCTCCTGGGCCTGGCACGATCTGCTCTTGCTTGCCTCCCCACTCTAGACGGGTGGAACAGCACAAGGAGGCCACCCGGGGACCTCTCACACCTCCCTGCCTTTGCACACACTGCTCCTGCCACCTACAGGGCCCTCCTCTGGTTGCCTGTGCAGTTCTGAGTCTCCTTTCAAGCCCTCGCTCAAGGACATCCTCAGTGAGGGGTTCCTCAGGTCCCTGGGACAACGCGGACACCCACTCCAAAGGTGCCCGCTCGCTTTCCCCTGTCTGTGCCCATCACAGGCTGAATGTCTGTGGTCCCTCACAATTCCTATATTGGGGCCTTAACTCACAATGGGATGGTACTTAGGGGAGTGAGTGAGGCTTTGGGAGGCAAATGAGTTTAGATGAGGTGCCAAAGGTGGGGCCCCAGGATGGGATCAGCGTCCTTGTTAAGACTGGAAGAGAGACAACTGAGCCCCCAGTCTCTACCATGTGAGGATTCAACAGGAAAGTGGCCATCTGAAGCCAGGAAGGAAGCTCTCAGCAATGAATGATCAAGGCTGGTGCCTTGATCTTGGATTTCCAGCCTCCAGACCTCTGAGAGAAACGTCTGTTGTTTCAGCCCCCCAGGCTCTGGTGTTTGTTATGGAAGCCCAAGCAGGCTGAGACTACCCCATTTCTGTAGCTGCCTGAAGTTGCCGTACCCGTACCTTTCCGTTAGAGTGTGAGCTCCGGGGGGCAGGGCTGGATCTCCAGCTCACTGTCTGCAGCGCTCAGCACTATGCCTGGCAGCTGGCACCTGTCATCGCTGATGTATAGGACACCAGCACACATTTATTCACCTGGTGGGAAGCCTGTGCCCGAGCACAACAACCAGGGTGGACACGGATGGGACCCACAGCACGCTGGGTGCCCTTCTAAGTGTTCACATATATTAATCTCATGGAGTCCTTGAAACCACCCTATGGAATACATACTCTTATTTCCCCCACTACAGATGAGGAGAATCTCCTTAAGGCAAAAGAGTTAAAGTAATTTTCTGTCTCATGCAGCTCTTAAGTGGCAGAGCCAGAGCTCTGGCAGAGGCCAGGCCAGGTCACGCAACACTGCCTCTTGTTGGCCAAGGAGAAGAAAGCTGCATTCTTAGGCCACCAGAGTCAGATAATCTGGCTACAGGGTTCTGTCCACAGCCTGCTCAGGTTTAAGGAGAGATGGGGGCTGGAAGGTCCCAAGCCTCGTAGAATGTAGACACAGGCCAGGACTCTAAGTGGGGGTGGAGGGTGAAGCTGGGACTCAGTCCAGGGGCTTCAGATGGGCTCCACAGAGGACGGTGGTCCATCATCCTCCGAAAATAAGTGCAAAAGAGCCTGCCGTTCTGAGCGGAGCCATCTAACACACTGAAGTTTCCAATTACGGCCATCCATCTCCTTGCAGCATCCCAAATGTAAACATAACCAAACACAGAGCTTCTAACAGCGCTAATGAGTTTCTGACAGCATGTGCTGTCAGCATGCCCGGAGCCTGCTCGTGGACGAGGCTCTCACTGATCCCACACTCGCGCTGGCCAGCCCCAGCCACGGTGTGGGGAACGAAGGCCAGAACCCACAGCTGCCAGTGTCTCCAAAGCAGGAGGAGAGCACAGAGAGTGTCACACTTGTTTTCCAAGACCTGGTGAGCCGTGACTGGGAACAGAAAGTGAAGTGGGAATGTGTCCTGCAGGCTGTAGCTGCTGATGGCACATCCTTCCAGAGGCCAGCCTGTTCCTCAAACTCCTTCCACACCCTGTACAACCACCTGCCACTTTGCACAACTGGAATCCAAGGCCTGGTTCTGGAACTATCTTCCTTAATACCTGTTCTCCTCCCTAGAGTTTAACTGCTGAGGGTGGAGAGCCAGGGACTGCAGCTGGCCTGTTTACCCTTCTGCCCAGCAGGGACCACAGGGCCTGGCTCGCAGAAGAAAGAACAGTCACGGCCAGCAGCAGCATCTCGATTATTCCTAGAAATAATAATGTCAGCTAGCATGTACTGTCAGACTCGATCCAGCACAAAGGAGAAATGTGTTATTATGGGATGCCTGGGTGGCTTAGCAGTTAAGCATCTGCCTTCGGCCCAAGGCGTGATCCTGGAGTCCTGGGATCGAGTCCCACGTTAGGTTCCCTGCAGAGAACCTGCTTCTTCCTCTGCCTGTGTCTCTGCCTCTCTCTCTCTGTGTCTCTCATGAATAAATAAATAAAATCTTAAAAAAAAAACCAAATGTGTTATTATGCCATAATATAGATAAGCTGGCTAAGGCGCAGAGAGTATTGGTCAATCTCCTGAAGTAACAGAACAGCACAAGTGCCATGAATGAGGAGGGATTTCAGGTTTCTCGGGCTCTGGGCCCCATGCCTCGGCACTGTTGTCTCTGGCAAGCACTCTGTAGGTATCAGTTGAATGAATGGTTAGACAGATAGACAATGAGATGAAAGACAGATTGACAGCTCTAGGCCTTTTATTGGGCAGAAGGGGTCAGGGGTGAATGAGATACGGCCCCTGGACTCTGGGAACTCACAGTCTAGTGTGGATGACAGCTGTGCAGTTACAGTGACAGTAACAGCCACCATCTGCTGTCACAGAGATTTGGGAGGGACAGGATGTAAACATGAAGCTGAAAGAGACCAACTCTGCCCAAGGGAATCATAGAGGTCTTCACAGAGGAGGCAACATTTGGCTTGACTCAGACTATGGATATGAGCTTGCAAAGGGGTGAAACAGAAGCCAAGCCCATTCAGAGGAATGGGAGTAATTCGGAGGAATGAATTCAGAGCCTGAATGGAATGGATGCTCAAGTGTGCAGAGCAGCAAAGGTCCAGGTTGAAATGCGGGGTCCCTCCGACAGTAGTGAAGGCGGAGATTTAAAATCTAGAGTAGAGGCAGGCTGAGGTTGTCAATGATCATTTCTGTTTTTCAGAGACTTCTCAGGCCACAGTGTAGAGGGGACCAGAGTAGGCGGAGGGATGCAGGCGGAAACACATGTAAGGACAGGAGCCAGGCTTTGCAGGAGAAGGTGCAAGCCCTGCTTTCCAGCTGCGGGAGCTTGGGGCAACGCTGTAACCTTCCTGAGCCTCATTCCTGCATCTGTAGAATGGGTATAGAAGCATCATGGGCTTGACAGAAGGTTCAAACACTTCTCATGATGCTCTGGACTTACGGAGAGCCCGATTCACATGAGCAAATTACTGTTAGTGTTATTTTTCTTTTTCATGTCTAGATTTGTCCTAGCAGTGAAGCTGGGCACCAAAGTCAGGAATGGGGAAAAAAGTTCTCGCAGAATCAACAAACTGGGTGATTAGCAGCAAGTGGGCAGTAAGCCAGAGGAAGAACAGAGGAAGACACCGGGTTCAGGTTTGGAACAGTGGATCCAGAGCAATTGAACTATGGTGCAGATATAGTGGGTATGGTTGGTCTGGGGTCCCAGGATCTGTTAGGGGGAAGTCCATCCTCTGCAGATTTGCCCATCATGCCTCATGGCCCCATGATTCAACTGTGCCTTGCCTATGTTCCCATCTCACAAGATGCGTTGGAATCTTTCATCCAAGGTGGTGCACCTGATATAGTTCTCTTCCAAGTCCTTCCTTCCAAAGCATTTCATTTCATGGTTTTTTAATTCCTCTGAATGTTTAACAGCTTAAGAGCCCATTCACAATGGGAAAGCGGTTTTCACGGAAAGATCAAGTTGTGGAATGAAAGTCTAGTATCTGGAGCAAAACAACAGGTTTGTCTTCCCTTCAAATGCAAATCAAGAAAACACTGGCATCTTCACATCCACTGCCTTTCCACCAGCTGAATAATACATCATGTGACTTATGAGCAGTTGCTTCCATTTCAGGACACATAACTCTTCCAAACACATTCGAGAAGATGGAAACTTTGATGTTACGCAAAAAGGCTGTGAGATGAAACTGAAAATGTAAGCGTCATACTACCCAATGACTACAGAAGTCAGGGCAGTCCCAAGGTGTCTCAGGGCTGAGCTGAGCGGTTGCCCAGGGCACTCGGGGGGCAGCAGGTGAAATGTGAGCTGAAGGCCACAGGCTCCTAGTGTCTACTCTGCACCTAATCAATACACGACCTTGACTTGTCCCTTCTCTGTAGGCCTCACATCCTTCACCTGTAATTCGGGGCCACGCATACCCCTGCACCCATCATCTCTCTCATTCTTGCTGTGGATTTTGGGTAAATACCCAGTGTTGGTTTCCTCCTGACACGAATTTGCTAAGAAATTTTTATCTTAGGTGGGTGTTGAATTTGACAAAATACTTGTTGTGTTATACTGAAATGATCATATAAGTTTTTTCTTTTCTCCTTTAATCCGTTAACCTGGCAAACTTTGTAAATGGATATTTTAAAGTTCAACCAACCTTATATTTCTGGGAAAAACTCAACCTGGCCATGCTGTGCTAATTATTTTATGGATGGCTGGATTATGTTAGTGGTATTTTGTTTACAAGTTGTATGTCTAGGCTCACAAGTAAGGGTGAACTATAATTGTTCTTATACTACTCCTGTCTGGTTTTCATGTCAGGGTTGTCTAAGCTTCATAAAATGAGGAATATTCCCTATTTTTCTAACATCAGGAATAATTTGTATATGAGATTGGAAAAATTTGTTGGAGCTCACCTATAAAACTATCAGGATTGGTGCCTTTTTGTGTCAGATTTCCTGACTACTGAATCAATTTCTTTTATGGTAATAAGACTTTCTACTTGAGTCCATTTTGACAAATTTTCTAGGAAATTTTCCATTTCCTTTCAGTTTTCAAATTCATCTACACGAAATTGTTCACAGAGTTTTATTTTCTAAAACTCTACTGCATGTGTAGTTAATGATGCTTTTTATTATTTATTAGCCCCATATCTCTTTTTCAAATGGCCACTCGTGTCAGAGCTTTGTGTATTTTATTAGCCTTTTTTCAGAAAATTCAAATTTTCACATTACTGATCCTTTCTGTCATAGTTTGGTTGGTTTGGGGTAAGTTTTTTTCTTATTTTACTTATGTGATCTTCCTTCCTTCTTTCCAGATTTATTTCTCATCATTCCCCTCTAGCTTTTCATATGATCTTAATCATAAGCCTTTCTTTTTAAATATAAGTTTAGGGCATTAATTTCCCTTAGAGCTAAAAAACTACTTTGGCAAAATTCCACAAATTTTAATATGTTGTATTTATATTATTTTTCTGTTCTACATTAAAAAAAAATTCCATTATCATTTCTTCGACCAATGAATTATTCAGAAGTAAGTTTTAAAACTTTCCAAGCATGGACTGTGAGTAATAATCTTTTCTTAAATGGATTTAAACTTAATTTTCTTTTTCAAAAAGGTGGTCAAATAATATTGTATAACTTAATTGTAACTGTTCCAATGTGTGCACAAGAATAATATGTATTTGTTAACTGCTGGCTGGAAGATTCTGTGGACATACATTAAATACAGGTTGACTGACTGGTTAATCAACTCATTGGTATCTTCACATGTTTTATCTGATCAACCACAGAAAAGGGGTGTGCTGCAATCTCCCACTACAGTGACAGATTTACCAACTTCTCCCTGCTGTTTTGTCAATTGCTTTTCGTTATTTTGAGTCTTTTATCACATACATGCAAGTTTAGAATCACTCTGCTGTGCTCGTGAATGAAAACTCTAAAGTCATTTTGGTATTACCTTTAATTTTTAAAATAATTTCATAAATCATTATTTTATATTCTATGCTGATCATCTGAGCATCTAACATCTTTAGAGATTTCAATCTGTTGGGTCTTTATTCATTTATTTTTTGGTTTCTCTGCATATACATCATTTTGTCTTGCTTATGTGTTTGGGGACTTCTAATTTTAACTGAGAACTTATATTTGGCTGGAATTAATCTGTGAAAATCCGGAGATGCCCAGATGGAGAATATTTCCCTCTGGAGAGGATTTGTTTTTGCTCTGGCCAAGCACTAGAGTAGTCAGCCATCCCAGAACCATTGTAATTTAATTTATCTCTTTGGGAGATTTCCTGACTGGAGAGCTGAAGTACTTTTGGATTCCTTCAAACCAGCAGAAGCCTTTGAAAACAAATTCACAGAGGAGAGTCCCCTCCCCTTTCCCCCTCCCCCCACCCCCAGCCCTGGGGAATGGACAGGTCTTCCCATGAAGGGTGGCTCCTTTGACAGCAGGTGGCTTTCTCCTCCCATCCCCTCACTGGGGGTTTTACCTCCTCAGGACACCCCAGCCTCATATCCTATCCCCCCAAATGAACCCCAAATCCCTGGGTTGCAGATCTCAGTTCTTGCCCTGGGATTGGAGCCTCTGGATTGGCCTTCCCTGGGATATCCTTGGCCTTTGGTAATTTTCCACATTCTCTTGTGCACTAACAGAGCATTAGGATGTATGTTTATTTTTACTTATCCAGCATCTGAATGTTTTGTGCTGGAATACCAACATTTCCACTTCTTTCTATCCTGAAAAACATCTGACATAATGCAGGCTGCATGATGTTTATGGGAGAAACACCTCAGGACTCTTCAGAATCTAATGTTATTTATGACTTTAAAAAAGGAATGATGGGAACCCCCACTGGCAAGATCAACGAGGAAGTCCATGAACGTGACCTGGTGGGTTGAAGTCAAAAACAGATTGCTTTCCACTCCTGGCATTTATCAGCCACATGGAGACCTGCCACCTGCCCGAATCTCAATTTCTCCCTGAGAACTGAACATAATAGCAGTGCCCACTTCACAACACAGCTCAATAGTTAAATAATATAATGTGTGATAGAGGGCATAAAGGTGGAGCAGCATAAGATTGTAACTTATAATCAGTCGTGCTTAAAGGGGCATTTTGAGATGTGTGATTAAGAATGATTAATGCTTACACCAGAGTGTGTCCATTCACAGCCTGTTCGTGCTTGCCTGCACATACCTGGCACCCAGTGAGCAGGGTTCCTTTTCCTCTCTAGCGGTATTATAATAACATATGAAGTTCTAAAATCTTCTCATATAGGACCTAAAATCAGTCCACAAAACGGTTAATTCCATTACTTCCATTTTATGAATATACCTCCCACACCTTGACAAAAAGGCAGCACATAGGCATAATGGTAATAAATGTAATTATAAAAATAAACAACAATCCTGGATTTCATCACATCTAAGGCCCGTTAACTGAAAGCTATGCTGTTTCCACAGCTCTAGAAGTGATGATCCCGCAACCCCGCTCTTGATGCAAAGTGCATCCCCGTTTCAGAAACGTTAAAAATGTTAAGATTCAAAACGTTTGCTGCCCGGGGGGTGGGGGGGTGGGAGGGGCAATGCAATCCAGCAGGCTTGAGGCCTTTAGGTCACCTCACTTAGCCCTCCCTGCAACCCTGCAGTGTAGACAGGGCAGGCAACCACCTACTGGACAGGGAGGGAGCCAGGGGAGGGCACGGAGATGAACCCATGAGCCTATGGATGTGGCGCAGGCTCCAACCCCCTTCCTTGGCGAGCCCCGCACTCACCGGGCTGTGGGACCCCAGGATCTGCTCACAGGCCAACTTTGTCAGGGTCTCAGACTCGCACAGCTCCTCCAAGAGCAGGTCCTGGGTGCTCAGGAGGGCGGTGTATGCCCACAGGGTCTTGGCCGTCCTGGCTGCCTTCTGGAACTGCAAGGAGACCAGCGACTCCGCGAAGCGGGCCTCCTGCTCCTCAAGCCGCTGTACACGTTCCCGGAGGAGCTCTCCACGGACCTGGGGAGCGGGGGCAGGCCAGAAGCCAGGAAGGTGAGTGGAGCACGGTTGGGGCCAGTGGGGAGGACAGCAACGGGGGGGGGGGGGGGGGCAGAGAGGACGTCCCAGCAGCACCCTGCTTGGCTGTGCTCTGTCATTCACTCAAACTGGGAGTATTGGGAAGGTCTCAAATACTCTCAGAGAAGCAGCCCTGGAACCTGCAGGGTGCAATTTAGGACCACAGGGCAGCTCTGCTTATTAAGACCCTCTGGGGCTTCTGGACTCTGGCCGTTCACTCCACACTGACCACTCTCGAAGGTACAGGGGACTGTGTTCCTACCTGGGGGGGAAATCCTTCAAGGTATCCCATCGGGAGGATGAAAGTTCAAAGTTTCTAACACGGGCTCTGAGCCCTTCCCACGGTGATCCCAGCTGAAGTGTGCCTGGAAGGTCCCATCTGATCCTCTGCCACCAACCCCCTTCCCCCTCCACCCCTCCTGGCCACTCTGGGCATGCTCCTGAGCCTACTGTCAGGGTCGCCCTGTGACTGGCATTCCCTGGCACCCTTGTCTTCCTGAAGGTCTCCTGTTTGTCCTTTGGGTCCCTGGTCCTCACTACTCTCTTTGAAGTGTCCCTATGGGGCATTTGTTTGTCACTTACTCCTCTGTCCTTTGTTCAATGTTCTTCTCCTGTGCTGGCCTTTGCCACACTGTGGACCCCGCAAGGACATGAGCCCTTCCAGGGGAGGGCAGGCCCAGGCACCCAAGGGGCTCTGAATATTCCACAGGAGGGAATCCATCCACTTCACTCAGTCACATGCCCAAGCTGTTCATTCTGTCATCTGGGCATCTGCTCTACAACCACTACCTCTTATACTTTCTCCAGAAATGCTGTCATGTGGGGATCCCCGGGTGGCTCAGCGGTTTAGCGCCTGCCTTTGGCCCAGAGCGCGATCCTGGAGTCCCAGGATTGAGTCCCACGTCAGGCTCCCAGCATGGAGCCTGCTTCTCCCTCTGCCTGTGTCTCTGCCTCTCTCTCTCTCTATGCCCATCATAAATAAATAGAATCTTTAAAAAAAGAAAAAAAAGAAATGCTGTCATGTGAACAATGTCATGTGGTCTAAAGCTTCTCAGGTGCCACCCCCTACCTGAGCCCTTGAAGGCAGGTCCTTGTAAATGAGTACATCCTCCCTTCACAGAGAGCTCCAGAAACCACAAGCCTGCTCAAGCATGCATCTTGGGAAAGCCTTTCGTTCAATCTTTAGATGTGTGTGGAATCTCACTCACAAAACCAAAGGTAAGAGCAACCCAAGTAACCGTTGACAGACGAATGACTAAACACAATGTGGTCTGCCCAGATAGCGGAATATTACACAGCCTTAAAACAGGAGGAGGTTATGACACTTGCTACCATATGGATGAATCTTGAGGACACTCCGCTAAAAGGGAAATAAGCCAGTCCCAAAAGGACAGACATTGTGGCATTCTACTTATATGAGGTACTTGGCGCAGCTGAATTCGCACAGACGGAAAGCCATGGTGGGTACTGAGGGGCTGGGGGTCACAGACCTGGAGGGTGAGTGCTTCATGGGGACGGAGCTCCAGCTTGGAAAGATGAAAGATCTGGAGATAGGGTGGGGATGGTTGCCCAACAGCATCACTGTACTTCACACCACTGAACTGCTGTACACACAAGTGCTTAAGATGGTAAATGTCATGTTATATATATTTCACCACAATAAAAAAATATTGAAAAAGTTTGTGGAATTTTGTTTTCTGCCATGTAACCTTTTTTTTTTTTAAAGATTTTATTTATTTACTCATGAAAGACACACAGAGAGAGAGAGAGGCAGATACACAGGCAGAGGGAGAAGCAGGCTCCATGTAGGGAGCCTGATGTGGGACTAGATCCCGGGTCTCCAGGATCACACCCTGGGCTGAAAGCAGCGCTAAACCGCTGAGCCACCCGGACTGCCCAATGTAACCTATTTTTAATCCTGTTTGTATTCAGAGGTTTTGAAATGATTGACATAAGAAAGAATATTTAAATGAATAGGAGGCTGACAGAGGATGATGACCCTGTTTCTCCCCTGGTGGCACTGCCTTCCTGTGTCTGGCCATGTGTCCCTTGGAAGAATTGCAAGTCCCAGTTTGAAAAGCTCTGATTTCTTCTCTACAACTTGACCTTCAGGAAAAACTCTGATGGCGGGAAGACAGAAGTGTCCCAAAGAAACAGATGGCTTGTTGGCTGGGGAAGAAAATTTGGTGTAGGGCAAGGTGGGGGGTAGACCTACTAGCGCTTTTTGGAGAGATGGTGCCTTCAACAAGCTTTGGAGAACAAAGAAGAGAGCCAAATGAAATGTAGGGTCTGCAAAAATATAACATATGGGTACCTATGTTTGGTTCACAGGAAAGCTCATAAACCTCAGGGCCAGAGGCCACAATGCACAGAACAGTGGTGAGGAACACAGATACTCTGGAAGACATAGGTTCATTTCCCTGCTTGAATGGGAAAAAGAAGCCTTGTTCTCAAAAGGATGCTATTAGACCCCTGGTTTTTTAGCTGGTTTTTTCCCAGCTTGCAGAACCAGGTGACAGCCACCTGCCCATGGATGGGTTTCCATGGTAACTGTGGATCACACCTGGGCCTCCGGCCAGTCACACTCAGGCTGAGGCATCTGCACCACTCCAACAGTGGTCCCATGTCCTTCCAAGACTCAGCAGAGCCTCATGAGAGTGGGACCCCAAAAGCGGTGTCTGATGGCTTCCTCCTGGGGATGCAGGGACGCAAGTCTCTAAAGTATTTCCGGGATCTTAGCTGTTTTCCCACAGTTGCTCTCTCACCCCAAGTTAACAAACAAAAAGTATATTTATGCTGCATTCATCCACCCAAAAAATAATTAATGAGCACCAAATATGTATAATATACAGGAATATGTGATGCACCTAGGGGATGGGGGGTGTAAAGAAGAGGCAAAGATGGATGAGACACAGACCTGACCCTGAAGGAGCTCATCACTGAGGACCTTGGGCAAGTTCAATGTGCTACCTAGAACTATATTTTCTCATCTGTAAAATGGGAGTAATAATGCTTCCTAACACACGGGATTTTTAAAGAAAGCCTTTTGGGGTTTAATTGCCATACAATAACCTGCACATATTTCAAGGCTACCACCTGATGACTGTGACATATTCACACACCCTGAGGCAATGGGAACGGCCATGGCAAATCTAGGCAAACCCTCAAGGAAAAACAGGAGTACAGGCAGGTGGCCAAGAAAAGGATGCATGGTCCCCTTATCATGCACCTGCCATGAGCTCAGATTTCCAAATCACCTCCCCATGGCTGGATGGGTGGTGGCCCAAATACCCTGTAAAGCTGATCCCCCTGCAGAGTGCGGGGCAGAGCAAGGTGGCCATGAGAAGATCTCAAGCGTCATTTCTGCAAATTCACACCTAAAACATGGGGGCAAGCGTGCAGCCTTTCCTATGTCCTGTAAGAATCACGTGGCCAGTGAAATTAAGAAAAGAAAGTTTCTCCAAAATCCTTTTCTTCTTTGGAAAGTTTGATTTGTTAATTTCAGCACAGTAAGAATATGCCTCTGGCGAGGGTTTCCATCCTTGTCTAAAAAGAGCCCTGGGAAAGGGTACAGATTAGCACTTTTGTGACAGGCTTCATTAAATATTCAAGTTATCTAAAGTAATAAAAATTCACTTTCAAAATAATATGCTGTTAAATACTCTTATTTTAAATGGGAAATTCAAACCACTGCCTTACTAATTTCTGACTTGCTTCCCAGTACATTTAAAAAAAAAAAGTTTCTTCTAGGTTCGGTGATGTCCTTTAAATACAAATTAAAATCAACCTCTGTCAGCCAGCAAGAATTACTGGCGCTGAAGCAGTTCAAGACACCGTAGCCTTCCTGCCTAGGTTTGGAAACAAACAACTAGAAACACGAGACAGAGGCCAACATTAGCTTTAACAGTGATGAAATCTATGCTAGAGAACGCAGCCAGGGGTGGGAGGAGTGGGGGACATCCAGATGAATACACACTCCCCCAGGCAGCGGGTCTCTCGATGGATGGAGAATGGGGGCCTCTTGCAGGCTGCCTGGCTTTGGAAGAGAGCTGAGGGAGCCTCACTGAGCACGCCCAATGCCCTCTTTAATCCCACCAGTCAGAAACGCCCCCCTTGGAGAAAAGTGAGCAAAGCATGGAGAGCAGCCAGGAGGTGGCTAGCCAGGAGCACAGGGAGAGACAGTGGTTACATCAAGAACCTCACCACTTTAATGCCTGTGATGGGATGAGCACTGGGTGATATATGCAACTGATGAATTATGGAACACTACATCAGAGACTAAGTATATACTATACGTTGGCAAACTGAATTTAAATTAAAAAATAAAAGATAAAAAAATTCTCATATCCAAAGGCTGGGAGAGAGGGCTAATGAAATGCTCTTTACATAAAAGCATGCCCTTGCATCCTAGTGGCTGGCCCTGGGAAACCCAGATCAGTTTCACCAATGCTTTGCAGGATGGGTTCAAAACTGACGACTCTCTCCTTCATCTTGCAGCAGAAAGGGAGTAGACTCAGCAAAGGGGTGTTATTATTTACTAAATGAAATACAACACTGCTAGATAAACATTATTAGTGCTTACATTTAGACACAGGAAAATTGATTTCTATGATGGTAAAGACACTACCACCCATCATATCAGCTAGATAATCACAGTGCAAAAATCTCAAATATATCAAGGGTACTGCCTTAAACTAGTCAGCACAGTTTTGTTTATGGTTGATCTGTTATCTCTTACATATAAATTTTTCATTTAACTAGCTGTGTGACCTAGACAGGTTGCTTAACCTCTCTGAGTCTTAGTTTTGTCTGTGAAAAGAGATAAGATATCTGTTCATCTGGATGCTCCCCAGCCCCCCGGGTGGCTCAGTTGGTTAAGCATCCAACTCTTGATTTTAGCTCAGATCATGATATCAGGGTTTTGGGATCAAGGCCCGCATTGGGCTCTGCACTAAGTGGGGAGTCTGCTTCTCCCTCTGCCCCCACAAGTTCATATGCTCTCTCTGAAAAAAAAAAAAAAGCACAATGTAGAAAAATATTAATAACAAACTTCCTGGCAAAGGATGGTAGATTTGTAGCATGCATCTACTGTTTTCCTTGAGGTAGAACTGAAAGGTGGGGAAAATGAGAGGAGACAATAGCAATAAAATTCCAGAAAGCTGGAAAGGAGATGACTGAGTAGCAAAGGACTCAACAGACCCCCAAAGGCTGAATTCTAAGCCAGAAATGGGGCTGGCCAAGAAGCAACATAATTTGTGCTGCAAGTTCCCACTAAGTATCACAGAACATAGACACCTCTGGAAGTTAGAGGTAAAAGCTGAAGGTAAACAAGAGGAGAAGTGGAGCCTCTAGAACTCTATACACCCAACTTGCCCCAGCAACAGCTGGAGATTTATTCTCCAGACGAGTCTATGAACTTGGAGAAACCAGGCTCTATATAGAAGACAGAGGACTCAAGTGAAACTTTACATCCAGACTACTAATATCTCAGTTTTCTTTCTCTGTTTGGTTCTTCATATAGTGGGCAACCAGGCCTTTACCAAATAGGCAGGAGAATGGTCTTCTCTGGGGATGCCAATAAACCTTAAATAAAGATCGTAACATTGGGGTTTCCCAAGTAAATGGTCTAGCCTCATCACACCAGGGTGAAAGTCACCATCTACAGGCCCCACTTACAGGCTCAGAGCTTCCGAGGGGCTTTTGAATACTTCACTCTTAAATACGAGCAGACCAAGGAAGACCACACACTGGGGAAAGCCTCTAAGAAATATAGAGGTAACAGTAAATATGCAGAATTAAAAAAAAAAAAACTTTAACAATGTTCTCAGAGATACAAAAAGTTATAGTAGCCTTAAAAATATATATAATTTCTTTAAGAAGAGAGCATTCAGAGAGGAAAAGAAGCTCTTGATAAATCAGAAGTTAAAAAACTTAAATGAAAATTCAATTAATGGTTTGGAGGATACGCCTCATAAAGTAAAACAAACAAACAAAAAGCAAAAACAAAAACAAACAACTCAAAAAACAAAACAAAAAAACAAATTTAAAAAATAAATAATGAAAACAAGAAAACTAATAGATAAGAGGTCTAATTTCTGAATAATTAGAGACTAGAAAAAGTGATTAGAGACGAGAAAGGGTGTTCATAATCAATATAACTCAAGAAAATTTTCTAAAATGCCAAAATTGGTCAAACTACCCATCAACTGTGGGAGCAGAATGAAAATATTTTCAGTCTTACAAAATTTTAAAATACTAAATCTATGTGCCCTTTCCTAAGAAACGAGAAGATGTGTTTTATTAAAACAAGGAACAAATCAGGCAAGAGAAGAGTGAAAGAAATTCATAGCATGATCCCAAGATGGCAGCTGTACATAAGATGTAAAGTACAACGTCCAGATTGTGGCACAGGAGATGTACAGAGAGGGATATCCTAAAGATTATGAAATTAATAGAAGACATGACTTGTGTGGTGGTCCTCATAGGATAGTTGGTCAACTGTCAAAAAGTGTGTTGAATTAGTGGTAAGTACATAGAAAAGTAACCAAAAAATAAACCAAAGGGTAGCATTAACTCCTGGAAAAACAAATAGTTATACAGAAAAGAAAAATGAAAACTGTTTTATATGGCTCAGATGTGAATAACATGTAAATAATCATAATAACAGAAATCACAAAAATAGATCTAATATATTGAGGAAAATAGAAAAGGCTCATGTGTGTTGCAGATTGAAAGAAGGAAGACAGCTAAATCATATCTTCCATAAAGAAAGGTGAATAGATGATACCCAAAGTAAAGAAATCAAGAAATAGCAAGAGAAGCATGTTATTTGGAAATATGGAGGTAAATGCCAAAAGATCTAGCTAAAAAATTAGAAGTTTTTACCTCTGGAGATTTGAAAATATATATATGTGTGATTATAGGGAGTTGCTCTTTTTTTTTTTAAAGATTTTATTTACTTATTCATGAGAGACACACACAGAGAGAGGCAGAGACACAGGCAGAGGGAGAAGCAGGCTCCATGCAGGGAGCCCGACGTGGGACTCCATCCCAGGTCTCCAGGATCACACCCCGGGCTGCAGGCGGCGCTAAACCATTGAGCCACCCGGGCTGCCCAGAGTTGCTCTTTCTTAGCACAAGCATTGTAGGATTATTTGACTCTAAAAGAATATGCATTTTATAAAAATGAAGAGTACAATTTTAAAAAATGGACAATGTCAACAAAAGTTAGTACATTCAAACCATCCAAAGACAACTGTGGTAAGCCTTTGGTGTGTGAAAAGCAGAAGTGGAATAGATTAGAAAGGTAAGTTGGAGACTAATTGTGAGGCCTTGAATGCCATATCCAGGAATCTGGATTCTCTTTGGGGATGGTGGGAAGCTATGAAACTCTCCCTTTGGGAGATGACTTTGACAGAGACTGCCTCAAGGGATAAAACAGGGGCAAGAGTAGACATAAAGAGAACCATCTTCTCAGTCTTTGTGGATGGATAGATTTTCTCTCCCCTTCCTAAAATGCCTTCCTTGTCAATGCACCTTCTCTTCTAAGCTTTATAAGAACCTGTGCCATCAGTATTCTCTCTTTTCAGGTCATCAGAAAACGGGCACATTATTCTCATACTTATACTCTAGTCACTTCTGAAATGACAGAGTGTGGAGAGCTATTTCTGACAGAAGTGCCAGCCACCTCTGCATAACTGCTACTGCAGAAACATAATAGGATGCATGGTTGATTGCAGTGTGGGAGTTCCACTCCTGAATGAAGGGACTGCTAATGAACCGTGTGTGCATGGCATGGCAGGAAACCTGGAAGCAGTGAATAAATAATAAATGGGTGAATGGATATATGTGGTAGACATGCCACCCAGACGGAGGATAACATCATTAAAATAACACCAGAAATAATGGGTAAGCAGGAAATAGGATCATGTCACTTTCATTCATATTTAAATGCTCCTACAGAATATTTATGAGAAATTTATTATATACTGTGTGCCAAAACAGCAGCA
This sequence comes from Canis lupus dingo, assembly GCF_003254725.2. Classification (NCBI taxonomy): domain Eukaryota; kingdom Metazoa; phylum Chordata; class Mammalia; order Carnivora; family Canidae; genus Canis; species Canis lupus. The sequence goes on from NC_064245.1 coordinate 70,958,517, forward strand.
GAGCACATCAAAGATTAGCTGAAACATTACCTTCATTTCTGGATACATCAAACAGATCTGCTACTGTGACACAGGGATGGCAATCAAGAAGCCTGTGCTTGAGGCTCCACTCTACCACATGCCGGCAGTATGACCTTGGACAAGTCTCTCAACTTTTCAGTCTCAATATTCTCATCTGTGAAATAGGGATCATAATTATTGCTCCCTCTGTCTCACTACAGAGTGGAGTAGGATATATGAAGAGGATCCAAGGTTGTTTGAAATATCAAGGGATTGAAAGTAACCTACATGTCTATTAGTTGAGGGCTGGGTACATCATTTAAGGGTCATACATACCATAAATGTTATGCTATTGTAAAAAGCCATGAGGAAACTCTTATGTACCGATATGGAAGGTCTTCAAGTTTCAATGTTAGGTAAAAAGCAGAGACAGGTGAGATAGATAGATAGATAGATAGATAGAGATACAGATGAGACAGGGGAATAGATATATAGGTAGGTAGACAGACAGACAGACCTATCTCTACTAGTTAGAAAATAAAAAAGTGAGTCCCATAATTTGTGCTTTGTGGATTGACCTAAGCACTGGGGCAGGAGAAACAGACACATTATCAGTCCTGGTCAAGGCATTCAGCAGGTAAGACCTCGGCCAAACACCATGTTGAGTGGCAGCCCTCCAGTCCTACAGATCTGATCAACTGCCCCAAGCTGGTGAGAGTCGCCTGGAGGTCAGGGAAGAAGCCCAAATGTCCCTTCATCAAACAGGCACCACCTCTGAGCAGCCCTCCTAGGCTGTCCTCCAGGAGAGGATAGTGTGATTGACATAACTGACCCTTGTAAGGCAACTCTGGCTGTCAAGCCCATGCTGGACCCTTTGCTTGCTGAGGTGTCTAGCCTCAGGGCCCTCCAGTTCACAGAAATCAAGCCATTTCTTAGGGGTGAGGACTACAACCCTAGCTTCTACCTCACCCTCACAGGCAGAAGGAAAAGAGCAGATCAGATTAAGACAAAGCCCACATCCCCTACAGCTACAGAGAGCAGACATCAGGGAAGGAAGAGCAGCCAATAGAGACTTCCTTATAGAACGAAAAATGAATACATCCCCCAAAACATTCTCTACAAAGTTCCTAAATCTTACCAATCTTTCCCCAACAGCTGAGCTCCTCAGTACAGCCTCCAGGCTTCCTATCCCCTGGCTCCTAGCTGCCTCCTAGGGCTCCCTTCTCTATACCTAACAAAAATAGCCTTTCTGAGGACAGATGAAATATCTTTCAAAACAGACCTGGTATAAAAACAACAGGTAAGCCACAATAAATTCCCAAACATCATTATCATACACACTTACTTTATTCTCTAACTAAAATATAACAAAATTAGAAACCAGTAACCAAAAAAGTTTTCTAAAAGGATAAGTTAAAATTCAAAATCCATGACAAAAAAATAGATAAAAAATTTCTACTTCTGGCCGTGATGGAAGAACTGGAAGAAGATTTACTCTTCAACCAAGAGGCAGAGTAGGACTGGGCTACCTGAAAAAGGAAATAGACCGTCCGTCTATTTCTCAGAAATAGACAGTCCGTCCTCCGGGCACACTTGGCATGGGTCAGACACAGTGCCGCCAGTCAGAGAGCTGCCCCTGCAGCTTCCAGGAGGAGGAGACCCGCTTTGGCACCTGCCCGCCAGCTGCCCGTGCCACCCTGCCCTGCTTCTCCTGGCCAGGAGGACAGTGACGTGAGCAGTGGGGAGACTGTGGAGGGGCCAGCAGCAGAGGATGAAGTGCTGGGGCCGTGGGGGCCAGGGAAGCCAGCCTCCCTGCAGCCCTGCTCTGGGCCATCCTCTCCCTTAGGACTGCAACAGCAACCACAGTCCATGGGGCCTCCACAAGTGGATGACAGCAGCTCGGAGGATTCAGACGAGATTGTCGTTGCTCCAGCTCTGCCCACAAGGAAGATGGCCTCCCTGCCCTAGGCCCTGGCCCTGGGCCCTCACACGGTGCCGGCTCTGCCAGGGAGCTCAAGGTTCGTAGGACGAGGCATGTTCCGGGGGACATAGTGACCAGAATTGGAAAGTAATTTATCTCGTTAAGAAAGAACTACCTACTCTACAAAACAAAACAAAACAAAACAAAACAAAACAAAACTGTGACCCCACAGCCGCCCCAGTTTTCTGCTTGAATGCAGCTCTTACGATGTGACATTGGATGAGGACCCAGGGGAAGCCCAGCAGGTGCAAAAGGTCAAGTCAGTTTGGGAGGCCACTGTGTCTAGATTGTGTGGGGGCAGGGCCCCAAGGAGGAGGGAGCTGCAGAGACAGAGACAGAGACAGCATTTCAAAGGGCTATGGGGTGTCCTCATGGATTTGGCTAAGTGCCAGGCATGCTTGGATTTAAAAACAAAAAACAAAAAACAAAAAAAACTATGCCAGACCAGGACAAGAACCACCAAAAATCATAGGCAGAAAGATTGTTGGAGCTCACACAGAGCTGGGAAGTGTCAGTGTCCTCATTAGCCATTGGGAACAAAGTACATAGGCCTCAGCAATAGGGATACATTAGCCCTCAACTAAAGGCAGCTCTTGATCTAACCTAACAAAACTTAAAGGCATATCTCAGAAGGGTAAAGTTAATCCCAGACAATTTAACCTCCTGTCCAAACTCCTATCCTATTAAAGAAAACACAACAAAATCCAGTACCCAGGATATAAATCCTTCAATGCCCAGCACCTGATCAAAAATTACCATGCACACAAAGAAGCAGGAAAATAGGGTCCACAGCCCAGAGAGCAATCCATCTGTGGAAATGAGAGAGATGATGGATCCAGCAGATAAAGACATGGAAACAGTGCTAAGAAACAGAAATGAGGCAGTGGCTTGGAAGAAAACAAAACAATTGTCTGTGGATATGATGACTATGTAGAAAAGAAAAAAACCCAACAGACGAATCCTCACAACAATCCTAAATGTCAGGTGCTTCTATTATCCACATTTGAAGGATGCCCACACCAGGGCACAAAACAGTTAAGAAGCTTGGTCAATGTCACACAGCTGGCAAGAGGCACAATTAGGACTTGGACCCAGATGTCTGGCTCCAGGGATAGAATAAGACAGTCTGGAAAGACTTATAAATAAAAACTCATAACATTGCTTTACACCAGTAACAAGTCAAAAACACAATGAAAATAGGTTACCATTCACAACGGCAAGAAAACCTACAGTGTATCTAGGAATCACCAGAGAGAGAAATATCTTATGTATAAGGTGACCCTGTGGTTTATCACCAAGTCTAGAGTGAAAAGGAGCTAATGGGAGAGATGCTGGGACCATCCCAAGCAAATTGAGATCTATGGTCACCCTACTTATGGAAACAGCTATTCCAAATAAAGAGACATTCTGCTTTTGGGGGGATGGAATGATAATTTTCAAGTGAATCTGTAAATTTCAAGCAGTCACAACAGAAATTTATTTAGGAATTTAACTTCTAAATGTGGATGCCCTCCAGAGTCTCCCAGGAGTAAAACGATGCTTCTGAGAGCTTACAGTGAGCCCATCAGAAGGCCTGGCTGTCCCTGGCTGAGTGTCCTATTTCTGATCACCGGCACACCCCAGCCCCTCAGGCAGCTGCCAGGGACCAGAGCAGATGCCTCACTCCATTCACCTCTCAGCTCTACAGAGAAAGAGGTCAGGCAGGAAGCCCACCCTTGTCTGTCGGTCTCCCTGAATCAGTCACATGACTCTGTGAGTAAGTCACAGAGCCATTCATCCAAGGTGGAGCTCGGATCAGCCAGGTGGATTTTCCATCTGAAAGCAGGAGGTGAACTTCCAAATGGCTGATGTGCAAAGTGGCTGCTCATCTGAAACTGTGACCATCTCATGAGCAGAAACAGAGACCAGGGCCTGGCTCAGAGAAGATAGTCCAAAAAAACCATTCCTTAAAGGAGGAAGTGGAAGGAGACAGGAAGACAGGAGAAGGACAATAAAGGCAAGGGAATAAGTCAAAGAAAGGCGACGGGATGTGGGAAGGGTACCAGAGAGCCACCTCGGGAGGCTGAGCCTTCCCATTGTCCCAGCTTGCTGGATCACAACGTCGTGGCAGAAGGACATGGGTGATGGAGGCAGACATGCCTCCTTCCATCCCAGGCTCTAGTATATACGGACAGTATGGCTTTGGGAAATTTTCCCGACCTCTTCAGATGGAACAGTCCACATGAGGCACATATCAACCCGGAGTTGAGGGTGGCAAGGATCACTGGTGCCTTCTAGTAAAGAAAGGAGGCACCCCCTAGGTGCCTCCAGTATGCCTGGCAGCCCCAGCACTGGAGCCAGAGTCCCTCTGGGGACACCACACTGCCAGCGAGATGGAGGCTCTGCCGTGGGTCTCTGACCCAGTCCCTCTCTCTAGCTACACGAGCCTTGAGGGACTTCCAAATCCTGGAACGTGATCACATCACTCTGAGCCACTGGCACACAAACCCAGGGCTGTCATTTCTCTCTGCAATTACCCTGCAAATGAAAAATCTGAACAACTGCAGCTCAGATGCTAAGAGATGCAATGGATCAATTTTGGGAGGCACATCAAAGCCGTTGACTTGAGAGTGTGTATTCTATCGGCACTTGCCACAGTGAGATAGCCAGTTGTGAGGATGGCCTGTCATTAAAAGGTTAGAGCTGACAAATGCCTCTTGTCTCCCTTTCTCTGGGTTCTGGCGCAGACACACGGAGCCGCTAGCATGGTAGCCCATTCAAAGCTCAAAAACCCTGCCACCAGTGGGTTACCATTGTCACAATCCTCATTTTATCAATGTGGGAGCCAACACCTGTGTGTCCCACGTGGCACGATCACGAGAGATAACCACATTCAGGGAGAACATTCCCTCACTCCCGAACAGGGCACTGGAGATGCAGAGGCAGCCTGGCGATGAGGAGCAGAGGGAGAACCTTCGGGTTCAGGTGCTGGAGCCATGGCCGCCTGGCTGCAGGAGCCTGGGGACATTTATTAAGCTCTCAGGGCTCAGTTTCCACATCTGTAAAATTAGGGACGTTGGTCGCTCCTACTTTCTAGGGCGATTGGGAGGGTCTGAGCACCTGGATTGCAGGAGAGACTGACGGCCTGGGTGTGACTCCTGAGCTACTTCTTTGTGCTTCAGACTCTTTCTCTAACATAGGGACAGGAATAAGATGCCTTTTACAGGATATGTGATGACAAAGGGCATGAACATGTGTGAGGAACCTGACTCTCAGACTGCTTCAGCTCTTAGTTATCCAACTATAAAATATATACGTGATATATGTGCCATGTGCCTGTTACACGTATGTAATATATATGTGTGTATAAAGTACTGAACCAGGTGCCTGAAGCCACAGGCTGACTCAAAAGCAAACAAAATAAATGAGCACTATTCTTAATAAAGTGCTGTTACATCTTAAGAGGGGAGTGACGTTCTTAAATCAGTGCACAGCACAACAATGAAATGTACACCGCCCCTGAAAATGCCAGTGCTTCCTCCAGAGCTGAGCGGAGGGCTGGCCTTCCACCCTTGTGAAGGGTCCAGCTCGTGCTCAGGACAAATGCACGTCTCCCACGGAAATGACAGAGGTGAACTCGGGGCAGGAGGGGCTGCTGAGCATGGCTCAGGGAGCCGTGGGGACAGGATGTCATCTGTCACCACTCACTGTCACCCAGCCATTCAGCCTGTCCCACTCCTTCATTGATGGGACCCGCGAGACTCAGCTGGCCTTCGCAGCCTGGCATGTGAGCCCCTTCCACCACAGATGGCTGTTCCTCCCTTGGGACACCCTGCATTCCAGTGAAGCAGCCTTTTCACGGGGCTGCCAATTCTCTGGGCTCCTTTTATTTATTTTTTTTTTATAAATATTTCATTTATTTATTCATAAGAAAGACAGAGAGAAAGGCAGAGACATAGGCAGAGGGACAAGCAGGCTCCCCACTGGGAGCCTGATGTGGGGACTGGATCCCAGGAATCTGGGATCATGACCTGAGCCAAAGGCTGAGCCACCCAGGTGTCCCTCTCTGGGCTCCCCCTGAACCTGCACTGTGTCCCTGGCTGTGGCTTGGGATGCCCGTTATCTCTGCTAACACCAATCCCAAGATCCCCCTAAAGTCTGAGGGATTTGGGTCACAAACCGGCATATGTGGGAGAAAACACCCCACCTGGCCCCCAGGTGGCCACCCTCCTCTGCATCTCTCTCTTCTACACAGCAGGCACCCAGGCAGAAGTAACACAGTGTCAAGGGGGAAGAACACGGATGACACTGTGTTCACGCGTGGTGCCCATAGCAATGTGAAGTGCAGTGAGTGTGAACACCGCAGGGCAGAGCCAGGCACAGAGGTGGTGGCCCCAAGGGCAGCACAGGTGGGGTAGGATGTGGGTCCTGCAGGACGATCCCCAGCTCAGGAGGGGAAGTACGGGGGTGGGGAGGGTTGCATGCAGGATCGATGGAGAGCCCTGAGGGGCACAGTGGGTTCAGGCTGCAGGATCCCTGACGGAGATGGGCAGTCACGGTCCCCGGGGACTATGCACCCTGGGAATGGGGTGGCGTCACTGCTGTGTGGGCAATGAGAACAAATGAAGCAGAGGGACTGACCTTTTCAACCAGGTCTTCAGGGGCCTGTTCCTCAAAGAGCTGAATTTTATCTTCGATGCACTTCCTCAAAAGGTCTATCTTGTTTTTACTCTTGGAGCGCGGCTTTCTCGCCTTGGACTGTTGCTAGAGGGGCAAGAGAACACAGGGCAGGTTTGCACAGCCCCCATGTCTCCCAGAGCCGAGAGGACATCCCGCAGCCCCCAGAGCTGCACGGTGGTCTTAGGTGGACAGAGGGGGTTAGGGGTCTGCTTTCCTGAGCAAGCTCAAGTCATGGACCTTCAGTCCACCAAAGGCAGAAGGAGGACTCCGGCTTGCAGAGCCAAAGCTTTGCAGTCAGACAACACGGCCAGCTCCAGTCCTCCTCCCAGCTGTGGGGCTTCCACCCGTCAGCCTCTTGGAGCCGGGACTTGACAGAAGGGGTCCCCGTCCTAATGAAGCTACATGGAGCGGCTCTCCCTGCTGGTGCCAGCAGGCTCCACCATCACCTGCACCTCTGCTTTCCTGGGATGGTCCCCGGGAAGGGAGCCAGGCTCAGCCAACCACAGATACCAACCCCTGTCCGCCCAGCCATGTGTTTCTTCTGCAGGGTATTTTGTTTTTATTTGTGTGTGTTGAGAGAGAGAGAGAGAGAGAGAGACTGAGCAGGGGACAGGCAGAGGGAGAGGGAGAAGCAGACACTCCCCACTGAGTAGGGAGCCCAATGCAGAGATTGATCCCAGGACCCTAAGATCACCCCCGAGCCACCCATGCACCCCTCTTCTGCAGGGTATCAAGCGAGTACATTTCATGCTGGAGGCAGGTGTATCTCCCCCTCTGAGGCAGAGTGCAGGGCCAAGTCTATTTCCAAACAGAGCACCTTGAACGATGTTAGAATCAGATACTTTTTTAAAAAAAATTGTATTTATCTGATATATATATAGAGAGAGAGAGAGCACATGCACACATGCAAGCAGGAAAGTGGCAGAGGGAGAGGGAGAAGCAGGCTCCCCACTACCCAGGCAGCCCCATGCAGGATTCGATCCCAGGGCCCCAATATCATGACCTGAGCTGAAAGCAGACACTCAACCAGCTGAGCCACCCAGGTGCCCCTGGAATTGGAAACTTAATTCCTGCCAGGATTGTCCCTCAGTCAGCTCAAAAGCAGGGGAAACACACCTCAGTTCACTTTGACGGAAATATCTTTATTCATGTTCCAAAACTTAAAAACAAAACAAAACAAAACGAAAACTTTGCTACTTTGTCCCTTACTCTCTAACTACCATCATCTTATAAATCCTGCACTCTTCTAAGAACAGAAATAGAAAAAAAAAAAAAAACACTTTTTTTTAATGTGAAAAAAGATAAAAGCTTCTAAGTTGTTTCTGCATCACGCTGTTTTTTATTCAGTAAGAAGACGTCTGAATTTTTTTTTCTTCCCCTAACGGAAAAGCAGTGGGTGGAAAGTCAGAAAATACCAGCCCCAAGCCCAATTCTCCTGTCCCCTGCCTGCCTCATCCGTTCGCTTTTCCTGTGCTGGTTGGTTTCTCTTCTGTAAAACTAGCACAGAAACCTCGCTCCTGACACTGCTGTGAACGTGCACGAGATCACGTCAGCTTACGTGCTTTGGATGCGTAACAGAACATCACTTCCAGAGAAGCCCGATACTTTGCATACATTTGGCATTTGGTGGCTGGCTGGCTCTGTCAAGCATACTGCCCACCTACTATGTGCCAGGTACTTTCTAGGTGCTGGGGTCAGGGAGCTTGTCTGCAGTGGGGACACAGAGTGTAAGCAGGTGAAGCAACCAGGACATTTCAGTGACCAATCACGTGAAGACATGGACCACAGCCTCGTGATGAAAGACTGGGGAGGGGGTCTTCTGGACGGGTGCTCAGGGTAGACCTATGCAGGGGTCAGTTAAGTGAAGCCTCGAATAGGCCATAAAGATGGCCCTGGATGTTCTGGGGGAGAAGTGTGTTCCTGGTAGAAGAAATGGCAAGTTCCAAAGACCTTGTCTTAGGTCGGGTGCCCCAGAGGCAGAAGCAGAGATGGGGATGGGGTGCACATGGTCTCCTAAGAGAGGAGCTCGGAGCAACACGTGGGGAGTGAGGGAACCCGGTGAGGAAGAGGAAAAGGGCCATGCAGGGCTGGGGAGGGGGCGCTCAGGTAAGTCTAGCCTTGACTGCTCCATGGGGGGCTCCGGAGCAAACACGGCACCCAAGAGTGGTCTGCCTCTCAGGCACCTGATAGGTACTCAAAAAAAAAAAAAAACAGCTGTCCATCCTCATGCTACAAGGCCCAGTGTGAGAGGTTCCCTTTCCTGACCCACCTGAATTGAGGTGAGCATCCTCCTTGTACTACTTACAGAAGGGCCCAGGCTTCTGTATCCAGACTCAGTCACTGGGCGTGGCTGAGGGAGCAGGAGGGAAAGAGACCTCTCAGGCCAGGTGGTGCTCATCTGCCTGGGGCCAGGCCCAGGAGGAGGGTGCAGGTGTGAGCTGGGAGTGGCTGAAGTGCAGGGCCTGGGCAGGGGGGTCTGGGCTGGGCAGGGGGTTAGGACAAGCTTGGCAGTTCCAAGAGTAGCTGGCTGCAGAGCAGAGTGAGAAGAGAGGAGCCCAGGGTGGGCGGCAGGGCCAGAGCCCACAGCGTCAGGGGCGGGGAAATGCCCATGTCTACAATCAGTAGCGGCCGGGACGCCCTTCTTACCTGCAGCCCAGGGGCAGCCAGTGCCTGGTCCAGCCTCAGGAACTCTGCTTCTCGCCAGGCAGTCTGAAACTGTTGCAGCAGGACTCGGGCCCGGATTTTGGGCAGAGCCAAGCTCCTGTCCATCTGAGCAAAGCAGCCATGAACTTCCTGCCTCATCCTGAGCAGCTCCTCTTCAGACAGGGAGAAGGCTGAGGAGCAGAGCTTCCTGGACAAACAAGAAAGAGAAGGAGACAAACTATAAGAGACTCTTAACTCTGGGAACACACTAAGAGTCCCTGGAGGGGAGGTGGGTAGGGGATGGGATAACTGGGTGATGGGCATGAAGGAGGGCACGTGATGTGATGAGCACTGGGTGTTATATGCAATTGATGAATCCCTGACTTCTACTTCTGAAACTAATAACGCACTATGTTAACTAAATTGAATTTAAATTAAAAAAAAATTTTTTAATTTAAAAAGGGGTGCCTAGGTGGCTCAGTAGGTTAAGCATCTGCTTTCAGCTCAAATCATGATCCTGGGGTCCTGGGACCAAGCCCCACATTGGGCTTCCAGGTCAGCAGGGAGTCTGCTTCTCCCTCTCCCTCTGCCCCTTCTCCCAACTCATACTTTCTCTCTCAAATAAATAAAATTAAAAAATGAAAATGATGGGACACCTGGGTGGCTCAGCAGTTGAACGTCTGCCTTGGGCTCAGGGTGTGATCCCAGAGTTCTGGGATTGAGTCCCACATCAGGCTCCCTGAAAGGAGCCCGCTTCTGCCTATGTCTCTGCCTTCTCTCTGTGTCTCTCATGAGTAAATAAATAAAAATCTTTTAAAAAAAATAAATAAGATGAAAAATAAAAAGAGGAAACGGGTGGTGGGCAGGGGGTGCTGGGGGTGGAGAAACTGGGAATTCAAAGAGCAAACTCCATTCATTAAATCTACATCTGGAAAAACCCATCATGTCTTTAACCATGATTCCACAGGAATCCCCTGAGCACCTAACGTATCCTGCAAGGGACGCACCACCATGCTGGAGCAAAGTTGCAGCTGGAGGGACGCCTGGGTGGCTCAGCAGTTAAGTGTCTGCCTTCGGCTCAGGGCGTGACCCTGGACTCCCAGGATCGAGTCCCACATCGAGCTCCCTGCATGGAGCCTTCTCCCTCTGCCTATGTTTCTGCCTCTTTCTCTGTGTCTCTCATGAATAAATAAATAAAGTCTTTAAAAAAAAAAGTTGCAGCTGGATGAAGCAGGGCTGTGAGGGGGTCTGTGGGCAGGCAAGAGGCCTCCCAGCTGCCCTGACCTGGGAGAGAGCCCGTGTTTGCTTTAGACACAGACATGCAAACAAAGCATCATATACTGAGCCTGCCCAGCAGCACACCATGTAAGGGCCAGTGGCCTGGAGGAGAGATGCCCAACTCAGCTCAGGAGGACAAGGAGCCGGGGGGCCTGGCACTGGGTCTTAACGGATCATGACTGACAGCCATCGCTCAGAGAAAACCCATTCCACCCTGGGCATGAGCCAAACGATTTATCGGTAAAGGCTGACCTGTGTCCCCTGAGAGCCATCAAGTCCTAACACCCAGTACCTGTGGAATGTGATCTTATTTGGAAACAGGGTCTTTGCTGATGTGAAAGTAAGATAAGATGAGATCATAATGGAGTAGGATGAGCCCTTAATCCAACTCATCAGGAGCAAAGACAGACCCAGACACAGGGGAAGGGCTCCGGACCAGAGAGGCACAGTGTGGGGTGAGGGAGTTAATGGATGCCAAGGCTGGAGGCAGCCCCAGAAGCTAAAAGAGGGACAAGGAACAGATCCTGTCTGAGTGTCTTCAGAGGGAGCCTGGCCCTGTGGACACCTTGATTTCAGACTTCGGGCCTCCAGAGCATCACGAGAATACTTTCCTGTCGTGTGAAGCCTTCCTGTTCGTGCTACTTTGTGGTGGCAGCCCCAGGAAACAGATTGCATTTACCTACATCATTGCCAATCCTTTCTGCAACTCAGTCCTCAGTTTACAGATGAGGAGACTGAAGGATCCTCTCACTCTTCCTTTCTGACAAGGTCCACAGCCCACTCTACGGGGGCGGCTGGCACAGGCTCACTGTCCCACCTGTCCAGAGAGATGTAAGGGGACGTCTGCTGGGGATCCCTGCACAGAAGTTCTGCCCGGAGCCAGGAGCAGAGCAAGTCAGGGACAAGCCTCCTCTCCCTCTCCTGCTTTGGGCCACACGTGTCTGTTCACTTGTTCGTCTGACAAATACTCTCTGTAGACAGACACAGATTTGCTTGGTTATTCTGGCAATGTCCAGAATAACAGCATAAAATATGCCCTGTGGCTGCTTTAAATGCAGACATACCTGCAGGACGACCATGGGAGGCCATGGCCAGCCCTGTCACGCCCAAATCTCAACATGGGAGTGTGGGACTGGAGCTGAGCTAGAATGTTCATCCCTGGAAATAGAATAGGACCTTCCAGCTGACACGGACCTCCAGCTAGACATGGTCTGAAGGCCCCAGGCCCATGTCCTGACACCCCATCTTGGGTTTCTCACTATGTGGGGTCCACCAATACTTTTAAAAGAACCTCAGCAAACAGCAGCTGCTCCTTTGTACTTGACCTCTTGGAGAACCATTGCCCCTGTGTTTGCAGGTACGGGGAATCCCATGAGAGCCGCTCTGAAATGACTGAGTCATCCTTCCTGCCCATCTTCAAGCTGATGGGCCCTGTGTGGTCTGGCCTCAATCTTCTGCTGGGCAGGCAACCAGATAAGCCAGAAACACAGGAGATGGGCAGGGTGTTGGCCCCCAAGGAGTTTAAAATCTAGGCAGGAGTTCAGGAAAGAATCTCAAAGACATGCTTTCCCTAGCAAAAAACATGCATCCCTATTAATTCCTACTTTACCCAACCAGGTTTACAGCAACTCCATCCTGCTTGAAGTCGGAAAGCTTCTAAAAATGTGTTTCAAAACTATTGTGCAAAGCCAGTTTTACCTAATGCCTCAAAAATAAAGGCTGCAACCTTTTGGAATCTCAAATCAGCAAAGTATACGAGCAGATGTACATCATGGGCATCGTTGCCTGAGCCTCTTTAACCCTTAGAAAAATCATAAAGAGTTTTCTGATAGCAAGATGAGAGCTCTCTTTTCTCGGTGAATGACTAAATCCGCGGCAGCTCTGGTAATATTCTTTGCAAAACGGATCCAAATGGAGTTGCAGAAAATGACCATCTGGTAATGGGAATGTCAAGTCTAATTCACATGCTTCGAAGCAATCCAAAGTTGTGTAAAGAGAGACTTTGGTGGAATGTGGGTTGCGCCGAGTCATTACTGCTGAGAACAATTCGTGGGAATAAGAAGTGGTGATGAAGGATCTGATTTTTACGGAGAGAAGATGCATCCTGTGCGCTCAAGAAAACCGAACAGTAACAAAGACCAGGAAGTGAACGAGGACAGAGCCATAGAGACAGAGATGAGAAAGAGCCCAGAGGTGGCACCCTCTCTGCAAACAGAGGGGGACCTGTTCTCCCCGTTGGCCAGCTCAGTCCCCGGGAAGAGCCCTGTGCAGGAGGAGAGGAAATGGTTGAAGCCAGGCAGCTCCTATTCCACCAGAGGTCACTGCCAAGGAACGGTGCGTGTGGCAGGAAGAGGCTCTGGCACCGGTGTCCCCAAAGGGGGCAGGTGGGAGGGACCACTGATGCCCGGCACCCAGCGTGCTGGCCCAGCAGAGAGGGGAGGTGGACCAGCTGGGTGGATAGGCTGGAAAGGACTCACTCCCCTCCTGCTGCCCCTGCCCCGTCCCCCAGCATCCCCTGCACTCTCCTGTCCATGCAACCTGTGCCAAGAAACAGGGCTCTGGGTTGGTTCAGGATTACGCTGTGCCGAAGGTTCAGCTTAAACTGTGAAGGTGTCTATACCCAGAACAGGATACTAAATGGGCTTCTGTTTTGTTTGCTTCTTTGCTTGAACGGGTTGTTCAGGTCTGTCTGTTTGCTTACATTTCTGGGTTGGCTGGCTGTTTGGTTTGTTGAAGGAAAAAGCAATTTTAAGGGATACTGATTGGAAGGTCTGTTTGGGAAAGGGAGCAGAGGCTCTCTGCCACTGCCAAAGGGGTACAACCATGTCCTTGGAAGGACACAGTGACTTAGCTGCTCTAAATAAACAGACTGAGTAGATGGTGGTTATTGGTTACTTCGGCTGCATTACTGGCAACGGCTCTCAACTTTGTTCCTTCACACCAGTCACACTGGTCTCCCCATGTCACACCCAGATAAGGACCAGGACCTCCTATCAAGGCTGCTCCTCCCTGGGTCTTGCCCCCTTTCAGCAGAGCACCAATGCCCTGTGCCTGCTCATCTCTGGCTCCCAGCACCAGGTTGGTGGCTGGCACACACACAGTGTACGTCCCTGGGAGCCCGGCAATGATCCGGACCCTCCGCTGTACCCGGTACGGTGACCTGCCTGTGCTTCCTTTGTCATGATCACCTCCTTAGGTGTCTGCTCTCCTTCTGATCATCTGAGCTCTCCAGCACAGGAATGATGGCGGTGATGGCAGCAGCTACTACTTACGAACCACATCAAGGGTCATGTTAAAAATTTAAATATATTAACTCATGCACTCCCTCATCAATGCTGCGAAGGTGGCATCTTGTTAGACATGGCCGACGACCTAACCCAGAGCTACTTCCTTACTCCTAGTAGCTCAGTGCTTGTGTAGAGGGGTTGCCCTCCGACAATGTTGGGGACAGGACCATCCCTCACAGTCCCGGGGGATGCCACAACTGGTATAAGGCAGGAATTGGCAAACTATGGCCTACAGACCAAATCCAGTGCCCGGCCTGTTTTTGTTAATAAAGTTTTATTGGAACACAGTCAAGTTCATTAGTTTATAGACCGTCTATAGCTGCTTTCTCACTACCATGGCAGAGCTGAGTAGTTTCAAGAGAAACCCTGTAGCTCTCAGAGATTACACTTATCTGCACTTCATTTACAAAGTGTACAGCCCTCTGGTCTGGACAGTTATGGTCCTTCGTTCTCCTTGCTGGTGAATAGTTTATGCAGGGGCCTGTGGTTTAGTCCCAACCAATGGTATCAGATGAGGTGATGCCTCAGATGTTAAAAAGAGATGATGAGTGTGATACCTGGAGCCACAGCAGCCATCCTAAAACCATGAGGGGATGAGCCCAAACACCAAGGGGGCACACTGAGGATACTGAAGCAGAAAGACGGTCAGGACTGGTTCCTTGATGGAATCCCCAAGCCACTGAATCAAGACTAGAAGCACTTACCCCTTGACCCCTTCTTATAAAATATTTTATTCACCTGCCACCAACCTGATAGTATGGCGTGATGCTAGAAGCACCCTAAATGATTTAGTTCTGTCATTTAAAGCAAGACACATGAGGCTCAAAAGTTAAGTAACTCTCCTATACTCGGACAGTCGGCGGTGACACTGGGATTCAAATCTAGGCGTTCTGGTCAATACTGGCCACATCTCACTCCTCCCTAGAGCCCCCATACTAGCCCTGTTTGGAGCTCCTTCAGCTTCCAATCTGATCAGCCAGCCTCAACTGACTGCCAAAAGCTTTGTCGGTCTCTGTTATACCATTTGGGCCACACCAATCTCATCCACACAAGAGCTGACAAATGCTGCCAGGAAGGGCAGGGCTGTGGAGCTCTGGCATGTGACTTCAGCTGCGCCTCACTGCTTCCACAGCACCCTTCTATCATTTTTTCTTTAAGATTTTATTTATTTATATTCATGATAGACACAGAGAGAGAGAGTCAGAGAGACATAGGCAGAGGGAGAAGCAGGCTCCCTTCAGGAAACCTGATGTGGGACTTGATCCCAGGATCCCGGGATCACATCCTGAGCCAAAGGCAGATGCTCAACCACTGAGCCACCCAGACGCCCCACCCCTCTGTCTTTAAAAACAGTAGCTGTGCCATTTATCCAATGTTTCCTTGTCACAACACCAGGACAGTTAGCCAGCTGTGGCCCCCACAGCCTACTCAGAGACAGATGTCATTACGTGGTTCTCTAATCAAAAAAGAAACAATGAGCCTAAGCACCAGATCAGTGAATGAGGGAAGGGGCCAGTGAAGAGAGGGCAAGGGTAAGGCCTCACACTATGGCCCAACATCACATGGTGCTGACAGCTGCGTGGGCTCGGAATGGCCTCACTGCTAGTTCTCCTCCCCACTCTGCTCCCAGGGATAAGGCCCCTCATCGGCCGAACTTCTGATGGCGGGGACCAGACGCAGTTTCTGCTGATGTAGGAGCAGCAGGTCCCAGCTCCCCACCAGTCACATCCTCCCGTGGGACCCAGGGCCCCTCCCTGTCTTCTTGCTACAAAGCCTGCCTCCCACCAGCCCTGGCTGCTCACAGTGACCCTAGGTGACCCCCTCCCCTGGACTGAGTTCATGGAGCTAAGGAACTGCCATCAACCTCCGCTGGTGCAGTGCCTGCCGTCCCCACAGGCGAGGCCAGGACCCTCCCTCGGGGCAGGCAGGGGAGCGTTAGGGCACACGCAGGGTGCTCACGTGAAGATCAGGTGCTCCCAGCGTCTCAGCTCGGCCTGCTCCTCTGTGGAGACCTCCAGAGCATCGTCCTTCAGTCTCTGCCGCACGCTCTGGACGCCTTCCTGGTCCCTGTCCCTCTCCTCAGCCTCTAGCTGCCGGGCCCGGGCTGCCAGCTCCCGGCTGTGCTCCTCCAGGATCTGCTGCAGGAAGAGCCAGGGCACACTGCGCTTGAGCAACTCCTGGGTCATCCCCGAGTTCTGCAGGCGCCGCAGCTCCTCCGTGGCCTTCTCGGACAGCGAGAGGGTCAGGGTCCTGAGGTCGTCCAGGGCGGCCTGGTCCAGACGCTCCTGCAGCTCCTCCAGCGCGGCGCCATGCTCCGCTAGCAGGTGCCCCCACTGGCCCAGGTACTGGCTGGCGTCCTCGGCGGCTCGGAGGGCCTCCCCAAGGGACAGCTGCTCCTTCCTCTGTTCCTTGTGCTGAGGGGTTTCAGAGAGGACAAGTCAGTGGGGACAGCCTCTGCATGCACAGGCCTCTGGGAAACCCCATGGAAACCTGCGGCGGAGGCAGAGTGCTAGCAGTCTTCTCCCAACCACCTCACACTCAGAAAACTATCCTTAAGAAAGTAACCCAAAATAGGGCTGCTGGGGGGCTCAGCCAGTGGAGCGCGCACCATCTCTTGATTTCGGCTCAGGTCATGATCTCAGGGTCGTGAGCTCCAGCCCCATGTTGGGCTTCCTGCTTAGCGAGGAGTCTGCTTGGGATGCTCTCTCTCCCTCTGCCCACCCCCTGTCTGCTCACACTTGCTTTCTCAAGAAAAAAGAGAAAAGAAAAGAAAAGAAAAGAAAGAAAAGAAAAGAAAAGAAAAGAAAAGAAAAGAAAAGAAAAGAAAGAAAATAACCCAAAATATAGTGAGGGCTCCATTTGTTGAATGTGTATTGAACACACATTTATTGGGCAGGAAAAGCCCAAGAACAGACCACTGGGTTCCAGCCCTGGCTCCTCCGTGGACAAGATGAGGAACATCTAGCCCTCATCCATAAAACGGGGCCGATGATAGGATCTACCCCACAGAGCAGCTGTGAGGATTGCATGAGTCATTTAGCATGTGTGTAGCTGTGAGAGGAGGGCCCAGTACAGCGTTCATGTCAATGAATGTCTGCAATTATTCTGTGTCCTGGGCACCAAGGACCTGGGGCTTATGAGCTTATAAGGGGAAAAAACATCCTGAGATCTGTGACAGACAATTTAAATGAGGAGGTCAGAGGAGGCCTTTCAGGAAGGAGATCCAGTGAGACCCAAGAGGGAGGTCACACCTCAGGCCAGGCAGGTTAAGATATGGGGAGAGAACACAGGCAGAGGAGGAAATGTGGACACGCATAAAGATGTCCATCGCGCTGGTATTTATCATAGCATTTGCAGACAGTCTCTGTTCTGTTCTGTGAGGACATGGGATGGTCCAGGTGGCCAAAGAGTGTCACCATTCTAGCACCATTTATCAGGCACCTACCAGTTGTCCTCCGTGCCAGGGAGACGGTGGAAACCTCCGCCTCGGTGGAGCTACATCCTACATCTGTGCTACTCACAGACTGATCAGAAGCAAGAGCAAGAAACGATATTCACAGAGGACTGCTAGAGTCTCTGCCATTCACCCATCCTTCTAGATCCTAACCTTGAATCAGGCCAGATCATGAGAGAAAGGTGGCCTTGGGCCCCACTGATGTCATCCTTTAGCTGGGGGAGATGGACAAGGTGATGGTCAAGGATTGGGTGGTCAGTGGTCAAGGTGAGAATCCTGGCTTTATGTTGGGATCAAAACTTAATCGTAAAAAGCAGAGTTTCTAGGGATCAAATTAAAATGTGAATCTGCATCCCTTTCCCTCCATCTGGAATGGGGCCAGACAATACGAGGTATCAGTGCATACACCCCAGAAATCCTCTGGACCTGTCCTGCCATGTTCAGGGCAGTGCTGATGCTCTGGTCAGGTCCCACACCCCAAGCACTAGGGCTTCCCATGCAAACCCCCATGGGTTTGCACCTCCATCTCTACCCTACAGGCTGCTTCTAAATGGGCTTCCTAGATCCCACCTCTGATTGTGTCCCTCTCTTCCTGAAGACCCTTTACCGTCCCCCACTGAACCCTCAGCCTGGCATGATGGGCCCCCTCGGACCAGCTCCCTCCAGCCCCCGCCCCCCTCATCCGTTCTAGCTGGTCAAGGCCTCGGTGTCACCCAGCATAGCAGTGGATTCTTGCGAGAGCACTTCCCTTTGAACAAGATGCCTCTCTACCACCTGTGACACCCATCCCAGCCTCCTACACATCAGAGCAGATTGGTTCTTCAGGACTCAGTTTATGGGTGAAGTGAGCCCGTGAGCATGCATGGTCATATCTCCCTGTTGGTCTAGCCTCTTCCAAGGTGGGCAAATAGCAGAGGGGGTTAGGGATTGAAGTCACATGGGCTTGGGCTCAACCCCATGTCTACCACTTCCTAGATATTTGGCCAATGGCCATACTGCTTAACACCACAATATGAATATTGGCATCCCTCCCAGGGTTCACACCTTGAAACCTAATGCCTGATGTGATGGCATCAGGATGTGGGGCCTTTGGGGAGGGGGTGTCTGGGTTATAAGAGGGAGCCCTTGTACATGGGATTAGTGCCCTTACAAAGGAGGCCCCCACAGAGCTCCCTCACCCCTTCTACCATGTGTGGACATGGCTGGGAGCCGGCCGTCTGCAGCCCAGAATAGGGTCCTCACGGAGCCCACCATGCTGGCACCCTGACCTCTGGCTTCCAGCCTCCTGAGCTATGGCAGATAAATCTGTTCTTCAGAAGCCCTCAGTCAGCTCGAACTGACACACATAATCTCTCTAAACTTCAGTGTCTTCAACAAAACAAAACAAAGAAAGGAGAAAACAGTAATAGTGACCTCATGAGGTTAACGTAAGGATAAATGAGACACTGGCTGCAGGGATGAGTAGGCCCTCTGTGGGCATCAGGGTTCCCCCTGTGGTCATTCTACACTCCCACCTCCCCCTCGCTCCCAGCGCAGACAGACCGGACCAGCGCACCACCACTTGCTGCTTTGCCGAGGCCAGACAGGACCCACAGAACCTTCTGGAGGGTGTGTTCTAGCAACCTCTGCCACTCTCCATATGTGGCTTGGGATGACCCTGCCCAGCACCGCTCTGGATCCCAGCTCTCCTAGGGAGAGTCCCAGTGGTGCCAGGTGCCCGGTGGTGGCTCAGGATGATCACCAAAAGCATTGACGGCACAATGGCTTACATACTTTTTGCAGCATCTCTCGTCTTCTCTTAAGGATTAATTTTTGGTGCAGCTTCTTCTTCTCCTGCTTTAAGTCATTGTCCAGCTTCTGTTTGATGGAAAAGACTTCCATCCGAGCGCGCTCCAGCAGCGCCTCCATCTGCTCTTCATCCAGGTACCCTGCTCTAGGAGAGACATGGGGGCGTTGACACACTCTCCAAACCCTCCCTCAGCCCGACGGCTGCTGCGGCTGGACATTCAGCTCTCTATTCCTTTGGTCTGGTCAGAAAGTCTTTCCCCTGAAGGAGCAGGAGCAGAACGGGCAGCTAAGATGTTCCCAGAACACAGTAAGTGGGGGTGTCGGCGTCACTCCAGACATGCACAGAAAGATTGTCCGAAGCTGCCTGTTTGGGCAGACTGGGCAAGAGTTTTGGGAAAAAGTGGCGCTCCAGGTGTGGCTTGCCAAGAGGAGATGGGTTTGGAATTCCTGGTGATGGGCTTGTCAAAATCCAAGAAGTGCAGGAAATACTGTGTAGGGTTCATCCCTCACGTTAAGCTGGCTAGCCACAGGGTACCCACATTAAACACTGTGTCTGGTGTGTGTGCCTGAGAGGGTATTCCCAGGAGAGGTGAGCACTTGAATCAGGGGGATTCGGTAAAGCAGACCATCCTCCTCAGTGGGGACCAGGCACCAGGTAATCCAGTAGGGGCCCAAATAGAACAAAAGGTTTTCCTTTTTCTTGTCTCATCTCACCTTCTCCTGCTCTCGGACTGGGATCCCCTGGTTCTCAAGCCTTTGGCCTGAGACCGAATGATACTGTTGGCTTCCCAGAGTCTCTATTATGCACATGGCAGGTGGTGGGAGTCCTCAGCCTCTGTAATTACCTGCGCCAATCCCTCCTCTCTACCTTTTTGGTTGTTTTTCTGGACAATCCTGACTGACACAGTCTGGTATTAGCACGATTACCACTGCTATTCCCAGTCTGTCTGTATCGAGGGGCTGGATGGGCCCCCTGCTCGGCACAGAGTAAATGTCCGCAGAAGCTTCTTGGAGGAATGAATAAGTAAATGAATGAATGGTGGATATGTGCTTTAGAAATATAAGTCTGTGCCAACTCCTAATTTATTTGATTTTTTAAAGTATTTATTTGAGAGAGAGCGAGCACATGGGTGGGTAGAGGGGCGGGGAGGGGTCTGAGGGGGAAAGGGAGAGAATCTCAAGCAGATTCTGAGCTGAGCACAGAGCCTGACATAGGACTTGATCTCACAGCCCCAAGATCACAATTTGGGCTGAAATCAAGAGTCGGATGCTTAACCGACTGAGCCCCCAGGTATCCCTGTACTAACTTTTAAAAATAGAATTTAAAAATGAGAAGTAAACCACACATCCCTGGTAACTGCTCACAACAGTACAACCAGCTGTCGGGTGCTTCAATTCAAGTCAAGGAACTGTTTCTTTCACTTGAGTGAAAATTAATCAGGAATGTCAAAGCAACTGCAGTGACAAATTCATTAGCATCTTTGGGTAGCAAGCGTTCACATAATTTGCACCTCACAGAATCCTCATTAAATAGGGCAAGAGAGCCGCAGAGTCCTAATAAAATTACCAAGGTAGCACAATCAACTCACAAAACCACAGACTGTCCTGGGAAAGACAACGTTGGAGTCATGCATCTATTTATTTAAGAGCTTCTCATAACTGAAAAGAATAAATGTCATTGTCTGCAATTAAGTGCCTCCAAGACAATCTGGGAAGAAATGTCTTAGAGGGGCGGAGGCTGCCCTGATGCCAACCTGCATCACCACCACCCACGTGGTACCCTGGGGCTGCAGAGAAAAACCATGGACAATGCAAGTCAAGAGTCGGTGTATTTAAGCTTCACTCCCAAGGTGAATAAAAGAGCCAGCAGAGTGGCCAAGCTCAAGGAGAAGCGGGCTCTCTCATTACACAGCTCACCTAAGCCTCACCACTGATCTCTCAGTATAACGCTGGCTATTTGCTTTAAAATCACTCCGGGTGAGGATGTCGAGTGACATCAGGATTGGC
This sequence comes from Canis lupus dingo, assembly GCF_003254725.2. Lineage (NCBI taxonomy): Eukaryota > Metazoa > Chordata > Mammalia > Carnivora > Canidae > Canis > Canis lupus. The sequence goes on from NC_064245.1 coordinate 70,979,614, forward strand.
CATTGAGGTTGAATGATGGGCACACGGAAGGTTCAATGGATGGCTGTCTCAACTATTACATATGTTTTTAAGATTCTGCAAACGCAAAGGGTGCTTACAACTAGAGAATTCTTCTTTTTTTAGGAAAGATTTTATTTATTTGACAGAGAGAGAGTGAGTGAGCACAAGCAGGGGGAGCAGCAGAGGGAGAGGGAGAAGCAGACTCCCCCCTGATCATGACCTGAGCTGAAGGCAGACGCTTAACTAACTGAGCCACCCAGGCGCCCCTAGAGAATTCTTCTTAAGGAGAAAGTAAGGAGTGACCAGTGCACTCACTGACCGAATGGTAATAGATGGTCTCTGATGAGGACAGTGGGGCAAGGTGGTTCATGTGCACCATCGGGGATGGCTTTTGGGTCTTACCTCTCATGTTTCTGGATGAACAGGGTCAGCTGAGCATCAGCGGCACTCAGAAGGCCTTGTACACGGATCTCTGATGATTGCATGTTCTGAACCAAGTACTCCCTGTGGCCAAACCTTTTACTTAGATGGTATCTCTTACTAGCCTGGAAAAAATCCATCAGCTCTTCTAATTTCTCCTGTTTAAAAAAAATCAAGAAAATATGCCTAATTACAATTTAGAGAATATTCTTTTTAGACATATAAAATAATACATTTCCTTCCTAAAGAAAACGCATAGGCACAGAAGCACGAGGATTAGCACCCAAACAGGCCTACCCTTAACAAAGGCTTAGAAGAAAATTATATACTAATAAGAAATGAGAGCTTGGAAAAGTGGATTCTAGACCTAGAGAGTGAGGAGTTGTTCAAAGAACTTTACTGCCCTAGGAAAGGGGATGCAAACTTCACGCAGCTGCTCAGCCTTTGCCCATGGGGTTCTCAAAACACAGCACCAGCACAGGTGGTGACATTCTGGGATAAATCAGCCATCAGCCCTGACCCCCAGAACTTTCACACTTGTGGAAGGGACAGACGACTAGATGACAAAACCCAACCAAACACAAGACAGTAATAACTTACCTTACCCTGGGTGTATTCTCTGGGCCTGGCACTGGGCTCAGAGTGTTTCTCACCTTATTTAACTTAGTCTAGAGAGACAGTACTGTTATCCCCATTTCATAGATGAGGAAACTGAGTCCGCATTGCACTGCTGGTAGACGGCCGAGCAGGGATTTGAACTCAGTAATCTAATTCCAGGGCCTGTGGCTAACATCATAGTAAGCTGCTCCAAAGTGCAGCTGTAACCAGTGGCATAATAATTAGAGCAGCAGTAAATAAAACATTAGCCTAAGTGGCATTATCCCACTGACTGGCTCTGCTGTCTTCTCCCATCCGTGAGAATACCGTCCCTGCAATGGGTCACCAAAAAGATCGATGCTCTGTTCAACAAGATACAGGTGATGCCACAGAGAGTTTTCTCTCCAACCAAAGCTGTGATACCTCCAGTTCTTGACACCTGGGAATGTGCCCTGTCTAGACAGTGAAAGGCGGAATGGTCAGTCAGATGTGGCTGAATGATGGTGTGTCCCTGACTCACTGGCAACAGAAACCATACAACAGGAACAGAGGCAATACTTGTATTCTCCACGAAACAGTCCATGTGAACTGCTGGCCGACTTGGCACCCATGACATAAGGAGACGCACAGCTGACATCTTCTAATACTCCAGCAGCTAGAGTCCAAGACACCTGTGCCGGGCTACCATTATCACCCACGGAAGTCTCATTCTTGACTCCATTATTACTAACAATCCACGTTCTTCCTAGCTCGCATGCCTGGTGTTGAGAGCCAGCCACTGCCCATCATGAGGAGAAAAAACTGCAAAATCCATCAATACCTACGTGATACCTTGGGGTGTGGATGCCTAACTAGGGATAGATTAGGATTCTTACTCTATTCACTCTCACTGAGGTTTGAGTAGGAAAAACCTAGAGCAAAAGGGAAAGGCTGGCTTATCCTCTTCATGCTCGGGGCGTCCCGAGAGTTGCGCTCTCACCCTGGAAGGCTCACATGCAAGAGGCTTTTGGGGATGGTCGCTTTGTCTCCTCTGGCACTGCCCTGCTCCTCACAGCCTTCACCCACCAGGCCTATGCCAGGACCAGAGGTCTGCTGCAGGTCTGCACACCAGCAATTTCACTCTGGGTGTGCACATGTGCGTATAAAGTACCCCATGCAGGGCTGAGAAATTCCACAGCAATGGTGATGGCCTCGGATAAACTTTTGGCTGTCATTAACGACATTTATTCCATTTGGATTAATAATCTTCACACTTGGGCTGACACACAAGAACACACACAGAGTCACCGGGGCATATCCAGATGCAGATGCCCACCCCAGGGATATGCTGATGCACACACACACACACACGTATTTTTCATTGCAATGTGTCTTAAAGGTATATCGTGCCAAACACAGGCTTTCCTTGCCTCAGCTCTATTATACCCATTTTACAGGAGAGGAACCTGGGGCTGCAGGAAGGCAGGCAGTTTGCCTACATTCACAGAGCTGACATCTGGGGGAACTGGAACTCAAATCCAAGTTGACTTGAATCCCAGGACTGTGCTTCACACTTCACACTTCAAGGGCAGAAGGAAAAGGTATTTAGCTCACAGGTCCACAATGAGAGGAAGAGAGAACAGACTCCAGGAGAGGAGAACTCACTGGCACCACCCAGGAAAGTTAGGTTCCTGCTGCCGCCAGCCTGATCTGAGGCCTCACCTGGACGTCAGAGTAATCCTGCAGCAGCATTTTAGCAGCTTCTGGCTTCAGTTCCCCTTGGCAAACAGCACTTTTTATCTGGGTAAAGAAGATATTGTGCAGTTCATTTCTCTGGAAGATGGCCAGCTGCCTGTGTGCCTTGGCAAAGTCTTCTTCCTGTTGCAGAGCCAGAGATCGCCTCAAATGCACCTGCTCCAGGCCGTGGAGGGTCCTCAGGAGGCCGCTACACTCCACAGCAGACTGCAGGAAGAGGAAGTGGTACATGAGAGATGATACACCCAGGGCATATGCAAGTGCACACACACGCATACATGTGCACACACATGCATACATGCACACAGCAACATAGTGCATAAACACGCGTGCACAGGCATACATGCACACATGCATGCACACACTTGCACATGCACACAGCAACACAGTGCATGCACACATATGCACATGCATATACATCCATGTGCACATGCACACAAATGAACATCCACATACCCACACAGAGCAACACAGAGCATATACACATGCACATGCATACATGCACACATATGCATGTGCACAGATGCACATGCACACAGCACCACCACAGTGCACACACATACATGCACACAGCAACACAGTGCATATATACATGCACACTGTATATATGCACACATGTGCATATATATACAGGTAATACACACAGCAAATATAAAAGCACACAGCAACATGGTGCATGCACACATATGCACATGCACACTCATGCATGAACATGTGCACATATGCACACAACAGTACATACACCCATGCACACAGCAACACAACAGTGCATACACGCACGTGCACACAGCAAATACACACGCACACAGCAACACAGTGCATACACATGCATGCACATGTGCACACACATATACTATACATAGTAATATACGCATTGCACAGTGTATACACATATGCATAACACCACACACGGAACATGCAAGCACATTGATGTGTACTCACATGGAACACACACACATGCACACAGGCACACACATGTCCCAAGCTGGCAATAATAAAGCTGCTAAACTCTGGGAGATACTGTTGCAACCTGTCCTTCCCTGTTAATGTTTTCCAGAGCAGTCTCAAACCAGAAAATTCACAGGGATGGAAATTTGCAAATCAAACTGCCTGAAAATAGCCTGCAAAATGGAAACAATAATGGATTGTGCTGTTACACTCTCCTGCTTATTTCCAACATCTTTTGCTCTTAACTTAGTTGAAGAGAAAAATACCAGCAATCAGGCCAAAGTTGAGATGATTTGAGTAAGAAAGGACACAGAGTAGTTAAGAAATGGCTACTGGGGGATCCCTGGGTGGCACAGCGGTTTGGCGCCTGCCTTTGGCCCAGGGCGCGATCCTGGAGACCCAGGATCGAATCCCAGGTCGGGCTCCTGGTGCAGGGAGCCTGCTTCTCCCTCTGCCTCTCTCTCTCTCTGTGTGTGACTATCATAAATAAATTTAAAAAATTTTTAAAAAAATGGCTACTGGGTGCCTGCACTTCATGTGCCCAGCATGAAGGCAGGAAGGAGGAGACACGTGCACCGAGTTCCCATTGGCGCAGAAGACTCTTCTCGTGACCCAGGAGGGGAGTGTAATTACTTCCACCTGGGGAGGCAGAATTAATTCCAAGACGGCCCCTAGATTCCTGGCCTGTGATGCACACATCATATAAATCTTCCCTCCTTGAGTGTGGCCATAAAGTCTGAATGTGACAGGTCTGTTGCCCATGATCTGGTTATTTCACAGCAAACGTGAAGAGGTCTTGATGATGGAATTGAGGTACCTAATCAGTTAACTTTGTTAACTGGAGGGGAAATGATCCTGGGCGGATCTGACTCAAGGAGGACCTGGACCTTCCTTCCTGACCACAGACACCCTCTCCTGCCAGCCTTGAAAAAATGAGCCTCCTCCTGTGAAGAGTCTACAGAGAATGGATGCCTATAGGAGCTGAGGTCTTGGTGGCAGGAGGGCATAGGCTGGTGGCTCTGTAGGCTAAGTGGGGACCCAGGAAAGGCAAAGGAGAGGGCTGTACCTCCTCCAGCTAATGAGGGACCACACACCCACTGATGTTCAGTGTTGTCAGTGCCCCACATCGCCAAGTGCGACCTACCACCTCCACCTCCAATCACTCGCAAAAGCTCTAGAAAGGAGACATATGAATTTCCAACTTTCCAGCTCCTTTGTTTTACATTTCAATTTGTCCAGATTCTGGCCCAGAAAAAAGACTGTTACTTTTATAGCCCCCCCTACCCCCCGGCAAAAGCCCAGCAGCCAACACATCACAGTCCCTGCCCTTGGGGTGCAGCGCAGCCTCACATTTGGGGAGAGCAGTGGCCACAGCACCCAAGACAAGGATTTCCTCCTGGTCACATCCCCAGGGGCCACCCCTCAACATCTATGGATTGCCTCAGTCACCAGAAAACAACACAGTGTTTTTTAAAAGCTGATTTTATAAAAAGGCCTGGACCAGACTTGTGAGTCACTCTTCTGGAGAGAAGTGGTTGCTCACAGCTTTTATCTGAATTACTGAATGTGGTTCACTCACAGCCAGGTGGGTTCCGGGCCCCTGACTCGGGGACCGCAGGAATGTTCGGCTGCCGGGGGTGGAGCTGGTGCCCAGTTAGGCTGATTCATTCATCTAAGTGACCTTCTTTTTGACAGTATGGAATTTGACAAGCCTCAAACCTCCATCTATTTTAATTAATAGAAATAAAAGATGGGATGAAATCCATATAGATTCTCACAGCTGGGACAAAAAGCTCATGCGCACACAGGGAACTCCCAAAATAAAGTTATCTGTCCTTGTTCAGAATTACATTTCTGAAGAATAAGGCATGAGGCAATGAAATACTTGTGTCATAGTGAAATACTCCCTAAAATGAATCTATGATGGGATCCCCCCACACTTCCATCTACACTGGCCTCTTGAGGGGTCCAGAGACCTGCAGAAACATGTTCAATCCTCCTGGCTTAGTTCAATCCTCCAGGGGCACAGATGAGAAGGCTATACCGTAGAGCAGGGGTGTTCCCTACCAAGGGCCCGCTGGGCAGGGCAGCTCAGGGATGGAAGTGAGTGAAGTGCCCTGGTATGAGAGGCACTAGGGAGTGGTGGGGAGTGGGGTGAAGTGGAGAAGGCCTGCCTATAGGGCCAGCCACCACTCAGCCACCAAAGGGGGGTGCTCTGCAGGAACATAAACACAGTGCAGCACATCTCCCCATGTTTCATGAGAAGCTGGAAGTCTACATTTTTATATGAAGTTTTGTATTCTATTTATTGGCAACAAATGTGCACTTTTAAAGGTATGTTAGAGTCATGGTCACCCACTCCAACTCCGCACTGAACTTTCCACCACAATGGACTTACTCTGCAAGGGAAATGAGGTATGTTTATCCCATGGTTTTAAGCACCCCCTAAAAAGGAACTTGCCCTGTGGAGAGAACTGGGGGGTGCGGAACATGGACCCATGGAAGACAGCACTTCAATTCTGGTTTGAGAATTGCAGGTCTGGGCCAGGCTCCAGAGCAAGTGCCATTCATAATGTTGACTCTGCACCATCAAAAATGTGAAACCGTGACAGAAAATCATGTCTGTACTAAATTATACTCCCTGCCCGCACTTGGTTTAGCAAGATGGGCAAATTGTAAAAATGTTTTACGGAAACAAATCCATCAGAGATGGGTACAATGCACTTAGGGAATCTTTGCCTTTAAGATGCTGATGTGAGGGGCGCCTGGGTGGCTCAGTGGTTGAGCATCTGCCTTTGGCTCAGGGCGTGATCCTGGGGTCCTGGGATGGAGTCCCGCATTGGGATCCTCACAGGGAGCCTGCTTCTCCTCTGCCTGTGTCTCTGCCTCTCTCTGTGTGTCTCTCATGAATAAATATCCAAAATCTTAAAAAAAAAAAAAAAAAGTAAGAGATTACACAGATGTTTTTGTTTTTTTCAAGATTTTACTTATTTATTCATGAGATAGAGAGGCAGAGACACAGGCAGAGGAAGAAGCAGGCTCCATGCAGGAAGCCTGATGTGGGACTCGTTCCTAGGACTCCAGGATCACACCCTGGGCCAAAGGCAGGCATTAAACCGCTGAGCCACCCAAGGATCCCCTACACAGATGTTTAAACGTGAATGGATTTTGTCTCTAATTACTGGAATTCCTAACTTCTACTCAAAAAACCCAACTCTGTTCAGTCTTCTTTTTTTTAAAAAAACCAATGCTTTGCAGAGTAAGAGTCCAAAATATTGTCATGGATTTTAAAGATGACAGTGATACACATACAGATAAGTCATGAGGTCATCGGCAGTTCTGTAAGATGGAGTGGCTTGCACGGGCTGGAAGAGATATAGCTCTATTGACTTTTGCCGTTCAGATGCTATTTTTGGAAGCACATTGACTCAAAGAAGGTGACTGATCTCTGATCAGGGGGACCCATGGGCCCCAGAGCGATAGTGGCTTCCTGCTGCAAGCTAGCAGACTGGGGAGTGGGGGCAGGTACAGAAGGAAGCAGGAGCACTGTATCCCAGCTTCCCTTCTCAAGGCCCTAACTACCTGTGCCAACACTGAGGAAATACATAAAACTATATTGTTCCGGGCAGCCTTTCAGTAGCTAAAGGTAGAAGCCCAGCAGGATGGGTTAACCTGGCCCACAGCAGCAAGGGTGTATGACATGTCATTGCACCACGTGGGTAGGGAGGTGTGGGGTCGGTGCGTGCTGTCTGGGTCCACGTCTTGGCCCCCCTCTGTGTCTTTGGGCAGGGGACCCACTGAGAATCTGCTTCCTCAGCTATAAAAGTGGGATCCTATCAATTCCCACCTCACCAAGTGGTGTGAAGGTTGGATGAGAAGGTCTGCGTGATGTGCTTAGAACAACGTCTGCATGTGTGTGATGCGTGAGAGTCCTCAATACAATCAGAATATTTATACTATGATATTAAGTGAGAACGAGCAAGATATCCAATTCTCTGAACCGCATACACACACTTGACTTTGTTTTAAAAAACATGTATAAAGAAAGGGGTCAAAATGTGTGCTGAAACCCAGGGACAAAATGGGAGCCACTCAGCATCACTGTATCTCTAGAGGCAGGTGCATAGTAGGAACTCAGAAAACAGACCACATGAATGTCTGTCTGCCTTGGTTGGTGACTGGTTCCACTGATTTTTTTTTTTCAAGATTTTTCTTTCTATGCTTTGGAGCTAGAGCTGACAATTTTTTCTGCAGAGGGACAGATAAATATTTTAAGGTTTGCAGGCCACCTAAGGTTTGCTGTCACATATTTTTCTACTTTTTTAGTTTTTGTTTTTATTTTTTACAATCCTTTAAAAATCTAAAAACCATTCTGGACCCACGGGTCAGCTCAGGTTCATAGGTCTAGGTTGCTGACTCCTATTTTCTAATACTTTCCAAGCATGCACTGTGTTCATAGGAACCAAACATATAACAAATTAAGGAGAAGGGAAAGAAAGAGCATGAGATGGTTTAGGGGCTGAATCACTGCACAGTGAACTCAGCACAGTTTCTGAAGTGCTGGCTCAGGGAGACTCCACATAGACCAGGATAGTCACAGATGGAGACCAGAGAGTGGGGTTGGCTGGCAGAACTCTGGTGGGGGAAGAGTGCCCCCCACCTCGAGAGACATAACCACATCCTAACCCAGAGCCTGCAAACGTGTCTCTTTTTAGAATGAGGATCCTTGTGGATGTAATTAAGTTAAAGATCTTATGAGATCACCCTGGATTATTTGGGTGGGCCCTAACTCTAAAGATAAGTGTCCTTGTAAGAGACAAAAGAGATGATGGTCCTAGAATGGAGGATGGCCATGTGAAGACAAGAAGTCCAGACCAGAGTGATGCAGCCACAGGCCAAGGAATGCCTGAAGCCAGCAGGAGCTGGAAAAGACAAGAAAGGGCCCTCCCCTAGAGACTTTGGAGGGGGTATGCCCAGTTGACACCTTGATTTAGGACTTCTGGCCCCCAGAATTGTAAAAGAATAAAAATCTGTTGCTTTAAGCCACTAAATCTGTGGTCATTTGTTACAACAGCCACAGAAATGCATATGGGAGTCAAGAAGAACACTAGCCTCCCCCAACATGAGAGATGCATGTTAAGGTGAGGGGGACCAGATGCAAAGGAGTAGATGGGGCCAAGACAGCATGAATCTTGCCTCTTTTTGTCACTGCCCAGTGTGCGTGCGGGCTGATGGCAGAGGACCACCCGAGAGCCCTGAGATGTCAGCTCTGTGTGTCCACTGCCAGGAGAACTCTGCATGTGGTCAGTAATCTGGGGAATGGATGTTCCTGAACAGGTATTAAGCTCCCCAGGATGACAGATTTCCAGACCAGAAAATGTGGGCTCAAGCGAGAGGGACTGGACAAGCCAGCTCACAGAGGAAGACAGAAATCAGGCTTGATTTGAAATAATCAGGAAAACACTCTGGTGCAATTCCCTCAAGACAGAAACGGACACATCTCTTAGAAAACTGAGAATTGATCTCTGGTAAACAGAGGTCTGCTCTGGGAAGGCTGTGGGATCAGAACTCTCAGAGCCGAGCACTGTACGCTGAGCCTGGTGCAGCCCATGTCCCATGGCTGCTTTTCTTGCACTACCTCTCCTAGCCAGCTGAGAGGGGGCACCCTCAGCCTTGTGGGTCAGTCGGGCTAATCACAGCTTTCAGAAGAACTGGAATATACTGGACTGGGAGGCCAGGTTTGTTTGATGGGAGCTGGTGCTGGAGGGCTCCTCAATCTAGCACAGCGCAGCCCAGATGGATGGACACACACACACACACACACACACACACACACACACACACACACACATTGATATAACAACCTCCCTGAGCCAGGCTCTCTGTGGGTGCACTCTTCCATGAATGAAGCCTTTTCTACTCTTCCCATGATGTCCCACAGCATTGTGAACATATCTTTATTCTAAAATAGTTGAATGAGGTCACATCTTCTATATGTGAAGATCCTTGATTAAAAACTTCTTGAACCCAAGAACCATGTCTCATTTCCTCTGTGCTTTCACTGCCTAGCCCAGTGACCTAGAGACAATAAGTCATAAATAAATGTTTTCTAAGCAAATTCTGGATGGATGGATGGATGGATGGATGGATGGATGGATAGATGGATGGATGGATGGACTGTAAGATGGACAAGTATATGGAAGGGTGGTATGTGGATGGATGGATGGACAGATGGGTGGATGTATAATGGACAGATAGAAAAGTGGTGGGTAGGTATATGGATGAGTGAATGGACAGAGGAGTGGTACATAGATGGATGATGGATGTGTAGATGGACAGGTGGATGGAAGAGTGGTGGATGAGTGGATGGCTAGATGTGTGGGTGAATGGACAGGTGAATGAATAGATAGATGGGTGGATGGAAGAGTGGTAGGTAGATGGATGGATGGATGTAGATGGAAGAGTGGTGGGTGAGTGGATAGCTAGGTGGATGGGTGAATGGATGGGTGAATGGACAGGTGGATGGCTAGATGGGCGGGTGGGTGGAAGAGTGGTAGACGGATGGATAGATGTATAGATGGACAGATAACAGAAAGGTGGTGGGTGGGTAGGTAAATGGATGGACTGTAGATGGACAAGTAGATGAAAGAGTAAAGGTATATGGGTGGATTGATGGATGGATGGGTGGATGGAGGGATGGACAGGTGGACAGAAGGGTAGTGGGTGGGTGGGTAGATGGATAAGTAGATGGAAGAGTATAGGTAGATGGGTGGATGGGTGGATGGATGGATGGATGGAGAGAGGGACAGGTGGATGGAAGGGTGGTCTGTGGGTAGATGGATAGATGGGTGGTGATGATGGGTGAAAGGATGGGCAGATGGATAGATAAATCATGAATCCCTGAGAGAGGAGAGAGGCAAGTGAAGCCCTCCTTTTGAAGCTGCCTTACCCTCTCACTGACACGTTTCAGCAACTCTTCTGCTTCCTCCATTGCCGCCATCTCCCTCTGATACTGGCTTTCTGTCTTCTTTCTCATTTCCAGGTCACATTCAGCCGTCAAGGCCACCATCTTCCGATCATACTCCTCTTGTATTTCTTTCTCCAGCAACAGAAACTGCTTTTTGAAAACAGCACTCATCTTCCTCTCTACCTGGGGGGAGAGGTGGCCAGAGCTGGACAGGTTCTTCAGCAGAAGGGCAATGATGTCTCTGCTGATTTGGGTTCGACAAGCCTCCAAGTCTGAGTCTGCCCGATTCAGGGTTGCAATCTCCAGCCTGGGAGACACAAAAGCCAAAGTATTCCTCTACATGAAGTCACAGCAGAAACTGAAGGTCACTCAGAGATCTGTGGTTTTACATTATTTGTAGGTAAAGGCTTTCTTTTTCCCTCTTCCCTCCTCCTCTTCTTCCCTCCCTCCTGCTCCAGCCAGTTATTGACAACCAGCAACTAAATCAGAAGATTTTTCATCAGTCCATTTGCAGAGTGTCATGCTGGAAACTGTAAGGAATTTAACTAATATAAGGCCTGGTCTTTGTCAACAACTAACAGTGATGACGAGGAGGCCAAGGGAAAAATGGATAGTTAGTATATTTGGAGGATTTTAAACTAAAATTTATTTTTACTTCTTTCTGATTAAAAAGTAACACGCACTCTTTCTCTCTGAAATAAATAAATAAATAAATAAATAAATAAATAAATAAATTCCAAAAAACCCTGTAAAGGTTTCCTTTACAGTGGTTGCAAAATGGTTTGCCTTGTGATGTATCATGATTCATTTAAACCATTTTTCTAGTGTTGCATATTTGGGTTACTTGCAAAACTCAAAACCTAAAATAATTCTGCAGTATCTCTGTAAAGAGTTTCTGATATTCACAATGATATGCTCAGTACAATATCCACAAATGAAGTCACTGGATCAAATGTTAGCAACATTTCTAGGCCTTCTAGAACAGCCTGCCAAACTGCTTTCCAGGAAAACTCCCCCAGCAAAGCAGTAGGATCCTTGTATCACCCCTCCCTCTGCCATGCTTAAAAATCTTTGATAATTTGATAGGAGAAAGTGGCATCTAATTGAAAAAAATATATGGATATTAAGAAAACATTATAGAGATTGTCAACTATTTAAAAGTAGAGAGATGGGCAGCCCCGGTGGCTCAGCGGTTTAGTGCCGCCTTTGGCCCAGGGTGTGATCCTGGAGACCTGAAATTGAGTCCCACGTCGGGCTCCCTGCATGGAGCCTGCTTCTTCCTTTGCCTCTCTCTCTCTCTGTCTGTCTCTAATAAATAAATAAAATCTTTAAAAAAATAAAAAATAAAAGTAGAGAGAAAAAAAAAGTAAAGAGAAGTCTCAGACGTAGAGGTCAGTGATGCATCAATAGCATGTAACATCCAGCACTCATTACATCACGTGCCCTCCTTAATGCCTATCACCCAGTTACCCCATCTCCCCACCCACCTACATGTTAATTGACTTCAAATAAAATTTTTTAAAAATGAGAGAATATGACTCCCAATGTACTAGGTACTCAACCTCAAAAATTGTCACTAGTTAGCAAACTTGTTTTACTCTCTTAATGTTTGCTTGAGCATTTTATGTATTTTTTAGAAGATTATTTATTTGTTTGTTTGAAAAAACAGAAAGTGAGTGAGCACAGGAGGAGGGCCAGAGGGAGAAGTAGATTCCCCACTGAGCAGGGAGCCCGACTCTGGGCTCGATTCCAGGACTCTGGGATCATGATCTAAGCCAAAGGAAGACACTTAACAGACTCAGTCACCCAGGTGCCCCGGCTTGAGCATTTTAAAAAGCAAATCCCATGTTTTTCATTTTACTTGTAAACTACTCAGTGTGCATCTTTAACTGTCAAGGATATATGCCTATTTATGTATGTGCACATGCATATCTATGTCTGTATATGTCTATTTTACCTAACCTTGATGTCATTATCATATTTAAAATATTAACAATAATTCCAATAATTAATATTAGTCATCAGTCAATAGACTATTTCAAGTATGTCAAATGATTTTTACAATTGGAAGTTTCATTCAAGAACCAAATGAAATCCCCCATGTCAGTTAAGTTCACTTTATCCTGCTCCCCCTCCATTTTTCTTTTATGCCACTGATCTGTTGGGGAAGCCAGGTTATTTATCCTGCAGAATGCCTCACATTCTGGATTTGGCAGATTCTTTCTATGGGGTGTCACTGCCCCTCTATCCTCTGTATTTCCTGTAAAGTACTAGTAAGATTGTGTCTTGATTAGAATCAGACTTAATTTGCTTTCCAAAATACCCCATAAGTGGTACCATGTGCTTCCTAAAAGGTTAGACAATGGGTCACTGCTAGGATGGATCAGTAGGCTCACGTGGTACCAACATGATCCCTGCATCAGTAAAATCTATCAACTCTCACCTAATGGTTTTAGCATCCATGTGTAACTCTCACTTAGATCCATGATTTCATTAGGAGTTAGAAAATGTACATTTTCTATCACTTCCACATCCTTAAAGCTTAAAGAGATTCTTCAACAATCCAGTTACTTTGACATAAAGTCTGCAGACGGAATGGATGTTTGACTCTATGCTAATTACCGTTGGTTGTCATAGCAACTTCCAGTGATGATAAATGAGTGTGGGGCTATTATTTTGTTGTTATTTATTGTTTTGTTTTATTTTGTTTTGGTATGAGAGCAAAACGTTGATAAAACTTGCCAAATCCCTGAGAGTCTGAGCTCTGGATACCTGGAAAATGCATAAGAGGACAAACATCAAATATGTTACCAGGAAACATGGCTTAGAGGGAAAATGATACCTGATTGGTAGATCACAGCTGGATGGGAGGACCTGTAAACAAACCATGGATATCTGGGGTGCCTGGTGGCTCAGTCTGTTAAGTGTCTGCCTTCGGCTCAGGTCATGATCTCAGGGCCCTGGGATCGAGCCCCGCATCAGGCTCCCTGCATAGCATGGAGTCTGCTTCTCCCTCTCCCTCTGCCCCTCTCCTTGCTCATGCTCTCTCTCTCTCTCTCTCAAATGAATCAAATCTTAAAAACAACAACAACAAAAACCATGGGGAAGTTCCTTGAATGAGGTGACTCTGGGAACTGGGCATGTCCCTTCTGGGGACCCTGGATGCTCTGCCTGTGAGTTGTTACAGAACAATCTGTCACCTGTGGGGTAGGAAGCTTTTAAGACAGGAAGCCTCCCACACCTGCCTAATGGGGATTACATCTCCTTGCACCTGAGTTGTGTCACCTGGGGGAAAAACATGTGCAGTGTGACCTGGGGCAAGGACACCCTTATGGAAGAATGCCTGATGTCCTCACAGCAAACCGTGTTCCTGCCCTTCAGCCATGTGCATACACGGAGTCAAGTGGGGCTCATGGGAGTCTTCCAAGTCCAAGTGTTAAGCTGGACCTAGGAACATTCCCTGCCACTGCACAATATCGATATGAAATTACAGATTTTTATGTATTTGGTGGGTTTCAATCAAATTCAGTCATTATTCTTTTCAATACCCAAATTTTTCCATCTTAGGTCAGATGAGCTTGTGTGTCCTTTAGACACAACCCAATTAGTCTACTTTTAAGTAACAGCTCATGCATTTTGTCTTTCATTTTCTCAGCAAGTACTTACTGAACACTGCATGTGCAGAGCATCCTGGGTCACAAAGCAAGAAAGAAGCACAAGAGATGCTCTGGGCAGAGCGTGTGTGGTTAAAATTATCTAATGAACCAAATGAGCCCATGTTCCATGGGCTTGCGGGGAAAAATGACTTCTCTGCTGAAACCGACAGAGTAGATTTCACATCTTTAATGATGCTTCTGGGGGCAGGCAAAATAATGGTCCCCTATGTCCACATCCTAATCCCCAGAACCTATGACTATGCTGAGTAACACAGCAAAGGAGAAACAAGGTTGCTGGTCAGCTGACCTTAACCTAACCACACAGTAATGAGTAACAAGGGTCTTTAAAAGTGGGAAGAGGGAGCAGAAGACACGTGGAATGGGAAGAAGTGAGGGAGGAAGCAGGGGTGAGAGGGATGGGATTATCAGCTTCTGAGAGGGAGGCAGGGCCAGGAGCCGGGTGTGGAGGGGGGCAGTCCCCAGGAGCTGGAAGAGGCAAGGAAACGGACTGTCCCCTAGAGCTGACATCCTGATTTTTCTTGGTGAGGCCCGTCTTGGACTATGACCTCTACAACTGTAAGATGACGCATTTGAGTTGTTTTAAGCCACCAAGTTTGTGATTATGTGTGACTGCTGAATATGAGACTCATACACCTTGCCCTCCCACCTCCCTCCTTCATCCATTAATTGATTCATTGATTGACTTGCACAAGAAACTCTTGTGACTGCCCGTTAGGAAAACAGCAAGTGTTTCACCAGGTGCACGGGGATTGGAACGAAAAGAGGGACATCTCCAGAGATCTCTGTTGTCAAACCACCTACTAGCTAAGGGCCCTGGGGAAAGGACTTAGGTCCCCAAGCAGCATAAAGGGGAACCACCCTCACAGGGTAATGTTCATGGTTAAAAGAGATAAGAAATATAAAATGCACAGTGTAGACGAGCCTGGATGGCTTAGTTGGTTGAGCATCTGACTCTTGGTTTTGCCTCAGGCAGGTCGTGATCTCGGGGTCATGAGACTAAGCTCTGTGTTGGGCTCCGTGTTGGTGCGGAGTCCGCTTGGGATTCTTTCTCTCTCTCCCTGTGCCCCTCCTTGCCATGCACGCTCTCGCTCTCTCTCAAATAAATAATGTTTAAAACACACAGCATAGTGTCTCAAATTTTATCTGTTCTAAGTCATCCCAGTTTTCCTGTTCTGGGCCATCCTCGTCCTAGGAGACCGGCTGCAGACTAGAGTATCTTGCACGGCTTGCCCTTCCCAACTGCCTGGGAAGACAATCTCATAAGCACTTTCTGTTTAAACAGTTTTAATGTTAATCACCAGGGATAAACTGTCAGAAGCCACAACAATGAAAACTGCCAGGGCATCCCAAAGCCACAAAAGAAAGAAAAATGTCCCTTTAAACCAATTAAAATATCATGCAGTTAATGAGGCTCTCATCTATTAATTTCCCAAATGATCACAGGAGAGGAAAATAAGTGTTAGGAATTCATTGTCAACCCACACGTCGGGGTCCGTGGCTATGGCAGTAACTCCCACCATCTCCTATGGCATTTTAAATTGTTTATAATGAAATGCACATATTTTCCACCTGCACCCCCCTGCCCCCCAAGGCTCTAATGGCTCCATGAGACAGACAGGGCCACTCTGAGTCACACACACTGGGCTGAGACTCTTACTGCAAGTTGGCAGAGTTGGCAGGATTCAAACACTGCTTTCCTAGGGGCTATCCACTTTTTTTCAGGTCACAGGAATGTCCTCTTGTCACCACACTGTGAGATGAGTGTATTTTCTCAGGCCAGTTCTGTGGCACAGACGTCCCCATGCCAACCATATGCCTCTTGTAAATGAGGGCCTTCACACAGGAGTGCAGAACGATGTCCAGCACATAGGAAGCATTTAATAAACAGAAGCCATTCAAGTTTAATAACAGACTTGCTTATGATAACACCTTTCTAAAAGAAAGTGCACAGGGACGCCTGAGTGGCTCAGTGGTTGAGCATCTGCCTTTGGCTCAGGTTGTGATCCCAGAGTCCCAGGATCCAGTGCTGCATGGGGCTCCACGCAGGGAGCCCCCTCTGCCTATGTCTCTACCTCTCTCTATATATCTCTCATGAATAAATAAATAAAATCTTTAAAAATAAATAAAAGAAACTGCACAGCTTAAATTACCCCAGATCTGATTTGTCTTTGATTAACTACTGATGATAAAGAAGAAGGAATGACATTAGTGTCATTTTCCTTATTTATTTCGTGTAAAAACTAATCGGGTTCTCATCAGATGGCAAGTAAGGTGTCAGAACAAAATTAGGAGAGGGTTTGACACACAAGGCAGAAAATGTTCCCTTGAATGTGAAAAAAACTTCATTAGCATGGAGAATAATTAATTCAGAAGGAATAAGAAGTCTCCCCATCCATTTTTCACAACAGAAGTCTGGCATCTTCCAATTAGCTGGGGTAAGCATAACAGACCCACAAAAAACAATCAGTAGTAGGGAAACTGAGATTTTCCTCCGAGGAGCCACTGTCCAAGGACTGCTCGGGGATTCCATGCCAGGACTGTAAATCATACTTGTACGTGGATTTCAGGGCCTAGGCAATGCAAATTTAGTGGGGAAGATACTTTCTGAATATCTTCACCGTCAAAACTGTAGTGAGAGCTTAGATCAGAGTGAAAGTAGTCACCATCTGTGAATGAGACATTAGTAAAAGTTATGCTAAACCATACACTTCTGTTTTGGTATAAACTCAAACACACTGTATGATACAAGAGGCCTGCAAGCGGTCTCCAACCTTCCTCTATGACATTCTTCCTCCTATAGATCCCTTTGTTCAGAAGTTGGTGGGAGCTGCCCTCTCCTGGCCTCGTGCTGAGGGCAGGGTGGTGGACAACTGAGGCCACCAGCTCCTCATCATTGCCTGCTCCCCGCCCACTTGATGGCCACCCCCCCCCCCACACACACACACTAGTCATCTGCAAAAGACAAAAGAAGTGAGCAAAAGGATGCTTTTGCTCACTTCTAATCTTCCTGGAACCTTCCTCCCAGCTCCCCTTCAGGCACAGAAGGTGTTTCATCATGTCTGAAAGCCCAATGAACTTGGGAGACACAGCAAAGCAGCTCCCAATCTCATCACCCCCCTTCACAGCTGGGCAACTCAGGTGAGTTACCTGACATCTCTGAGCCTACTTTCCAGGTTGGTAATGAGTCATCCGTGTCCAATGAAAGTCATTAAGAGGATTAATAGCAGTGCCTCTTTTATATAAACTTTGTTTCAATAGCTTTACAAATATCAACCCAGCTAATCCTCACGACAATCTTGTTAGGTGATTAACCTTTTTTCTTTTTACAGGTGAAGAAACTGAGGCACAGAAAATTTTAAATACCTTGTTGAAAGCAGCACAGCTGTTAAGTGGCAGAGTAGGGATTGGAAGCCATGGCATGTGGCTCCAGAGTCTTCCCTCTACCCTCTGTTTACTGCCTTAGGCACACCAACATGCTCAAAGCACCTACCTAGTGCCCAGCACTAAAGAGATGTTAGAAAATGCTATTTCACATTGCTGTTGCTGTGGATACATCTGTAATGGTCTTCCTTGATATCATTCTTTATGGCAGAGAAAAGAAGATGTGAAGGACACATAACATAGAAATGGGTGAATGGATGGATGATGGGTGGATGGATGAGAGAGTAGGTGGATGGAAGGACATATGTATGGATGAATGGATGGATGGGTAGATAGGTGGATGGGTGGGTGGATGGGTGGATATGCAGGTAGACGAAGGGTGTGTGTGTGTGTATAAATAAAGGGAAGGATGGCTGGACAGATGGATGGATCAATGGATGAGTGGACAGATGGTTAGATAGACCGATAACTCTTGAAACTCTTATTTGGAAAGATAGATTTTGTTCTACCTGAAGAGGAACTGAAAGAAACTGTAGGGTGAAACATTTAAAGATGAAATAAACCCTGGATGTCAGCTAAGTCATCTTTCCAACCAATGCTCAGATCTCCTCAACAGCTTCCCACCAGAGTCCCCCAGCTTTTGCTTTGCATATACACACAGTGATGGGGACCTAACCACTTCTCCAGGCAGGCTTCCATCATCAGAGAGCTCGGACAGAAAGATCTTTTTCTTACTCACCTGATATCTGCCTCCTTACGGCCCCCATCATTGTCCTAGTGCCTCTGTCTTCTTCATGACCACCTCACAGAAATCTGGGAATTGTGATCACATGCACACAAAATATCTCCAGTCCAGCCTTACCACCTTGGGCAGAGGACCCAGAGCCTTTCAGGCTGTGGTGAGGATTAGGGTTTTATCAAGATCATGCCAGCAAGGGGTTTCCAGCAAATGTCCTAGTCAGGGTCACACTGGATTAGGGCCCGCCTGAATGACCTCACCTCAGCTTGATCACATCTGCAAAGATGCTACTTCCAAATAAGGCCATATTCACTGGTAACTGGGGCTTAGAACTTCAATGTATCTTTTTGGGAGGACACAATTTAACCCATAACAACCTTCAAGGGATGGCGGTCCCTCATGATTAAGGGGATATCCAAGTAGAAACGGACTAGCCACCTATAAGGTGTGCTAGAGAGAATATTTCTGCTCTGACCAATAATTTAGACCAAATGACCCCCAGGATTCTTTGTAGCATCAAGCCTTTGATGTTGTCACTCTTCTCCCATGGAGGAAGGGACCATCCTCATGGCTCCTTCCAGAGCATCCTGCTCCAATGCCACCTTGTTGGGAAAGCTGCTCCCAACATACTGACTTAACACAGAATTCCCTGCTCCCTACTTGGTTATTTTGCATAAATCCATCACCTCCTTATATTTCATATTTATTTATTTTATGTCCCCCAACCATGGACAGCGTGTAAACACAAAGACTCTACTATGGTCCCTGCTATATCTAGAGAGAGCCTAGCAAAAGGAATTGCTCCTCAAATGTCTCCTGGATGGATAAAACTGAAATCCTAAATTCACAGGGCCACATCTATCTGGGAGCCTGACTCCCTCCCGATTCCTCTAGCCCCTCTGCCTGACCGAGCCTACGCCTTCCTGGTGAAGTTTCTTATCTCCCATTTAAGAGCCAGAGTCCGCCCCTCACCCTGTGCATGGCCCCATCCCATGCCACCTGTACCCCATACCATCTTGCCAGGACTGTCTGAGTCTGTCTTCTCTGTGAACTGTGAGTTTCTGGAGGGTGTGGAGCACTCTTGACCCATCTCAGCATCCATGGTGCCCAGAAAATGGCTCTGAGTGAGAAAGTGCTTGGGAAACGGTTCCATGAGGGAGTAAGTGAGCAAAAGCAGGATCAAGGGCTGTGAAGGGCTAACCTGCCAGCTGGTCTTCTAAACTGCATACTGTGATCACTGCTAATCCAGAATCTTCGGTGACAACCCATCTCCTAGACAGCTGACATCCCCCAGCACCAAAATACTCATGACATTTAGGAATCTCAGGCCAATGCCCCCCTCCAACACCCCCCGCACAGACCACAGTGATCAGGAGGGAATATCCTCCCTAAGAGATCTGTGTACATGAGTGTCAACTGAGTGTTTTGGGTATTTTCATGTATTTGTGAAAAAATAGACAAAAATAGCAAAAACAACAAAGCAAAGATTTTCAAAGTCAAGTCTGAATTAAATCCCTGGGTAAGCAGCACGACACCAAATCGATGAATGCTTGGAAAGAAAGGCACTTTGTAATTCCCACTGAAATTGAACTGGCAAGGGGGCAGGACGTAATTCTGGTGTCAGTGTTGACCTTCTCAAAGGCCAATGGACCCCAATCCAAATCCAAGCTTGAAGCCCACGCCCCAGTCCAGTCTCCACAACCTGTCCAGCCTCCCTCTCCATCCAAACGTCCCCAGCATGCCACCCAGCCACAGGTCAACAACCTGGGATAATCTGATGGCCCGGCGTTTCTGAAGCTCATGCCCCTGCCTGAGTCACTGCTGTGTCCCCAGGCAGCCTCCCTAGTGACTGACCACACACCAAACCTCCAGCCCACAAGCCTCTCTTCACAAGAAGGGCTCTACACGAGGTTGTCAGAGCCCCAGAATCACCTTCATGATGCCCAGCATGGTGTGTAATCATGTATTTTCCCATGTGATTCTCTCATGAAGGCCTGTCCCCCTACCCCACGCTACACTATGAGCTCCAGGGGGCCAGGACCCTGCCTGTTGGACTCACAGTAGCATTTCCAGCCTCCCCCCTCCACACCCCATGGACTGAACAAGTGCATGACATGCTCGGGTAGAGCAAGGAATTAGACGCTGGGAGTCACTGAGTCACTGTAGCCCATTTCTGCAATATCTCTGAGGCTGAGTCACAGAAAGAAGCCACGGAGTCCAATGTGCAGAACAGAGACAAGAACTAAAGGGTCTGGAAACAGGTGAATCACTTACTGTGAGCCTGGCCAGAGTGCTTATTCTCAGCCCTGGGCAGACACGAGCTCGTTAAACCCTCACCTCCCGTGGGGCACATATCACCACCCTGTGTTCAGATGAGGCCCTGGAGGCAACAGACTGTGTTCAAGGTCATCTGATGATTAAATGACAGATCAGGAGTGGAGGGCTAGCACTGCCACTCACGTGGTCCAGCCTAGCCCAGGCTACTAGCTCTGTGTACTAGACATGGGATGCGAACACCTCTTCCATGGGCCAAAGATGGCCAACCTCATGCGTTAGAAGGGATTAGAGCTACAGGAAAGTGCCTTGATTTCCTATCAGACTGGCATGGGCAGAATGATCCTGGGGTGGCTGTGACTAGGGTATGTGACAAAGGGATTCTCCTATGCTGGATGGTAAACTGGCCTGCCCTCTATGGAGCCAATCCGACAGCATGTATGAAAAGTATACAATAAAGCAATTCCACTTCAAAGAATTCAAGCTGCAGTTAACTTTGCATGCATGCACAGAGCCCTTGGTTAACTGCCCTATGACCATTGGGGGCTGTGGAGCATGGGGTGACCACGTGGGCTCTGCACTCAGACCACCTGGGCTCACATCTTCCTACTTGCCGTGGGCCTCTGGGCAAGTGACTCACACTCCGAGCTTTAGTCTCCTCATCTGTAAACAGTCCTTAGCATAGAGGCCGCTCTGAGGAGTAGACAGGTTAATGCACATAAAACAGTCAGAAGTGTACTAGCTGATAAGATCCAACAGTACGGGAAAAGGATTATTCACCACAACCAGGTGGGATTTATCCCTGGGCTGCAGGGGTGCTTCAACCTCCACAAATTAATCACATGATAGATCACATTAATAAAAGAAAAGACAAGGGCCATAGGATCCTTTTGATAGGTGCAGAAAAAGCATTTGATAGAATACAGCATCCTTTATCGATTAAAACTCTCCACAGTGTAGGGATAAAAGGAACATACCTCAATATCGTAAAAGTTATATTCAAAAGACCCACAGTGAATATCCTCAATGGGGAAAAACTGAGAGCTTTCCCCTAAGGTCAGGAACATGACAGGGATGTCCACTCTCACCACTGTTGTTCAACATAGTACTGGAAGTCCTAGCCTCAGCAATCAGACAACAAAAGAAATAAAAGGCATTCAAATCAGCAAACAAGTCAAGCTTTCACTCTTCTCAGACAAGAAATACTCTGTAGAAAACCCAGATTCTACCAAAAAATTGCTAGAACTCATACAGGAATTCAGCAAAGTCTCAGGATACAAAAACAATGCACAGAAGTCAGTTGCATTTCTATACAGTGATAATGAGATAGAATAAGGAGAAATCAAGGAATCAATCCCATTTACAATTGCACCAAAACTCCATAAGAAACCTAGGAATAAACCTAACCAAGGAGGTAAAAGATCTGTACTCTGAAAACTATCGAACACTTACGAAACTGAGGAAGACACAAAGAAATGGAAAAACATCCCATGCTCATGGATTAGAAGAACAAATATTGTGAAAATGTCTATGCTATCCAAAGCAATCTACACATTCAATGCAGTCCCTATCAAAATATCATCAGCATTTTTGAGAAGTGGAACAATTTTAAATTTGTATGGAACCAAAGACCCCAAACAGCCAGAAGAATGTTGAAAAGGAAAACCAAAGCTGGAGGCATCACAATTCCAGACTTCAAACTGTATTACAAAGCTGTGATCATCAAGACAGCATGGTGCTGGCACAAAAACAGACACATAGATCAATGGGACAAAATAGAGAACTCAGAAATGGACCCTCAACTCTATGGTCAACTAATTTTCGACAAAGCAGGAAAGAATATCCAATGGAAAAACGACAGTCTCTTCAACAAATGACGTTGGGAAAATTGGACAGCCACGTGCAGAAGAATGACACTGGACCACTTTCTTAGACCATACACAAAGATAAATTAAAAATGGATGAAAGACCTAAATGTGAGACAGGGATGCATCAAAATCCTAGAGGAGAACACAGGCAGAAACCTCTGTGACGTTGGCCACAGTAACTTCTTGCTAGACACATCTTCAAAGGCAAGGGAAACATAGGCAAAAAATGAACTATTAGGACTTCACTCAGATAAAAAGATTTTGCACAGCAAAGCAAACAGTCAATAAAACTAAAAGAAAACCTACAGAAGGGAGAAGATATTTGCAAGTGACCTATCAGAGGGGGTAGTATCCAAAAAGGCTAGTATCCAAAATCTACAAAGACTTTACCAACTCAACATCCAAAAAACAAAGAATCCAGTCAAGAAATGAGCAGGAGATGTGAAAAGACATTTCTCCAAAGAAGACATACAAATGTCCAAAAGACATAAAGAAATGCTCAATATCACGGGCATCAGGGGTATACAAATCAAAACCACAATAAGGTATCACCTCACATCAGTCAGAATGGCTAAAATAAACAACTTAGAAAACAAGAGATGTTGGCAAGGATGCAAAGAAAGGAGAACCCTCTTACACTGTTGGTGGGAATGCAAAGTGGTGCAGCCCCTCTGAAAAATAGTATGGAGGTTCCTCAAAAAGTTAATATAGAGCTACCCTACGATCCAGCAGTTGCACTTCCAGGTATTTATTCAAAGGATACAAACATAGTGATTTGAAGAGGCACCTGCACCCCAGTCTTGATAGCACAATAGCCAAACTGTGGAAAGAGCCCAGATGTCCATCGGCAGATGAATGGATAAAGAAGACGTGGTGTATACATGCAATGGAATATTACTCAGCCATCAAAAAGAACAGCATCTTGCCATTTGCAATGATGTGGATAGAACTAGAGTGTTTTATGCTAAGTGAAATAAGCCAGTCAGCAAAGACTGATTGATTTCACTGTAAGTGGAATTTAAGAAACAAAACATAAACATAGGGGAAGGGAAGTAAAAATAAAGATGAAATCAAAGAGGGAGACAAACCAGAAGAGATGCTGAACTCTAGGAAACAAACTGAGGGTTGCTAGCGGGAGGTGAGTGGGGGGATAGGGTAACTGGGTGATGGGCATTAAGGAGGGCATGTGATGGCATGAGTCCTGAGTGTTCTATGCAACTGATGAATCACTGAACTCTACCTCTGAAACTAATAATACACTATATATTAACTTAATTGGATTTAATGGCACTTGGGTGGCTCAGTGGTTAGCATCTGCCCTTGGCTCAGGTCGTGATCTTGCATCTTGGGATTGAGTCCTGCACTGAGGCTCCCCACAGGGAGCCTGCTATGTCTCTGCCTCTCTCTGTGTCTCTCAAGCATAAATAAATAAAATATTTAAAAATAAACAAACAGTTTAAATAAATAATAAATAAAACAATCAGAGCTGTCTCTCACTCATATTGAACTCCCAGTAAATTCAGTAATCATTACTATTATTAGGATATTATGCAGCCACTTAAAGTTAAGAACAGGCTGTTCTATTGTTATAGATGTTGAACAATCTCCAAGACTGCTGAAAAGTGGGGAAAAAGAAGCAAAACAATGTGCAAGGTATGCTATTATTTTATGTTTTAAAACAGGAGGATATGTGTATATGCATATGTCCATAAACGATCTCCAAAGATACGTGGCATGAGGAATGGATGCCTTCAGGTGCAGGCATGAGAAGACAATTTGATTTTCACAGTACAGCCTTTTATGCCACTCTAATTCTTTGCCACATTCACTATTTAGTATTCAAAAAATTGGCTAAGAGACAGAAAACAAAACACAACAAAATGTGGGCATTAATCAAAGTCGGGGACTATGCGTGTGCTCTTCCCTGGGACACAGGGAGTTTCTTGGTTGCTTTTGACAACCTATCTCCAGGCCTATCTGTGGCTGGTGCTAGACCTACCATGTATAATAGCAGAGTCAGGGTAGTGGTCCAGGGCAGGACCCCAAAAGTCTGCTAGAAGCACCACCATCCCCAGAAAAGCTGGCTCTAGTCCTGCCTGCATGCATGGACTTCCTGTTTGTGACTCCTTTCCATGTGGTTGGACTGGCTAATCAAACTGGCCAGTGCTGGCAAGGGCCCATGCATATCTCCCTCTCCTCAGGGCCCCTTCTGGTGGAGGAGCTCTATGAGGGAATTGATGGGGTCCAGGGGTTGGCACTCGGCACAAGCAGCCACAGCACCTGGTGACTGGGAGCAGGAAGTCTCTGAAATTGGCTTTATTGAGCAGGAATGCAGAGTCTCACTGTGGAGCTCATTACGCCGCACAGAGAGCCACATCCTCCGACCTAGCTTTTCGATGTAATGAAAGTGATGGGCGATTTATTTTTTTGGCCAGGTTGGAGAACATGCCTGATATAGGTCTTATTTCCCAATTGGCTCAGGATTCAATGTTTAAAGGAGATAAGGAGCTCTTTATTGACCCCCTCAGATACTCCAACAGTTGAGGGGATTCCTTTTATCTCCAAGAAACCCCCAAGAGGATGCATGAACCTCACGGCCTGGATGGGGTGGTGTGGATTAGGAGAGATGCTAAGTCAGGGATAATATCACATCATACCCTGCAAAGGTTCCCCGGATCAGGTGTAAACCACTTGCACCCGGCAGAGGTGCTTTCATGATTATTCCAGCTTGCACAATCTCACTGTGCTGTATTTATTCGCGTGTGAGTTCTTTCCCTCATAGACGGTGGGCATCTTGGGGGTTCTTGCTTTTCTTGGCTTCTTCTCCAGCACCTCACCTAGCAGAGTGCCAGGCGCTCAGCAGGAACTAAGAAAACACCTGCTGGAAGAAGGAAAGCGTCTCCTCCAAGAAACCCTCACCTTGCTGGGAAGAGGACAGCGAGGGTTGCCATGGAAACCAGATGGAGCATGACTGCTGCGCTGCTCTACCGCAGCTCCTGTTTGGTCCTCCATAAAAATCCCACTCTGGCTTGTCAGCCGCTGGCAAGCACCCAGCACCCAGGGGAATGGGGCAGCAGGGCACAGGTGTGTGGGCGGGGCTTCGCCTCAGCTGGCCTGGGGTGCTTGCCAGTCGAGCGAGGCTGTAGGTGAATGAACCCTGACATCACCCTTCTGGAAGTCCAGGACTGGTCTAGACATGGGTCACCTGTACAGTGGGTTGGGGTGAGAGGGAGTCAGGGGGGCTAGGAGTCCCCTCTTTTGGACACTAAGCCTTTTCCCGACACCTTTCCATGTGTCCAGGTTTCTGAAACCTCTGCACTTTTTGAGGACATCAGGAGGCCCTATCAGGCTCCCAAGCCCCATACACATGGGGTCCCCTTGCCAAGAATGCCCCCATTCCTTTCCCATCGGTGTCCTAAAGACCCCTCAATACCCAGTGCAAATTTCACCCACAGATTCACTCACAAGGCATTGCTAACACTTAGCTAGTGCTGCTGGACTCGGTCCAAACAAGGGCTTGGGAGTCTATGGTGGGCAACACACACATGGAGCATTACAAAACCACTCAGTGAGGGACCTGACGGAGGCCCAAGGGCAGAGAGCTTACCCGAGTCTGGTTTGTGTCTTTACTGTGTAAATGCCCAGTGCTTGGCATCTACGAGATGCTTTGGTGCTTGATCCAACAGGAAGCAAAAGAAGCAGGTAGCGGGGCAGGTGCATGAGAGGGCAGGGGAGGAGATTGTTTAGAATCTGAGAACATTATCATCAGCTTCCTAAAACCCACACCCACCCCCATGAGAACTTCAGTGGAATATCTGGCAATATGTCATGAGTGCAATTATTCGAGACCCTACTATGTGCAAGGAGCCCCATGGAGAGATGAGGGAGTATGGAACTAGTCACAGAAAGAGCTGCCCCACCTGGACTATGCGCCCTCTCCCTCCTGGTGAGCCTCCTCTTACAATCCAAGACGGATCTCCATCCATGGGCTTGGAGCGAGGAAGCACCAGAGGGCCCAGCCTTGCTCAGAAGACCCAGCTTTGAGCTCTGCACCAACCACTTCTGAATGGAGAGAAGTGACCATTTCTAATGGCCCTGGTCTGAAGACAACCCTCAGGTTGTTCCAGAAACAACTGTATGACTTACCCAGTCCACAGACCCCCTCAAATCTCTCCTTCTCTCTCATTCTTTTGAGATTTTTCTTTCTTTTTTTTTTTTAATGCTTTTTAAAAAAGACCTCTTTTTTTTTTGAGAGAGAAAGAGATAGGAGAGCACAAGCAGGGAAGAGAGGGAGAAGGAGACTCCCCCCTAAGCAGGGAGCCCGACATGAGGCTCGATCCCAGGACCCTGGGATCATGACTTGAGCCAAAGGCAGACACTAAACCAACTGAGCCACCCAGGTGCCCCATCTTTTCAGATTTTTCTGATCATTTCCTTAAATAACGGCCACCCAGGGATACCAGGTCCAAATCCCTGGAATCTGGAAATGTGGTCTTATAAAAACAAAGGACCTTTGGAAGTGTAATTAAGTGAAAGATCATGAGGTGTGGAGATCACCTTGGCTTATCTGTGGGCCCTAAACCCGATCACAAATGTCTCCCTAAGGCAGAGGCAGAGGAGACTGGATACGTACAGATGGGG
Source organism: Canis lupus dingo (assembly GCF_003254725.2). NCBI lineage: Eukaryota > Metazoa > Chordata > Mammalia > Carnivora > Canidae > Canis > Canis lupus. The sequence continues at coordinate 71,006,860 of NC_064245.1, forward strand.
AGGAGTCCACCTGGAGGTGGAGACCAGAGGGACATGGCCACAAGTTGAGGACTGCTGCTAGCAGCCCCAGAAGCTGGAAGAAGAGGGAAGGACTCCACCGTGGAGTGTCTGACGGGAGGCGGCCCTGCCAACAGCTTGTCTTTAGCCCAGTGAAACCAACTCCGGGCCTCTGGCCTCCAGCCCCGAGAGAGAATAACTCTGTTCCTTGGGGATCCCAAGTATGTAGTGAGTTGTTAGAGTGGCCACAGGAAATACTCCTCCAGCTCACCCACAACGCAGCATGCAGCCAGCTTCTGTCCTAGCACCTACGAGGCAGCCACGGTTATCCGTACGCGATAGATATGGCACCTAGAGTCACCTGCTAGTAAGTGGCACTGCTGGGACCCAATCCAGGTAGTCGTGTGTCTCAACCCCATCTCTTAACCCCTGGGCTCTACCACTTGACCTCCAGCAGCCTCTGTACCTCCCACCAGAGCACCTGCAGAAACGAGTCCTACATCCAGGCCGCCGGACCTCCAGCCTTGTGTGGGCACTCTCCCTACCTGCTAATTCTTTGGGGTTCTGCTAGAAGCCACCTCCCCACTCTGGCAGGACTATCCTATACCTTCCTACAGTACTCCCCTCTTCTTCCCCATGTCATCACCTCACACTTCATTGGGAAGCATCATATAGGGACGTGCCATGTTCACACCTCCCATCACGCACCTGCAGGCATCTCTGCATGCTCTGGACTTCCCTTCCCAGGACAATGGCCCCAACCTCTCTCCGGTGGTGACACCAGAGCTCTGGCTCCCAGCCTCTCAGTACCATTTCCTGCAATTGTCCCTGAGCCTCCCCTGTCTGTGGAGGACCATCCCCAGCAGAGCATTCAGAGCCTCTGGCATCACCGTAACTGTCCTTCTCGTGGCCCCGGGTTCTCTTTACTCTGATGCTTCCCTGCACAGCAGGCTAGCCGCCCCTTCTTCTAGGACTCTTTTTCTCTCCTGCTCTCACTCCCCTGGTTTCCTGTCACTTTGCTGAGGGTGTAAAGGCTATGGTTCCTGAGGCGCCTTCCCATTCCCCTCCACACCTCTCTCCACTTTCTGGGGGTTTCCCCCTCCTTCCCTGTCCTGCCACCTGCAGTCCCCACTCCTACCCCGCCTGCATCTGAACAGACCTTCGGGCTCCTCCTGACACATCCATCTGGTGTCTGTAGGTATCTCCAACTCGCCCAGCTCAGAAAGGCCTCTAGATCTTTTCCTCAAAACTCAGTCTCCCTCTTTCCTCGTCTTAGGAAGCAGCAGCACCTTCCCCCCAGGTGCTGACAGCTCTTCTCCCACAGACCCCACTCCCAAGCCATCAGTGGGTGCTGCTGCTCCTCCTCCCTCATCCATACCTTGATTCTGCGGACCTCTGTGGAGCCTGTGGGAGGGACATCACACAGACCTACCCCCTGGAGGTCCTCCTGGGACATCAGCCCTGAGTAAGAGGCCAGGTGCAGCCCAGCCAAGGGACTAGTGGCTGCCAAGTGAATGTTGCTCTGCGAGGGTGTCCCGCCACAGCCCAACCCCCTGGGGCCAACTCTGGGCAGCCTGTGAGGCCACGTCAAACCTGAACCTGCAGCGCTAACTTCTGGTTGGAGTAACCCTGCCCCTTCTCACCATCTTTCCTGTCCAATTAACCAGAGAGGCCCCAATCTACCTGCTGGTGACTCTCCATCAAGCTTGCCACTATTGTATGGCCCTACCTCCACAAGCACCTACTGTGTGCCAGGCAGTGCTTGAAGCACTCAGAATAAATCAGCACACAAGACAGAAAGTCCCCACCTTTGTGAACTTCCTGCCTAGCTGGGAAGACAGAATCCAACATTAAAGACAAGACAAGACACAGACAAGACACCTAAGGTGGCTTCTGACAGCCCTGAGTGACAGGAAGAAAGTCAAGGGTGGGGAAGTCAGGATGAATAATGGAAGCTGCTCCAGGTCATGCTCACACTGGCTCTGCGTGACCCTCCAGCCCACTTCCGTGTGCTACTGCCACGCTGGCCTCATCCCCTTCTAGACCCTAAGTGCCCACGTATGTCCCTCCCTGAGCTCCATCCATGCAGCCCCCATGGGGTGCTCACCACTCAAGTCTCAGCTCTCCTGAGCCCCCCCTAGAGGGCCTCCCAGTACCCCCAGGGGAAAGCGAGCCCCTGCTATTCTGCAACAGAGCATTTTGCTGCTTTATAGCCCCTCCACACCATGGAACTGCAGGGTTATCCACACGGGCCTTCATATTCCGCTTGTGTGCATCCCACGAGGACCACCACCCGGACGATTTGCCAGTGTCGAGCCAGGGCCTCCTGTGTTTTAAAAATGATTGCACACAGGAGCAAATTACCCAGAAAGAACAAACGAACTACCAGAATTTGGGGTGAGCTGCTCCATTACCCTGAGTTCCGGAAATGAGAAACAAAATCACATCTCAGCAGCATTAATATAGAATAGAAATGGTGCAGTTGTAAAAAAAATCCTACTACATGGCGGGTGCAGGAAACCACTCAAGGCATGGATCTAAAAGCCTCAATTCAACCAATACTCACCGAATGCCTACTCTGTTCGCCTAGAAACCACAATTTAGAGACAGTCTAGAACAGGATGCTGGCAACATCAAAAGATAGTGTTGGGGATCCCTGGGTGGCTCCGTGGTTAGCGTCTGCCTTCGGCCCAGGGTGTGATCCTGGAGTCCCGGAATCGAGTCCCACATCAGGCTCTCAGTGAAGAGCCTGTTTCTCCCTCTGCCTGTGTCTCTGCCTCTCTCTTTCTGTGTATCATGAATAAATAAATAAAATCTTAAAAAAAAAAGATAGCTATGAGCTTCCTTTAAATAACAGGAAATGAACACTGGCCTGGACTTTCTTCTTTCCCTTTGTGTTTCTGGAAAATTCTAAGTGCCATCTTTTTTAAAAGCTGTTTTGTCAATAGAACAGTGGATCTGAAAGGATATGGGCCTGGGGGCAAACCCATCACCAGTCACTTGTGTGACCTTAGGCAAAACCAATCAAACTTTTTAGACATCAGCTTCCCTTCCAGAACCATTGTGAGAATTACCTAAGGTCACAGACAAGAGGTGCCTGGCAGTGATCTGGGCCAGAACAATGCTAGAGCTAAGACACTGTGGGGCTCTCTGTGCTTCTAGAAACTTCCAGGAGCAGACAGAGGTACCCAGTTCTCCCAGTTCCTCCTCCCTCTTGCCTCTGCCTGTCCAGAGCTAAGCTGCCTCCATTATGACAACTATCTAAGAGCCTGACACAAATCCAAGGAAACCCCTCTCCCTCAGATACTCTCGGTGAGACAGCCCATGAAGAAATGATGTAAAAGATAAACCACCACGCAAACCAGGGAGATGCTCTTTATCAAAGGTAAATCAGCAAAACGAACTACCCGAACAAGGTCAGGGCTCTGATGGGTCTGAGAAAGGCAGCAATCAAGTCACATAATGACATATTTAGAAGCCCAGCTAAACTTGACATAAGAATTACAAATGGGATAAATTATTTGTTAGAGAAAAAAAGCTTTTTTTTTTTTTTTTTTTTTAATTTTTTGGTGGAGAGACAATCACAGACTTCCATGCATACTAAGCCTCTGACATTCTGAGTGACATTTTCTTTCTGGAAGCTCCAAAGCCCAACTTTAAGTCAAGATGGAAAGATTAAAAGTAACTGACAATGCTATGATTGAAAAACAAACAAACAAAAACCAGGTCCCTAAAACGAGCATTCAACCACGGAATCTGAAACACAGCGAGTGTTCAATAAATAATGAATGTTGGGATGGGGGCGGTGGGGGAGGGGGCGGGGGAAGAGAGGGGGAAGGGAGGAGACCAGGACAAATGCAGCTCTCTCCAGCTGAGCACTCTCAGGTCATGCTCCACAATCCATGTTAAACACTCTTCAGGCAAAACAAGAGGGGCTCCCAAGGAGAAATAAATATAAAATTCCAGAGCTCCGAGGGGATTTACAAGAATAAAATCTTGGTAACCTCAATGTCCTCCGAGCACTCTACACACCAGGACCAGCACATCGCAGCCTGTTCACTTCATAGAATGTGGGGCTCAAGGAAGCCCGTGCTCCTTATACACCATCACTTCTTGAACTAACAACAAAGACAGGATGATTGATACCTTCCATATGATACTAACACCGTTCACGTTATACGCTGTTACTATGATATGTTATTATATGCACTGTTGCGTATTAGTACACACGTACTGTGTGTGTATGTAATACACACGTATTACATATATACATATGCTAATTATAACCCTAATTCCTTTGGCCAGAGGTTGCAGAGTACGACCTACCTGCAAATTAAATTTCTAGGTGCCGATCACACAAGCCAAGTCATCTCACTCTACTTTTCCTTTCCATGTTTTGGAAGACAACAGACTTTTAGCTAGGCAACACCTTTATAATCACCTGCGCCTACCATTTAATGTAATGAGAGACATTCGTGAATCTCTGCCAGTTGCCAGCCACCCTTCTCTCCACTACCCATCCACTCTTCCCCTCCCTCTTTCTTCTTGGGTAGCGTGGCAAATTCTGATTTGTTGCCCTTGGCATTCTGAAGAGGGAATTAAGCTAAAATGAAGGATCACACCTGAATGGCTGTGCAAAGCGCAGTTAGCCACGCCACAAGAGCCCAGACCCAGAAACAGATGAACAAGACCCAATGCCCAGCTGGGTGCAAGGACAGCCCAGCAGGTATGGGCCTGAAGGTCTGACACTGCAGGATGGCACTCGGCTGGGAAGGGACAACCCTCAGGCAGGATGGAAGTCCCTCTGTGCTCAGAACCCCCATAGCTCACAAAGTGCCAAGAGTTGGACACGAGAGAGCACTTCTCTCAGACCAGTGACCAGTCACTCCTAAGGAAGTAGAGACAGTGCTCTCCATTTCTTGTGCTCTCTTGAGTCCGTCTCTGCCCGCCACGGGACAGTTTCCAGGCCCCAGGGAGACAGGACCAGAGCTGTTCGATCTTGCTCCCAGGCTCTCCCACTATCAGTTGCTGTTTGCACCACTCTTAAGACTCCTAGAAGGGATGAGCATCTTGAGTGCTTCTCTTTACCATCTGCTCATCTCCTGTTAAGTCAGGCCCCAACTCAGAGATGCAAAACTCCAGGGAAGACTCTGCCACCAAGTCCCTTTCCCATCATGAAACTGGCACTTCTGGTTTCCCCCACCCGGAGATGAAGAAACCAGGATTCAGAGAATATTTGTGAAACATAACATGGCTGAGATTCTACAGAGAAAGCTCCAGTCCTGTCCTGTCACTTACTAAATGTGTGGCTGTTCTACACCTCTTCACTTAGAAGAGCATTAGATCCTTCAACTAGCAAATAGGAAAAAGAGGATGCCTTATTGAAGAGCATTAGTATGGGGACCAAAGGCACACAATCAAAATGACCCAGGCATACCTCATAAAGATAAAAAGCTTCTGCACAGCAAAAGAAACAGTCAACAAAACTAAAAGACAACCTACAGGATGGGAGAAGATATTTGCAAATGACGTATCAGATAAAGGGCTAGTATCCAAGATCTATAAAGAACTTATCAAACTCAGCAGCAAAGAAAAAAACAATCCAATCATGAAGTGGGAAAAAGACATGAACAAAAATGTCACAGAGGAAGACACAGACATGGCCAACAAGCACATGAGAAAATGCTCCGCACCATTGGCCATCAGGGAAATACAAATCAAAACCACAATGAGATACCACCTCACACCAGTGAGAATGGGGAAAATTAACAAGACAGGAAACAAAAAATGTTGGAGAGGGTGTGGAGAAAGGGGAACCCTCTTGCACTGTTGGTGGGAATGTGGACTGGTGCAGCCACTCTGGAAAACTGTGTGGAGGTTCCTCAAAGAGTTAAAAATAGATCTGCCCTATGACCCAGCAATTGCACTGCTGGGGATTTACCCCAAAGATACAGATACAGTGAAACACCGGGACACCTGCACCCCGATGTTTCTAGCAGCAATGTCCACAACAGCCAAACTGTGGAAGGAGCCTCAGTGTCCATCGAAAGATGAATGGATAAAGAAGATGTGGTCTATGTATACAATGGAATATTACTCAGCCATTAGAATGACAAATACTCACCATTTGCTTCGATGTCGATGGAACTGGAGGATATCATGCTGAGTGAAATAAGTCAATCAGAGGACAAACATTATATGGTTTCATTCATTTGGGGAATATAAAAATTAGTGAAAGGGAATAAAAGGAAAGGAGAGAAAATGAGTGAAAAAATCAGTGAGGGTGACAAAACATGAGAGACACCTAACTCTGGGAAATGAACAAGGAATGGTGGAGTGGTGAAAAGGGAGATGGGCAGGGGTGGGGTGGGGTGACTGGGTGACGGGCACTGAGGGGGGCACTTGACAGGATGAGCACTGGGTGTTATGCTGCATGTTGGCAAATTGAACTCCAATAAAACAAAACAAAACTAAACTAAACTAAAAACTAAAAAACAAAATGACCCAGGCATAGGACAAGACCAGGAGCTAGGACCACAACCTAGGAGCAACAATAGAGAGCAGGCACAGGATATGGGACATAATAAAGTTTCAGAAACTTTAAGATAATTATGCTTCATATGTTTGAAGAAGTAAAAGATGAGACAGCATTTTAGAAGACAACTGGAGAAAGGACACGTATAAAGAAGCCCTCTGCAAATATTTGCAAAAGGGACAGGAGGAAAGGCCACGCTGATGAGCCTCATCAGTGAGACACTGTGGCCAGTGCAGCAGCATCCTGATCGCAAGCATGCGCCCTGCAGCCAGACTGCCTGGGCTTGAGCCTGGCTCTCTGTTTTCAAGTGTGTGCCCTGGGGCAAGCTCCACAGCCTCTCTCAAATCCTCATCCATGAGATGGTAAGAGCAGCAGTACCTGCTCCATAGGGTGGCTAAGAGGATTACAAGTTAGTATTCATGAAGTGTTTGGAACTGGGTCTGGCTCTAGGTTCTACTGTACACAGGAGGTACATTGTTAAGTATTCGTTAAATAAATAAAAAGAATGGAATTCAGTTCGGCAAACAAACTGCCTGGCCTGGCCCCTCTCTCCAGCCTCTTCCTTTATTTCTCTGTACTCAATACCTCAATCCACACATCAGTTGAACCGAGTTACTGTGCTTCACCAAATGCATCTTGCTCATTTCCTATCCTTTCATCTGCCCTTTCTTCCCTCTGCCTGAAGTCTTCCTTCTCTTAGTCCACCTGGAAAGCCTCCTTTTAGCAGCAGGGTGTTCATCAAACTTTTATGGTCACTTTCATTTATGTGACTGTCTTTCCCATTAGATCATAGCACAAACTACGTCTTATTCATCCCTTTTCCCAAATACTAAGCATTGTGGTTCCACAATGACTACTGAGTAACACATGAATGATTAACTGAATGAATGAATGAGTGAATGAATGCAACATACTCAGTGTTTGCTCTCAGGCCAGTGCAGTTAAGCAGTCATCATAACCAAGCAAGTATAATGTGATTGAGAATTCTTACTCTTCTAAGGCTTGAAGCATGCTCCCAGGGTCCTCTGAAGACAGAATGTCAATCATTTGGTCATTCAGCGCAAGGTCCTCATTGACACCATCAGCTGAGGTAAACTGGGAGTGCTCCAGCTTGCTCTCATGATGCTGAACCTGCAGGGAAATTTCAAGAATGGAGTAGGCCTTCTTATGAATGTCCTGTGCTGAGAAAATCATGGGGGAAGAGCAGGAACCTGCAGTCAGAGAAACTTGCTGGCCCCATCACCTGTGAGGAGGGTAAACTCAGACAAGACTCTGTAAACTCAGAGGGTAAACATTGCCCTGGGCCTCCATTTTCTCATCAAAGAAATGGGATCATAATTCCAGTAGCCCTGCATAGGGTTACTGTGCATATAAGCAAAACAATGTATGGAAAGGCCTCTGCAACTTGTAAAGACCTATAAAAATATTTCACTCAACAACAAAAAAAATAAATAAAAATAAAAATATTTCACCATCATCACCATCACCACCACCATCCTCATAATCATCATTATCACCATTATCACCACTATCATCATCATCACCATTGTCATTATCACTATCACCATCATCACCACCATCACCATCATCAAAACCATCATCGTCACCATCATCACCATCACCATAATCATCATCGTACAGAGGGAGTTTCCAGTTGGCAGACAGACTTCGACATGCATCTGGCTGGTTTCTAATTAGAATATAGATTGTCAGATGGAAGTGACATGGGAGATAATTAAGCCCAACCCAATGATTGGATCGTTTTGTCCTTATTATTAATTCTTCAAAGAGGTAATAACTATAGCAAATATTTAAGAATTCCTCTCCCTGTGCCTTGGATATGTTATCATCATGAAACTGTCACCACAAAATAAGTGCTGTTGCCCCCACATTACATACAAGAAACCACAGCTCAGAGGGGTTATCTGCATTCACATAGCCCATGAAGAGTCAGGGTTGGCATCTGGTCCCAAGTCGATCTAACTCATAAGATAGACGGAGCGAAGTGCTAGAAAAGGTGAAGAAGGCTGTCTTGTGTTTTATAGCACACTGTCTCACTGGTGGCCTTGGGCTGGCAAAAATAAAGAAAAATGTGAAAAGAGTTCAGTCTGTGAACTTCAAGGGTCTTCAGGCCTTAAATCAACACTTTGCTTTCCTCTCTGCAGGTGTAATGATCAGCCTTTCATCTCCAGGAAATGATTCCTGCTCCTTCATCATAGCAGCAGGGAAGTTTTGTTCTGTGATTGATAGTGGCTCTGGGAGACAAGCTGAAGGTCTGTTAAGAGGGGCCCTTTGTCTCCTCCTCCCTTTCGCCTGCCACAGACACTGTGGGCCCATATCACTTTGAAATGACCGACCTCTCCTCTGGGAAGCAGACACCAAGAGAGCGATGAGACAGGCCCTCCAGCCTCCAGAAATGGCCCCCAGAAGCCAAGTCCAGCGTACATGTGGCCACTTGACCCAAGTGTTTCAACTTCATGGGCCTCAGTTTCCTCAATATAGAGTGAAGGGGAGGGATGGCTGATGTTCCTTCCCTTCAAGGTGCTGGGCCCCTGGGTAACACTGGGTCACAGCAGCTCCAGCCCTCCATGGCCCTGGAGGGACCAACAACATGCCATGACGCTTACTGCCTCAAGCATCTTCTCATGGAGCTCATTGCCCTCTATGAACTGCGGCTCTGATTTCCTTCCTATCTGTCCAACCACTAATGGGCTGAAGGCTCGTTCATTCCCACACATTTATTCAGGGCTTTCCAAGCACCAGGTTCCGTACCAAGTAGTGGGGATGGTGGCAGATACCACCTGTTATCTACCCATGTCCCCTCGCCCTTACTGCTCCAGTGTCCACTAGCCCAAGATCTCTCAGCCAATACCCACACTTCTTTTCCTAAAGGCTTTTGCTGGCCCTCAGGGCCCATGCCAAGGAAATAAGGTCCCCCTGTGTCCGGCCCCTGCAGGAGCACCGGCAATACTGACTCTATCTGTGGCCCTCCATCTCATTCATGTCCTCTCTTGGGGCTATGTGTTCTGGCCCCTTGGAGATTAATATACATTCCTTAGAAATGCCCAGGAAGGCCAGAAGTGAGAGGTTTGTTTAGGCCTTCCATAATTTTTTTAAAGATAACATAGTCTTTCCCCCTCCTGATGCACAGATGGTGCCATGAGATCTAATGAAAGGGCAGCTGTCAGTGAGGTGCTCTCGAACCCATGAAGGTGTCAGTGGACCCTTTGATCTCACTACAGTGCCCTCTGCATGTTCCCTCACTCTATAAAATCTGTGGAGTAAGGTCTGGACTCTGTAAGAATAGCTGCTCAGCCCCTGGATCACCCCTCACCTGATCACACCAATTAAGTTACCCTGAATAAAACTCTGTGTAAACAGTATGCAGTGGCCTGCTCTGTTCTCTGGTCTCAAAGTGCCTTCTCAGTGGGAAGGACAGGCCTTCCTCCCCTACCTTCTAACAGCCCCTATGCCCCCATGTCCTTGACTGATGACTAGCGGGGTGTAGTATATACTCCAGCTCCTTCCCTCCTTGGGTGGAATGATTCTGAGATGAGTTCCATACTGTCCCCAGAGGTCACAGGCAGGGTGAAGCTCCAGGGGCCCACAGCAGTAACCTGACCAGCGGCCTTCCTTCCTGCCTCACTTCCCAACCCCACACCACTACCTCCTGGGATCACTTCCCATACAGGCTATTTGTGTTTGGGTCCTGGACCCGGGGTGTGCTTCTGTGGGAATCCAGACCAAGGCAGGAATAGAGAGAATAAGACGTTCACAGGTGGGCCCAACAGATTAGGAGGTGTGCTGGGTGGGGTCTACAGAAGCTAGTGCGGGAACCCAGAGAAAGGGCCCCCACCCCAGCCAGCACGACACTCACGAAGGGCAGAGGATGGGAAAGCATCCGGGGTGAGTATGGTGAGCTGATGATCTCAGGGAACGCTGAGTTACTGCCTCGACTGGGGCTGAGGAGTGAAGAAGAAAATGGCAGCAGAGGTGGGCAGAAGCTGGCCCCGGGGGGCTTCCTAAGCCGGGCTGACAGATCCACTCTCTCCCTGAGGAGGAAGTGAGTGTGGACCATTGAGGAGTGTGGACCAGGACCTGAGTCAGTGTGGCAGGAACACAGAGCCGGCCACCCAGATGGGGGCTCCGTTATTCAGTCAGATCACAAGGGGCCCTCAGCCCTGGCCACTTGCTGGAATCATCCAGAAAGCTTTAAAAACGATGAATGAGGGACGCCTGGGTGGCTCAGAGGTTGGGTGCCTGCCTTCAATTCAGGTCTGAACCCAGGATGTGGGATCAAGTCCCATATTGGACTCCTTGCAGGGAGCCTGCTTCTCCCTCTGCCTATGTCTCTGCCTCTCTCTCTCAGTCTGTGTCTATCATGAATAAATAAATAAATCTTTAAAAAAAGATAAATAAAAACGATGAATGACAAGGACACATCCTGACATGGTTGTTAGAGTCTCTGCAGCTGAGCCCGGACATGAGCATGTGTCTGTCATCTCCCTGGGGATGGGGACATTCATCTAGGGCAGAGACTCACCTAGCTGGAGGATAAACTTCAACCTCACATCTCCTGCCAACCAATCCCCCTCCAGGTACAAAACACATATGGAGACTCACCTGATGCCTGGCAAACGGGCCTCCCTTTAAACACTGGTATCGAGCCATGAAGAAAAGTGTGACCCAGGTCAGCACAAAGGAGATGACAGAGGCTGTGAAGAATCCTGCTGCATGGAGGCCGTGATTTGGGACAACCTACAGGATGAGAGGAAGACAGGGGCTTGTCCATGGTCACGCTTCATATCTTTCAGTCAGGTCATAACTAAGAGTTACAGCAGAATAAGCACGGAGTCAGCGAGAATGGCCTGGGTTTGGACCCAACTGTCCCCACTGGCTGGTGGCCTGAGACCATCGCTGGACCTCTCTGGGCCTGTTTCCTCACAGCGTGGCTTCCACACAGTGCGTCGGAAGCCCTGAGCAGGATGAGCACTGCCAGGAAGTCAGCACGGTGGCTTGCACGCAGTAGGGCCACCCCCCTGCCGAGCCTGGCGTACCACAGGCACTCAAGAACATTAAATTCCCAAACCCACACGTAAGAAACCTAAGGCAGCACTAGGGGCCCGTGAGTTGTTTTGAGTCGGGGGCAGATTTCTGCAGAGGCCAGAGGAAGAATCTGTAGTGCCCTTCCCTTCTCCCCATGCTGTCTGCACCCCTCTTCCCAAAAACATCAGAAAGGCACCCCCCCCCCAGCCCTCTCTGGACTTTAGGACCAGGCTAGAGGATGCACAGGGCAGGGAAGCATCGCACAGCAGGAGGTGGCTGGCTGCCAAGCAATCCAAAGACCTGGCTTAACATGCCCAGCCCTCTCTCTCCTCAGAGGCTTTCTCTGGACTCCAGCCAGTGAGAACCTGGGACAAATGTGCATCCGTGACAGGCCAGGAGTGGCTGGCATCAAACAACTGGGAGAAGCTAGTAGGTCCTAGACACTCCACCCTGAGCCCCTCCCTCCACCCGTTCCCTAGGTCCTAGACCACAGCAGCAGCTGGCATCTGACAAGCACTCACAATGGGCTGAGACTGCTTGCACACTTATGCATGCATCAGAACCAGGACAGCCTGTGGAAACATGCATCACTGTGCCCCACCCCGAGCTTCCAATTCACAAGACCTGGGGACAGGGCCTCAGGAGAGCCTTTCCAAGTTCCCAGGGGCTGCTGCTGTGCTATTGGTTTGAAAAACACCTTTTAAGAACTGCTGGGCTAAGGGTTTCACAAGACTTAACTCCTTGAATTCTCCCAAAGACACTTTGAACAAGATACAGAGCTCTGGATTTTTAATCCTACAGATCTGGATGGAAATGTCACCTCTGTCAAAACAGCTGTGATACCCCGGATGAGCAACTTGACTTCCGGCAACCTCACTTCTCTCATCTGTAAAATGGGGTAAAATTTCCTCATAGAATGAAGATTAAATAAAGTAGTAATATGGAGATTAGTGCAGTTTGGCTCATTTATCAATCAGCAATTATTTATTGAGTATTTACTGTGTACCAGGCTGTAAGCTGGGGTTCTTTGTGTGGTTATACTCTTTGTGTGGGTACTGACTGGGTCTGACCCAGGTCTGCCTCCTATTCACAAGTAAGGCGGACCTGTAAACAGCAGAGTAGGTGAAGCTTGGGCTCAGGACTCAGACACCTGGTGTGGCACCATCTCGGCCTTACTGGCCATGTAGTATTAGGCAGATGAGTTCATCTCTCTGCCTCTGCTCCTTCCCTTATAAATTAAGACAGTAGCCCTCCAAGGGTCATACTGAGGATTACACAAGAATATGAATGAAGGTGAATGTAGTCATTAAAAGAGTGCCTGGCTTTAATATGTGCTTACTAAACACCAGTGATTCTTGCTGTATCTTCCTTTGTGGGCTGTGTAAAATAAAGGCAAACACCTTTAGTATAGTAATAGAGAAGCTATATGGTGGCCATTAATGAGTCATTTTATCACAAGATGGACTCAAAAACAAACCTGGTCTGAGAGCCTCACATTCTAGTAATACTTTCATCCCTTGGAGTGTTTTCACCAAAATGTCTATACTCAAAAATAAGAGGGACAAAGTGTGTGTGTCCATAATATGAGGCTTTATAATGGTCAGGCCTTTAACTCAGCAATTTCATGCCTAGGATTCTCTCCTTAGGAAATAATTCAAAAATATGCATAAAAGCTTATATACAAGGTTGGTTTGGCTTAGAAATATACACAAAGATTTATTTATTTATATATGATTGTTTTTGCAGAGCACCATATAAAGTAACACAACTGTGTATGGATCCTAAATGTTCCCAAAACAAAGAATGATTATATTTTAAGTTTCTATAAATTATCCAATCCATATAATGAGCAATAATGTAGCCATTTTGTTACTCTTCAAAAGCACAGTAATGTATGCGTACTAGGGAAAAGGGTTCTTAACAGAAGTCTGTTTAAAAAGAAAAGCAAATTTCCTGTTACCTTCCCCTACCCACTCTAACCCAGCTTCCCTGAGGCAAATGTTTAAACAGATACTGTTTTTAGTTTTTATGGCTTCGTTAACCAAAATGGTTAGTTAACTTAAATACTCTAAAAATTAAGCATGTATCTTTATTTCTTGATTCATCAAATTACATATTATTAACTGAATTCCTGCTTTGACAGATGTGGATTTAGGTCATGAATTTTTACCTTACAAATTTATAGGATTTGTAACCTATAAATCTCTCTCTCTCCACACTTCCAATTTTAATGACTATTTTTAGTTTTTCAATTAGCTACCTTTGTAACTTCAAATTAAAAAATTAAACTTCAACTTTCACAGCACTTAGAGACTATTTTTTGTTTTATGTCTTCTTACTAAAAAAGATAATGAAATTAGTGTCCTACACTTGCCTCCAACTTGCCTTTCCTACTTCTTTCTTCCAGAAATTGTTAGACTTATAACATATATATTTTGTTCTGCAACCACAATTCTTTGTGGTTGTTTATAGGTTAATTACAGAAACTAAAAGTAACAAAAATTAAAAGACTTTATTATAATGATGATTAGGAAAATGTTATTCTCTGAAGAATTAAGTAAAAAATATAATCCTACATCACTATCCATCTGCTCCTCAAAGCAGTATGTTTCTAATTCAGTCCCTTTTCTTATAGTTTATCAATTATTCAAAATCATGCCATATTTTTAGTTTGCTTCAATTTGGACTAGCATTCTTTTTTGTGCAACTTTTTTTTTCCTAAAGTTTTTCATTGCCCTTCTTTTTTCTTCCTGTCATATACCATTTCCTTAATGATAGTATCTGTTGCAGGGAGTGGTTTCTTTCTTCTTCAAGTTGTCATTCCCAGAATGCTTTGACACTCTACTCTAATCAGGACTGGTTACTTTCCAGGCTTGCTGCACTGCTGTCATTTGAAGCCCTCTCTTTACAGCTTTCAGTATTGTTACACATTATTCCTTAAAGCAAAACTATGTTTCTTAGATCCCATCTCTTTCTATTTCTTGGATGCTTTTTTTTTTTTTAATTCCATGGAGTATTTTCATTATTTATTTATTCTCAAGTTAATCTGTTTAGAATTTTTTTTTATTTTATAAGTCTTAAAAGTGTTACTTTCTCCTCATTTGATTGATAATCTGGCTAAATCTATAATTCAAGGTCCAAAATCATTTTTCTTCAGCACTGGAGGTACCATCTCACTGTCTTCTGGCATAAAAGTGTCTGATGACTTCTTATAAGGATCTGTTTTTGCTTTTTAGGAATTTTAAGTTTTCCCTTTCCCTCAGAGTTCTGATTATTTGACCATTAAATTTTTTTTTAGATTTTATTTATTTATTCATGAGAGATACACAGAGAGAGGCAGAGATATAGGCAGAGGGAGGAGCAGGCTCCTCTTAGGGAGCCCAGTGTGGGATGTGGGACTCGATTCCAGATCCTGGGATCATGCCCTGAGCCAAAGGCAAATAGATGCTCAACTTCTGAGCCACCCAGGTGGCCCACCATTAGAACTCTTTTCTGCATGCTGGTAACCTATTACACCCGAATTCTATGACTATCATCATCACCATCACTGGAGAAGCCAGTCTGTGACCAGTTTAATCAGGAATGGCTGCAGATTATGAGAACATTGAATGTATTACTCAGGGGCTAAAAACACAATAAAGCCAGTCCTTGGTCCTGTGGTAACAATGCGGGCTGTAGTCAAGTTAAATTTTTCTCACAGACCAACAAGGCCAACTTGACCTTCAAGACAGCTAATGTATGTCAAGGTAGGGCAGAAACAGGAACTTCAGTCCAGACATTTATTGGAACCTGAATCAAAGAGCAATGCCGCATATGACTTTTTTGGCTACTGATCAATCAACCTCAATCCAAAGATGCTGTTATCAGAGACAGTCAGGGAACCAGTTCTGTTTCCATATTTGAATATCCTCCTGACTCTAAATCTTACATTTTAATTAACACGAAAATGACATGCAAGTTGTCTATTTGTGCTGGAAATAGTCCTCTGTGCTCTGATATGTATGCTTACTGGATTAAGAAAAAAATCAATACACTGTATAAACATGAACAGCATTGCACAGAGGTTACATTAAATACTAATGGAAAGGAAACAAAAAATCTGTGTCTAAAGAGGACAAAGGGGATATTGATTAGTAATTTGTTTTCAAGATTCTTCTTTCATAGAAGACAAATGCTTTTTTTTTCTTTCAGTTTTAGGAAGAATGGGGAGATAGGGAATTAATGGTATCTAATCACCATCAACTGCCAGTCCCTAGTTTGGATGCATGTAATAGGTTCAATAGTGTCTTCCAAAAGGATATACCAAAGTCTTAATGCCCAGTACCTATAAATGTGATCATATTTGGAAATAAGGTCTTTGCAAACATAATCATGTTGAGTTGGAAACTGGGTTAGGGTGGTCCTAAATCTAATGAACATTCCTTATAAGGACAGAGAAATGCAGAGACAGATTCACACAGAGAGGGCCATGTGACCATGGAGGCAGAGATTAGAGTGATAGATACAACCATAGATTTTCAGGAGCCACCAGAAGCTAGAAAGAGAGAAGGATTCTTCCCTACAGCCATCAAAGGGAGCACAGCTCTGCCAACACCTTAATTTCAGACTTCTAGCCTTCAGAACTGTGACAGAATAAGATTCTGTTATTCTAAGCTCCCCAGTTTGTGATAATTTCTATGGCATCCCCAGGAAACTAATAAGGTGTGATATATGCTTTATATTATTCAATCTTCAGCAATTCTATTGGGGATGTATTATCCCCATTCTATTTATAATCGGTAAATGTAGATGGAAAGAGATTAAATAATCAAAGTCCACAGCTGAAAAACAGTCCTAACCCTGCTTGGCTCCAAAGTGCGTGTTCCCCCTAATAGATCAAACTGCTTTTGTCCAGGGAGTTGTGTGGTTTTCTAAAAGCATTTTTAGTTCCAACTTCCCATACCATGGTAGAAGTTAACCTGCCTGCTTAATGAAAACCAGAAACAAAGACTAGGACAGAATTACATGCAGGCAGGGTCACTGTACTGCAAAAGGCAGCAACAGATCTGTCTTCTCCTTTCCTACTTCATGAAGTAAAACTGGTCAACTGGATCAGGCCACCATGCTTTTCTTCCTCTTCCCACCTCTACCTTCTCTGAATATCCACCTGGTGTCTTGCCCTCCTTTGGCCATTCACATGGCCAAGAAGAGTCGAGGCAGCATTGCAGGGCATGGGAGCAGGACCTAATACCAATGCAGGAATGAATGCCTATATCTAGGAAGAAGGCAAGGGATAAGGTAAGCTCTACAGATCCTACCATCTTTCTCTCTTCTCTCTTGCAATTCCTACTTTCAGATACCAAGTGATAAGTGCATATAGGTAGAGACTGTCTGCTTGGGACAGGCCCACTCACAACTCACTTTCTTCTTTCATCCTTCATTTCTCAGTGTTGCTAAATTAAGCTAGGTCTTGCTCCCCTGATCTACCCAAAATGCCTCTGCTCTTCAACTTTCCTCCTCCATGTAAATAACTAAAGAAGACTAAGATCTCAAGATGTAGCTTTATGGGAAAAGATAGGCTCTACATAATTACTACCTACCATCTTTATCACCATCATTATACTCACCATGATTGCCATTATGATTATCACCAACAGTCTCACCATCACATCACTATCATCACTATCACCATCAGCAGCAGCAGCACTGTCACTATCATCATCATCATCATCATCACTTTATCATCACCATGACTATCATCATCACCATCACTATCACCATCATCACTATCATCCATCATCAACCATGCTACTACCATCATCATCACCATCACTACCATTGTCAGAACCATCATCAGTAACATCATCATCATAGCTGACATGTACTGAACAGACATTACTCTAGAGATGGTTCCAAGTGCTTTGCATGCATTCTTACAATAATACCACAAAATGGACACTGTTTTAGTCTGTATTTTACAAATTAGAATACAAAAGTACTAGTAAGTTAAATAAGTCACCCAAGATCACAGAACTAGTCAATAGTGAGTGAACCTGGGATTCACACATCCAGCAGTCAGGGCTAGTAGCCTTCATACACAGTGGCCTCTCCAGGGCTCAGGCTCCAGCCTGGCCTTTTACCAGGAGCCCTGCATTGGGTCATGAGGATCTTGGGTCACTGTGAATGTTGAGATTCTTATTATGAGTATACAGCTCACTCTTCTGGACTGACTGGTAGGGCAGGATTTTCAAAATCTCCCAGTAGCTGGCCAAAAGCTGTCACAATCCATTCTTCAAAACTACACTTAACCATCAGTATCTTTATTGAACTGTTTGCCAGTGGCCAGGGCTTACTCCTTTTCTAGTCTTTGAAACCATACTTGAAACTCAGAATTCTTACATCCACTTCATATGTGCTAAAACCAAGCTTTGCTATATCTGTGTTTGCTGAAACTCTCTATTTAAGTGAGCTACCAGGGGTAACTCAGTGTTTGGATGTGGTGATAAACTTTCTTGACATCTAGTTTATTCAGTGGGCCCAGGCTGCGTGCTGGAAGGACAAGGGAGAAACAGATCCAGGCCCTGCTCTGAGGCCCTCACAATCCTGCAGAAAAACACACAAGCAAGCAGGCTGAAGTGACACGGTGTGACTAGGTTGAAGCTAGAGACGCCTGGAGGAGTGGGGCTGGGAGGAGGGGCAGCCCTTAACCTAGCTCAAAAGACAAAGGAGGCTTTCCATGAGGGGACCCATGGGCAGGGGAGAATGAACCAGGAGGAGATCAAGCCAGGCAGAGAGAACAGCATAAGCAGGATGTGCAGATGAAGAGATGCAGCTCAGGTCCCAAAGGGCCTTCAAGAGCAGGTTAGTGATTCACGATATCATTCTAAGGGCTTGTGGGGGAATCAATACAGGGTTTTAGGCCAGGAAGTAACATGGTCAGATCAGTGTTTCAGAAAGATAAATCTGGCCACTGCATGACATCAGGCTGGAGGAGCACAAACTGGACATGACAGCCAAGGGAGTGAGGATGAAGACATGAAACAAGGCTGCAGGAAGCAGTAGAGTATGCTAGTAAAGACCACGGCCCTAGTCGGGAGTTCCACTCTCAGCTCTACACCCTACCACACTGTGGGACCCTGGGCCTCCCCTTCTGTAAGCTACAATTTCCCCAACTGTAAAATGAGTATTAAAACAGTGCCTATGTTTCCTTGCTAAGTTAAATGCAGAATTGCCATACAACCCAGCAATTCTGCTCCTAGGTGTATACCCCAAAGAACTGAAAACAGGTGCTCAAACAAAAATCTGTACCTGAATATTCATGGTGGCACTATTTACAATAGCCAAAAGATGGGTAAATCCCAGACGTCCACCACTTGAAGAAGAGATAAACAAAATGTGGTCCAGCCACACATGGAATAAGATTCAGCCATAAAAAGGAATGAAGTAGCTACAACATGGATGGACCTCGAAAATATTATGCTAAGGAAAGAAGCTGGACACAAAAGGCCACATTTCATTATATGAAATGGCCGGAACAGACAAATCTATAGAGACAGAAAGCGGATTAGTGGTTGCCAGGGGCTGGGGGTGGAGGGGAGATTGAAGAGCAACTGCTCAATGGGAACAGAGTTCCCTTTTGGGGTGATGGAAATATTCCAGACCTAGATAGTGCTATTGTCTGCTCAACACTGAACATACTAAATATCAATAACGGTAGATTTTACGTATGTGCACTTTACTACACACACAAAATAGGGCCTACTGGCTAGGGATGCAGCACACAGAGGTCAGTCAGTAAATCTGAACTGCTAGTACTACTACTTCCAGCAGCCTGGAGAGAAGGGCAAAAATTAGGGGAATATTTAGGAGACAGAGTCCACAGGATACAGTGAGTGAGCACAGAACAAATGTGTGTGATGCCAGAGATAGAGTCAAAAATATCCCTGGATATCTCTCTTGGGAGACTGGGTGCTGGTGGGACCCACCACTGCAGTGACAGGTGCAGAAATTTAAGCACTCAGAGCACTAGAAATCAGCCCCAAGTTAATCATACTTTTGAGATTTCCTCCAGAAATCTTGCAGCCAAATTCCACTGATAATCATTAGCAAGTACAGATTTCAAAGAGCCTATTTACCATAAACTTCATTAACGAAGAATAGGGAAAGAGAAGCCAGCTCAGTGATCCCAGCCTCCTCATCCCCAGGCCCTAACTTTCTCACTTGTCTGACAAAACTCATGCGCTATTACCATCTCTTTAATCATGTATTAGCTGAGAGCAGATTCCTTTGATGAGTTCCACCACTGCATTTATGAAGAGCAATGCTGCACACACACACACACACACACACACACAAAAGCCTTTCAAAAGGAATGCTTTAAATGCTTCTAATCTAACAGAAGTTACAAAAGCATGAGGAGGAATTGTTTATAGAGTTGGACTTCAATCATGTAATAAATCCACAGACTTATAGAAGCAAGAAACCAACATGTTAGCAATAGTCCTCTGACTATGGGATTATTATATTCCCATATATAATATTATATTATTATTTTATGCTTCCAACTTTCTCTGTGTGTGTCTATGTGATAGAGAGGGGGCATTTCCTCTAAATGTCCCAGTGGACACATATTAAATCCTACCCACCTACCCCCCAAAAGACAGAAAAAGTTTGGAGAAAAGAGAAGATCAGACAGAATTTCTCTGGAAGAGATTTTAGGGGTAACTTAGCTGGAATCCTCCACTTTGAGCTAAAGATCCAAGAAGCAGAGGGGATTCAGTGACTTGGGGAACTTTGCCCCACAGCCCTTGAAGAACAGCTCTGAGGGTAAAGAGTCTCTGGGGTTCCCAGCTGACAATTCTGAAGAGTGAGAGTTTAGGAGTCATCACTGGTAGAGGGAATAATACTTAAAAATGGAGCTTTGCTAAGGTACCCGTCTGGTGAAGAAGTGGATTTGAGAACAGATTGCACAGCTGGTCTCTGTTCCTTAACATAGGCTTCAAGCTTCAGGACCTCGGCCAGTTCCCACAGCCTCTCCACACCTGAATTTTTTTTTTTTTTTTTAATATTAAACGAGAAAGTGAAACTAAATCATCTGTAAATCATTTGCTCTTCCAGGGCAAAAATTCTATTCTGATGTCACAAAAATGTATTAAATGCCAACCAGGAGAATAATCTCAAGAATAATCTCAATGTCACAGAATGACAAGGTTTATCAGATGTCCTGGTGTCATGGGATCCCAGCCAAGGGTGCTATACCAGCATGCCTGGGGGAAGGTTTAGGAATCACAGAGGTGCAGAATTGGTCAGGCTCCTGCAGGATGTTTATGAGCTGTCCAAAGCACAGGTAAGGAAAGAACAGCATATGCAAAACTGGAGCAGCGTGGAAAACCCAGGGACCCAGCAGCACCAGGTGATGGCACCTGGTGATGGCAGAGGCCAGCTTTTCTGATGGCTCCTGAATATTAACCTGAACTAACTGGGCTTAATCCAGCAGGGAATAGGGAGTCCCTCCAGAAAGAGAAAAGCAAGCAGGTTTGTTTTTTAGAAACATCACTATAGTGAGGACGATGGCTGGAGGGGAGTAGGATTGGACAGTGGGAGTAGGCTGGTTGGTAATCCACCCAAGAGATGACACAGAGAAGGTAGACATGATGATGTGTGACTGCACAACCTCATCCTCTAAGTGCAACTCAATGCCATGTGACTCTGCTAACAGTCACATGCTCCATCCATTGTGGTTGATCAAGGGCACTCACTGTAAATTCCTCTATTTGAGAAATTCTCATGTTGCATATAGCTATCCAAAGACACTTTCTTTTTCTTATTAATAGAAACTCTATGTATCAAAGGCGTTAATCCTTTTTCATGTCTGTGACAAGCAGTTTCCCAAATTTGTCACTTAACCTTTCTTAATGCTGTTTTTTTTTAAAGATATTTATTTATTTATTTATTTATTTATTTATTTATTTATTTATGAGGGAAAGCTTGAGCAGGGGGAGCGGCAGGCAGAGGGAGAGAGAGGAGCAGGCTCCCCACTGAGCAGGAAGCCAGATAAGGGGCTCAATCCTAAGACTTGGAGATCATGACCTGAGCTGAAGGCAAATACTTAACCAACTGAGCCACCCCAGGTGCTCCCTCTTAATGCTGTTTTTAAATGTACAATTTTTGGGATGCCTGGGTGGCTCAGCGGCTGAATGTCTGCCTTCAACTCAGGTTGTGATCCTGGATCCTGGAATCCCAGGATCGAGTCCCACATCAGGATCCCCACAGGGGAGCCTGCTTCTCCCTCTGCCTGTGTCTCTGCCTCTCTCTCTGTGTCACTCATGAATAAATAAAATCTTTTAAAAAATAAATAAATGTAAACTTTTCAACTATTTGAGCACTTAAATTTATGGTCTTCCTTCATGGTTCTCTTCATATCATATAATACTAACTATATTTACCTTTTACAAATCGTTTTACTGAGATTTTAATCTGATGCGGGAATTCATCTTTATTTTTTGTCCGAAAGATCCAACCAGTTGCCCACAAATTTAGGAAAGATATTCTTTTCCCATTGATTTGAAATACCCATCTTACTATAAGTATGTCTGTGTACATATTCTATTCTGTTCCATTGGTCTGGCTTTTCTGGAAGAGTGGCATACTACATTAATGTAGCTTTATAATTTTTTAATATCTCCTAGGGAAAATCCTCCCATATCATTTCATTGTCACAATGTTCTCATCTGGTTTCACAAATTTATATTTTCAGGTGAAACTGATGAATTTGATCACATATCTCCCCCCAAAGCCTATTGAAATTATTATTGGAACTGCATTTTACATGAATTTGGGGTGATACAACAGTTGTTTTAAATGGCTCTCTCTTGATTAGATCTGAGGTCCTCATTCTCTGGGTCCCTGCCCTGGCACCCAGCCCTTTTGAGGACACATGGAATCAACACAAGAAGCTGTAGGGAGATCCAGCACAATCTGAACACCAATGTCCAGCACGTACAGTGTGATTTTTCTTTTTCCTCCCAGACACTCGTCAGGCAGCAGACAGAAGGGGCAAGAGGATCTCATGATACAAAATGAGAAGCAATTTCCTGGGGCCTTACTTTCCTTGGCTGACACCTGCTAGTTTCACCCTCAGGAACGTAACAGAAAATAAATGAGCCGATGGGGTCTCCTAGGGTTGCAGAGTTTCCCAATCTACATGACGGATGCTCTTAATGCCTTTATTTTATGTTTTAGCTGCATGATGGAGTGCCAGGGGAGCCACTGCCCTGCTCTTCCTACTCACTCTGGCACTTTCCTAGTGTAATGATGTCACCTCGCAGGTGCCCAAGTAGGCCTGCTAGAACACAAGGTAACTGGCAAGGGACTTGCCTCATCCACATACGTGTATCCACTGGTGCCAGGCACTGGGCTTGCACCCAGGAGACCTGGGTTCACATCCAACCAACAGTCCAACTGGCTCAACTTCAATGTCAGATCCTCAGTGGCATATTTTAGAACACGCTTCCTCTATCTTTAACTGTCTTTTCCTTTAACTACATCCAGCTGAATTCTTACCTCCTCCATGAAGCCTGCCATCTACCCACCACTCTTTACTGTCACTATCTGCAGCATGTGTGGCCTGGATTTTCATAACCTCGCAATTCAATCATGGTATTTGTGTATTGCTTGACCTTTTTTTGTTTGTTTTTCTCATTTAATGTCTCGGTGAGGGCAGGGGGGACAGTGGGAGGGGAGTGATCTGAGTCTCCAGGCTGCCCCAGACATCACTACACCCTGAAATTTGCACTGGGCCTGACTCACACACATCTGCATGATCCCCGTGGGCATCTGGGCACAAGACCCTGATACTTGAGGTCCATTCATGATTATCACAGGACACCTGCAGGGGGTGGTGTCTGCTTGTACATATAATAATAATACCAGGGACACCTGGATGGCTCAGCGGTTGCGTGTCTGCCTTTGGCTCAGGGTGTGATCCCGGGATTCTGGGACCGAGTCCTGCATTGGGCTCCCCATGGGAAGCCTGCTTCTCCCTCTGCCTATGTCTCTGTCTCTGTGTGTGTATCTCTATCTCTCTCTCATGAATAAATAAAATCTTTAAAATAATAATAATAAATAATAATAATTCCAAAGACAGTGGCTGGTGTTAACTGAGCACTTATAAAACGCCAGGCACTGTGCCTAGTGCTTTACACACATCAATCCATTTACTCTGATGACCACCCAATGAAGTGGGTACTATCATCACCCATTTCACAGCTAGGAAATTGTGAATAGGGAGGTAACTAACACACCCACAGACATATACAATCAGTAGACAGACAGGGACTCAAAACTGGACCCTTGGCCCAAGAACCTGGTGTCCCC
The DNA here is from genome assembly GCF_003254725.2 of Canis lupus dingo. Taxonomy (NCBI): domain Eukaryota; kingdom Metazoa; phylum Chordata; class Mammalia; order Carnivora; family Canidae; genus Canis; species Canis lupus. The sequence continues at coordinate 71,030,792 of NC_064245.1, forward strand.
ACAACACTTTATGGCTGCCACATTTGTATACCTCATCTTCCCACTCAATGGTCATCTCCCTGAACGTGGTCCACAGTGTAGAGTCAGTCACCTGGACCAGGGCAAAGGGTGGAAATCCAACCCAGTGCTCTGCTGCCAAACTGTGCATCCAGGGGCCTGCACCCCAGAACAAGCACCTACTCCTGTTGCCCTTAAAGGCAATGTGTGGGCTGGAGGCTGCCCCAAAGACATGGGTATGGCTCATTTCCATCCACATGAGAGGGCCTGGGATGTGGAGGAAGGGCTCATAAACATCAATTAAGTGAATGTTCTCTGACTTCTATTACAATCATGCAGGGACCAGACACCCACTCCACCGAGTGGCAATCACCAGCATTGATGACAATCAGCAATCTGCTCAATCAAGGCTATTTACCTATTGAGTGCCCTGCAGAATGTAAGGTACAGGGTAGGGCACAAGGATGAAGCAGACACGGCCCCACCCTCCAGGAGCTCCCAGAGCAGCCAGGAAGACTGTTGGCACTTGTCTTCTGGACTCCCCTCTCTCCTGCCTGCCCCCATCCCCCAAAGACCCTTCCTTTGCCATAGCTGACTTGGATTTTGTCTCCATCTCTTTGGGGCAGGGATTCAGCTCCTTAGGAGGCAGTGTGGCCCAGTGCCCAATAACAGGGCTCTGGAGACAAAGTGCCTGTGTTCAAATCCCAGTTCCAACCCCTATGAGAAAAGCACACACACAGCATCTCCAAGACTGCTGCCCTCAGAGGGGCCGTGGCTGGTATCTAGAAACTTGGATTTGGGGAGAGTTCCCACCATGCTCTGATAAGAGTGGCTCACTGCGCCTAAGCTGTCAAGCAAACAACGTGGATTACACACTGAACACATTTCTCCTGGGAGTCCAAAACCATGGTATATGCCAGCCCAAGGGTATCTGTGTGCCCAGGCCCCAATAAAAACCCTGGTGTGGGTCTCTGATGAGCTTTCCTGGTGACAACATGTCACAGTCACACTGTTTTCTGGTGAACACTGCATCCTGTGTGACTCTGCTGGAGGAGGATTCTGGAAGCTGGTGCCCAGTGTCCTCCAGATTTCACCCAGTGCACCTCTGCCCTTTGCTGATTTTACTTTGCATCCTTCTTGGTAATAAATCAGCCGCAAGTATGACTATGTGGAGTCCTGTGCCCTCTTGGTGAATCACTGAGCCTGGGAGTGATCCTGGGAACCCTGGTACACTAGCTGGGTGACCCTGGGCAAATTACTTGACCTATATGTGCCTCGGTTTCCCCATCTATGAAATGAGGGTAATTTTAAAATAGAATCTATCCCCCAGGATTGCCCACACAATTCATCATATGTAAATTGCTCAGAATGTCTTCAGTCCCCAGCAGGTGCTGAAGCGATGCAAAGTGTGGTTATACAGTGAGTAAACACTATATTGCCCAGATGGAGGGGCCATCCAGGAAACCAGACTGACAGCCTCTGGCCACACTTGGGGACCCCACACTGCGCGGTGTGTCTGGGCCAGCAGCCGCCCCCTCCCTTTGGCTCTGAGGACAGCCAGACACCAAGACATCAGAGGCATGAGAAGACACACTGGGGTGTCAGGTGGCTGTCCAGCTCAAGTATTTTCTCTTACCTTTATCTTTTCTTCTGCTGTTATGGTGAAAAGGGCTTTTAGTTGGGTCTTGTTCTAGAAAAAGAAAAGAGAAGAAAACACTTCCGTCAACAGGTTTTGGAATGTGACATATGGGGTATCATTTGGTATTATTTGCAACCTGCCCTGCCTGGAGCTGCAGCAGGCCCCTCCCTGACTGTGGGGGACTGGGTCCTGTGGGGGTCTTAAAGTCCCTTCAGGGGGAAGAGCAGAGCCTCCTCTAACTGAGGAGAAAGCTCAGGCAGTGTGCGCTCTGGTGAAACGCCAGGGTTGGAGTCAGGCCGGATGGGAGCTGAGGATGGACTCCAAAGTTCAGCAGCCCCCAACACAGCAGCCCCTCGTCCTCTCCAGCATGCTTCTTGCAGAAAAGGTGCAGACAACAGTGAGGGGTCCTGCTCTGCTGAGGCCACCTGCCAATGTGATGTGCCCCACCCCCAAGGCTCCATGGGGTCTGTTCCTCTTGCCTTCGAACCATCTCTGGTTGGCAGCTAGGGGAAAACGGAAGGGTGTCAGGCCAGCTATCTGTCCAAGCCCATGGTATCTCAGGAGATGTGCCATGAGAACACGCTTCCCCCTGGGGACACAGGCACCGCCGAAAGGCAGTTCAGGGTGGTGAGTGGTTCATGCCGGCCTGCCTGGGCTCACACCTGGCTCCATCACTCACAGCAGACTGACTTCAGGCAAGGCACTGACTTCTCTGTGTCCCATTTGTGCCACCTGCAAAATGGGAATCCTATTCAACTCATACAGTTGCTGTGGGAATTAAATTAGCTAATAGAGAGTCTAGGAGTGTGCCTGGCACACGGAGTGACCACCAAAAGTATTCTAGTCATTGGCTAGAGTTGGTGGTGGTGATAATTGGTGTGGATAACCTGGCTTTGAGGCTTGGAGCTTGAAGACCAGGGAGCAAGGCAACCCTGGTGTCATTCCATCATGGCTGTTTGAATTGCCTCTGTTTGGGGAATATCCCAACACCCTTTTTCGTGAATATCCTGATGCCCTGTGAGTTTCGGGGTCCGGCCCTGGACACCTGAGGCTGCATTCAGAAGCCCACACTCAAGATCACAGTTTTTTATTCTCTTCCCACTTTTGGCCCCTCCACCCTGTGTTTTCTGACACCCAAGGTCTAAGCAGAGAGAAGCTTCAAGTGTGCTATGAAGCTTGACCTCATCTCTTTGCAAAACGTAAATCCTCACCTCTGTGCTTACTACAGAAACTTCAAGGCTTGCGAAACCTGTTTTAGATCACAGCATGAAGTCAGAAAACACAGGCCAAGCAGAGTACGGGGTGACTGTGTAAGCGGGCAGGATGTTTACATAATCCCTTATAAGAGGCTTGACATGATTGCTCTAGGTCCTCCCCCTCTCCACCATGTACCATGTAGGGCCTGTTTCATCTAACTCTCTCTGATGCTGGGGGACGTGTGCGTGTTTGAGAAAGCAGCTTCCAGCTCCAAACACAATGCACCTCTGTCAATACCACCTCCTGCTGGAGAATTCATGAGTGGGAATGACAGCTGGCTCCCCTTACCTGCCGGGGATGCATTCCAGGAAGCCCAGTGGATGCCTGAACTCCCAGACAGTAGTGAACCTTAGATACGCTGTTTTTTCCTATACACGCATCCAATTTAATTGATAAATTGGGCACAGTAAGAACCTGACGACAATAACTAGAAATAGAACAATTACTACAATGCACCATGGTAAGAGCTATGTGAACGTGGGCTCTCTCTCTCTCAAAATGCCTTTTGTCCTGTACCCACTCGCCCTTCTGTTTGTGATGACGTGAAACCGCCTGCTCTCACCATCGCTGCTATTACCCTCACGCAATTCTAACAAGTGAACAGGAGAACGGAGCCAGGGGAGAAGCTTCCTGCTCCTCTCGTTGTTGGGGAGGGGACTCTGAACCCCTCTCTGGGGTTCAGCACCACTTGTGAAGCACAGCTGAGCAATGGTTCTCAGGCGCAGCTGTGTCAGAGGTCACCCCTTCTCCACTGGAGGATTCTATCCTGTCGGGCACCTGCCTGTTTAATAAATAACTGTTACTGTTTTTTCCTTTGTCTTAGAAAACATCTTGGGAATGACTGACCAGCAGAGCAAACCACTGCTCTCACGTGCAGCTGATAAAAGTCTCACTGAGCCCTAAATACACTTGACCTTCTATGGATGATCATGGATGGTCTATGGATGGTCATGGACAAAAGCCTTGCAGTCACCCGAGGGTCAGGCAATTCCAACCAGGTGAAGTAACTTGAGAACAAGGTACATGAGCTCCTTGTCAACTTCCAGCACATATTCCCTCAGCAAACACTGGTCTCCCAGGACTCTTCTCTATGGCAGGATCTACATCGTGGCGATACTGTTGGTCGACCAGGGCCAGCAGGCAGAGGCCCAGCACACAGACCAGTGAAGCCCAGAAGTCTGGAATCTTTAGGAGGGCAGGTGCGCACTTCACTCTCCACCTGCAGAATGGCCCAGAGAGCCCCAGACAGTTTGGAGGGAGTAGAAAATTACAGGCTACTGTAGACCGACACATCTCACTTGTCCCCACATAAGAATGGAGACACTGGTATGATCATTGCCTTTTTGAAGACAAGGAAACTGAGCTTCAGAGAAGTTAAGAAATAAAACTTGCCCAAGATTCATTAGTTTACTATTCATTCATTTATTTAACATTTACTGCACATTTACTGTGCATGGCTCTATTTTTGGCACAGAGAACACAGGTGTCAATAGGAAAGACAAGGTCCCTGGTCTCATAGAGTGAGTAGGGGTGGGGGTTCCCTAAGGAAATAAAGTCAGTGTGATGGACAGACAAGGCACCAAGCAAGGGAACAGATGGGTGGCCCTGGAGTGAGTGAGGAGCCCCTCCATTCCACCTTCCCATCATTCCCCTCCCCCTCCCATCCTTCCCCTACCTCCCCGTCCTCCCCCTCCATCCCTCCCTCCCATCCTCCCCTACATCCTTCCATCTCATCCTCCCCTCCATTCCCTTCCTCCCATCCTCCCCCTCCATCCCTCTCCCACATCCTCCTCCTCCTCCATCCCCTCCATCCCCCCTCCATCCCCTCCCACTCCACTCCTCCATCCTCCTCCTCCATCCCCTCCATCCCCCCTCCATCCCCTCCCACTCCACTCCTCCATCCTCACCCCCACCCCCCTTCCCCAGGTGCTTCCAGGGGCTTGAGGTCCTAAAGCTCTGGCAGGAGGAGGTGGAGACTTTCAGTTTTGTTGAGGTTCTGAATTTCCACCGCTGGTTTCTGTCACCTTCTTTTTTTTTTTTTTTTTTCTGTCACCTTCTTCAATTCTGATTTTAACTTACTTGGTTTCCTGTACTCCGAAATTGGGGCGGTATTTCTTCTGGGCGATTTTATCTCTATTTTTGTATCTTTCTTTGTCCTCTGTTCCTGACTTTGTACCTAATTATTTTCTGAGACATTTGTCTCTTCTGACAGTTTGATTTAATAGTTTCCTTGTAGCTGGTCTTTACCTTTTTGGAATCTTCCTTTTTATCTCATTTTGTCTCAGATTTTTTTTTTCTTATTGCAGCAGCAAAGCTACACACAGGTCCTTGAGCCTCGCGTGAAAGGGGCCACAGCTGTGTGGGCCAATTCGGATTCTGTCCCGTGACCTGGGCTGTCACACTCAGAGCCTCACCCTCCCCATCTAGTCAAAGGTCCTTTCTCCAGAAGCTGAAGTCAGAACCGAATGACCAAAGTAACTAGAGCATGAGCTCCTTAATGGCAAGGACGCCATCTCCTACTCCTGCATCTCCAGGATGCGCATGGTACCCAGCACGGCACCCAGCACAGCACCCAGCATGGCATACAACCAACCATGTTCGCTGCCTACACAGATTAAAAGGCGAAGGAACCATGAACATACTAACAGTAATGGTGTCACAGGCTGAATCGTGTCCCCTCAGAATCCATATGCTGAAGCCCTGGCCACCTAAGCACTTCATGTGTATTTGGAGGTGGGGACTCTGTTGTTGTTATTTATTAATGTTTTTAATAAGTTTTTAAATTTTTATTTAAATTCAATTAATGAACATATAACATATTATTGGTTTCAGAGATAAAGGTCAGTGATTCATCTGTTGCATACAACACTCAGTGCTCATCCTCTCACTCAGCTACCCCACCCACCACCCCTCCCCTCCAGGGACCCTCTGTTTATTTCCTACAGTGAAGAGTCCCTCATGATTTGTCTCCCTAATTTCATCTTGTTTGATTTTTTTTCTCTCTTCCCTTATGACTTTACAGAGGAGAGTAACCTGAAATAAGGTCATTATGGCGGCCCTGATCCCATCTGACTGGTGTCCTTGGAATAAGAGGGCATTAGGACACACTGAGGGACACCTGCGTGAGGACATGGGGAGAAGAGGCTGTCTATGCATTGTGGAGGGAGGCCTCGGGAGAAACCGACCCTGCTCACACCTTAATCTCAGAATTCCAGCCTCCGGGATCATGAAAAAACTGACTTCTTTTGCTGTTAAAGCCATCTAGCTTGTGGAACTTTGTTAAGGCAGCTCATTGCAAACTCGTACAAATAGGAACTACTGGTTGAATGCTTACTATACCAAGACACAGTGAAAATAACTTAAATCTACTGATTGCTTATCTTTATAATAACCCTATGTCAGACCCACAGAAGTTAAGTAATTACTAGAGGTCCCAATGATATGCTAAGGGAGCCAGGTTCACAGCAGAGCGTGTGAGATTCCAGGGACTACACACTCATCTGGAATTCAGTATCACGGAGGGAGACAAGGATGAAGGAAGGAAACAGGGAAGGAAGGGAGGAAGGAGGGAGGGAGGAAGGAAGGAAGGAAGGAAGGAGGAGAGAGAGAAGGAAGGGAGGAAGGAAGGAAGGAAGGAAGGAAGGAAGGAAGGAAGGAAGGAAGGAAGGAAGGAGAGAGGGAAAGAAGGAAGAAGGAAGGAGGAAAGGAAGGGAAGAGGGAAAGAAGGAAGGAAGGAAGGAAGGAAGGAAGGAAGGAAGGAAGGAAGGAAGAAGCAGGGAAGGAAGGAGGGAAGGAAGGAGGGAAGGAAGGAAGGAGGGGAGGAGGAGGGAAGGAAGGGAGAGGGGAGGAAGGAAGGAAAGAAGGAAGGAAGGAAGGAAGGAAAGAAGGAAGGAAGGAAGAAGGAAGCAGGGAAGGAAGGAAGGAGGGGAGGAGAGAGGGAAGGAAGGAGGGAAAGAGGGAAGAAGGAAGAAGGAAGGAAGGGAGAGGGGAGGAAGGAAGGAAGGGAGAGGGGAGGAAGGAGGGAAAGAGGGAAGGACGGAAGGGAGGAGGGGGAGGAAGGAAGGAGGAAGGAAGCAGGGGAGGAAGGAAGAAGGAAGGAGAGAGGGAAGGAAGGAGGGAAAGAGGGAAGAAGGAAGGAAGGAAGAAGGAAGCAGGGAAGGAAGGAAGGAGGGGAGGAGGGAAGGAAGGGAGAGGGGAGGAAGGAAGGAAGGAAGGAAGGAAGGAAGGAAGGAAGGAAGGAAGGAAGGAAGAAGGAAGGGAGAGGGGAGGAAGGAAGGAGAGAGGGAAGGAAGGAGGGAAAGAGGGAAGGATAGAAGGGAGGAGGGGGAGGAAGGAAGGAACGAGGAAGGAAGCAGGGGAGGAAGGAAGGAGGAAGGAGGGAAAGAGGGAAGAAGGAAGAAGGAAGGAGGGGAGGAAGGGAGGAGGGGGAGGAAGGAAGGAAGGAGGAAGGAAGCAGGGAAGGAAGGGAGGAAGGAGGAAGGAGAGAGGGAAGGAAGAAGGGAAGGAGAAAAAGAAGGAAGGAAGGAAGGAAGGAAGGAAGGAAGGAAGGAAGGAAGGAAGGAAGGAAGGGCGGGAGGGAGGGAGGGGCTCCCAGACACCGTGCTCTAAGTGTCAAAGCTTCTAAAACAACAGTGAGTATTGTGGCCATTGCTGCTATAAACATCGGGGTGCAGGTGTCCCGGCGTTTCATTGCATTTGTATCTTTGGGGTAAATCCCCAACAGTGCAATTGCTGGGTCGTAGGGCAGGTATATTTTTAACTGTTTGAGGAACCTCCACACAGTTTTCCAGAGTGGCTGCGTGGTTTATGTATACAATGGAATATTACTCAGCTATTAGAAATGACAAATACCCACCATTTGCTTCAACGTGGATGGAACTGGAGGGTATTATGCTGAGTGAAGTAAGCCAGTCGGAGAAGGACAAACATTATATGTTCTCATTCATTTGGGGAATATAAATAATAGTGAAAGGGAATATAAGGGAAGGGAGAAGAAATGTGTGGGAAATATCAGAAAGGGAGACAGAACGTAAAGACTGCTAACTCTGGGAAATGAACTAGGGGTGGTAGAAGGGGAGGAGGGCGGGGGGTGGGAGTGAATGGGTGACGGGCACGGGGGGTTATTCTGTATGTTAGTAAATTGAACACCAATAAAAATAAATTAAAAAAATAAATAAATAAAACAACAGTGAGGACACAGAAAGCAAAGGGAGGAGGACATACCTGTGCGGAGCTCTGAAAGGTGAGCTGGGCAGGAAGCAGGAGGACCTCTCCGCTGCCCACTTCCCCGGCCTTGATGGAGGCTGTGTAGCTGACCGAGAAGGAGTCTCCCACTGCTCAGAGAGAAAGCAGGCGTGAATGGAGAGGGGCCCATGGGTCCGCCGTGCCCCAGAGGAGCCCCACGTCAATGGAGGCCGCCAACACAACTACTCTCACAGCCACAGCCACCGTGGACAGCAGGGGCGCCGCTCGGGGCTCGGGGCCAGCAGTGGGGACGGTGCGTGCCCGCTCACAGGGCCCCTCTTTTTCACCTGAAGAGGCTGTCAGCAGGTGCAAGGAGCTGGGTGACCCCCTTCTGCCCCTGTGCTGTCTCACCTGGGGACCCCCTGCCCCATCCAGCACTGCCCAGGACTGGGTAGTTCAGTCTTCCTAACCTGGGGAACATTTAACTCCCACATTTGGGAAATCCAGTATCAAGGCAGGAATCTATTTATTCTCCCAAATTCCTGTTCACACAACTAAAGAAAAGTGTCTTCATGGGACTTTTGGGCCTCGGTGGGCAGATGGACACCAAGTACTACTCTGACCCCTCCGGGCAGCGGGTTCTGTGAGCACAGCAAGGGGCTCCAGGAGGCGGGATGTGGCACTGTGGGTTCACTGTGGGGCTCCCTCCAGCTCCGTGGTCTCTATCTAGCTGGCCCTCGATTGCTTCACTACAAAATGTAACTGTTTGTATTTAAGGGGAAGCTTCCCTGGGACACAGGGTTTGCAGCTCTAAGCGATCCGAAAACCCCGGCTCTCCAGAGAAGGCAGCTCTGCTCCCAGACACAGGTTGCACTCAGGGCCCAAGGTGAACAAAGAGCTGGGAAAGAGAGGAACCCCAGGCGAGGGTGGCCAGGGACGGAGGGGTCACCACTATAGGTTTCTTGTTTTGCAAGAGGCAGCGTGCTCTCAGCCCCGCCTCCTGGAGGGACCCTCCCATCTGATGTTGGAGACATCCTGCCCACCTCCTGCTGACCTGACCTTCCCAGGTGGGCTCCAGGCACCCAGCTGAGCCGGAAGCCACTTCATAAACTCCCACCCAAAGGCACATCTCTGTCCCGGTTCTGACAGACGCCTCCAAACCTCAGCCACGGCGCAGTGGAAGCGCAGAGTGCTGGGCCTAGGGACACGGCTGTGCCCTGCCAGAGCTGACACCGGCTTCTTATCTGGACGGGGTGGTGATGGGGCTGAGGCTATGATACTTTTGGTTTTTTTTTAACAGCTTTGAGATAAAATTTATGTATCACCCAGTTCATCTGTTTTAAGTGTGCAATTCAAGGAATTTCGTGTATTCAAAGCTGTGCAACCATCACCACAATCTGATTTCAGAACATCCCCGTCACCCTAACAGGAAACCTCATGCCCAAAGGCAGTCACTTTCCACAGCCACCCTAAGGCCTAGGCAACCACTAATCTGGTTTGGGGGTAAGGGAGATAATGATTTGTCTTTCAGGACATCTCCTAGAAATGGAACCGTATAATACATGTTGTTCGTGTTCAAGTTATTTCACCGAGCAGATTTTTTTTAAGGTTCATCTATGTTGTACATGAATCAGTACTTCTTTCCTTCTTACTGTGAGTCCTAGTCCATTGTGGGGACAGACACAGGATGCTCTCCTGTGTCCCCTTAACTCTGCAATGTGGTTTATGTATACAATGGAATATTACTCAGCCATTAGAAATGACAAATATCTACCATTTGCTTCAACGTCGATGGAACTGGAGGGTATTATGCTGAGTGAAGTAAGTCAGTCGGAGAAGGACAAACATTATATGGTCTAATTCATTTGGGGAATATAAATAATAGTGAAAGGGAATAGAAGGGAAGGGAGAAGAAATAGGGTAGGAAAATATCAGAAAGGGAGACAGAACGTAAAGACTCCTAACTCTGGGAAACGAACTAGGTGTGGTGGAAGGGGAGGAGGGCGGGGGGTGGGGGTGACTGGGTGACGGGCACTGACTTGACGGGATGAGCACTGGGTGTTATTCTGTATGTTGGCAAATTGAACACCAATAAAAAATAAATTTATTACTAAAAAAAAAAAAAAAAAAAAAAAAGAAGTAAGGCACAGGGATGTCTGGATGGCTCAGTGGTTGAGCGTCTGCCTTCAGCCCGGGGCATGATCCTGGAGTTCCAGGATTGAGTCCCACATCAGGCTCCCTGTGTGGGGTCTGTTTCTCCCTCTGCCTGTGACTCTGCCTCTCTCTCTGTGTCTCTTACGAATAAACAAAATCTTAAAAAAAAAAAAAAAAAAAAAAAAGAAGTAAGGCACATGAGAAACCTGGTGTTCAATTTATTCAGCTCCCAAGACAAAGGAGCTACACCACTCTGCTGCTGCAGGAACCACAACCCCTTCCAGACAGCTACAAATCTCTGGGCAGTGGTGGGGGGTGGTGTATGTGTGTGTGGGGGGGGTGGTGGGGGTGGATAGGATAAAATATTGGGAAGAGAGAGTATGGGGAATTTTAATTTAATTAGAAAATGTTGGACTTCAAACTTATAAGAGCAAATATTTTGATCTCAGATTTTAATTCCTTATAGCCTCAAATATATTTGGGTTTCAATTTGTAGGGGATTCGTTCCTAAGACCTTTCACTTTTCCCTGAGAATCTGCAAAAGGGAGGTGTTGGCAGGTCACTGCTGGAGGATCTTCCTGCAGATGAAGTCAGGGTTGTCCCCTGAGGTCACTGCAAAACTCTTGACATAGGGCGTCCCTTCCTCACCCAGCAGGGCACCCCACCCACTGGGAGGTCTGGGTGGGCACTGCAGGTCAGCCGATCTGACCCCGGGAGTGGGCTGCTGGCTGAGAGTGCCCGCCTGCAGTGGCCAGTGGGTGACAACGCCCACCCTGCTCTGCCGGCCAGTGAGCAGGGCCGCCTGACTGCCCTAAGCCTGTGCTCCAGCTCTGCCTACACCTGCCACAGGGCTCAGGGTTAGCCCCTCATAGGCTATCAGGTGCTTCATTGCTCAATGTGCTGAGACCTCAAACAAACAAACAAAACGTAAAGGCAGAGGAAAAATGAGTGCTGAGCCTATGGAACCACCTGGATTTTTATTTTAAAAATCCTCAACACCTTCATTTTATTTTTACGCAATGGTAAATTGTGAGACTCACAAAGACAGCGTGACCGAAATGACTGATGATACCACAGTGAAGGTCCCTCACCCTGGCACAGTGGCTTATTGCCCGCATAGTGTGCCGCCGTGTGCCAGCCCTATGGACCCTACAGGGTGCCCCGAGGCAGACAGAGGAGACTTCATGGCCTGCGATGCCCAGAGCAGGAGGCTGAGGATGAGGGGGTGCCTTGCACCCGCTCCCCCGGGGAATGAACAGGATGCCACTTCCGCTGGGGCCATCACCTGTGCTCCACATGACACCCCCCCAAACACACACACACACATGCAGAATAAAAACAATCACCACAAAATCGCTACTGGCACGGGGAACGCTTCTGTAGGTCAGGCTTTCAGTGCATTAACCCCCTCCTCCTTACAGCCGTATCCTGAAGCAGGCATTGTCACTGTCCCAAGTCACGGAGAGGAGGCTGGTGTTGGGGACATGTGGCAGGCAAAAGTCAGGGTTGGTGGGGTTCAGAATGCAGTGTGGACAGGCACGCGGCCCCAAGCTGGGCAAAGCACAGGAGGGCAGGTAAGTGACGTGCAGGGGAGGGGAGGGGGGCCTCCCGAGCAGACACAGGGGCACAGGGGATGCCGAGCTAACAGGCGGGGGAAAGTGATGAGTGTGGTCTGTCCGGCAGGAGCACAGATGCTGGAAGCCGCTGGGGAACTGAGAGGAGAGAGGCAGGCCTGCTGGACCAGGGGCTGGGAGGGACCCAGGCAGAGCCAGGGCACATCACCTCACTTGGTCTCTGCTCCAACTCTGCTCATGGCCCCATGTCCTGTTCTCTCAACACTAGCTTAAGGACTAGTGGGATTTATTTTTATATCTTAGAGGGAAGGCACGAAGGATCACTTGGTTGGGACACATCCTAACAGTTTTTATGACACTGCTGAAACCACGGCCAGCAAAGAGGTGGCTGCTTGTGGGCCAACTCTGCTGGCAGCTTCTGTCAATAGTCAAGGTCAAGAAGGGCTCTGAGGCCCTGTCTAGGCTCAGTGGGAGCGTGTGGCATGATTGAGCAATATGGGCCATCACAGGGAAGCGGAGAGGTGAGTCCTGAGCACGTGACAGGCACTACAGCGTAATGGGTACAGGGTGCACAGTCTTTTCCTCTGTAAATGAGACAGGTACCCAGAGTCAAAGATATTTCACCATCCCAAGAAAATGGACAGTCCTGAAGTCATGGTAACAACCAATCCCAGAATTCACTTAAATCTGCTTAATAAACCAATGATAACTTTCCTCAGGAAACACACCTCTAAAGCCATCCAGTGACGGTGCTCTGAAAGCCAGCCCATCAGCGGGGAGGTACTCCCGTGGACACACTAGAACGTGCAGGAAGGTCTCGTGCACATGCTTCCAGGGCTGGTGTCAAACCACTCCCACCTGGACCCAGCACACCCCAACAGAAGCTGTGCATTTCCCTGAGGGATAACTCTCATCATCTGGCAAGGGATAGACTTGAACTCTATCTTTGGTTACGTCTGAAATGTTTCATAATAAAAATTAATATATAATAAAAATACCTACTTCTTAAAAACTCTTCCCCTAAATCCCACCTCTCTCTCTAACCTAAATTATAAATCCAGCTTTTTGGGTGCAGGTATTGAGTGGTGTCTCCTCTTTCAATACCTGATCATAAAGTCCTTTGTGAGCGAACACACGTCACGTGTTTAAGAACACGTCTGCTGTGCATCACACGCTCTGTCAGTATCTATGTTCGTTTTCCCTCCTTGACTTGATACACTGCTATCACTGCTATTACCTTGCAGAAACTTCTTTCTGAAAGCCTGGAATCCTGCCGAGGTCTTGTTTCCGGTCGACCCCCTAATGGAGAGGCCAGTGATGTTGTCGAGCAGGAGCAGGTCTGAGAGGTTGGTGGCCGCAGGGGTCCTGGTGTTGTCCACGAGCAGTCTCACCTGAGCTGTCTGCAATTCGCTCTGCCCGGACACCTAGGACAGGAGATGACAGGAGGGCTGTCATTTGCTGCTAAGTCCAACCTCCTAACGTGACCCCCAGCTCAGCTTCAGGCAGAAGGAGTGCCTGAGAATTTATCCGATGGGATTTCAAAGGCCCCAGGACTATTTTGGCTCATTCTCACTAAGCTGTTGCTTGGTGACAGTTTCAAAGTAACTGGGACCCTGAAATGCAGTAAGATTAATCCTACAGAGAAACAGAAGAAAAAATATTGAAGCACAGAACCACAGTCAGGCTGGGGAGACTGTGGCGATTGGTGTCACCAAGAAATGCAGACAAAGGCTCCTTGTGCTCTCATTTTGTAGGTTGAGCCCGGCCCCAGTGCCCTGCCCAGGGCATCTGCCTGCCATGTGACCTAGAGGATTGAGCAAGTCAGTGTCCAACCTCCAGGCCAGCCTCCCTCAGGTGGGCTCTGCTTGGTCGTGGGTTTGAACGGCTCGGCTGCTGCAAGTGGTCTGGTGGCCCAAGCAGCTCAGCTCTCCGCCTGGCCTCTGCAACCATGCCCTGTTCCCACTCTCTGATAAGCTTTTCCCACTACCCCTGCCCCACCTTCATCCAGCCCTGCCAGAAGGGATGCAGGAGCTGGGGAAAGAGGGAAAAAATGTCTATATATGCCGGTACACATGCACACACACTCACACATATGGCAGAAACATCCCTAGGAGGACGTAGGAGAAACTGGTAGCACCAGTTTCCGGCACTGTATCTAGGGAGGGGAACAGGACGGCTGAAGGCCTGAGATAAATCGAGGGCTGTACAGCAGAGGGTTAACTCTGCAGGTGTGCACTGCCCAGACCCTGCACACCTCAAAGAAAGGACTGACCCTTGGCCAACTCCTGGGAGGTAAAGCCCTTGGACTATCTTGTGTGAGAAGAGCACCTTATACACCTGTGGCCTTGGGCCCCAACAGGCCATCTGTGCTAACAGGATGCTTAGAGGTGGGGGCCGTGAGCCAAGCTGTGTCAAGGTGACCTCTGGAGAGGCTGCAGACCAGTTACTGAGGCCAGCTGCATGGACACAGCATGCCTCCATGATGGGCTGCACCAAAACCCCCAGACATCAAGGTTTGAGTACACGTCCCTGGTGGACAATACTTGGTACGTGAAGTTACACGTCAGTGCTCCAGAAAATGAAACACCAGCCTCACTACTCTGCCAGGGCAGGACAAGGGGAAGCTTGCGCCTGGTCTCACAACTCCATCCTAGGTGCCTTTTACTTCGCTGACCTTAATATGCACCCTCTGCTGTAATAAACCGTAACTGTGAGACCACCAGCTTTCCTGAGTCGTGTGAGTCCTGCCAGCGAATCATGGAACCCGAGGGCAGTCTCCAGGACCCCCAACACAATGATAATGTGAAATGCCATCTCACAGGATGAGTAAGGATCAGAGGCTTTAAAGACGAGAATAAAATTTTTAAACTGTGAAGCACCGTATCAATCATGAAAGAAAATGCATCATTCTTTCTTTCCTGTTCAAAATGATCACAGTGCATTTTCACAAATGGGAGTTTAATTGCTACCGAAACTCTTGGCCCTGGTGCCATGATATGAAACAGAAAATCCCTTGTACATCACTTCATCCCTTATATGTCTGGACATGGGTGGATAACTCCATGACTTGCCAGTCCTAAATATATAACTCTACCAAGACATGATTTGGTCAAAATCCAACTATTTTCTCTCCAACTATAAGCTGCCTATGAATACCTACCACTGCACATTTCTGAAAAATCACTCCATCCTCAGCAGTTCCTTGCACATCTCTTGAGATGTCGCCATACTACAAAAAATACAGAAATGATTAAATGATTAGAAATGAAATGCGCGCTACCCATGTTTCATAAAAGCATTCGATCTAAAAAAAAGTAAAAGATTCATAAATACACACGAACTTTTAAAGGAAGGATAGAGATTTACTTCTTCTAGTTTAATAACTGCCTTAAGTAATCTTGAATGTTTTAAGAGACTACTAAAAGGATTAGAACATAAAGCCCATGAGGAACAAAGGATGTGGGCATGTGGTCATACCGGAGGTCTCTCCTAGTCTGGGGGATGCATGAGGACCCAGCATGCTGGAGATGATGCTTTGACAAAAGGAATGTGAGCAAGGAAAGTCCCACAGCAATGGCTCATGTGCCCTGCGTGGCCCTGGGGCACTGGCTGATGGGGTCCACTTGCCACACAGAGCAGTGGCCAAGCCAGCTCGGATCACAGTGCACTGGAGCCGCTGATACACCATCCCCGCAGGAGATCCCCCCAGGTCTGGCCTCCTCCATCTCTGCTGTGCTCCCCTGTAACATCCCAGAGGAAAGCCAGGGCCCACTCACCGGATGCCAGCCCCCACTGCCCCTCATAATCACAACCCATATCTGCTGGTCTCTCTCTTGCCACCTCCCGCCCTCGTCCCCCACCCCCCGGCCCCAGGGCATGGTCCTCATGCTACGGACATATCCTTTAAACTGAATCGGACATATCCTTTAAACTGAATCGGACTCTGACCCCTCACACCAGGGAAGCTGTCCTCGGCCACACCTCCGCCCTCTGCCCTGCCCACCTAGTTCCCTCAGTGGGAAGTTATGTGCCAACAAAGGCAGCCCTTAGTGATATAATCATCATAACAGTGGCTGTTACTTCCCAAATCCAGCCATATGTCCATCCCTTTACATACGTGGGTTCTATTGCTCCCATTTTACAGATAAGGAAACTTAAGGCTCAGGAAGGTTAACTCACTTGCCCAAAGTCACACGGGCAGGAAGCTAGGACTCTACTCTGGCTGTGTGACTCCATGTACTATGATTCTTCCACACATCCCCTCTCCAGAGCATGATCCTCTTATTGCACAGAAATAAGGCAGCAGAGAAGGGAAGCCATGTTCCTAGGACAGTGTAGACAATGTGCATGCAGCATCACACCAGCATTAGCCTGGTGCCCAGGCCCTGGACCCCAGTGTGCTCTCCAGCCACCACCTCCCCAATGCCTTTGACATGCCAGCACCCTGAGTCCAAGAGCCCTTGTGCAGGCACCTGGCTTTCTGTTCTTCTGAGCATTACTAAACACAGCTTTTGAGCAAATACACACAGGACGGGTGACAGAGCATCAAGTGTGATAGGAAAGGCCACAAGTCACCTGTCCTTGCCACAGGGGACTGCAAAGACCAAGAGTGATCATGGGGCGGGGGGGTGGGGGGCGGAGGGGGAGAGCTGCATGGTGGGTCCCAAAAAGGAGAGGTCCCCATCCTGACCCCTGGACCCAGCAAATGTGATCTTACTTGGAAAAGGGGTCTCTGAAGACATACCTAAGCTAAGGATCTCAAGATGAGGTCATTCTAGATTTCAGTCACCCCTGGATCCAATGACACATGTCCTTATGAGTGATGGAAAAGGAAAAGACAAACACACAAGAAGCCCATGTGAAGATAGAAAGAGCGTGATTGTAAACTTTATGTGCAGGTTTGGCTGAGACACCCAGATATTTAACCAAACACACCTGGATGCTAATGTGAGGGCATCTGTTGGATGAGATTAGCACTGAGATCCAAGGACTGTGAGTGAAGCAGATGAGCCTGCATGATGTGGGTGGGCCTCCCCCAATCAGCTGAGGCCTTAACCAAAAAAGACTGACCTCCTGAGATGAAGAGGAATTCTGTAGCATCAGCTCATCCCAGGGTTTCCAGCTGGTCCTGCAGATTTTGAACTTGCCAGCCCCACAACCACATGAGCCAATTCCCTAAAATAAATCTTTCCCTCCCTCTCTGTCTACACACACATAACTCTGATTGGGTCTGTTTCTCTGGAGAGTCCCAATGCAGAGATTGAAATGATGTGACCATAAGCTAAGGAAGTTACCAGAAGGTAGAAGACACAAGAAAAAATTCTCCCCTTTGGAGAGTCTTTGGAGGGTACATGGCTCTGCCAACACCCTAATTTTGGACTCCTAGCCTCCAGACCTGTGATAAAATGGATCTCACTCTTTTAAGCCACCAAGTTGGTGGTTCCTTGTTATAGCAGCTCTAAGAAACTAATGCAACCACTCAGCAGGCAGTCAAGCAGGGGCTCGTGGCCACGGCAGCCTGCTGGCCGCGCTCAGTGGCTCTCACACCATCTTAGGTCACGAAATTGTAAGTGAAAGCCAGCTCTACATGATGCCAACACATAAAACAGAACGGAACGCAAGAGCAGGACGTCGAGCCACAGCAAAGGGCAGGGGCTTGGCATCCTGGCTCTGCCGCCTCACCTGCAGGACTCTCAACACATTTGGCCATCTCTCTAACCTGGTCCCTGTCTGCAAAATGGAAATAAAAATCATACCTGTTGCGGGAATCTGTACTGAGGCCTCCTGAGATCATGCAAATCAAGTGTTAAGCCCAGCACCTGGCTCAGAGGAAATACTTGGTCAGCGCTCCCCGTTGCTGTCAGCCACAGCATGTTTATGACCGCTGGCAGCACATGGGGCCAGGTGGACCAGAACCCAGAGCCCTGGGACGCCTGGGTGGCTCAGTGGTTGAGCATCTGCCTTTGGCTCAGGTCGTGATCCCAAGGTCCTGGGATGGTACCTCACTTCGGGCTCCCTGCAGGGAGCCTGCTTCTCCCTCTGTCTGTCTGTGTGTGTGTGTGTGTGTGTGTGTGTGTCTCTCATGAATAAATAAATTAAAATCTTTAAAAATAATAATAAAAAGAACCCAGAGCCCTGCTTCAGAACCAGCAGCCCACTGCTCAGGTTCACACCTCCTGTCCATCTTAAATACTAGATGTCATACAGAAGAGAAAGCTCTTTAGAATAATAGCTGTACTTTGCACAAGAGAAGGAACAGGCTCTTCTGAATCAAAGCCTGTGGCATGGTATACACAGTTGGCCCCACACCGGTTTCTTTCCAACTTCTGAGAATTCTGTTAAAGTACCAAACGTGTCACTTACCAGGTGGTGTGTTATAGGAGACTCTCTTTTAAACAAAGTCTTCTTGGGCCACGAGGGAGTAAAAGCAACCATGGATTGAGTCTCTGGCCCACTGGACACTGCAGAAGTTGGGAGTGGGCTAAAGACTCCACTTTTCCTGCTGAATTTCCTTCCAAGGGGTGCTCCCCCTACAAAACAGCAAAAACATGTTGCAGGAAGGCAGTAAGACATCAGGGTGAACGCGGGAGGCAGGTTGCATGTACGCAGAAGGCCCCCACGAGGTGTTTGCTGAAAATAACGAAGTGAAGGAATAAATGAACAAAGGACCTATCATCTCTTTGCCAGAAAGATGTGACATGCTCACGTGGTGGGAGGCTAGGGAGCCTTAAGGAGAGGGCTTCTCAAAGTGTGCGCTGCTCTTTGTGGGTGTGGGCTAAAAGGCACTTTACTGGACCCCCTCTCCGATACACTAAATCAGACCACCTGGGTGATTCCTACACACAGGGCATCAGATGGTGCTGGGTTCAAATCCTGACTCTGCCACTAGGTGGGTCCTTGGGCAAGTCATCTAATCTCCCTGTGCCTCAGTTTCCCTAACCCAACAGGACAGAAAAATAGGTCTCCCTCCACTGGGTCCTTCTGACGAACTGTCTCAAGCAGAATGGGCCCTGGGTGAGTGTCCTGATGGCTCCTATGAGGAGGATGGGTCCACTGCCAGACACAGTGCCTGTAGAGCCACCCAATGGGAACGGCTCCCTCTAGAATTTGCTCTATGTCAATATATGTCAAAAAATCATGAGCACCGTGGGTTAACACAGAAACCGTACTGGCAGGGCTGTCAGGAGTGGGTGTTGACGGTCTATGTAGCCCCAGACATTCTGAGCCTCAGGTTCCCTCACTCGGGAATGTGGCTAAAATATCCCTGAGACAGGGCTGCCGCAGGAGTAAAGATGTCAGGCCACACGTGAACATGCTGAGGAGTTCTCAGTGCTCGCAGCCAGAAATTCAAATGTTTCAAATGACTTGGACTGTACAGTTGTATGTTTTTAAACATTTACCTTCTATCCAGATGCACACCGTAATTTAATTAAGAATGATTTTATTGGCGACAGGGCATGATTCCGGGGTCCTGGGATCGAGTCCTGCATCGGGCTCCCCACAGGGAGCCTGCTTTTCCCTCTGCCTATGTCTCTGCCTATCTCTATGTGTCTCTCATGAATAAATAAATAAAATCATTTTTGTTTTTAAGCACAAGTGTTCCCTCAGTTGTTAATTTTATATATACATATATTTTTTTATTGGAATTCAATTTGCCAACATATAGCATAACACCCAGTGCTCATCCCATCAAGTGCCCTCTTCAGTGCCCATCACCCAGTCACCCCCACCCCCCGCCCTCCTCCCCTTCCACCACCCCTTGTTCGTTTCCCAGAGTTAGGAGTCTCTCATGTTCTGTCTCCCTCTCTGATATTTCCCACTCATTTTCTCTCCTTTCCCCTTTATTCCCTTTCATTATTTTTTATATTCCCCAAATGAATGAGACCATATAATGTTTGTCCTTCTCCGATTGACTTATAAATAAATAAATAAATAAAATCTTAAAAAAAAAAAAGAACGACTTCATTGTTCAGTCTTTGTTATGGTGTATTGATACCATAACATACCAGAAATGCTTTTGAAAACTCATAATTTTAAAATCAAGGTTGGAAGAAACAAAAACTTGGGGGAAAAAAAAAGAAAAAAAGATGAGAACTGGATAAAATTAGTATCCTGTCTCTGGATTAGTGTCTGTGGTTGAGCCAGGTCATGACGTCGGACCGGGAATAAAGGTGAGCACACGGGGACTCTCCATGGAAGCAAGTGGGCGCCTTCCCAGGCCGGCTGCTAACTCAGGAACATATTGAGTAAATTACACGGGTGCCAAGGAGACGGGACGCCCATCTCTGGACCCTTGCCTGGCCCCTCAGCCTATGTGACACATGCTTTCTCAGCAGACTTGCTAGACATAAAACCATAAGGCCACACCAGGTTTTATCTCTGGTGACCTGTTTATGGCCCCCGGTCCTCAAAAGGCCTGGCCACGGGCTCTAAGGAAGACTCAAATGAGGGCAGGTGTTGACAGTACAGAAGAAATTCATGCTACGAAGTGACTATAACCACGCAGCATATCATCGGTCCATTCCTGCCATCAGCACAAGGGCCCATGTGTACCATCTGTGCAGTTCTTTGGCTACACCCTCATTCTCCTGCCTCTGGTTGCCATGTGCCTGGAAGCCTCTCCTTCCATCCCCTTTGCCCTGCTAAACTCAGTTCTCAGGACTCTGTGAGGAGTACCTCCTCCAGGAAGCCCTCCCTGAAGTCCCTCCTAGTGGCCCTAATGCCTGTCCCCTGCTCTTAATGCAGTCACAGAGTAGCACATTGGGCTCCCTTTCACCAACGAGTTTGGCTACTGAATGAATAAAAGGTCTCTATGAATGCAGTAAGATCACCTCAACCTATTTTACTCAAAAGAAAATACTGGATTTTGTAAAATATAAAGTGTGCAGAGAGTAACAAAAGACAAAGGAAACACTTTTTAATTCTCCAAGTAAGTGAGATCTGTCTATCCCTGGTATAAATCAGGATCTTTGAGGAAGGTGTATTCACAGTCTGTGCCAAGTGGACTCTGGGTGGAAAGATGGTTTTGCAGCGCCTCCTCTACTCAGTAAGCATCCTGCTCCACCTCTGCAGACAAGCGGGCCAGCCTGGACCCCAGCCCATCCCGGTCCCCAAGAGGCAGAATGAGGCACAGAACCCAGAATACTCCTTCCCCCAGCCCCAGTGACAGGCTTGGGGACAGGGAGAGGCCTCAGGCCGAGCCCACCGGTCTTCCCTAGAACTCCTGCCAAGCTACTGGGAAGTCTTCCTCTACTGCTCCCAAAGGCTCCCAGGAATGAGGGAACCACAGGAGAGCAGGGCTGAGATGGAAAAAGAAAGATGTAGCCCCGGCAGGCCGAGCCCCTGGAGCCAGCAGTGCCCACGCCTAGTGGCTCAGGTGTAAGATGAGCAAGTTCTGTTTTTCGTAGGTGAGTTTCAGCTCAATTTCCATCACCTGGTTGATCGGCTGAGTGATCACAGACGCCAGTCCAGGGAACCAGTAAATATGTCACCTTGTACACAACAAGGGCTTCCCAAACGTGATTACACTAAGGTTGTTGATCGGAGGAAATCGCCTGGATTATCTAGGGGGGTGGGAAATGTAATCCCAGGTGTCCCTATGAGACAGAGGCAGAGGGGGCGCCGACAGGCAGAAGAGAAGGCGGCCACCTGACCACTGAGGCAAGATGCTGGCCTGCTGGCTCCAGGATGGAGGAAGGGGCCGGGATCCAAGGAAGGTGAGGAGCGCAGCCACGGATGCTGGAAAAGCAGCAAACATTCTCCCCAGAGCCTCGGAGCGAGTGCGGCCTTGCCCACACCTTGACTTCAGCCCAGCTATATGGGTTCCACACTTCTGCCCTCCAGAACACTAAGAGAGTTAAGTCTGCATTGTTTTAAGCCACAAAGTTTGTGATTTGTGAAAACAGCCGCAGGAAACTCATTCTGTAGTCTTTGCACATTCTGTATTCATCAGACTCCTTTGGGGAAGAATAGGGACAGGCCACCTTACTGGGAATCCTGTTCCGCACACTACAGCTCCAGCCAGCTGCTGGAGGGGCAACACACTGCCCTTGCTCTGTAGGGTCCCAGGATGATAGGTCATATTTGCCCAAGGGAGGCAGAGCAGTGGAGTGTGAAGGAGGTGGAGGCAGGAGGGTTTTGGCTTTAGGGTCCAATTTTCCTTTGCAGTCAAAGCAACGAAAAACCAAGCAGAAGAAAAACTTACCTTCAGTTTTAAAGCGAGAGCTTTCCACACTGCGCCAAATCAAACGGGGTAAGTCCTAAAAAATTCAGAAGGCAAAAGTCACTAATGAAGAAATGCTCCTAAGAAGTGATTGAAAGTCTTCTCGTAAATGGCTCACACAGAGATGAGTTGCGCTTTTATCCAGAAATCTGAAATTAATTTTTCTAGGTGGACCATCCCCACCAGGAATACAGGATTACCTCCTCTTTCCCACAATGGCCAGCAACTTGGTCGTAACTGCATTTGGGAAGCTGTCCGGGAAGGCAGCACTGTGTGGTCAAAACTTCATGTTCTCAGACCTGAGTTCGAATCCCAGCTCAGCTTCTTTCTAACCCTGTGACACTGGTTGAACCCCCAGCCTCTGAATTCCCCAGACCTTGCAAGTTCCTATGGAGTGACTCATAAAATACCAGATAAGGAGTCCAGAGAACTAGGTTGTGGGTGGAACCATTCCCTTGCTGTGTGTCCTTGGCCAAGTCTCTCAGCCTGAGTCTCAGACCCTCATCTAAAAAAGTGAAGACCCCAAAGCCTCCTCCCAGCTTGCTTCACTTTGCTCAGTGATGACACATGTCCAAATGGGGCTGGGCCAACTCTCCCAGCCCACCTTTGTAAAATAGCAGCTTCCAGAAAGGCCCAGATCTTTCTACTAGAAAATAATACAATAATAATAATTATTAAAAAAAAAAAAAAACTGCCCTGGCTGGAGCCCTCTAAATGAGCTGGGTCCCCTGCTGTGCACTCTAATATATGAATAGTCTTTATGATAAGCCAGGGAAATATCATTCTCTCTTTACAGTAAGATCCCCACACACAGATAACTAGATAACTCCCTGCAGGTCCCACAACCAGCGTTGAACGCACGCAGCCCAGCTCTGGATGTGCTGGTTTGCACATAATGGAGTGAGAAAGGATATGTGCAAGCAGTGAAGACCACAAGAGCTGAGTGGGACATTCTGGCCTCAGCTAGTTCCTATGGCTGGAAGAGCCCTCACTTGGGCAGGAGAGCATGGGGTTGAGAGGAAACTGTGCGGCCACTGTCTCTGCCCACTTGGAAGGCTTTCCCTATATCCTTTGCTTGTGGTCACACAAGCCCGGGCCCTTGGCCACTGAGAGCCGTGTGTTTCAGACTCACTCTGTAGAGACCCCAGGCTGAAGCAGCTCTCCTGGGATGACATACACCAGCTTTCCCGGCTACAAGGAAGAGGCCGGTCCACAGGGCTGGAATATGACATCCACTCATGGAGGGACAAAGAGATGGGAAATGCAGGGACAGGTGAGGACACAGGCAGAGAAGGCAGAGAAGAAGCCAGACCTGGCCAGCCTTGCATGAGACCCAGCCCCGAGCTCTTCCTGCCTCCCTCCTGCCATCCCGTGACCTCATGGTACTCAAATCACCAGTGAAACCCCTTCTTCCCTGGATCCTTGCAGAGACACTTGCCCAAGGATCCTCTCTCCCTCTGCCCATGTGGCCCCCGAGCAGCGTGCTTCCCTCCTCCAGAACCTGTGCAAGCAGCCCCCTCCTCTTTCCCATGCTTTTCCTATTCCATGTCCACACCAGACTCATCACCAAAAAAACCCATTTTAAGCAATACAACACATAGGGGCACACCCTAAAGGGCTGAAAGTGGGATCACAATGAGGTATCACAGCACCATGAGTCACAAGAGTCAAGATGTGGAAGCAGCCCAAGTGTCCACAGATGGACAGAACAGTGGAGAAGCAAAATACAGTTCATCCAGACGAAGGAAAGTTCTTCAGCCTCAAAGGAAGGACATTCTGACACCTGCTACCACACGGACAAACCCTGATGACATCGTGCTCGGGGAAATAAGCCAGCCACAAAAAGACAAATGATCCACAGAGACAGAAAGAAGGGTGGTGGTGCTGCTAGGGGAGGGGACCGGGGGAGGGGGGCCGCAGGAGGGGGACTGGGGGAGGTAGTGTTTCACCTGCACAGAGTTCTAGCTTTGCTGAGACAAAGAGTTCTGGAGACGGAGGTTCGTGGTGGCTCCACAACAGTGTGAACGCGCTTAATGTCACTGAACCATATACTTAACGATGTTTAAAATGGTCAGTTTTAGGTGATGTGTGTTTTATCAGCATTGCAAACATGAATAAATGGAACCAATAAATAAAGATCTATGTTGACCTAGTAAAAACATTAAGATTCAAGTGAAATCACTAGGTTGCAAAACTATATGATCCCACTTAATAAAAATGGATTTTTATCCTTTAAGTCTATTGTGTATCTACTAATTGTGTTTACATATTCATTTAAAGATATATTTATTTATATATAGTAATTTTTACTTGTATGCCTATTTATCTACACATATTCATTTCTATGTTTAACATACAAAGTATACGTGATGTTTAATAAAACAGTTCATATTAATTACATATTTAATGAATAATTATATGATTAACAGCACACGACTTAATATGCCATGACCATATATTATGTTGAAAAATCTAGAAAGATGTACTGAAGTGTCAGCCTTGGTGGCCTTGAGGAGGGGAGTGGTGTCCCCACGGGCAGGGCAGGGAGAGTCTCCGGTCTCTCCATGCCCCCTGTGCTCTTTCATCTCTTCCAAGCAGAAGCACACGTCTCTGCATCACACCAAAGTAACACAGACCGGGCAGCAGGAGCCATGCCTCGGAGCTGCTTTGCAGGTCTTCCCAGCCCCTCATACCTAATGTGAGGGGACCCAAGTCTTCTTACACAGCAGCGTGTGGCCAGCAGGGCCACCACGTCCAGAAAGTGCCTTCCACAAGGCAGAAAGAGGCACCTCTTCCTCAAGAGTAGTCTCTGCTGCCATCTGGCAGGAGAAAAATCTCATGATAACAGCACAGAGCCAGGCTGTGCCCTCCTCCTAAGAAGCATAGCACAGAAACAGGGAAAAGGGGGTATTTCTCAGTGGAGAAACCCGGCCACCACCACTCTAGCCAGGAGGCCATGGTCAAGGCCAACAGCTATGAACCATGATGAGAGGATGCACCCAGGCAAACCCTGGGATGCGGCAGCCAATGAAGCACCCGACAGGCTCTGCAAAACTGCGAAGTTCATCAGAAATAAAGAAAGTCTGAAGCTCCAAGAGGAGCCTAAAGGGTGTGAGGTACGAGGTATGAAGACCAAAAGTAACTGCGTGCCCTGGATGCACTCCTAGAACAGATAAAGGGCATTAGGTTAAAAACAAAAACAAAAACAAGCTAAGAAGTCTGAATACACTATGGCCTTTAACAATAATCTATCAATCTGAGTGATTAACTGCCACAAATGTACCATCCTAGTGTAAGAAGTTAGTAAGGGGGGGCAGGGAAGGGGGCCACCTGGGTGGCTTGGTCAGTTAAGCTTCTGCCTTGGGCTCAGGTCATGATCCCAGGGTCCTGGGATTCAGTCCTGCTTCGGGCTCCCTGCTCAGCGGGGAGTCTGCTTGTCCCTCTCCCTCCGCCTGCTGCTCCCCCTCCTTTGTGAGCTCATTCTCTTTCTCTCTCTGTCAAATAAATAAATAAATAAAATCTAAAAAAAAAAGAAAAGTCAGTAAGAGGGAAAACTGTATGTGGGAACTGAGGCAGATGCATGGGAACCTTCTGTCCTATGTGCTCAATTTTTCTAAAATCCAAAACTCTTCTAAAAAAGAAAGCCGGTTAACTCACACAATATGTATTTGTGAGGTCTCTGGAGTGCTTGGTGGCTCCAAGGTGCACCCCACACCCACACAACTGCACGTCTGTACATGGCCTGCCCTCTGGAATTTCCCAGCCACCCTTTCAACTTGCATTTGCTGTATGGCAGGCTCCACACCACCAGGTGAGCAAAGCAGATGTGGTCCCTGACCTCGCAGAGGGCTGGTGGTCTCCTTCCCAACAAACATTTCCACCATGCGAGAGGCAGGGGCAGGTTCCAAAGGAGCAAACAATCCACAAAGGCCTTCGGTAGCCCCAGGTGCCAGGGGCCCTTTGCCATACTCTCAGAGGTCTCCCTGGTTTCTGGGTGTCGCCAGCCCGGGGGTGCCTCTCTGGGGGCCCCTCGGCCAAGTGAAGCAGCCTGCTCTCACAGAGACCATGCTCAGGTGTCAGTCCATGGCCCCTTTCAATGCCGGGCCTTCCCCTCCCTGGTTATCCCTCTCTCCAAAACAGCAGCCCCCTGTCAAGGTCACCATGACCTCTGCAAGGCCCTGTTCAATGGCCAAGTCTCCATCCTCCCTGCACACAGCGTCAAGAGCAGCATCCTCATCCCACATCACTGTGACCTTCTTCCACCCTCTCTTCTACACTCCTGGCCCCTTGTGATTACATCGGGACCACCCAGATAATCCATGAAAAGCTCACTCCTTTAAGGTCCACCGACTAGCAACTGGAATTCCACCTTGGATGTTAATTCCCCTTGGCCAGGTAACCTGACACATTCACTGGTTCTGGGGATTGGGATGCAGATGGCTTTGGGGGGCATTAGTCTGCCCACGCTGGGCCTTCTCCTCCCCAGGCCTCTGGGTCACAGTCTGGGTTCCCTTCCTGTCATACCTGCTGCTTGTTCTCATCTCCTCCTTCCTGGCCATGGGCTCTGGGCTCTGCCCTCAGGCTTCCATCTCCCTGAGCCATACTCACTCCCCAGGTGAGCTCAGCCACTCCTACACTGACTGCCACCCGGTGTAAAGCTCCAGCTCCGATCCCTCACCCAAATCCAGACTTGCTCGCCCCACGCTCTACTGTACACAGCCACCTGGTCAAACTCAGCAAGACCAGAGCAGAAATCCCAATGGCCCCGTGAGGCTTCAGCGTATTAGCCACTGGTGTCCCTATTCTTCCACTTGCTCAGGCTGAAAGCCTTGGCTTCCCCTTGACTCCTCTCTTTCTCTCTGTCAATTCATAGCCAATCCCAGCAAATCCCACTGGCTTCACCTTCGAAATACATCAGAAACCCCACAGCTAGCAGCCCACCGTTAACAACCACCCTGGTCCAGTACTCCTCCGTCTTGGCCCGGTCTCCCACCCGTCCCCTCTCTTGCTGACACTTCTGCCCTTGTCCTTTATCCTCACCCCTACCACCGGGGTGCTTTAAAAAGGTGAGCCACAGTATGCTGCTTTCTGGCTCAAAACCCACATGGCTTCCATCTTATTCAGAATAAGAGCCGGGATCCTGAGCAAAAGCCACAGGGCCTTTCCTGATCTGGCCCCTCCTCACCCTTCTGGCCTCACCTATTCCACCCCTGTCCTTGCTCTGGCAGCCCCCAGGCCTCCTTGCTGGTCCTAGACGACACCAAGCACACTTGACCTCTGGCCTCACTATCACAGCACTTAGGAAAGCGCTTCTCCTGGACATGACCTTGCCCTTCTCATTCCACTCAGGGCACGGCTCACCCATCACCTCCTCAGAGGAATCTCCCTGGCCACTCGACTAGAGAGTGCGCATCCCCATCTCTCCCAGTCCACTCTATATCTCTCTGCACCCTAAATCACCACTGTCTAGTTTCCTTCTCCTGCCCTAAGAATGCTGATGTCTTAAGAAGAGAGGCTGTCTTGTTCTCTTATATCCCGGGCACCCAGAACTGAGCCTGGCACCTGGAAAGCCGTCCATGAGCACTGGAAGTGAATGGATGACTCAGAACCTCTTGTCCACTCAACCCTTCACGGGCCTTCTCTCCTTCCAACAAACTTCTGATAGAACTTTCCACCACGGTGAGGATGTTCCATAGTCTGGGCTGTCCAATATAGCAGCCTCTAACACATGTGGCCATCAAGCTCTTGAAATGTGTAATTTAAAGCTCAGTAAATTGACATAGTGTTATTACTTAGTCTTCTTCAGTGAAAACCTAATAATAGAAAATGAAAAGAATCTCCTTTAAGAGATTTACAGATTTAAAACGTGTAGCAAGTGTAGCAAGCACCTTGGGGCCTGCAGGTAGAGAACCCAACAGGATCAGAGGAGCTGGGCCCTGGGGAAGGACAGCGAGGACCCCAAGGCAGTGAATGAGGGGAGAGGCCACTGAACAGCGCAGGCCTAAGAACAGAATCCTAGCTCTGCCAGGGGTCGGTGGGAGGGGTTGCGGACTGGGAAGGGAAGTGGTCACCGGTACACCCGTGGGCAGATCACCCATCCAGGACACCAGCCATGGGGGGAAATGGGTGATGGAGAACACAAATTAGAGGGTGGAGGAGAACCAGAAGAAGTGGTCACCAAAGGCCAGAGGCTAAGGGGTGAGGATGAATCTCGGGGCTGAGAGGGGGGTTGCAGGCATCCCAGAGCATCCAGAAAAACTGGTGGCCAGCTTTGGAGGAATCTAGGGAGACAGCCAGGGCTCTGTGCATCCCCAAATTTAGGGCCACAGAGGGAGGGACTGATGGGAAGTGGATAAATTCAGCGACCAAGATGGGGCTGTCAGTAAAACTCCAGCCAATAATCCCAACTGTTCTTCCAACAAACCGCTTACACTCGGGGATGTGCTCACCTCTGCAGGCACGATGCCTCCAGGAAGGCGCCGAGCCTCCACCCACCTGCGGGGTAGAGCACCCACCTGTGGGGTAGAAGCTGCAAAGGCTTAGGGCCCAGGAATCGGAGGCACAAGAAGAGAACCGACTCGCCCTGCACAGGTCACAGCCCCGCGTGGGGCTCCACCTTCCCTGGGGCGCTGCGGGCCTGCGCGCCACGCACTGAGGTACACCCGAAGCATCCCGCTCCGACCCTGCCCACCCCCCCCCCAATCTCCCTCACTCGAAGGGGCCTCCCCGCCGCCGCGGGTGTAGACGAAGCGGCGACTCCAGTGCCACAGGAGGAGGTGGGGCGGCCTTCCTTACCTGCGCGGTCCGCAGGGGCCCCGCACCGGCAGCCGCTGGGGGGTCCGGGGGGCGCTGCCGGCCCAGGGGGCGCTCGAGGAGCCCCGGGCCCGCGGGGAACCCGCCTCCTGGGGCCCCGGGCCCTGCGGGCAGCGCCAGGGCGGCCGCCAGGAGGCCCCCGGCCAGCACCCACGTGGCCCGCCCCGCGGCGCCCCCCGAGCCCATCGCCCTCGGCACCTGGGACCCCGCAGCTGCGGGCGCGCCGGAGCCTCCGGAGCTTCCGGACCCCAGGCCCGCCCCGCCGCGGAGCATGCTCAGTGCGAGCCGCCCCGGAAAGTTTTCTGGAACCGACTCGGGCATCTGCGGCTGGAGGGCGGGGAGGCGGCGGGGAGGGGGCGGGGAGGGGACCGGCGTGAGAGGGAGGGAGCGCGGCCGCGCCACTGGGGTTTGCTCGCGCCCCGCCCGGGAGCCTCAGCTCCACCCAGATCCGAAGCAGATCGCGTCACTCCTTTGCTCCCAAAGAGCTCAGGGATTCCAAGCGCTCCTCCACGGATGCCTGCCCGAGTTCTCAGCGCAGAACCACCTCCTCCAGGAAGCCTTCCCTGACGCACGCACACACCGGGCTGAACCCGGAGGCTGCTCCAGACCCTCCAGCCCCTTATTTGAGAACCGAGAAGCGTTCCGAGAGGCAGAGAGCCTTGTGTGCTGGAGAGCCAGGACGGGACAGGACAGCACGGGTGGGCTGGGAGGGAGCCTGGCCGATCAGGAGCCAGAGGGAAAGGCCACTCTCACTTCCTATTGGATTTAGTTCAGCCACTTTCGCCTCCTGCTGCCTGAGCGCTTGCTGTGGATCAGCCCCTGCACCTGGCCAGGTACCCACCAACTTCCAGGGCAGGCAGATTGTCAGGCCAGCCACTCTGGGACGACTCCAGGGAACCAGAGGAGATTTGGCGTCTGGAGCCAGGGCTCAGCAGCTGAGCAAACTCCTTGGACTCTCATGGGGATAGGGTTGTGCCTTGCCAAGGGAGGCAAGGAGGTGGGGAGACAGATCCTGGGAGAGGACCAGGGAGAGCAGTTTCTCTGCTTCTCTCTGCTTCCCTCTGCGTCCCCTGAGTCTTCAGGGACCTCTCCTTGAGGAGAAGGCTCCTCTTCTGCAGGGCACCTGGTCATGCAGGCTCAGGCCAGGAAGCCTGGCATCTGTGAGTTCCTTCACCCCCAACCCCTCCAAGGACAGGCCCTCCCTCCCTCAACATGGACAAGGCAGTGAGGTTTGAGACTCTGAAAATGTATTAGCCAGGCTTCCCACAAGAGGTACACTGCTCTGGGGGTACCTGGCAGAGTGCCAGGAGTGAGACAAGGTCAAAGGCTAGATGCTAGCATATTGCTGGAGCGTCAGTTCTATTTGACATGGGTCATTCAAAGGATAATTTTAATATACAAACAACTTTACAATGAAGTAAAATGCAAAAAACACTACATTCTGAGTATCCAAAGAAATAGCGTAAAAAGCAAGAGCTTCAGGCTATTATCCCATACACATTCCCAGAAGCCTTGGAGATGCTTTGAAGGAAGCATTAAACAGCCCTGTGTAGCAGAGGGTGTGAGCCCTGCAGCCAACCAGACACAGCTGTTCATACACCTGTCTCATTTCCTAGTTTCCAGACCTTGAATGAGCAACTTCTCTTCTCTCGCTGTCCATTTCTTCTTCTATAAAAATTAAGTCTGGATAATAGGCCCTGTCTTGCCCACCCAGAAGGTTGATGAGGTGATGATTTAAAAACTAGAAACTTAAGCCGAACATCCAGATTAAAGATACAAAAGGCCCTTTTCCGTTGAGGTGGATCCCTGTGGCACTCCTGCCTTGGCAGTCATGGGGAATTAAGCCCCAAAGGTGTGTGTGAGTATAAGTGTGTGTGTTCACTGCCATATCCCCAGGACACGCAGGACCAGAGCTAGCATCCCGTAGCTGCTCAGTAGTGTTTGCTCAAGGAGAGAACAGATGCTGAATTCACCTGGTTGCTTATCTCCCCGCACAGCCACGAGATCCTCAATATCAGGACCTTGTCTGGCTCGTTGCTGGCCCGTGCTGGCTCCATGAGCAGGTGCTCTGTAAAGGCTGAGCGAACGGGGCTGAACCACGCAATGTCTCCTTCCTGGCGGGGGCTGCGTGTAACCATCTCTCTACGTAGCATCATAGAAGAAAGGGTTGACTCTCCATGGAAGAATGGGATTAAAAGAGGAGGCTTCAGGCTAACAAGTTCAGAGGTGGTGGCGGACTGTGGTGCAGGTTGGAGCAGGACAGGAGTCGGACCCTCAGGAGGTCACTTGGCCGCTCCGACCCAGAGCTTCCTCACCCGGAGGATGGGCAGAGATTAGAACCCGTCTAAGAGGGCTGTTGGAGAAAGTTAGTGACCTCAGCGGGCTACATGCGTAGCACAAGCTAAACGCTCAATGCACTTACCCTAGGGACCTCCCAGTGGCGGGCCCCCCCTTCCCTCGGGGGAAGCCTGGAGGCCAGGAGACTCCTCGGGAGGTCCGGGCGGGCGGAGAGCGCGCCTCGCCAGGCTTGCTCAGTGCGAGAGCCCGCCCGGGCGGGGGCGCCTCCAGGCTCCGGGCGGACGGCGCAGGCTCCTCCCTCCGGCGGGGCGGGGCGGGGCGGGGCGGGGCGGCGCGGGGCAGGGGACGGGGCGGGAGGGGGGAGAGCGCGCTGGCCGGGGCCGTCGGCCGTGCTGCTCCTCCGCCGCTCGTCTGCTCGTGGCCGCGGGCCCGCTGGCGCCGAGCTGGCGGGGACGGCGGCCGGGACGGCGGGCCGGGGCGGCGCGCGGCGGCGGGGACGATGCGGCCGGGCCGCCGCCTGAGCGCCCCCGATGGCCCGGGGCGCGGCGGCCTGCGAGAGCGACGCGCGGCTGCCGCTGGGCCGGGACGCGGGGTGGCCGGCGCCCGCGCTGCTGGCCCCCGCCGTGCTGCTGGGCGCCGCGCTCGGCCTGGGCCTCGGGCTCTGGCTGGGCCGCCGCGCCTCCCGGCCGCGCCCGCGGCGCCAGGTGGGTCCGGGCCGGGGGCGCGCGGGGGGCGGGCGTCAGGGGCGCGCGCGCGGGTCTCCAGCGCCCCGTCGGCGCTGCAGCGACCTCGCTGGCGCTGGGCACACCGGCTCCTGCCCCGCTTCCCTTCTGGCCCAGGAAGGGGCTGCAGACCCAGTGCAGAGGGGGAGCAGCGCAGCGACAGGAGCGCACCGGCCTGGGGTCCCCGGGAAGTGGCCGCTCCGTGCGACTCCGCTGTGCGCGGCCACAGAAGCCTCGAAAGCCCTCCGAGGCCCCAGGCTCCTCATCTGCAGCCTGAAGGGCCTGGACTCGCCGCTGGCCCAGGGGCCCGGCCGGGCGAGGTGGACAGGAGGGCTGGGATCCCCACCCCTGTCCATCTGCTGCTTGCCTGCCCCGGGAGCTACCTCGCTAGGCTCTCCAGCCCCAGCTGCCACACTGGCGTGCATTCACGCCTTCATTCCCTCATCCATCCCTGCCGTGAAAGTGCGACCAGTGTGCCAGCCGCACACGGTCCTCGGGTCCTCGGGTCCACGGTCCTCGGGCCTGCTCTTGCTGCTGGAGGTTCACAGCCTCCAGGAAATGGTGGCACTCAAGTGAACTTGTAATCATAGCACAACCTGGTGAGTTGGGTGACGGGAAAGAATAGCGTCCATAATGCTAGCACTTGGGGGTTGCGGACTGTGTGCAGCTCATTGAGCTGGACCCTCTACCTGAATTATCTCATTAATCCCCAGAACAGCTTTGTGAGTTTGTTCTGTTGATGACCCCATCTTGCATTTGAGGAAACTGAGGCACAGTGCGGTTCAGTGACTTGCCAAAGTGACAGATGTATGGCTCAGCCCAAAGTCACTGCATTCTCCATGGGTGTCAGTGGTCACAGAAGGGGGGATTCATGGATGCTTCCCGTGACCCTTGTGACGGAATTGGATGCTGTGTGGAGATGGCAGGCATACAGCAGTCGTGGTGTGATCACTTTCTTGGGTCTTTGCTCCTTTGATCTTGTTGAGAGATAAAGTCTGGTAGGATCTGAGATGAGGTGTTTGCTCTTTTTTCCTTGGATTCCTGGCCCATGCAAGAAGGAGGCAAGTCCAGCAGGGCTCTTTTTTATTGCCGCTGATTTCGGGGGAGTGTTTTGCTGGAAAGGCGTGATGAAGGTTGCATGAAAGTAGTATAGTGCAAGATGCTTGCAGGTCCGTGTGAGGTTGTCCCATCCCACTGATGATTGAAGGACATTGTGAGACACTGGCTTCTTGTGTGAAGAGGGAAGTAATACGTGCAAGACCTTTCTTGGGTGCGCTGAGGGTTTGTGGGCTTTTGGTTCTGTATTCCCACAACAAATCTGTGAGTGGGGGAAGCTGTCATTATCCTCACTTTCCAGGTACGGAGGTCAAAGCTCCCCAACATTGTTCTTGGTCCAGGGTCACGTGATGAATAAACAGAGGGGCTGGATTTCAACCCCAGTGTGTCGGAATGCCTGAATCATAGCATTTAGTCAGCTGCCACCTGGTGAGGTAGGTGGTGGTATCCGTCTTGGTCTGTTCAGACCGCTATAAGAAAAATACCATAAGCTGTGTGACATAGAAACAACAGAAACTTCTTCTCACAGTTCTGGAAGCCAAAAACAGGTGTTAGTACGGCTGGATTCCGGTGAGGGCCCACTTCCAGGCTGCAGACTTCTCACTGTGTCCTCAGAGAGTAGAAGGGTCCTGAAATAATGATGCTCCCCTGTGAGGTGGATGAGGTTTATCTCTTGGAGTCCTTCTTATAGGATGATCTGATTGGGTCCTTCCCTGCAGAACTCTTATACTGACCAGGTATAACTGCTAAACAAACAATGCTTAAATCCTTAATATCATCATCTGCCCCTCTCCACTGCACCCCAGACTGGTACAGCCACAAGGGCTTCTTCCCTGGACATGCTGTGTGTGCTCCTGCCACAGGGCCTTTGCACTTGCTGTGCCCTCTCATGGAAAGCTTGTCCCTGACATATCTGAGAGGCTTGCTCTCTCACTTCCTTCACATTTCTTCTCAAATACCATCTTGCCCAAGAGGCCTTCCCCTCCCATTGCCATCTATTCTCCTGTCCTACATCTTTTTTTTTCTATAGCACTTACCACCCATGACTTACTACGTGTTTACTTACATCTCTCTTCTGTCAGTGGAATGTAAACTCCACGAAGGTGGGGGCTTTGTTTATTTTGTTATTCCATTCCCAGTGACTGGAATAAACCTTGACACTTAGTGTTGCTTTGTAACAGTTGCTGACTAACTGGATGACAAAAGGTGGTATTTCATCAGTGTAAAGATTATATCCATGAGCAGCCATAAGAGGGGCTTCATCAGGGTCTCTGGTATCATTATGATCTACAAAGTCATGGAAAACAGAGAACTCGCAAATGCCAAATCATTGCTCCTAGGGGAAACACAGCTGGCCAATACGTAACCTTGTTTTGTGTGTGTTTCTGTTTATAGACACCCTGTGTAATACATATTGTTGATGCACTAACAGTGAATGCACAGCCAACAGTGCCCTACCTTGTGCCTGAATGAAGCTTATCACACACACACATTTTTCCATGAGGCGCACGCCAGCTATTTTGGCCCTAGGAACACCACACATCACTTAGCGCTATGCCTTGGGCTCGTTTTAAATAACCACATTAGCAACAGAAAACACAGAAATGTGGGGAAATAATGGCATTAACAGAACATGGAAGGGACACTTGTCTGCAATTCGAGACCTGACACAGAAAGGTAGGGCGTGCCCTTGCTCACTCTCCGTTGGACGTCAAGCAGCTCAAATTTTCGCCACTCTGCACATGCTCAGGAGTGACCACAAAAGTACCACAAGTGTAGATTTTGGGGTTACAAATACATTTCGGCAAGTGAGCAAATTTACAAACACAGAGTCTACCGATAACAAAGATCAGGGTTCCCGATACAAACCATTCTGTAATTTAAGGGTACCTAAAGTCATCCAATGGCATTATGGAAAAGAGCAAGAAAATTAAGATTTATGTACCATTTCCTGTGTTCAGCTGTAACCACCCCCACCCCCCACCCCGCCCCGAGATCAGGCTACCCGGGGCCACCAGCCCAGAAGAAACAATGGAGTGACTTTTGATCCAAGTATGACCTCCAGGTCCTGAGGACATCCCGAGGCGGGGAGCCAGGGGGGCTTCTCAGGAAGCTGACTTCTGGATGGTCTCGAGGGCTGTGTAGCTGGCCCCAGGGGGGTGGGAGGCAGGAGGCTGCACACAGAGGGAGGGCCAGGTGGAGGCACAGAGATGAGCATGTGTCGGGTCGGGGGTAGATGGCTCAAGTCATGGGGTGCAAGGCTGACCAGCTTTCCTGTGTTTTCTCCACCTCCACCTTTGGATTTTAGAAAGACGATACTCAGAGTCTGCTCAAGAATTTAGAGTCTCACATACAGGACCCGTCGGAAACCGGCTCCCCATCCAGGAGGAGGAGGAGAGAAGCACAGATGTCAAAGGAGGAGGCTGTGGACGTAAGCTGCACGTTTGGGTTTCTTTGCTGTGTCACATGTTGGGGGTCATATGCCGCACCTAGCAGCACAGATGCCATCCAGATGAGCCTCTGACAGATGTCCTGTCCCAAGAGGCTGCTTTTCTGCAGTAACATTTGCATACGGCAAAATACACAAATTTTAAGTTTATAGTTTGATGAGTGTATACACTCTGGTAGCCAATACCCTGATCTGGAATGTTCCATCACCCCAGAAAGTTCCCAGTGCCTCTTTCTGGTTTACCCTCCCCTCATCTCCCCGGTCCCACACCTTGCCTCTTCCAGAAGTAGCTACTGCTGTGATTCCCATCACCATGGTGGTTTTACTGTTCTAGAATTTCACGTGTACTTTCTTGTGCCGACCTTGCCTCAACAAACTGCTTTTGAGACTGCTCATGTTGTTGCACTCATCAGTAATCCATCCCTTTTAATTGCTCAGCCCACTGTGGTATTACAGTGGAGGTTCTTTCCCATGTCTGGCTATGCTGAGTAGGGCTTCTGCGAATGTTTGTGTATAAGTTTACTTGTTTCCGTTTCATTTTATGTATTCTAAATGAATGTTAAGTAAATATGCAGGAGTGCAGGCTGTGAGCCTCTTGATGGACATGTTAAAGGTGGGATTCTCCTTGTCCCTTCCTCACTGGCCCCTACCTTGTCCAGCCTGAGCCCACCCATAGGGCATCACTCTGTGTGTGAGCTCTGTGGAGAGAGAAAGGGCATTTCTTCCAAAAGTGTGCTATTTGTAGACACTTGCTGGTCCCCAGAAAGTACCGTGGATCCTGGTCAAGTAGCCTCAATTATCTAAAGGTAAATATCGATATTTAGGCAGGTAGAGAGAGAGAGAGACCACTAGAGGGTTCCTGAGAAATTGGGAAAGGTTTTATTTTATTTTTTTATCACTTACTGAGTGCCAGGCATTTTCACATGTGTCACTTTTGAGTGATGTGCACACTCATGTGAATTACCCCCTGCATCTCTCCCAGCGGCCCCACGAGGTAGATCTTATTTATATCCTCTTCTTGAGGATTCTGGAGGCAGGCTTCCCTTACGCAGCCTGGTGGAAAGATTGGCTGCCCTCATGGGAGCTGGAGCTGAAGCAGGAGCAAGCCCCTGGCACGGAGGTGCTATGTATCCAGCTCGTGCTCCCTGCTTCTGTCCCTAAGTGTCTGTCTCCCGCTATGTGTCTGCATGTGTGTGTGTTGGGGCGGCTCTGTGTATCTCTCTCTCTCT
Source organism: Canis lupus dingo (assembly GCF_003254725.2). Classification (NCBI taxonomy): domain Eukaryota; kingdom Metazoa; phylum Chordata; class Mammalia; order Carnivora; family Canidae; genus Canis; species Canis lupus. Next base: position 71,067,386 of record NC_064245.1, read on the forward strand.
CTCTCTCGTGTCTCTCTCCATGGGCATCTCTGTGTGTCCATGTGGCAGGTGGGTGTGTGATGTCTCTCTTTCTCTCATCTGTCTCCTTCTGTCCGTTTTATCCTGTGTTATCAAAACCCTGCTCACAGCATTGGAAACATACAGCTACAGAAAAACATAAACATGCACACTGTGTTCCTAACAGCCCTCTTCAGCCAAAACATGGAAACTCAAATGTCCATCAGCTGATGAGTGGCTAAACATAACATGCTCTATCCATTTGACGGAATACTCTTTGACCATAAAAAGGAAAGAAGTCCTGAAACATGCTACCACATGAAGGGACCTGAACATCTCACACAAACTCAAAGAAGCCGATTACAAAAGGCCACGTATTATAGAATCGCATTCGTGTGGCATGTTTGCAACAGGTGCATTTACAGAGATGGAGTAGACTGGGGCTTGCTTGGGCAGGGATGATAGAGGAGAGATAGAGGTGACAGCTAACAGGTGTGGGGTTTCTTTCTGAGATGATAGAAGTTTTCTACAATTGATTGCGGGAATAGCTGCACTTATCTGGGAATAGACCGGAAATTACTAAATTGCATGCTTTACATGGTAAAGCATGGACACAACCCCGCTCACACAGAGGGGGGCCCTGGAGATGGTGAAAAGACACTGGCTTGGGGTGGGGAGGCGCGGCTGTCCCCTGGATCCCAGGAACCCAGCCCTGTCAGATGTTTGCTATGTGATGCTGGGTGAGAGACAACCTATCTGAGCCTCTGGCTTCTTGGCTTCACGGTGACAGTAATGATGCTGTCCCAGGGTCACCCACAGGTTGGCCAACTACAGGACAAGTGGTCAGTGCTCACAGGGGAGCCGAGTCCTGCTTCCCCAGCAGCCCACTCGTGTGTTTACCTAGTAATGTTTTACCTGTTAACCATTTAACTATGCCAACTGATGCCCCTGACCAAGCTAATGATTGCCAAGAGTTAAGTTAAAGATCTGCCTGTTCCAGTGACTTGCTTGCCAAAATGCCCTGCCTTCTGCACACCCAGCTTGTCAAGGAATGTTGGCCAGGCCCGATTTGGACAGGGTGAGCTGAGCTCCAACTCTGATGCCCCAAAATGCACGGAAAACTGAGGCATTCGTGGTTCACACCGCTCCTTGCATGAACTTTATCTTGATAAACAGCTCACGTCAGTCGAAAGCACACAGAATGTTCCAGAAGGCTCTTCAGCGTGCCACGACACAGCCTTGGCTCTCTTCATCCCTGTCCTTTTGCTCTGGCATCTGGCGGTTGGAGAGGGGATGGTTCCTCTGTGGACGCATCTGTGCGCTCACTGAAAGAACACCTCTGTGTCAACTAGTGACAGGCCTTTTCTTTTCCTGCAATTATGCTTGCACTAATTTTCTGAATAAATACATCAAGTCAGCTGAAGAAGTTCTACATTGTAGACTTGCACTACAACCAATTTTCTATATAATTGTATTGCTACGGTTGAGAAGATTATCAGAATTTGGAAGGCATCTGAACTTAATAAGAAAAGCTGGAAAAAAAAAACAAAAACAAAAAACTAAGAACAGCAGAAGTCTATTCATTCACAGATTCTATGTGCCAAGTGCTTCCAGGTCCTTCTTCCTGACAAACACCATGACCATCATAGTGTCAGTCCTCAGTCCTTCACTGGCTTGCAGTCTGCAGGTGGACGGGCTGGAAACGCATATGCGCCCACAGGCTTCTCATAACACTGCGGTACCGTGTCAGCTGGGCTCATGCTTTGACGTGCATGGCCGGGTTCTGCTTCCACACATCCCAGGTGGACCCAGCATCTACATCCTGTTCTTCTAATTATGTTTTCCACATGAAGTGCAGTTTTTGTTTTCTATCTCCCCTAGAGGGCAGAGACCACATCTTCCTCTCATTTTCTGCTCCTTCCATGCTATGCTCTCTCTTCACCTCTGTTTGTAAGAAGTTTAGCAAGACACATTGCCCTCTGCTTTCCTAGCTTTGCTCGAGCAGGTGAGTCTCCACTGGAAAGCAACCAGGGCTGGCATCCCAGGCGTCCCGCCTGCACAGCCACACAGGATTTATGCTCAGTCAGGGCCCCACCTCTGGTTTCTGGACTCTGCTGTCCCGAAAATCTTCTTTTTTAAACTTATTTATTCATGAGAGACAGAGAGAGAGAGAGTCAGAAACTAAGGCAGAGGGAGAAGCAAGCTCCCAGGGGGAGCCTGATGGCGGACTCAATCCCAGAATCACAACTTGAACCAAAGGCAGGCACTCAACCACTGAGCCACGTAGGTGCCCCATGTCCCAAAATTCTTAATCATATTTTAATCAGATGCAACCCCCCCTTTTCATTTTGTATTGGGTCTCACAAATTATATAACCTGTTCTGAAGGCAACCTTTTTGTCTTACCACCACCCTTTGCTTTTTGTACCCACACAGCTTCAAGCAGAGGTTAGAACTAGGTGCTGGGGGTTGGGACAGGCCATGTTCTGCTCCCTTGGGTCACAGCGAAGCCAAGAAGGGTTTGAAGCTGGCCGTTATGGGGATTTCATGTTTCAAAGACCATCCGGTTGCCATATAGAGAACAAATTGGAAAATGTTAACTTCTGAGCCTTGTTCCCTGAAATAGGATGGAAATCATATGGATCTCCCTGAGCTGGCTGTTGTGTGATGATTACATGAACAAGAGTGCAGAAAGAGCCCAGCATACAGTAGGCACTCAGTGCACAGATGGAAGCCAGCTTGGGGGCTCTGCAGCCCTGTGTGGTGGCTTAGTCCAGCACGATGGGTGTGAGTGACATTTAGGAATTGAAGCTGGTGGGATTTGTGGTTGACTTTACATGGAAGGTTGGGGTATAGGAGCGACACTGGATCTGACCTGTGTTCTCAGGAGCATGGTATGGCCAGTCCAGGAGTCTTCTCAACCAAACACCTACTCCCCATTTAACTTCCTTGCTCTCACCCCCGTTCTTATTTGCACAATCTGAAGGAGACAGAAAGGTGTCAGCTAAAGAGGAGGGACTCTGGAGCCAGGGAATCTGAGCTCAAATCCCAGTTCTGGCATTTGTGAGCTGTGTGACCTTGGGCTCATGGCTTAACTGGTCTGTGTCACCTGTCCCCTCTTGGGAAATGGAGACAGTAGCCTCTGTGATGGAGCCCTCAGAAGTGGAAGGAGGTGGCACATGTTGGTGGTCTGCCCCATTCTTGACATCTAGGTCCGTTTTTGTGAGTCATAAAGTACAGAAGGAAATGACAAGACCCAGCCTTTGCCATGTGGCGTCCATGTCCTGTTCAGAAGGGCATTGTGGTGAAACCCGCTCTGGAGATGTCCCTGGGCCACACTGCTGGCTCTGTCAGGTGCTGCTTCAATGCCCGCATGAGGAGGAAGCGATAAATCCTTCTGTAGTCCCCCATGATGGGTTATCTTATGCCAAGTTGGCAACTGGAAATAGCCATTTGTGGTGGAGCTCTTTCTTCAGAAAGGTGTGGTTGAAAGTGTTGAAGTATATGTGGGCACAGTTTTCACCCATCAGTTTGCTCAGAACCGATGAGGGATTTCCTGTGGTCTGGAGTGCCAGGTTCCTGACTTGCCTGCCTGTTTGCCATCATCACTTGCAGGTTGTTCTCAGAACATTCATTCAACACCCACCTGGCAAAGTGCAGGGGCGGCCGTGGCAAGAGAGATACAGGAAGGATGGGATGTAGAGCAGTTGTGAATAAGTCTGTCCAGCTGTGGTCAGAGGAGGCTCCTTCCTACCATTCCTTTGAGCTGCCCATTGTTTTGCTTCTCTTCTGTTCCAGCTACTCTGCTGGGTGCTTTACGCGGTCTGGGGGCAGATATGTTGCCTGTTTTCTGTCTGGGAAGACTGAAGCTCAGAGAAGTGAAAAGACTTGCCCAACTGCTTTTCCTTTAAGGGTCTGATCCAGGGTCTTGTGTGAATGAGCATTGCCTTGCGGAAGTGTTCACGCCTTTGGCAATGCTAAAACTATTCTGTGTTTCCTTTTTTCCACTAAAGTGGTTCGCAATTTTTAGAAGAACTCATTAATTATTGTCATGCTATTTAATTACTTATTTCTTCCAAAGCTGGAGACTTGGAATTAAATAATGTGCTATCCAACCATCCACCCATCCATTCATTCATCCACCATTCCATCATCCTCCCATCCATCCATCCATCCATTCATTCATCCATCCATCCATCTACCCATTTGTCCATCTGTCCATCTATCATACATCCACCTCTCCATCTACCTATCCACTCATCTATCCATCCATTTTCCTCTCCATCCATCTACCCCTCCCACCCTCTATCCCTCCACTCATTCACCCATCCATCTAGCAAGTGAGTACCTTGGACCTAAATGTGCCTGTTATGGTCCCTTCCTGAGGCCACTGTTACAAATGGATGTGGCATTTTGGTAACTCTTAGTGGTGTATCCTTCATTTTACAGAAAGCACCCCATGCCATTTGTTCTTTCTTCCCAGGAATATGAGCCATCTTTCAACAGTAACATCACAGCATTTGCACTGAAGGCAAAAGTCATCTATCCCATCAATCAGAAGTTCCGGGTAAGAGTCCTCAGCTCCATCTTAGAAATACAATCATTTAATACTGTTCCTAGAGATTGGGGTATGAGTGGGCAGATTAAGTGTGTGATTTTTGGTTCTGCCTGAGGGTTTTACAGCAAGTCATTTTAATAGGGATAACTTTGAGGCTTCCTGATGGAGCAAGACTTTAGGATGAATCCACTTTATGACAGCGTTGTCATAAAAGGTATTTTATGGGACAGGGTATAGCAAGGTATTCCCAGAACCCCAGGTGACAGCACAGTTGGGCTGTGTCCTTCTGTTCTAGATGAATACAAATACCAGCACTGACACGGTTATTAGCATTGCTCCTCATTCACCGACCCCCCTTCCACCTTACTGAACACATCCTGCGAGGCTGGCACAGTGCTAGGCATTTCTCAGGTGTTGGGCATTTTACATCAGGTAAATCACCCTGTCATTGCCTTGTTACGCATAAGGAAATTGAGGCCCAGGGAGACTAATGACCTGCCAGAGGTCACCTGGCTGTGGGTCTTCCCCCTGAAGCCGGGAATTCATTCCTATGATCAGGAGTTCTGCAGACAGCAGTAGATCCCATGGTGCTTTGAGGAGCCGTTGGCCTGTGAAACTCTCCATGAAGGAAAGAGTCCCTGGTCTGGTACTTGAGGGATGTGCAGTCCACTCCTCCTGGCCATCGAGAGGACAGGCTCTGGAGTCACGCAGACTCTGTTCTAATTCCCATCTCCACCATATTCTGTGGGCCATTTCCTGACTCAGCCTCCATTTCTTCATCTGGAAATGGAGGTGATGGGCCCTCCTGCCTCCCTCAGGTCTTTGAGGGTCAAAGGGGATAATAGACATAGGGTTTAGAATGGTGTGTGACATCCGAGCACTCAGTGTTCATTCAGTTTTTTCAATTATCATTTGCTTCTGAAGGCACCGGAGCCAGGCTCTGCAAAGTCCTGCACCAAAGAAATTATTTCAGCTTGCTTAACACAGACTTTCCCAAATGAATTTTTCTGTGGAACCCTTATTATGGGGAGCAGTAACTGGAACGGTTCCTGGGAACATTTACTGGGGACCGCTCCATTCACTTAGCGATCTGGTGGGTGGTTGAAGGGACAAAACCACCAGACTGAGTATATTATTCCTTATCCACACCCCTTGCCAGGCAGGCTCCTGGTGGGCACTGGAGATTATCCAGTGGTCAGGACATCATCGTCCTCACCCTGGACGCCCTCACGGTCTGGGCAGAGATTGTGGGATGATGTGTGAAAACGGGCAAGATAGAAATAACCAGAGGCCCATGGAGCTGCCAGTGGGCTGGGCCCAGCTACGAGGGAGGGAAGGCTCTGGGTCTGTCTGGAGGGAGAGACACTTTAGCCTGGTGGACAGTGAGTGAGGGCTGTTCCAGGCAAGGGGACCAGAGTTTCAAAAGGCCCAGAAGTTTGAAATGCCAGGGGAGGCTTAGAGCTGGCAGCCAGCTGAGTACTACTTGGGCAGGCGTATCCTGGAACGGCAGGACAGGCTGGATGGAGGTGGCAGCTGATGTTTCTTGACCCTTCCAGATGTTGTAGGCGCTAGGCTGTGACCTCGTGTGGGCATGGTAGTGTGTGGGGCTTGAGCTCCTTGATAAGGAGCTTGGGGCCTGTGCTAGGGCAGTGGGGAGCCAGCTGGCAGGCCTGGGGTCAGGAGGGTGATATGGGGTCAGTGTAGTGGTCAGCAGGTAGGCAGAGAAGCACACACAGGGGTCTGGGATGGTGGGGGGAGAGGTGGGGAGGCAGGTGGACTGTGGGGAGCAGGTAGGCCTACAGGGAACAGGCCATGGTGATCAGCTAAGAGGTAGGTACCTGTTGGACAGGGCCTGGCCTCCTGGGGACAGGGGCCATGACATGGGACCCTGGGGGATGGGTGGGACCCTGGGACAGAAACTCTATCTGTTCACCTGCCCCACCCAGTCTGCCCCTGCCTGGGCCCCCCTGGGACCACTGCCCCAGATCACTGGTGGAATCACTGAAGCAAAGTCACACAGTAGGTCACACAGACTGAGTGGGTTTTCTCTCCTGCCGCTCAGCCGCTGGCCGATGGTTCCTCCAACCCTTCTCTGCACGAGAACTTAAAGCAGGCTGTCTTGCCAAACCAGCCAGTGGAGGCTTCCCCCTCCAGCAGCCTGGGGAGCCTGAGCCAGGCGGAGAAGGAGGACTGCAGCTCCTCGTCCAGCATCCACTCAGCCACCAGCTATGACAGGTTCTTGAGCCGCACCTTCGTCCAGGCCAACAGCTTCCCCGAGGTGCTGATCTGTGAGAGGTGAGGAGGGGGAGGCACAGGGAAGCCGACCAGTGGTCCACGTCACTGTCCGTGCTGGGAATGGAGGCCCAGAGAGGCTAAGTGAGTCAGCCATGGACACACAGCCACACGGCATCCAAGCTGGAGCTCGCCAGCTACCAAGTCATTTTGACCAATGTGAAGGTTTTGGAGTCAGGCTTGAGCCCTGGGGAGAGACCCATTATGGGGCCTTCTTGAATCACTGATGTGCCCTAGGTACTGCATAGGAGTAGCTTGCACTGATTAGGTGCCTTCTGTGTACTGGGGAGAGTGCTGAGCACTTTGTAGGGATTAATTATCTCCTGAGTATGACGGGGTCTGTGTTGTTCCCTGCTGTGTCCTCATTGCACAGTAGGAGCCTGAGACAAGTGCAGTGACAGAGGCATAAAAATTAATCGATCAATGAATTAATTCCATTTATCGACCCTATGCAGTAGGTCTATTATTGCCCTCATCTTACAAAGAGTGAAAAGAGACAGAGAGGCTGAGTAACTTGCCCAAGGTCACAGAGCAGATGAATGATGGAGCCTGTCTGACCCTATCTCCAAAGCCCATTCTCTAAAGCACCGTACCACTCAGCACACTGGAGAGGCCCGAGAAACTGAGTCCGCACATCTGTGCGTCAGTCCTCAGACCTCTGCTCAGTGGAGTTTGGGGAGTCCAAGTGGCCCTGCCTCAGCTCAGGGCTATGGAAGGAGAGGGCCCTAAGCTCGGTGCTGGCCCTGATGGTGGCTCAGCCTGCTGGCTGGGAAGGGCTGTCAATGAGCTTTAGAACTTAGTGAACTTGTCACAGTTTGGGTGGGAGCGAAGCCATTCAAAGTGCATTTGCCCACACAGGACAAATGGTCAAGTCCGCCCTGCCAATTACCTGCCCTGTGACCGTGCCACCACTTCTTGACTTCCTAAGTCAGTTTCTGCATCTGTGAAATGGGCATGACACGTGACACAGACACAACAATGCTGGGAAGGGGTGTTAACTCTCTTTTCTCCCACCTCCAACTCTTGCTGCCCCCTGCCCTTCATGTCTCGGGCAGCTGCTCCCTCCTGGTCACAAGTGAGTTTCAAATAGTTGCCTTGATTCCTTCGTATGAACCTGGGGCGGCTGTTGGGCATCTCTGCACATCTGGAGTCAGGGTGCACTGATGTCTGTACTGAGAAGACTTTGCAACCCCACTCCCTGCCTCGAGGACTCTCAATGGCTTTCTGTTTCTCTTTCGACTTTTCAGTGTGGACCTTGACTTATGTATCTACAACCTTCACTTAAAAGATCTGCTGCATCTGGACACGGCACTGAGGCAGGAGAAGCACATGGTAGGTGGTCAAGGTGTCTGGCTCTCCCTTCCCTGGGTTCCAAATGCTGCCCTCTGTGGGCGCTGAGTCCTGCGTGCCCTCAGGGAATGGGTGCCAATGACATTGGAGCCAATGTGACAGGAACAGTCAGGGCATTAGGCATCAGGAGGCAAAACAGAGAAGCAATTTGTGCCTGTGGATGGGACACAGGCTCTACTTTACTGAAAGCTGTGGGCTTAGGCAGAAAAATGAGAGCCTTCTTCCAGGGTTCACCTCCTGATGGAGACAGGTGGAAGGTACTGTGAAAAAAAGACAGCATTTTTATTATTTTTTTTGTTTAAATTCAGTTTAATTAACATATAACATATTACTAGTTTCAGAGGTAGAATTTAGTGATTTATCAGTTGCATAGAACACTCAGTGCTCATCACATTATGTACCCTCCTTCATGCCCATCACCCAGTTACCCCGTCCTCCTACCCACCTCCCCTCCAGCGACCCTCAGTTTGCTTCCTAGAGTCCAGCATCTCTTACGGTTTGTCTCCCTCTCTGATGTATCTATTTTATTTTTCCTTCCCTTCCCCTATGTTCATGTGTTTTGTTTCTTAAATTTCACTTGTGAGCAAGATCATATAATTTTCTTTCTCTGACTGACTCATTTTGCTTAGCATAATACTCTCTAGTTCCATCCATGTCATTGCAAAGAGCAAGATTTTATTCTTTCTGATGACTAATATTCCATTGTATATATACATCATATATTACGTAGTATATGTTAATAATATATGTTATATATTATATACATTCCCATTCATCTGTGGATGGACATCTGGGCTCTTTCCACAGTTTGGCTATTGTGGACATTGCCGTTATTAACATTGGGGTGCAGGTGCCACTTTGGATCACTACATTTGTATCTTTGGGGTAAATACCTAGTAGTGCAATTGCTGGGTTGTAGGGTAGCTCTAGTTTTAACTTCTTGAGGAACCTCTGTACTGTTTCCCAGAGGGTCTACACCAGCTTGCATTCCCACCAACAGTATAAGAGGGTTCCCCTTTCTCTGCATCCTCACTAACATTTTTATTTTTAAAGATTTTAAAATATTTGAGAGAGAGAGAGAGATAGAGACAGAGATAGCCACAGAGATAGTGAGAAAGGGCACAAGTGGGAAAGAGAGGGAGAAGTAGGCTCCCCAATGAGCAGGGAGCCTAATGTGGGACTCGATCCCAGGACCCCGGGATTGAGACCTGAGTCGAAGGCAGATGCTTCATTGACTGAGCCACCCAGGTGCCCCTTGCCAACATTTTTTTTTAAAGATTTTATTTATTTATTCATGATAGTCACACACAGAGAGAGAGAGGCAGAGACATAGGCAGAGGGAGAAGCAGGCTCCATGCAGGGAGCCCGACGTGGGATTCGATTCCCGGTCTCCAGGATCGTGCCCCGGGCCAAAGGCAGGTGCCAAACCGCTGCGCCACCCAGGGATCCCTTAAAGGAATGATAACAGCGACAACAATATTTATGAGCACTAACTTTGTTGATTGCTTCTTGGGTACAGGCCCTGGGAGTGTCCCACAGGTGGCTAGCTTTGAACCTCACCACACTCTGGAGAGGCAGGTGTAGCCATCCTTCCACATTACAGATGAGGAAATAGGCACAGAGAGGACTCACCCAGAGTCATAAGGCCTTAGGTGGGAGCCGAGGTAGGCAGCCTGGTACCTTTTTATGGGAGTGTGTTCTCTGAGTGGATGAAGGAGCAGTTGAAACCGCAGATGGCAGCAGAACAAGACTGGTCTCCGCCAGATGCATGTGGTCTCCGGGTGAATCGTCACGGGATTGACGCGGTGAGGGGGGCAGCCTGAGAGATGTGTCTCAGCACAGCTGCGGAACCCCCAGCAGGGCCGGCTGGACATCATTTCTTCCAGATTATTGGAAAAGGGATGAAACCTATAGAGGGGAGGACCGTTGGAAAGAGCAAGGGAGAAGGGCCACTGGACAGAGTGACAGACACAGACAGACATGCCCACCAGGTGCTTCGTTATGGACTAGAAACATAAACATCCAGTTGCAGATGCAGTAAAGAGAAATTGGGGCTCTGTGAGAGAAGGGGCCCCTCCTAAACAGGGGCCAGTGCTAGAAACCAGAAGTCACAGCAGGACTCCAGAAACAGAGCCTGATCCGGGGGCCCCAGCGTACCACCTGCGGGTCGGGATGGCTTCCTTTCGGCCCCATCCCGACCCGCTTGCAGGCAGGTGGCCCTGGCAATCCTTTCAGAGGCTCTGCGCTCCCGAGGGTCAATTGTTTCTGTGCTCAGAGCCCCATCCAGCTGGCGAGTGACATGGTACTGGCTGCCTCGCCCCCGGAGCAGCCAGCAGATGCCCGCAGGGAAGCAGCCTGCTGTCATGGAGAAAGTGTCCACCATCACTCATCTGCCCATCTGGTCTGTGGCAGCCTCTCCTCCCTGGCAGGCACAATACCAGGGATGGCCCCCACCTGTCTGGAGCCCACTCTCTGGGGGTAGGGGGACGGGAGAGATGGCACAAATGCGCCACGACAGACAGCAGGACCTAGCAAACAATTTGGTGCCGTAAGCATGTGTAAGGGGGGACCAAGTGAGAGTAGGGGAGATGACCAGGCTTCCCTGGAGGGAGACACATAAGCTGGAACCTGGGGAAGGAGCTCTAGACTAGGAGTCAGAGACTTGGGTTCTAGTCCAGCCTCCCACACGTATGAGCTGTGTGACCTTAGGTAAGTCACTTCCCCTCTCTGGGCCACTTTCCGAAAGGAATAAAGATAATGTTTTTCAGCTTTTATCCCACAGAATTACTAGGAAGTGAAATTGTCCTACTTCGAAGGTTCTCCATAGGCAGAGCTCCAGGCTCTGCTGGGCTGCGCTGTGTGACCAGCATCATCACAGCACCACTTGTTAAGCACACATACTCTCCGAGCTAAGACTCTAGCTATCTGATCTCAATTAAGCCTTACAGCTATTTTTCAATCACAAAATACCGGAGACTGAGAGAGGTTGAGTCAGTTGTCCAAAATTGCACAGCTAGTGAATGGCAGACACAGAACCCGAGTGAGGTCTGTCCAAGTGCAAGGTCTGTGAGCCTGAACATACAGCAGGCACTCCATAGACATGTGCCCCCTGCCTACTGACGCCACCGTGGGGCCTGCTCTCCATGGGTGGCCTTTCCCTCCCCGCGGGGTGTATCTTCACTATGCAGGACCTGTCGAAACACACAAGCTCTCATGGAGACCTCAAGATCCATTTCTCTGGTAGACATGTCACCACAGGTCAGTTCAGATGTAACTCAGATTGCAGATGGCATCACCCGCAGACCTGTGGGATTGCTGTCCTGTACAGCCGAAACTACCCTAATACTGTGTGTCCACTATACGTCAATAACAAATTAAAAAATAAAAGTGACTCAGACCAGATGTGACCGTCATGCAGCCCAGGAGCTCAGAGCTCCCTGGTGGCCTTGGAGGGAGAAGCTGGCACTGGGCTTGTCAGGAGGTGGAGAGAAGCTGCATTTGACAGCATTAGAACCAGAATGACAGAGATGAGAACAGATTAGGGGATGTGTGTGTTGAGGGAGGTGCCAAGAGAAGGATCATTAGGCCTAGGGGATTCTCCTGGTGCCGGGACATTCTCCATCTTGATTGTGGCAGTGATTGCATGAATCCGTACTTGGGGTAAAGTTGCACAGAAATGCACATGCACATGCACACCAGTACATGTGACAATCAGTGGAACTGAGTGAAGTCTGTAGTAAACTGCGTCAGCCCAATGTCAGTAACTGTTTTGGGATTTGATATTATACTAAAGTGATGTCCCAGGTCACCCAGGGAAAGAACACATGGGACTCTGTACTGGTTTGATACTTTCCTGAGCTTATAATTTTTCCAAATGAAAAATTTTTTTAATTGAAGAATGAGACAAGACCTGTGCATATCACTGATTCAGTCTGGGGTCAAAAAGAAAATGGGTTTGAGACCAACATCTCGAGATACGAATGTTACCTTACGTAGTCTCAAATTCAGTGAGTAGAAAGCCAGGATGTCACTGTGTTCCTAGAGCTCGTTAGCACTGACAAGCATAAGGACAGTTCTGGGTTCTGTCCCTCGTGGGCCAGTTACCCAGATTTCTCAGCTAAAGAGTTCCTTGTCTGTAAAGTGGGGAAGATTGTACCAATGTCCTATGTGCTATAAAAACCAAATGAGATTTTTTTTTAAAGATTTTATTTATTCATGAGAGACACAGGGAGAGAGGCAGAGACACAGGCAGAGGGAGAAGCAGGCTCCCCCATGGGAAGCCCAATGTGGGGCTCGATCCCAGGGCCCCAGGATCACACCCTGAGCCAGCAGCACTCAACCACTGAGCCACCCAGGTGTCCCCCAAATGAGATTTTATATATATATAAATCCAGCCATGCCTGTTCTTGACTCTTGCCCACGGCTGCCTCCAGGCTGTAACAGCAAAATCCAATGGTTGCAAAAGTGATAGTATGGCCTGCAAACCCAGGAACTGTTACGATGTGGCCATCTACAGGAAAACATCTACTGAGCCCTGTACTAAAGTGCCTTACCACACAAATATGTCTGACCTCTGAAGCAGTTCAATGGAGGAGTGATACGCTTTTCTTTTCGGGAAATGGTACTGCAGCAATTAGATGTCCAGAAGCAGACACAGACGAACCTTAAGCCGAACCTCTGCGTCATGCAAAAATGAACTCAAAATGCATCACAGACTTAAATGTTAGATGCAAGACTATACATCTTCTAGAAAAAAAACAAGAGAAAATCTTCAGGATCTCGAACTAGGCAAAGAGTTCTTTCTTCGACTTAACACTGAGGGGGTGACCCACACAAGGGAAAACTAATATAGTTTTTTTATAATATATAATTATTATTATATAATACATGTAATTATATATATTATATATAGCATATATAATTATATAATATAGCCATCAAAATATAAAACTTGTGGTCTACAAAAGACCCTGTTAAGAGGATGGGGAGAAAGAGGGGGTTTGCAAGCCATGTATCAACAGAGGACTCCCACCTAGAACATATAAAGAATGCTCAAACCTCACAAAGAAGTAAACAATCCAATCAGAAAAATGGCAAAAGCCATGAACAGTCATTTCACCAAAAAGGATATACAGTCGGGAGGAAAATGCACACACACAATCAGATCAAAAATGTTCCACAGCATTAGCCATCAGGGAAATGCAAATTAAAACAATGAGGTATGTTTTTAAAAAATGAGATATGAGGGATCCCTGGGTGGCGCAGCGGTTTAGCGCCTGCCTTTGGCCCAGGGCGTGATCCTGGAGACCCGGGATCGAATCCCACGTCGGGCTCCTGGTGCATGGAGCCTGCTTCTCCCTCTGCCTGTGTCTCTGCCTCTCTCTCTCTCTCTCTCTCTCTCTGTGTGACTATCATAAATAAATTAATTAATTCAAAAAAATAAAAAAATAAAAAAAATGAGATATGACTACACACCTATCGGAGTGGCCAAAATAACAAATGGTGACACCACCAGATGCTGGTGAGGATGGGAAGAAACTGGATCCTGCATGCATTGCTGGCGGGAATGTAGCATGCCACACTGAAAAACAGTCCATTTCTCACAAAACCCAGCAGTTGCACTCTTGTGCATTTACCTTAGAGAAACATGTTCACACAGAAACCTGTATGTGGATATTCTTAACAGTTTTATTCATAATAGCCCCCAAACTGGAAACACCTAGATGTCCTGCAATAGGCGAATGGTAGGTGTGGAGACAGCACCCTTGGACGTTCCTGGGTATCCTGCCTTATGGGAGGACCCTTTCTGGTTCAGAGGATGACGCCATCCATCGAGACAGGAGGCTGGAATGGACAACTTTATACATCTCAGTTCCAAACAACCCTCCCTCTGATTCTTCCCATGAAGAAGCATCACCCCTTTGCCTTTTTGGTTTCCTTGACTCCTGTAGGGAACACAGAAGGAATGGCAGAGTAGGCACTTAATGAAGATTTCTTGAATAAATAGACAAAAAGCAAAAGAAGTGAAGCATTTTTCCTTAGAGGCTTCATGAAAATACAGTCCATTATAGGCTATTGTCATGATTTATAATGATAGATTTTCCTATAGCAAAAATGTATGTGCATGTGAATAGATAGATGGGAGAGAGGAAGGGAGGGAGGGGGAGATACCATTTCTAAGCCTTTCTCTTTGTTATGTCTCCTTCCGTGGCAGTAGATGTTTATTCAGATTTTTAAAATGTGCCTCCTGGATCTTCTTCCTAAAAAGAAGTCGGATGATGAATTATACCAGAGGATTCTTTCGAAACAAGAAAATGTAAGTCTTCAACCTATATTTCAAAGTTACTTAAAAATAGTTTATCGCAACATATAAAACATAGTAGTATAAGAAACTATTTTTGCTTTCATGTGTGAAAATTATTGCAATACATGCTTTTGAACAAATGTAACCGTAGAAATATGTGTACGTGTATAAAAATGACCATAGGTATTAATAATTTTGGAAAAATACTGAAAGCAAGGAAAAAGAGAAGAATGTTGATCATACCTGCTACTCACAGAGAACAAGTAACCGTTATCTTCTCCACAAGGTTGGATATTTTTACTTATTCATCTTTAAAGATTTATTAGAGAAAGCAAGAGAGAGTGTGGGGAGGGGCTGAATGAGAGGGAAAGAGAATCTCAAGCAGACTCCATGCTGAGCGCAGAGCCTGACTTGGGGCTCCATCCCAGGACCCTGAGATCATGACCTGAGCCAAAATCAAGAGTCAGACACCCACCCGACTGTGCCAACCAGGCACCCCTAGGTGGTTTTTTTTTCTTAAATATTTTACTTATTGATTTAAGAGAGAGAGAGAGAGAGCCCACAAGTAGGGGAGGGGCGTGGGGGCAGGCGGAGGGAGACCTCTGAAACCTCCCTGCTGAGCAGGGCGTCCAACATGGGGCTCGATCCCAGAACCCTGGGATCATGACCTGAGCCAAAATCAAGATTCAGATACCAACCAACCAAGCCACTTTGGCGCCCTAAGTTGGGTATTTCTAAATGCCTAATTGGTTTATTGGTTTTAATTATGCTACTGTACATCCTCCTCCTCCCGGGTCTTCTATACGGAGCTGACGTTGCTTTCTGTGCAGTGAAACAAGCCGGGTTTTGCCATCTGACTGGGAGAGGTTGATATCCTGGTCCTTCATTTCTCAAACGCTCAGCATCCCAGTTCCTCCTGCGCCAGGGGATCATGACTCCATCCTGCCGGACCGTGGGAGGGCCAAGAGAAATGTGCAAGAGGCGCGCAGCAGAGCGATGGTCAGACTGTGAATCGGGATCGCTGCGCACATCCTGAGAGCCACGGCCGTCATCTTCATCATCTCCGTCATCAGCCTCCTCGCCAGCACCGCTGCCATCTTCGCCACCGCCATGAGATGTGGGGGTGGGGGGAGGGTGTTCGTCCCCCACTGCTCCGGGTCCCCTGCGGAAGAATGAATCCCCGCGCACAAGGCAGGAGGTGGTGCGCGGGCTCGGCCACCGTCCGCATCCTCGACCGCTGCCACCAGGGCCGCCTCCAGCAGGCAGTGCACACGGCGCGCTTCACACCTGCTTTTATTCCATCTTCACGGCAGCTCAGGGAGCGGCTGTCGTCGTTTCTGTTTACAGCTGAGGAAGCTGAGTCCCAGTGACTCCCCAACGAATAAACAAGGATGATGGTCCTGGTGGTTCTGCACCCACTGACGAGGCGGGGCCGCAGGGGCGGATCAGGGCTTCCTTAGAACGCTCGAGGAGGGGTGGCACGCTCGGAGGAGGGCGCGTCGCGGGCGGCGGGGCTCAGGGACTCCGTGCACAGGGTCCCGGGCCAGGCCGGCCACCCCGGAGGCGAGCCCTACGTCGCCCAGCGCACCCGGGCGGAGGCCGCGCGGCAGCCATGACCTCCCCAGGAGCGCTCCAGGTGGAAGAGGAAGAGGCGGGACAAGCTACGGGGACGCACTTCCTGCTGCCGAACCCACCAATCACGTCGCATCCCACCCTCCCTGGGGTGTAGGGAGTACTCCTTCCCCCACGGAAACCAGAGGAGTGGAGGAGAAGCATTCCGTCACCCCCATCCAGGTCATGGCATTTTCCAGGACTTCCTAAGAAATAAAGGACACCAATGCACCATGTTTTGTTTTGTTTTGTTTTGTTTTTTAAAGATTCTATTCATTCATTCATTCATTCATTCATTCATTCATGAGACATACAGAGAGAAGGAGAGACATAGGCAGAGGGAGAAGCAGGCTCCTGGCAGGGAGACTGATGTTAATTTACCATGTTTAAAAGCATGTTTTGGTTTGTTTGGTTTGGTTTTGTTGTTTTTGTTTGTGTGTGTGTGTGTGTGTGTTTTGTTTTGCTTTGCTTTGTTTTGTTTTTTTAGCAGGGAGGGAAAACTATAGAAGAATCTGGTACTCTTAAGACTCTGTTTAAGGAGGAAAATACCTTTCTATCATCAAGCCTTAAGTAGGACCATGCCTAGATCAGTTAATCATGGTTAAGAAATATTTTGTGATAATGTGGTGAAAGATAAAAGGGTCTCTCTTCTAGAATTTAAGATATGTTGGATTTTTCCTTTGTTTATTTGCTTTTTTTTTTTTTTTCTTTCCCCTCTGTTTCCCCCAGGATTTGGCGGAATTAGAAAAGGGACTCCAGGGCAAACTGTCAAACACAGCAATGTTAGGAGCTGGTGATTCTGAATACATCACTCTGGCAGATGTGGAAAAGAAGGAGCGAGAATACTCTGAGCAGCTAATAGATAATGTACGTGATGGATTTTTCTCCTTTTTCCATATAAAAACCATGGTTTCTGGGACAGTTAAATTGGTGAGATTAAAGAGATGGCACCTGGAAGCATGTTTGAAATCCCTAACGTGTTCTACCCCAGAGCTCAGGATCCAGGGTTGGAAATTACTTAATAGAGAAAGTATAATCAAAGGGCCAAAATTTACGGAGGATTTTTTCTTTTTAAATGAATTCTCCTTTTTTAAATTTTAGATTGATTTTTTTTTTTGTCATTCAGAGCAAAGATTGTTCTCACCCTGTATGTCTAATCCATGGTAACCCCATGGATTAGAGCAGATGCTAGCTTCTAACTTCTCCAACCCCAGACATCATCACTCATAAAAGCCTACTTTAAATTTCAGAGAGGGTGGCTTTCCTCAAATATCCCTTTTTGCTTTTCAGTTCCACTACCCCCATTCCTATATTAGGTATGAAACAAAGAGGGTGTTTTGTTTTGTTTTGTTTTGTTTTTTGCATTTTGTTTTGTTTGTTTGGCACTCAAGCACTGGGCTGCACACTGGAAATTAAGAACTACCTTAGATCTGGCCCTGCTGGGGAGATGCATAGGCTAGCATAGTAGGGGGACCCACAAGTGAGCATAAAGACTTTATTTTTTTAAGATTTTATTAATTAATTTATTAATTTATTAATAATTTATCTCTCATTTATTAATGAGAGACACAGAGAGAGAGAGAGAGAGAGGCAGAGACACAGGCAGAGGGAGAACCAGGCTCCATGCAGGTAGCCCGACGTGGGACTCGATCCCAGGTCTCCAGGATCAGGCCTTGGGCTGAAGGTGGCGCTAAACTGCTGAGCCACCCAGAATGCCCAGATGAGGACTTTATAGCTCACAAGTGTCATGATAGATGAAAACACTGGAAGGCAGAGGCACAGTGGTGAGAGGAGGAGTCTGTTTTATCCTAGGGTTAGGAAAGTCTTCATAGAATAAAGGATACATTGAAAGGCCTTTTGGGAGAAGTGTGGGTGGATGCTGGCCAGTGGGCAGGCAAAGGAGGGAGCCAGGGAGAACTAAGGATCAAGCAGAGCAAGATAAAACCAGAGATCTGGCCCGAGGATTTTCATCTCGTGCCAAGGAGATGGGAGTCACTGCAGGTTGGTAGCAGAGGGTGCCTGGATCCATTTCTGTTTTAGAAGGACCGCTCCAGCTACTCAGTGAAGGATATGTGTGTGCTCTCTGGCTAGGGCAGTAGGGAAATCTCATGAAGACAATTGCAGTAGGAGCAGAGAGGTAAGAAAGAGTGGGAGAGCTGATAGGGTAGCAGATAATGAGGTTGAGGAGAAGACGATGTTAAAGATTAGTTCTGTGGAAATAAGGATCCCAGAAGAAGAAGCAAGTTGGGAGGGGAGCTGGTGAATCCTAGCTTGACATCTTAAGATGGAGATGCCAGAGGATGGAGAGTCTCCACTAAGCTTGTGTCAAAGGACATAGGAAGCGAGGATGTTCATGGCGTGAGTGGCAGAGACAGGGTGCTCAGCCTGGATTCCTGGATCCACGGGCTCCCCAGAGCAGGAATATCTGTTGAAATATCTGTCTGTATATTTCAGGCAGATGATTCATAGTAAGCCCATGATTCTCTGACGTATGGTGACCTCCCATAGTGGAGATGCCCCAGCCTAGGGTGTGTGTAGAATGGATAGAGAAAGGAGCCTGGTGCCCAGTCTTGGATCCTGCCAGCATTTAAGGAGGAGTAGCCAAGGAGAACTGAGACAAGAAGGGAGAATATGGACTTTGAGGGATCTGGATGAAATCATGTCACAGACTCCAAGGGAATCAAGAGTTTTTAAGAACAGAGTGGGTGTCCTGGCTCTCTGGGGCTGGAGTAGAAGTGGCAATGCCAGCTGGAATCGGACTCTGTTTGGAGGTGTGCAGGGTGCCACAGGTGATAGTCACATTTTCTTAGTGCAGTCTGGAAGGAGGTCATCTGGTGGGAAAGCAAGAGGGAGGCCGGAGGTTTAATGGATGGGCTGTTGCCCACCAGGACACATAGCAAGTCCTGAGGGCATGAGGTGCACACCGGCATGGGCTTCCTCTCAGCCATGTGCAGCCCCTGTGTGGTGGCTGGTCAGAATGACTCAATGTTTCAGAGTGCGTTTGTCTCCACCTTTTGCCAGTGCAACAAGGTCAGGGTGGGCTTCTGGTGCCGCTAAGACCCGAGCCCTTCTATGCCCTGTGCAGCAAGAGGTGGCCAGATGAATTCAGAGTTGGAGAGGCGGAGCCATGGTGGAGAAAACCACAGCTGGGAGAGTTCAGTGAGCCTGCACCACCTCTGCCCCTGCCTCCCAGCCCTGTGACCTTTCACCAGTGACCTAACTTTCTCAGCCTGTTGCTGCAGCCGCCAATACACATTTTACCCGGACATAAAACGCGTGAGCCTGGCCCCTACCTGCATGCCGCAAGGGGAGGTTGTCACGACCACTGGTATCCTCGTTCTCAGTGCTCTGGGAGGCTGGATGAGCCCCAACGTTCCAAGCCACTCAGTGATTTCCACGTCTCCTCCTGATAAGATGAGGGGGGAGAAAAAAGATTTTAAAGCAGATTGTTTTCATGGTCAGCATTGTCTCTGCCATATTGCTCTTTTGTACTTTTAGGGCAATAACTAAAATTTAAACAGCCATTTGTGCTTTTATTTCCAGAACATGTTTAATCCCTCTTAGAGATATGGAGCCTCCAGGAGCACACTGTCGAATTTCACGCACTCCCCAGGCAGCAATCCTGGCCTGTTTAAGGGTCTTTAAGCTGTTTACTCTGGGTGATCTCATTGTGCTTGACTTCTTTATCAGCAGAGCACTGGTGTTTGCTGAAAAGCCACCTCGAAGCTGACTGGCACCTACAATATGCCAAGGAGGAACCTCTCTGTAGAACTCGATTATTGCCAAGATAAACTCGCTCCGAATTGCAGAAGTATTTAGAACCTCAGTGTGTGATAAGGAATGAATTGTAATTCTCAAGAATGAACCACCTAGCTTTATGGCTTTCTTAAATATGTTTTCTGCACCTACCTCTTGCTTTTCATTCTCATTTCACAGATGGAAGCTTTCTGGAAACAGATGGAAAACATCCAGCACTTTCTTATGGACCAATTTAAGTGTTCCAGCTCCAAAGCCCGACAGCTCATGATGACGCTCACGGAAAGAATGATTATAGCCGAAGGGTTATTGCGTGATTCTCAGGATTTGCAGGCTCTGGTATGCTGGAGGGGGTGGGGAGAGAATCTGAAGATACTCACACTAGAGATGTGGAATCCATAAGCTTGATATGCCATAGACATCCAGTCGAACTTGATGGGGATATAGAGCCCCGAGATGGAGACATAGAGGCCAGAGATGAGGATATAGAGCCCGGAGAAAGGTAGTGAAGCAAGCCAAACAGCAGGCCATCTATCTGTCTGTCCATCTATCCATTCACCCATGTATCCATCTGTCTTTCTATGCATCCATTTATCCATCTGTCCATCCATCTTTCCATCCATCTGTACAGCCATCCATCCATTCCTTAAGTGGGGATGCTGGCCAGCTTTGTGTTGTGACAGCATAGAGCACTGGCTCCGAGTCCTGAATGCACACTTAAATTATCTGGAAGCTTTAAAACGTACCGATGCTAGAGTCCCAGATGGGACCCCACCCCAGAGATTCTGACTAATAAGTCTGGATTTTTTGGAGCTCCCAGTGACCACAATGAGTAGTCATAGTTGACACCCACTTATGTGGATGGAGCTTCATTTGCTCTCCTGATGGCTCCATGAATCACCTGAGGAGCTCTCAGAAATTGCCTGTGCCCAGACCTTATGCCCAGAGATCCAATCTCACTGATCTAAAGTGAAGCCCTGGTATTGCTGGTTTTAAAGCTCCCCAAACATTTCTGATATATTGTTGGAGATGCAACCCACTGATACAGAGGAATCCACAAATCTGACTTGGAACCTAGGCTCAGCCACTTGAAGATGTGTAATCTTGAACCAGTTAACCTCCCAGAGCTTTAGTTACTCTCTTTATAAAAGAGTGGTCCAAGGAATTTCTGCAGACAGGGCCTGGGGAAGTGCTCTGTGACCCATTGCCCTAGTCACCACGGGGTTTCTCAGCAGTGCTTTTGGCCTTGACCTGCCTTGTACAAGGCCCAGGGCTCACTATGAACCCATTTCCCCTTCTGACCTTGGAAACTCATGAAACTCCATTTCAGAGTTTCTGAAACTCTGCACCCACCTGGGTTATACCCAGCTCATAGACCTGCAGTGGCTGCCCTGCGTTTGGCTCAGAGCCTTGGTGGCTTAGATCCAGGGAGCAGTTCGTGCTGCTTCTCCACAACCACTGTGGTCTGTGGAGCAGTGGCATCAGTAGCCCCCAAGAGTTTGTTAGAAATGCAGAACCTTCCTACCAGAATCAGGATATGCATTTTAACAAACTCCCTGGGTGCAACAGCTGTTTGTGAACTTGATGTTTGCTCATTGTGTAAACATACAATCTCCTTTTTCTCCTTGGCACTGCTAGAAGGTAGGCAGGGCAGAGATTTTATTCCTGATGAGCAGAGTGAGAGACAACTAAGTGACTCACCTAGAATTCATGTGCTGTCTAATAACACCGCTGGCCCCAGATTCGCCGTCCAAACCCTGTGAATGGGATTTTAATTTGATAAGGCTGCTGATATTAATGCTTATCAAAAGAGAAAGATTTTTTCCCTTTTTCTTTCTTTTTAATTATTATTCTGACAGCAGGATATTGATGCAGAAAAAAAAATGTATCCTTAGCTGACTTCATTCCAAGTATTAGCCAGTAACTTCCAAATAGAATGAAGGGAAGGAATTATCCAGGTTATCATTATGCCCTTCTCTTAACCAACATTTGATGAGTACCTACTTATGGGCCACGTTCTGTTATAGAAACAGTATTACAGACTCGAGCCAGAGACCTGAGTTCAAACCTACAGTCTTGCTGCTTATTAGCTGGATGACCTTGAGCAGGTTACTTAACCTCTGTGCCTCAGTTTCATCATCTAAGTGGGGATCAAAATAGCACCTGCTCTGAGAATATTAGAGAATGGACAATATGTAAGGCCTTTGGAAGAGATCCTGGCACATGGGAAGCAATCAGTGTGTTAGTGACTAGACTTCTGTGGGCCATGTGTCCAGGCAATCAGACATTAACAAATCATCACGGTGATACAGGCAAAGCGCTGTAATCTGTGATTGTATAGAAGAAGGATGCTGTGCCTGCATCCTAGGTACCCATATATTTTTTTTTCCATATCTAGTAACATGTTGCTGATAAACTCCAGAAGGCTGTAAGTTTTGGGTCAGTGTCTGAGCATTCTGGCCTGGGCCGTTGGACCCATAATGTTCACATGGCATCACTGAATATCAAACTGACAAGGTTCTGGAAAGGGCCCCAGAGGCTGTGAGAATCATTCTCCTGGGATGTTTGACAAAAAGCCATCCCAAGAGCGATGCCAGGGGCTTGTAGATAATTATGACAGGAGCTTGCATTCATGAGTGATGACTATGTTCTGGCTGCTATTTTAAGTGCTTTATGCATTTTAACTTAATTTTCACAGCAACTCTGTAAGTTTGATGTCCGAGGAGGACACCATACCCAAAGTCTGCAGCTCTGACAGTGGAGCCAGGTTCTAGCCCAGGCGCTGCTGAGGACCTTCTGCACTCTCAGAGCAAGGGGGCCTCACCTCCCATCTGGTATCCCTCTGCCTATGCTCACCTCTTTCCACTCCTGTCTGCCTTTGAATGTAAATCTGGAGGTTGTGCGGTCACTCCTGAGCCAGGAACGCCTCCCTATGCTACCTGAGAGGTGGGGACAGCGGGCGGTTTGGGAGAGCTTCTCGCCAGTGAGGCCTGGTCTGGGTCCCTTGTGAGCAGACTTTCCCCGAGGTTGCAGGGCCCCCCAGCGCTTATCCTCTTGCACCCCCTAGTGGTTGTGAGCCTGCTGACCATGGTCGGGTGTCTAACTGAAGAAAATTCAAAGCCTTGGTCCTTGGGCTGGTCATGTGGCCTTCCGGAACAAACCTCAGCATTCTTGTCTGTAACTGGGGGGTCCTGATCCTTGCCCTGCTCACACGTTGTTGGAACACAACCAGTGCAGCTCAGCAAACAGTGAGGCCCAGGCTGGGCAGAGGGTGACCCACCTGGGATGGTCCCTCGTGATTAGCTCCTTAAAGACAGAAGCACATGGGGCCCGCTGGGGGTGAGGACGAGCAGGGAAGGCACTGCACCCCACAGCCCAGCAGGACAAGGATGAGTAGGACTTAGCAGGCAGAGGAACAAGAGGAACAGGAGAATGCTCCAGGTGGAGGACTCCGAGTGTGCGAGGGCCCAGCAGAGCTGAGAGCCAGGCATGCTGGGTGGCCCTGAGCACGAAGATGTGTGGACAAGGCTGGGGCAAAGCCAGGCCGGGTCCTCAGGGCCTTGAGTGTCATGCCCTAGGGTTCAGACTTGGTTTGAAGGCAGTGACTGGAGGGTTTGTGCTGTTAGGACGGCCATGTGTCTGCCTCTGAGAGAGGCCCCTGTCTGCCATGTGGGGGCAGGGGGAAGGCTGGGACAGCAGGGCAGGAGTGAGCAGGGCCTGCACCCCTATGACTGGGCCCGGCAGAAGGGAAAAGGGGGCTCTGAAGATGCAGGATTACAGGCGTAGAGGATGAGAAGGGGGCTAGGGGACGAGAAGGAGGCTGAGGCTGGCTTTGGCCCTCTACTGGTGCCGGGCCCAGCTGGGAGTGGCATCTTTCCTCTGGGACGAGGGGCCTCCTGGACACAGCAGTGCTCCCCTTATTCCATGTTCCTCACACTCATTCTGCAGGACGAGCAGCTGCCCTCTGAGGCTTCCGGACCCACAGGGCCCTGTCTGTCTCTGGTCAACATTTCCTGCCCCAGGGAGGTGTCTTTTCCAGGAGTCTTGTCCTAAGTGTTGATGCCTTGGTGGGGCAGGGAGGGAGCATGTTCTAAAGTCTGACCTCCAGGGAACCACTCATAAAATCAGTCTCACCTTGGAAAATCTTTTCAAACCCTGTGTCCCAGGCTTTCTGAGGCTCAAAAGCCAAGAGCTCCTGTAACTTTTGTTGTTGTTTGCCTTTCTCTTCCAAGGCTGTGGAGGCCAAAGGCCCCAGCGGCTGGGGAGGGATGACTGTAGAACAGTGGCTTTCCCTCCTTGGCCACGTGCTGGTACTGAATCCCTTCCTGGAAGATCAGGCCCCTGAGGAGTGCTCACTGTGTACTAAGTTCTTTATATCCGTTATCCTGTGTCAGGCTCGCCCCCTCCCCACAAGGGGCAATTTTGTCTGTAACCAAGGGGCAGAGCCTGTTGGTCTGCACTCTGCTCGCAGGGAGTCGGGGTACCAGGAGGGAGCCTGCTGCCCTGGGCAGATCCTTGCTGCTGGGCGCTGACCCAAGGTGTTTCCCTTCCCAGGACGCCCTGGAGAGAACAATGGGGCGGGCGCACATGGCCAAAATGATCGAGTCACTGAAGCTGCAAATCCAGGAGGAGACCAAATGCCGGCTGGCTGCCCTGTCCCGCAGCCTGGAGCTGCTGACCGTGGAGGGGAAGCTCTCCGGGCGGCAGAAGGAGGAGCTGCTCACCCAGCAGCACAAGGCCTTCTGGGGGGAGGCAGAGCGCTTCGGCAGGGGTGAGTGAGCTGGGGCCCGATCTGGGGTGAATAGCCCTCTTGTGCTGGGGGTGGGGGACCCTGGGGACAGTCAGAGACATGGAGCAGTACATGGGAAACAAGCTCCGGCTGCTGTGACCCCCCTCTGCCCTTGGGGACCATGTCACTTAGCTTCTCCAAGCTTTGCTTGCTTCCCCATAAGGCTGTCCCTAGGCTGGGGGATGGCCCACTGGATTTAGCTGTCAGTGATCTGGGCTGATGGAGGCCCCAGTGTCCTGCAGCAAAAGCACCTGAACTCTGCAGAGGACGGAAGGGCCGAAATGCCCAGATAAGACACATATCACTCGGCTGCAGCGCATGGCCCTACCCAAGTCACAGGGGCCTGCTTAGCAGCAAATACACAATGACTGACCATATGGGGCAGGAGAGGGAACCCCATGTGGGTATTTTCCATACCCCAGCTCCTGGGGCGGACCCTGAGAGGTGGGTAGCTCAATGTTCAAGACTCTGAGGGCATCTGAGACTTAGTCCAGGTCACATCATTAGAAAGAAGAAACCCACATCTTTCAACTGCAGGGCAGGTGCCACTTCTGCCACCAGCACTGGCTGCCCCGGGCCCTTGGGAGGAGAGCTCATTGGGGGTCCCCGTGTTGGTCCGAGGCCGCATGTTTGCCTGGGGCCATGAGTGGAGGCACAGAGGTGGGGAGCAGGAGTCCCCTCCAGGTCTCCGAACATCTGCAGGGCACGGAGTCTGTGTGCTTCAGTTTCCCCAGTGGCTCCTGATGCCCACACGGGTGTGGACACTGTAGGACCAGGGAGTCTCCAGGTGTCTTGTCAGCTCGGGCCACCGTATGAAGATAGCACAGACCGGGGGGCTTACACAACAGGCTTCTCTTTTCTCCCAGTTCTGAAGGCAGTAAAGTCCAAGATCAGAGCACCAAGCCGATTCGGTTCCTGGCAGGAAACCTGCTTTCAGACAGCCACCTTCTCTGTGTGTGTGTACTCACGTGGCAGAGAATGAGCTTTCTTACACCTCTTCCTCTTCTTATAAGGCACCAGCCTTATGGGATGAGGATCCCAGCCTCACAAATTCATTTAGCTTCCAAATGTAGTCCTGCGGGGGTTAGAGCTTTAGTGTTTCAGTTTGGGCAGACGGGGTCCAATCCACAGCACCAGGTGTTTGTTGCAGCCAGTGGCCTGGTGCTGCGTCTGCAGTGGCTCACGGCCCCTCCACCAGACCTGCCCGCTGCCTTTCAGAGATGGGGTCAGAGGGCAGGCACTCAGAGCCAGGACCTCAGGACTCCAGTCAGGCCATTCCAGGAGGCCCTTGTCACTTGGCGTCACGGCTTCTGTGACCGGTGGGAGCCTGCTGTTGGCTGGCACTCCGGCCCATGTAGAACCTGAGCACATCTTACCTGGGGGTCATCACACCAGGGCCTGGGCTTTACCAGTGGGAAGGGGCCCCCACAGCAGACAGAGGTGGGGACAGGATGCCCAGGCAGCCCCCACCGATCAGGGATCAGGCTCTGTTGAACTTGGACAAGACAGAGGAAGCAAGGAGACAGTCAGGGGGTGGAGGGAGGACTCAGGTCTCGATGGATACCTGGTCATACTCTTTTCTTTTGGTTTTGATTTTTTTTTTAAGATTTTATTTATTAGAGAGTGGGGGGGGGGAGGAGAGCAGGAGCGGGGGAGGGGGTGGAGAGAGAGAGAAGCAGACTCCCCACTGAGCAGGGAGCCTGATGTGGGCTCCATCCCAGGACCCTGAGACCATGACCTGAGCCGAAGGCAGACACTTAACTGACTGAGCCCCCCAGGTGCCTCCTGGTCACACTCTTTTCTTTGGTGCCAGGGGCTAAACAGATTCTCAGACAAAACCCAAGGAAGTGTGCTTGTGCTACAAATATGGAATGCACGTGTGTGTGTGTGTGTGTGTGTGTGTGTGTGTGTGTGTGTGAAGTGCTGAAACAAACATCTCCAGACCTGCAGACCCCTGGCAGTCTGGCCCTCATCGACTTCTCCAGCCTCTCACTCAACATTTCCCCCCAAACCCGGGGGACAAGGCTCTGGCTAACTTCTTGGTCTCCTCTCCCAGAAGCCTTCTCTGGGGTCCCACACTGCCCATGACCCCTCATCCTTCTCATCCCACCAGCCCGTCCCTCATCTGGCGTGGCATTGACTCTCCTTTCCCCTTCTCTTGAATTCCCTGGACCAGGAGCAGACCGGGAGCAAGGCTGGGTCCTGCTCACAGCCAGGCCCCAGTGCCCAGTGCTGACCTGGGCACACTGCTGGCCTGGTGACGCAGGTGGGGGTGAGGGGTGGGTTTAGACCCCAGCCTTTCTCCTCGCCTCCACCCTTGCCACCAGGCAGAGGGCATTGCCTTGGGCTCCCCTCCTTCCTGCAGACCAGGCTCCTCTGTCCTGTCCCACCACCCGTCCCTCCCTGTGTCACCACACCTCCCTCATTTTTCCCCCTAAAAGTGCCTCTTCTTTATCTCCTGGTCAGGTTGGCCGGCTGCCCTAGATGAAGCCCCTTTTGGTGTCCTGAGTCCTGGGCTCGAGGGGCAGTGGGGGCCCCTTCAGGTAATGTGTGGCTGTGGGCTCCTGACGCTGGCTTTCTGGAAGCACACGTGCCTGTAAGATAAAGCCATGTTTCTCATCCTTAGTGTAGGCAGGAGCCGGTGAAGGTCAGGGGAGTCATCTGTGACGTGCTGTGACTCACTTTAATTTCAGAGTTCGTCCAGCGAGGCAAGGACCTGGTGAAGGCATCACTGGCTCACCAAGCAGAGGAGATGGCAAGGCTCACGCTGGCCCAGGAAGAGGAACAGAGGAGCTTCCTGGCCGAGGCACAGCCGACCACTGACCCGGGCACATTCCTCCAGGTGACCCAGCTCCCGACTTACCCCCATGTCCATGGCTGCTCTGTGCCAGGAGCAGCCACACAGGCTGAGTGCTGTGGCTTAGTCCTCGTCACTGTGCAGGGAAAGCCAGAGGCTTTGGCACCTGCCAGACTTGAGGTCAACTGCTCACCTCCGTGTGTCAGTGCAGTGACCTTAGCTGGTCCAGGGGAAGGGAGGGCCGGGCATGGGAGGCTCAGTGGGCAGGACCAGGGAGGCAAAGGAGCCAGAATATGCCTTTGTCTTGACCTGGAAGGGGGACAAGGAGACAAGAGGTCACCCTCCTTGAGGCCAAAGAAATGAGTTGGTGCCAGCACAGGCTGGAATGGCCAGGCTTACGGTTCTCAGAGAGAGAGAGAACCCTGCCTTTGCCCCCATATTTCCCTGCTAACGACGGGGCAGGGGGCCTGCTTGTCTGTCCTGCACATGGTCAAGCATTTGGGCACTGGGGCCCTCTGGAAGCATGTTGGAATGTGGACTTTGCTGCTAAGGAGCTGGGTGACCTCAGGTGCATTGCTCACAGCACACCCCACCCCACCCCAGGCCTCACCCCACCCCTGACCAGGCCTTTCTTCATCTGCACAATGGGAATATAGGAACCTAACTTATGGGTTGTGAGGCTTCAGGGAGACTCAGCACAGGCCGGGCACACGCTGATGCCCAGGAGACTTGGACAAAGGAAGAACGGTTGAGCAGATGCATGCAAGAATGGACGAATGAGCGAATGAATAAATAAATGAACAAAGGGATGATGAATGAGTGATGAGTGAATGACCCAGCACCCTTCCTCTAGCCCTACAGTTCCCTCTCAGCATATCTCTCCCTCTACCTCCCCCTGGGGGCAAAGGATCCTTACTGCCTGGTCTCTGCTGCTGTGGCTTCTTGAACCCCAGCTGCATGGGCTCCCCATCTTCCCTCCAGGGAACCTTCCTTGTTGATAAAGCCTCTACTTACAGGGAGAGTCCCCCCGCCCCGTGCATGCTCCCTAAGAAGAGTCCGTCCCTCTGTCCTGTGACCCGCCATGCCTCTGGGTCTGCTCCATCTCCCCTCCACTCCCTAGGCTCCTCAGGGCAGGGTGCAGCCACATGGTCAGAGTGGCCTGGCTGGTTCACCGACCGCACTGACTCACTAGGTGGTGACCTCCCCTGGGTGGTCTCTGGGACCTGGGCGGTGGTCCCCAGCAATTCAGTCACTGAATGATGTCTGGGTGGCTTGTGGCCAGGAGGTCAGGTGTGCAGTTT
Source organism: Canis lupus dingo (assembly GCF_003254725.2). NCBI lineage: Eukaryota > Metazoa > Chordata > Mammalia > Carnivora > Canidae > Canis > Canis lupus. The sequence continues at coordinate 71,096,140 of NC_064245.1, forward strand.
GCAGCCACATGATATCCCTGTGTCTCAGTTTCTTCATATATAAATCAGGGACAGACATCCTTCAGATCTGAGAGCGGCCCTTTGGCGGAATTCTTCTAGTGAAAAATGGGCATATTTGCACGAGATTCAGTTCCTGTTTTAACTCACAGGCTTTTCATGCGGTCCTAGAGAGGCAGAGGTTGGTCCGGAGTCACCTGGAGGAGGAGAACAGTATCAGAACCACCCAGGCCATGGCTGTGCTTTGCCAGGTATGTGGCCTCCTAGTGGGACCTGCAGAGAACCTCAGGATCTGCGTGTGTGTGGGTATCTCACCTCAGGGCTGGGACCCCAAAGATGCAGGTCCAGGTCTGACCCTGGCCCTCTAGCTGGGCAGCCGGCAAGCCACACGCCCTCCGTGTCACACACCAGGGTCCTGCCTGAAGCATCTTCCATTTTTGGGGTGCTCAGGCCTCCAAATGTCCCCAGAGGCCAAGGCTTTTGGAAGTGAGTTCACCCAGGATGGATCTGTAGGAGTCAGCAGGGCAGTGATGAGGAGGGAGTGCTGGCCCTGAAATAGGGAGGCCTGGATCTGAGTGCCAGCATCACCGCTTTCTCCCTGGGCAAACCTTGTTCAAGTCCAGAACGGGGAGGAAAACTCCACGCTGGCCTTGAGGACTGGCTTGGAGAGAATAGAGGAGACCACCCGTGCCCCCCAGAGTGACAGGGCTCTCCCAGGAAGTGACAATAACCGAGATATAGAGCCTTTGCCTCTGGTGGCACCCAGAGCTGCTGCGAAGCAGAAATGCAGACATCTCCATGCGAGGGAAGCTGACATGTGCCGTTGTGATGGGCAGCAGGTGCAGAGTCTACCCCAGACTCCGAGGACCTAAGGGTCAGTGTCCTAGCTCTGCCCCTTCCTCGCTGTGCAGCATCCAGATTGTACTGGACCTCAGTTTCCCTGTCTGTGAAATGGAGACAATGATGGGCCTTCCCATTTTAACATCCCTGTTTCTGGGTACAGAGGAGAGGCGTGAGGGATGTCCTGGGGTTAAGACCAGGTCAGAGACAGCTGTCAGCAGGAAGTGATGCCTGAGCCAAGCTTTGAAGGGGGAGATGAGCCCTGCGGACAAGGAGCCAGGGGGATTCCCAGGCCCAGAAAAACATGTGAAGGAGGGAAGTGCAAACCCTCAGTGCTGTAGCCACTGTACTGGTTAAATGCTATCTGTATCAGTCAGCTCACCTGCTGTAACAAAGCGTCCTAGACAGGGGGCTTAAACAGAGACATTTATCATCTCTTGCTGTTCTGGAGACCAGAAGCCTAAGGCCGGGATGCGGCAGGGTTGGGTTCTCCTGAGGATCCACCCTCTTCCTGGCTTGCAGATGTCCACCTCCTCACTGTCTTCACTTGGCCTTTCCCATGGGCTCATGGAGAGAAAGAGCTCTGGGATCTTCCTCTTATTAGGACACCAGCCCTATCAGCTACAGGCTCCACCATATGACCTCACTTGCCCCCAGCCATCTCCATGAAGGCCCCATCCCCAAATACTGTCATATTGGGGCTAAAGACTTCAGAATTTAAATTTGGAGGCACAATTCCGTTCATAGCAGTACCCCTCAAGATGTCCCCTGGAACCTCAGAATGTGACCTTACTTGGAAGTCAGGTCTTTAAAGATGAAATTGGTTAAAGTGAGGTCATACTGAATTAGGAGAGGCCCTAAGTCCAATGACTGACATCTGCATAAGAAGACCAGAGACTGGGGATGCAAGAGTGGCTCAATGGTTGAGCATCTGCCATCGGCTCAGGTAGTGATCCCAGGTCCTGGGATCAAGTCCCACATCAGTCTCCCTGCAGGGAGCCTGTTTCTCCCTCTGCCTGTGTCTCTGCCTCTCTCCCTGTGTCTCTCATGAATAAATATGTTTTTTTTTTAAATCTTAAAAAAAAAAAAAGAAAAGAAAAGAAAATACTAGAGACTGCTTAGTGTGGGCTGTGTGGCAGAGCAGTGACATCCTGGCTCTGAAGTCAGACGTCTGGGTTCCAATCCCAGCCAGGCCATTTACCAGTTAAGGGCTCAGGAATGGCTTAGCTGACTTGGGCTTCAGTGTCCCCATCTGAGCATTCTGATGCACCGCCGAGTTTGAGAACCACTGTCTTGGAGGGCATGGGGAGGTCAAGTGAGCTCATACTCATGGGGCAGATGCTCTGGTTGCCCTGCCCCATGACCCCTGAGCCCTCCAGAGCCCACCTCCAGCAGTCCACTGTTCTCCTCTGCAAAGCAAGGCTGAAACAGCCCATCAGGTATTGTCACGAGAGGAATGAGTGGTGCATGTGAAAGTGCCAGGCCAGTCTCATTGGGTGGCAGTAAATACATCAGTTTTAGTAAAGGATTGTGGTGACGCTGAAGTGACTACAGCCTCGTCCCTCCTGTGATGTCCTTAGGATGTTTTGCATTTGGATTCCTGTGCCTGGGTCTAGTTGCCGGGCCTGTGAGAGCTTGGGCCACAAGGGAAAGACCCTGTTTTCTCTAACATGAAGAGAGGCTGTCAGGTGTGAATGAGGAGTGACACCTGCTGGAGTGTGTATCTTAGGAGGAGAGGCTCAGAAATGCACTGCGTGAGATGGTGTGAGGGGTGAGGTGAAGGTGTGCTTGTGATTCTGTGCACCTGCATAGGTGCTTCTGAAGCAGAGAACCAAAGGCTGGTGCCCGCTCGTCTCCCAGAATCAGTCCAGAGGCATTTCCTTAGATTTATTTTACTGTTTCATGTAGAACCCTTTGGTTCCAGATGACTTTGGTTTCTTTTATGTCTTTCAACTATGGAAATCATTGCCTTTGGTTATTGGGGACTGTTTTACGGGTATGAACAGCAGGAGGTGGTCGAAATCCTCTCGTGTAGGAGAAGGGAGGTGATTGGAAAGCTGGTGGTGCCATGCCTGGCTAGGCGACCTCGGACAAGCCTTAACTTCTCTGAGCTACGATGGAGCCCAAGAACCTTCTTGACCATCATGGCAGCGTGTGGAGTGCGGGAGATCAGGGCTGGCACCCAGGGCCCAGCACACAGTAGGTGCTCACTAAATCCCTCCCTGGTGGCCCTGCTGCTGAGCACATTGCCCCAAAGGTCCTGAGCCCCGGGGGTGACGAGCACAGCTCTGGACATCTGACCTCCTCACTGACTAGCTGGAGGCTGGGAGGAGTCCATTCGTTCATTCTTTCATTCAATAATTTTTGCTCTCCTTTGTGCAACCTATGGTCAGCCCCTGACCAAACAGATAAAGCACTGAGCAGGGTGTGAGAAGTGTGGGGCCGGGGTCTCTTTTCATGGTTGACACCTCATCTCCTTTGTTAAAATGGAGATACTAAGCCTTCCTCGTGGGGCTGTCCAGAGGCATACCTGCGTTCACACGTGCGAAGCAGCTAGAGTTGCGTCAGGCACCTGGTGAGCATTCAGAATACACCGTCACGATCACTGTCACCATCACCCCCTGTCTGGCAGGGTGTATATGCGGAGAAATGCACTCAAGATAACTCGTCTCGCAGCCTGGCTGGCTCTTTCACAGAGCCAGGCACCTAGAGCTGTCATCCCCCCTCTTTGGGTGGGAGACCGATCACGGTGTTGTGGGCATGGAGCCTGTGAGAGAAGTTTGATGGCCATCTAAGGGTTCTCAGGCTGCAGAGAAAAGTGCATTTTTCTAAATTTGTGCCATCTCTTGGCCTTTAAACAAACAGTAAATTCTCAGCATGTTGGGACAGATGCCGCTACATCACACATCTCAGTGCTTCGTAGGGAGATTCCTGAAATGAGCACAGAGCCATCCTGGTGATGGTGGATGCACAACTGAGTCACCCCATTGTGTCCAGGGTACCACATAGGCCCACTGGCTTGTGCGGACCTCACTCTGGCCTACCCATGCTGTGTCTGCCGAAGGGCCCATAGCAGAGTGCAGAGGGGTAGCAGCCCACCCAGCCTGAACCTTCTCGGCTCCCAACTCTCACAGTGAATTGGGACTGAAACAGAAGTGAAACTGGCCTCAGAGATCACAGCACTAATAATTATCAGTGCCCAGGAAGTGTTGGGGAGTAATCCTGGAGACCCTCCCTCCTGACACCAAGTATAAGCTTGAGGGTCCCCAAGATGACCCTCAGGTCCTTTAATTCTCCAGAAGGACTCACCCTGAAAGCGCTGTGGGTTCCAGCACAAGCCATACAGATGACAGTTAGAATGAGGGGCGGAGGGGCAGCCCGCGTGGCTCAGCGGTTTAGCGCCGCCTTCAGCCCAGGGCGTGATCCTGGAGACCTGGGATCAAGTCCCATGTTGCGCTCCCTGCATGGAGCCTGCTTCTCCCTCTGCCTGTGTCTCTGCCTCTCTCTCTCTCTCTCTCTCTCTCTCTCTGTTTCTCATGAATTAAAAAAAAAAAAAAATCTTAAAAAGAATGAGGGGTGGAGCCCAGGGCTCCACGATATTTCCTGGGGCTCAGCCTCAGAGACCGGGCTGACTTCCAGGATCCCTGACCTCAAGCCCCGGCCCCACTGGAGGATGAGCCGACACCACATGGCCAGCTCTTTGTCTTAAAGCTTCTGAGTGGCTTTGAACGTCATGCCTTAGTGAGCATCAGAAGTTCAAAGTCCAGGTCTTGTGATTATACTCTCGCGAGTACCTGAGGGCTTGTTTCATGTCTGTTGCTTGTGTGGGCCTCTGCTAATGTTGTCTTGTCTCCTGGTGAGCCTGTTTACTCTTTATTATATGCCTTATTCCAAATTTTTATGTTTACTTGTGAAAGTGTGTTCAGACAGACAGTCATGTCCTTCAAAGAGGATTTTCCTTCGCTTCTGGCAGATGACTTGGGGCTCTGGGGCCCAGGGTGACCTTCATTCAAGGTCAGGACCTGAAACATTGCAGGCCCTCTGGGTTGTAGCTGTTTGAACCAGTTTGAAGAGTCCGTCTCCTTCTACTACATTGCAGTGCAGCTTTCTGGCTTCCGGCGCTATGCGCGGAATGGCTTAGCAGGCCTCAGCCCCGGGGAGCCATGAGCTCCATCTTCGGTCTCTTTGGCACTAGTAGCCATCATACGTCCCATCAGCTGTTCAGCCACCACCTCTGGATTGGCCCACTCCCAGGAGCTGGGCATGCATCCCTGACTGCCTTCTCCCTGACCTCAGCCCGAGCTACCTTGCTGGCTCACTTGGGATTTTCATGATCACGTAATAAGCATTTTGTCCAGCTTTGTTTATCATTTGTCCTCAGAGGGAGAGTTGGCCCAGATGACCTGATTGGCTATTATCCTTAGGCTCTCTAAATCTTTGAAAAGGACGTGGGTCATGTATGCCCCTGTCATGATTGCTTATTCTGAACAAAGTCCAGCTTGGCCATGAGCTTCTTAAAGCAGGACACTCACTGGTTTAATTAACATTGACTTGAATTAAATTTCACTTCTGTTCATTAAGCACAGCAAGCATGACCTAGGTGCACCATGTCAGGTGCTGTAAATATGTTTATTTTTCTATCAAAACCCCAACTATCCACGTAGCATACTGGTTATGAGTATGAGTTCAGTAATCTGATGGCCAGGACCCACCCTCCACAAATCCTGTGCCGTTACTTATCTGATCTGTGCCTTAGTTTCCTTATCAGTGAAATGATAGTAGTTATAATAGAGCATCATCATTGGACTACTCTAAGGATCGAATGAGATTATACAGGAAAGGTGTTTGTGGCACCCTCTCATATATGGTAAGAATCCATAATTATTACCAATTAAACCATCATTGCCAGCTATTTGCCAGATGCTGTGTGAGGCCCTGCAGATGGTTGGGTAGTAAGATAAGACTTTGTTTTTTTTTTTTTTTGTTTTTTTTTTATTTTTATTATTATTTTTTTTTTTGATAAGACTTTGTTGTAAAGAAACCTGTTCTCATCCTTGAGGACAAAGACACAGCCAATGACCACGAAGGGTGGTGAGTGCTGGGGGGGTAAGGATGGGCACCTCAGTGGACACTAAGGACTTCACAGATAGCCCCCACCAATGCCAAGACTTACGGCACTGAAAGGAATCCAAGCAGAATCCATGAAGGGAAAAGACATGTAGGGCAAAGTCCAGGAGAAACCAAGAGCAAGCTTCCAGAGTCCTCTCGCAGTGGGGCTGTGTGTAATCCCACCCCTGCAATGAGTGCAACAACTTGTGTGAAGTGGAAAACTCCCCTGAGCTTAGGAGTCCAAGGATTTTGCTGGGAGTCAGTCCCATGGGCACGCCTTGCCTGGCATGCACCAAGGTTTCAGACTCCTAGAAGGAAGCCGGGTATTTAGTCTAAACTATACTGTGTGCAATCAAACCCCACAGCCAGGTCTTCCCAGAAGAGGAGACCCTGACTTGAGTTTTGAAACATGTGTGGGGAGTTCCTAGACAGAAAAGGGAGAATGGACATTCTACATCATGTCTGTGAGTCATGCATTGGGACTGAACGGACTGAACCTGAGGGCTTGGTCCAGGAGGATGTAAGATGTGGGTACAGATCTGAGTATTGTGTAGCCTCCGCTCTCAGCAAGCTGTGGTTCAGGGGAGAGGTGACAAATAAATTGTAGTTTCAGTGACCTGGTGTGGCTGACCAAAGAGCTGTGGGAACCCAGGGTCAGATACCCATGTTGGTCTGAGCCTCCTGAGGAAGGCTTCACAGAAAAGGGTTTATTTTGCAGGGGTGTTGAAGGATGAATAGAAGTTCACTCCAGGTATGAAAGTGTCTGAATTTGGGATGAGGGAGAGTGGCTTGAAAAAGCCTCTGTGTAAAGAAACATGCAATAAGACACCATTTATGTGGCTAACACAGTCACCAAAGGGCACATTTGTGGATATAATATACAGTGAAAGTATAGAAGTCTAAGCTCAAAGAGACATGCCAAGTTCATGGTGATGGCCGTCTCTGAGGATGCTGAGAGGGAGCAGAAGAGAACTGTAGGAAGAGCGTAAGGAATTCCAGTATCACCTGTCAATTTTAGTGTTTTTAATCTAAAAAGAGGATCTGAGTGGTAGAATCACAAGCATTTATTTTTTAAAAGATTTTATTTATTTATTTATTCATGAGAGACAGAGAGAGAAGCAGAGACATAGACAGAGGGAGAAGCAGGCTCCATGCAGGAAGCCTGATGTGGCACTCGATCTTGGGACTTCGGGATCATGCCCTGAGCCAAAGGCAGATGCTCAACCACTGAGCTACCCAGGCATCCCTAATATATTACTGTATGTGGGTTTTTTGTTTTCCTCAATTTAAAAAAGTACATATTCAGGAAGACTGGAGTGGGTGAGGTCGGCTGAAGGGAACAGAACAGTGGAAACTGAGGCAGGACCTCCCAGCAGCCCTGCCAGGTAACCTTGAGAGTCAGGGGAAGAGAGGCCTTCCAGGTTCTCCCAGCTGAAAATACAGTAAGATCTGTGCTTTAAAAAAAAAAAAAAAAAAAAAAAAAAACTGTGCTTTATGCAGATAACTGGCCTAAGCTTGGAGGGTTGAGGGAGGCAGAAAGCGCAGGGGTGATGAAAATAATCTGGAGGGAGGTTTTGAGGGGTCACCAGAGATTAAGAGCTTGTGGGTCAGAGGGCAGGACAGGGTGGCAGGGAAAGGACCAGAAGGCAGTGGGTGTTTTCCATATGTGTGTGAGATATGTGTGTATGCGTGTGTGTGTGTGTGTGTGTGTGTGTGTGTGTGTGTGACTGGAGAGCTCCCTTCACTGGGTTTCCTCTGTGGTTTGTGGAAAGCCCACAGCCCTGGCCCAGATGAGAACATGACTTATAGCTCCATCACGTGCTCTCGTCCTCAGGAGCTGTACTGCAGCACCATGGAAACGTTCCAGAAATTTGTGGAGGTCCTGTTCCTTCAGACGCTCCCAGGTGTGACCGGCCTCTCCCGGGCAGAGTGTGAGTACTTGAGGCAGGAGGTCCAGGAGAACACAGCCCAGCAGCTGGGGAAGTCGGATCGCTTCCGCAAACAGCAGTGGAAACTCTTCCAAGATCTCCTGGAGCAAGACAGGCAGGTGGGCATTTTGGAAAACCAGGTCTGAGGTCTACCTCTGTTTACATTTAGGAAGAACATAGAGAGATCTCATTCAGGGAGCATCCCCTAGTGCCGGCGCTAGGCATCTTACCGACCCAGTGCCTGCCGGCCATTCCCAGCCAGGGTGGGCAGGAGAAGAGAGCAGAGGGTGGGAAGTTGCTAGATAATGCATACAACTGGTCCGTCCAGAAAGAGCAGCAGTGCCTGTTCTTTAGAATGACAGAAGGTAGCTCCTAGGGGGGTGGACTTGGTGGGGGGCTGAGCTGCACACCTGGAACTCCTACTTTCCAGTGAGAGTCTGTTGCATTATGAAAACCAGGTCTACATGTGGTAGATGGGGCAGTGGCCCCAAAGCTGTCCACATCCTAATCCCCTGAACCTGTGAATCATCACCTAACATGGCAGAAGAGACCTTGCTGAAGTGATTATATTAAGAACATGGAAATGGAGGGGTTGTCCTGAAGGATCCAGGTGGCCCCAGTGCAGTCACAGGGTCCTTCTGAAAGGGAAGGGGGAGAGTCAGGGTCAGAGAAGGAACAGTGATGACCTGAGCAGTGGATAGCATGATGTGGCCACGAGCCGAGGCATGCAGGTGCCTCAGGAAGCAGGAGAGGGGCAGGGTGCAGATTCCCCCCTGGGGCCTCCAAAGGGATCATAACTCTGTCAGCACCTGATTTTAGCTGATAAGACCCATTTCGGACTTCTGACCTCCAGAATTGTAAGATAATGAATTTGTGTGGCTGTAAGCCACAGAATTTGTAGTAATGTGTTATGGCAGCAATAGGAAACTATATACATTAATTTTGTTTAATACAAATAATTTATATTTAATATTACATTGATTTTATTTTTAAAAAAAATGAAATATGTCAAATAAAGAAGGCATTTCCAAATGGGCCAGGCACTGGAACACTTGCATTTCCTTTCTCTCTTGCCTCCTTGCACACTGTAGGCTGTAACACTAATGTGTCAATATCCCAGTATCTAGCAGTGACCAGGTGACAGAGTCCTGGCCTATGAGACAAAGTGTGGCCCCAGTAAAGAGCTTCCCTTCTAATACAAAAGCCAAGTGCGGCTAGGAGAAATCCCCTGCTTTGGCACTCCCTGTTCTTCCTGCCCAGAGCATGTGCAGGAGGCCTGGGGCACACCAGCCTTCTCTTGACTTACAGGCAGGTTGCAGGAGAATGGAGGCAGATGTCCTCAGGATGGTGGAGCAGAGAGTGAACACCACTGTCCCAGCCCTGGTTTGCCCTGTTATAAGAATCAGCTTGTCTCTTTACCATGGGTGTCCTATTAGTTACAGAAGAGCACTTGGCTGATGCATGGAAGAGAGGTTTTCCAAATCAACTACCTGGAGCTATCCAGTGTACCAAGTAAGGAAAGCAGGGTGTCGTGCAAGCACGTGTCCACTCAGAGCCACAGGGCAGCACAGGGCCTAGCTTCCTGTAAAGTCTCCTTTATATTTAGTTCACTCCTCCGTCAGCTGCATCTTGTACTGATGAGAGATGGTTTCCTCTCATCAGTAACTGTCTCTTGCACTTGGCTCTAAGTTCCCGCAGGACAACATTTCTGCTTTTTTATTTCTTTATCCCCCCGCCCTTATTCAAAGTCTAGGGCCTGGGACACAGCGTGGCCTCAGGAAAACTTGACTGCTTTACCAACAAGGATAGTGCAGCTTTGGAAATTATCACAGGGTCACCTTACTATTATTCCAGGGGATGTAAATGAAGTGAAGCTGAATCCATCGGATTCACACCAGTGCTGGGCCCAGACCATTTAATTTACGATCTCTGGGGAGGGAGGAGGACAGGCTGGCCACATGAGTCTAATTGTTCGTCTGGTGAAAGCTCCCCAAATGGGAGGAAAGGCCTCTGAGAGGCAGCTGTAGCGCAGATGGGTCCCTAACCTTGGAAGCTGGATATGTGGGTTGAAGCCAGTGCAGCGCCACCAACAGCTGGGTGACCTCATCTGGTTAGCGGACGCCCCACAGCTCTGGGGTTTTGCACAACTTGATAAATGTCTCAGGATCTCTGCTTCTGAGTGAAAAGTAGGGATCAAAATACCCAACAGGGTTGCTGTGAGATAATACAAGATAAGACCTTTCACACAGTGTTGTCTCCTTAGGTAATAATTATTGACATCAAAAAAAAAAATCCAGAACTTCATTTCTGATAAATATTAGGCCAACACCCATGATGCATCTGAAACCCTCTGGTTACGAGTCTTGAGTTATTTTAAGCAAATATTAGACAAAGCATAGGTTCCGCTTTTTATGTCCCATTTATTTACTTTCTATATACATGCATATGAATTTTCCGTGGCTTTTGTGGAAGGGTTTCAAGAGGAGTTTTGCATGCAAGAAGCAAGCAGGGTGGTTAATGACCTTATCAGCTGATTAAGTAAGTATGACTCAAGGCTGTTTTCTCAACGCATATATGTCATAATTAATTTACTGATTGATTGTTTAATTGCCTTAAATTACCATAAGATATTTAGAGGTCCATGTCGCACTCCCGCTTACCATATTTTTTCCTTGATGATAAAAATGAGTGATGAGCTTTCTATAATTCAAATGAATATTTAGTCATAAGAGGAAAGCACCAACAAAACTGTGTGGAAAATGAAACACACACCCAGACTTTGAAATGCATTTTCCACATGGTCTTCTACCCAAAGGCCCTTGATAATTTCGTGTCCTATTACTCATGGAAGTGGTTAAATATTATGGAATCTGTTGACTGCCCAGTTGGAACAGGTTGTAGAATGGTAGTTCTCAAAACGTGATCTGTTCTAATGTTGCTTTCTAGGTTTTACCCCAGTCCACTGCGTTAGGTCTGCCCACAGATGTCCCCATCCTAATTCTCCCCATCCTAATAGCTCTGAATATGGGACCTCACATGGCACAAGGGACTTTGCAAACATGATTTGGTTCAGGATCTTGAGACAGGGAGAGTCTCCTGGACTACTCAGGTGGACCCAATGTAATTACCGGGGTTCTTATAAATAGTGAAAGAGGTGGTGCAGGAGAGTCAGCATGATGTGGTTGGTGTGAGAAAGTCTTGGGTCTCGTGGCTGCAATGCAGCCTGTGGCTGAGGTCTCATCCGGAGACTCAGCTGGAAGAGAATCACTTCCAAGCTCACTTACGTGGTTCTTGGCAAGATTCTGTCCCTCAGGTTTTGGACTGAGGCTGACAACTGCCTTGTTTATGTGTGCAGCACAGAATGTGTTCCAGACTCTGTCCTCTGCCTGTGCACTCCCTGGATATGATGAGTAGGCATGGATGAGTCGTGTGCCCAAAACAACTGCCGGTCTTCCTGCCCAACCTGCTCCATCCACACTCTTCCTCCATCTTCCCATCAACTGGGCCAAAATCCTTGGAGTTATCTTGACTCGTCTTTCTTTCACCCCTGACATCTAACTGACAGGAGGTCGCACAGGCTCTGCCTTCTGTCTGGTCCAGAATGGAGCCACTCCATCATGTCTGTTCTTGCACCTGGTCACAGCTGCCCCACCTCTCAGCAGGTCACCATGACAACCAGCCCCCTGGGCTCCCGGAATCCGCCTCCCCCCCCCCCACTATGGTCTGTTCTCAACTCCCAGCCAGAGAGACACTTTAAAAACCTACCACATGACACTAACTTTTAAGATGTGCATTTAAAAAAATATTTTAACAGCCTAGATGCTGAGATGCATAATAATTTAATTGGCAGTGATTTGTCTCCCTTAGTGATACTTAAAATAATTGTGCATCTTATAATTTCCAGCACATCAGGTTTGCTAAAAGACACTGCCATGTCGTGTCACTTCTTTGCTCCCAACTCCCAGTGGCTTCTCTTTTCATGCATCGTAAAGCCAGCATCCTCATTGTGCCCTATGAGCATTCCGCTTCAGGGCCTGGGCTTCCCTCTAACCTCGTCCTTCTCTCCCCAGCTCGTTCCACTCCAGCCATGCTGGCTGCCTTGCGTTCTCCAGCTCACTGGCTGTGCTCCTGCCTTGCTCTTGTCCGCTGCAGGTCTTTGCTCCCACGGTACCCTCACACGAGGCCACCCTCACAATGAGGCCTGCCCTGACTGTGCTTTCTAAAATGGCAGTGCCCCCTCCCTCAGCACTACAACATTTGCCTGAGGTGTTGGGCTTTAGAACCTACTCACCTGTAAGCCCACCCCATTTATGGGAGAACACTTCGAGACTCTTAGCATGTTCCAGGCATCCCTGACTGCTAGTTCCTTCCCCCTTTCTCTCCATGGTAATTCTGCACTTGAAACAAACAGTAAACTTGTCCAAAGCCACAAAATTACCAGGTAGCAGTGACCAGGGTCAGCACTCTAGCCCACCGAAGCAACTTGTCGCTCTGGAGTTAAGCATTCATGAACCAGCATTTGATAGCTTTGGAGCAGTTGGTGGGACACCTGCAGGCACCATGTAGTCCGATGCCTTGGTCCCCTCAGCTATGTTTGAGTCTGATGCTGGTTTTACCTACATTCTGAAGTGCCCACCAAAGATCCCCATATACTTTAGTAACTACGTACACTTACCATTTAGAGAAGCGAGGCTGTGCAGAATTTTCTTTTTTTTTTCTTTTGAGAAGAGAGAGAGCACAAGTTGGGGGAGGGCCAGAGGAAGAGGGGGAGAATCTCAAACAGACTCCCCACTGAGTGTTAAATGTTTTAAGACTTAGATACAAATTAGAAATTTCAAAAATCCTTAGAAGGAACCATAAGAGAAAATTTTAATGAAATCAGGGGAGAGAAGGATCTCTTAAACAAGAAACAAAAGGCATGTTCCAACAAAGCAGTGATGGGTACAGTGAACTTGAGTTGACCCCTGTTCCTCTGTGCGGATTTAGGTGTGGATGGAGGAGCATGCCCTGTCCTCCGTGCTGCAGACACACCTGCAAGATGACCATGAGAGCATCGTCCACCAAGTCTTGGGCCGACTTGGTGGTCTCACTGAAGAGTAAGTACAGCTTTCTGAAGGGTGGAGGTCTGTGTCCTGTGTGATCTCCATGCTAACTTCAGTGTTCTCATCTGTTAAGTGGACACATTAACTGTCCCCTGCCATTCTTGTGGTATGGTTTTGAGTCCAACCGAACTTAAATGTACATGTGGAGAAGAATGGTAGCAGAGTGCTACAGGTAAAGGCTTGGAGTCAGAATTGATCTGGGCAAATGACTTGCCATTTATTGTCCTCAATTTCCCCACCCATAAAATGGGCTCATAATACCTACTTCATAGAGCTGTCTTGCATAGGAACCTTTTAAAACACTTTTTTTGGGAAAGTATTTATATATATTGAGTGTATAATTCAATGATTTTTGGTAAATTTACAGAGTTCTTCACCTATAGCCATGATCCGAAGTTAGGCATTTCTGTCACTTAAAAAGACTCTTTGTGCCCATTTTCAATCATTCCCAATTTATTAATAACTCTGTATTCTTTTCTGTTTTTTCCTTTTTTAAAGATTTTATTTATTTGTTTGAGAGAGTGGGGGGCAGAAGGGGAGGGAGAAGCAGACTCCCCATTTAGCAGGGAACCCGATGAGGGGTCCAATCCCAGGACCCTGAGATCATGACCTGAGCCAAAGGCAGATGCTTAATTGAGCCACCCAGGCACCCTTCTTTTCTACTTTAATACCTGTTAGTGTAGTACTATATTTTCTCTTTTTAAAATAATTTATTTATTCATGAGAGACACACACACACACACACACACACAGAGGGGCAGAGACACAGGCAGAGGGAGAAGCAGGCTGCATGCAGGGAGCTGGATATGGGACTTGGTCCCAGGAGTCTGGGATCACATCCTAAGCCGAAGGCAAACACTCAACCACTGAGCCACCCAGGCGTCCCTAGTACCATATTTTCAACTTACTCTAGAATACTCTTTTTCCTTGTTTTACATGATAAAAATTATTTTGATAAAGCACTTTTTCTAGTTGCAAGCCTTTTCCAGGGCACTAGTGTGTATACGTCAAGAAGTAGGTGGATAGCTATATTGGATGATATAGGGGAAGGAGGTGACAACAAGTAGGAAAACTTTGTGAGCCATTAAGACAATAGAGGGTGATTGGAAGATTTGTCCAGCCCGAAAACTTGTGTCTTTTAATTGTACTAATATTTAGTCCATTTATATTTAATGTAAATCTTAATGTTAGCATATTTGGATTTTTAATCTATCATCTTACTGTTTGTTTTATGTTTGCTCTGCTGCTCTGTGTTCCTTTCTCTCTCCTTTCTCACCTTCTTTTGGATTAGGTGTTTTTTTTTATTTTAATTTATCTTTTTTGGCATGTATTCTTTTACTGTGCTTTTAATGGTTCACAGATTTTTGTTTTGTTTTGTTTTTTGTTTTGTTTTTTTTTTTTTTTTGGTTCACAGATTTTAACTTGCATCTTTAATGTGTCCAAATCTGATATACACTAATATATTCCTTCCTCCAGACAATGTGGACACCTTAGAACACCTTAACTCCATTTATTCTTCTCTCATAGAGAGAGTATCCTTTTCTTGGTGGGTATTTTGCTTCTCTGTTTTCAACCCCATGAGATATTATCATTCTTATTTTTATGATATATCATAAAAAGAAAAAATATATCATTCTTTATTTTTATTATCATTCTTATTTTATTCTTATATTTTATGCAGTCAATACTTATTTATATTTGCTCACATATGTACCCTTTCTGTTGCTCTTGATTCTTTTCTGTATCTTTATGATTCTTTCTGTATCTGGGGTTATATTCCTTTGTATTAATGTTCTCTGGATTTCAGATCTGCTAGTGAGAAATTCTCTTAAGTTTTGTTTGTCTGAAAAGGTCAATCTCATTTTCATTTTGGGGGAATGTTTTCATTGGGTATAGAATCCTAGTTTGGTTACTATTTTTTAAATGCTTTTAAGGATAATCTTTGTTTTCTTATTTCAATTAGTTCTGACTGCTTTTAAGATTTTCTTTTGTTCTTTGGTTTTCATCAGTTTATTATGATATGCCTAACCATGTATGTGGTTTTTGTGGATATTTCTTGTTTGTTTGTGTAATAAATCTGTAGTATTTATTTTTTTCCTTTTTTAAAAAATTTTGTTTAAATTCAGTTTGCCAACATGTGTTTCTTGAATCTCCAGTAGTTTGCTGTCTTTCATCAGTTTTTGAAAATTCTCAGCCATTATCTCTTTAAAATTCCTTTTGCCTGTTCTTTCCCTACTTTTCTGGGGCTCCAATCACACAATTATTAGAATTTTTCACCTTATCCCACATACATCTTATATGCTATCCTGTATTTTTCATTCTTTTGTTCTTTGTGGTTCAGACTAGACACTTATTTTGAGCTATCTTTCAGTTCACGCTCTCTTAGGCAAGTTCTCATCTGCTGTTAAATCCGTCTACTGTTCTTAATGTTGGTACTGAATTTTCAGTTCTAGAATTTCCATTTGGTTCTTTTTGTAGAGGTTTTCAGTTGTCTCCTGAAATTTTTCATCTTATCATTTAATTTATTAAACATATCATAACTATTTTAAAGGCTTTGTCTGATTATCTCAAATATCTTTTGGTATATTTCTATTATCTGTTTTTTCCCTTTGTTTTAGGGAAACAAATCTGTTTGCAAGTCTGGTGATTTTTGTTGAATGCTGGACACTGTTGCTGAACATTGCAGAGATAATTTAAGATTTTGACTAATGGGATCTTCCTCCAGAGAGGATTTATATTACTTCTAGCAGGGATTTCACATAGTGGCAGATCTGCTACCCCATTTGTGAATGCAGCTGATTCAAAATTAAGCCTCTGTATAGGATGATTCCTTATTCTTAGGACAAAAGCTCCCAGCTGAAAGCCTAGAGTGCTTGTCAGGTCTCTCCTCCTTTGTAGGTTGACTGCCAATACTCTGTTCAGCTTTTCAAGCTGTCAGAAAATACCAAATACTGGGCCCCTCTGGTATATCAAGGTTTTTCACTTGAGTCATTGAGATGGGAACTCAAAAATAGCCCACAATTCCAGTTTTGGAAAGTTATGTAAGATTGATTTTGAAACTTGATTTTGAAAGTTATGTAAGAAATTCAAGTGGATGTGTCCTGAAGAGAGCTGCGTATATGTATCAGAAACTTGGAGCAGGCTATGATAAAGTTGAAAAGATGAATGAAAGAACAAATGGCTGAATACAAGTGAGCAATGGTGTCTAAGAGAACAGGCAGCAGGAGATGGGATGATTCCTTTTTTAAAAAAAAAAGATTTTATTTATCTATTTCACAGAGAGAGAGCACAAACATGAGCACAAGCAAGGGGAGCAGCAGGCAAAGGAAGAGGAAGAAGCAGGCTCCCCACTGAGCAGAGAGCCCAATGGGGCTTGATCCCAGGACTCTGGGATTGTGGCCTGACCCAAAGGCAGATGCTTAACCAACTGAGCCAGCCAGATGTCCTGAGATGGGATAATTTGAACCTACTGCCTTCTGGAAAGGATCCCTGGGGAACTTGGCTACTTGAGGCATTTCTTGGTAGTTCAATATATTAGAGACACAGAACAAACAGGAGATGTATATTTAGGCCATGAGGTCCCAAGACCTGGAGTTGGCAAGCTGGAGATCAAGGAAAGACAATGGTGTATTTCCAGTCCTGAGTCTGAAGGCTTGACACCCCGGAAGAGCTGATAATCTCAGTTTAAGTCCAAAGGCAGGGAAAAAAATAACCCATATTCCAGGCCAAAGAAACCCATGGGAGAGTCAGCCTTTTCTTATCTTCAGGACTTCTACCCACTAGATGAGGCCCACCTGCATTAGGAAGCTTACTGATTCATGTTAATCTCATCCAGAAGCACCTTCACAGAAACACTCAGAATAATGTTTGATCAGATGTTTGGGCACCTTGTAGACATTCTGGCTGACAAAGTTAACTCACATTCAGTAAAGCCAAGAGCACTGACTTGTACCCCCTGCCTGCCCACTTTCCTCAAAGGTCCACGTGGTGCATCCTTCAGGGCCATGGCCTGCTACTACGCTCCGCGCTCCGGAGGCTGGCTCTCCGGGGCAGCACTATCACCACCCTGACCCACATGAGACTTTCTGGCAAGAAGAGCCTTCTCCAGGAACTGCGCGAGCAGCACGCCCTTGAGCAGAGCTCCTCCCAGTGTCTGGATGAGCATCAGTGGCAGCTGCTCAGAGCCTTGGTAAGATCAGTTTGTCAGGCCCCCTACCCAGCCCAGCCAGGCAGTGCCATTCCATCAGATTCCAGATTCAGTCATGCTTGCCAAAGCCCAAATCTCACCACCCCTATTGTTGCAGGGTGCGACTATGGCAGCCTTTTGGGAGGCACCCATTGTGCGGGAGGGCTTTAGGGCTGTATTGAGAATTATGCTAAATGTGCATATGTAATCAGAAAACAGATCCGTCATTGTCATCAGAGTGCTGGGAGGAAGGGGCCCTGAATCTATCTTAAGGTTTTAACAAGTTGAAAGAAAGGATTTGTAAATTGTGGGACTGAGATTTAATCCCAAGCAGGCTGACTGTGGGTCTTAACGGAGCTGCTGAGCTATTGGAGCAGCTGGTGCTTTGACCCATTAGTGAAGGACAAGCTCATGGTCACTTTTCTTCTGCCCAGGAGAGCTCAGTGGGAAGCAGGCAGGACTAGCCCTTCTAGCTCTGGTACACCTCCTTCTCCTTTTCCATAAGAAAGGGCAGTCCCTAAGGCCCCATATGCCCTGCCTTGGCTTCCATGATGCCCCAGAATATGCTCAGACTCAGGTCTGGCTTTGAAACCTACCCCTGCTGTGTGACTTTTGCAAAGTTACTTAGTGTCTCTGAGCCTCTATGTCCTTATCACTCCTAGTGTTCAGGCCTCATGGTATTTGGGAAGAACCAGGAAGTTCTTGCATGTGTGAGAGGACACAGATGACACTGGGCACACAGCCGGTGCTCAATAAATGGTTGCAGAGTTCCCCAACAGACACCCCGGCTCATCCATTGTTGATTTTGCAAGCCCAGAAGTGCCCACTTTCTGCCCCTTCTCAGTCCTTTCCTGGGGCCCTGGGCTGGTCCTGGACCTGGCCGGAGCTTCTGTGTGGGGCAGCAGTGTGGGCTCCTCTCTATCCTGTCCTTTCTAGGAGGCACGAGTCACCGAGGAGGCCAGCAGGCTGGAGGAGGAGGCGCAGCAGACCCGGCTGCAGCTTCAGCAGCAGCTCCTGGCCGAGGCCCAGGAGGTTGGGCGGCTCCTGCAGCAGCACACAGAGCGAGCCATTGGGCAGGCGCTCCTGGGGCATGCTCGGAATGCCGCTACAAAGAGCCGGACCAAGGACAGGGATGACTTCAAGGTGTGAGCCCAGGGAACCCGAGGGGCAAGAGGGATTGGGATGGGGTGGGTGAGCAGGGAAGGCAAGGAGAAGGATTTGGGCAGAGCAGTGGCACGGGCACTGGCCCTGCCATGTCCTGCCCAGGAGCTTCTTGTCCTCGCTGAGATGACCTGGCTTCCCTGAGCCTCCTTTCCCTCAACTGTGAGAGGGAATCACCACCCTCATAGAATGGTGAGGTTTTCTCTCTGTTCCCGAGCCCTGGCTCAGCCCTCACAGCAGCTCTGACAGGGGCGTGGGCTCACCCAGAGCCACCCAGCCGGGCAGTGGCAGACGCAGGATCCTAAGTCAGCCTCCCTCAGAGAGAGACGTGGGCCTCTCCTGCCCCTGACTGGCTCTGCAGACACAAGAGGTAGACCTCTTGCAGAGTTGACCCTGACAGCTGAGCAGTGCAGCGAAAATCAGATCAGTTTGTCCTGAGCGGGCGGTGGTTTCCTCCTCGTACCGACGATGATGACGTGAAGCCATAGGAATAAAAATAACAATGATGAGGAGTAATAAGCACTGTACTTCTTAGGCCACCTGCCACCCTTCTCATCAGGCTCACCCTGAAACCTTGCACAGAAAGGTTAGCTTTCTTTCCTTTGTTCGGTGGAGAGAACTGAGGCCTATAGCCTTTCGGATTTAAGAAGGGGCAGAGCTGGGACTGGAACCCGGTCTTGCCCCCAAGGCCAGCACATGCTCTGCTTCCCCATGGCTGCCTCTCGCCTCCAACCAAAGGAAAGGCGAGACGCCTCCGCTTTTGCAAAAGTCTGCAGAGAGTGTACGTGGCCAGCTCGCGCGTAGGTGAGGCAGAGCTGAAGCTAGCAGCGGCTGGCGTTGCCGTGCGCCGGACGCTGCGGGATTCTTTCCCCATCCTGTTCATTCAAATAAAATCACTTATATGCATGGCCAAGAGGTTGGACACACATTGCCGGGATGCCCCATCTTGTCCCAAATATCGCACGTCTGCGGCATGTCATCCAGACCTCAGGGCTGTGCCAAGTTGGTGACATTGGGAGAGTCACTTCCTTTCCCTAAAATTCTACAGCTTTTACCTGATAAGTGCTCACAGCATGGAAATGGAATGAAGTGTAAACCTGGGGTCCCTTCCCAGAGGGACTCTGAGTCAGGATAGGGTGGGAGTGTGCCCCATACCCCCCCACACACACACCCACCCCTACAGGAAAGAACAGGTGCTCAGTTTCTGGAAGAAGGTTCATTTATTCAAGCTCCAGTCATGGAGCTTCTTGGCCCCAAGCCCTGTGGCAGACCCTGGGCTAGTGATGCAGGTGGGCAACATCTCCCCTCCATGCGATCTACCTGCTACCAGGAGAGGGGGCAGGTCACAGAGGGGGACAGACAGCACCTCCCTGTGGCAGGAAGACAGGCAGCAGAAGGCCTGGTGCTGCAGGTGGATCCTCTGGCTGATGGAGGGAGAAGAGGGACTTCCTGTCTCCTGGTTCTAGCTCTGTGTTCTAAATGAAAGTGCAGGTAGGCCACAGCCTCAGTGGCAGAAAACGCAAGGTCAGGTCCAGGGTCCTTGGAGGAGTGGAGTCAGAGTCCCTCGGTGAGGCTCCCCGACCCTCTTCACCTCCACAGCCTCTCTGCATACCTGCAGAAGCAGGTACTTTCTCAGGAGGTGCTGTGACAAGATGTGGACAGCACAGCTCTAGAAACTGTATAACATAACCAACCACGCAGCAGGTAGGAACTGCCCAATAATAAATGGGTATTTTTTTTCCTTGTCCAAAGCCTGGAACCATTAGAAAAACATTTGTTGAAATGAGGACTCTTGAGTCTGACTTTTCTGACTTTTACCCATCATCTTAAAGTAAAGGTGGGTGACTTTGCCAGTGCACAGCCAACACGTCCCCGATGATGGGGTGTCTCAGCATTTCCTCTCCACTTTGGGGCTGAAGGCATATCGCTTAAGAATGCATACTGCTGCTGGTAACAAAGACATGCCAAAATGGCAAGTAAATAGAAGTTCTTCATCCCACATAACAAGTAATGTGGAGGTCGGTGGTTCCAGACTGGCACAGAGGCTCTGCAACGTGACTGACCAAGGACCAGCTCTATCTTTCCAATCCACCGTTCTTGGTGTTAGCTCTCTGCCTCATAGTCTCAAATTCTCTGCCTCATAGTTTCAAAATGGCCACTGCCCCTCCAGACATCAGATCTGCATTCCAGGCAGGAAAAAGAAAACAGCAAAACCTTCCCCCTACACTAAGCTTTGCCTTAATGTTCGTGAAGGGAAGGTCCCCCAATGGTCTTTTCCTAACACTGGGTCTCATTGGCCAGAACTGGATCATACAGCCAGTCTCACGCCACCCCTGACCATGGAAATAAGATCACTGAGACTGTGTAAGCTAAGCACGCGCTCTGTCTGCTACCCGGCCAGTCAAGCTGCTACCCAGCTTATCAGGCAAAAGCTGGAAGTGGTGGAAGCTAAGAAGCAGGACGAGGGGAGGCAGGGGACCCCCTGTGACTTCTTTGCTGAGTCTTTCTCCTCTTACCACAGAGGACACTGATGGAGGCGGCTGTGGAGAGCGTCTACGTGACCAGCGCCGGAGTCAGCCGGCTCGTGCAAGCGTATTCCCAGCAGATCGGGAGGGTCATGCAGGACCACGAGGAGAGGAAACTGGAGCATCTGAAGGCCCTGCAGGGTACGGCCCCCTCCTCAGGGAAACCCGCAGGCCACGGGCCACACAAACGCTGAGTTTGGGACACACGATAGCATGTCATCTTTTTCAAATGTTATTTAAGGGAATTTCATTTCATTTCATTTTCTTTCTTTCCTACTTTGCCCCCTAAAAGGGGCTTTTTAAAAAGCTATTTAAAGAGCTATACACGTGGTACAATAGGATTATTCAAAAGCAGATGAACCGGGACGACGGGACGGTGGGAGGGAGTCCCAGTGAGGTTGTGATCTAGGACATAGGCCATCATCAGATCCTTCCCTAGCATGACAAGATTTTGGTGCTGGGCTTACTGGTGGCCAGAGAGATGGGAACCTCATCCATCAGAGCTGTGTAGTGACAACAGGCCAGTGGCCCCTATGGTGTTCCTGAGACCCAGAGAATTCCCCCATGGGCTCTCGTAAGAGGCCACCCGGGTGACGAAATGGATGGTATCCCCAAGGCCAACAGTAATATGCCTAGAATAATAGACAAAAGCCAGTTTCCTCAGGGCCTCTGCTTGTAATGTCCCTCCTCATCCTGGCTTCAGGGTAGAAACCCACTGTCTCAGATGGGTTTTGCCTCAGTTGCCCAGGAATCAGTGTTGGGATCGACCTCTAGACCAACGATGGGCAGCAGGTCCTGGGAGTGGTCTTCTGGGAATATTCATTCCCTCTGTGGGCTCAGCCACATGTCTTCCCCTTGTTGTGAGGAATCTGGTTCCTAGACTCAAGTAAAATCTGGGCACCTGCCTGGAAATCAGCTCGGCAGTGACAGATACATCATTGTTTTCCAAAGGAAGGGCTGGGTGAGGCCAGCAGGAGACAGACGAGATGGTCACTGCAGAGTGTCCAGGAGCCAGGGTGTTCATTTCCCCTGTAGGTCTCGGTTTCCCATTCTGTGGGGTAGGGTTCGCCCTCTACACATCGTCTCAGCTCTGATTTCCTGCTTCCCTGATACCCCAGCTCTAATGGGAGGACTTTTTCAGTAAATGCATTGAAATGATAGAACTTAATTGAGCAACTTTTGCCTCGTTCAGTAATTGAAGAGCTAGAGAATATGACATCCCTAGAGATCATCCAGGTTAGAGAACATCCATTTAAACTTCTCTCTGTGTTCTAGAAGGCTCAGGTCCAGCGGGGTTGGTGGCCTGCTGGCCATCTCACAGCTGGGTCAGTGGAAGTATGACCTGATATGCAGTCCACGCACCTCGGACTCAGAGGCCAGACTGCCTCGGCCCTCAGAGAGCGCTCACATATGTGAGGCTGGCTGCACACCAGCAGCTCTGTCCATCGAATCCTTTCTCCTTTTCAGTGTGCATTTTATTTGTGGTGGCCCCTTCATGCTAAGTCTTCCGTATTTGCCATCCTAGCTCCTGGTGCTTAAAGCAGGGGCTGAGCAGTTGCAGGGAGAGCAGGGGTCATATTCCTCTTGGGCACAAGGTCTATGATGGAAGCTGAGCTTTCTCATGCACATGGAGCCTCTCCCAGGGGAAGCATGGGTGCTGGGTAAACCGCACACTCTGAGGTCAGGTGCCCCACTGACCTCTGAGCCCCAGCCCCTCTCCAAACCTGGCACAGAGGTTATCCCCAGGCATCCCCCTGATATCTTGTGTGCTGAATGGTTTAGGTGAGAGAGCAGAGAATTACAAGCTGCGGACAAAGCAGGGACTTGGGGAGCCTTCATCCGGGAGCCAGATGGCAGGTGGAGCTGGCGAAGCCTGCGAGGCTGTCCACCAGAGGTGAGCTCTCCTCTTCTGACGTCTCTGCTGCACACTCAGCATCTGATGGCATGTGTCTCTGTCTGGCTCCCTGCTGGACACACGGCCCCTAGAAGGGGCCTGGCACGAGGGAATGAGTGAGTTCAGATGGTGGTGGGGTCCCTTGACAATGGGGGGCAGGCTGTTTACTCTGGAGGTGACCCCAGGAAGCACAGTGAGGGTAAGGGATGCGAGGCCCATGGGTGTCTCGCACTGCGGCGTAACCACAGGCAGCGACGAACCACATGGCTCTGCAGCTCAGAGGTCCTGGCAGGTGCTGCTGGTTTTTCTGGGCCTCATACAGCCTAAATCAGGGTGCCAGCTGGCTGGGCTCTTGTCCAGGCTCTGGGAAGAATCTTTTCAGGCTTGCTCAGGCTGTCGGTTCTGTCTAGTTCCTGGTAGAACTGAGGTCCCGCTGCGTGGTGGCTGTCAGTTGGTGGCCGCCCCTTCCTCCTAGAGGCCTGTCTCTGGTCCTTGCTCACAGCCTCTACGGTGCTTGGAATCCTCTGCCTTCCTCTCCTGCCACATCTCTCTGACTCCAGTTGGAGAAACTGCTCTGCTTGTAGCATTCCTGTGATTAAGACCCACCCAAATAATCCAGGACAATCTCCAAGTCTTAAAGTTGGTGACTCTGATCAAGCCTGCAAAGACCTGATTGCCATGGAATGTAACATCTTCATGGGCTCCAGGCATGAGGGACGCCTATCGGCACTGTGTGGCCTACCACAACAGGAAAAAAGCAAACAAACCTCAGGGCAATGAGGTGTTTCCACAGCACCTGAGGCCCAATCCCACCCTGGACCTTCTGAGAGACTGTGTACAATTCTACTTCCAATTATGCCAGCAAGGGATGCAGAAAATAAGGACATGTCTACCAACCCCTGCTCCACATTGGTTGAAGGTCCTCCCAGGAGGTGTTAGACCACCAGCCCTCCAGCCCACCCTTGAGCTGGCCAAACACACTCCCGGGGCCAGAGAAAGCCATGAGGCATAGACCCAGGTGCTCGACGTAAGAAGCCAAAGGGCAGACAAGCACTCGGTGATCTAGGGGTGTGGGTGCTGTACCCACATGCCCCTGTAAGCATCTACTCTTCCTACACCCTGAGCTAGCCCCTGGGGACAACACCTGTCACCCCTGAGCTCACAGTCTGAAGGGGGAGACGGGCAGGTAAACAGCAAGAAATAGGCGCAGGTGCTCTGCTGGGGGAGGGGAGAGGCCCTTCAGGATGACGGGGCGGGGATGCAGGTCCCTTGTCTTAACAGAGCAGCAGCAGGACGACCACAGCCCTGCACGATGGCAGTGTGGGCTCTGTGCCATGCCCCACAGGAAATCCCAGCCCCGCATCTGACAACTGTTAAGGAAACAAGAACCACAAGGCCATCCCCTTGGTCAGACTGCATCTTCCATCCCTTCTCCATAAATCCTCCGACCAACCATTAGCTGTGGTCCTGCCATGGGTTTGCAAGGCATGATCAGTAGTTGTATCTCCATTGAACTATAGGCCGGCAGTTCTCAGGTGCGGGGAACATCAGCTCACTTGGGTCTCCCACTGGAGAACATGCAGATCCCTGGCCCCACACCTGGACACTCAGACTCAGAGGCTTTGAAGGGTACCCAGGAACCTCAGTTGTTAACACACTCCTCCTCTCCGGGGATTCTGATGGATGTAGTCCAAGGGCCGTACTTTGACCCCAGTGACCCAGAAAGAGGAGCCTCAGCCACCCCCAGCCCAACCTCCGCCAGGTTTGTGGAAGATGGAAGCAGGGCCCAGTGGGGATGCGGGTGACCGAATCTCACTGTGACTTAGAGGCTCATCTGTGGCCATTGGTGCCCTTCCCGTCTTTCCCGAACTCACAGTTCCTCGAGAAAGTCGGCCAGAACACCCAGGGACCGAGCTGTGTCGTGACAACAGATAATTGATTAAAAGGAGCAGCAACAAGAATAAGCCCATGAAGCAATTGTCAGTCCACAGGCAAATTCCAAATGGCATCTCTGGCGAGCCATGGGATTGTGGGAGAGCCTGTCTCGGGTGCCAGCGACACTGGTGGGACGGCCCCTTCCAACAGCTACACGCTGGCCGGGTCCCCTCCTGCCCTGAACCTCAGGCTCCCCGTCTGTGACGTGGGGTTGAGGTAGCTCCTGCCTCACAGACGTGTTACGGTCAGAGAGCATGCGTAGAGCGAGCGGAGCCCACGGCGAGGGGGGCATAGGGCCCGTGCCCTGAAGTCCCTCACCACCGGCAGTTGTCACAACTGTGCCTTCTGCACTGTGCACGGTGCCACTAGAGATCGAAACAGCTCTGGGACCAGAACTCTTTGAGAAGGGATGTCTTTTCAGTATCCATTTCCATAATCAAGTATGAGTCTAAGAGGTTTAGGAGCTCGCATGCCTGTCTAGGTGCCTCAGACCCTCCTCCAGGCCTACAGCCAGGGCATTCCCTTCTTCCAGAAGGTGCTGGAGGATCAGCAGTGCTGAGGGTGCTCGTGCTCTGGAGCCAGGGCACATGCAGCTGTCCCCCTTCGGACAGGATTGTCCAGAGCATGGCTCCTCTCTCGGCCACTGTCTTGTCTCACGACCTCGCCACTCCCCTCCTGGCTGAGAGCTGTGGCCTCTGGCCTCCTGTCTCATCCTGCTGTCCCCTCCACAGCCCGGGCACCCCATAACCATGAGGCAGCTGAGCCTGGGTCTCTCCTGGGCCCTTCCATGGCTCCCTGGGCCTCGCAGGGTGAAGCCCCACCCCGACCCCTCCCTGTGTAGTACTGTCACCACCGGCCATTCCCCTTAGCCCAGTCCACAGCCTGTTGGCAGACGGGCACAGGGCGGGCTGCTCCCAGCAAAAAGCTACCTAGCCTCTGCATGGGGGCCCCCAAGAGAGGGTCCATGTCCTAATCCATGGAGCCTGTGCATGCGACCTAGGAAGGAAGATCTTTGCAGATGCCATTAAGTGAAAGATCTCAAAACAAGATCATCCTGGATTGTCCCAGCGGGCCCTGAATCCAATGGCAGGTGGGGTAGAGGGAGACTCGATCACTCACAGAGAGGACCATGTGAAGACGGAGGCGGAGATTGGGATGCAACAGACACCAGCCAAGGAGCCCCAGCAGCCACGGGGAGAGGGAGAGGGGAGAGGCAGGGAAGGGGCTCCCCTCTAGAACCTTTGGAGGGAGCCCTTCTGGCCACCATTGCCATGAGAGAATAGACTTCACTTGTGTTAGGTCACCTGCTTCAGCTTGTGGCCATGTGTCAGAGCAGCCCCCGGGAAATTAATGCAGCTCCCTTGAGGGTGTGGGAGAGGGGAGAGGCTGTCCCGCAGGGCACTGACCTCTGCTCTTCCAACGACATTTCCCCCCCAGCCCCAGCTCACACCGTGCAGCTTTGTGCACTCAGGGACTGTGAGTCTCATATTGGCACCTGTATCTACCTGGCAGGCCAGAGGTGTCTCTCTGTATAAGTGAAGAAGTGGATGGGTGGATTAATGATGGGGTCTGGTAGGATGAGTAGGAGCTCACCAGGCCAATACAAAGAAGAGGGGAAAGAGGTTACTGGGGACAGAAGAGCATGAAGCAAAAGCCAGGTGCAATGTTGTGCCTTTGGGCAAACTCCCCGAACAGCTACCTGCCTACCTGCCGAGGCCAGAGACCGCTTCTGTGTTCAGGTCCAGACAGTTAGCCCTTTGAGAAAAGCAGTCACAAAAGGTCTGAAAGAAATGGTGCAGCCACTCTGGAAAACTGTGTGGAGGTTCCTCAAAGAGTTAAAAATAGACCTGCCCTACGACCCAGCAATTGCACTGCTGGGGATTTACTCCAAAGATACAGATGCAATGAAACGCCGGGACACCTGCACCCCGATGTTTCTAGCAGCAATGTCCACAATAGCCAAACTGTGGAAGGAGCCTCGGTGTCCATCGAAAGATGAATGGATAAAGAAGATGTGGTCTATGTATACAATGGAATATTACTCAGCCACTAGAAATGACAAATACCCACCATATGCTTCGACTTGGATGGAACTGGAGGGTATTATGCTGAGTGAAGTAAGTCAGTTGGAGAAGGACAAACATTATATGTTCTCATTCATTTGGGGAATATAAATAAAAAGGGAATAGAGGGGAAGGGAGAAGAAATGGGTAGGAAATATCAGAAAGGGAGACAGAACATGGAAGACTCCTAACTCTGGGGAATGAACTAGGGGTGGGGGAAGGGGAGGAGGGCGGGGGGTGGGGGTGACTGGGTGACGGACACTGAGGGGGGCACTTGACGGGATGAGCACTGGGTGTTATTCTGTATGTTGGCAAATTGAACACCAATAAAAAATAAATTTATTATTACAAAAATGAAAGAAAGAAAGAAAAGAAAGGAAAGAAAAGAAAGAAGGAAGGAAGGAAGGAAGGAAGGAAGGAAGGAAGGAAGGAAGGAAGGAAGGAAGAAAGAAAGAAAGAAAGAAAGAAAGAAAGAAAGAAAGAAAGAAAGAAAGAAAGAAAGAAAGAAAGAAAAGAAAAGAAAACACTTTAAAAAAAAAAAAAAAAAAGGTCTGAAAGAATAAAAGCCTGGGTGGCTCGGTCCATTAAGCATCGGGCTCTTGATCTAGGGTAGAGTTCCAAGCCCTGTGTTGGGTTCTCCACTGGGCGTGGAATCTACTTTAAAAACAAAACAAAAAAGGTCAGAAAGCAGAAAGCAGAGAGCCTTTATGCAAACCAGGAGGGTGGGGTGGAATGTTCCTGTTTGCTGAGGGTCAGAGGAAGGTCAGCCCAGGAAGAGAGTGATTCAGAGCAGGAGGGGAGGGGTCTCTGCCCCTGAAAGCCATGGGGGATGCCTGGGCGTCAGGGACCTGGCTGCTGCCTCCGCTCAGAGCACTGCCACACAGAAGTCTCGGGTGGGGGGAGCAGGGGAGGGGGTGCTCCCATATTTGGGATTTGTCAGATGCCTGCTTGGACATGTTTTAGGTTTTCAGGATGGATGGGTAGCTGGGGGGACCTCTGGTCCTCAGGAGCATGTCCCCCTGCCCCTGGGTTCAGATTATTTTCTCCTATGAAGATGCCACTTGCTGTCCAGTCACTTGGCAGCTGCGGGACCCCAGGGATGCCCCCACCCCTCTGAGCTGCTCCCATAAATCGTGCCAGCAAAGGCCACTCTTGTCTCATGGCTCTGAGGGCCCAAGGGCAGCTGCTGGCCACCAACTCCCATGACTCAGCAGGCCCCTGGGAAACCGTTGTGCTGGGCCTCTGATTAACCGGCCGCCAAGGGCAGCTGATGGCCTTTGTTCCTTCTGCCAGGATGGTGGCACAGCAGAAGAAGTTTCTGGCCCAGTTCACCGTGCACCAGCAGATCCGCCTGGATGCTTGGAAGCAGAAGGCGAGGGCTATGGATCACCTGGAAGCCCAGCTTGAGACCCAACTGCAGGTACAAGTATCAGAAAAGTGCCTTCACCACGTGGGCAGAGGTTTAAAGAGGAATGAGAATAGCAAGAGGCCACTCTCATGATCGCAGGTCAGCAGAAGACCTCAGCCCTGGCTCAGTGAGGTCATCTTGGGCGGATGACTTGACCGTGAGCCTGGGGGTCGGCAGGGCCACGTTGTCTCCCCAGAGCGTCTGCAGCACCCAGCCCGGGGCCAGGCCCGGAGCACTCATTGGCTCATGTCTGTGGCGCTGGAAAAGTGAGCTCCTCTGTGTGCGTGGATGGCCACCACGTGGGCCTGTCAGTGTCACGTAGGCGGTGCTGCTCTTTATCTAGGACATGCAGAGGGCTCAGCCCTCTCGAAATAAAGTGGTTGCTTCATCACAGGGAAGTCTCATCAGTGTGAGATTATATAAAGTGTGGCAATAAAGCAAAGTGGCTGCCTTTTTAAAAAAAAATCAAATATTAGGGCGCCTGGGTGGCTCAGTCGGTTAGGCATCCAACACCTGGTTTTGGCTCAGGTCATGATCTCAGGGTGGTGGGATGGAGCCTGGTGTTGGGCTCCAAACTGAGCGTGGAGCCAGCTTAAGATCCTCTCTCTCCCTCTGCCCCTCCCTCAGTCGCATGCATGTGCAGGCGTGTGCTCGCCCACTGTCTCTCCCTCTCTCAAAAAAAAATTCCAGAATGGAAGCACTTAACAGCGTTGGGTCCTTCAGGGTATTTACCCCCAGTGCGTCACGCAAAAGGCGACAGCAATGGTGGTTAACCCCTAGTAACTGAGGACCTGTCATTGAGCCGGGAGTGGTACATACACTATCTGATGTCATCCTCCGATAGAGGAGGGGGTCACTGCTGTGTTCCAGTTACAGTTGGGGACACTGAGGCTCTGAGAGGTTAGGTCACCATCTAGCATCACAGTTAATAAATCACGGAAGCCAGGTCTATGGTTAAACCACAGTGTCGGCAGCTAAGAACTCAGGCTCTGGAAGCGGGCAGAAGCAGGTTCGACCCCGGCTCTGCTGCTCCCCCTCTGTGGCCCTCACCAGGCCCTCACTGGGCCCTCACCTCAATGTTCTCATCTGTAAAAGGGGGTGGGGGGGTCCCTGGCTGGCATGAGTGAAGATGGACGGTTCTCTGGCAGGAGCTGGAACACGCCAGCTCCCTCCCTTGCACATGCATCTGCCTCACTCCTGCCGCCTCTGGGGTGCTGCTGGGAGACCTGTCTGCACCCTGGGACACAGCCCCGTCAGCCACCCTCGGGAGCGCCAACCTCACTGTGGCGGGGAGGCGGGACTGGGCTGAGGGCACCCCGATGACCCCGCCTCCTTGCCTTCAGGAGGCCGAGCAGAGCTTCATCTCTGAGCTTGCGGCGCTGGCCCGGGTGCCCCTTGCCCAAAGCAGACCGTTGCCAAGTAAGCGTGGAGTGTCAGGTAAGTCATGGGGGGTGTGAGCACGGCGGGAGGCTCTCCGGGCTGGGAATGTGGATTCTAGTCCCGTGTCTGCCACTCACCATGTGTGTATCTGTGTTGTGCTTGTCTGTGAATGAGCGGCTCGGTTAGGGTGGCGCTTGGGCCCCCGGCTCCCCACCATCCAGCACTTTTGATTCTTAGGTCTGCAGCTCACCAGCCGAGTCTCTGTGTCCCCATCCATAAGATGGGAATAATTCCTCCTCCATGAATTATCTGGTTGCCCATAGCAACTTCAGGGATTTCACAGGTGTAGAGTGCTCACGGGGAAGAGCGGGGTGGTGCCTAAGAACACAGGGGTGTCCTAAAACAAAGGCTACCGTACAGGTGCTGTGTTCTCCAATGTTCAGGTCAGCTCAGTGTGGCTGAAACAGCGGGAGCCTGACAGCCCTGGGCTCCTGTCCCAGCTCTGCCGTTTAATGGCTGTGGGACCTTGAGAAAGCGCCTCACTCCCGGCCTCAGTTTCCCTACAAGTTCAATGGGTATAAGAGCATACTTGGCCGCAGAGGTACCCAGAAAGTGCCTGGCTGGGGTGCAGTCATGTGCTGGGGTCACAGAGCCAATGCCTGGCTTTATGCATCTCCCGCAGAGAAGCCCGTAAGGACGAGAAGAAAGAAGCCCCCACCCCGGGAGAAAGGGGACCCCGGGGAGCCCACCGACGATGACCCTGCCTCCGGGGCCCACCCCTCGGGATCACTCAGGTACAGCGGGGCCCCTGGTGTCTGCCTGTGGATGCTTACTGACCACCCAAAGCAGGAAAACGGGCTCCTTTCTCAGAGGTGTTAGCCAGAGGGTCCCAGAAATGATGGGCGAGGGTGGGAGGTGTTGGTACCCTTGTCACTATTCGTGTCCGATTTGGCTGGGTCAGGCCACAGCCTAGCTCCACGTCCCACCAGCACCCAGCCTGTATGGCTTGGCAGTCACCGCCCCCCACCCCCACCACGCCAGGCCCTCACTGGCCACAGTTGCCTTGGGATTTGCTGTACGGTAAATGTGCCCTGGGCACCCAGTCATCTGAGTGGGGGCGGGTCTTCCTTTCCCTGTGGCCCTCAGGTGACCCCCCCACCAAGCAGAGGGAAGCTGGGAGCTGTGCTTGTCTCCTCACAACCCCGGTCGAAGGAAACTGGTTTAGATCACCTGTCACTGCCTCTTCCTCTGATGTGACTGGGTGAGTTCTTCCGACAGATCTGGAATCAGAGTTCTGACCGCTGCTTGCTTTGCTTCCATGTCTTGAACAGCAGAAGGCTGAACCAGCAAGAAAATGAAGCTGGTGACGGCGAGAGCCCCAAGAAGCTGCTAAGGGAGAAAACCAATTTGTAGTTTTCAGGGATCGGGGCCGAAGCGGAGGACCTGGCCTGCAGGCCGCCTGCCCGCCCCACCCGGGTGAGATGGTGAGGGCCACCGGGGGGACGGGGGTCCCCCTCTGCCTCCCAGGCTCGCTGTGAGGCGGCTGGATGGAGACGGCTGGACAGTACCTGACAAAGCCTCAATGAGAAAGGTGGACCCGACCGCCTGTGAATTAGAAGCCCCTGTGGAGCACCTGTGTGCGCTTCTCTCCCTCTCTGGCTTCCAGACGTGGCTCCCTTCCTCAGCGACCTCTTCCTCTGGCTGTCTAAGCCGTCCACCCCACGGTGTCCTCCTGCCCCCCGAAGCTGCCTGCCCAGCGTGAGGCTGATTCACACCAGCCCAGGGCCCCCCTGCTCCCCAGACGCTCCGAGGAGTTCTGCTGGGAGTGCAGGGGTCTCTGGAGGGCTGGGGTCTTCCAGCCTGAAGCCTCTTCACCATTTATTTCTGTCACCTCGTGCTCTGTGTCCTGTGTGCCATGTCCCATGCACCTGGCCACTCATCTGGATCCATTCCCCCTTGGCTCAGCCAGCAGCGAACTCCTGGTCACTTTGCGGGGTGAGTCTCAGGGCCCTGTGACCCTGACACAGACCATGGAATCACTGGCCTGCAGGCCTACATCACCCCCGCTGGGGTCCTGCGGCCCCACGGATGCATAGTGACACCTGCAGCAGGGCCTTCCCCTGGGAGGGGACAGCAGTTCACCCCCAGGAGACCTGTTCCCCAGGGAGCTCTGCTGCTCCCCCGGTCAGGGAGAGAATCCAGAACCTTCCAGACTGGCCATATTTAAACCACAGCTAGGAGAGGCATTTCCCACCTGGAAAGAAAATTATTATTTTCATTGAAATCAGAGATTCTCACCCTCTGCACCGTGGACACTTTGGGTGAGATCATTCCTCGTTTGGGGGCAGGGGCTGTTCTGTGCATCGTGGGATGTTTAGCAGCACCCCTGAACCAGCAGATTCCAGGAGCACCCCCCAGGCGTGGCAACTAAAGGTGTCTCCAGACGCGGCCAGAGGTCCCCCTGGGGGCATCACTCACTGACCTGAGTCAAAGTGTGTCGGCTCCCAGCAAGTCTGGACAGAGGGCTCTGTGATTCCACAGATTTCCAGAATGCAGTGGGCGCCGGGCTCCAGGAGCCCCTGTCACGGGGATTTCCTGGCCCGTCTGTGGCCTGAATTTTTATTTCTTAAAATCTAAAGAAGACTATTAGGAGACAGTGGCTCAGGACAGAAGAAGTCATCCGCGACGGTTACCTGGCGTGTTAAGGATGCTTCCTGTCAGAGCATCAGGTCCTGACCCAGCAGCTGCAGAATTTCCAGAGTTGGCCAGCAGCCCCCTCTCGTGGCTCAATAAAGCGTTCCGTCACTATGCCGGGTCTGCTGACAAGCCGTGGGTTCCTTCTTGCCATATTTTGAGAACCTGGTTGACATAGAAACCACTTTTGTCCCATGGGTCCCCTCACAGGGGCATCCTGGAGCCGGGAGTGTCTGATCCGGTGACTTGAACTTGGGAGATGCAGACCCCTGGCGGTACCAGCCTCTCTGCGGGATAGAAGGCAGCTCAGCTTCCGCAGCTCTTGCGTGAAGACAGTTTTGCTCCTGGAGCGTGGCCTCCTAGCCCAAGGGACTGTGTCACA
The DNA here is from genome assembly GCF_003254725.2 of Canis lupus dingo. NCBI lineage: Eukaryota > Metazoa > Chordata > Mammalia > Carnivora > Canidae > Canis > Canis lupus. Next base: position 71,128,744 of record NC_064245.1, read on the forward strand.
CGCCGGGCCCTCCTTCAGCCCTGCTGCGCAGCCGGGTGCTCGGCACAGTCTGGGCACAGTGAACTGTCTGCAATGGACCCTTGGGGCTCCCGGCGGGAGCATGGACGTGCCTTCCATCATGCAACTGCCTCCTGGTCGGAAGCCAGCGTGGACGCCAGAAGCCACAGGACACTCCGCGGCGTCTGGCCCAGGCTCCGGGACGCCCGGGCGGGGTTGGCAAGCACAGCACGCCCAGCGCAGGGCAGGTGGACGCATCGCGGCCCACGGCTCCCATCCATTCCTGTGCCGGCCGTGTTACAGGCTGTGTTATGGGGTGTCACGGAGGTGGAGGGAGGTGGACCGGGAGGGGACGGCGGATGAATTCACGAATTCATTCTGTCACGCGCACTGCCCGTGCAGCCTGAGCTCAGCAAGGAGGAAGGCCGTAGACTCTGCGGCCCCCTCTGGCCGCCCGGGGTCTGTCCTGACCCTCCCTCGGTGCTGATCTAGAGGCTGCTGCTGCTGCAGGACCCTCCTAACCGCCCGCCCGGCCTGCTGCCCCGCCCCACCTCCCCTGCCCGGCCCACACGGCCCGGAGCACTCTGGCTGGGGCGCTTCAGCGGTATTTGCTCTCAGGAGAAAAGGCAAAATTACATGGACCGCCGTCCCCTCCGGGTCCACCTCCGTGACTACCCACCGCCCGTAACGCCCTGGGACAGGAATGGATGGAGGAGGTGGGCCGCGATGTGTCCACACCCCTGCGCTGGGCGTGCTGTGCTTGCCAACCTGCCCCGGGGGTCCCAGAGCCCGGGCCCGCAATGCCCTCGCCCTCACCCAGCCGGTCTCCGCTCGCGGCCTCCTGTGTGCCCGCCCCCGCCTGCCACTGGGCTTTTGCATAAGACATTCCCACTGTCCCCCTGGAACTGCCCTACCCCCACCCTCGTCGCTGCCTCACGAGCCCATAAACCTCACCCACACCTCAGCAGCAGGACTCCTGTCAGGAGCCTTCCCTGCGGCCCTCAGACAAGATCAGAGCCTCCCCTTAGGCTCTTAGCACCGTGTATTTTGCCGCTGGGATGGGGAGGGGGGAAATGAACATGCCTTTATTTCCCATGCACATTTGGAACCAGTTGGGACATTGGCAGAGCAGTCGGGGAGATGGGCACCCGGGCTTGGTAACTGATGGAGCCACGTTGGAGGGCTGGGATTGGCCCTGAGGCCACAAAGGCTTGTTCTCCTCTTCCTACCTGGCCACACACATGGCTCCAGACACAAGCCTCTGCCATGGGGACAACCCCGAAACATGGCAAGATCAGAGGAGCAGCGAGACCCAGATCTGGGGCGGGGCTGCTGGAATCTGTACATTTGGGGGAGAAGAGCATGAAAAGCAAATGAAACTACAGGGGGGATGAGAGTGAATATTCAGAATGAGGAAGGAGATGAGGATGAGTGATACATTTTTTAAAAGCCTGATGAATTCCACAAAATCACAAATCCGAAAGTAAAATAATTTTGTAAATCAGCGGATGGCCTAATCCACCTCTGCAGTCCACTTCGTTCTAAGGTTCCCCCCTTCTCGAAATTCAACACATGTGACAGCTGGGAGATTGCGGACCTCCGTCCCTCCCCTTGTGCCACACAGCTTCTGGTGCCGGGTGCCACGGGACTCTGGGCTCTGTGTCGCGATGCAGGAGAGGTGGCACAGCACCGGCCATTTGTGCCGGGCCAGCCAGCGTTACCTCAGCTGCACACAGAAACAGGCCCACCGAACCCCAGGCAACCTGCCCTCACCCGACCCTGGAAATGCCCACAGCCTCCCCACTGTCACCTGATCCTCAGGGATGGTGCAGTTCAAACCTCTGGCTGTGGAAACTGTACAGAAGCTATGACTGGAGATATCGCTAAGCCCATCCCCGGGGCTGGGGAGGGGTCTGTGCATACATCACTGACTTCATGGTAAACCGCGTCCAAGGAGAAGTGTGTGTCCTGAGGTCCATCATCTCCTTGGAGACAGCAAAAGGCACCACTTGGCACACTCATTTCCTTCTTCCCAGAGCAAGCAGGTGCATCTCCTTCCCTGGGGAAGAAGGAGTGAGCCAGGAGAGCCCCTATACCTTCCTCCCCCCAAGAGAGTGGACACCCCTCCCTGTGTGGGAACACCAGGAGCTGGCGATATGCTTCTGCTACTCTTCCTGGGAGTGGGCAAAGGGCGCAGTTAGATGTTTGGGGTAATAATTTCATACCTGACCTTCCCCCGGAATGCATTTCCCTCGCATCCCCTCTGATGAGCACAGTGTCTGGCAATCCAGTCACTTGGTGGGAAGGAAAAGAAAGGAAGAGGGGAATGGGGAAGGAAACTTCAATTTGGTAAAAGTCCTTTTAGTTAAGAAATACTCTTCTTGTGCCTCTGCTCCAGAAATTGATGTCATGGGAGAGAAACGCAGGGCCAGTGACACTGCAAATGTGCATCATCAGGACTCACGCCTTGTGCTGCAGAGTCATGACCACATGCACTTTGATCCAAAGAACAACCCCCCGGGTGTGCAGAGGTCTGACAGGCCTTGGGAGCAGCCTTCTCTGGTCCACTCACCTTAACCAAGTGGCCACACGGACTCTGGGGCCAGAATACACCAGGCAGTGCAGAGGGTAGCAGAAAATGGCTGGGGCTTTACATGGATGGGGAGACCTTGGCTGTTGTCTTATGTTTTAGAGTCAAAATGAGATACTGGTGCAAAAATAGGCCAACGGATATAGCGGGGTCAGGCCAGCCCTCACTGGGACACCAGAGCCCACTTAAACTATGAGTTGTAAGCTCACTAGGTTCATGGTGGTAGTTTGAAGCTGGCTACACTCAGCCCAGCCCAGCTCAGGGTTTAGTATTCATTTTGCAGGGTACCTCGGGACCAAAGACTCATATGCTATGATCGCCTGATTTACAATAAAGCCATCACTGCAGCCCTAATGAGGAAATGATGGTGTTTTCAATAAATGGTGCTGGGTCATCTGAATATTATATGAGAAGAAGTGAGTCTTGAGCCTTCCCTTTCCTTATACACAAAGATTAGGGAAAGATGGATCATATACCTGAATGTGGCAGGATAAAAAGTTTCTGGAAGGAGACTTAGAAGACTTGTGGATAGAATAATGCCCCTCCACCCAAGATGTCTACATCCTAATTCCTGGAACCTGGGACTAGACTATGACATGGTAAAGGACAATCACAGGTGTAGATAGATGGATGCGAGAAGAGAGAGCTTTCCGCTAAAGCTTTCCGAGAAACACTCCCTACCTCTTGCTACCATCTCAGGACACAAAAGAGAAGCATGTGCCTTACAAAGAATGTTGTGGCACAGCTTCCAAAACTTAAGATTTGTCTGTCTTGCACCACCAGGACCGGTGACTGTGACTCTTGGAAGTGCTGGGGAACCTCACGTGGGACAGTGGGGGCTGGTGACCTCAGTCGGTTATGCAGCCGGGCAGTAGCTCCACCAGTCAGTCTTAGAGAGAGGGTGTTAGGGCTGCTTCTGCTTGCACCCCGGATGGGTTAGGGGATGATGCAGAAGAGGAATGCTTTCCGGAGAGTGGGGTAACACTGCTGCCAGCTTTACTCTTCTGGAAGTTTCTGTGTTGCCCTTTAATAATCTGAATGAGCCACAGCCAAACATCTAAAGGCCTTATCGTTCATTCCTGACCTTTCCTCCCTGTATTTAGCCTTGTTTCAGGAAAGTCCATGACAGACTGTGAGCCAACACATGTTGGACCTTAAGGTGTGTTAGCCAAACCAGGCAGGTGGAGAATACACTAAAACAATTAAGTAGATGTAGAACCATCCACAGCCATCCTGCCTTGAGTGACAGGAAAACTTAGTCGTCATCAGGAGAAAGGAACTTTGGACTTTGAGCCAACTTCAAGAGTCCTGGATTCAAATACTGGATTTGAATACTGGATTTGAATACTGGATTGGCCTCTTCCTCACTGTGTGATCTTGGACAAGTCACTGAACTCTCTAGGATTCATCTCTAAAAGGGGCATAGTAATAGAGCCCACATCACAGAGCACCTAACATGCAGCCAGTACCACACAGATACTGCCTGCCTCATCACCACCACTATAATCATTATCATCATCATCATCATCATCACCGCCATCACCACCACCTCCACCACCATCACCATCACCATCATCATCACCACCATTATTATCCACCACCATCATGACCACCAACATCACCATCGTCACCACTATCACTACTACTAGTGGCAAATTGGGACAAGCAACTTTGAGTTTTTACTCATGATGTGCATCTGCTCCTGGAACCAGAGGGAAGAAATGTGATGTTTAGAAGGTTGGAGTTCTCAGTCTGAGGTAGACTGTAACCTACAAGAAGACAGTGCACCAAGGATAGGCCAGGCAGGAGGGAATGGACGTGTGCTTTCAAACCATGTTATAGAAGCCACCTACTTAAATAAAAAAAATAAAATAATAAAATAAAATAAAATAAAATAAAATAAAATAAAATAAAATAAAATAAAATAAAATAAAATAAATAAAAAATTAAAATAAAATAAATTGAAAAAATAATAAAATAAAATAAATAAAATTAAAATTTTTTTTAAATTTAAAAAATAAAAAATAAAATAAATAAAATAATAAAATAAAATAAATAAAATAAAATAAAATAAAATAAAATAAAATAAAATAAAATAAAATAAAATAAAATAAAATAAAAAAATAAAAATAAAAGCCACCTACTTTTCCCACCATGACCTCTGGGTCTGAGATCAACACTCCACACCTCATGACTGGCTCCCTCTCCTGTCTCCCCTGCTTCCCCCAGTGTCTACCGAGAGTGAGTCCTGGGAAGCAACTCCAATCATTACAAGGAAGAGTGCTGAGCATTTGCACCTCACCAAGCAGCCACCCTTAAATGAAAGCACTCAAGTTGGGCCAGCAGGCTGTTTATTTTCTTTATTTTTTCACAAGCTTTGAATTCAGAAATAAGAGCCACAATAAGTCAGTTGTTAAGTAAAAATGGGGGTGATTACAAAGGAAAACTTTGTACAAAACTTTAAAAATCTGACTGCCCCGTCAACCACCTCGAAGGGACCAGGAGTGGGGCAACAGGGAGCAGCTGTCGCCCCACTGCTGTCAGCCCTGATGGGGGTAGGAGACCCCTTTCTGAGTGTGAACCTGGCTAGGCCCGAAGTCGGAGCTGGCTGGAAGGACACACAGACCAGAAGACGTCATGGCGAGTCACAAGTGCCACGGAGACCAGGGTTTCTGACACAGGACGTGGATGATGCTTCTCTGCAAGCACTGGAAGGCTCCCCTGCCTCTCTGAGAATTCACAGAAGGTTCTCTCAATGGGAGTGGGGTGGGGAGGGGTGGGGCAGGCTGCCTTCTAAGCATGGACTTGGGGTGGGGGCAATGAGTAAACATCTTCGCATTGAGTTTTGGAGTTGCCCCTGAGGGCTTGAGGTCTCGGCATTGTGTCTACATTGGTCCTCGGCGATGTTCCGTCAGATGCACTCACAGACTTGCATACATAATTCAGTAACATGCATCAACTATCCTAGAACAGCTACAAGGGTGCAAAGGAACCACCCCGAGAATCATGGAGCCTGTGGAGTCAGAAGTGGAGGGGACAGTACAAGACGATGCTAGAACCTGTGTTCACTAAGGAGGGAAATGGAGACCCCATGCTCTGAGGTGGAGTCGGCATGAACACACAACTGTGGGGCAAGGAGTTTCCAAGCAAACACACCACACTAGTACCACTTCTTCCTAAACAAAAGAGGAAAGAACATCATTCAATTTTCCCCCCATCAGTACCAAATTAAACTGCGGTTTCCCAAACCCTGACAGGGAAAGGAATGGACTTTATTCCTAGCTCATCCATCCACTTGTCCGCCTTCAGCCGAGGCTGGTGATGTTGGAGCGGCCGCCGGGGGGCGCCACGATGCGGTGGCCAGTGCGTCTGGGATTGTTGTCATCTATCTGGGCACCTGAAAGAGACGGAGCCCATCACCTGACAGGTTCCACCTGCTGCCCCGGAGGGCAGGGATGCCGAGCCCTTGTCCGGACACGCCCTCCAGCCTCTCCACCCATCCACGGGGAGCTGGGATGGCTCCGCAACATCCATGGGTTCACTGCTCTCAGACCCCGGGGTCACCCTCTTGCAGCCGACTACCCTGCACTATTTCTTGCCTGGCTCCATGTTCTTGAGACAGGTGAACAGAGTGCCTACTGTGTGCAGGCACAGAGTTGATGCTTTAACATACATGGTTGAGTTTAGGGTATACAGCAGTACTATGAAGGGGGTGCTTCTACCCCAAATTTACAGACAAGGAATCGGATACTCAGGTCATGATACTCAGGTCATGCACCCTGGGGGACAGAGCTGGAGTGGGTGGGTGGGCCAGGATTCCAGCCCCAACTGGTTTGTCTCCATAGCCCCTGCTTCTCCAGGAGTCAGAACAACACAGCAGAGCCTGATGCTCCAAAGGTGTTTATGTACGGTATGCATGAGAGTGTGTGTATGTGTGCGTGTGCATGTGTGTGTGCATATGAACTACTCAGAGCTCAGAACTACCCACCTGGTTTGCAATGGCCAGATCTGCGTGGAGGAGAGACATCACTTTTTTTTGTTTTAAATCTGCAAAGCCAACCATTTGTTCCAATCTTACACATTCTTTTGCAGTTAAAGATTCAAAGCTCCAGCACCAAGCCCAGGGCCTGGTGCTCAATAAAATATGTCTTCAGTGAATAACTGGTGACTGATGGACAAAGGTAAAAAGGAGAGCTAGCGTGAGAGGGCTCCAGGGTCCAGTCCGGAGATAGGTTCCAGTACAAGTCATGTCTGGAATCCAGGTGATCTGGAATCAGACCCACCCTTCCCGTGGCCTTCACTTCCTTTTCTGTAAAGTGAGAGTAGCGTAGGTGGAGTACCTTCCATCTCTGCCACTGTCTGATCCCTGAAAGCCACTATGGATGTGGCGTCGTGTGCTGTCTGATTTTCTCATGGTCCCCTTGGAAGATATCACGTCTTTCTGGTAAACCAGGAACTTCCTTAAGTTCCAGAACCAGAAGTCAGGCCTAGTGCTTAATGCCCATTTCTCTCATAATCCTCCCCATCTTGCTGGTTACAGGTCAGCTACTTCGCAAACACCTGTCGGGCAAAAGGACACTAGGGCAGTAAACCACGCTGCACCTCTATAAAGGGACATCATGCGGATATTTAAAAGGCATCTGTGAAATCATTCCTGATGTCAGAAAGCCTATGGTGCTGGTAGTGAAAAAAGTCACCTGTTAACTTGCCCTGAAGCTGGCCGGGGAGGTGCGGTGGGTCTGGGAGAGACGGAGCACCAACCAGGGCACTGGGTGGTGGTGGTGGGACCCTTCCAGCAGACTTTCTATTCAGTGTTTCTGTAGTTCTACGAGAGAAGGGGCTTGCCCTCTGTATTTAATAGCAATGGTGAATCGCACAACTTGAGAAGAGAGGCCTAGTCTGCAAACTCCATGCAATCCCACCCAGGGGCCTTGTCCTGGGACTGTGTCCAGTCCCTGTTCTGTCAACTGAGCATCAGATGAGATACTTGAGTTGTGTTGTGGGTCCATTTGTGGAAAAATTACTAGTTATCTTTAAAGACTGGAATCACACTCAGTGTGTGAGAAAGTCTTGCATGTAGGCTCATGGAAAGTAAAATGAGCTGCACTGGGGACACACGCCCCACCACAGCTTATGTCCCCCCACTGCATAATCGCTGAGACAGACACTCCTCCGATATATGCTCCCACAATTTAAATGGATATTCATCTCTCTCTGCCCCTCCACTCTCTTTTGCCAAGCATACCAGCTTTTGTTTAAATGGCTCTCACTCCTGTTAGGTCAGAGTCTGCAAACCATGGACGATTGACAAAGCTTGGCCGTCGCCTGTTTTTGTATAGTCCATGAGCTAAGAATAGTTTTTTACGTTTTTTAAAAATATTTTTCAATGCTGCATTTGAAATGGCTACTTAACACCCTAAATTTTGCCTCTTGGCTGACAAAACCTAGACTATTTATGATCAGGTCCTTTAAGACATTTGCTGACCCCGGAGCAAAAGTGGGGGCGGCCCAGCTGTGTCTCATTCATCGCCGTACTCCTAGCTCCTAGCCCAGGGTATATAAACATGCCTCGAATACTCTGGGGGACAGAATTCCAGTTCAGCCTCCCAGGCGTGTGCGTGTCTGCCCTCCTGTGACGAGCTGATGAAACTGCAGCGTCCCTGGGGCTGAGGGACCACGGTCAGCTTCACAGGGAAGGTGTGCTTAAGGATGAGCTTGGCCAATTTTTGTGCAGACTTCATAGCCAGGGTCAGGTATCTCTGTGTAGCCCCTGTGGACTCCCTCCGTTTCCTGACCTCCCCCGCCCGCTCTGCCGCTCCTGGGAGGAGAGGTGATGGGGCTCCCCACCCACCCCTTGCTTTCTAAGCTAGTGCCTGCGGGTCCCCTGGGAAGCGCCATGGGCGTGGGAAGCCTCTTACCTGATAAACTGAAGTTGGACTGGTGGAGGTTTCTGATGGGCGGGGGCTGGTGTTTGGAAGGCGAGGACTTGGCAGAGGGAGCAGGAGTTGCATATTTGGGTGTGGCTGGCACCTCGTACACAGGACCGTCGTACATGCCCCTGGGAACACCTTGCAACCCCGAAACCTACACAGAGGGAGGGGAGGGGGACCGATGGGCAAGATGCACCTGTGCCTTCCCACTCAGGCAGGCTGGAGCCCTGCAGCCAGTGACCCGAGGTCAGCTCGGGGACACACGGGTGCATTCACCCAGACACATGCATACATATGTGTGCACACATACCCCTCATGCATGCACCCATTTACTACACACACACACACATGCGCACACACACCCAACATGTGTGCACCCACTTACTCCACATACACACACGTCCATACATGTGTGCACACATGCCCTGCATGCACGCACCCTTACTCCATATACACACATGTACAAACGTGTACACATGTGCACACCCTGCATGCACCCACTTACTCCACATACACACACGTACATAGACACATGCATACACATGTGCACACACATGTGCACAACCCTGCGTGCATGCACCCACTTACTCCACATACATGTACAGACACACATGCATTCACATGCATGCGCATACCACATACATGCACTCACTCCACGTAATGCATGCACAGATGTGCATACACATGTGCACACACACCCCGTATGCATGTACCCACTTGCTCCACATATACATCTGTACACACGTAATTCACACATATCCCCCATGTATATAACCCAACACACATATAAAGACATGCACATACATGCATATATGCACACACACTCAGAGCTTCATACAGGTGGACCCTAAACCCATTTTCAAGAACACTTTCCCTGACATGCCCCACCATCCCCCTCAAGAACCACTGAATTGTCTATGGTCTTGCAGAAGGTGAGCCCAAGACAAGGATCTGGGGACAGCTAGTTTATTTGGGAGGTGAATCAAGAAAGGAGGAGGGGGAGAAGAAGGAAGAAAATTGGGCACATGGTGGGGTGACGGGGCCACCTCTGCGGGCGGCCAGCTCAGGGAAACTTGGAAATGCACATCTGCATTGACCCTCTGGGGGACAGGGCATGGACCAGGGTCTCTATCCCATGGGTTGAGCATTGCCACAGGGGAGCCCTCCATCCAGGACTACTGTGTCTGGCCACCTTTCTGGTCTATTTTTCATAATACCTGCTTCCTGCACCTCTGGGGCTTCCCTCAGTGCCGGCTGGTTCAAAGCTTGCATCCCCACCTCCCCACACCCTTCAGGGACCTACTCCAAGCTCAGCTCAACTCAGCTAGGTCTGGGGCATATCCTGTCCCTAACATGGTGTGGCTCCTATCCTCTGCCCCCAGGCATGTGGGGAAGGAGAGCCCTGGGTGGGGACCCGGCCTTCTGGCTACTGCAGGTGACGGCCTCACACAGGTACCAGGTACCTGCTCTCACAGACATGGCTGCTAATTACAGGCCTCAGGTCCAAACCCATGTAAAGGAAATGAAGCTGGCCAACATGTGTTTGGGCCCCTTAGCAGGTGTCCAGCTGGGAGTTTACACAAGTCTCCTGTCTCTAGCAGCCGCTGTGGTCTCTCGGCCCCCTCGGCTTTCCATGGCCATCTCTCAGATCTGACTTGCTTATTCTTCGTGTCCGTCCTTTCCCCATCTGACGTGCAACGTCTGAACAATTTGGAATGTCTGACCCGGGGTGCTACACCTTATAAGACATGGAAAGACATTAAGCATTATAATGTGAGCCTGAGAGAGTCTGGGGGTGCCAGGAGGTTTCTGGGCTTTTCCATCAAAATTGGTGGTGGTGGCGGCGGCATTTAAGAAGCACAGGAAGAGTGGGACCATACACAGCAGGTGGGCACATGTACTTGTGTACACACACATCCATACGCACACATGTGCACACACGCAGGCATATACACAGCTACACATTGCATGCACACACATGCACATACATCTATGTACACACATGCACACACACGGCAGCAAATACAACACCGACACACTGCATGCACACACATGTACACATGCATCTATGCACACACACATCTGCATACACATGCAGGCATATACACACACGGCATGCATACATATGTACACATACATCTATGCACACACGTGCACATGCACACAGGCATGTACACACACCTACAGTGTGCACACATGTACACATACATCTATGTGTGCACACGAAGGCATATGCACACATGACATGCACACACATCTATGTACACGCACACATGTGGATACATGTAGGCATGCACACATCTATGCACACACATGTATACACTCATGGGCACACACATGCAGGCATATACACACACCTACAGACATGGCATGCAGACATGTACACATACATCTATGCACACACACACACACACACACACATACACACACTTGCTGGCCTTTCCAGCAAACATCAGCCATTTAGTGTGGGAAGCAGGTGGTCATGGTGACAGGAGGGACCCAATGAGGGAAGATGATGGGCCCAGAGGTGGGAGTTTATCTAAAGCGTGAGCAACCTCCCTCTGAGCTGGGCCGGAGAAGGGCTGGCGCCTGCTAGACGCCCTGCCAGGGCCTCCCACGTCCCTGCCAAGACTCTTCAGGGAAAGAGATGTAGAATGGAAGGGTAGGGAGGGCGGGGAGAGAAGAGGGAAGGTTTGAAGGGCATGAGATGCAGTTTTGCCATCCCTCTAGTGTGCTGGGGGTTGTTTGTTTTTACCAGAAGGGCAAAGCCTAATAGGTTCTGGCTTTCCCAGCTGTATGATGCTGGCCAGTCCACTGCTCCAAGCACTGCAGTCTGATCCGCAGGAAGGTCCTGACACTCAAAGATCAGGAGGTGAGGCCCCTGAGATGATGTGGGATGTGCACCCCAGAGCAGCTCAGTCAGTGTTACCCCCACCACCCTCCCATCCCTCACGCGCACACCCCTTTACAGCCTGCAAAATCCTGGCACCTGCACTCCAGCGCCGAGACACGGGCAGGGCAGTGTCACAGCTCACCCGACACAAGAGGAAAGGGATGCTGACGTGGCCGTGACTCGTGAACTCTGCACACACCGGATGCTGGACCCGCTCACCTTGCTCCTGATCCTGACACGCTGGTAGAGATACTCGGGGAAAGGCTTCCGGGGGATGAAGCGGCCCATGCCCTTGTTGACATTAATGTTGCCGTCCTCAAAGACGATCTTGCCCTGGCTGATGACCACCAGCGGGGAGCCGTGGCACTCCATGCCCTCGAAGATGTTGTACTCCACCGCCTGCACGGCAAGAAGCACAGCTGTGCCCTTGCCGCTTTCTGCATGGGCCCTGAGGCTCCCCACGGCTTCCCGGGGCACTTGCAGCACTTGCCCCTTGCAAACCTCTCGTTTGGGGCCATGCAATAGTCCGTTCTCCGTGTCTTCATTAGCATAACTGACCCTCGCCCTTGGGCATTAGGCTAAGGGTGGTTTCATAGACCCAACTAATGTCTGAGGCATCACAAACATGAACGGGTGCCCCCTGTTGTCTGGCAATGTGGCTGCTCTGACTACAATGGGCATTTTTGTGTCTTAAAAAAAACTATCTTCTTGGGCAGTCCAGATGGCTTAGCGGTTTAGCACCACCTTCAGCCCAGGGTGTGATCCTGGAGACCTGGGACCGGGTCCCACATCGGGCTCCCTGCATGGAGCCTGCTTCTCCCTCTGCCTGTGTCTCTGCCTCTCTCTCTGTCTCCCTGTGTGTGTGTGATGTGTCTCATGAATGAATAAATAAAATCTTAAAAAAAATATATCTTCTTTAGGGTAGTTTTCTATAATTAAGTTACTGGGTCATGAGCTTTTTCAGGGCGCTTGTTGCATATTGCCAAGTGACTTCCCAAAAGCATCAGACCAACTGAAATTATGTCGGCAATGGGGAGAGCGATACCTCATTGATTTCATGTCCATGGATTCCCTTCCAGCTCTGAGTGTGGTCACTTTTATCCTTCCTTCCTTCCTTCCTTCCTCCCTCCCTCCCTCCCTCCCTTCTCACTCCTTCCCACTGTCCCTTCCTCTCTCCCTTCTTTCCCTCCTCCCTCACTCTCTTTTTGCTAATTTGAATGACAAAACACGTTCTTAAAAACACACATTCCCTTCATAATCGCTAAAGGGAATGTAACTACCACTAGCCAGCTGTTTCTTATTCTTTAAAAAGTAGGTCATCTACACGATAGAAGAAAAATAAAAAAGCACAAACGATTTTTGATTTTAAAAAGTAGGTCTCTCTTCTACCTTAGACTGAAATATCTGCCTTAAAGACATTCTTCTGAGCCCCCAGATATTTTCTGAGCATGAATAACTGTCTCAACCTTGCAGCAGCTCTGTACTGATGGCTTTCACCTGATTTTTTTCTCCTGCGCTCAGAGACTGTTCCATATGGGCACAGGTACCTGGATTAAAAATCTTAACACTCTAAACCATGGAACCATATTCCCTCCTATGGCAGTATAGTATCATTCCCAGAGATTGATAACTGGATTGTTTCCTTGCTTTTGCTAAAACCCATACTGAACCACACTTCTGTGTGTCCACACTGGCATGTGTTAACATCTTTCTAGATGTAGAGTTTGGGGCTAAAGAGTAAATGGATTTTAACTTTGATAGACTTGTCCTCCCTTGCCTGTGCCCCGTGATCTGACCCCACCTGCATCCCATTAACCACCAGCATCTCAATTGCTGCATGGGTGAGAAATAGCATCATACTCTTGAGATTTGGATTTGGTTAATTATAAGTGAGACTGGGTCTGTTTTTTTTTGTTTTTTTTTTTTTAAAGGTATATAAGTTGTTTGTATATTTCTTCTTGTGTAACTGTGTCTTTGTACACTGTTTATTTATTAGGCACTTGGTATTTTTCTTACTGGTTTCTTAGACGTTTGATGTTAAGGAATTTATCTGTTTGTCCTATCATCTGGCTGTCTGTCCTCTGCCTTGTGATCTCATATAAGATAATTATTATTATTATTACTATGGCATATTATTTTATGCCATACAGAGGGGTTTTTAATTTGTACACGGTGCCCACAGAGGCCAATCTTCCCCTTTACACTTTCTTAAGTTTTGTGTCTAGCTTAGAAAGATCTTCTCCCCTTCAAAACTATCATTTCTAAAAACATACTTTATTCTAGTCCTTTGGTAACTTTCATTTCAACCTTTGATCCATTCTGAGGGAAATAGCACAGCAGAGGTCAGGCCATCGGGGCCAGATGTTGGGACCCACCGGCTGATAACCACCTCTGTCCAGCTAATCTGAATGGTCTCCACATTGTAAACCAAATTCTTACGTGTGGTCAGGCTACTGCCTGGCTATCCCCCTGCCATGCCAACAGCAAACTGCCCTAACAGTTGTAGCTCTACAACCAGTTTTAAGAACTGGGATGAGCAGGGCTTACCCCTTAGCTTTCTAGAAATGTTTGACTATCCTCACATTTAGCACCTAGGACCTCTGTTTTCTAGCTAAACAACAATTCCATTGAGTTTTCTGATGGGAATACTTCAAACTTGTAGATTAAATTAGCAAGAATTGCTATGTTCACTCTACTGAATCATGTTAGCATAAAAGAACTTGTGTTTATATGTCTTTAGTTTTTATTGTTACTAGAAACAAGATATTGATTTCCATTCTATTTTTTCGAAGTGTTTTTGAATTAATTACTTCATAGAAAAGCTATTGATTCTTTACATTGATTTGTAATCAGCCAATGGGTTCTCTTATCACTTCTGATGGGTTTTAGGAGTATCCTTGGGGTTTCAGGAAATAATTAGATCCACACACAGCTGCTAATACTGAGCCACACTCTTGGTTTGTAGCTGCCTCCCAGGATCCAGGCATATGGTGTGCTCTCAGTTATAACATTTCCTAATCTAATGCTTCCAGTATCACCCTAAAGTGACCCACTGTGTGGTGACTTACAGCCCAAAGCCCAAATATGGGGTATGTGATGCCCAAAAGGTGGTGAGGAAGCAAGCCCTACCAGTTGAAACTGGCCAACCTCCCAGCTCAGCTTACTCAGTCCTGCACGGCCCGCAACTCCTCATGCTGGAAGAACATGGCATGTGCCATGTGGCGCTCCTAACTGGGGAGTTCTTATGTGGCTCAGGCTTATCCCCTACAGATGTTACATTCGATGTCTCACAACTACATGGAGATTTAAAAACTTTCATTTCTGAAAGGTAATATGTGAACGATGTAATAATTCAAACAGTACAAAGGACAACAATTAAACAGAACTGCTGCCCCCATCTGGGAGCCCTAGGTCCCTCGTCCCCACCCCAGAAGGCAGTTATTATACTTCAGTTCTTTTGTATCCTGGAAAAGACAGACTGACACTGACAAATGGAGAATGTGTTAATATCCATGAAGAGATAATCCTGGACCTAATACTTCTCCTCTGAGCCTGTGAATGCATGCATCTAGGGCAGGCACACTGAGAGAGAGAAACTGAGGCAGAGAGAGGGAGAGAGAGAACACATTCAGTTGCACATCAGCAGCTTAGCTGCGTCTGCTGGAAGCCAGTCCCTCCAACTGGCAGAGCAATGTGAATGACTGAGTCATGCCAGGTATCAGATCACATCCTGGTTGGAAGCTTCATAAATCATCTCTAACTAGAGGCTTCTAAGGTGGTTGCAAAGCAAAGGTCGCATATCCAAATCAGGAGCATCTCGGACAAGCCAGGACTTACCGACTTGTGACTCTTGGCTGTTATGGTCTTCACCTTATCAGGGTCCCAGATGACTACATCAGCATCTGAGCCCACTGCAATCCGCCCTTTCCTGGGGTACAGGTTAAAGATCTTGGCTGCGTTGGTGCTGGTGATAGCAACAAACTGGTTCTCGTCCATTTTGCCAGTAGCCTAAAGGCAAGATCCACAGATAAGGAGAATGTCCCATAACAGGGCTGGGGGAAGAGCAGACAGGCACAAATCCAGACCTGCCGACAGGAGTCCTTGAGAGAAGTCTGGATTTTTCTCCTCCCCCGCTGCAAATAGGCCATCATGAAAGGGCACAAAGGCCTGGCCCCATCAGAACGGAAGTGCAATTGACCGCTCAGAGGTATACTGACATCTGCTCAATAACCACTGTGCCATCTTGTCAGTCCCACTGGGTCCAAGTTTAATAGAAAATAAAAATCTTAGGTTCAAGTCAGGGACCAGAGTGTGACCTGGGGCTTCCTATTGTGACGCGACAAGCACCCTCTGTATTCAACCCCAAACACACACACGGTTTACAAAGTCATCTTTACAGGAACTGAGATGTGGTCAAAACAAAGCTAAAGAAAATATTTTGCATCCTTAAAGAATAAAGGGGAGCTGTCATGTCTGTGCTGCTTTGTTAAGAGACACGTTTCCTCGCATGCCCTCCTGATGTGTTCTGCACCTGCATCAAAGCAAGGAAGGGAGGAGCTTTAAGAATCAGCTGTGCAGAGGCACCTGGGTGGCTCAGTTGGTTGAGCGTCTGATTCTTGGTTTCAGCTCAGGTCATGATCTCACGGGTGGTGGGACTGGGCCCCACACTGGGCTCCATGCTCAGAGGGAAGTCTGCTTCAAGATTCTCTCCCTCTGCCCCTCCCTCTACTCACTCTTCTCACTCTCTCTCTCTCTCAAATAGATAAATCTTAAAATAAAAGACAACCAGCAATGCGCAAAGTGCTAGCTTTTGAGGGGCCAGGCAGGGAGCTTCTAGAATGTTCCTGGGGATAGAAAAACAAGGAACACCTTACCACTGCTTTGTCCCAGACAACAGTCATCCGCTCTTCTATCCCATTGACCCCCTCTGGGATCAGAGTGAAGTTATCCTTGCCCACTGCTTTCTGGGCAGTGCTGTAGGGACAGTGGCCGCTACCTGTGACCTGCAGGTCTCCACTGTAAGGATGAAAACAAGGTGGGGATCAGACTTGAGTTTCAGGTTGAATTTCAGGCACCCAATGTACGCTGTGAAATGAAAACCCCAAGAGATTCTGGGGAAGGGATTTGGGGCACTTCATGGGTATCAGTGAGTGACACTGGAAGGCCCTTTGGGGGCCTGTGTCTTATTGGGAAAAGGCTCAGTCAGTGTGGGCTCTGGGCTCTCTGAATAAGACTCCCCAGGTGGGCCTCCTCTTCCTCACCTGGAAGAGTGGGCATCCACCCAAACAAGGTGCCAAGTGAGGTTCAATGAGGGGTGAGGCCATATCAGGCTTGGCCTTGGAGACTTGTGGAGACTTGTGTTCAATGCTAAGAGAAGAGGATCCTGGAAATCTCCAGGCAGAGGAGTGGCTTGGTCTGATTTGGGTTTTAAAATCTGGGTGTTTGTTGGGTATAGACTGTATCATGTTAGGGGCATGGAAGGAAGAGCACAGAAACAGGCCTATTGGAGATGAGCCATGACAGTCATCGCCAAGGGGGCAAAATGTGGTCAGATCCTGGGACCTTTGGCCTGTTTCCTGCCATCTTCAGATATGGGCAAGACTGTGGGAGCAGCAGCTTTGTGGAGGAGATGGGGAGTCTGTCTGGACTTGGATCTGCCCACCAGACATCAGTTTGCAGACGATGAGTAAGCCTGTGGATAGTCAAGTCAAGTGTTTCTGCATCATTTGGGAGAAAGAAATCTCCATGGTAGGTTCACATCCTCACCCCCATGGGGCTCCTCCAAGGCTAAGACCAGAAGCCTGGACTTATCCCCAATCCAGCGAATTCCTACTAATCCTCTAGCTTCTGGCCTGATGTTGCCTCCCCCATGAAGCCTTCTACAAGTTTCCTGGTTCTGAGCATGTACCTCTGCTTCCAGAGCAGCCTGCACACCTCACCACTTAGCCTTCTCTTGCGGCTTAAGTGTTCTTCCCTCATGGTGGCCAATAGAAGGGAAGGGACCAAGGTGGCTGTGCTCCTACTGTGTGCAGGTACCCAAGAGGTGCTTTGCAAGTAACAGTAGCCACTTGCTGAACCCTAGATTCTAGGCCATTTTCTTACACTGTCACACATAATCAGCTCCACAGTAGGTACTATGTTCTCCTCCATTTTGCCAATGAGTAAACCAAAGCAAAAAGCCATTCTGGGTTATGTGACAAATACAGGGTGAATCTGGATTCTCGTTTCTAATCCTGGGTGCTTCCCAATATCCCACACTATACCCAGTATCGCCCAGCCACCCCCTCGGCTCTCACCAGGCCAACAGGGAGGTCAAGTAGTCAGGTGTGGTAGGGTCTGGGCTCAGGGGAGGGGAGGTCACGAAGGCCGCTGCCTTGGCCCAGTTCTTGCTCCAGTAGTGGGTGCCATCAGTTCCCAGGCTGGCAGCGATGGGCTCGCCGAACACGAGGGGGCCTGTAGGGGCAAACACACAAAGGTGATGGTCTTTTGAGGAGGGTCTGGGGGCACGAAAGTCAGAGGGTCAGAGACAGGAGAACGATGCTCTGAGGGGCAATAGGTTGTCTGCCCTTCTTCCCTGCATCACCACACAGCCCAGTGACCCCCCGCTGCCAGGCGCTGGGCACCGGCTGACCCCAGCAACCTCCCGGACTGGTAATACTTTTCGGATTTGAAAAGGACCATTATGCCCTTTGGCAGATCTGTCAGTCCAGGCACAGGGATGGATTGTGCTGTCTCAGTGTGGAGTCTACCAGAAGCAGATCTTCAAGTTCAGGAGTCAAGTTCAAGTGTCTTACTTGGGAGGTGATTCCAGGTGGCACTGGTGGGGGATTGAGGAGGTGACAGAGAAAGACGTCAAGAACAGGTGAGTTATGACCAAGTCACGGCCATGGGCACCTGCAGCTTGGGGCCACTGGGGCCTTGGGGAGACTGCTGACCGCACCTCGGGACCGTGCCACCCCCAGGGAAGGGAGCCGGGCGGTGCATCCACCAACCCACCGCGGGAGGGCTGCTGCCAGAGCATTCACTCTCGGAATCCCAGGCTGCCTTCCGAGGAGCAGGCCAGAGCAAAGCCCACAGGCAGAGCCTCAGATCCGCCCGCGGACAGATGCTGCCGGACACCGGCCAGCAGCACTGCCACAGCTGTGCAAGGCCACCCGGCTGCGGCAGCTTTGAGCTCCGGCGATCTGGCTGTCCGGGAGCACGTCCTGCAGTGATGGGCATGTTCTGTACCCGTGCTGCCCAGGACGGCGGCCACTAGCCTTCTGTGCCTCTCGAGATGTGCAATGTGGCTAGCACAACCAAGGAAGGCGTTTAAAATTGTATTTAATTTTACTTAATTCAAATTGAAACAGGGCGCCTGGGTGGCTCAGTGGGTTAAGTGTCTGCTCAGCTCAGGTCATGATCCCTGGGTCCTGGGATCAAGTCCCCCCTTGGGCTCCCTCATGGCAGGGAGTCTGCTTTTCCCTCTCCCTCTGCCCCTCCCAACCCCCTGGCTTGTGTTCTCCCTCTCTCTCTCTCCCTCTCTCTCTCGTAAATAAATAAACAAATAAATAAATTTTTCTTAAAAAATTTTAAATCGAAACAGCCACATGTGACTGGTGTTCACCATATCCCTCCGTGTAGCTGGGACCTGCATGCTAAGTCCCCTGCGTGCTCACGACTACTTCAAGATTCCTGTCACTGCTCTGAGGCTCCGTTTCCTTATCCTTAAAATGGAGCCAGTCCTAAGCAAGCTGCGTTATACGAGAGCACTCTCTTTTAATGCCTCTGTTTGTCAGTTTTCCCTTAAAAACACCAGAACAAGGGTCAAAGCTGCTCTGTCCAACACGGTCACCAGGAGCCACATGTGGCTGTCAGGCACCGGATGCTGGGGTTGGTCTGAATTGAGATGTGCTCTAACAGTGGCAGACACACTGGATTTCAAAGACAGCACACAGAAAATAACACAAAATATCTGATATTTATGTATAATTACATGTTGGAATAACAGTTTGGATATATTACGTTAAAATATATTATTTAAGATATTTTTAAAAATACACTTAGTAATACTTTGCATATAGGGCTCCCGGGAGAAATAAGAAGCATGACGTAAGCAGTGGATGCTCAATTATGGTTGCTGTGTTGTTGCTGACTTCTGTCTGGCCCTCCGCACTGACCCACAACTCCCTGGTCAGCCTCCCATGACACAGAGAGGGAACAGTCCGGCCTCGTCCAGGTGGTGAACGTCCTTGGCGAATGTCCACCAGGATAAGGACTCCAGCCACTGTCTTTGTATAACATGCTCTACCCCTCTTCTGTCTGTCATTCTCTCTCTCTCCCCTTGAGTTTGGGAAGGAAGCTGCTCTGGGGACCTTCTTCATTCTTGGTCTGGTGACTGTTTGGGGACTGTGCACCTGTCGAGAAGTCCTGAGGCCTGCACTTGGGCCCCTGCTCTGAGCCTCCTGCAGATAGAACACACCCACTGAGGCCTTCACAACACTCCTCAGCACTGCAGGCAGCCTGGTACTGGGGCCTCACTAGGGAGGAGAGGGTACCAAGGTAGGACGTGAATGGCCAACCTGGAGCTGAGAAGGGTATCAGCCAACACTCATGGAGCCCTGGGGTTTCGCCAAGGACTTTACAGCTATGAGCCCATGAGGTCCATTCAGAGACAAAGCAGCAGATGCTCAAGCGGTTAAGTATTGCATCCATCTTCGAGCTGGGTGGCTGGCTTCCTGGCCCACACTCACCTGATGTCCAGCACGGGGCTGTGCCCAGACCCTCTGGCCCTCAAAAACCTTCTTCCTTCCCAACCCACAGCCAAGACTGTGCAGACCTCACAGTTGTCCCTGGATGCAGGCACCAACCATGGGGCCCTAGACAAGGGACCCAGGATGAAATAAGTACCCAGAGGGGACCAGAAAAAGGGTGGGAAGGATCCCAGAGCTGACACAGCCCGGCCCCATCACTGACTTGAAGTGACACCCAGAACAGAACTGGAACCATGCAGAGCTCTTTAAAATACATGGTCTCAGGGGTATGTGGGTGACTTAGTTGGTTGAGCATCCAACTCTTGATTTCGGCTCAGGTCATATCTGGGTCTTTAGATCAAGCCCTGCATCAGGCTCCATGCTGGGTGTGGAGCCTGCTTAAGATTCTGTCTCAGTAAATTAATTAAAATAAAATAAAAAGAAATAAAATAAATAATAAAATAAAATACATGGTCTCATCTGATCCCACAAGGTGGGATAATTCACCTATGGAGCTCAGAATGCTAGTGTCCGGCAGGGTGTCTCTGCCCTGGGCAGGGACCCCACCAGTGAACTTGACCCTGCTGGACAACATATAATTCCCTTCCTTATGGCCCAGCTGCCCCACAGGAAGCCCATGCGCTGGGCTGCCTACCTTTCTTCCTGGCCAGGGTGATGATGTCCGCTGCGCTCTTGCTCATCACCTTCGTGATGTACACCGGGCAGTTGATCCGGCCAGCGATGGTGATGGCCCGAAACACGGCCTCAGCCTCTAGCTGGGGACACGGCAATACACGGGTCACAGGAGGGAGGGGCAGAGGCAGTACCACCCCCCAAGGTCCCCAGGGCTCTCCCTAAATCAAAATCCTTCAGTTTTCTTTAATTAAGTATGGCCAGAGGCAAATCTATTGCATCAAAGGAGAAAAATATTAATTTCTAAAAAGAAAAGAAAAACTAAGTCAAAACGTATCTGGTTAGAGGGCTGGAAGGCAGTTATATTATGCTTGCTTGGGAGTATGCTGCATGTTCTGTTAGAAGGGGACAGGCCAGGCAGGATAAAGCATCAAAAGGCCCATAAAATCGTCCATTACTTATAAATGCCTGAGGTAAGTGAACGCATGTGTCCAACATACGTTCCTTCGTGCATTCAACAGCCACAAGAAACCGCTTGCTGTTTGGCTTGGTCTCTGCTCCCTCTAGACCTGTGTTTCTCAAACAAAAGGAGCAGATACATGTTTTGTATTGCTTTGTTTTTAATTTCCAGTCTGGTGATGGTCCCACTGCTGGGGACTGGCACTGGGTCTGAGTGCAGCCAAGGGGGTCCCCACCCCTCTCTCCCAGGTGGACACACTGGTCACACGCCTGGAGACAGGGCAATGTCCATGTGCTAGAAGGGTTTGTAAACGCTGTCTCAGGTCTGTCCTGATCTCACAAGGGACCAGGAACACCCCTCAGGGGTCGTGGAGCTCCCGTGCAGAACAATGCACCAGATCAGGGTAAAGAGTCTATCAACTCATGTGTTGTGTCCTCAGCATCCAGCACAAGGCCAGACCCACAGAAGACACACAGACACACACAGGCACACTCTCTGCCCATCATTCCCAGGGAAATTCATCCATGCTCTGGTCTTAGAACACAGTGGGCAACTTGCAGGGGAAGTTGTTTTGTCAGTTCTTTTTTTTTTATAATGTTTTTTTTTAAGATTTATTTATTTAGTTTCATTTATGATAGACACAGAGAGAAAGAGTGAAAGAGGCAGAGACACAGGAGGAGGGAGAAGCAGGCTCCATGCTGGGAGCCCGACGCGGAACTCGATCCCAGGACTCCAGGATCGCACCCCGGGCCAAAGGCAGGCGCCAAACCGCTGAGCCACCCAGGAATCCCCCTGTTTTGTCAGTTCTAAGTCTTGAACATGCAGCTTCATTTTCCCATCACCAAATATACAAGGTCCTTGGTGAGGATCTTTCTATACAGTTATGACACTGAACTGTTTGTGGGACCTTGAGGTGATGCTCCTGGGCCCTGGGATAGGCCTTTCCCTGGCTTCTCTGATTGATCCCCAGGCCCCAGGGCTCCCAAGTCAGAGGGCAGACCCCAGGAAAGGCCATGTGTGCTGGGATGCTCATGTCAGGGGAATGGGGATGGAGACGAGGGCTCTGGCCCGGCTGTTCCAGCTGGAACAGCATCTGGGGGGCCTTCAGAGAGGTCAGTCACACCCCAGGGGAGGCTCTGTTACCTCCTCAGGTCTGCTCAGAGCATGGCCCTCAGGACCCGTGATGCCCATCTCCAAGATCCGCTTCTGTTCCTGTAAGACAAGAGCGCTGAGTCAGAGATTGTAGAATGTCAGCCGGGAGAGGCCAGTCTTCCAGCCCCCTGGTTAGGCAGATGGACAGCTGAGTCCCAGGGGGGTGAGTGGTCTGCAGGAGTCCAACTTGGGCTGCGGGGTGATCCAGCGCTTCTCGACTCCTCCACTACACCTGCCCCATTCCGCCCTTGCAACTCTGGATATCTACACCTACACCTGCTCTCTATTCGGTGCCCCAACACCAGTGACAGGTGGGGGTGGAAAGAGATGAGCTCTAAAGACCACCTACTGCCTTGCCAGTCTCTGAATCTGCTGCAGGCCTCTCCTGGGGGAAGAAAGGTAGTGTTTGGGTATTGCAAGAATGTTGAAATCAAAATTCCTATACTGGAGTCCAGCCACAGAACTGGCCATCTCTGGGACTTTGGGCAGGTTGGTTAAACTCTCTAGCCTCAGCCTCCTCTCCTTCATGCTGGGGACAAGAGTGCCTGCATGTTACAGCTTCTACAATGAGGCAGTGAGGGCGCATGTGTAAGATGCCCTCACAGGACCTGTGTACAGCAGAGCTCGCTAACCGGCAGCGGGCTCTCATTACCCCTCTTCCTGGCGCCGGTCATTCTAGCAGGAAGCCTCTCCCTCAAGCTTGTCATATAGCCTGGAAATTGTTCCCTGTGCTAATGCCCCAGATTCAACCCCACTTGCTTCATGCTTTCCTTGCCAAAGGAATACTATAATTTCTCAAAAAAAATTTTTTATATTGCCCAGATGTCAGCTGTGCTAATTGTCACTGGTACAGTTTCTGTAGTGTTCTTGGGCACATCTCTACCACGAGCCCCCAGCCCTATCAGCCATGAAAAAAACCCGACATAATTTCAACTGCACCTCTGGTTATTAAGTTTGAGTGAATTGTAAGAATGTAAACTAGAAGCAACATCAAGCTCTAAGAGCTGGGCTGGATTTCAGCTACAGAAGATGCTGTTTACAAAGCATTTCTGCACACTGTTTACACCATGACTTCACAATATGGAGAGGGATCCCTCTGCAAGATTGTTTAACCGTCTGTTACTATTTCTGTTGGAAACAAGGCAGGAAACAAAGAAGGGAGGAGGGAGGAAGGACACAAGATGCTATCATGGAGAAATACACAGATCACAGAAAAGACTGGAGCCGGGTTTCCAGTTAGAGATGGCGGACTGAGCACATGCGTTCTTTTTGCTCCCTTCTGAAAACCCCAAAGAAATGACAGGAAAGGTCTGCAAAAGCCACAAGAATGCAGAGAAGACAGTAAGAACAAAATTTTGGAAACTGGAAAGCAGATGAGAAAAAGGTAATAGATTTATTGGAGCTGAGAAAGCTAAATCCTACGTGGGCAGTAAGGAACCCTGAGACACCCCTGATGTAGAGCCCAGGAGCTGGGGGCTCCCAGCTGGACGTCTCACACGCTGCTCATGGGCGTGTAGGGTTGGTTCATTCTAGAGAATGGTTTAGCAGTTACAACCGAAGCTGAATATACGTGTACCCGCCAGCCAGCAATTCCACTCCTGGGTAGACACACACAATGCCAACACAGGTTTAACAAAAGACTGAACAAGAATGTTCACAAAAGTTTTTTTTTTAAGATTTTAGTTATTTATTCATGAGAGAGAGAGAGAGAGAGAGGCAGAGACACAGGCAGAGAGAGAAGCAGGCTCCACGCAAAGAGCCCGATGTTGGACTCGATCCCAGGACCCCAGGATCATGTCCTTCGTCAAAGGCAGACGCTCAATCGCTGAGCCACCTACGTGTCCCTCACAGAAGCTTTTTATACTAATAGTCCCAAAGTTGAAACTATCCCAATATCCATCAATTAGAGAATACACAATGACATATTCCTGCACTGGAATTCTACAGGGATGAAAAAAGAAAAAAATTGTTGTTTTGTGGACAACAGGGAGGAATCTCACAGACCGTTTTGAGCAAAAGAAGCCAGACATAAAAGAACAAATACCATATTGTTCCATTTTTATGAAGTTCAAAACTAGGCAAAACAGATGCATATGGTGGACGATTTCTAAGAGGCCCCCAACGGGCCCCCACCTCCTGGCTCCCATACCCTGTGTGACCCCTTGCAGGTGGGCTGGATCTAGCACCTTGGTTCTGATGAACAGAACAGGGACTAAAGAGATGGTATCACTACCGAGAGGAGGTCACAAAGGACTCTCACCTCCACCTTGCTCATCCTCCCCTTGTTCTCCCACTTGCTCACTTGGAAGGAAGCCAGTTGCCCCACTGGAGCTGCCCGCATGACAAGGAAGCAAGCAAACTGTTGGGTAATGGTTAGCCACCAAGAGCAGAGGCTATCAGTCTGAGAGCTTGCAAAGAACTGAATCCTGAGGACCAGCACTTGAGTGGGACTGGAAGTCCTGCCTGACATCTTCACTGCAGCCTGTGATAGACCCCACTAAGCCACATCTGGACTCCAGACCCATGGAACCATAAGATAATAAATGGTTATTGCTTTCAGATGTTAAGTTTTGGGGTACATTGTAATACAGAGAACTAATGTAGATGGTGGTACCCAGAAGTAGGTGTTACCATAACAACCACCTGGAGCTGTGGGAGTGGCCCTGGGGCCAGGCAGTGAATGGAGACTGGAAGAATTTCAAGGTGTGTGTTGGAGAAAAGCCCAAAGTAGCCGGGAATGAACTGTCAGTAGAAAGTCGGACTTTGAGCAGCTTGGCAGTGAGAGCTCAAAAGGGAGCTAGGAGGTTACTGAAGCTGGAGCTTGCTGTGTCAGAGCAGAAGGCTCAGCGGCGCTGCCCTCTGCAGTGATGTGGGAGCAGAAACGGGCCTACAGAGCCAGGAGTACAGCCCAGTGAGCTGTTGGGGGTTCTGGCTGGTTCCTTGCTGCCACTTGGAATAAAATGTGAGAGGAAAAGTAATGGAAGCAAGGGATATTAAAAAGGAATCAGGTGCCTGGTAACTCAGTAGGTTAAACGTCCAACTCTTGATGTCAGCTTGGGTCTTGATCTCAGGGTCATGAGTTCAAGCCCCACATTGGGTTCCACACTGGGCATGGAGTCTACTTTAAAAAAAAAAAAAAAAGAAGGAACTAGGTCATGATGGCCTTGAAAATTCTCTGGTTCTCCAAAGAGCAAAAGATAATGCAATTAAGACACGCCTTCACGGGGCACATGGGTGGCTCAGTCAGTTGAGCGTCCAACTCTTGACTGGCTCAGCTCATGATCTCAGTCCTGGGATCAAACCTCGTGTCAGGCTCAGTATGGAATTTTCTTGAGAGTCTCTCTCTCCCTTTCCCTCTGTTCCCCAACCCACTCATTCTCTCTCTCTCTCTCATTCTCTCTCTTTCTCTCCAATAAATAAATAAATCTTTTTTAAAAATCTAAAATAAATGTCTTCTGAGAAAATATCAAATCTAGGACATAAGCCGCAGATAGTAGTCCAGAGACAAAGCTGGGGTGTGGCCCCACAACAATGGCGAAGAACTGGAAAGAGAGGCTAGTGCCTCCAAGGTGAATCAGTCACAGAAAGGCCCTTTAGAGAGGCTGACAGAGAACCCCAAGAGCCTCTCTAACAAGAGCTCAGGGCGTGAGCAGGGTAGGAGTGAGTGGGCTTACCTGGAAGAAATCTGTGGGTGTCTTTTATCTGATGGATTCCCAAGGAGCAAATAAAAGCTGGGAGGACCACCTTAGGAAAACACTGTCAGCCGGGGCTGAATGGTATGAAAGGAGGCAGTGGGACCTCCAAACTCCACTGGGCAGGAAGCAGGTTCGGTGACAAGCATGTGCTATCTTTAACGGAAAGGATGGATGATGGAAGTGGGTGGACAGAACCAAGAGTCCAGAAGGTGGAGCCAAGAGACATGCAGAACTATTCTCAGGCTCCAAGACCTAATCGGGGACTTGCCAACATGTACCCAACAGGATTTCAGAACAGCTTTGGGCCAATCCTGAAGCCTTCTGTTTCCCCTCTTGGAAAGGAATGTCCACCCATTGCTGTATGCTGTATGTTGAGTGTATGTTGAGGAGAGGCAGAGAACTAGCCTCTTTGTCTCCGGAGACCTCCAGATTGTAGGAACCCAAGGAGCCTCATCTACATACACCTAGATCTGACTTAGACACTTCCAGTCTTTGGGGCTGTGATGGCTCTGGAGGACCCTGGAAGGGGATGGATGTGCTCTGCATGTGAGCGGGACACCAATCACTGGTCAGAGGACAGACTGGCAGACAGCCTCTGAGAGGGCCCCCAGTGATCCTCACTTCCTGGCATTCACACCCTTGTATAATCCCAACTAAGAAGTTAAGCCGGTAGCTAATGTTCATAGTGAAGCATTAGAGCTCATGCTTAGCCATCGTGGCGCAGCCCTGCTGTGCTCCAGAAAGGCCTTTCATCCCGGCTCTGTGCCCCATGTTATAGTGAACAAACTTTTCACATCTGAGCCCCGGTTTCCCTATCTATAAAATGGGGATGTCTGTGTCATGGAGTAGTTGTGAACATCACTATATAAAGTCCATAGCATCATGCCTCGTATTCACTACTCTAATTAGATGCATCCAAATGTTCTCCTGTATCTTGCCTGATCTTGCTTTGTGACGTCATGACCAACCCATGCCCCTGGACCTGAGGCCAAGTGGCCGTCCGTGACCTCCCCCTCTTCTTCTCCATCCAGTCAATCAATGAGACCTGTGGACTGTGCTCCTTCCCTCACACACTTCACTCCTTCCACCTCCTCTATCTCCCGTCTTCATTTCTTCTAATTGCAGGAGCACAACCTAGCTGGTCACCCTGAGTCTATTTCTTTTCCCATCAAATTCTCCATCCTGCAGCCAGACTGATCAAAATGGGGTCATGTCTCTCCCTCTCCAAAATTTTGTATGGCTACAGCCTACTGTGTATCAGATACTGGATTTCACATACATGATATCATTTCATTTTCATGAGGCAGGTGCTTCTGGGTGAAGAGCAGGAGCCCTCGCAGGGTAAAGTTCCCTGCCCAAGGTCAGAGGGCTGGGAGGCGAAGGGGCCTGGGCTCTGGCCATTATACCTGCTCCCCAGGCCTATGAGATAATGAGCAATACCAGCTTCCACATGCTTCACCTCTGGCCTCCCCCAGGTTTGCAAAGCGTCTCCATCCAATCCATCAATCCTTTCTGTCCCTCATGCAAGCCCCAAGAGGGTCACAGGGCAGTTACGCCAACCCTACCACACACGTGAGGAAGCTGAGCCAATAGGCAACACGGCCTGCAGAAAGCCCCCCGTGGATGGTGTGAGTGTGACTCACCCTCGGAGTGTCTGATGTGCCATTGAGTTCTTGGCTGGACCCTTCACGGCCTAGCCACCTCGCTGATCGACGTCCCCACCCCTCTGATCACACAGTGACAGCGCCGGGGACGTGGACCGGAATGGCAACGGTGGACAGCCATGCCACTCACCTGAGCTATCAAGTCTCCATTTTCGGCGTGGACCAAGATCACAGCTCCCAGCCCCTTCAGGAAGGTGAAGGCTTCATAGAGCTGAGGGAGAAGAAACGGGGTGGGGGCGTAAAAATATCATAGGCTGAGCATTTGCAAAGACAGCTCTTCTGCTCACAGCATCACCAGCCCACCGGCCCCTGCAGAGGCAGCATGGCTGCTCCGTTCATACCAATGGAATGCTTGCTCAACCAGGTAAGCCTGGGAAAGGCTCTCCCCTTGATCCTGACGCACTCTGGATCCCAAAGCAGGAGGCAGAGCAGAACCAGGCCGAAATGCCCTCAGCCTTGGTGTGCGTTGTGCCTTTTGCTTTGGTGGTGGCTCTGCCCCACTGAAGTGCCTGCATTACCGCTGGGAACAGTGTGCTGGGACCTGGCTTCAGCTCCGCTGACACTGTGTAACTGAGCGTGCTCAGCCTGTGCTGTGGGCAGAGTTCTGTAATAGCTCTAACACTCAGATAATACACACCCTGCCAGCCATCGGCTTATTTAGGCAACGCAGGCCCTGCCTGTTGCCCGTGCCCTCTTCCCACCTGCAGAGGATCTGCACTCAGACAGGTGCCCGAGGTGAGGACCAAAGCCACCACGTTCCTTCTCCCGGGCCTCTTGCATTTTACCCTGGTTCTGTATGCATGCGAGACAGCACCCCACCCTCGGGACGTGTGCTTTTAGACGTGGACAGCAGGTGGTGATGGGGGGGGGGCTTTGGGGGCAGGAAACACCTTCCAGGATCCCCCCTGGCTCAACTCCATCTATCCCTGGAGCTTTGGTGGTTAGAATGAAACAGGTGAAGACCTCAATTACCCTAGACAGACAGAGTGCTATTTTGTCATGAGACTGAACCAACTTTAGCCTTTTGGTGTCAAATCAAAGTCCTCCAGGGCATCTTGGCACAAGTTAGTCTCTGTAACTCCAAGCGTTTATTTTGAGAGGCAAGACCTAGATATGTCTCCCACTGATATCAAAGTGCAGGTGATAAGGAATAACAGCTTATCAATGCCCATATGTGTGCCCAGCACTGTCCTAGAGTCTTGTATTAGCTCATTGAGTCCTCTGACACCCTGTAGGAGGCAGGTGCTCTAATGAGTCCTAAGGCACAGAGAGGTTGGGAAAGCTGCCTCAGGGGGCACAGCAAGTTGAGGATTGCAGCCAGTCTGGCTAGAGCACCCACGCCCTTTGCCACCACACTGCCCCCACCATTTTAACCAGCAGAGGGCAGGGCAACGATAATAAACACAAACCAGGAGTCCCAGTGGTGTGAGGAGGCCAGGTGGCCGCAGACAATAACCCCGACACCCACATCACTACAGCATCACCTTCTCAAGCTCCTCTCACCCACATGACAATTGTTTGAAGCTGGCACAGCCAGAGGTGACCACACTGCATGGATGAGAAAACTGAGGGAGGGAGTAACCTCAGCCACTCAACTAGCTGGAGAGACAGCCAGGGCTCCCCCCTGGGTCAGAGCTAATGACTTGGTGCCCGAATTTGCTATATCTCCAGAATGAACTGCTGAGCTTTTGGAAAAGTACAGTTTCCTGAGCCCTACCAATGAGCATCTGTCACAGGATCTAGGAGTCTGTCTATTTTATTATTATTTTATTTACTTATTTGAGAGAGAGAGAGGGAGGAAGAGGGAAAGGGAGCAAGAATCTGAAACAGAGCACAGAGCCTGACATGGAACTTGATCCCATAACCATGATTTCATGACCTGAGCTAAAGAGTCAGATGCTTCACCAATTGAGCCACCCAGACACCCCTAAACGTCTGTCTTTTTAAGGAACTTTTTAGATGTTACTAAGGATGAGATGGGTTTGGGAACCACCAAGCAACCGACTTGACCTCACACTAGTAGCCAGAAAGGAAAGCAGGCCCAGCAGAGGTGGGGACCACCATAGGTCACACAGCAATTTAGTGTCAGAACCAGGACTTGAACCCAGAGCTCTCCCCTGCCTGTTCTGACAGCTCCTTTGCCCTGTGCTGCCTTATGCAACAGAGTAGCCTATTCCTGCCCCAGAGAGGAGGTGTGCAGGTGGACCTACCTGGCTATCAGACATTTGATAGAGATCCTTATATGCCATGTAGACTTGGAAGGAATTGACACCTGTTTCAAGATAAAAAAAGAAAACAGAAAAATGCATTTAAGAAAAAAAAAGCATTCCTTTCCAGTAAATCAATGATCATAGTACAGAGTGGTAACCACAAAGACAGGTGTCACTAGAACTCACAGAGGGGGCATCAAAACCAGCCTGGGCTTGTGGGTGAGGGGGGTCAAAGGAGGCTTCCAGAGAAGTCACACAAGCTGGATCTGAAGGAAAAGAAGGGAGGAAGAAGAAGAAGAGGGGGAGGCGGAAGAGGAGGGAGGAAACTGGACTGAGAGGAGGGTGAGCATGGATGGTAAGGTGGACGAAAAGACAGGGTGTGAAGGTACTAGAAGTGTGCTGGATTCAAGGGACCATGTGTTTTTTTTTTTTAATCCTCTACTTTTTTTTATTATGGTAAAATACATATAACAAAATTCACCATCATAGCCATTCAGTGGCATTTAGTGCATTCAAAATGTGCAACCATCACCACGATCTACTCGAGCATGTGTTTTTAAAGGAAGGAGTGACATGATCAGAATTTTTTGTCTCAGAAAGACTATTTTGGAAGGAGTGTGGAGGATAGGTCTACAGAGCATCATAGGGAAATGGCAGATGGTAGGAGGATGCAGATGGCCAACAGGACAGGTGTGCTGAGGCTCTGAGTCAGGGCAGGAGCTGCAGGGGTGAGGTGGGGTGGGGGATTCAAGAAGGTTGAAATGACAGGACTTCACAGGCTGTGTGGACAGGCCAGGAGGGAGCAGGAGACATAGGAGATTCCTTCCTAACACACCTTCCAGTTGCTTGAGGACAGGGACCATGTCTTATATACTCTTTCAATTTGCACACCCACTATATGTGCTGTGCCATTAATGTTTGTTCATGGAATCCAGAAATGTTTGGGTAAGAATACGAATTTAGGGCAAAGTATTAAGTGGAATTGATACTTTATACTAAAACAATAGTGAAGACAATCCTAAAGTCTTTTCTTGTGCAGAGAACCCTAGCCACAAAAATTCCCCATCCAAATTATCAGAAAAAAATTTAAAGAGAAAAATAACATTCAGAAATTAACATTAAAAGTATCAGTTTTGAATTCATCAAGTATACTTAAATAAAAATAGGCAATTACTTGATAGTGTATTCCTTGTAAAGACAAGCCCTTTTTAAATATAAAAACAAAACCTCATATATGCAGAGACACAGATTATCAGTGAGAAAACAGGTAAAACTACAGTGAGAGATAAGTTCATAACCTTAAATGCTTCCTTACTTCTTTAACATAAAGAGAAGCAAATATTAACCTAGTAAGCTTCCATGATAAGAATTTTTTTTCATGTTAAGAAATTTTTAAAAGGACAATTCACCAGAAATTAGAAGTAAATGACAAATAAAAGCAGAAATAATGAATTAGCAAACATGGTAAGATTAATAAATACATCCTAGAACTCCATCTTGGGGGTGAGTGGACTGAGTCAAGTCATCTCATATTGAAAGCTGTCTCAAAAAAATCATGACAGATTTGAATTGTTATCAATGGAAATCTTCTGTAGAGTAATTCTTAAAACCTCAAAACAAAAAGCAAACAACCAACACGGTAAATATATATGCAACAAATTTAACAGAGGTTTTAAAAAAGATCCTCTGATTTAGAAAACACCAGACAGCAGTTATTTTGGAGGGAGGAGGGTGTTATGAGGGGCCCATGGCGATTCCACTGGGGGGTATCTGGCAAAGTCCTACTGTTTGCCTGAGTGGGATAGTCTTGTAATAATTCATAAAGTCACAGTTTTTTTTTAATGTTTTTTTTAAGATTTATTTATTTATTTATTCATGATAGACACAGAGATTGAGAGAGAGGCAGAGACACAGGAGGAGGGAGAAGCAGGCTCCATGCCAGTAGCCCGACACGGGACTCGATCCTGGGACTCCAGGATCGCGCCCTGGGCCAAAGGCAGGCGCTAAACCACTGAGCCACCCAGGGATCCCCAAGCCACAGTTTTTAATTTGTGTGGTTTTTCTGCTCCTGCTTTATGCTAAAAATATTAAAATCAAAACGAAGAAGCCAAAAACCCCAAAGGTAAACAGTACTTTCAGATAATTTAAGAAAAAAAAAAGTGGCTAATAAAGATAAAAATATTTGCTCTTATTTATAATCAAAGTAATTAGAATTAAAACCTCAGGACTATACCACATTTTAAAATATGTTGCCCAGTGCTAGTCAAAGTGCATCAAAATGAGTCCCTCCTATATACCAATTTGCACCTGCTTAAAAAACCAATTAAGCAATGCATATCAAGAGTAGCAAATGTTCTCATATGTTTGGCCTGATAACTCCACTCCTAGCAATAGAGCCTTGGAAACACAGTGAGCTCTGGAACTCCCAAAACCTCCCAAATTCACATATGCCATCATCATAGTTTTTCTCCAAGGAAGCGGCATGGAACACCAATTCTCAAAAATTGTGCTGAGCCCTTATTGGACTGTCCACCCATTGATGATACACGCCAGTTCTCAGAAACCCCTTACTCTATCCACCCCATGCCCTTGGAAGCAGCCATGTCCATACCAGGTGACCCCAGACCACAGAGGTTAGTGCAGGGCTAGGCACCCGGCAGATGTTGAGCTGAGCCAGGAGGAGGGACAGAGTCAACCTAACACCCAGAAACTGGCTGGTCTCCAAAAGAGATGTACAGATACATAGCAGGCTGCTGCCTTCCAGCCTGGTGGCTACAGAAGCAGAGAATGCAGGTCAAGGGTGAGGGGAGAACAGAGTTGGCTCAAAGACAAAAGCACAGATGAGCACGGGGCAAGGCTCCATGGCGTGGAATCCTTGGGTACATGTCATTATCACTAAGGCAAATCTGCTTCATTAAACTTAAGCCAAGCTCTAGGGGGATTCTGTTGTTTGCAATCAAACCTGGAGATGCTAGTATCTAGATTGGTGAAGAAAAATGGATTCATCAACAGTAAACAGTTGGGTTTTTTTTGTTTTGCTTTGTTTTGTTTTGTTTTTTACCGTAGGGCTTCTCACAGATTTTAACATGATCATGTGCATTAAGAATATTCAAGAACAGAATGAACAGAGAGCATTTCCCAAACTTATTGGACCTCGGATGCCCTTTTTCATGAAATATTTATTTCCTCACTCATCAAATATTTACTAAGTACTTATTATGCATGAGCACCATTCTAGAAGTTCGAGATACAGCTGTGAATAAGGAAGGAAGAATGCCTGTCTACATTCTACTAGGAATAAGCCATAAGCAAACAAGTAAGTAAGGTAATTTCATGCAGAGAGGGGAGCTAGGAACAAATTAAACAGGATGGTAAAATTTTTAAAGTTTCACAAAAGTTTTACAGTGACTCTGTCTCTCCCAAGAGGCAGATCTATTTCTCCACTCCTTGATCGCTGGCTGGTCTGGAGACTTGCCCTGAGCAAGGGCATGAAGCAGAAGTGGCGCCATATTGGCTCTAGCCGTGCCTTGGGACTTCATGTTCACCTTGGAGCCCCATGTGAAGAGGTTCAGGAGAACCTTCTGGAAGACAGGTCATGGAGATGTACGTTTTGTTTATCCATTCACCCACCAGCGGACATTTGAGTTGCCTCCTCCTTATGGCTGTTGTGCCTAACGCTGCTATGAACATGGGAGTACAAATCTCTCTTCAAATCCCTGCCTTCAAGTCTTCTGGATAAATACCCAGAAGTGGAATTGCTGGATCATAGGGTAGCTCTATTTTTAATTTTTTGAGGACCCTCCATATTGTTTCCCACAGCAGCCACACCAGTGTACATTCCCACCAATGAGGCCCCAGGGCTGCCATCTCCCTACATCCTTGTCAACGCTATTTATTTTCAGTTTTTTCAATAACAGCCCTTCTAATTGGGGATGAGGTGGTATCTCATTGTGGTTTTAAAAGTGTCTATTTTCAACCACTGGGTTTTGGAGTGGTTTGTCACAAAACAAAGGCTAACTGATCTAGAAATCAATGCCTAGAGGTCAGGGGCCATAGTGGCCAAAACCTAGCATGTGTGGCACTGGCCTTGGGACTGTGTAGAGGGTGGAGGTCAGAACAGTCCCATGGAAACTACACCAGAGGCTAGGGAAAAATCGCCAACAAACTGTTAGTGGAAGGTGGGAAAGGGGCCACTCCAGGCAGCGGCAACACAAAAGGAAAAAACTGCCACTTGTGGTAACATGGAGAAAAATGTACCCCTAAGAATCTGCATATCTGCCTGAAGTGATTTCCGTGAAGAGCGCAGTTACATGCTTAAGGGCCAATTGGTTTCCTTAAGCCAAGTATGATGAAGTGCCAGAAGGAAGACATCAAATAGGACCAGAGAGACAAGGAATGGTTCAGTTTGCAAGCAGGATTCAGTGGACACACAGGGCTGCTTCTCGTCTCTATTCCTTCCAACCTACAAATAGTTAAAGGAAAAAATGGACCTCAGGGTAAAGATTAAATCAATGATGTGCCCAGAACTCTTTGTTAAGACCTCCTAAAAACTCAGGGTGGTGCCTAGAAAACTTCCCTGGGCAGACAAAAGAGCGTCCAAGAATCTTAAAGGCATCATCACATGGCACACACCAACAGCCACCTAATGTAGAGGGAAGCTCGTCTCAAAAAAAGATTTGTCCTGTGGACTGAGCTATAATGTGATCCATCAAAAAACCCACAATGGTTTTAAAAAAAAAAAAAATACGCTCTTTGATGAAAAGAGCCTGTTCAAAATGAAAGGGGTCTCTGGCCACCAACTTTCTATGGGTAGGAAAAGGGCTAAGAAAGGCCCTTTGCTGCAAACATGGGCCATTTTTATGGAAAGAGAACTATATCTCCAAGGGTCAAACCAAGAGTCCAAAGGACAGAGCCTGAGCTATGTAAACAATGGCCTAGGGCAGGGGACAGGAAGCTTTTCTATAAAGGGCCAGAGAGTAAATCTTACAGACTTTGTGGGTCACATGTAGTTTCTGTCACATACTCTTTGTTTTTTGGTGGTTGTTCTGCTTTGTTTAAAAAAAAAAAAAAAACTTAAAAATGTAAAACCATTCTTGGGTGATAGGTTACATAGAAACAGGCAATGGAGCTATATTAGGCCACAGATTGGGGTTTGCCAAGCTTTGAACTTGGGTACTACTCCCAAGAAGGACTAGCCCCAATGAAGAACTATTCTCTACTCCCAGAG
The DNA here is from genome assembly GCF_003254725.2 of Canis lupus dingo. Lineage (NCBI taxonomy): Eukaryota > Metazoa > Chordata > Mammalia > Carnivora > Canidae > Canis > Canis lupus. The sequence goes on from NC_064245.1 coordinate 71,163,927, forward strand.
AAGATCTTCCCAGAAGCAGGTGTCCAACTGGATTCCAGAATTTCTATGAAGTTATGACTGTGCACCACTAGTTTTCTCTCTTTTCAAATGGGAGTGTTGGTTGTGGTTGTCCTGTCCATGTGCCGCCACCGTAATGTGGGGTGCATGGGGTGGCGAGGCACACAACTCATCTCTTAGGTTCTTTGGATCAAGAGAAGCCACACCCAAGGAACCTCATCTAGATCCTACATAGATGCTCATAATGAGATCCTGGACTCTGAACCTGATGCCAAAACCAGATGGCATTTTGGAGTGGCTGAGGGGGGTGAGTGAGAATATTTTGAATGAAAGACAACTATATACTAATTGTGGCCAGATGAGACACAATTTAGATTAAAGTGGCCATAAATTCTTCCAGGTTCCTTCCATCAGAGGTGGAATCCTTTTCCCCATCCTTCAAATCTGGGATACTCTTGTGACTTGACTTGACCAACAGGACGTAATTGAAATGATGATGTATAAGTTCAAAGCTTAATCCTCTAGGCCTTTCAGCTTTCACACTCACCTCTTAGAATGCTACCACCAAGCAAAGAGGTCCAGAGAGCCCATTAGAGGATGAAGGATCACATGCAGAACATCCCCCAGCCATCCCAGTTGAGGCCCAAATGTCTGAGTGAGCCCATGTGAGATCAGTAGAGAAGCTGCTCAACTGAGCCCAGATGCAACTGCCACCCAATAGTGTCACAAGGTAATTAATGATTATTGTTTTAAGTCCCAGTTTTGGAGTGGTTTGTTACACGGCAAAAGCTAGCTGCTACACAGGGCCATGTGATAAAAAGACAGTGGAAGTTCCTGCAGAAAGATCCAGAAGGTTCATACCAATGGTGGAATGACACAATTGTCCTTGCATTGCTATTTTTAGAACATAGCCAAGTGACACAGGCTAAATATTTGACCCAAGTGACACAGCCCAGCAATGAGCCAATGTGAGTTCTTCTCCTCTTTACGGGGCTGGGTTTTTTTTTTTTTTTCCTCTCTCTTCTTTTCAATGATTTCTAAATTAAAGTTTCTATTTTGAGAGTGAAACACTGCTGGCATCCATCAAAACTAATAAGTACTATTAATAGTGTCTGGGGTCTGTGGCTTAGAAAACACAGGCAGGACTCCCCTGTCAGTGGTTTATAAAAAATCCCATCCTAGTCATTCTCCCCTGCCAAGTCCACACACTTGCTGGCACCACCATTTTCTAGAATAACTTCCTCTTGTATTTTGAGATTTCTAAAATAAGCCATAAACTGCTTGATCTAAAGATGGATCCAAGTGCTGAGCGATGGCTCTCATGCCACACAGGCTGAGTCTGTACTTAGGAGAGGCACTGTGGGCCTGTTCTTTTGGCAGTCTGAATGCAGTGTGAAGAGCACCTGGCAAGAAGGAGGTCGGAGGCTGGCAGCAGCTTTAAGGAGCTGCAATCTGTGCCCTGGATAAGGGCTCCCAGCAAAGGGAGCACCCAAGGGAGCTAAATCCAGCCTGAGCCCCAGCTGCCAAGCCTGTGCCCTGAGAGAAAGGCACGTTTTTCCAAGGCACCAAGAGGGTAACTTTTTGAAATTCTCACAAAGACACCAAAGTGCTAGCAGCAGCTCTGTCAGGGAGCCGAGTCCAGGTGCTAGCTGCTGTGTGACACTGGGGAAGTGACTGCACTTCTCTGGGTTTCCATTTCCATTTCTAAAACAGGCAGATGGAACTATATGAGCTCTACCTTGATTTCTTGTCCTGAAAATTTCCTGCCCTTATTTTTATAGTCCAATGATGATGGCCATCCAGATTCCTGAGCCAGCCCTCTGACTTAGAGAGGGCTGTGCTAAAAATGCTTCAGGAAAGGAGACCAGGTGTGTTCCTCCCTCCCTCACTTCCTTCCCTAACTTACTCATTCATGCATTAAGTATTTACTGAGAGCTTACTCTATGCAAGATGTGTGCTAAAAACACTTGGGGTACAGGAGTCGGTAAGAGCATCTTTCAGGAACTTAGCTCTCCAATATTTGCTGTACCTCTCCTAGGTGTAAGAATCTGAGGAAAAACCCTTGAAAGCCACATAAGCAACTTGACACTGACCCTGGGGATACTGTGGAGTCACTGCAGGTGTTCACACTAATTGCTTTTTTATATCCCATATCTATGGCTGGGAGAATAATGCACTGGAGGAGTAAGACTAGGTGCGGAGACCAGGGATGAGGCCAAGGAGGAATCTGGACAAGACACAGTGAGCCCCCCTACCAGGAAAGGGACTTGGGTGGAGACCCATAGTCAGAGCTGAGCTACTGCAGACACAAAGTCAAGGATCCAGTGACAGATGGGGAGGGGAGAGAGTGGGAAAGGCACATGGAGAATGACCACTGACATGGTTCCCATGCCTTGAGTGAACGGCTAGACAGGGGTTCCCCTCACAGAGATGGGGACCCAGTGTGACAGCAGAGTTTACTGGAAAGGGTAATGGGTTTGGGAGAACCTGGTAAGTCTGAGCCCCCAGGGGGCATCCTGAAAGCCATATCCTACATGAGCTGGGGCCAGGGTCACAGGGGGATGGATGGTGAGGACACTATGGAAACTGAAGGCCCCTCAGGAAAGTGAGCCTGGACTGGAGCCCTGAGGTCACCACCATTCACTGAGCACCTTGGGAAGGAGAAAGAAGACCAGGCAGGGCTGGGTGGGGCTTGTAAATGATCCTACCTGTGTTTTGATGGAGCGACAGGTGTATAGAGGAGGGGAAGTGGCTTCAGCCAAGGCTCATGACAGTGCTGCTTGCCTTGAGGATGAGAAGGAATCCATGCACTTGGGAGCCCTGATAACAACATCCTTTATAACCATCCACCCAACTTCAGACACAGGACTGGCCAACAGGAAGAAAAAGGCAAGAACAATTGTTCTGGACAGGGGCCAGCCTCTACTGAGGAGCCTCGAATTTCTTATCTTGTTTCCCCTCCAGACCCTCTGGTCCTAGCAACACCTATAGTCCATCTGCATTAACCCTCTGGGTGTCAGAGGAGGGCACTTTGCTGGCCCATCCACCCTAGAGCAGAGGGTTCAGGTCATCTCCTTCAGGGAATGTGAGGTAGAGCCTGTGACCCATCCTTGGGCCAGGGGGTCATAGGAGGCTGATGTTCCTTTGGGTCACTGCTAAAACCCTGACACAAGGGTGGACACAGGGCAGGCCCTGAGCAGCCATCTGGCCAGTGATCCTGACTCTGCTTTGCATCAGAACACCTGAGCTTTGCAAACACATCCCTCTGGGAATTTGGGTTCAGCTGTCTAGGGGCCAGGCTCTGTTCAGCTTCCACGAGCTCCTTGGCCTGGGAGAACTAGAGATCTAATCCAAGCGCCTTCTTCTCCCAATGAGACAACTAAGCAGGAAGCCACTGTGTGCCAGGAACAGAGAGGAGAAAAACCCACTCCTACTGGAGTACTTTCTGCAGATGAGGGCAGCGAGAGCCCTGAGCCCCACAACCCTGCTGGAGAAGCCCCCTCTGGGGCTGTGAGAGCTCCAAGGGGACACCAGCCTGGAGCACAGAGCAAGCAGGAAATGCTTCCAGGAGGTGTGGTTGCTTGAGCCCATCTACAAGGATGAACCTCCAACATTGGACTGGTTTAGGGCCTCCCTGCATGTCTCAGAGGCACCACAATTAAGCATCCCAGGGGCCACCAAACAATGAACAAGGCTGAAGTCCCTGGCAGGAGAGGGGGTAAGTGTTGAGGAGCCTTCCTAAGGGACCACACTGCCTCAGGTTCCTGGGAGGGGGGAGACAGGCGGTGGGTGTGAGGCCCCAGAGATGACATGCTGCTTCCTGACCAAAGCTCTATTATTGAAGGCACTGCCTCTGTGGGTGGCTGTATAGACACCAGCCCTTCTCACTGCAGTCTGCTGTCCTGCCAGAGCCCATCAAGTGTGGACGCGGGCCCCTGGCCCTGGCAGCACTACTTCCTCCTGCATCACCAAGGCAGGTCAGGGTAGGACCTCTCTCCACAGAGGGCACCCCTTTTATTTCACTCCATGGGGAGTATCAAGGGACATATGGAGCAGCAAGCTCTGCATGAGGTCCCCAACGCCTGGGTTCCAGTTAGGCTTAGTAGCTCACCATCCGTAGTACCTCAAGTAAAGCAATCCCCACCATGTACTATGTACCTCTGGGGTTGCTGTGACAACAAACACCTGGCATCCGAGTGGAGAATTAATACTGAGCTCAGACTGTGGGTTTTGTACCCAGTAACAGAGTCCTAGTGCTATGGATGAGGGGCCACTGTGCAACCTCAGAGAGAGTCAGCTAGGGGACTCGCCCAGCATCACATGGCCAGGAAGTGGAAGGGTAGGATTTGAACCCAGGCAGCCCGACTGCTGGGATCATCCTACACCCTGCTGGTTCCTGTAAGGCACATGACACAAGTCATTTCAATGGGACTTGTCTGAGAGAAAACAGTAATGCTGCCCAACTGTAGAAAACGAAGCCAAGTTAGAGACAGACCCAGCAGCTTTCTCACCGGGCTCAGGTCAATGGAGCTGCCAAACTTGTTCCTGGAAACCACTTCCCGTTCACCCACTCCCCCTTCACTGGTGTTGGCTCCCCAGCCCAACACCAGTAAGCCCACACAGATGGAGGGTGGAGAGCACCCAATGTCCACTTGCAGAGCTATTCGTCCTATGAAATCTTTCCACAGACAAGCATGAATATCTTTACAAAAATGTTTTCCCATAACACTATTTGAAATAGCAATTGGAAATAGGCTGAAGTGGATGCTATCATGAGCCCCTTCAGAATGAAGGACTTCTCCCCCTCCCCCAGCTGCTGGGAGAGCTGCAGGCAGATGACCCTCAGCTGTCAGCCCTGTTTGAACCATCCTCCATATACAGAGTAGCTTAGCTCAAGGCCATGCCCCATCCCAGGGGGGCCATACCCAGTGCCTGGCTGATGGGAGCTATGAAGTCCCCAGCCCCCTTGGCTTCCTCAGGATCCCTTGGCAGGGTGTCCAGGTCTCAGAGCTCCTTGCAGCCAATCTTATTTCCTGAGCTTCACTCACAGGTGCTGATCCAATGATCACTCTGGGAGAGGCAAAATAACAGCCCCCCCCACCCAAGATGTCCCCACCCTAATCCTCAGAACCTTTGAATATGGTGCCCCCACAACAAAGGGAACCTGAAGATGGGATTAAATTAAGGAGCCTGAGAGAAAAGATCATCCTGTATTACCTGAAAGGGCCTAGTGTGATCACCAGAGTCCTTTTTAATGAAAGAAGCAGGGGAGAAGTCAGAGTCAATGTTGGGGGAGGCAGTGGCTAGAAGGATCAGAGGTCATGAGCCAAGGCATATGGGCAGCCTGTTGGGGGCAGAAAAGGCAAGGAAGGGTTTTCCCCAGGGCCCCCAGGAGGAACCTGCCCCACCAGCACCTTGACTTGAGCCCTAAGGCCCAGGCCCACTTCAGACTTCCTGCCTCCAGAACTGCCATTTGGGTTGTTTTACACCACAAGCTGGGGGTGCTTATTATAGTAGCAATAGGAAACTAATCCACACTCATTTCCTGCAGACTAATCTCTAGAGTTTGCTCCCTGGGAGCCCTGACAACACAATTTTTAAATATTTTCCAATAGGAAGTAGATCAACCCAGTACCTCCATAAAATTGAATACTCTGGAGGTCTTATCAGAAATGATGGAATGATGATAAAATAAATAACTAAAAACACAGAAGCCACTGGATGTTATGCTATATGTTGGAAAATTGAACTCCAATTTAAAAAAATATATGTAATAAAAAATTAAATAAATAAAATAAAAACACAGAAGCCTTACCAAGGGCCAGCGGTATTCTAAGTACTTTATGTATTTCCTCTCACTTGATCTTCGAAACAACCTTTTTATGACCTCTATTTTCCAGATAGGGAAACTGAGATATACAGATATTGAATGATTGGCTCAAGGTCACACAGTTGCTAAGTGGAAGGGCCTGGTGATCTACAGCATTTTATTGAGTGAAAAGCATGGTGCAAGATGATGCACATTACAGTCGCACTCATATAAGGGTGATGTATATGTAAGTGTGTATACACTTACACAAATAGAAAAGATGCCTGGGAAGACGAACACCAAATTATCACTTTTTACTTTAGACACTTCCAAATTGTTGTTTCTCAATAAACACGCACTAATTCTGAAACTTAAAACAATAAAAAAAATTCTATATTAGGAGTTGGACACTTAAAACCATGAATGCTCCTAAAAACTTCCCCAAATCACTTCTGTGCAGGTATCTGGCCAAGAGAAGAAAATCCTCTGTCTTCTTCTAAGACAATGCAATAAATACAACCCCACAAAGTCCCCCTCCTGACAGAGCTGTGGCACTCTCCTGTGACCGAGTGTTCCATCTGACCCTCCTCCACATCCCCACATGTAATCAGGCTGCTAATACTGATGTGATGCAGCCCATGGGGTAAAGTGGGAAACTACTCAGGATTTAACACTAGGTGAGAAAGGCAAGACACAACATGGTAAATTCCCTTGGATTATGATTCTGTACAAGAGTGTGATTCACAACAACTGCAATGAACAGACATTGCCTTCTCGATATGGAGAACTCAGACATACAAAACCCAAACTCATAAGTGGGCAAAGAACATAACTGGACATTGACATAAAGGTATGCAAAATGTCTACCATAATTAATGATAAAAGAACTGCAGTGTATAGTGGTAGATTGAATTTGGCTCATCGAATTTGCAAGCATTTTATAGAGGAAAGAACACCCAAAGGTGCAAACATGCAAAGAGCCAAAGACCTGGGGATTGTGAGCATGTAAGTGTGTGCACCTTTCAGGAAAGCAATTTGGCTAAAAGTGTCATGATCTTGGGGATCCCTGGGTGGCACAGCGGTTTAGCGCCTGCCTTTGGCCCAGGGCGCGATCCTGGAGACCCGGGATCAAATCCCACATCGGGCTCCCGGTGCACGGAGCCTGCTTCTCTCTCTGCCTGTGCCTCTGCTTCTCTGTGTGTGTGTGTGACTATCATAAATAAATAAAAATTTAAAAAAAAAAGTGTCATGATCTTGTAAAATGTTAAAACTTTGACCCTGTACTTCCAGTTCTGGAAATCTAAGGAAACAATTAGAGATGCAAACAAATGTTTATATACGAAGATGTTCACCATAACACTATTTACAATAAAGCAAACAGTACCTAAGTGCCCAATAAAAAGAAAATAACTAAGCAAGTTAACCATTGCATTGTACATTACAAGTCATTAAGAAGTTATTAATGAAAAGTAATGATTACTCATAAAATGTTAAGTGAAAACAGATTCCAAATAACTACTTTCGTCTAACTATATAAGGAGAAAATCATCTAAATAGAGAACGGAAAGCAATAATCCTTAACATGAATGTAAGTGGTAACTGGGGGTAGGGCCAGAAGAGAAACATTTTTTTTTCCTTCTCTTGATTTTCTGACTTTCTTATATTGTGGCAAATATACTTTTATAATGAGAAATCAGAATATCTTACAAATTGAAAACACCCCTGAGCTCTCCTTGAAGCATTTCCTTCATCCGAGGCTGCCTCTTCAGAGAGCCTCCAAAACTGCTCCTCTCCCAGACTGAGCACTCCTGCCCTGGTTCATCCTGTTCTCTTATTCTTTGCTTCATGTGCCTTCAGTTCAAGTCACCTCAACACGATGCACATTGTAGTGTCCACACTGCGCAGGGATGCCCAGTATGAGCCCAAACAGAAGTGAGCTGGGGTGGGATAGAGATAGATAGACTCCCTCCCCATAGAGCTCAGGGTTTAACAGAAGAGCCAGACAGAGAACCAGTGTCCCATAATCCAAGAACAATGGAGAAGGTGCCCCCTCAAAAGGCCAGAGTAACCTGATATGGATATTTAAGGGATGAGCAATTCTGATTGGGGAAATTGAAGAACGTGCTAGTTGATCTTGGGCAGCAGGGTTGAAGAAAGGGCATTCCTGGCAGGGGGGTACAGCCTGAGCACAGGCCCAGCAGTGAAGCAGGTTTCAGGGGATGGCATCCAGGATAACAAGTACCCCAGATGCGTTTAGGTAGAGAAAGAGAAATGAGCCTAGATCAGCAAGAGCCTTGCATGTTAAGCTGAGGAAATCAGGCTTTCTTCTGTGAACCCAGGGATACCACCAAAGGGCTTGAAAAAGAAGAGGACAGATTCCTTAAGGAAGATCCTGTTTTTCCATTGTTTATGTGGCAGTGTGTAGCTCACAGCTGGGCTCACGGCAAATGCAGATAAAGGGATTTTTTAACTCTTACATAATGAGACCCAACAAAGAACCAGGGATTCCAGAACTGTACCCCCATTCTGAGGCTTTAACTGACCTTTGTCCTGCACCAGCACCTCCAACTCCTCCCGAACACCATCGTACCAGCTTGTGATGTCCACATGGAGGGAATAGTCGCAGCAGGATTTGGTGTCAGCTGCTTCATGCCATTTCTCGAAAGAGGTCAGCAGGCTAGACCCAGGTTCAGGGACAACATGGTCAACTATGAAAGAAAAATATGTATCAATATTGTAAAAAAGGACTCAAGCTGTTCCAATGGTAGCCTCAAGTAGCTTCTTCATCCCATCATCACCATCACCATCATCATCATCACCACCTTAAATATCATGATCACTATAATCATCACTATCATCATCATCACCATCATTATCATCACTATCACCATCAGCATCACCACCACCTTAATCACCACTATCACCCCATCATGACACCATCACCATCATTATAATCATCAGCACCACCACCATCATCATCACCATCGCCACCCTCTTCATCATCACTCTTATCATCATTGTCAATACTGCCATCACTGTGACTATCGTTACCATAACTATCAACAGTGACGACATCATCACCATTGTCATTGTCATCTTCAGCAGCAGCAGCATCACCGTTATTTACTGAATGCTAACTATGCTTCAGACATTGCCACAAGGCTTTCTATAAATTATCTCATTAAATCCTCCCAACCATCCTGTGAAGTGACTATTAATATCTCCCTTTGCAGAAGAAGAAACTGAGGCTCAAAGAGGGTAAGGAACTTGTCTAAAGTCACCACAACTAGGTAAGTGCTGGGAGGAAGATCCAAAGAGTCCCATCAGCTGCACTGAACCCTTTCCCACTACTCCATACTGATGTAGCTAAAAAGGTGAACAAGACCTTATAAGCTAAAAGAATGTTAACTTCATCACCCCTTTTTAAAAGTAAGATCTTAAAAAATATAAACCAAACTAAAGGGGAGACACCTGTTTTTTTTTAATAGACTTTATTTTTTTTTAATTTTTATTTATTTATGATAGTCATACACAGAGAGAGAGAGGCAGAGGGAGAAGCAGGCTCCATGTACCGGGAGCCTGACGTGGGATTCGATCCCGGGTCTCCAGGATCGCGCCCTGGGCCAAAGGCAGTCGCCAAACCGCTGCGCCACCCAGGGATCCCCGACACCTGACTTTTAAACCTCACTTGACTTTGCATATCCCTCCAGCTACAGCCCTGTTTCCCTATCAAGAGTAGTCCTTGTTCTCCACCCGCTCATCCCTCCACCCATCTAAAGCATCGGCCTCTGCTAATTCAATCTCCATGTCTCCAGTCCTGACTCCACGGGACCTCTCAGGGCACAGTGAATCAATCCCTCTTCTTGGCTTCCGTGACAACATGGATTTCTGGCTTTTATTCTACTACTGTGGCCATTTTTCCTGTCTCTTTATAGACTCTTCTGCCTCTACTTGGCCATTAAATGGTCAAATTCCTTACGGATTGGTCCTGGAATATCCTTCAATACAGCTGCTCATTAAAATGTACCACTCCCTCTTAGCTGCAGAACTCTGAAACCAGCTGTTTCCCTGACCTCTCCATCAGGATGACTCAAAAGCTCTTCGAGAATAAAATGTCCCAAACCTCATGCAACATTGTCCTCCCTTGCAAATCTGATCCCCGCCACTTCCTCAGCTGTGAAGATACCACCTTAGTTCCACAGCTGGGATCCAAAGGGTCATTCCTGACACTTCCTTTCTCTCAGGTATTCCCATGTCTGACCCATCACCAAGTACTTAGATTTCCATCCCACATTTCCCTGGAGCTGTCCGCCTCTGTCCACTTCCATGGCCACACTCCTAGGCCTAGTCACCCTCTTGTGTCAGCTCAGCTACTGCGATCCCTCGCCTCAGGTCCAGCCACATCCAACCTAGGCCACTCTATTCTGGTCTCTTTAAAACCCAAAGCAGATCACATCATTCCTTGCTTAAAATCCTTCAATGTCTGCCTATCATCCATTTGGAAAAGTCCAAACTTCCTGTCTCAGTCACTGAGTACCACTGGTACCATCCTCACCTTCCTGTCTAATCTCACATGATCTCATCCATAAGTCTCTACACTCATGCCTCATGGGCCTTTATCATCTCTTAAATGCGAGCAGTGTTCTCCTATCACAGGGTGCTCCCTCTCCCTGGAGCTGCTCTCCTCCACCCTCTTCACTCAGCTAATTCACACTCATCTTTTAGATCCCTGCATGAATGCTGCTTCTCCAGGGACACCTTCCCTGAGCACTTTGTCCCTCAGTTCAAAGCTCTGTGCACAGCTTTCTGTTGTAGCCTTAGTCACAGATTATAGACACATGTGTACAATCGTATAGGATTCATAACTCCCCACAAGACTGTAACCATTGGAGGATCAGCACCATGTCTGCTTTATTTATTCCCTCCCGCAACACTCAGCATAGTGTCTGGCACAGAGCAACCCACCCTCAGTAAACACCTGTTGAATGAAAACATGGGGTGGGGACTCAGAACCTCCCTGCCCCTCACTATGGTCCTCCTGGTGCTTTCATAGGTTTTTGGTGTTTCATGAAACACATTGTGAAAGCCACTCTTTTCCAGATGGGGTGGGTGGATGAGGCCCAAGGATGGGTGGGGGGCCTCCCCTAAGAGTCTCAAAGCTGATGATGGGAAAAAAACAAACAAACAAGGATCCTAGAGGTCCTGACTCCTCATCCAGGGCTCTGTCCTATACTCACTCCACACAAGTCACTGGAGCCTGCAACTTCCATCTCTACCTCTCAGAACCATCCAAGCTCCTATATCCAAGTACTTGCCATATGCCATGTACTACACTCAGGAACCTCATGTATGTATGTCTTTCAGCAACACCATGGTTGGGGGAGGCTCATATAATAAAGCCCATCCTACAGATGAGGAAGCTAAATACTGCCCATAATCATGCAGCCCTGGGTGGCAACGATCAGGATTAAACCTAGACAGCTTGGGCAGCCTGGGTGGCTCAGCGTTTAGTGCCACAATCAGCCCTGGGCGTGATCCTGGAGACCCGGGATCGAGTCCCACGTTGCACTCCCTGCATGGAGCCTGCTTCTCCCTCTGCCTGTGTCTGTGCCTCTCTCTCTCTCTCTCTCGCTCTCTCTCTGTCTCTCATAAATAAATAAATAAATAAATAAATAAATAAATAAATAAAATCTTTAAAAATAAATAAATAAACCTGGACAGCTAAGATCCAAGTCCAAAACCATCCAGGTCCAACATCTGGGCTACTCTCACTTTCCCAATGAGCAGATACAAAGGTTGCTTTGTGGAGAAGGGATGAGGACCATGCTTGTCTCATGAGCTGGGCCATCCCCTCCTGGTTCAGGAGGACGAGGCAGCTCTGACACATGAGCTCCACCCACACTAGCCAGCTCCAGCCCAGTGTACTTCCAAAGGGGAAGGAGAGAGATGGGCTGGGTTGTAGCCAGCTCAGGGTTGAGCCACTTGGACCCAAAGAGCCTATCAGTTGAAAAAATACTAAAAATCAACTGTTGCTTATTTAAATAAAATCATTTATTAAAATGGAATCCAAGAAGGGCACCTGGGTGGCTAAGTAGGTTAAGCATCTGACTTCAGCTCAGGTCATGATCTTGGGGTCCTGGGACAGAGCCCCATGTCAGGCTCTGCCCTCAGCAGGGAGTCTGCTTCTCCATCTCCCTCTCTTTCTGTCCCTATCTCTGCTCATGCTCTCTCTCTCTGTCAAATAAATAAATACAATCTTTAAGAAAATTAAAGCCACCTGGGTGGCGGCTCAGTGGTTGAGCACCTGCCTTTGTCTCAGGGCATGATCCCGGGGTCCTGGGATCAAGTCCTGCATCAGGCTCATCATGGGGAGCCTGCTTCTCCCTCTGCCTATGTCTCTGCCTCTCTTTGTGTGTCTCTCATTAATAAGTAAATAAAATCTAAAAAAAAATAATAAAATTCAAAACAAAATAAAAATGGAATCCAAGAAAGACTAACTACTTCAAAAAATACAGGAGACTACAAAATGCTGTAGAAAAAGAATCCAGCATCCCAAGAAGCCCCTGTGGTAATGGCTTGTACGTTTGTATACAATGCTTCCTCCCCTCTCCATGTTCACCATGGTTCATGATGGGCAGAGTGCAATCCCAGGGACTTTGGCCTTGGCCATGCACTTGCTTTGGCCAACAGAACTTCAGCGTGTAAGTGAAGACAAAAGGTGGCAAGAGGGGTGGCAAGTTTCTACCAGACCCTTCTTGTACTTCTGCCATCTGCCAGGAGAAGGGCATGGTTGAGCTGATCGTTGGCTCCAGGGTGGGAAGTCCATGGTGCCTGTCCAAACCCAGCCCACATCCTGAAGCCGACTCAATCCAGTCCTGCTCCTAGTCCCGCAGACATTTGACCAAGAAAAACAAGTGATGCTTGAAGTTTGGGGATTGTTCATTATGCAGCATTATCACAGCATTGCAGCATCAAAGCCAACTAGTACAACCACTTCCCCACTGCATAACCTTCAGCAACTTGTCTCAGCCTCTACTTCCCTATCTTTCACCATAACACCTATAGCACTGGTTTCAGAACTTTAACCATGTGCACACCAGGTGCAAGAATTTTTTGATTTATCTCCCTACAACCCATATCATTCTTTCCTTAATACTTTTCTTTAAATGAGCTGTTTCTAAAAATGTAAATGTGAATTTCAATCTCACCCTAAGCAATAATACCCATGATGTGCTAGTTATTTAACTTCAAATGCATTAAAATAATTCAAACTTTCAAATGTCTGTATTGCCTATAAAATTCTCTGTGTACCACCAGTGGCACAGCCTCTATGGGAGGTTGTGGTAAGAATCACATTAATTGGTCCTCTAAGCAAAGTGCCTGGTGTAGCTTGGGCATTATGCTGCTGCTGCTGCTGCTGCTGCTGCTGCCAGCGATGATGAGCCAAAGTCACTGTCCATGTGCCCAAGGCAGGGGTGCAACTCACTGATCATTGTGGTCCCGCCTGCCAGTGCTGCCCTGGTGCCTTGGAAGAAGTCATCAGCAGCAGTCATCCCCTGGGAGGGCTTCTGCAGGTACGTGTTGACATCGATACCTCCAGGAATCACCATCCGCCCATTGGCCTCAATGGTCTTCACTCCACCAGGAACTATTAAGTTCTCTCCTATTTGTCTGGAAACAAACAACAGAAATGGCCTTTGGGTCTTAAAAGACAAACAAGATGGCAGTCAACTGTGTGGCTTCAGTTCCATTAGGTAAACATTTCTGAGCCAGATCCTACGTAGGACACTGGGTAGACAGAGAATGCTCAGGGAGGGCTCCTGGCCTTGTGGGGCTCATGGTAAATAAGGAGGAGAGGCATGCGGGCAGATGATCACAGTGCAGTACAGCTGAGGAGTGGGGGAGAATATGGGGCTGCTTCACCAGTCCAGGAATCTGGGAAGACTTCCAGGGGGAGGTGGTGGCAAAGGGTTCTCAGAATAGCCTGTCATTCCAGAGTAACTCGCATACTTTTGCCAACCACTTGAGGGCAGTGACTATAGGAGACAGAGTCTAAAGTCCCCTTAGCTCTGCAAACTGTGAGAGGTAGTGCTATGGGCTGAAGTGCAACCCTCCCAAACGCTCTATGTTGAAGCCCTAACCCCAAGGACTCAGAATGTGACTGTATTTGAGGATGGGGCCTTTACAGAGACAATTAAGGTAAAATAAGGGTGTTAGGGTGGGCCCCAATCCAATAGGATTGGTGTCTTTATAAGAAGAGAAGACAAGAACACAGACCCGCAAGGAGAGTTGATCATGTGAGGACATGGGGAGAAGACAGCCGTCTACACACCAAGGAGAGAGGCCTCGAAGAAACCAACCCTGCTGACATCCTCATGTCAGACTTTCAGCCTCCAGACCCATGAGAGAATCAATGTCTGTTGCTTAGACTGCCCGGTGTGGGGTGCTCTGTCACGCCAGCCACGCAAGCTAACATAGACAGGCAACCAGGATTCTCCTTTTAGGTCTCCTGAGCACTGAGCTCAGGAAAGCTGCCTAACTTCTCAGTACCCGCGAGAAAAAGCCACTAACATCATAACACCTCCAGAGAGAATCATGCTGGGGATAGCAGACTTTTTCTGAACATGCTGACCATCACATCTTGCCCCACGTGGCGGCGGCTGTGTTTCATCTGTTGGAACCAGAATCAGGAGATATACGGGGGGTGGAGGGGAGGCTCAGCCAGAACCAGGGCAGATACATCAGCCTCCAGGGTCAGTTCCTGATGAAGACCACTAGATCTGAATATGAGCAATTTTTATTTTAAAAAAATATATAGTTGTTCTGAACTCGTCATCTTAGGCAACAATATTCTAAGTCACATAAAAACACCAGTAATGAAGATACAAGACAGTGTTGCTTTGGGAACATAACGTGAAGCCCCAAACAGAACCCACACTCAAGTGGCAGAAGCAGATGCTCCTGGCTCCTCTGGCCCGCTGGGCAGGACTGGTCTAGGCAAGTGGGGTTGGGGTACAGAGGGATCCCCATGGGGCTCTTCCACAGAATCAGGGCATTGCACCCTGTCCTGAAACCGGGAATACATCTAGCAAAAGCCAGGAACCACTACTGTGACCCCTCCCACAACCAAGGTGCTGCTGCCTCTGAGGCCAATGTCCTGCCCTCTATCATTTCCATCTCAATTTGCAGACTCCTGCCTTGCCCCATCCTCCCACTGTCCAGCTCCAAACACACGGAAACATGTCAGGAGCTGAAGGGCGGGGGGTCCAGGGGGAGATGCTCAGAGATCACCCCTGAGCACTGGCTCTTCTAAGCACTTCTCAGATCATCTCATTTAATGCTTCAATTGGCTTTTAAAGACGACAGGCTAATGTTCAAACATTTGATGCCGGCAAAGGCCTGGGCATGACCCAGAGTGGGCACGAGCTGTACACACCAGCACAGCCCTACTTGTGGGTACCTGGGGTCTGACTGGGTGTGTGACTCAGTCACCATGCTGCGGTGCCAACAAGTACTATTGTTCTGAGTCCATTTGAAAGGCCTGACAGTCACCTCTCTTTATAGGAAGTATTCACAGTCTGCAAAAGAGAAAACAGAATTCAAAGAGGTACGGTGACTTGTCCAAGGCCACACAGAAAATCAGTGGTGGTCTGGACTCAAGCCAGGTGCCCCCAGGCCTAATATAGGCTCTGCCCACCAGCCTGAACTATCTTCCTGCTTCCCTTACATAGAAGGAGCAGATTCTTCCCAAACTTGGATTAAACCGGATGGAACCCCCAGCACATCAGGAAGAAGAACCCAAATGGTTCTCAATGGGAGCGTGTGTGGAAAAGGAGCGAGGGAACAGGAGGCTCTGTGAGTTGGCCAGGCACCTCCCTTCCCGCACCCCCAACACCACCCTCGCCCCATTCACACGCGCTCGGTGGCCAACGTCTGAGTCACCAGCGCTTACAAATCGGACAAAATCCTCAATGAATCATAACACAGCTGAAGAGCTTCTAGGAAAACTTGGCAAAATGGCCATAAGAGAAAGAAATTCTTGGGGTTCAAAGTGAAGGAACACAACTGGGCCTCCCCACGCTAGGATGTGCTGCCTGGGGTCAGTGCAGGTGGTCCCCCTCTGGGTCCCAGTCCTCCTGCACCTACTTCCCAGCCAGCCAGGGACTCATGCTCCAAAGGACCATCTGGAGACTCACTCTGCTTAGTGGGGTGACGTGGAGAAACAAGAGAGTCCAATAAAAAGGGGTTTCTGACTAAGAGGAGCTGACAAATCGTGAATCTGTGGACACCGCATATTTCCTGGACATGGCCCGCCACCGTTCCATGACTCTAGGTGTTCACTCATACAGCAAGCACTTAATAAGTGCAGCTTGACCCATGAGCTCTTGTTCCATATATACACATCCTGGACTGCAAGGCTCTTGGGGAGCTAACCTCAGTCTGCTGCGACTGGTAGATAGGTAGTCCCGCAAAAGTGTCAGCATCCTTTACCCCTCCTGCCCCAGAACCCTGAGGCCCACAAACCAGAGTTCATCCCGGAATGGTTGTCTCCTTATCCAAGCAGGGGACTGACCTAGAAACCTCACTCCCCACCACCATCACCTCTGCCTTTCTCCCTCTGGTTCCAGGCTGTACTGTGGCTAAGACCAAGGTCCTGCCACCTGACAGGTCAGGGTTCCTCTGCTACACTTGTGGTCAATACTCCTGGTACGTCTCTGTATCCGGCACTGTGCCAGGCCCCGGGCGGGGAGGCCCTAAGGCAACGTCCCTAGTCAGGGGCAAGAGCAGCATGAGAAGTGCGGGGACTGGCACACAGGCCGGCCAGCAGAGGAAAACTGCCAGCTTGGGGGTCAGGGAAGGCTTCCTGAAGGAGGAGCCACACGAGCTGGACCCACAGGACAAAGAGTGGTTGGGGAAACAGGGGTCAGAATGAGAATGAGCAGAGGGGCAAGGCATTCCAAGCAGAGGATTTATGGATGCAAGGTTCTGGGTGAGAGCTGCTGGGCTAGCTCCGTGGGTACCATGTTTTCAGTGTGGCTGGGAAGAAGTGAGAGGAGGGAATCCACCGGAGGAAGTGAGGCCCGGGCTGCACTTGAAATGGTCGGAGTCTGGGACTGGAGGTGGGGCAGGCAGAGGGAGACAGGGAAGGGCTCCACACTCCCTGAGCTTTTTGATGGGCAGTTGGCAGGCATGGTCTCTCAGTGCTCACAGCCATCTACGGCCCTTCTCTCCCTTCCTCTTCCCTCCCCTCCTCCTCCCCCTCCTCTTCCTCCTCATCAAAGCCTACATGGGCACCAGACGGTCCTGCTAATACACCCCATTCCTGTTTGACCTTCACCTTGCTCACATTCCCCTCTGCCTCTGGGCTGGAGACTGACACAGTCTCTGGCTCCTACTCTCCCAGACTCCAGGGGAAGATGCTGAGCAGCCAGCGAATCCAGGGCACTGGTTATGCGAAAGAGAGTTGAACCTCTCCAACGCCAGCTGGTAAAATGTGGAGGCCACATCAAAGCCACTATGGACTGAGCTGTGCTTCCCCAAACTTCTATGTTGAAGCCCTGACCCCCAGCATCTCGGAATGCAACTGTATTTGGAGATTGGGTTTTTAAAGAAGTGACTAAATTAAAATAAGGCCATTAGGATGGGGCCCCTGATCCAACAGGACTGATGTCCTGTACACATGCGTGCAGAGGGACAACCACGTGAGCACACAGCAAGAGGACGCCCTGCGCAAGCCAAGGAGAGAGATCTTAGAAGTAACTATCTCTGCCAGCACCTTGATCCAGGACTTGCAGCCTCCAGCCTGGGAGAAATACATTTCTATGGTTTCAGTTGCCCAGTCTGGGCTTTTTTAATGCAGTGACCGAGCGGATGAGCACTTGGGATGTTACAGCTAAAGAAGAAGCCAATAGGGACAAAGTGAGTGTCTTTTACTTAAGCGCCATGGCTCTGTCCTAACATTCTTCCTTTCTCTCCTGGCTCCCAACACCTAATCCAAAAATTGTGAGCAGGTAGAAGAAAGAGCTGTGAATTCAGTTCTACATACTAGGTGGACATCTGCGCCTGTCCCTAGCTGACAACATGCAGCAGCTGTTTTATCTCCCTGGCCCTCCACTTCCTGCAACAGAGCAGGGGCTGGCCGTGCGCATGTCACTGCCTCCTGTGCATCTGATGGCCTGCATGAGGCTGGCAGGGCAGGGGCACTCCAGAACCACTGTCCCCCTCCCCAGCTATAGTTTGGACCTCCCTGAATCTCTCCATCCCTGATGTTATTTTTAAAGATTTTATTTCTTTGAGAGAGAGAGAGAGGGAGAGAGAGAGACCAGGAGAGCACAAGCATTGGAGAGGGAGAAGCAGGCTGCCCATCCAGGAGGGAGCCTGATGCGGAGCTCAATCCTAGGACCCTGGGATCGTGACCTGAGCCAACGGTGGCCGCTGAACCGACTGAGCCACCCAGGCGCCCCTCCATCCCTAATATTCACAGCACAGTCATCCTGGGACAGAACTCTTAAGGGTCTGGCAGCCTAGGAAGACTGGCTTCTTTTTTTTTGTTTTCAAGTTTTATTTATTATTTGAGAGAGACAGAGAGAGTGAGCAGATGGAGACTCCTTGATGAGTGGGGAGCCCAATGTGGGGCTGGATTCCAGTTCCCCGAGATGGTGACCTGAGCTAAAATGAAGAGTTGGACACTCAACCGACTGAGCCACCCAGGTGCCACGAGACTAGCTTCTTAATAGGCATGTTCTGGGGAAGTCTGGCAGGTTCAAGTCAGTGGAACATGTGACTCTTGATCTCAAGGTTGTAAGTCTGAGCCCCATATTGGGTGTAGAGATTACTTTAAAATTAAAATCTTTAAAAAGAAGAAAAAAAGGTGTGTTTTGGTCAACCCACTTTATAAGTCCATCTTCCAGGTAGACGTCAGCATAGAAGGACTGGTCATCATTGATGATTCGTCCGCCTTTGATGAGGAGTCGGTCACTCTGAAAAGCCAAGCAAAGTATTTAAGTGTCACTGGGGAAAAGCCAAATTTTTTTTAAACTTTTAATATAAAAATATCCAAATATATTCAAAAGTAAAGAAATGGCATAAAAAAGCCCACTCGGGTCCAGACTCAAAAATCTTCAATACCCAGCCATTCACATTGCACCCATCCTACTCCCCCCACCAACACTTCTGTTTTGTTTTTGCTGAGGTATTTTAAAATAAATCCCAAACACTGTTCCCCATACACATCACTTCAGTGTATATCTCCAACCATTAAGGGGTTTTTAAATAAATGTAACCACAACTCATCATCTCAATGGACCCAATTAATAGTAAATCCTTCATACGAGTTAATAATCAGACTATGTTCAATTTTGTTTGGTTTTACAGTGGGCGGGTCGATGGGGAATCCATCCTTGGTCTCCACTCCGCAACTGGCTCTCTGCAGTTTGCTGGGATCTCTACCAGCCTTCCTCCCTCTCTGATCCCATTCATTTGTTGAAGAAACTAGGCCATTCATAGAACAGGAGTTTATTAAGGAATTATTATTTGTAACAAACCTTAATTTAGAGACATTTTAAAAGTTAGCAGAAAGACTATAGGGTAAACGCAACTCCCCCAGAACAACCTCCAGGCAAAATGCTGAGGTTTCTCTCCACCTTTTTCTGCTTTCCTTGATTCCCTGTGGTTATGATCACTGTGCACATATCCATCCACTCCTCTGTGCCCCCATCACATGCTGCCTCACTGCCTCGGCTCCCAGCCCAAGGCCAGGCCCTGATGAGCCAGGAGGAACCAGGGACAGAGTGGAAGGTGCTCTCCTGGAGCTGATGGAGGGAGTGGCAGAGGCTTACCAAGCCATAGGCTTACAGGGTTACCAGAGGAGAAGGGGAGGGTGCCCGTCATGGGAGCAAAGTAAAGGCCTGCCGCCCTTACTGGGGGCCAGGCAAAGCCAGCTCACACCTAGAAAATAACTTGAGATGAGTTGTTCCAAACAAGTGGCGGGGAAGAAGGCCAGGGAAGGTGAACATTCAGTGTCTTCTGGACAGAGAGAACTGGTAGCCAGGGCCCAGAGGCAGCAAAAAAAACAGCAAATTCTAGGAGCCAAAAAGAACACAACTTTTTTGCCTTGTACCATAAGGGTGCTCCCAAGTTATGACATGTTCTCCATGAGCATCAGTAAGTGGCTATAAAATATTCCATCTTACAGATACACAATAAGTTGTTTAATTATCCCTCTACTGTTAGACACCAAGTTACTTTCCATTTTTCACAATGGTACTTATTGCTGCAATGAACATCTCCGTACACAAGGCTTTTCCCTCGGCTTGAATTGTTAGGCTAATTCTCAGAAGCCTAATAACTGGGTCAAACTGTATGAACCTCGTTTATGGCCCTTGATAAATTTGACCAGATAGCTTCCCAAAAGTATTGCTCCAATTGCCATGTATAAGTCAGCAAGCATCCTTGGTTATCATGAATATTTGTTAATTTGCATTTCTTGGAGGCTGAAAATTGTTTTTCCCTGTGTTTATTTATACTTTACTGTCTCCTAGCTGGAGATGCAGTGATGAATAAAACACAGCCTCTTCCTTAAGCCCCAGCTGTTGGGTAGGGAAAGAGACAGTAAACAGACAATAACAATTCAGGGTAGCCACTTCCAAGGGAGTGTCTTCCATGGGTTTCCCTGAAAGTAGAACCTGAGACAAGGACTGAAGGCAGATAGTGTATATGGGAATCAACTGCACAAACCAGAGTGAAGAAGGAGGGAGAGGCAGGCAGCCAGGCAGGCAGGCATGCAAATCCCATACAGAGTGCTCACTAAGGTTAACTGAGGCTTGATCCCACCAGGATCCTCTGAGGAAACGCACCCCAGAGCCCCCACAATGGTCCATGGGATCAGCCATGAGAGGAAGGCAGAGGATACTGTACAAGCCTAGAAAAGAAGCGTCGACCCAAACGAAAGAATCAGGGAAAGCTTGCTGAGCAGAAACAGGGCATGCAGCTTGCTCAGGACCCTCTGTTGGCGTCATGCATCAGCACCGTATTTCCTTCAGAGTGAAAGCCAAGGTCAGTGAGACCCTATGTTATTTGGAATCCCACTACCAAGGAAAAGTTCACTCTCTCATTTGCTTCAGGTCTCTATTCAGCATCACTTAACTCAGATCCCCTCCCACCCCCACTGGCTGCCCTGTCTAGAATACTGTACGCCTCTGTCCTACCAGCAAACCCGACACCTCTAGCCACTTTGTTTCACAGTACTGACTACAGTACATCCCACACACTATATATTCAAGTTTGTCTAAAAGGTGACTTGCCCACTGACATCAGAGTTATGGTACTCCCCCCACTGACTGCGTCGGACATGACTCACAGGGGATACCAGCATACACATCGATGTGGATAATGGTGCCAATTGCAATTATGCCCTGCAACTGTCCTTACAAGACTGTAAGCTTCATGGAGGTAAAGATTTCATCTATTTTCTTCAGTGCTATATCTCCAATATTTGGACACAGCCTGGCTGGCTGGATGGATGGATGGACAAATGGATGGATGGATGGATGGATGGATGGATGAACAGACAGAGGGATGGATGGATGCATACATGAATGCATGGAAGAATGAACAGACAGGTGGATCTCTGAACTGATTCTTGACGGATGAATAGCTTAAGATGCAGAGCAAAGTTATCACAGCTATGAGACAAGAAACTATAAGCCATGAATCAAGGAAGACAAGTATGAACCAGCACATTCTGCTCCCCAGCAGAAGGTCTCTTGCTTCAAGCTTAACCACTCCCAGGCTCTACAACCTGCCTCTTAGCCCTAAGATAGAAGCCCTGCACAATTTGCCATTCCCAGGGAGGATACTCCAGGACCAAGGGAAAGAAGAGGTGCGGGCTCTATATATCCAAAGCAGAGACAAGCTGGTTCACAGGTTTTCCTGGGCACCAAGAAGCAAGAAAATGTGAGTCATCAGCAGCTGTTGGTGCACAGCTTCCAGAACACGGCCTCCCTCAGGCAGCTGTCTGCCCTGTCACATTTAATAGAGGGTTTTTCAGGCTCAGCTTGAAAGGTGGTATTTAATGTACTGAGTACCAGAAGATCAGCCCCACCCTGCTCTTCCTAGAATCAGATGGTGCAGCCTGTGTTCAAATCCACCTCCTCCCCAACTACCAGCAGACAGCGTGTGTAGCTACTGCAAGGGGTCCTTTCTGGTGTTCTCAGGGGCAAGTATATTTCTAAAACAGCATGTCAATAATAAGGCAAGGCTAATGTGACTTTTTCCTTTTCTCCTTAAAATTAGCAGTGCCTTTGCCTTTTAACTGGCATTTTCAGAATCACGTTCTCTGGAACTCTAGCTCAGAGGTTTAAGTAGATAATACTCCCAAAGGGGATTCCCACGTGTAGGGAGTTTAGAAAATTCTGGATTAAGCAGAAAAGATTATCTATATAACAGGAATTCCCAGGTCCTTCATTTTATGGATATGTAATGTGAATATGCAAGAGGGGAATTGAATTTCCATCTTTTCCAAACACTGATCCTTTTTAGTATGGAAAATTTGACAAGGATACTTTGCCCAGACAACCCCTTTAGAATTGCACTTTATGAGAGTTATGCCCTGCAGACCTGTTGGCACGGAGTGGCTCTTATGGAATGATAGGTCTGATCTGACCTCATACAGAAATGGGGTGGCCTCCTATGTTCACATAACTAACAGGGGTGTAGGGTAGACCCAAGGTTCCCTAACTTTCTGCCTAGCATTGGCTCCATCAAACATCCTTCTATCACATCTTAAAACATTTCCACATTCTAGAGTCCATGAACACCCATGATCAGATGCAATTTAGAAAGAACCAGAGGTCTGTGACCCAAGGACCTAGCGTTCCAGGGCTCCCTTTCTTCATGCAGGAAATCTGTGTAAGATCTCACACCAAGAAGAGTGAATTTGATGGTCTATAATTTTTAAGAATTTAACAAAGTAAAAATCACACATTTAAAAGAAAATTAATGATACCCTGCTTCTCACAAGTAGCAGATATGAATAATGACAAGCTCTATATAACAACTACTGTTTAAACACTTGGAAGAAAATGAAATATCTAATCAAAAATTCAACAAAAGTCTAACTGCAGGTTATGCCAGAGACTGCCACTCATTCTGTGGTAATAGCGGTGATCTAAAGTGTATTATGCTCCGCATGGCTCATATCCTTGGATCAGTGATACATAAGAACAGAATGCCCAGACTCAGATACAAGTTCCAATCTCTACCCGCTTATTCTCTATGTGATTTAACCTCTTCTAGATTTAGTTTCTCCATCTGCAAATGGGGACAAATGTTCCTGCCTCATAAGGCTGTTGAGAGAAGTGCAAGGAGCATATATACATCAAGCGCTTAGCACAGGCCTGGCACATGTAAATACTCAGTGGAGTTATGCATTGTTCATTCTTTGCTATCTTCTATAGCAGGAACTGCACTCAATAAATATTTAAGGAAGGAATGTGTGTAGCTAAAAGAAATAGTGTATACCTTTAAGGATTTCTCAGGCCAGTGGGGGAGACTGGGAAGGGCTGAGGCAGAGAGAAGAGCAGAGATTGGGGGAGGAGCACAGAGCACCCCTACACACACACCTTCCAGATCTTTCCAGGGGGAGAAATGCTTATCTGAGCTGGAAAAATGAGTAGGAATTAGCCACATGGCAAAAGAAAAAAGGCACTACAGAAAGAGGCAGCTGGTGTGCTTGGGGATCTGTATGTGGTTTTATATGGCTGAATTATGACCTCAGAGTGGGGATCTGGAGAGGTATGCAGGTGCCAGCTCATGGGAACTCTAACACCATGTGTGGAAGGGAGTCCAGGCTTGTCACCATGATAATGAAAGGGCTTTCATCAGATAAGAATTCCAACATACAAAAGCTTCTGAGCCAAGACATCAAACACAATACTAGGCAGATGTATAAAACAGGAAACTGATAATATTTATATTTTCTTCAGAGCTGGTGTTTCTCAATAAGATCGAGAACCAGACAATTTTGCAAAATATAGCAAGGGCCTTAAAGCCGTTCATGACCTTTGATCTAAAAACTTATAGCTAGCAATCTGTCCTCAGGAAAAAAAAAATCCCCAAACAAGGCTACAGAATATGCACAAAGGTGTGATCCAGTATTAATTACAATCATATAACTACACCACTAATGAAGCATCATTCATCAACTAAAATATTTCTCAGAAATTTTTAAGGACAGATGGAAGTTCTGGAAAATAAAATATTAGGTGAAAAAGCAAAATACCAAACTCTCTATATGATAGTAATTTCAGGGAGGGGGTGGATAGTACATCCTTCTGGTAGTAACTGACTCCTCCCAGCAGAGACTGTGGGGAGCCCCCATATCTCACTGCCCCTTGAACACCCCTTTGCCATAACACTGAGCACAGTCAAGATCATTGTTCACGTGTCCATCTCCTGCAGGGCTGGACATCCTTTTGTGGCCAGTAGTGCCTGGGGTAAGTCATCTCTAGATCCCAAGGAACCAGTCAGGGATGTTCAGTAAATGTGTACTGAAAGCAGCAGGAGAGGGAATGACATACAGGAGGCAAGGAGAAGGGAAGGAAAAAGAAAAGAATGTTTTAAAAAAAGGGAGGAAGGGAGAAGGAGAAGATAGGAGTAGGAAATAAAGATGGAGAGAAATGGACAAGAGGAAAGAATGGAAGGGAGGAAGCAGAGGTGGGGAGAGAGACAGGGAACAGGAGAAAAGAGCAGATGGACACATCAGAAATCTTTTTTCCTGCCTTTAAAAATTCTCTGAAAGCCTAAGCCTGCTGCCTGCAGAAGAGAAGCTGACTTAATGCAAAGCCAGCACAACATGGATGATGCTAAAAGCTCCTCAGGAGGGGCCCACCTAAACCTTGGTTCTGGACAATAATTACGCCCCTACCAAAGGTCCTGTGAGTCAGAGGAGAAGCCCAGGGAAGGCTTGTATGCAAACCCACTATCATCTTCCATCCAGCCCCAACTGGGAGAGAGCTGGTGTTGGCAGGACGCCTTCAACCTCTTCACAAACACTAAGTACTATGTTGAGTGCTGCTTACAAAAATTAGCCCTTAAAGCTTCAGACATCCTTATCCATATAGCAGCAGAGTAAACAACAGTCAGCCTCTGCTCAGAGGGGAGGTCTGGGTCAGTGAAATTTTTGCATCATTGTCTATCCCTGAGTGAAGCATTAAGCCTCCCTGCATTCTGCATTCTCCCTCCTGGTTGGTGGGAATAATATCTGTCGTCTCCACCGTGAAGTCAGGAGGATGGAAAACCCATTAAGAACTAGGGGGATTTGGAAGAAAAGAGAGGTGCAGTTCTAATCAAATCAACACTTACCCAAAAATCACTAGTTTAGTAACCCTGACTATCTGGAAAACAGCGGAAAACCAAAGCTGTTATTACAGTGACAGGGAAAGACAGTGCCTATGTCATCAAGGAGGGGACATTTGAGCTGGGTTCTGTAATATGAGAAGTTCAAGAAGCCAAAGAAAGGGGAAGAAGTGGTGCATTCTAGCAAAATAAATAGTATAAACATACATGGTGATTTCAAAGTTCCAGGTTTTAGGCATCAAATAAGGAATGGAGAGTGGAAGTGGTGTGCTGTCCGTGGTCCTGAAACATCACAGAGCATTAGGACAGCAAGGTTTCTCCAAACCCCGGGATGCTAAAGATCCCTCTCCCTCATCGAGCTTTGTAGTTTTACTGCGCTTCTTTCCTGGCTCACTGTTATTCTGTAATCTTTACATTTTGTAATCTTTACATTCCTAGAGAACAAAAACAGAGGACCTATGTTTCACAATGTATGTAAATTGGTTACCTTAGTACTAAGGCTTAGTACCACCCTTTCTATACTTTAATTCCTCCACTCCAGGAAGTTGGAGGGTGGTCCCTCTCCTTTAATGCTTCACTAATGCACAATCCTTCACTAATATTCTAAATCAGAGTAACTAAATGACCAGTCACTCCTGGGAAGGAAAATGAAGAATACCTTCCTCCAAAGGGTTAGCATGGAAATGAGTCTCAAAAAGATCAGGGAATCCTCATTTTGATGTGCTTGACCATGCATCGAACTGCACTCTCTTAAGACAAAAGAAATGTCAAGGTAAATTTTGAAAGTTACCAGTCCTTCAGACTCTACAAACCACTAATATTGAAGCTTATGTCTACAACTCAAACATTCAACAGGACAGGTAGGCATGCCTCATTCATGCATGTACAATTTATAACATGGCACCTGAGCCTAAATGATCCTCAAAATCCACTGGGACTTCCTGCTAAAATTCCAATCCATGTACTTTTGTCAAGATTTTCACTTAACCCCAATGTAGCTAGGGCCAAGAATTTATGTTACTAACAAACATTTCCAGATAATCTTGATGTAGACCCTATGTGGTGGGTTGTGCTATCTGTTTTACAATTCTTCCTGCTGCCCCACTCTTGCCATGCTCCAATGTAGGTGCAGTGCTCTCCTGCCCCACCAGCTGAGGGGACACCCGTATGACTTGCTTTGACCAACAGAATTAGAGTGAATGTGAGCACACCAGTCTGAGCACAAGCTTTAAGAAGCAGGTGGGACTCAACTCGATCTTGACAGTCCACTCTCCACCTTGAAAACTACGTGACCCAAGATGAAGCCTCCTTCATTCTGAGTCTCAGAAAGAGGTGACATGAGGAGAACACATGAAGAAGCCTGAAGACAAATCTAGCTGAGCTCTGCTAAGCCTCTGCCACCCACAGACCTATAAGCAATAAATAAGTATTTGGGGCTATAAGTCAGAATTACAAGGTTGTTTGTGATGTGGCATTAGTGTATCAAAGTGAACTGATAACACCATTAAGATTCTGTGTTGAGAGCCATCTGAGGGATTTCCTAGCTCAAATACTTCAGAATTCCATGACTCAGTTCCTACCTTTAATAACCAGAATCCCCTTCCTCCCAGGCTCCCCTTGTAGATCTCCCATTCGACCTCCCTGCAGCAGCAAGTACTGCCATACCGTGCAGCTGTACATCCTATTTATTCACAGAAAACCAGCACATTTGCCTTTGCTTTTGCCTCAGGGGACAGCCTGTCAACCTGCAGCCCTCTGCCACACTTTCCAGGAAGGCAGCCCTGGAAGTGGCAACAGGCCTGAGACCAATCTAATTAACACACATTTGTTCTCCCCTCGCATGGGCAGAGAGCACAGCAGCATCTTCCTCCTTCATGAATTAGAAATACCAGTAGTCCCCATGGATTACACAGCTTCTCTGGAAGCTCAGCCCCGTTTCCATGACAACTGCAGTTTTAACAGTAAGACCTCAGGTCCCACGATACCAGCAGACATTCAGGAAATAATCCCCTGTGGACAAAACATCTGGGTTTAAAATAACACAGCTGTATGATGACCCCAGGAGTGGACAGGGGCTTCGGGCTGCCCATAGGAGGATGACGCTAGCTACATCTGTTTCTATGTTGAAACCCATTTCCGTGCTGCCTTGTATCTGCTTTTTACCTCATACAAAGCAATCTGAACAGAAATCCTTTATCTTTAAGGAAATCACATTCCTAAGTGCATACTAAGTATTGTTTCTGTATTACATGGGTTTTCATTTTTAATTAAGTCACCTGAAGAAGTGGATAGGATTGGGGTGCCTGAGTGGCTCAGTTGGTTGAGTGTTTGACCCTTGATCATGGTTCAGGTCATGATCTCCGGGCCCTTTGCTGGATATGGAGCCAGCTTAAGATTGTCTCTCTCCCTCTCCTTCTGTGGCCCCCCACCACCCACCCACACTCTCTCTTTCTCAAAAAAAAAAAGGTAAATAAAATAGAAATAAAAAAAGAAGTGGGTATGAATGCTACAAGCAAGGAAGCTCAGAGAAGTGAAGTAATCTCTCGAGGTTACACAGCCAGGAGTTGGTGCTGCCAGATTTGAACCTAGTTCTTCCCAGTACCTACAAAATGACAGCCGCATTGCTCCCAAGTGGTTATCCTGTGTTCTCTTCACTATACCTGGTTAACATGTCTGAGCCTTAGTTCCCACCTCTACAAAATGGGAACAAGCAAGAACCAACCACATATACCCATTTAGCTATTTATTAAGCACAAACCTGATGCCATATGCTCACCTGCCCTCCTGATAGGATTGGCCATTGTGGCCAGAAGGGAGTAAGGCAGATTAAAGGGCTCTAAAAGTTGTTAAGAGCTCTCTGGTGGGTAGATGTTAAATGCAGAGTCTCCTGTAAGCCAGATGCTTTCACGCCCATTATCTCATTTGACAAAGAGGCAGAGTGGCCTGCTGGGTGCCAAGCAGACTGCCTGAGCTCTGACCTGGCCCACCCTTACAAAGCCTGTGCCCCAGGCAAGTTCTCCTCAGCCTGTGTCACTTTCCCACCAGTAATGCAGAGAGCTCTTTTGAAAGACAAATGAATTAACACGTGGACAAGCACTTAGACCTGTGCCTGTTTTTGGTTTTGGTTTTAAACCTTTGCAACATGGAGAGTTAGATCTCATGGAGATGTTCAGTTTTATCTTTGACTCTTCTCTAAATTCTCACTTCAGACCCAACCCTTTCCTTGATCTTGTTGTATCTGGCCCAGAAAGTCCTTACATGCACCTGCTAATTCCACCTCCCACTGCACCTGTCCCAATTCAGCCCTCGCCACCTGTCTCCCTACTGCCTGTCTCGTTCCCTCCACATGACAGCCAGTGACCTTTCTGAAACACAAATGCAACCATGTCACGCCTCCCCTTTAAACCTTTCATCAGCCTGTCCTCATGCACAGGACAAAGGACACACTCCTGGGTAATTTCTTGTCTGACCCCTCCCATCCCCCAGCCTTGTGTTCCCACATTCTGCTACTCACCACACACTGGCTCCCTAATTGCAACTTCACACCCCCATACCTTCCTATGACCTTCCTGCCAAACCTGCTCTACACACTGATTTCCAACTCACCCTGTGAGCCCAGTGTCCTAACCTCAGGAACATGTGGTCACCCCTTGCAGTTCCCACAACATGAGGCACACACTGCATGGTTAGTATTGCTTCATGATGTTTCATCTTCCAGTTCATTTTTGTCTATTTCTCCCATGAGACTGTGAGATCCTTCACAGAGACTACAGCTTATTCCTACACTGCTTCTTGGCTGAGTGACCTGGGACAAGATACTTAACCTCTCTGCTTCCATCTCCTCATCTGTAAACAATTAATCAAAGTACCAACTCACAGGATTACTAAAGATAATGTGTAAAAGCCCTCTGTACATTTCATATGCTGAATGTATATCTATGTAGTCCAATATTTTATGCCAAATGTCCTATGTCCAAGCATTGAGGAAGCAGGAAAAAGTTTCCATTGCTTTCAATATCTTCTCAAAGATGTCTATTACCCTAAAAAGTTTTTAAGCCAGTTTGAAAAGTGCCCAATGATTAAAGTTCTATTTTGAATCTATGTTGTTCTGCATGCCCGGAAATAAAGGACAGCAAAAGAGAAAAGAAGAAAATGAAAGGAAGAACAAGAAACGAAAAATCCTAACATTACACCTGTAAGGTGTGCTCCATGACAAATAGAGCACTGGGGCCATTCTGGGAAAGAGAGGGTCTTGGGTAATGAGAAATGCCTGAGAAATCCCTTCTGAAGCCTCCAAGAATGTCCATGTGGAAGAAAAGGAGACCTTTGAAAACTCTGGGGACAAGTAGAGCAAGAGACAGACTGTCAGTCCACACACACAAGAGGTTTCCAACAACACGCAAGAATAAAGCAAGCTGGGATCCCTGGGTGGCGCAGCGGTTTGGCGCCTGCCTTTGGCCCAGGGCACGATCCTGGAGACCCGGGATTGAGTCCCACATCGGGCTCCCTGCATGGAGCCTGCTTCTCCCTCTGCCTATGTCTCTGCCTCTCTCTCTCTGTGTGTGTGACTATCATAAATAAATAAATTAATTAATTCATTAAAAAAAAAGAATAAAGCAAGCTGCTGAATAAAGTAGTGATCTCCCTGTCATTAGAGGTATGCAAGGAGAATTTGAATTCCTACAGTAGAGATGGGGGTGTCAGGGAGAAGCAACAGACGCTACTTCCTGCTTTCTTAACTATACAAACACTGAACATTTTACGTAACTTAGAAGGTTCCTTTTGACTTTAAGGTTGTATAAATCAAATATTTGCTGAGATATTATTAGGACTTCAGCCCTAAGGGTTATGGTATGGTACAAAATACAGGGCAGCATAATTTGGGAACAGGTACAAAATCTAAAACAGCTATCTATTTGTTCTATACGGTTCTGTATCAGACCCACTGAGGCATGGAACTGACCCCAAGTCATTATTCAGTCAAGGCCTAGGGGATATGTGTGCTATAATGCTCCAACTAATACAGATGGCCCTTATTGTAAAATCTTGCTTTTCAGTGGGAAATGCAATGAATCCCATTAAAGGATCAGCTCTGTTCTCTCCCTGCTGACAAAGTACCACTTGGGAGGCCCTTTGTTTTTTTGAGCTCCAAAAACTCTTCACGCCTCCCTCATCATCTTCTGGATGGTAACTACCTAAATACTAAATACACAGATAGGATATTTGTTAAGGAAAGTCAAATGCAGGAGTGGCTAAAACCTCACTCAGCAAAGCTACACCGTTTGCAACCTGGTTTCATTCATCTGCCCACGCAGTATGAAGCCTCTCCGTGAGTCACCAGTGTGCAAGTGCACTCCTGAGATGCCAAAGAGAATGAGATGCTGTTCCAGCCTTCCAGGGTTTAATCAAATAGACAAACCAAAGTCACTGACATGGGAGTGTTCACACTCCCCAGCCCCTGGGGGGAAGATCCTCCATGGAGAATGGGCACAGCTTATACAAGAGCAAAGGGCCAGAGAGGGTAAGCCTGGTCAGGGAGAATGTTCCAGGTGCCCGGCACAGGCCCAAGGAAGTGAGGAGCAGCAGCTTCATATGTCCACAGCCATCACTTTCTTCCTTTTACTTGCTTGCTTTAGTTTTGTAGACCAGTGTTTCTATGAAACACCCTGGATCCCACTCCTCCTAAAGCCACCAACACCAATTCAGAGTTGTCTTTTCTCAGAGCAAAGTTAGGATTTCATCATTGCATCTCTCCAGGGTAAGGGATCTCAACCTGTGTTCAGAACACATGTTCAAGCAGTATAAAAAACTGCACCGTTCTTAAAGTAATTAAAGACCTACACACAACACTAAGACAGCATTCATTCACATGCCATCCCTACTAGGGCGTGACTGCTTATCTCAGGAGGGCTTCAATGGCTCCCCTGCTTACACTTCAGCACCAGGGAACTGTCCACTGCCCTGACCGTGTCCTTTTATATGCTCAAGGGCAAAGTCCTCTTGATGCTTTCTTCCAAGGGCAGGAACCTCCTTTGATTCACAGACACACACAAATTAGACTCATTCAATACCTCCCTGCTTGTTGTGAGTGCCTAGGATTCCACTTGATACATGTTACTAGGACAATTTGTAGATTTGGTTGCAAAAAAATATAAACTTTAAATGCTGATCAAAATTTAGCAGCACATCTGCAGAGGATTTTTTTTAATACACCAGTCTGCTCACAGCACATGGGCTGAGAACCACTGATTGCTTGAATATCTCACATTTCATATCTTCTACTAGTGCTTCCTAATCTCTGTATCTGGCCCTTGGCTCTCAACCCCCACCCCTGTACCAATCTGGAGTTCCAACTGCCCACTGAGACAGCTCAGCTTGGTGCTCATTCCCAACTTAATTCAACCTATGAACCAGTGCAAGCCTTTTATTCCAAACTCACCTCATACACTTCCTGAATACCTCATCTTAGCCCTAACAGGTATTAGTAACTCTTACATGGCATAATTTTTTTTCATAACTTTCACACTTAATCTTCACATCTCCTTAAGAAAGTTCATCATCAGGCTTCTTTCCATTGATTTAGGTCTGGATCCTGTGACTTGCTTTGGCCATGTGACTATAAGCCATAATTGAGCACAAGTTCTTAAAGGCATTTCAGGTTGCTACCAATCTCTTGTGCCTCCCTCTTCTACTCCTTCTGCCTGAGTCTCAAAGTGAAGAAATACAAAGAACAGACCCATTGTTCACCAGCACTGAGGGGTAAAGCTACAGCCAATCCAAAGCCCTCATATAGCGTGAACAAGAATTCAATGTGTTGAAAACCAGACTTGGTGGTTGTTTGCTACAGAACAAAGCTGACTAATATGTCTTCCCACAATAAGAATAATAGTAACTAACCTATAGAGGATATACCATGTGCAGGCACTAGTCTAAGCATCTTACACACAGTACGTTATTTAATTCTCAATAAAAAAAAATCCTATGCAATATTATTAATCCCATTTTACAAAGGAAAATTGGTGCATAGACAGAATAAGACACAGCTAGTCAGTGGAACAGCTAGAACCCAAACCCAAATTATCTGGTTTCAGAATCCACACTCTTACATGCTGCCTTTATCATACCAGCCTCCTAGCTCACAAACTTCCAGTGGCTTCCTATTGCCCACCCAAAATAAACTCAGAGGGTCCTAAACTTGGAATTAATCACCTACTCCAACTCTATAAAGAAAAGGAATCCAGGGGCACCTGGGTGGCTTAGCTGGTTAGCATCTGAATCTAAAATTTTTCTTTTTTTTTTTTTGAATCTCAGTTTCGGTTCAGGTCATGATCTCAGGAGGGTCATGAGGTTGAGCCCCATGCTGGACTCCGTTCTCAAGGCAGTCTGCTCCTCCCCCTGCTTGTGCATGCTCTCTTTCTCTCTCTCTCTGTGCTCTCTCCCCCTCCCCTCAAATAAATACAATCTTTTTTTTTTTTTTAATTTTTTTTTTATTATTTATTTATGATAGGCACACAGTGAGAGAGAGAGGCAGAGACACAGGCAGAGGGAGAAGCAGGCTCCATGCACCGGGAGCCCGACGTGGGATTCGATCCCGGGTCTCCAGGATCGCGCCCTGGGCCAAAGGCAGGCGCCAAACCGCTGCGCCACCCAGGGATCCCCAATACAATCTTTAAAAAAGAAAAGAATAGGAATCTGAAGCCCAGGGAAAGGAAGTGACTTGCCTAAGATCAAATATCCTACTGGCATTTCAGCCGGACTTAGAACCATATGCTATTTCCATCACATTGGGTACATTCTACCCAGCTTCCAAAGTGTTACAGAATCCCCCCATACCTGCACCCCTTCCCATTTATTTCACGTTCCTCACCCCTTGATCCATCTGCTTCTAATTATATTCATATTCTGACCATATTCATCCCCCAGCCCAAGTCTTGTATAGGCTGTTCTACCTGCCTTGCAAGCTCTTCCCATGTTTCCACCAATCAAATCCTTCAACATCTAGCTCGTGCTGCCCCCCCTAAGTCCCAGGAAGCCACCTCCTAGAGCATCCACCAACACTGAGTCCCCTCCTCAAGCCCCTCTAACACCTGTGCTCTGTCATTCTTAATTGCTGTGTGTATACTTTGTCCCTTAGGCGGTAAGCTTGTTAAGGTCACGGATCATGAAATATGTATTTTTAGCTGCCGTCACACCTTGCACTCTTCCAAGAACAGAACAGAAACGTGGTGAACACGTGCCTGCTCACCTGCCATTCTGAGTTTTCGTATCCTCAAAGAGGGAGCCTGGTTTGGAGAAAGAAACGATCATCTGTCAGCCACTGCAATGTGCCAGGCACATTCACATATGTCCTGTCACGTGTGTTCCATATATTCAGTCTTGGCCAAGTTCACCACGAGAAAGAGACATGCAGGGCTAAGTTAGCATAGCTAGGTTTTAGAAGAAGTCCTAATAATTATCATGTTTACCCTCTCTGAAATGTTTTTTAAGAATTTAATTTAGGGGCACCTGGGTGGCTTAGCGGTTGAGCATCTGCCTTCAGCTCAGGGCCTGATCCCGGGGTCCTGGGATCGAGTCCTGCATCAGGCTCCCAATAGGGAGCCTGCTTCTCCCTTTGCCTGTGTCTCTGCCTCTCTCTGGTCTCTCATGAATAAATAAATAAAATCTTTAAAAAAATTTTAAAAAAGAATTTAAACAAAATAATTTTTCCCCTAGGAATATGGCCCACTTCCCCCTCTCTGGTCATAAACTTGACATAACTGAGGGTGTTTGCTTCTCTGCCCTGGATGACAGACGCTCTGAATCAGTAGCAGACATCCAGCTGCACACCTCTGGTGACCTGAAACACTGGCAGGTCTATTCCCAGCTCTTCCTCAATCCTCAGCTCTGGTATACCACATGATTTCACTATGTGCGTGACAAATTACTGTGGGCATCTCAAACCCTTTGTGTAAAAAACGGGGCGGGGGCTGGTAAATAAACTGAATGTCATCCTCAGGAAGAAGTGTAACAGGCCTCACATGTGTTTTGCATATTTGCACATTAGAGACTACGTGAGTCTGATATGAGTTTCACTTACGGATCTTTCTCCCCTGCTCAGCTTCATGGTTTGATGGAACACACGCTCGCACACAGATGCACACAGATTTCAATCAGATAGTAATTTTCATCACAGGCAGACCAGCCCTCCTACCCGCTCTGCTTGCATCTGGCTCTTCCTTCCTTCACAGGCCACTGCAAGAACTTTTACGTGCTACTGAAGTCTCTGTGAACCTTCACTTACTGTTTGGGGAACAGGCATGATATCACTAGCCTGTCTCCCTCATAGGACTGCTCTGAAAACCAAGTGAGAGATCACAGAGGTCATGTCGAATGCTGTAACAGCCTGCAAACCCACAAATGATCGGTACTTGTGAGGTCCTACTTTTAATAATAATATTGCTTCGCCATTGTGGTGGACACTCTGGTCTCCTCCCACAACTGAGCAGACCTCCCCCTCCGGTGGCTCTGCTGGGAGCCTAGAGCTTCTGCAGGGCCAGGAAGCCATGTGCCTTTGTTTGCTCAGAGCCACGCCCAGGATGTTCTAACACTTTACCACTGCAGTGGGCTCCAGAAACAGCTTTAGCTAAGTTAATCCCTGGCTGTGCCATTAATTTTTTAAAAAGCCACACATGAAAGAGAGCTTTGTAAATATTTTAAACAATCCTTAGGGGCTGAAGCTAAGTGTTTCTGCTTTTTCGCTCCTCTCTGTCGGGTACTCTCTTATCTCACAAAAAGGCCGAGGTGGAAAATGGAAGGAAAGGTGCCCCATCACAGTCAACACGGGTGGGATATTTTCCTAACTCAGCCGTGCCCCACCTGGAATGTCCCTTCTCTTCTGCTCAAAAACCCTCTGCCCTATCTCCGGATGCTCTGGCTGATCTGGGACCTTATCCTGATTGTTCCGACAACGCTGAGGCTCACAGGGGCACAGAGTGACCCAACACTGAGCAGGTGGAGATGCGCTGAGAGTTGTATCTTGGTTCTTTTCAACCCCCAAAGTCTCTCCACAGGCCAAGCACACCATGGCTGCCAAAACCATCTAGGATTGCTCTCATTGCACAGAGCAGCCACATTTGGAAGCAGAGGTTGGGTTCCCATAATGCTGACTTGCCTTCAGTTTCTCCACCACCCCACACTCATTTGCCTCTGGGCTGCTCCACTCACACAGAACCTCCCCTCCTCCCCAACCTCCCTCCAGGACTGGGGTGGGTGTCCCTGCTCTACTTTCCACCAGCCTCCTATGTGTCCTCTTAGGACACCTCCCACACTTGGATGCAACTTCAGGCAGAAATGTTGATCTTTGTCAAACTCTGGGAAGGAACGCACAAACCCACTTCATTCCAACTTTCCCTAGCAGCCAGCACAGTGCCCAGCACAGAGCAGTGCTTATTATGACCTTACCAAATGAGCACAAACGAAGGGTGCAGCATTTGGAAAGCCACAGCACCCTTCCACGCATGTAATGGCACTCTGGTTCCTGTCACGACACGTACATTATCAGCAAAAGATCCCCTCAGAAGCTGAGGGTCCTATAAAGGAGCTTAATCCAAGTCCATCCTTTCTGTTTTGCTGTTTCTTTAAACCACAAATCTTTCTGGGTGGAGTGGGCTTATGTGGACCAAATGAAACACAAATGCTCAAGAGCCTCCTTCCCAGGAATTAAGTATACTTTTCAGCATCTCATCCCCACTTGTCCATGCTATTGAAGCTGCTACAACCACTCTATTTGGTCCTCTTCTACACACAGGTTGACTACTGGCTTCGCACAAAGACTAAAGCAGCAGAGTCAGCCACCAGTTCTACTGCCCTCATTACGCACCTAACACACACTAAGTGCTTTGCCAGAGTCCTCTTGGATGTTTGTTGGTCCTGGGAATCGGCCAGTGTTGGCCCACTGGGGATATCACAGTGCAGAGGCTAGGAGGTGGCAGAGGGAGGATGAGGACCCAGATCCGTTTGGTGCAAAAGCCTGGGCAGCCATCTCGGTTCCAGAGGGTCGCAGCAGGAGGGCAGAGTGGCTGCTATGTCTGTTGACACTGACAGCTGTTCAAGTCTACGACACCATTCTTACACACCTGCCTCAAACACCACTGGGCCAATTCGCCTTCTTGGAAACTGGGGTCCTGAGAGGGGGACACAGGTGCCATGGGCCACAGCCACAATGGGACCCAAGGCTCCAGACTCATCAGTCACTGCATCACCCCCACTCCCATCACTTGCCCTGGTTCCCCTGAGGAGGCAAGGTTAGAGAGTCACAAGGCAGGGACCTGCTCAAACAAAACCCACTTTCCTCCTGCACTGC
Source organism: Canis lupus dingo (assembly GCF_003254725.2). Classification (NCBI taxonomy): domain Eukaryota; kingdom Metazoa; phylum Chordata; class Mammalia; order Carnivora; family Canidae; genus Canis; species Canis lupus. The sequence continues at coordinate 71,200,430 of NC_064245.1, forward strand.
CTTGCCTGGGGCAACCACACCTCTTCTGTTGATTCTTAGGCAACCAGAGTGTTCTAGGACTGGTCACTCATACCCTCACATCTCAGAAGGCAGGGATTACGATGGGTTAGAGATAGTCTCTACCCTCAGGGGTCCCACCTCGAGACAGGACCTCAGCAAAGGTCTGTTGGCAAGACCTGAAGCTGGGCCCAGGAGGGGTTTCCCAAGGGAAGACTCAGCCCACAGTTGGAGAGGAGGCACATGGGTGGGGGGTAGGGGAGCTCTGTCTCAACCTGCCTCTCACTTACGCCCCAGCCAGTGCTCCAGCCTCTGGGAGGTAGACAATGCTTCCTTCAAAGGATTTACTATGAAGACTCAAAAGAGGATTTACCATAGACTGGGCAGGCAACTGGGAAATGTCAGCTCCCTCCCCCACCCAGGGCTGCCTTCCCATGGGAAGGCATGGGGCTCCCTTCCCATGGGAAGGCATGGGGCTCCCTTGGGGCTCCCAAAGCCAGGATTCTGGATAAATAAGTATGCTGGGTCTCCTGTCCTCAAACCTCAGGTGTCATGCTGGAGAATTAGGGCACACGCAGAATCCCACCTCCCAGCACCTGCCCACTCCAGCACCGGCCACCAAAGGCCCAGAGGCTTCCCTAGCGCCTGTGAGCCACATCCTTCAGGGCTGGTTTGGCTCAACTCGGGTGCCAGGGAGGGAATGGGGTGGAGGCCAGGTCTCCCCATCTCTGCGCCCTCAGCCCTCAGCTCCCCACCGAGACAAAGCAGGGATCCTTTGTTTCCGGCCACACCCAGGGACGACGGACGGCTCAGCCCCCACCACCCTCCTACCCCCCAGCGTTAACCCTTCTGAGGCCACAGCTGCCAAGGCCACCCCAGTAGGTTTATTTTTAGCTGCGGTGAGAGTGGGAGGGGCGCTCCATGATGGCGCAGTCCCTCGGCCCAGACTTCCACTCCGTCGGTACGGGCGGGCGGGGAGCGGGAGGCGGAGGACCGTATTTTCGCTTCCTCCCGCAGGGGAGGAACTCGGCTGCGAGGTGCCGGGGCCGGCGGGGCGCAGGCCAGGCGCAGGACGCTCGGCCTCCCCGCCCATCCCCGCTCCCCGGCCCGAGGGAGGGGTCCGGCCCCCGCGCCCCTCCCTCTTTTGTTCAGCTCCGCATCCTCCCGGTCCACGCCATCCTGCTGCACTTCCCGTGGGCTGGGGCGGGGGGGGAGCGGCGAGCCCGCGGGGAGAGGGGCCCGAGGCTCCGGCCCCGCCTAGCCATGCGGGGCTCCCCCCGTCGCCACCATTGTCCCCAGAGGCTGGGGGGAGGGGGCCGCAGAGCCGAGACCGGCCCCGCCCCACCCGCCGCCACGCAGGAAGCCTCGGGGGCCGCCCCCGCCGTCCCCCCGCGGATCCCGACCCCGGCGGCGACCACCCCCACCCCACAAAGAACGGCGGGGCGGGGGCGGGGCGGGGCGGGGGCCCGGCTTACCGTGATGTGCGGAATGCTCTTCTTGCCTTGGTAAGACATGGCCCCGCTGGCGCCCTCGGCCCGGCCGGCGGACCCGTGGGGCGGTGGTTCGCTCGGCCCGACTCTCCGCGGCCCCGCTCCCCGCGGGCGCGGTGGCAGAGGCCCGGGAGGACGCAGAGAGGGACGCAGGCTCGGCGCCCACGGCTGCCCGGCCCGCGCGCCCGCCGCTCCGGCTGCAGCACCTCCCGGCTCGGTGCGGAGGGCGGGAGGAGGAGGGAGAGGCGAGGGCGGGAGGAGGGGGCTACAGACAGCTCCTCCCGGCGGCGCGGAGCCGAGCCCGATTCGCCCCTCTCGGCTCGAACCAGGAAGCTCTTCCCTTCCGATCCCCGCACTCCGCCCCCGCCCCCCGAGCCGCCCAGCCCCGCCGACCCCCGCCCCGCGCGCACGCCCTGGGCTGCGCCCCGGCCGCGCTCTCGCGATTGGGAAGGTCTGGTTCTCAGGGTGCTTTGAAATGCGGGAGACGGCCTGGCGCGGCGCAGCAGGGCCCGCCGCAGCGCCACAGGTGCGCAGCACCGCATCTGCGGGCCTCCCCGCCACAGCTGCGCGGCGCGGGGCGCGGGGCGGGCGCGGGGCGGGCGCGGGGCGGGCCCCTCCGGCCGCTCTCGCCGCGGCCTCCGTTCGTCCGCTTGTCCGTCCGCTGTGCACACGCCCTGAACGCATCAAGCCTTTTCCATCTCCGAGGACTCCGAGCCTTTATTCAAGCTGTACCGCCTTCCTTAACATCTAACCCCAAACAAAAGGTTACCCATCTCCCCGACCCCTCGTCAGCGGCCTCTCCAGACAGCCTTTCCCGCCACCTCCCCACTGCCATCGTTGAACCAGCTTCCGCGAGGGCTCAGCAGTCTTACTGCCAGGCAGTTAGGGATGAGAGTGCAGGGATGGGAGAGACAAGGCCCTAACCTAATGAATGGCTGACCCGCTCTACCCCCTGCTGCAGGGTCTCATCACACAACAGCCTGGCTGGTGGGGTGGAGGACGGGGGGACCAAGTCACCCCCACAGTCTTCCCCACCAGTGATGGTTTGGAGGGCCAGACCACTGGCACTAAGGTCCCCACAGACCCCAGGACAGGCTGGGGGACAACAGAATAGGATGCCCTGCCTCCCAGTGTATAGTGGACCACAGCCCCAGCACCCCCACCCATATGTTGCTCTAGGGAGAGGGGTCAGGAGGCCAGGGCATAGCTTGATAAACTTCTAGACAGGAAAGGAGAAAGAGGGAATGGGGGAAGGGGGAGTCCTAGCAAGCCCCCCAATCCTGGAAGGCGCCCCAAATCTCCAGACAGAATAACATGTTAACCTTCTCTGCCATTCACTTTCTGCCTGCAAAATACAAACTCACAGTATCTTTTAAAAGATCCATCTTCTTTACTTTCAAGTTGCCACCCAGGGGGAGGGTGTCCTAGGGGTGGTGAGGAACCCCACTCTGCAAACTGAGGCCTGAAGTCCTTACCTCCACAGCCACCTAGAGGCCAGTCACCCTGACCAGGACGGGAGGCCAGAGATGCTTTGGGCTTGAAATAGGTTTGTAGGTTCGCAAAAGAGAAGCAATTTAGGATTCCAGGGGCCCTAGGGGCCATAATATCCTCCTTTATACTGGTGGGTATACTGGTTGGGGCTTACAGAAATAAAATGGTATCTCAGGTGCAAAGTATGTTAGCTACAATCAGAACAGTTCCTGGAAGCCAGGTTCCCTCCCGCACCCCTTATCTAGAGCTCATTCTCCTGCACTCGTTCATTCAACCTGGCCTCTGGGGGCTGAGCTGGGTCTTAAATCCTCGTTGATGACCGGAATTTGCCAGTCTCGGGTCCCATGCCGCCCCCATTCCCTTCCTCAGCGTGGTTAAGTCCTGGGTTCCGCACCAGGACGTCCCCGGGGGTCAGTCTGGGCAGGAAAGCTCCAGAGCTGGGGACGAGACCACGTGCGTATCGGGGGAGGGGCACCGGCCCGCGATTGGCCACACAGATCGCTGCTCCCATGCAGACTTCCCGGGTACAAAGCGCCGCAGTCGCGGGGCCTCCGGCCTCAGCAAAGGCTGCGCCTGCGCCGCAGAAACTCCTCCTCCCTCACCGGGAGAGAGCTTTCTGGGCGGGGGGAGGACCCCCGCTCCCGCCCCCACCCCACCCCCCGCCCCGTGCCCTCTGCAAAGCTCTGGAGCCGCGAAGCCCGCCCCGGAACCCGAGCCCCGTGGCCGCTTGGTCCGCAGAAAGTAAAAGGCTTCCCCTTGGGAGACCGTGAGCCCCTCGTGTCCGCAGTCCCAAACCTCCAGAGCTTCCGGAGCCCTAGGCGCGCCGCAGGCGCCGCCTTTTGTCCAGTCCCCGGGAAGCCATGGAGAAAGGGAAGAGAGGGCCAGAAGGGGAGAGGGAAGAGTGGAAGAGGTGAAGCGACCACCGCCCCCAAGTGCCTAGGCGCGGCTGCGGAGCCGTCGCAGGCAGAGCCGGGGGCGATGCTGGCTCCGGGGCCGCTGGCCGTAGCTCCGGCAGGGACGCGCTTCCAGACAGCTTCCCGACGTGCACAAAGCGCTCTCGCCTCCCTGATCCTCCACCACGCCTTGTGGGTGGCTGGGAGGAAAATGCCATCCCCATTTCACAGGTGGAGAAGCTGAGGTTCAAGAGGGCAAAGGGCCTCGGCTGGAAACAGGGGTTACCGGTACCGACCCGGGCATCTGGATCCGCAGCCCTGAAGTCTCCCGCTCGCGCTCAGAAGCCTGAACCCCAAACAGGGTCGACCACGAGGGAAGCAAGTGGTCAGGGAGAATAAGAAGGGGTAGGGACAAGGAGATGACTCCCGATAGCCCCCTCCCTTGACCTCCCCCCACCCCCACCGCCATCAGTGTAGACCTCCCCCTCTCAGGGCGCCGACTTCAGGACCACGGAGAGTTCCCGAGCTCCGGGGGCGGAAGGCCGAGAGCCCGAGGATGGGAGCAGGAGATCCCGTACTGCGTCCAAGCAGCCGCAGGCCGGCCCAGCCCCCACTCCTCCAGGAAGCCCTCCCAGATTTCCGTCTGGATCGAGCTCTGCTTCCTCCCGCTCACTTTATGCCTCTCATAGTATTTAAGGGGAGAAGGGGCAATAAAAAATGATAGTAAAATCCAACAACGAACATTTATTGCTCACTGAGTACCGGCATTAACTGATTTGATTCTCACCATGAATCTATCGCCCACCCTGGCCTGGGGTGGGGCCAGTGTGCTGAGTCGGGACCCCAGCATGTACTGGGGGGAGGGGGGGAGCTGGGACCTGAGCAGTGCTCAGACTTCGAGTTCTGGGCTAAGCTGACAGCTCGCTGGTCCTCAAGTGCTCCAACTTCCGTTGTTCTAGCATCTGACCCCGACCCTTACGCACACATCCCAAAGCTGTGCTGTCTACCCATCCATCTTCGTCCAATTCCCTGGCGACCTCTAGCTTAAGGGAGAAGAGCCATAGGGCCCACGGCCTGGCATTCCCTCTCTCTGACGCCCCTTCACTTTCGGAGGGTAAAAACCTCCAAGTCTAGGAAGCTGGAGAGCCGGGTTCAAGTCTCCGCTCTGCCTCCAACTTGCTCTGTGAAGGGAGCCCACTGGCGTCGTGCTGGGCGACTCAGCAGCATCCCCTGAAAATGTCGGTGCCTGGGGATAGCAGTTTCTAGTTCTATGTGCCCGACCCATCCAAATCTTTAAGCAAATCTTTCCCCCCAGAAAGCACAGAGGGAGCACACAGGAAAGGCTTCTTTGAGCATTAACCTGTGTGACCACAGGCGGTTCACTGAACCTTTTCCAGAGCCTGGTACACCGTAGGGGCTCTATAATCACTAATGAGTGAGTGAATAAATGAATGGACTAATGCGGAAAGCAGTTCCCCTTCTTTTCAAAAGGCAAAGAACGGGGCTCCTTGGATTAAACTTCACCCCAGAGGTCCCCTCGCTTTGAAGGGTCCATGTGGCAGCTGTAGCCAACTTACTTTCCTGCTCAGAGCCTTGCTCCCCCTTTCTGCAGAAGAGCAGCAGGGGGCTGGATCGCGAAGGACCCTTTGGAGTCTCCCGGGCTGGGCTGACCAACCCCGACCAAATGGTAGCCCCGCTCGGGCCCTCCAGTGGGATGGAGCGGGGGAGGGGCCTTCCGCGGCCCTCTCGAGCCCGAGGGCAGCGGCCCGGGCGTCCCCGAGGGTCCCGCCCCCCCCCCCCCCGCCGGTCGGCGCGCGCCCTGAGGGTACCTGGCCATTGTCCCGGCCGAGCGGCAGGTCGCGGGGCGCGGGGCAACGGATGCGCAGCGCGGGCGGTCGCTCCTCGCGCTCGCCCGGCGAGCTGACTGCCGAGCCCGAGAGCTCGCTCCCGTCGCTGGCCGTGTCCTCGCTGCCGCCGGGCCCCGGCAGCCCCACGGCGTCGGGCCGGCCAGCGCTGCGAGGCGTGCGCGCCGAGCCGCGGCGGCCCACGCTGTAGGCGTCGAAGTCGATGGTCTTGTTCTCGTAGGCTCCCTCCACCGCCGCGAACATGCCGCCGTACTTCTGGCGAGGCGTCTGCGCCGCGCTGCCCGGCCGCGCCAGGTACACGGGCAGGTCGTCCTCCGTGTTCCACGCGCGCCGCCGGTCCGCCATGCCGCTGCGAGGCCGCCCGCCCGCCGCCCGCCGCCCGCCGCCCTGGCCACCGCCGTGCGCCGCGCTCCCCGCTCGCTGCGGGCCCGCGGCGGCCCCGGCGACTGCGGCCCGGGGAGGGGCGGGGCGGGCGGGGCGGGGCGGGGCGCGCGGCGGGGCGGGGCGCGGGGCGGGGCGGGGCGGGGCGGGGCCTCCGGGCGGCGGCGAGCGCGCGGGGCGGCCGGCTACAAAGGGCCGGGGGGCGGGGCGGGCGGCGGGGGCGGGGCGGGGCGGGCCGGTGACGCGCCCGAGCCGCAGCGCCGGGGGCGGGCAGCCGAGCCGCAGTGCCCTGGCCACACCCCCGCTCCCCGCCCCCAGCCCGAGCGCGGGGCGCGCGGAGGGCGAGGAGTGCGAGCCTCGAGTGTGCACACGCACACACACACACCCCCAGGCACGCACAGGTTCGCACCAGCACGCCAGACAAGTACGCCATAACACACGTGAGAAATGCACCAACACGCTAGCGCGCGCGCACACACGCACACGGGAGTCGATTACACTCAGGCTTCCCAGGCACACGCAGGCTCATTCAGTCACATGGTAGACACTTTTGCACACACGTACAAGCTTGTATGTATTATGAGCCAATTACACACACCCACGCCAGAAGTTCTCATAGTCCCCCCAACCCCACCAATCCAGCATCACACCGAAATTAATCGCACAACCGGAGAAACACTCACACGTTGCACGCAGCAACCATTCAGTCAACAGTGTTATATTGAGCGCCCGCTGGTGCCCAGCACGCTGTGGGTACTGGGGACAGTGCTGTGAACAAAATAACACCAAGTCCTGCCCTCCGGGAGCTGACATTCTGAGGAGGGAGGAAACAAACACATGTATGATGTACCCGGCGTGCTGAGTGCTGGGAAAGATGAGACAGCAAGGCAAGAGGGACATGCCAGGACCACAGTCACTCAGGCAGACAAGAGAAATACACCCCTGCACGCCAACGAATGACACACACACACACACACACACACACACACCGTGCTTGCTCCTACAACACTCACGCAACAGAGAGATTGTCACACACTCCTATCAAAGGTAAACTCACAGGGTGACTCCACGCAGATGCACTGGCAAACCCAGTCAGGATACCCACGTGGAAATGCACACCAGAAATCAGGAGAGTCTGAAGCTTAAATAGGAACACTCCAGAGAAAAACACACAGAGACAGATGAACACATAGGTACACACTTGTCAGTCACCCAGACAGGAATATTTCTCTTTCTAGGGTCACCTCCCACGACCCCTGGTACAGCATACCCTTGATGTGCTGGCAGCTTGGAGTCGAGGATCCCAGGCTTCCTCTGACTTGGGCCAGGCGAAAGACATGGGTGCCTGGGGTCATTCTTCTGGGGCTCCCCTCAATCCTTCTTTCAAGGCCGGGCTCCATGTGCCTCCTCTAGACACCATCCCTCATTTCTCCATGATTATTACCAGGCAGAGGGTCCTAAGAGTCTCCAGGGATATGGCAACTCCAGCTGCTCTTTCTGGATGGATGGAATCACCAGCTGCCGACCTTCTCTGCCAGAGAGTCCAGACAGGCGGCACCTGGGACTCGGTGGGGACCGCAGAATGGAGCCTGAGTGCCTGGCCTTGCACCCTCACCCTCACCCCTCCCTATCCCGGGAGCTGTCCCTTCAGCACCAGGCCTTTCCCCAGTTCTGGGGTCCCAGACAGACAGCCAGATTCACATTTTCGTTCTTGTGACTGCTGGAACACATAGGCTGATAACTCCAGGGATACTGACTTCAGAGTAGCTGATACGTCTCTGTATTTCTGTCTTGCAACCCTAGAACAAACCACCCACTGAGCAGATGAGGAAACAAGAGAGGAGCAGTGAAACAGATACCTAGTGCCTCAGATCTTATTGCTGTTTGGCCAGGCTTGGAGCTCGGTGGGCATTTAGCAGGTCCCTTTCCTGTGCTGGGAACATAGTGATGAATATTTATAAAGCTCCTTCCTTCAAGAAGCATATATCATAGGAGGGGAGAGAGTACTGGCCATAAAGAACGTAAGAACCCCCCCCACACACACACACACACACACAAACTTTCTCTCTCTTCTATCCACCCCATCCTCCATCCTTCCTTCCCTACTCCTTTGTCTTGGAACATCCTGCACAGATTTCTGTCACAAATACTCCTCTTGTGGTCTGGAGAACTCTAGGCTTCATTGCAAGGGTTTTCAATGAAAACTTCTATCTGTCCTGGGAAATACTATTCCAAGGATATCCCAGGCTAGGAAATTTCATGTTTAAGACCACCTAGACTTCAAAAGCTCCACAAATATTCAGAGTAACTAAACCCATAGAAACAGCAGAGAATCCAAGAATTTGAGTTAGAACTCTTGAGGTCAATCCTCTATGACTGAATCTGCTTTCAACATTTTTAGGAGCTCATCTCCCCGGCTTTGCTTAAATACCACTGGTGATGGAAATCCCACTGCTTTCCAAGAAATCCTTTTCTGCTGTGAGAAAGGGCTAGACAATTGTCAAGACTAGGAGGGAGTATCATGGGGAAGAAGGAGGGAAAGAGTCACCTTTGTGCAGAAGCAAGAAAGGAAAAGCAGAGTTGCCATTTACAGAGATTTACTACATGCCAAGGACCACTGTGGGCACTGTACGTATAGTAACTCTTTTTAGGCGTCACAGCAACCTTTGACATAGATACCATTTTAGCTTCATTTTACAGATGAGAAAACTAAGGCTCAGAGAGCTAGGTGATTGCCCAGGGTCACAGCTGGTAAGTGATGCTGCTGATGATTTAAACACAGTAGTCTGGTCCCAGAGTCTACATCTTAATCTATACTCTACACTCAAGAAGTGTGGCTGAAGAAGTCCCTTTGGAAGAGGAGAGATAAAGGAAAAGGTCTGTGATTGTCAGAAGAGTCCAGATTTTTTACTTAGAATCCGTCTTCCCTGCAACCTGGGGTAACTAATCATTCAGACTTCATCCAATATACATTTGAACACCTACTGTATGTCACAGGCTTTATGTTACTTCTCAGGACTCCTCTGTTTCCCCAAAGACAAGGGAGAGGGTTCTGATTTTTATGGAATTCCTGCCATGTGTACATAAGGGTCTTTGCACACGCTATCCATCTCTACATACTACACTCTGCTTTACGTGTCACTTTATATGCCACGGTTTCTCTCAGCAGTCCCATGTGGCAGACAACACCATCTCCATATTCAGTCTTCACTGCTGAGGGGTACATACTTTAAACTTACAGCTCCAGTTATCTGCCAGGAGGTGATCATGCTGGAGCTCAGCTCAGGTTTGTCTGAGTACTTCCTACAGCATCCCCTCATTCAAGGTCATAACCCAAGGGTAGCAAAGAAAGGGAAGCCAGAAACAAAGGTGGGGGCTTAAGTCAGGAAATGTGCCCACCAGCCTGCAGGGAGCCCAAGGGAGCAGGATTTGGCAGAGGCCAGCAGAGGAAAGCCCAGAAAACCTGAGCAAACTGCATTCGGGCCAGAGGATGGCTATGACCTTCTCCATCCTGTCCTCTGATTGCTTTCAGTCCTCCAGGGAAGGAGTGCTCACAAGTGAATTAAACCATGACATTTGGTGAAGGACAAGCCAGGAGCTCATGCTGTCAGGCCATGAAGCCTTCCAGGGTAATGGCAGAGAACAGAGAGAGCCATGTCACATGGCAGCAGGGAGCGAACAGGAGAGGCCACTTGGTTCCAATGCACGTTCTGCATCAGGGCGCTTTTTTGGGCAAACAAACAAACAAACAGATATTTTTAAAAAGCATCAGTTATAAAAAGAATGCCTTCCAAAAAATAAGGGAAAGGGAATTGTAGTTTATTGTTAGGTCTGAATCTGTAAGGCAAGTAATGGGTTATTGCAATCGGTTTGTGTATAAGAAACAAGGTTCCAAGAAGTTAAACAAGCTGCCTAAAGTTATGTGGCCATAAAGTAGCAGAAAAATGGTTAGACTTTAGGCCTGTTTGATTCTGAAATGTCTGCTTTTCCCCCAGCAGTCTCCAAAGCAGTTCATAGGTGATTCTGGTAGGCAGACTGATAGCCCAGTCTCAGTGACCATCTCCTAATCGCTGGGATGTGTGTATATGTTATCTTACGTGGCAAAAAGGAAAAGGGAATTTGCAGATGTGGTAAAGTTTGGGATCTTGTGAAGGGGGAAAGTATCCTGGATCATCCAGTTTGGCTTAATATAATCACAAGCATCCTTATAAGTGAAAAAAGGGAGGCAGGAGAATCAGAGTTAGAGAAGATGTGACAACAGAAGCAGGTGTCAGAGTCAGAGAGAGATTTGAAGATGCTACAATGTTGGCTTTCATGATAGAGGACGAGAGCATAAGAATGCAGGAAGCTTCTAGGAGCTGGAAAAGGCAAGGAAGTGAATTCTCCTGGGAGCCTCCTGAAGGAATACGGCCCTGACAAAACCTTTCAGTCTGAAGTTCAATTCAAACTTCTAATCTCCAGAGCTTTAATATTGTTTTGAGCCACTAGGTTGGTGGTAACTTGTTACAGCAACAACAGCAAACTAATGCAGGCATATAAAGGGCCATAAAGGAAGTCACTTCATTATTTGTACAAAGTGGATTTGACCTCACTACTGCTCACCTAAAATCAAGATTCTTGGATTCATTGCCCTTTCATATTGTGTCAAGGTCTGCAACGTTTTGTAATAAAGCATCAGTAAGTTAGACATTCAAAAGGGAGAAAAAAAACTTTAATTGTGAAAAAGCATACATTTTAATGTACAAAATTACACAAATTATACATTTAACTAACATAGAAAAATACATCTTGGTAACAAGAGAAAATGCCAGCCTAGTTTACACAAGATTGAACAATCATTACAAATCTTGAAAACCCAAGAAGGGAGTTTTGAGCCTGATTTGCAACTGATCGGGAATCCGATGAGCATTTCCAGGGACTGAGCACACTCTGTTCATTCACTGAAGGCAGGAGCTAGGGAGAGCCACTGCTCCTGGGTGCAAGGGAGAGTCCTGCTGAAGAGCATCCAAAGGGAAGGGGGCTCTGCTCCTGTTGCCACATCGCTCCCATGTGAACCTCTGCTTCTAACTGAGGGGAGGGACAGAACTCTGACTGCCAAAATTCTGACCCTTCTGTTCATTAATGGCCATATATAATATAAAATTCCTTTAATGTTCAAGCAACAGCAAGGTGTAGAAGTATTATACATTTGAGACCCAGTGGGAAAGTGTGCAATTTCCAAACTACTGTCTGGACTTCACAGCTTTCTCATGATACCCTACCCTCCCAGGAGTCAACCTGAAAGACTGAGGAGACCAGGAGGGGTTCTGCCAAAATCAATTCACAAGCCTTGTTCATCACCTTTGCCAGGGACACCCAGGTTCCTTCCCTACCTCATTATCAAAAGTTGGTTGTGCAAACCTGAACTTTGGGATCCAACGGAGTCACCCAACTCAGATTGGTGGCACATGCCCAACCATTACCCTGAAATGCATCTGGGCATATCCAGACAGGCAAAGAAAGGTCCTCAATATCTACAGAACACTAACATGTGCAGGTGCTTTAGAAAACACCTGCTATCTCATCAAGGCTCACACCTTCTCTGTCGTTTCCATGGAAGACATTGAGATTTACAGAGGTAAATACACTATCCAAGCTTGTACAACCAGTTGGAGGCAGAGTTACAGTCCAAACCCAGTGTGTCTGGCCCATAACTCATTCTGTGATCTCTATCAGAGGCAAACTTGTCTTCACCCCAGTGAAAAGTCTAAGTTAGTGGTTCTAACATCACTGAATACACATTTGTCCCCCCATCACGTTCAATGTCATATTCACAAACATTGTATTATTTACTTTACCTTACACAAGAAAACATTGATACAGAGTTGATATCAAAATTTCAGGCATCCTTAACAATCCCATTAATTTATGTTTCTCTTCCTTTGTTGTACCATCATATATAGGTATTATCAATCTACCTTTGGACATAGCCTGATGATATTTTTCAAAGACAAAAAAAAATTGTGTTGGAGCAAACCTATTTTGATCCTATTGATTCTCCTGTTAGTCTTTCTATGACTCTATGTAATACATTTGTACCATGGGTGCAAAAGTCAGGTTTGGATGGGAGCTATGCTGGCTGAAACCAGAGTAGGATTTGGGGAAGATCAAATGGGATAAAGAAAACTCAATCCTTCCATTCTAAGCCTACCAACTTCTTAAAAACAGGTTTTGGTCCAAGACACGCACTATCTTTTTCTAGAAATTCTTCTCAAACAGGGAAGAGGACTAAATATATGACCACCTTCCAGGAGTCTTCCTTTTCTACCTCCTTAAGGCATCAAGAATTCCCAAAGAATTTATTTCAAAGCCAGGTAGGAACACAGTTGGCCATGGGCACAAATGCTGAATAGAAATCAGCTTCTATTTGCTTACCCAACTGATAAATCTATATATAGTGGTGGATTTGAAATATCTATTTCTGGAAGATTTTGGGATGTAAGCAACTATATGCGCGAGGTTCATTTTCAGTGCCTATTGCATCACCTGACTGTGTTCTCTGAGCTTCCATGTCAGTGTGCTGTGATCAGCCACCAAGAGCTCAGCATTAGGTTCTGCTACAGTGGAGCTGAATGCTGTAGCACCACACATTTCATTTTCAAAAGGATCATTAGCTGCTTAAGAGGCCCTCTAAAGGTGAACTTACAAAGCCAACTCATGGTCAGAAATATTCCAAAGATGAGAAGTTTCCTCCTATCAACTCTGGAGTACACATTTCTTTCCTAGCGAGGAGCAAAAATAAATATATATCTAACATAAAAGACATCCCCAGGGGCATGTTGGAATTTAATTAACCCAGGAACATGGGAGAACTGAAAGGGAGGGTCTGATACTTTGCCCCATCTCCATTCAGGCCACCCATTAGAATCACCAGAGGCCTTTCTAAAGATCCCTGCCTGGGTCCCACCCAAGACAAGCTGATTTCATGACCTGGAGAGGGGCCTGTGCATTGAGCATTTAAAGAGTTCTGCAGGTGAGTCTAACATGCAACCATGGTAAAGAATTACCACTACCTAGTACAATCTTTATGGCCTACAAAGAACTCATGCTACAGCCTCCCCCACCACCTCCCTGCTCCCAGCCCAGGAGCCCTTTCCACTGCAAGGCACTGTCTGCATGAAGAAAGGTGGAGTATCTAAAATATGTCACAAATGTCTAGCACCCTATTCTCAGAAGTTGACAGTGCTCAAAAAGTTTCACATTCCAGTCCTGGAATTTCACCCTGGAATTAAACAAGAGTTGTGAATCTCTTAAAAGCAACTCACCAGCCTGAAAGGGGGAAAAAAATCTTCTCAAGTTTATAAAGTTTGCTAGGTAAATTACTGACTAACACAAATGGAAAAAAGGAACTCATCTTTTAAAGACTTTGGCTTCCTCATCCTCCTCTGCAATGAGAGGTCACGAACTCATACAATAATCTCTTTGCAAAGCAGCTTATAAACTTTTGATCAGCATCGCTGCTTGATTTTCACATTGGGAAACTAGGGTAGGGAAGGCTGTGGAGGGAGGGACTTAAACCACAGTCATCTCAGCCTGACCAAGAAGTAGATGAGCTTCCGTGACATCTTGGGATTAAGGCTTCCCCAGGGAGAAACACAGGCATGGATTCTACACAAAAGGAAAGAATGCCTTGACCTAATACATGTTGCTAAGTGATGCCATATGGATTGTAATCCATTAGGAAATGAATTGCATCAGGCTCACATCTAGAATTCCAAATCAGAAGAGCATGCATCATAGCATGGTTGGAGAATCCTCCATAAAGATGTCAGAACCAGATTCAGTCACATCAGCAATCAAGTGACTGTGTGACCATGGGTATGCCATTGTACCCCTCTGGGCTCCAGTTTCCTCACCTCACCTGTAAAATGGGGAAAGCCAGTGGTATTTAATACCAAATCAAGTCTCTAGTTCCCACAATGGATGCTTCCAGATTTAATTACTGTGCCACTGGTCTGCTTGGGAAGGGGAGTGACCTGGCCACTCTGAGCACACAGGTAGCAGTGCAGCCTATAGTGGTCTGCAGAGCCATCAGACCACACCGCCTCTGCGTGTCTCCACTGCTGCCACACCTCTGGAGAACCTATTTTAAGAACACTGCCTAGCAGTTTGTGGGGAAACGTTGCCATGCCAACTCCCTGGCTGTTGCTAATCATAATCTATGAATGCACAGTACAACCATCTGACAAGCAATTCTTCTCTTCCTTAGCCTGGGGAAATTGTCAATTGTCCAAATTGTCATAAGACAGACCACCTTGTTCATAATGGCACACAGTAGGTGCCTAATAGATATGCATTGAATTAATGACATGAACAAAGTGTATGCACCACATTGAAGTCTGCAAAGTGCTCTCCCATCTCGTTTACCTGTCAATGTTCACAGCAAATGTTGAGGCAGGTATATTATTATCCCATTTGACAGGTAAGTAAACTGAGGAGGAGAAGTGCCTTTCCCATGGTCTTGGAGCTAAGAAGTTGCAGAACCTGGACTCCAGCCCAGTGATTCTGGTTTAAGCCCTCATTTCTCTCTCCTACACCAGGTGGTCTCTCAACCCTCTAGCTTATGAAAGTCAAATCCTTAGATATATGCAGAACTTGAGACTTCACAAAGTTCTTTTTCTGGTCATGTTTCCATTTCACTCAAAGCCTAAAGGTAACAAGGCAGGGCTCTACCAGGGTCCATACCTGGCCTCTACGGATCTCCAGTGGGCAGTGGGATGGTCTGCTCCCCCAGGGATGCCTCACTGGTCCCAACGTGGCTCAGAAACTTCTGGGATCTGGAAGGGACAAAGGCAATGAAACCCCACAAGTGGGCAGAAAGACCAGTGGTAGGTGACCAGGGGCCCAGGACAAGCGTGCCACCTGGGGCTGCCAGAGAAGCAGGCAGGGCCCAGATATGGAGGTAGCCCACAGCCAGCAGCAGAGATGAGCCTTGAAGGTGAAGCCAGAGTCCCACATAAAGCCTGCTCGGAGGACGCACTTACTGAGCATTTATCCATCAACTGGCCAATTGACAGATATGAACTGACCCAAATAGCAGGGATTTGGTCTGGTTTGTTCTTTTCTGTAAACCCAGGTAAGCTTGTAATGGTGCTTGGGATTTAGTGGTGCTCAATAAATGCTTCCTGGTTGGATGAATGAATGAATCCCAGTGAGCAACATACCTTAGCCCTAAGAACATGTGAGCCCTGAAGCACTCCAGTGGGAGGCTAGAAACCACATTTTTCCTTCCCCTCCTTGTCCTCCTCCTCCTCCTCTTCCTTCTTCTTCCTCTTCTTCTCTCCCTCTCTTCCTCCTCCTTCTTCTAATATTCACTTTGAAAATATGCCATCATTTCAACCTCAGAGGCAGATTTCTGCTTGGGAAGGGGAGGAGAGGAATTAAACTTCGTTGAGCATCTAGTAGGTGCCAGGCACCTGACGCTCGTCATTTCCCCTTGTGCTGTCAAGGACAGTGATTCAACCCTCTCCAACAGTGGAGAGTCTGCAGCTCAGGAAGGCAGCTGGCTTGCTCCAGCACCAGAAGTAAAAGGCAGACGGTAGACACTGAGATCAGGTTGATAGATTCTGCGGCCAGGCTTTTCCACAACATCAGTACATCAAGTCTCTTGCTGGATTATGCTTTGCTGCCAAGAGGGATCTAGAGCCCTCCAACATACCCTCTCTTGTTACAAAGTAACATATCATGCACCTGCTGTGTGTCAAGCCCTCTGCTGGATTCTTTACCTTTCCTGTCTCAGTCCTCAGAATAATCCTATGGGGAGGCATGGGCCCTTTTCTAATTTTGCAGACAAGGAAATGAACCCCCAAACTTTAGGTTGCCAGACTCAGGCTATGCTGTTAATAACACCGCCTCCATGATCCAGTCACCACCCACCTTGCTTCTTCACAGCAAGTCACTCACTATCCCACCTGTGAGAACACGGCCCAGCTTGCTGTGCCTCTCTGGGTCTCTGTATTTCCAGCCATCCTCTGAAAGTGTTGGGCAGACCAGGCAGGTTAAGTGGTCAGCAGAAGACACTGTAGGAGGGAGCGGGTGCCTGCAGCCCACCAGGCTGGGTGTGCCTGTCAGCCTGGGGATGGAGTGTGTCGGCTTCATCCATCTCTGGGTGTGGCCGTGAAGATAGAAGCCTTGAGTTTG
Organism: Canis lupus dingo; assembly: GCF_003254725.2. Classification (NCBI taxonomy): domain Eukaryota; kingdom Metazoa; phylum Chordata; class Mammalia; order Carnivora; family Canidae; genus Canis; species Canis lupus. Next base: position 71,216,726 of record NC_064245.1, read on the forward strand.
CAGATCCACTGCTCTTCCAAGAGAACCCAGAAATTCAGATTTTGATAAGAAGTCTTGTTTGTAAATGTCATCTGCTAATTCCAAGATGAACAAATACAACACAGGTATTTGTAGCCCTGTGTTTATAGCAGTATTATTCACCCTAGCCAAAAGGTGGAGGCAATCCAAATGTCTGTGGACAGGTGGATGGGTAATCAAAATAAGATCTCTGGAATATTATTCGGCCTTAGAAAGGAAGGGAGTTCTGATACCTGCTACAATATGGATGAACCTTGAGGATATTATACTGAGTGAAATAAGCCAGTCCCAAAGGGACAAATCTTGTCTGACTCCACTTACATGAAGTTTCCAGGGCAGTCATAGTCATCAAAATGGAAAATACAGTGGTGGTCGCCAGAGGCTGGGGGCTGAGGGCTGAGGCAGGGGAGATTAGGGGGCTAGTGTTTAATGAGGACAGAGTTTCAGTTTGGGAAGGTGGAAAAGTTCTGGAAATGGATGGTGGTTATGGTTGCCCAACATGTGAATGTACTAAACTGGGCATTTAAAAATGGTTAAGATGGTAAATTTTCCATTGTATGTATTTTACCACCATTTTTTAAAACAAATCTAAACCAAATGAGATGTGTTTGTGAGCCAGATCTGACTCAAGGGCCACCTGATTGCCTGCTGCAGACTGAGAGCTCTCGGAGATCTGCCCCGTGGGTCGTGGGGCCTACTTGTGGCTTACTCCTCACTGAGCTGGCCCAGGTTCTGCTGAAGCCAAAGATTTTGGGGGCAGATCCTGTCCACCAGCCTGTTTCCCTGCTGTCAACCTCCGCCAGCAGCAGGGCAGGAAAGAATCCGGCTCACAGAGGTTGTACCATGCTGCAGCCTGCTTTTCTCTCTGCCTTCCTGGAGAATGATTTCCTTGTCCCTGTTATCTGCCTGCCTGCCCAAGGAAGTCAGCCCCACAGTCCTGCGCTTTACAGGGAATTTTTTGCAAAGGGAGCAAACTCCTCAGTCTGCACACAGTGGCTAGGCCATAATGCTCTTTAATTAACTGCCTAGCAAAATGAGCTGAGTGGGACTGCAGTCGTTTGAGCATTTTGGGGTGCTGTGGTTATTCGGAGGACAATCCGTGGATATTGTTGCCTGAAGTGACATATGGCTAGACAAGAACTCCCTACTTACTCAGAAAGCAAGAAGACTAGATGCATGATCTTCCTGCCAGCCAGAGTTTGCCACACGATAGGGGCCCAGCAAGTATTTTCTATAGCAGGAAGAGTCTCCTCTCTGATGGGGGATGCATGTAGGGAGGGGTTACAGACTCACCCACTGTCAAGCTGAGAGGCATGTGGCTGCACCCATTTTACAGATCAGGAACAGAGACCTCAAAGTCGCCAGCTGATTAGAGGCACAGCTGGGCCTCTGGGTTCCCTACTGGAGCCCTTTCCTCCCAGATTAGGGGTGCTTGACCTTAGGGGTTCCAGTTTCATTTGAGAATCTGCTGAAATCCGTGGCCCCTCTTTTTAGGGAAGTGCTCAGGTGCATATTATTTTTCACACAGGTTAGAACCTCTACCTTAGCCCAAGCTTCTGCAGGAGTGCTATAATATCAAGATGACTACTAAGATTTTTTAAAGACTATTATACTGTCATGGTACCACATCTCCCATCTTAGGTGGTAGCCATCAGTGTCATGAATAAGAGAAAATAGAATCACATTTACAGACAACAATGATCCCTGACATATGGGAAGCATCTTACAGTATTCAGAACTTTCGGGGATCCCTGGGTGGTGCAGCGGTTTGGCGCCTGCCTTTGGCCCAGGGCGTGATCCTAGAGACCCGGGATCGAATCCCATGTTGGGCTCCCAGTGCATGGAGCCTGCTTCTCCCTCTGCCTGTGTCTCTGCCTCTCTCTCTGTGTGTGTGTGACTATCATAAATAAATAAAAATTAAAAAAAATAACTTTCGTAGCCATTAGATCATTTGGTCATCAGAAAAAATCTGTCGAGTAGGTGTTAAGATCCTCAAACAGATAAAGAAATGGAAGTTCAAAGAAATCTGTGCAAGATGACACAGCTTAGGAGTGACAAAGCCAGCCAACACCTTGGGACTCCAGACCCCTGGTTCCTTACCACCCCGTGCCAATACATACGGGCTTCTGACAGTCAAGAACCATCCTTTGGTCCCCTGGTTGGTATTGTACAAAAAGGAGATATTCGCCTGAATGACTTGGAGTAGGAAGACAGTCCTTTGGCTTGTATCTCAGCTCCCTCGAACGGACTGCAAATCCTGGCACCACCACTGCTGTGTTGGTCAGTCGGGGTGGGGGGATATAAATATTTTCCAGCTTGCCTCTGTGCTATCTTCTTTCCTGCAACAACAAAAGCACAGAGATGAGCTCTTAAAGGGGACATAGTAGCCAGTGTGGCACCTGCATGAAGCTGTCTGAATGCACAAGCCTTCAAGATGCTGGGAGGCCCATTTTCATCTCTAAATGTGGTGGGCTTAAATCATGATATCAATATGCAATTCACCAGCTGCTCTCTCAAGAAAAGAATCTTAGCTTGGAATTAATAGACAATGGCCTCTTTATTTGGGGTGGTTTTCAGTTGCAAAATAATATGGAAGAAGCCTTCATGTGTATTTGTGCAGAGAGAGTTTCTAGCCTTCGACTCTCAAAGGGGCCAATGGCCAAAAGAAGGTTAAAAATTGGGCAGCCCTGGTGGCCCAGCAGTTTAGTGCCACCTTCAGCCCAGGGCGTGATCCTGGAGACCTGGGGTCCGGGGATCAAGTCCCATATCAGGCTCCCTGCATGGAGCCTGCTTCTCCCTCTGCCTGTGTCTCTGCCTCTCTCTCTCTGTGTGTCTCTCATGAATAAATAAATAAAAATATTTTTTAAAGAGAAGGTTAAAAATTGATCCAAAAGAGGAGAGGGATTGAGGTTCTTGAGGCTGTCTTCATCCATCAGTTCAACATTTGGTACCTGTTAGATGTCAGGCTTGATGCTAGGCACTGAGGTTACACTCTGCCCTTTTGAGTTTACAATGTGGCCAAGGAGACAAAGGGTAATCTAGGAATCACAAAAGGGCAGAAACGAAGAAGAAAGGCAGAGTGAGAAACTGCAGGGGGCCAGGAAATAACAATCAAGATGGGGATAGCAGGAGTGTGGGGGAAGGAACTTACCAGGCAGAGAAGGGTGCAGCCTGTGCAAACGCCCTGCGGGGGGGGGGGGGGAAGCGCAAGAAGCCAGAGTGGGATAGCAGAGAAGGGAGGGGCAGCATGGCAGTGGATGAGGCTGGGAAGGCCTGCAGTGCAGCAGATGCTGGGATGGAGGGAAGTTGGGGAGCTCCGGTATAATGCTGGGACATGTTATGGGCTCAAAAGGGATGAAAGTAAGGGAGGAAATGAAGGAGATGGAGGAGAAAGACTGCCTTGAGATAGTAATAATTGAATGGAGTCTTAGAGATGCACAAGCGTTTTCTGGGCAGAGGAAACAGCTTGGGCAGAAGCCTAGAGGTGCAAGAGAACACAGCTCAGCAAGGCATATCAGTTTGCCAAGAGGAGGCTTCATTGCCCAGACAGAAGGTAATCTAGGAAACAAAGGGGGCTGCCAGTCAATAAATTCATTTGGGCAACCTGAAGGTTTGCAGAAGGGGACCCTGGATACAGCAAAGCCCTATCAGAGAGCAGGACTGCTTTGCAGTTCCACAATTACCCCATAACTGATTATCTGAGGTTGGCTTCGGAGCAATGTCCAGGGTCTCCAGAGATGAATAGGATGGGTCATGCACAGCTCACAGCCACATCCATGATACCATCCGTGGTTGATGAGCATGACAACCACAGCGCCTCCGGGTGCCCCCAGCACTGGAGCAAATAAAGTCAGATCTCACCCACTTAGGTGATCTGTTTGTGTAGGTGTTTTCTGTCTGCTTTTCAAAATGGATTTGCATATAACTTATAAGCTGCTTTAAATCTTTTCATTTGAAGGAAATAAGAGAAAAAAATAATTGCAATTCCAATCCTCAAAGTTTATAGGATCAATGGTACTCAAACTTCACTATATATACCAGAATCACTTGCAGAATTTTATAGGAATTCAGATTCTTGGGCTCAACCCCAGACTTAGGGAATCAGTATCCAGTAGGCAATCTCAGAAATCTGTCTCCAGTGAGTTCCATGCTCATGCATTAAGCTGGGTGATTTTTATGCATTAAGCACATGCATGAAGTACCAAGCATGTGGGCACTGCTGCACTGGGTGACGCTTCTGTGTGAGTCTCTCAGTGTAAAGTCTTCTTTACTGGAATCAGGTGAGTGAAACCAAACATAAGAAATCATCATCTCTTGCCTACATCATGCATGAGGCTGGTGCCCAAATCCTTGTATTGATCTTGCATTCATCAAGAAATTAATGTGACAACTCTTCTAGGATTAATAAACATGCTACGGTCATCCCCATAACTCACATGGGTCACTTATAGATGATAATTCCTGATAAACTTACATTTAACACATTATAACAATACAAATCAACTCCTGAGAGATGGCTAGAAGATGCCATAAAGAGGATAAATCACTGTGGGGGAATCACATGTAATGGGAACTCTAAAAAGAATTTTATTTTTTTAAAAGAACTTTAAAATAAGAATGTTTACAATATGCACAAATATATTCTATAAATAAAAAAAATAGAATAACTGATATCAGACCTCAACAGGCAGGGTAAACACCAGACTAGACACAGATTAAGAAAGATTCTGTGAACTAGAAGACAGATCTGAAGAAATGACCCAGGATCTGGCACAGAGAGATAAAAAGGGGTGGGGACAGAGGTTACTCTAGACTAATTGGTTAGAAACAGCTTTTCTGAGGAGGTGATATATGAGCTAAGACTTAAATGACAAGGGACATCCAGCCATGAAAAGAAATGTGAGTCAGGTGTCCGGAGCAGAAGGGCCAGGCATGCAAAAGGCTTAAGATGGGAACAAACCTGGCAGGACCAGGTTGGCATGTTTGAAAACATGGCTCCACTTTGTGAGCTGCCCCCATAGGGAGGAGGAGAGTGTGATCTTGTGAATCCTTGCCCAGTGACTAAGTGGACTTCTGCTCAGAAAGTTGTGGTTAGCAGGAGGCATGTTTTAGGAAGGGTAAAAAACCTCCTAACAATGAGAGCTAACATTCACTCACTCACACACTCACTCACTCATCTCATACTCACATACTTACTCATTCATTCTTTCATTCATTAACTCATTAACTCCATACATTCATTAACACATTCATTAACTCATTCATTCACTCATTTATTCATTCATTGACTCATTCATTCACTCAGTCTTTCATTCACTCACTCATTTACTCACTCATACATTCATTAATTCATTCAGACACTCATTCACTCATTCATTTTTTTCATTCATCACTCATTTACTCATTATCATGTACCTCCTATATGTCAGACATATGGGAAGATATTGGGAATATTGAACAGGACTCCTGCACTTGGAGGAAAATTTCACCAGTGGCCAGTAAGATCCCTTCTCACCAAGTGACTCAATGTTTTTATATAACCACGGCAGGTGTTTACAAGCCCCAGGGAGTTGGAGAGGTCTAAGCTCCAGCCTCCCTTCCTGGTCCAATGGGGGAAGCAAATGCATGAAGTAACAGTGGAGATTGCAGGCAGGGAGATAACCACATGATGGGGAGGGGGAAGCCCTTGGGTATCAGAAAATGAGGGCAAAAATGGGGACACTAGTCCATGCCCTACTTAGTTTCAGACCTTTGTGAAGACAAGATCTCCTCTATGAGAGAAGGCGCTCTGACAGGAGGGGCCCACACAGATGTGACTGTCCTTGACACCATTCATTTAACCCCGAAGGTCAGGCAGCCTTCGGTGAGGATGCAGAATGGAGATGAGAAGGTCAAACTTGGGAAACACTTCATCAGTGCCCTTGCTCTCACTCTGATGTGTAATTCAAAGCAGTGCCGCCGACCTGACCTACTTCATAGACTATAAATGCCCAGAAAGTGCAGAACCCATATTCTCTGCTCCTTTTCCTCCTTCCTCTGCACTGCCATAGTCCCAGCCAGACCACCACTGTCTATTACCTGGACCCCCAGGATAGCTTCCTAACCAGGCTCCCTGCTTCCAGGTGGGCCCCACCCCAATCCATGCTCCACACAGCAGTCAGAATTGCTGGAAAGCTATACAAGTGATACAAGTGAGTGTATCACTCCCTTGCTTCCACTCCCCATCTCTCTCTGCCCTTAGAATAAAGACAAGTTCCTTAGCAAGACTTCCAGGACCCTGCAATGTCTAGCCCCACCCACCTCTCTTATCTCATCACCTGAAATTTAAGCCCTTCCACCTCACACAGCGGCCACTTGAACTCCTTGCATACTGAGCATGCTTACCATGGTCATAGAGCAGTGCTAGGTGTCTGGGGTGGAATGAGCAAGTCAGTGCTTGACGGCAAGTGCTCCTGGCACTGAGGGGCACATTCAGTGCATTCTCTCTTCACTTTATTCTCTTCTTGGTGCTTAGGGATTATTACTTTTTTTCTCCGTTAACACCTTATCAGGAGCAGTTCCTGAACCAGAAATAGTTTCCCTTTTCATGTGTCCCTCACCTGAATGTGAAGTCCAGCTCAGTTAGTAAAGAGGCTCCCTGCACACTGGACTGGGCTGAGCGCTCAGGATTTGCACAAATGCAAGATTTGTGCTGCTGAGAGCTTGCAGGACAGGACAGAAGGACCAGCAGTCTCCATGGGGTGATCAGGACCCTAAGTAGGAGAACCTGTGTAAATGGGAGTGAGGAGGGTTACCTGGGAGCCCTTATCCTGGGAGACCTAGTGCTCTGAGTGGGAGGATCAGCAGGAACAAAATCTGATAATCCAAGAATTACAGGGACAGCAACCCTGGACCACACCTGCTATGCATCAGCCACTGCCCTGAGCCCTTGACAGGTTTTGTGACGCTGAATCCTCATGACTCTCCATAATGTGTGTTTATCATTTTCCTGGTTTACAGAGGAGGACAGTGAGGCTTGGCAAGAAATTTCCCCAAGGTCCCACAACCAGTGAGTGGTGCAGCTGGGATTCTTAAAGGAGACCCATCAGACTCCAGGACCCACAGCAAAACACAAGTGAAAATGGCTCCAAGCAGAGGAGAAACAGCCTCTGAAGGGGGATGCTGACAAAGGACAGATTAAACCTCGATCAATTTAATGTGATTCTTATTGAAAGCAACCCCGTTCCAACATATTTCCTCAGGGAATATTCGGCATTTTCTCGCAGGTAAAGGGAATCAAATGCAAAATTCATGATTGTGTGTGTGTGTTTCAAACAAAAGCAGTCAACATTTGAGAATCTATTCAGTTGGCTCCATCTGGCCACTAATTTTTATGTTTTAAATGATGTGTGTTTGTGATCCACATGATGCTATAAACAGGTTTGGTGTGAATCACGGTGTTTTAATTAGAATATTAGTTATTCCAAAGAAGCCATCTAAAATAAGTCCTCATAGAATTAGTTGAGAAAACTGATCCCCAGAGAGAAAGTGGCCCCCCAGTAATCACCCAGCTTGATAAAGGCTGAGCTTGGAATAGCTTCCCAGTCTTCCAACCAATGCCCTCTCGGCCTCACCCCCACCAGCATTCAAGAACCTGGCCTCCTCCAGCGCTGGGCAAGAAGCTGTTTTGATGTTTAGGTGAAATAGGGATGAAGTCCGTGTCCCCAAGCTGCCCACATTTTTGGGGTGGAGTGTGACTCCCTCATGAACTTGAAAGTGGTACCATGTCCCTATTTCCATTACAGACATTTCACCAGAGCTAATGGGTTTCTTCCCCCCTTCCATGCCTTCTGAACATGTGGGCTTCTCCGGCCCTTCTCAAAGCCAGAACCAAGCCCCTGCCTCAAGCATCTAGGATAGATTTTGCTCAAATTCTTCTTGGATGCATCCTCTCATGGGAAGCTCACTCTCTGTGCCAGGAACCTGGTTCCATTAGGCAGCTCTGACTGGTGGGAGACTCCAGTGTGTGATTTTCCAACAGCACCAAGCAATTCTCTGACTCTCAGAGGACACTAGCCAGGTGTCTTATAATTTAACTCAACTCTGTACCTGGAGATAGCATCAGACCCCACAGGGTAAGGGCTCAGTCCCACAAGACTGCCCCCTCTTTGGATGCCAATCCGAGGTCCATCCAGGTTGTCACCTGTGCTTCTGATGGCCAGCTATAAATTGGAGGTACTTATGATCCTTTCCTCGGGTTCCATTAACTTGCAAGAGGGGATCATGGAACTCAGAGAAATGGTTACTCACATTTACCAGTGTGTCATAAAGAGTTTTATAAACATCAGAGAGATGAAGAGGAACAGTGATGGAGGTCCAGAAGCATCCTGAGCATGGGAGCTTTTGGGATGGGCTGCCCTTCAGTAGATGGATGTATTCTGGTTCGTCAATTTGGAAACTCTCTGTACCCCATCCTCTTGGAGTTTTATGGAAGCTTCATTGCATAGGTATGATTGATGAAATCATTGGCCATTGGCAGTTGACCTGTCTCCAGCCCTCTGCCCTATCCCGTAGCTCTGGGGAGGGACTGAAAGTCCAATCTTTAATCCCAGGGTTGGTTCCCCTGACAATAAGCAGGTTATTGAGGGGCTTCCAGAAAGTCGTCAATCTCACATAACCAAAGCCATCTTTATCACTCACAACACTTAGGAAATTCCAAAAGTTTAAGGAGGTATGTGCCAGGAACAGGAATAAGATAAATCACAGTATCATAGAAATTTGTCCATGAATGGAGTTAAAATGAGACTTACTAGAAGTGCATGAAGCCACCAAAGGTGTGTTTCATGCACATGTAAACACAGCACAGGGTCCACTCACAGAGATGGGCCTCTCTTCAGACACATGGAGCCTGGTTTCAGGTGACTCCTGGATATGTCATGTTTCCTCAGAGTGGTGGAAAAATATGAAGAAAGGCCCAGCTCTGCCTGCTTCACCTGCCCAGAGGAGCCTGATCCAGGCTGTCTGCTACATGGTGAGAAGACAAGGAGTGACTTGCTGCTCTCAGGCCCTGGCGAGTACAGAGAGAGACAACCACAGTGCTGAGCTGGTAAATATTAATAACTGGGACTCAGGGGGAGAAAAAGACCTGACTGTTTGGCTTTTGCCAATTTCTGTGGCACAAATACCCCAACCATGGCTGATTTCAAGCTGCTAGTGAGATGTCACTGAATAGTTGATAGGAGATGCTCATTATCAGCTCTCATGAGCCAGAAGGAGCCATCTCCAGCACACCAGTGTGTGTGTGTGTGTGTGTGTGTGTGTGTATTTGGGAAGACAGGACGCACCCATGAATGAGTGAGAGAGGGACTGCAATTTTGTAAAAGCAATAGGAGAGAAGTAGAATGAGCAGAATGTGTTTATAACTGCAGTAGATGCAACTTCACAAGTAAAACAGGCCAGAATCAGTGTAAAAAGTGTTTTAGGCAGCTTCTTCAAATTGTTTTCAGAGTCCTGCCTCTGTGTTTTTATAAAGAGGAATGATGACAAAGGACATGGCTTTAGAACTGCCTTCCTACCTTTGAGACCCTGGGACACATTACTTAATCTCTCTCTCTCTCTTTCCTCATTGGTAACATGAAGGTGAGAACATCCACTTCACTAGTGTGAAGAGGGCAGTGCTCAGAGGCCTTGGCAAACGGCAGAGCTAGTATCTGAGCTTTGGCAAATAATGGAGACGCCAGACTGCAGCTCCTTGAGGATGACCACGTCCCCAGTGCCTGGCACAATTCCTGGAGCATGGCAGACATGCAACGGTTATTCTTGAAAATAAATTTGAGTAAGGATAGTGGGGGTCAGTGTGCTCGTGGGTAATGCAGAAAGAGCACATACCAGGAAACAGATGAGCCTCTATTCAGTTTCCATGAGCTTCCTAATCGCCTGGAATACAGAAAATATGGATAAAGATAACATGCTTTTTTTCCCCCAAAATGCTCTAATCTGTGTTTCAATATTAAGATTCACTGGGGCCATTTTCACTTTCACTGTTTTTAACATTCTGGTCTAATTGACGGATGCGTTCATGAATGGAGGCCCCTCTGAATCTCATTACACTGGGGCTCCTGGGTGTATTGATCCTATTTAGAAATAAGGCAATAAATCGTCCACAGACATAATGACCAAACCCAAAGGCTGCTGAGGGAGAGAGTCCAGAAAGCAGGGCTTTCTCACACACTGTCTTTAACTTTTATTCCAAGTGTGGATTTCTGAATCGGTGATAGGTACCAACAGCTTTAAAAATGCTTGTTCCCTCTGAGACAGTAATGCCACTTCTGAGAATCCATCTCCAGGAAATAGTCTTCTATGAAGACTAAAACTTGTACACAGTGATAATCACCACGTTATTAATTACAGAAAAAAAGAAAGCCACTCAAATGTTCCATAACAGGAGTCAAGAGAGTTTTGTGTTATATAAACCATGAAAAGTGAAGTTTATGAAGACTGTTACCAGGGGGGAAATGTCTACAAGATGAGATCAGATGAAGAAGCAACATATAAGATTATACATTGATTATGATTATGGATATTGTAAGGGAAACCTACCCAGAGGGATAAAAAGGGACATGTGGTGAGATATTAACAGTGATTTTGTTTCTATGGTTTTTAATATTTTCTTCTTAACTGTGGTTAATTTTCGTAACTTGAACTTTTCAGTAGGTATATAAGCATACGATGGCCTCTCCTACAAAGCCAGTACATCTATATGAAAGAATGTGTATTACGGCACTCTTCATTTTTCACTTGTTAGACATACTTAGGGAGTCTAATGTCCTATTCTATAGTGTTAAAATAATTTGCACTCACTCTCCTTTGGATGTAACCTTGAGCTTACTTTACATGGCTGAGTCAGTAATTCAACGTGGCCTAGAAGTTTCCATGTACACAGAAATGCAGAGAAAAGCCACTTCTATCAGATCAAACATGGGATGTAGGGATCCCTGGGTGGCGCAGCGGTTTAGCGCCTGCCTTTGGCCCAGGGTGCGATCCTGGAGACCCGGGATCGAGTCCCACGTCGGGCTCCTGGTGCATGGAGCTCGCTTCTCCCTCTGCCTGTGTCTCTGCCTCTCTCTCTCTCTCTCTGTGTGTGTGTGTGTGACTATCATAAAAAAAAAATTAAAAATTAAAAAATTAAAAAAAAAAAACATGGGATGTAGGTGCCATATCATGGTCTATTTCCCCATGAGGATGCATTCTCCTATATCTCTCTTAAACATTAATCTAGTCTTATTTATTTGTCTGGTCAATTCCTTGATCCTAGATGCAGCTCAGAAAGGTGCTGAGTTATTCTAAATTCTGTGCCTGCATATACTATCTTGAATTCATAAGATGGGCACTGCAAATGCTTCCTACCTCCTTCCAGTCTGATTTCACTCCAAACCAGTCTCTAGGAAATAGCCAGAGTGGTCTTTCTAGGGTGCAAATTTCATCCTGACAGTCTCCCACCAGGCTTAAGAGCCTTCAGTGGCTCCCACCCACCACATCAGACCCTCTTTCATCTTCACATCATTTTTCCCAACCCAGCCCATGTACTCAAACATCTACTTATATCCGGTTCCTACCATTCCCAGACACAGTATGCTCTTCATACCATTATGTGTGCTCAGCTATGGAAAGACACAAGTTGTTGCCCAATCCACAGCCATTCCCAATCCTTTTATCCCTTGTCACCAACCGACCTAGAGTTTGGGAACGTGAAAATTGGCTTTCAATTAGAAATAGTCATGTGGCATACTTTAGGGCAAATCTGTCCAATATAATACAAAACAAAGGTGGCTAGAGGCATCTGGGAAAGTTTTCCTCTTCCTTTACTCTTGGGACATAGATGTGAAGTCTGAGGTTACAGCAGCCCTCTTGTGACCATGAGGCAGTAATCAATCACTAGGAATAAAAACAAGCTGAAGACAGTGAATCTGGCAAATGGAAAGTCACTGAGAGGTTGATGGTTATCAGTGAAATGACAGACCAGCCTTGAGGCCATGCAGCTCTATCTCCTTAATAAGTAAGGTGATATGTTCTATTGCTAGCAGCTACATGTCTTATACTGGACTCACTTCTTCCCTCATATTAGGCAATGTACACAAAACAGTGAGTTCAGTGGCTGGAACATTCCAGATGCTCAATCCATGTTAGTTCCTTTTCCTTTTCTTCCTAAGCACTATCTTTTGGGCCAAACTTACTCACCTGCTGGGACTGCACTATACCCAGAACTATGTATTTTACTGAGATATACCAGGTTGTCTGGTATATAATTTGGTTTACACTTTGACTGTGACAGCAACCAAATTGAAGTGGTTTAGGCAAAAATGAGACTTTATGGCAAGGATATCTCCCATAAAAGGAAGGATGAGCAGCCATCCTCAGGGGTAAATGAGCTCAACACACAGCTATGACCAATGACCCAAGCACTACTGGGAAGCTCTCATCACCTTTCGGTTTCTCCTTAGCTGGTATTTGTTTCTTACTCTGCACAGGTTTCCTTCACTGTGACAGGGAACAGACACATTGACAGCTCCTGAAATGACAGGGCAACCCTAATCAGAAAGAATCCTTCACAATTTCAGAGTGGAAAAATCCTAGAATTCTGATTGGCTGGCTTGTGTCAGGTGGCCAGCTATGGTGGAGCAGAGCCCAGGGAGTTCAGCCCCTACAGAACAGGTGTGGAGAGAGGCCTATGCCTAGCTGGACCCCCAGGGCTTGTTGGTCTCCCTCCCGAGTACACACAATCCAGTCGCGCCTAGAGCAGTGTGACTCTCAAGGGCAAAAGCCATTACTCTGCAGGTTCATGAAAACTGTCTTGGTTTGTGTTCCCCTAAAATCAGAGCCTGAGATACAAGGAGTTCACAGAAGGCCCTTTTCTACCTAGAGGATGGGAGCCCATGCCTGAGATGGGCACAGGGTGGTCTAAGCTCTCTGGGAACCAGTCACTGCTGCAGAGACCAGAGGCAGGCTCGGGGGAGGTGGCATCATGCCCTAAACGGGTCTACTGCACAGACCAAGAAGGATGTGGCCTAGAGCTTCCTTTTCTTGGAAGTTGGAAGGACCTTGGTTCCTTATGCAACTGGCCTGACCTAGAGGTGCTCAGTTGGTTAAGCACTCTTGATTTCAGCCCAGATCATGATCTCAGGGTTGAGGGATTGAGCCCCCAGTAGGGCTCTTGCACTCAGCGGGAAGTCTGCTTGAGATTCTCTTTCTCCCTCTGTCTCCCCCCAACACATTCTATCTCTCTCTCTCTCAAAATAAATTTTAAAAAAAAGAAAAAGAAAGAAAGAAAGAAACAAACAAACAAACTAGCCTGACCTAAATAAGTGTGTGGCTGAACAGAGTGAACCCAGGACCTCTAGATCACCTGCATGAAATCTCCCCACCAGATAACCCCAATATTTTTTCGATGTAATTCTCTAATCCTGTAACTATTGTATTCATCCCCTTATTACAGGTGGCTCAGAGATGCCAAGTAACTTGCCCAAAGTCACCCAGATGGAAAGTGAGCCGAATCACCCAGCTGGAATCCATATCTGCCTCACTGTCAGGTTGGTGGGATTCCTACAGAGCACCCCACTGTCCCCAGAATTTCAATATAAAGGGAGAGCTTGATGAGAGCCAATTCCTGAGAGCCTCTGAGAATGTGGCCTTGTTCACAAAGCCCTGATCAGCCAGCCTGAGATTGCAAAAGCTAGACATTTTTAACATTTACCTAAAATAAAATAAAACAAGCAGGAAAGTATAACCTAAACATATCTGTGAACTTTCTTTAAAAAATAACAATAGCATTGGGCCAGTTGTGCAGAGGACTTGGAGGGCTTCCATTCCTTGATTTCTACTGAAAGCTTTGGCACATCTCCTCCTTGAGTCTTCAGGCACACCCCAAGCCCAGAAGACATTTCATTACTGAGTATTGCAGGTCTCTGTTTGCATAGGTCATCTGGAGACATCCAGCTGATGACATCCGTAAATCATTGCAGGCCAAGCAGGGGCCCAGGGCAAGGTGGCATGATCAGCTCACAGTACAATGACATGTGGCCAGTCATTCATCAGAGAGCCCAGGGACCAGACAGACACAAATGGTGACTGAGAAGAATAATTCCAGGGCCCAGAGCAAGAGGCATTTAATGAAAGGGCAACATTTGAGAAAGAAGCCACACTGTCATTTCTGTCACCACAAAACTCTGAAAAGCTCCACAAAGACAGGAGACCCCCAAAACTCAACTGCAAGAAGCAAAAGAGGAGAGGTTCCCTGGCATAACCACCTCCCCTGCAGCAAGGATGTCAAGCATCAGTAACAGAAAGAGTGCTTGGCTCTGGGTTAAAGCCCCTTCATGACTGATGTGAAAATTCAGACGAAGCAATACACGTGACCATGACACACAACATGTGTCCAATGGTATGGGCTGCTTTCTCCTCCGTCCTTCCCCAACCATCACCCCTGGCCCCAATTCTACCGGAATGTGATGACTTTGTCATTTGGCCTTCTGAGCTTCTTGGTGACACTCACAGCACCATGGGGCTTCCTAACTGGTCCTTCCCTTTCTCCCATCCACTTGTGACCTTGCTAACAATCTCCGAACAGTGGGGTATTTCGCATCTCTGCTTTATAAATCTCTAATAGCTTCCTACTGCAGCTCCTAATGCAAATTCCCACCCTGGCCCACAGGATGTGAATGACCAGCTCATGTCTGCCTCTGATCACATCTCCCAACACTCCCTCCCATGTTCACTGCCCTTCCAGGATTTGGGCCCCTTCACTGTCTCCTGAGTAGCCAGGTTCTCTCCTGTCTCGGAGACTTGCATGTGGTCTTCCTTCTGCTGGAATTCTCTTCCCCTCAACACTCAGAGAGCTTCTACTCAACCTTTAGATCTTAGCTTACTTGTCACTTCCTCTGGAAATTTCCCCTTCCAGACCCCCCCACCCCCACTGTTACAGACTCTCACGTTCCTCTTCATAGCAATTACAATTACTGGAAGTGATTTATTGCTTATGTATATATTTATGAACCATCTGAGATGACTGTTACCTCTATGTGGACAGGATGGTTGTATCTCTGTCACTCATTGCTGGGGCTCTGAACTGAGCCCAATGCCTGGCAAACAAGAAATACATGATAAATACTTGATGGGGTACCTGAGTGGCTCAGTAGTTGAGCATCTGCCTTTGGCTCAGGTCTTGATCCCAGAGTTCTGAGATCGAGTCCCACATCAGGCTCCCTGCAGGGAGGCTGCTTCTCCCTCTACCTATGTCTCTGCCTTTCTCTGTGTGTCTCTCATGAATAAATAAATAATATCTTTTTTTAAAAAAGGAAAAAAGAGAAATGAATGGCACCTATCCTGAACTGATGCCACCCTGGTTAAAATTCCTTCAAACGAATTCTCCATTCTTCACTCATTTTTGGATTTTAACGTATAACCATCTTTTCAAAGAAACAACCAACCAAAAACAAAATAAAGCAAAGAATTTTGCACTTTTCACTGACAATAAACACCCATGTTTATCTCTCTTTTAAGAAACGACATAGAATCTTAAAGTCGTAAGCATGTAATGATCGCTGGTATTTATAGCGTGCTGTGTGGGGCGCTATACCTAGTTATTCTTTATGACCACCTAGGAGGTAGGGCCTCCCCCACAGATGAGGACCTGGAGTAATAGGGTGCTGAATGCCTTGCCTGAGGTTACCCATCCAGAACATGGTGTTGCTAGAGTTCAAATCTGGGTCATTTTGCTCCTGAGCCACACTCGTAATTGGCTCACACTGCTAACTTTGGGAGGAAAAATGATAACAGCCCATCTCTTCCCACAGTGAGGTCTTTGCAAATGGTTCAAGCAGGCTTCAGCTCATGGGTAATGAACTGTGTTGGGCCCCACAGGCTGGTGTCACAGAGAGGAGAGGCACTCGGGCTGTGCCATGTGATTCCAGAAGGAAGCTCTAAGGGGGAAGGATAGAGCAAATTATGCCTTAGCCAGTTGCTGGTAAATTGACTTTCACTGCCTCCACATCTCAAAAGCTCATGAGGAAACTGCATAGTGTCTATGGCACTTCTGCATTCAAGTCTCCTGCAAGAAGCAGCTAGGGTTCCCCATTGGCCAAGTAGGCCCCCACCCTGGAGGAGGTCACCTGGGCCTGGGCTTCTGTCAAGGCCACTTGGGGACCTTTCAAAACTGTGAATCCCTACACATCCCTGGGCTGAGCAGGTGGAGTCTTTGGGCCTGTGGCTGAGGCATCACAGAGTTTAAAGACCCCCCCCCCCACATGGTTCTAATGTGCATGCAGCCTGGGGTTGAGGGTCATGGGTCCAGAGCATGTTCCTCTCCAATCAGGGGTAGAATCTGAGACTAGAGATGCAGAAACTTCACTCGAGGTCCCACGGGGCTTGGTGAGTTTCAGAGAGTTTGCTGATATGACCGCTAGTCACGACAGATATTACTATCTCTCTCCCAGATGACAACACTGCCCATGAGTGGCAGGGTGGGTGCTGACATCAGATTTTAGGACCCCTCCTCTTCATTCACTGTATCTCAGCTGTCTCATTTCCAGAGCTGGATGTGCTGCTCCTGACTCAGGGACCTGTTTCCAGCTCAGAGAAAGCCCCAGCTTTGCAAGCTGGCAGATCCAGTCCCAGTCCCCATGGATACTGTAGTTCAGGAAGGTTCTGGAAGTCTGGATGGGCTAACCTGGGGTGACACATCATGTGTGCCTCCCTTAATCCGCAGAAGCAGTGGGCTGAGGCAGGTACAGGTGGGCATGGTAGCAGGGGCCACACACTTTCTCCGGTACCTTAGTGCCTGAAGGAGCCCTTCCTTCTCAGCCCCTGTAGGGAGGCTGGGCTGAGGATGCCCCTGGAGGGCTTCTCTGAGCACCCAGCAACAGAACCATGAATGACAAGGAGCACTGCTCTGTCTCCAAGAGCCTCCTTTCTAATGTCACCACCCTGACAGGGTCCTGTCGTGAAACCAGGATCAGCAAACACCACGCTGACCGGGATTGCCTTTCCAAGGTCCAGCACTACAAGCAAGGGCGACACAGGCTCGCACCCAGCATGCCCTGGGAGCACCAAGCCAATAAAATTGCTGGTGGAGTGGAGGTGGGTAGTGAAGAAAATGCCCACTCACTGAGCTTCACCAAAGCACAAGCTGTAGGACGCTTTACCCAAATCAACTCTGGATTCAGGATTTCTTATGACGGGATCATTATTATTTATTGCATAGAAATCATGAACTTGGGCCCTGGCATCAGACTGTCAGGGTTCAAATCCTACCTCAGCCATTCATTAGCTGTGTGATCTCGGGCAGGTTAATTAACCTCTCTGTTTCTGCATCTATAAAGAGGTAGATAGTAATATCTACTTGATAGTGTTAGTCATAATGATTAAGTGGATTGATGTGTGCAAAGTGCTTAAAACAGGGCCTGGAACATGATAAGCTCTTAGTATATGCTAGATGTTATTATAGTCCATTCCAGCTGTTATAACAAAACACTATAGACTCAGTGGTTCAGAAACAACAGAAATGTAAGGCAACAAAAGCAAAAATAAACAAGCGGGACTTTATCAAGCTAAAAAGCTTCTGCACAGCAAAGGACACCATCAACAAAATGAAAAAGCAAACTACCAAACGGGAGAAAATATTTGCAAATCATGTATCTGTTAAGGAGCTAATATCCAAAATATATAACGAACTCACACAACCCAATGGCAAAAAACCAAAGGATCCAATTAAAAAGTGGGCAGACAATCTGAATAGATGTTTTTCCAAAGAAGATATCCAGATGGCCAGCAGACACATGAAAAGATGTTCAACATCACTCATCATCAGTGAGTGATGATGCAAATCAAAACCATACTGAGATGTCACCTCATAGACTATTCTCAAAAAGACTATTGTCAAAAAGTCCCACCAACAGTTGTTGTTGAGGATGCGGAGAAAGGGGAACCCTTGTGCACTGCCGGTGGGAATGCAACCTAGTGGGGCGGCCACTCTGGGAAACAGCATGGAAGTTCCTCAAAATATTAAAAATAGAATAACTGGGGATGCCTGGGTGGCTCAGTTGTTGAGTGTCTGCCCTCAGCTCAGGGTGTGATCCTGGACTCCCAGGATCGAGTTTCGCTTTGGGTTCCCTGCATGGAGCCTGCTTCTCCCCCCGCCTGTGTCTCTGCTTCAATCTGTGTCTCTCATGAATAATAAAGAAGATATTTAAAAATTTTTTAAAATTAAAAAAATAGAATTACTATATGATCCAGCAATTCTCTCAGATATTTTTGAAGAAAATGAAAACATTTACTTGAAAGGAAATGTGTCCTACTGTATTCATTGCAGCACTATTCACAACAGTCCAAACATAGAAATAACCTAAGTGTCCATTGATGGATGAGTGGACAAACAAGATGTGGTATGAATATACCATGGAATATTACTCAGCCGTGAAAAAGAATGAAATCTTACCATTTGCAACAACATGAATGGAACTTAAGGGCATTATTCTAAATGAAATAAGTCAGTCAGAGAAAAACAAATACTGTATGACCTCGCTTATATGTGGAATCTGAAAAAATAAGAATAATTTTACAAAACGAACTCACAGTTACAGAGAACAGATAGGTGATTGCAGGAGTCCCACCTCCTAACACCATCACATTGGGGATTGGGGCTTCAACATGTGGATTCTGAGGCTGGTTGCGGTTCCCAGTCTCCACGAGACTTCAGGCAATACTCCCTTGCTCAGTATAGTGTTGGGTGAGTGTATTCTTTTGGGGGCTCAAAGAGAAGCCAAAGGCTGCATCTCTGGATGGCAGTTGGAGAAAATAGATATGATTCAGGTCACAGGAACCTAAGGCCCTGGGACAAATAACAGGTGGGTCGTGTACATACATGTGTGTCTGTGTATTACATGATGACACATGTTTTTCTGGGCACACATGGAGAATGGGATGCATGCTATAAGACAGGCCAGGGAAAGCAAGGGAATACAGAGTTAGAAACTGTTTTCAGCTGATGGAAACCGCTGGAGACTATGGAAAAAGCAGCTCTTGAAGCAGCATCATAGGGCAGGAGGGCTTAGCCATGGGGAAGCCATGAGAAAGCCATGGGATGGGGAAAAGCAGAATGCATGTCGGGGAGAGCCACTGAGTTGGCTGTGTTGGCAAGTAGGGCTGGAGATGGAAGAGGAGGAAGGACAAGTAGAGAGAAGCTTTGAATGTCAAGTTAGGGAGTCAGGACTTTTCTTTTTTTTTTTTTTTTTTTGAGTCAGGACTTTTCCTTGAGATAATAGGGAGGCAGATTCCAGAAGTATTTTTGCACAGGAGTGATATAGAAAGCACTGCTCTTCTAAAGAACAATCAGTCTGATGGCCGGTGCTGGGAGGTGAGAAAATGCAGACAGGAGAGCTGGTCTGAGAGTATGCACATAGGGTGGGCGTGGGGTGGGGGGAAGGTTCAGCTCCTCCATCAGAAAGAGGGTCTGAGCTCCTGCATCAGACACAAAGGCAACTGAACAGCTCTCTGATGCCACTTGGAAAGTCCCCACTGGAGCCAAATAACTGGAAGCAACAACAGCCCAGCAATTTGCCCCCAGCAAGTTGGTCTTCAGACGAAATGGAGAAATGATGGGAACCCAGAGAAAAAGCAAACTTGAAAGATCTCAGTATGGCTGTCCCGCTCAGACCCAGCTCAGATGGAAGACAAATGAATAACCTGTGGGCTGGGGCGTGCATGCATGGTCCCTGGTGGCTCAGACACCAGCTTCCATTAACTCAGTTCCGCTCCATGCCCATCTATCCACACCATCCAAGTGCCAGCCCCTGTGCCAAGTGTCAGGAGCAAGACAGAGTCCTTAGCCTGAGGGAACTGGTGCTCTGGGGGTCCCAGTGAGGAATGAGCCCCCCAAAAGGGGCTGGCACTGCACGTGATGGGTGAATCTGTAGAGTAGAAGAGGTCTTTCGGGGAAGGTTTCTTACAAATTGCTTTTCTAACTGTCTTGCCCAAGGACTGTCAGTCTTCAGCAGGGCGGGCACAGAACAGACACTTGACACATGTTCCAAGGATAGGTGCAAATGAGCTGAAGCTGTGGAAGGACCCAGGGAGTTTGCAGGACTGCACCCCCCACACTCTAAGTGACACACAACCCACGGCCTCTTCATTAGTTATGTTTTCTCACTCTGTGTCTCTAAAAGACCCTCTGAAGGCAGGAGGATAGAGCTTTATCTCACACCAGGCTTCTCTCCTGGCTGCCCTAAATTTTAATTAGTCATAATCATTATAAACATGTTTATAGCACTTTAGCATTTACAGATCTCTTTGCACACATTATCTCCCTGGGATCTCATATGACTCCATGAGGAGGGACAGATGATCAACTTTACTGAGGGTGTTCATGATTTTCCCTGTTATAGGAGGGAGGGGGACTGACCCCATGTGCTATCTTACACATGTTGTAATTTTGTTCATTTTTACATGCAATTTATTAAATTATCTCAGCAACAATGCCAGGTAATTATTACCATTCCTGTTTCATGTGACAAATTGATATTCTGAGAGGTCGAGGATCTTGCCCAAGGATATACAGCTAGCGAGGTGGGATTCAAATCACAATCTGTCTCACTCCCAAGCTAGTTAATCATGACAACAAAGCCAGTGACGATGATGGTGGTGGTGGTAGGCAACCGTTGAGTGCTAACTTTGGGCCATGCACTGAGCCTGGCACTCTGAATTTTGTTAATTCAATACTCATTTAATATTAACCTGGCAAATGCAAGCTGGTACGGTCACTCTGGAAAATAGTATGGAGGTTCCTCAAGAAGTTGAAAATAGAGCTACTACCACCCAGAAATTACACTACTAAGATACAAGTGTAGTGATCCAAAGGGGCACCTGCACCCCAACGTTAACAATGGCAATGTCCACAATAGCCAAACTGTGGAAAGAGCCCGGATACCCATCGACAGATGAATTGATAAGAGAAGATGTGATATATATATATATACACACACACACCCAATGGAATATTACTTGGCCATCAGAAAGGATGAAATCTTACCATTTGTAAGGACATAGATGGAACTAGAGGGTATTATGCTCAGCAAAATAGGTCAATCAGAGAAAGACAATTATCATATGATTTCACTCACGTGGAATTTAAGAAACAAAACAGAGGCTCATAGGGAAAGGGAGGGAAAAATAAAACAAATCAGAGAGGGAGACAAGCCATAAGAGACTCTTAATCACAGGAAACAAACTGAGGGTTCCCTCCAAGGCCTGAGATCTAGGACACACTTGGCCCAAGGCCACAGGGCCAGGCAGGCCAGTGGCCACCCCTAGGGGAAGGCTGCATTGTGGAAGGTTCTGGCATGCACGATGCCACAGGCAACCAGTCTGTCACAGGAGACGTGGAGAGAAGGGTGGCTGCATCAAACAGACGGGTCCCAGTCCTAGACATCCAAAAATTGAGTTTCTATGGCAACCTGCCTCTGACCTGCATATCCCAAAAATGTTCTGCTTCAGAAAAGCACTTTCTGAGCACCAGGCCCTGCATGGCTCTGGCCCCGGGGAGGGAGTCCATGATCTTGTAGGGGAGACAGAAGGGAGACATACTCACACCAGGGTTTGGGGTGAGGATGGGGCTAGGCCACTCAGGACTCATCTGTGGGAAGCAGGGATGACTTCTGGGATGGCAGCACCACTGGGAGCTGACCCAGGGGCTGGGAAGAGCTGCAGCCTCCGGGGTGTTGTCAGTAACAGAGAGAAAAAACCTAGGGCGGCTGGGAAAATTGCAAAGCAGAGCTGCTCACAGGTCACTGGTGGTGACCGCTATGAGGTGGGGCTCCAGGGAATCTTCTGTCCACTGGGTGTGTGTATTTCTGTAAGGTTTAAATTTATATCACAAACACTATTAATTTGGTAACTTACATTTTCGCAATAGCCAGATAACAGAAACAACTCAAATGTCCATCAATGGATGGATGGATAAACAAAATGTGTCCTATCCATACAAAGGACAATTATTCGACCATAAAAGGGAATGGACTACTGCCATGTTGCTGACCCTTGAAACCTCATGCTAAGTGAAAGAAGCCAGACACAAAAGGCCACATGCTGTATGATTCCATTTATATGAAATGTCCAGAAGAGGCAAATCCATAGAGACAGAAAGAAGATTAGTGGCGTCTAGGAGCTGCGGGAGGCGGGAGGGAGTGGCCCCCGATGCTTAATGGGTACTAGGGTTTCCTTTTAGGATGATGAAAATGTTCTGAAACTAACTAGCGGTGATGAAGGTACGAAAAGCCATGGAATTGTAAACTTTAAAATTGGTAGAATGGTGAATTTTATATTATGTGAATTTTACCTCAATTTTTACAAAAATGGATGAGTCAGCTGAGCACTTGTGCCCTCTGACCTGTAGACCTCAATTCTGACCCAGAGGAAGAGCAAAATAAGCTGGTCGAAATAAACCAATTTATAATTAGAAAAAAACACCCCCACCTTCCCACCTCGCCCATTCTTCTGGCAACAAGGACACCTGCTCTCTGGCCTTAGGGAGAACCATAGTGTCCCCGTAGCCCATTCATACCACACCATTCACTCACTCACTCACTCATTCGTTCAGTATTTTCATATTCACCAGAAATGGTGAAAGGCGTGCAGGTCCTGCTCTCACGGCTCTCCACTCTGAAAGGGGAAGGAGGACAAGGAGCAGATGCACATTTGCCAGATGGCCACAGTGCTGTAAAAAGAGTAGGATGAGGGAAGGTAGAGAAGATTTGGCTGTGTATTCTCCCCCTGAAGCCAGCTGTGTCTGGGAACCAAAGGACTGGTCAACCCGGGGATGGCTCACCAATTGGGGCCCGGGATGAGATGTCATATGGCTGCTGATGTGATGTCTGCATGTGTCTAGGGCCACCACTGAGACCCTGATGGCTTGAGAGCAGTCCTCCAGACCCTGCCCTTACCCCAGCCCATCGCTGACCACTGGCCACTCTCCCTCCAACCACCTTCTACCCATCCAGTCTTTCTAGCCTCTGGCCCTTGTCCTCTGCCTGGAGCTTTCTCACTTTCTACCCCTGCCCACTGCCTGATAACTCCTACCCAGTCTCCAGGTTTCAGCTTCCCTGTGGCTTTCTCCAGAAACTCCTCCTCAACTACACTGCGGATCCCTGCCAGCCTCTGCGGGACCAGCTGCCTCCTCAGGGCATCCCAGCACTAACCGCACAACGTCGCCAGGGTCTGAGTCAGGTATGCGTTCCCAGTGCGCCCTGAGCCATCAGGACAGGACACCGCCTCGGTCAGCTCTGAGTCCCAGCGATGGCTCGCTCGAGGGTCTCAAATGAGGAGCTGAAATTAACACGTGGAACTGGCAATATTAAGGAACATAAAGTTTATCGTCTTCCATAAATGTTAAACGTTCATAATACACCTGATAATTTAATTGAGGTAAAACTCATTAAGTCAAAGATAGAAATAGAAGTCTTTCACGAAACTCTCCTGAATAATGTTTTAGTTCGTTTCATGTTCAGGGAGTGCCTACCATATGCAGGGCCCTGGAATACATACTGCGAGGTACTTAATTATACAAGGTCAAAGGCGAAATCAGTAAACAAAGCCCTTTGGTGGGCTGGCTCTTTCTCTCCTTCGTGTGCACACACACACACACACACACATGCACACATGCACACATGCACAAGCAGGCATGCAGCTACCTCAGACAGCCTCCGGGAGTGTTGGTCACCAGGCAGCGTGTGGAGCAGATGATGAAGTACCTTTGTTTGCTCTGACCAAGTGCTGTGCGGAAGCTGAAGCCAGCAGGCTGGTCTGCATGCTGATGGACAGGATGGGAGAAGGCAAGACTCCCTGGAGGTGCTGGAGGAAGGGGGTGGGTGCAAGCACAAGGTGGGGGCGCAGATGCCCTGCATGCTTCCCAGGGACATAACACCTCCCCCAGGCCTGGGAGCCATTCTTACTGGGGAGGATACCTTCTCATGTCACTTCCAAAGGGGCAGCGACTCCCAACATACAGACACAATTGCTAATAGCGGCACCTCCAAATCCACATCAAAATGCTTTTTAAGGGAACCCCGGGTGGCTCAGCGGTTTAGCGCCGCCTTCAGCCCAGGGTGTGATCTTGGAGACCCAGGATCAAGTCCTGTGTCGGGCTCCCTGCATGGAGCCTGCTTCTCCCTCTGTCTCTGCCTCTCTCTGTCTCTCTCTCTCTTTGTATGTGTCTCTCTCTCTGTGTCTCTCATGAATAAATAAATAAAATAGTTTAAAAAAAACAAAAAATGCTTTTTAAAAATATGGTCCCCCCATTATTGAAGTTTTATGTGCATCTTAAAGATATTTGGAGAAATAGGTAAATACAAAAAATAAGTCAGTTTCCTAGATACCACAGATCTGTGTGTGTTTTTAACAGAATTGAGATCATAACATTTCACAGGGGTTTTTACTGAGCATTGTAAGATTTCCTCAAAGCACCGTGTTCATAGCAGCCAGTGCTAACAGCTGCATGATTTGCAGCTTCATTGTATCTCCACCTCCGGGCACTGTCCTTGGGACACAGTGGGGGCTCAGTAAATGGGTGTTGCATGAATGTTAAACGGCCAGTATTTCACGGAGGGGATATATCATTATCTACTTGACCATTTCCTGCAGTTGGACCTGTAGGTTGTTGCTAATAGCCAGCTATTATAAATCATACTGTGATAAATTGTGCAATTAGTTATATCTGCGTCTCAGTGATCAAGCAAGTAGAGAATCCCCAAAAGGGGCTGTTACTCAGTCAAAGGGTGTGAACATTTTTCAGGCTCCTGGCTCCTCTGCCAGCAGGAGTGGTTTGTTTGTTTGTTTGATTGTTTAAGCTAGTATCTGCATTATTCTAAAAGCTGGAGGTTTTGTAAATATTCCTTTATCCCAAACCCAATAGCCAAAGCAGCTAGACTTTACATTTTGTTTGCAAAAGTGAGTGCATTCTCCTTTAGGAATGACATTAAATCTTGACTTATGCACAATATGAAATATACACCTTTGAGCGGCCCAAGAGAACCGACTCTGACGTGAAATGTATTTGAATAGCAGTGACTCGTATTGGAAACAAAAGCACAGAAGGGAAGGAGAGGGGAGGAAGTTCACAGTTTACTACTTAAACACAGAAAAATGAAATTGAGAAACTCTGGGAAATGAAGCTCCCGTACATTAAGCGTTTCTTGAGTAAATACAGTGGCAGTGAGCTATCCACTGCCCACAGCTCTGCTGGCATCAACCCCAAAGGTACTTAATAAATTCTCAGTCTGTATATACCCCCATATAAATGGGAGAGAGCTAAGAGTTCAAGTGCTTGATCCAATTACCTAATTCTGCTATCATCTAATAAAGTGTAATTAAGTCTTGAAGATGCTAGATCATTAAGGACCATTGTGACAACAAGCAGCTTAAATACGAGCCACTCCACAGAGAGCAAGCTTGATTGGGCCATGCCAGAGAAGGGAAGTTTCAGGTGGCTTTTACATGAGAGGTTTATAGCCTCATGACTGTCTACGGTCTCTAAATTTTGCTCCTGTGTTCCTAGGACTCTGATGACACCTCTGGGCATGATGGTGACCAGTGTGGATATGGAAATCACTGGGCCCCAGGCAGAGACTGTCCTCTGTTGTGAAGGCAAGACTGAGAATTGGGGAGCTGGGCTCTGTGGTGGCTTCCAAACCCCATTCAAGGCACTGCCTCTCTCTGAGTCTCAGACTCACCTCCTTTAAGTGAGGACATTAGATTGGATGGTCTCTGTGCACCTTCCATTTCAACTAGCATGAGGGGCCAACATTATTGGCTGTAAATTATGTACCAGGTGCTGTTTCAAAAGCTCTATGGGGACAACCCTCGATACTTTGATCCTGCCCTGGGCTGCAGACTGAATGTGGCTTCAAATCTTGGTTGAAACCCTCATCAAACTTTTCTGAATTTTTTTTGCTGTTGGCCACCTCGCTGTTGAGCTTTTTGTGAACTTTAAATATTAAATAAATTAAATCTAATTAAAATATTAGACCATTTTAACAATTTTAATTGACATATCTGGGCACCTCCCACCCCCACCCCCACCCCCACCAAGCATCACACTTTGGAGACAGGTGCAGCAGCTTGGTATACTGGGTGCACAGAGCAAGGCCCCCCCGAACACCCATCCCATGTGGGGAGGTCTGATAGCCCCCTCCAGAAGCTGAGTCACTCTCCCATAAGGGGTGCAAGCGTGTCCACAGTTTGACAGGCTGCAACCAACTCCTGTGCCTCTCCCCTGGGAGCCAGGGAACCCCTGGGGGCAGGGACCACGTTTAGATTCAATTCTGCTATCCATCATGCCTGGCCCTGAGACTCATAGTTGCTCAAAACAATGTTGAAAGGCATAAAGGGGGGCACCTGGGTGACTCAGTGGTTGAGTGTCTGCCTTTGGCTCAGGTTGTGATCCCAGGGTCCTGGGATGGAGTCCTGCACTGGGCTCCCCACAGGGAGCCTGCTTCTCCCTCTGCCTATGTCTCTGCTTTTTTGTGTGTCTCTCATGAATAACTAAATAAAATCTTTTTTAAAAGGGCATAAATGGAAGGAGAGAGGTGGCAAGGGGACAAGGAAAGGAAGGAGGGAGCGACAGCCCTGGACAGAATGAATCGATGCCCTATGCGTAAGAGAGTAAACGATTCAGGCCCACCTGGCACCCTGGCAATGAGCGCAACAGTGCCTGGCTCTCTCCCAACGAGCCCATAGTTAAAGCGCCATCCCCAGGTCCCAAGGTGGCTGGAATCCATCTCCGTCAGTCCGGCTGCAAAGACACTGCCGGACTGAGCTGCAAACTGCCAGGGAACCAGCCCCCGGGGCCTCACCGTCCTGGCCACGTGGCTGCTCTATTCCCATGACCTCAGTTTGTTTCCAGGGCAAAGGCAGGAGACACAGAGGCAGCCTCCGAACGCCCGGGCAGGGGTCTCTCTTCGGGGGCCTGCACCATCCTACAAGGAACGGTGGTCGGTTTCCTGCGGAGAGAAATACATCCTCACCCGGCCAGACTTTTCTCTGTGGATCTCCCTTTGGGCAAGATGAAATAATTTATCATTATCTCATTTCACAGAGGAAACAAAAGGTTTCGAAACAAAGAGCCATTTCCCCAGAGGTTGTACAGCTCTTGTGAGGCCACACACACACACACAATTAAACGCCTGCCTCTCAGAGTTCCCCAGGGCTCTCCCCTCCAAACACCATGCTCTGGGTTGGCTGTGATGCTCTCCATCCTTCTAACACAGAAGCCCTCTCCTGCTTGTGGGAGAACCCTGCTCCACTCACTCTGCAGGAGGAATCCCCACGCCATTTCCTCCAGGAAGTCTTCTCAGATCACTCACGTTCCCTCCATCACACCCATCCCAGCTGGATCCACGCCTCTCCTGTGGACTTTAATGCAGAATTCACCACCCCACGTGGTCACCATCTCCTCAATGTCATTTCCCCCTTAAGTTAATTTATTCTAGACAATTTATTGAGCACCTCGAGAAGGGGAGACAGAGTCTGGGAAGTGGGTCAAATTGTGCGAGGCCACACAGAAAGCTAGATTAGAAGCCCGGTACCAACATATTCGCTCAGTGACTATTTAGAGAGAGTTGCCACAGGACCCCCAAAGGTTAAGCTCTTTCCAATGCCCCTCCTTCTGGGGGCTCACTTGTGCACAGTGTTTGGACCTCTGCCCATCAGGGTCAGGATGGCAGGTGTAACTCAGTAGCCTGCCAGGTACGAGCCCAGCAGCCACCTGTCTTCCCAGGCAGATGCACCACAGTTCTTGGCTGACTGCCCCCAAGAGCAGAAGAATATAACATTTCCACTCTAGCACCTTCCTTCGTTGGTCTGTTTACAGAGCACCCACATGAACAAGTAGGCTGGGGTCCTTTTGAGAACCCAGCCATCCAAGAGGGGGCACTGAACTGCCAGATATGCCACCAAAGAGAAAGTAGTTTAACTCTCTGGAGCCTCAGTTTCCCCAGCTGCGACGTCAGAGTATTACCAGTTTGTAGGTCCTTATATGTGCACTTAGGACATGGAGCACAGCTCCAGGCCTGCAGCCGGCACTCAATCAATAGCCCAAATATTATCCTCACTATTGTTACATGTTCCTTTTTTTTTTTTTTTAGATTTTATTTATTTATTCATGAGAGACACACACACACAGAGAGAGGCAGAGACACAGGCAGAGGGAAAAGCAGACTCCATGCAGGGAGCCCGACACGGGACTGGATCCTGAGACTCCAGGATCACGCCCTGGGCTGAAGGCGGTGCTAAACCGCTGAGCCACGGGGGCTGCCCTTGTTACATGTTCTCATCATGATCTCTGCTCTACAGCTTTTGTAACTAAGTCTCCGTTTAGAAGAGCTACCCTCAAAACAAGGCAGGGGAGCCCTGGGGCCAGGAGCCCCACGCGGAAGCTTGGTTCTGCAGCATCGATTATAAGCGAGCCAGCAAGTCCCTCTGTGCTTCTGCAGCTCAGTATTCTCATCTGTAACATGGGGACTGTCCTACCTGCCCTCCGCTCCCACAGATGCAGTGATGCGCATGAAAACGCCTTTAAAAAAAATACGCCTCGCAGAATAAAAATACATGTTGTTACTGCTCTGCTTAAAGTCTCCGGATGGCTCCCTACTGATTCTGGGAGAAGATCCAAATTCCCAGGGCACTGTTCACAGAACTTTGTGTGATGAGGCTTCTTTCTGCTTCTCCAGCCTCCTTGAACGCCTGCCACCTCCCACCCAACCCCCACGTTCTCCATGTGCGGGAAGGAGGGGGGCACTTCTCCCAACACGCATCCATCGCATCAGGCTACACTCCAGTGACTTGCTTATGTGCCTGGAGTCCCCGAGGGCTGGCACTGCCGCGCTCATCCCTGCGTCCCCAGCGCCAGCACTCGGCCAGCCCAGACTCGCTCAGTGTCGGGCACAAGAATGAATTGGGGGGCGGGGGGCGGAGCTGTCTCAGGCAGAGCTGTTCCTGTCCTGTCCAAACTGGCTCTTCCCGGTGGGCTCAGGCATTCGTGGGAAGTGGGCTGGGGCAACAACGACGCCCTCTCGGGGCTGGACCCACTCCGAGGACACCATTCTCGAGGCTGGCACTCAGGCAGCCCTAGGAGGCCTGGAAGTGAGCCAGAGCCGGGGGGGGGGAGGGGAAGCCCCCCTTTGGCTAGAAAACAGCCAAAACACTGGGATGCTGGCGACAAGCCTGCAGTGGGGAGGGGTGGGGAAGTGAGAGGAGGAAAGAAAGAGGAGGAGAGGAGGGAAGAGGGATGACTCCAGGACTGAGACCGCCTCCTTGCTTCTCCCTCTAAAACTAGGGAGGCACCTGGCGTAGGGGTTGAGAATGCTCTCCAGAACCAAGGCCGCGGACAATTTTCATAGCCCCTCTGTGCCTCAGTTTCCTCATCAGTAGAAAGGGATAATCAAGGTGAAGTGCCCACTGGATGGTATGACCATGAGATGACTCCATGTCGTGAGTGCCGGGAACAGCGCCTGCACCCCAAGGTGTCAGCTGGTTTTAACCTCCATGAACCTCCAGCAGCAGCATTGTCAAGCACATGGATCCTTCCCATGTCTCGCTGCCTCCATTATCTTTCTGCTAAAATATCACCAATACATTTCTCTACATATTTCCTTTTATGGGAAAACAACACAGAACTCAGCTTTTTAAACAAATCGATTGCCATGCTGTCACATGGATGCCTCATAGCTCCTCATTCTCTGCAAGAGGAATTCCACACTCCTTGGCCTGGCCTCCAGCGCCCACATTATCTGGACCCAGCTGCCCTTTCTTGGTGTTCTGCTGCCACTCCGCCTCCTCCTCCCAGCCACACTGACCTCTGGCACTTGCTTGCCACGCCTCAGCTTCAACATCGCCTGCCCCCAACCCAAGGCCCTGCCTCTCAGCTCTGCAGGGTCCTCTAAGGCAGATCTTTGTGGCACTTCCTCCCATAGCATCTCTCGATCTCCTGAGCCATGAGCTCCCGAGGTCTGGGAACAGGATTTACTTGTAAATAATAGCAGTAGTCGTCATAGAAGGAATAACAATATGATCTTTTCCTATAATAATGCTAATGGCTAATATCATGTACTCCCTTTTATGGGCCAGAGACCACACAAAGTGTCTTCCCATAACCTGGAGGGCAGCACTGTGTTGGCTTAACAGCATGAATCTGGATGTAAACTGCTTGGGTTCAAATCCCAGCTTCCACTTTCTGGTTGGGTGATCCCCTGCCAGTTATGTAATAGCCCTGTGCCTCATTTTCCCACCTGCAGACAGGGTTGGCTGTTGTGTGCACATATGGCTGCTGAGAGGGCTCTGAGTAGCTGCAAATGCTAGGAAGGGTGGTTGGCACACAGGAAGCTCTAGATGTGTGTTGTTATTACTGAAGCCTGTCCCATGGATTCCTCACATCTTACATACAAGGGAACGAAGGCTCAGGAGTGAGAGAATTGATGGAGGCCCCAGGTGGGAGAGGCACCCTGCAGGACTAGCCCCAGTTGCTCAAGGTCAAAGCTTGTCCTCTCTACTCCACACTGCCAGCACTGACCGGATTCTAGTTCTGGCATTTTCTCAGAGTTAGTGTGGAATCATAGGAAACACGGAATCACAGGCCCAGACCTCCTGCTCTATCTGCCCATTGACAAGATCCCCAGGTGATCCTACATGCTTTGACCTTTGAGAAGCACTGCCCCACTCATGACTGTGTCAGCTCTGGGAAGGGCTGGACCCCAGTCTGCCATTGTCGTTGCTGTGCTCAGGGTTCAGACAGCATTGGGCACATAGGAAGTGTATAAGAAACACCGTTAGCTGACTTTGGGAGGGAATACCACAGTCTCCAATTAAATCCTTGTTGTCTTTCTTTCAGGCATAGTCTTCTGTGCTTAGGACAGGACTCCTGACAAGGTGGAGATATGACTCTGAGTGCTGCTCAACACTCTGAACTGAAGACCTAAGCCCTTATATGTCCTGCCTTCCAGTTTATCCTTCAACAAATATTTCCTGAGACCAACCTTAAGCTGGGCTCCATGCAAGGTGTGCGGTTATGAAGAGCAAGGAAAGCTTCAGCCTCCTGCAATATGGTGGATAGGACCACTTCTGCATTGCTGGAGAAAGTGTCTTCTACAGGAAAGGTTGAACTCACAAGCCGGTAAGGAAGATCTGCATGAGAGACAATGTCACAGCTGCTCCTGGAAGGCCATGCTGGTCTCTGCAAATGAGGGAAATGGGATTTGACACATATGCAGAGAGAGTCAGTGACCTGGAACTGAGACCACCACAAAAAGCCAGCATCTTGGAAGGGCGATTTCCTCCACAGAGTAGGTTGGGTGGAAAAACTCCACTTGAGCACATGAGATCATGAAGAGGCTGTCTTTCTTAGCCTGAGCCCTGGGTGGGGGAAAAAAGTCTCCCTTGAGAATGTGTGACTACTGGCCTATACCCTATGGGAATTTGGGGTTGAATTTCTGTTATTCAAATGGCCCACAAACCTCCAGTCAGTTAATGAATGGAAAAAGGTGCCCTGAGCCAGTGATACTCCAATATCCTTGATATCCCAGACCAGGGATACTCCTGATTCTCCTGGGCTATAATATCCCTGATATCCTTGAGCCTGTAATACCGTAGGGGCTAGAGCTGAGACACACAGGATTCCTACAGACAAAGCCCCAGGCGTCAAATGCTACAGAACACTCAAGAGAATAGTATTTCATGAATGAAGACATAAGACATATAATCAGGAGGGTTAAGTTTCCCAAGAATACCAAATAACAGAACTATTGAATAAAGACCATAAAGTAGATTCTTAAAATAATTAAAACAAGTTCTAACCTGTATACAGGACTTATTTTTTTTAAAGATTTTATATATTTATTCATGAGAGACAGAGAGAGAGAGGCAGAGACAGAGCCAGAGGGAGAAGCAGATTCCATGCAGGGAGCCCGATGTGGGACTCGATCCCAGGACTCCGGGATCACACCCTGGGCCGAAGGCAGGTGCTAAACCACAGAGCCACCCAAGCATCCCTGTATACAGGCCTTATTAAGGCCCAGGTTCTGTTCTAAGAGTTTGATATATATTGACTCATTTAACCCCAAAAGAATTTTAGATGAGTAGGTATTACTATAACTCTCCCTTTAAAGAAGACAAAACTGGGCACAGAAAGGTCTTATTGTCTAAATCGGAACCCTAAAAATCTAGCTACAGAGTCTTCACGCTGCAGTACATACACACATACATACATACATACAGTGAACTTGAAGATTGATTTGAGGAGATAGCATGGTGTGTTACTTGGAGAGACCATTAGAAAACATGACAGTGATTATGAGCACCTGAGGAAAAGCATGGGGCACTCCAACAATGTTACTATGAGTTCCAGAAGGAAAGAGAGGAGAAGGGGGGAAGGTAATATTAAAATAAATAATTACAGGGATCCCTGGGTGGCGCAGCGGTTTGGCGCCTGCCTTTGGCCCAGGGCGAGATCCTGGAGACCCGGGATCAAATCCCACGTCGGGCTCCCGGTGCATGGAGCCTGCTTCTCCCTCTGCCTGTGTCTCTGCCTCTCTCTCTCTCTCTCTCTGTGTGACTATCGTAAAATAAAAAAAATAAATAAAAAGATTTAAATAATTACAGAATGTTCCAGAAATGCTGAAAGATGTAACTACTCAGATTCAGGAATCACAAGTTCCAAGTAGGATAAATAAAAATAAACATGTCTTGTAGCAGAGTTCTGGAATCCCAAAGACAAAGAGAAGATCCTCAAAGCAACCAGAAAGAAAGACAGATTACCTAAAAATATATGGTAATTACACCAATAGCAAGCATCTTGATGGAAACCAGAAGATAGTGAAATAACATTGTCACCTTACCAAGAAGAAGTAACTGGGGATCTAGAATTCTGTGTCTACCTAAACAATCACTCAGTAATGAAAATAAGATAAACATATTTTCAGGCAAAGAGTAAGAAGCTTACTGATAAAATGCCTTGCTAATAAAATACTAGTAAAGAATGTGTTCCAGGGAGAGCTAAATTAAACTGCTCCTCCTACCCCCTGATATATAAGATGGAATCATAAGCAAAGAAATTGGTAAAATATATGATAATGACTAATTTGAAAAGTATAAAGGTACATAGTAGAAATATACTTCTGGGCAATATGAATGACACAAAAAGAGTTTTAATTCAGAATTAAAGCCATCTTGTATAGAGGATCTTATGTAGAAGAGGGTAGTAGAGATCTTAAACTCAGAATTACACTGAAACTCTAAAGAGTTGCCACTAAAAGAATGGAAATGTGCTTAGGATGAAAGAGTAATAAGAAAATTTATTTCGTTCTATAGAGAGGTGGAAAAGAGAAAAACAAGAAGTATGGCAAAGGCAGGGTAGACAATAGGCACACAATAAGATGATGGAAATAAACACACACATATATATATATATATATATATATATATATATATATATATATATATCAGTTATCATAATAATTATAAATGGACTAAACTCTCCATTAAAAAGATAGGGATCTTCCTAGTGGATTTCCAAAATACAGCCTCAGCCTCATGCTGTTACCAGAGAAATCCCTAAAATATAAGGGCAGAAAAAGACGGACTTTAAAAATAGGAAAAGTTGTACCAAGCAAACACTCACCGAAACAAACTCAACATCACTATATTAACATTAAACAAAATAGACTCAAAAGTAGAAAGAAGGTCACTACCTCTTTGTAAAACAAAAATTCATAGCATAATAGAAGAATACTAGACTTGCATGTACTGAATAATATAGCCTCAAAATACATAAAACAATTTTAAGAAAATTAGAAAGAGAAGGTGCTCTATCTGCCACCATAGTTGGAGGATTAAACTCATCTTCTTCAGAACTCAACAGATTGAGCATATAAACACGCCAGTCTGGACAAATAAAACTTTGAAGAACATAACTAACAAGCTTGATATAATGACATACCTATAGAAGTTCAAAACCAATGATAACTAAATATGTATTATCTTCAAACATATATGAGACATTTGCAAGAATTGATCACCATCTGGGAAATAGAGCAAGCCCACACAAAGTAAAAAACAAAAAACAAACAAACAAACAAACAAAACTTGTGGGTTATAATCAGCTTACTGGGTTCCTTGAACAAAATGGTGCCATTTTCTTGCCTGGGCCTTGGCTTCCTCAAATGAAGTAATTGAGCTGATTCATCTGCATGTCTCAGAGAACTGCTTTATTGTTTTTTTCAACATAATTTTGATCCATCCCTAGTTTCA
This sequence comes from Canis lupus dingo, assembly GCF_003254725.2. NCBI lineage: Eukaryota > Metazoa > Chordata > Mammalia > Carnivora > Canidae > Canis > Canis lupus. Next base: position 71,251,058 of record NC_064245.1, read on the forward strand.
ATTCTGCTTAATATCACAAGGATGAGGACAAATTCTTCTCTTGCGTTGTAAAAACCTGTCAAACCCCTGTCATAATATAATGTCAGTTTTCTTTTCTTTCTTATCACTTAAGACAAATGATGCCTCTTTTTTTGCCTTGGCTTCACCCTCATCTTCCCAAGTTTGCTGCTAAGACAGATGGTCCATTCATCAAGTGGCTTGCCTTCCTCTGTCTGCTCATGTTTATCTGCTCCCTTGATTTATGAAAGAAATGGAGCAAATCAATCATCATGCAGCTCCTCAGTTATTGTCCACCAGGCAGCATCTTCTCACACCCCTCTGCTGTCTCCTCCCATCCCTTCTCCACACTGAGTCCAGAATGGTCTTCCCAAAGTACACAGCCATTCCCCTGCTGGAAGCATCACTGGGGCTGGAAGGGGCCCCGAGCTCAAACACCTATAGCAGCCAGATGGGAGTGCAGCTAGCTCACTGGGTCCTGTCCATAGTAGAGCCTAAACATGGATCCTCTGCTTCTCAGAATCTAGATTAGGAAAACTCTGCTTTGCTGTTCAGAGGTTTTCGTGTTGGCCTATCTACGCCCTATCCAGCAAGCTTTAGAATCTGGCAAATATCTAGAGGAGGAAATCAACCAGATGTTTGAAGAGCCCCCACCCCAAACACCCCAGTCTCTAATTTTGTCTCTTTGGCCCCAGGAGAAAAATATCTTTCTGTCCCCAGCAGTGTCATCTACTGGACCAGCTTGGACTCACAACCTGCCCCCAGGTCACAAAAGACCCCAGAAAAAAAGCCATAGTTGGCTCTAAGGTTCTCCCCTCCCCAGAAACAGGCTACTCCAGCTCTTACCACTTTGGCTGTTCCCTGGAGATTAAAATGGATAATTTTTATATTTTATACAACATAGACTTTCTCATTGTTCTTGGCAAGAGTGGTTGTCTCCTGCCAAGAAACCATCCTATCCAGAATTATATCTCACTTTCTAGTAAAAAAAAGTTCACTAGCTTCAAAAGACCAAGGCAAGAGCAATAAGCACGCGGATGAAGAAGTGATGTGTCCACACCCATCTTGCTTTATGTGGTCAGGACATTAAAGTGACCCCACCAGAGCTCCTATAAGACTGACTAGATAATTCTATCAACTAAATTATCAACTGATAATTCCTTTATCAACTAAAGCCCTTCAAAAATCATGTACCTCTCTCTTCCTTAATGCCCGGGGAGAACCACACACCTCTGCTGATATTCACAATTCTTCTCAGCAAAATCAACAGGACTTTGCAATCCTACTGTTCAATAGAAATCCTACCTCTCATCCATAATTCAGTTTGATAGTGTGCATTTTCTTCAAACCCTGAAACACTTGCTAACAGAAAGAGCCTTAGTGCCCCTCTCCCAGTCCCTAGTCTGCAGCCTAGAGCCACCATCTCTGTCATTTTAACATTGCTTCAGACTTGACTTGAATAATCCTAGTACAGATCTTTCCATCACCAGGGAGATAATGGCTATGGATGTCGATGTGCCTAGAAGGTCAGCAGTGCCTCAAAAATGTTAGCTCCCTCTGTAGAGGACTATTTGCAAAGCTGGTCACAAGAATCTGTCCTATCTCTGTGTACACATGCATTTGCAAAATGACTCCCCTACTCCTCCTACCAAGGGAGTCTGGCTCCCCACTCCTTGGGTTGGCCTTGAAACAGACTTAGATCAGTAGAAAGAGAGCAGATGTGACATTATGGGCATTCTGAGCCTGGACCACAGGGGCCTTCAAGGTTCTGCTCTCTTTGAACACTGCCTGTAGACCAGAAGATGTAGAATGAGAATCCACATGAAGCAGAATGGAGTATCCTCAGAACAGACCAGCCACCTAAGGGCTGGCACCAACTACAGGACGTGAGGCCATCTGATAACCCGGTCTCAGTTGAGCATGGCCACATGAATGACCCAGGTGAGACCAGCAAAAAACCACCCTGTGGAGCCAATCCAACCTGCTAACCCAGATGAATGGATACATAAAATAGTGGTGGTTTTAGGCCAGTAAGCTTTGGGGTGGTTTATTGCCCAAAAATAGCTAACACACTTTCTTTCTGCCAATTAATAGACTGTTATGATGATGATGATTTGCATTAGGTAGGTGCTTCCTTTGTGCCAGGCTTTATATACTTCTTACAACAACCCTATGAGTTAAGGACCATTATTGTTAATGAGGAGACCGTGGACCCAATGAGGCACTTTGCCTAAAGCTCCACAGCCAGCAGAAGGCAGAGCAGGCACTGGAACGCAGGTGCGCTGGCCCCAGTTCTGGCCCCTTGCCTCTGCTCTCATGCTTCTTTCTCATTTGGCCATCCTCTTCCCCACTCCCCCCGCCCCTCACCCCACCTCCCTGTAACACCCCCTTGGGACTCATTCAGAATGAGTATTCATTTATGCAATAACATGTCCTCACACATTTTTTTAATTAAAAATATTCATTTCTAGGGGGATCCCTGAGTGGCTCAGTGGTTTGGGGCCTGCCTTCAGCCAGGGGTGTGATCCTGGAGTTCCAGGATCAAGTCCCACATTGGGCTCCCTGCATGGAGCCTGCTTCTTCCTCTCTCTCTCTCTCTCTCTCATGAATAAATAAATAAAATCTTTCAAAAAAATAAAAAATAAAAAGTGTTCATTTCTAGAGCAAAGCAGATAAGATCTCTGCTCTTAAGGGTCTAAGCACATGCCCAGCACACAGAGCCACTCTGAGCACATTCACTCACATGGTCCTCCTTTCTAGCAGCATCAGCCCCATCTTACAGATGGGGCCAAAGGAAATGAAAACACTTGCTCAAGGTCACTCAGGGGTGGAACCTAGGTTGGCCAGACCTAAGCTTTCCCCAATTTACCACTGGATGCCCCCCTTTTACCCCACAGCTCATTGGGTATGGTTGTCCTGAGTCTTCTCCAAACTAAAGGCCCCATTTCCTTTCTTTATCCTTCTTAGGTCTTTAGTCCCAAGACCTTTCGCTTGTCAATGTTCATGTTTAAAGAGTGACTTCCAACTTGATTGTGTGCACATTTACAGAGCACTGGCATCTGCCAGGCCCTGGGGGAAAGGACTGGCTCTCAGGGGGAGTCCCAGTCCCAGTTGCCTAAGAAAAGTGCAGAGAGAAGTGGCGGCTGGCTTGAAATCACAGGGGAAAAGGGGTGGGTGAGAAATGGGATGTAAAGGCCTCCCTTCATGCACGCACTGCCCTGGGAAGCAGCAATCATCAATGCTGGACAAATCAATAGTAGCATCTACAATGCCAATCTGGTTTTCTCAGAGCTAAGATAGCCGGGTGGTCTGTAAGCAGACCAGGGGCTTGTGGGTCAGACTGTACTCATCACTATGTGACATGGCAAGTCACTCACCTGCTCTAAGTGTTAACATCTGTGAAATGGGAGACAATACCAATTTCTTAGCATCATTCAGAAACTAAATGCAGGAACATGATCAACAAAACTAAAGGCAGCCTATAGAATGGGAGAAGATAGGATGCCTGGTAGCTCAGCGGTTGAGCACCTGCCTTCTGTTCAGGGTGTGATCCCAGGATCTGGGATCTAATCCCGCATCAGACTCCCCGCAGGGAGTCTGCTTCTCCTTCTGCCTGTGTCTCTGCCTCTCTCTCTCTCTCTCTCTCTCTCTGTCTGTCTTTCATGAGTAAATAAATAAAACCTTTTTAAAAATAGAATGGGAGGGCAGCCCGGGTAGCTCAGCAGTTTAGTGCCACTTCAGCTCAGGGAGTGATCCTGGGGACCAGGGATTGAGTTCCACGTCAGGCTCCCTGCATGGAGCCTGCTTCTCCTTCTGCCTGTGTCTCTGCCTCTCTCGCTCTCTTTGTGTCTCTCATGAATAAATAAATAAAATCTTTTTAAAAAATAGAATGGGAGAAGACATTTGCAAATGACATATCTGATAAAGGGTCAGTATTCAAAATATATAAAGAACTTATAAAACTCAACACCCTCAAAACAAATAATCCCGTTAAAAAATGGGCAGAAGACATGAATAGGTATGTTTCCAAAGAAGACATCCAGATGAATAACAGACACATGAAAGTATGTTCAATATCACTCATAATCAGGGAGATGCAAATAAAATCCACAATAAAACATCACCTCACACCTCTCAGAATGGCTAAAATCAACAACACAGGAAACGACAGATATGGGCAAAGATGCAGAGGGAAAAAACCCTCCCACACTGTTGGTGGGAATGCAAACTGGTGCAGCCACTTTAGAAAACAGTATGGGAGTTTCCTCAAAGAGTGAAAAATAGAACTACCCTATGACCCAGCAATTGCACTACTAGGTATTTACCCAAAGGATACAAAAATACTAATTCGAAGGGACACATGCACCCTGATGTTTATAGCAGCATTATCAACAATAGCCAAATTATAGCAGCAGTCCAAGGGTCCTTCAGCTGATGAATGGATAAAGAAAAAATATATATAATGGAATATTACTCAGCCATCAGTGAGAATGAAATCTTGCCATTTGCAACAACGTAGATAGAACTAGAGAGTACTACACTAGGTGAAATGAGTCAGAGAAAAACAAATGCCATAGGATTTCATTCACATGTGAACTTTAAGAATCAGAATAAATGAGCAAAGAGGAAAAAAGAGGGAGAATGGCAAACCAAGAAACAGATTCTGAACTCTAGAGACCATACTTATCTTACCAGAGGTGAGGTGGATGGAGAATGGAGAAAACAGGTGATGGGGATTAAAGAGAGCACCTATTGGGCAGCCCCGGTGGCTCAGCGGTTTAGCGCCGCCTTCAGCCCAGGGCATGATCCTGGAGACCTAGGATCGAGTCCCATGTTAGGCTACCTACATGGAGCCTGCTTCTCCCTCTGCCTGTGTCTCTGCCTCTCTTTCTGTGTGTCTCTCATAAATAAATAAAATTTAAAAAAATAAAGAGAGCACCTATTGTGATAAGCACCTGTCGATGTATGGAAGTGTTGAATCACTAAATTCTACACCTGAAACTAATATTACACTAACTGGAATTTTTTTTTAATTTTTATTTATTTATGATAGTCACAGAGAGAGAGAGAGAGGCAGAGACACAGGCAGAGGGAGAAGCAGTCTCCATGAACCGGGAGCCCGACGTGGGATTCGATCCCGGGTCTCCAGGATCGTGCCCTGGGCCAAAGGCAGGCGCTAAACCGCTGCACTACCCAGGGATCCCCACTAACTGGAATTTAAATAAACACTTGGGAGAAAAAAAATAAAGAACAAAATGTAGCATCCTGTGTGAGAAGGCTCTGGAAAATGCCCAGCACTTATACAGTAATACAGAGAATATGCTCAGAGTGGTTGTGTGTGCTGGACACATGTGTAGATCATTAAAAACAGATGTCTTATCTCCTGTGTCCTAGACATAGAGATCCTTCATGTTTAGAAGAGTATTGGGCACACAGCAGGTGTGAGGAAATGTCATTGAATAAATGAATAAAGTAAGCAGCTGGAGTGTCTTAACTAATTTTATTGAGAATAAGAACACTATCAAATACTTAGAGCTTGCTCTATGCCAGGCTGGTTCTAAACACATTACATATTTAATTAATTGCTCCCACGAGCAGGTGAGATAGGTTCTGTGCTTATCCCTATTTTATTTGTGGAAATGAAGACCCAAGGGAATTAAGTAAAGTTGTCACAGCTAGCAAACGGCTGAGACTTGCTCCGGAATCCATTACCTTAACCAGCAGGCTCTCCTGCCCCTCTGAAATCACATGACAAGAATGCATTGTTGAATGGGAAATACTACTAAATACCACTATACACAGTATGATCCCAGGTTGTAGAAAGTCTGGCTGAATAAGGATAAATGTCAAAATGTTGAAAGCAAACATCTCTTAATGGTGGGATTCCATGTGTTTTTATTTTTTGTATTTCCCAAATTTACTCAAATAAACATATATTAATTTTTATAAGCAGGGGAAAATGTTATTTAAAATATGTTTCTTAAGGTCCCAGGATGGCTCAGTTGGTTAAGTATCTGACCCTTGATTTCAGCTCAGGTCATGATATCAGGGTCTTGAGACTAAGCCCTACGTCGGGATCCACACTGAGTGTGGAGCCTGCTTAAGATTCTCTCTCTCCCTCTCCCTCTTCCCTCCCTCCTCCAAAAAATAATAAAATAAATATGTTTCTTAGTATCTGCTCTGCCAGGCTTAGTTAGGCACCAGGCATATATTAAAGGCTATGATGTCCTGGTTTTTCAGGCAATATCTGGAAGGCTTCTAGCCTGACCCAGAATAGATGCTCAGTAATACTTAGCATCTGTCCCCACAGCAGCAAAAGCTATTCTGTGCCCTCTGGGCCCCACACGGCACTTTAGGTGTCTTCTTCAAGTGGTCACATCCTCCCCAAAACCATTCTGAACACAGCAGAACCTAACAACATGTTAATTATTTTATTTCTTTACATTCACTCTGAAGGTTAAGTTTCCCCTGGGATTGTTATTTTTGGGTCCCTACAGTTAATTTTTGAATTTTACTAGAGGGTGCCCTTTTGGGTGGCTGTCCAAGCACCAGCAGGTGTCCACCCAGGATAACACAGAGGTATGTGCCGTCCTTTCCAGATCCCTTGTGGAGAGTCAGAGTAAAGTGAACCTCTGCCTCTCAGCTGTACCGTGTGGTCTTGGGCAGACATAACCACCCCCACCCCGAGCTTCAGTGTCCAGCTCTGTGGAGTTGGTCGATAATTGCTGGGTAACAAAAGAGCACATGCAGAGAAGCACTTTACAACCTGTAAAGAGTCCCATCCAGAAACTAGTGGTGGGAAATACTTTTGAGGACCTCAAGCACGCAAGCACTAAGACACCTACTATTTGTCTGAATGTTTGTGGCCTCCCAAATTCACATGTTGAAATCCTAATGCCCAATGTGATGGTATTCGGAGGTGGGACCTCCATGAAGTGCTTGGGCCATGGGGGTGGTGCCCCATGATGGGATTCATACCCTTATAAAATGATGACACAGAGCTTCCTCACCACTTCCACTGTGTGCAGACACAGCCAGAAGTTAGCAACCCCCTCAGAGCCCAACTATGTTGGCACCCTGATCTCAGATTCCAGAATGATGAGAAATACACCTCTCTTGTTTATAAGCCCCCAACCCATGAAATTCTGTTACAGCGGCCGCCATGGACTCAGACAACACAGGGTTTGGAAGATGGGCAGGAAATTGAGAATCTGGCATTAATTCCTTTTTGAGTCAGGAAGGTATATTTCATTAGGAATCACTTTCCTATATAATATACTCATATGAAGTTCATTTTATTTCTCAAACAGCAACTTTCTTTTGAGAGAAGGGCAGACCACTCTAGATGCCTGGATGTGAGGATGGGTTCTAGGAGGGTAAGGTCAGACCATGAGGGGGCAAAGTGCCCCCTTGTCCTGGGAGGGGTGCCTAACAGGCCAGCTGTCTCTTCAGGAGGCCACTCAAGCAACCCTGGAGCTCCTGTATCCCTCCTGCAGAATGCTCTGTGTCCCACAGCCTTGGACAGGAAGTCACAAGCCCTACTACGCGGCAGTCACCACATGCCCCTGATTTCCAATTCCTTCATCTGTTCACTAGACAATCACAGTGGGCAGCATCTAAGTTCTAGGTTCTCAGACTGTCCAGGTCCCTCCTGTTGTCCCCATAGCCCATAGCAGGGGGCTGGCCTGCTTATACAGCCATTTATCCCCCAGGGCTCCTCTCTTCCTCTTCTCTGCTCCCTGGCACCTTGGAGGCACTGGGTAAAAGTTTGGGGAATGAACAAGGGACTGAACAAACAAGAGTGACAGATGGAGTGAACATCGACTCAGAACATGCGACACAGACCAGCTTGGTACACCCTCTACTCTGACTGGTGAGTAAAAGCCACAGCCTAGTTAATACCTGGGAAAATCTCCTGGAAGCCTCCAGTGGAAGAAAGACCTCCACCCTCCTCAGGCATGCAGGGGTGGAGGACGAAGAGATGAGCAGGGTGGATCCACACCCTTGAAGAGCACATGGCCTGGCAGGGAAATGGACTGGTGGCAAGCAGCAGAGCAAGGTGGCTGGGGCAAGGCTCATCAATGCAGTGGGAAACAGAGGCTGGGAAGCTGAGTGCATGGGGTGGCAGAGTCTGGGAAGACTTCTCCCTAATTCACTTACTCCTTATGAAAACCTAGTTTGCCAGGAGGGGACCTGAGACACCTGCCCAAGACCCCACAGCTTGTAAATGATGGTGGCTAGAATTCACACCCAGGCATATCTGGTCCCATAACCTGTTCTCAGATTTAAGATAAATCTTGATAAAAGACTAGTGGCTCCATCACCTCAGTCTGTATGATGAGGGGCTCAGGGCTGAGAATTCTGAAGCTTTTCTGATGAAACAGAAGGATCTTCCTGAGTCATTGGAGCACCCAGCCCCCTCTGCATAAGGGAGCCACAGCAGAGAGCAGAAAGTTCCCTTAGTAAGCAGCACTCTGGTGAGACAGCCTGGCAATGGCATGACATCTTAATTTTCCTTCTAGTGCCATTTGTGATTCAGCTCATCACACGGATTCCCCAGGGGCCGAGCCAGCTGCTGGTCCCCAGATTCCAGCTAAGGCCAAACCCTAAAGACTCATATCACCTTTCTCCACTTCCTTTTCCCCAGCATTTGATCAGCCTCCAGACAGAGCCCCGAAGGAAAGGAAAACCCCACAGTGCATTCACAGATGTGCTTCATGGCTACGAGGGCTGAGCATCTGTATACTCAGTGACTCACAGAGTGGCCCAATGAGCAAAATGAGCCCTGGAATGTTCTGGAGCAGCCTGCCCAAGGAGGCACAGTCCAGCTTTGCCCAGGCCTCCCGACTCCTTACCAGCCTCTTCTTCTCCATCTCAGTGGCTCTTCTTAATCATGGAGGGAAATTCAAATTTTTGTTGAGCATCTACTATGTGCCTTGGCCATGATTGACCTTGGTCAGTTGAATCTCCTGTCTGTGTTTTCATGTGCTCCGCTGGTTATTCTGCCTTCCTGGTCACATTCTCTGGGCCCCAGGAGATCAACTCCTAAGGATGAGCTTGAGAGGCCCAGGCTTAAGGATGACCCCAAAGGTTGACTCAAGAATAATTTTTCCCTTGGTCTCTAGCTTCCTGCCAATGAGAGATGCAGGCAGGAGTCTAGAGAGAGGGAAGAAAGAGGGTTTATTCTCTGTCCAATCAAAAGGTTGGGCAAGGGCAGGGAGGGCTCCTCCACCTGGCTCTCACTAGCTTCTGGGGTAGCACCACCCTCTCCTTGTTCTGCAGCCCTTGGATGGTAATGGCTTCCTGCTCTTGCCCTCCTCTCTCCACTCACCCCACACCCTAACAACAAATACACCCCCTTCAATCACCCACTTGGGGATGTCACCTCTTTCCTGCTAGAACTGGAGTATGAGATGAAGAAGCTGCACTATGTAACGTCCAGGACTTGGTCTTCTTTTCCTCTTGATCCAAGTTCGACCAGCCAGAGAGTTTTGTGGTCAGGCCCCTTTTGGGGGTACAGAGATGGAGGGAGGAACTCAATGCCCATCGCCTCCAGCTCCTTGGAGTAGGTGAGTACAGCTAAGGGAGAAACATGGATGGAACAAGCAGTTCTCTGGAGGACAAGACCTAAGGAGTCATGTGACTGCAGAGAGGCAGGGCAGCTGAGTCTATGGAGGCCAGGCCCTCCCACAGCCCATCCCTGGGGCATCCCATGTCTGACAGCCACTGGCTCCTGCAGCAAAGCAGGTTCCTCCTATGTCCTCCAAGGTCCTAGTCACTCCCACTGGATCCCTTGCATGCAGCTGTGTCCAGACTCTAACTAACATGCCTCTGATTCCAGATGGGAAACACACCAGAGGAATGCCAGCTGGATCTGTCCTTCTGGAAACCCAATAGTGCCAGGACTGCTTTATAGGCATTCTAGCTTTAAAAACCCAATTTAGAAAATCTAAAAGTTTTAGTTGTCACCCAAGCCAGCAGGGACACACATCCGCCAGCTGACCTCCACCATCTGCTAATCCTAGCACAAGATGATGTGCATCCAGGTGTTGCCATCAAAGCACTTCTTCCAGGCTCCCTCACCTCTGTGCACCCTTGGGACCTTAATTCTTCTATTATCCTGGTCACTCATCTCCCCTTTAGGTGTGTGACTTCCCAATATTTCATCTTCCTAACCTCAGTGAGTACCCAGACCAGGCAGTCAGTAAAAGTCAGTAAATAGGTGTGTGGATGAGTGAGCAAGTTAGTAGATGGATGAGTGAGTGAATGAGTGAATGGGTGTGTGAATGAATTACTATGAGACTGAGAAATGAGTGTATGAGTGAATGAATGAATTAATGAGTCAGTGAGTAAATGAGTGAGTGAATGGGTGTGTGAGTAAGTTAATGAATGAGAGAGTGAGAAATGAGTGAGTGTGTGAATAAGTGTGTTGATGAGTATGTGAATGAGTGAATGAGTCAATAAGTGAATGCATGAGTCAATGAGTGAGCGAATGAATGAAGGAGTAAGCAAATGAATGAATAAGTGAGTGAATAAGTTAGTGAGTAAATAAGTTAGTGAGTGGATGAGTGAATGGGTGTGTGAATGGTTAGTGAATGAGAGAGCGAGAAATGAATGGGTGTGTGAATGAATGAACAAGTGGAACAAGTGAATGAATGATTGAGTAAATGAATGAGGAGTGAATGAGCGCTCCTCCAGCTTGCAAACTTTGGAGGCAGATAAAAAGCAAATAACCGGAATAGCTCGCCTTCAGGGGAATCCCCCATGGTACAAGGGTCGCCGCTCACACAGGAAGGAGGGACCTGTCAGTTTGCACAGTAGTGAATCCATGAATCTGAGTCCTGGGCAGCAGCAGATGCCGATGCCCCGAAAGGCGAGGCAGCAGACACGCCCCCATGAAGAACGTAACACCCCCCTGAAGAGTCTAGGAGAAAACCCAGCTGAGCCTGGATCGTACCAAACCTCTAGGGTCTTTAACTTAGGCCCAGTCATGGACGCGGAGGACAGAGCCACATGAACAACAGCACCGTGGGGACATGGCCAGTAAGAGTCCCCGTGGGAAACTACAGGACGAGCCGCCCGCTCTGCCAACAGATTGGTCCAATAAAAGAAAGACAGGTGAGTCCAAAAGACATACCACAAGTGCCCACTGATGGACAAACGGACAAAAGAAATGTGCCCACGCAGTGGACCATGACTCAGCCTTCCATGGGAAGAGCATTCATGCGCCACACGGATGAACCTGTGGACACGGTCACTAAAGCACAAACACTGTATGATCCCGTGCATATGGGGTCCCCGGGGTAGTCACGGACAGGGGGCCAGGGGCAGGCAGGGCCTGGGGGTTGGGTGTTTCACGGGGACGGAGCTTCAGTTCGGGAAGATGAGAAAGTTCTGGAGGTGGCGCGGGGAAGGTTGCACGACAATACGGAGACTTACAGGCTCAAATGCTAAACTGTACCACAAAGAGAGACATACCAGTCAACCACAGTGGAAAGACCTGATCCAAAGAAACTACCAAAAAAAAAAATGTTAACTATTAATTCATACGACAATTAGAAACTTGAAGAGCGGAGGTTTGACAAAATCAAGGGATTATTTGAGGTATGATGGCTCTTTAAAATATTTATGAATTCAGTGATAAATTGCCTAGTTTTACTTCAAAAGACTGCATGTGGGGAGTGTGGGCGGTGTACAGAGGAAACGAGCTTGCTCTTGAATGAACCAGCGTTGACGCTGAGTGACATCTACGTGGGGGCTCCTTTTATTATTTCTGTCTGCTTTTGTAAATGTTTGTATTTCCTAGTGAAAAAAAATATATCTTCCAAAATGATGCCAATGAATTTCTCTGTGCAGATGAGCATCTGCTTCACAAAATACAAATATCCCTAGAAACTATCAGCCATTTACCACATAGTATGAAATAATTAATACCAGATGACTGTCCCAGTCACAGGACAGCAAAGCCACCTGCACTAAGTGACCACTCTGATGGAGAGGGGAGGTGGAGGGAAGTAAGATAAGCAAACAGGAATGGGAAGCTGAGTGCAGAGGGTCTGGGTGTAGGAGGCGTGGGGGTGGGGAGGGGGCGCAGGTGAGACTCCAGCTCCTACTCTGGCTCTTTCTTCCCTGAGTCCTTTCCTTCCTATCCCTCCCCCTAAAGCAAAAAGGAAAACAAAATTAATGCTCTCTCATCCGACAGGATTTGCTCTACAGATAACCAGATGCAGTAAAATATGTGCTTTGGCTGGGGGTTGGGGGGGCATTGAAAGAAGATTGAGCAACTAGTTCATGCATTCATTCAACAAACATGGAGCCAGGGTTCTAGGCCCTGGGACTATGTCCACAGGACACCCAGTGCTGGGGGTGGTCACATGTGGTTGGCTCCCGGACACATTCTGAATATCTGGGGATCCTCACACTCACACACAGGAGGAGTGAGAAACGGGGCAAGTGGAGCTTTTCAGCTTGCCTTGCCCTCCTGAATTCCCGCAGGAAGCCCCGAACTCACTCCGTAGAACCCTGGCAAAGCTGGCGATGGCCCAGACCACCGGGATCCCCTCTGACGGCAGGAGGTGGAGGGGGACACAGGCCCGGCTGACACCCATCCAGGACCCAGGACACAGGATTCCAAGATGTCCAAGGAGAACATGGTGACAGGCGGAGCCGGCCTGAACCCCGGCCCTCGGCCCAAAGCCAGCCCGGTTGGCCGAACCCTAGTCAACCTCCAGCCCCGAGTGTGGGAGCCCAGATGGATGAGGTGGCTGGGTTTGGGCTGGTTTGGCAGGAGGTCACGTTGAAGCTACGGCGAATTAACACAGAGAGGTCAGGTGACTCACCTAGGGACACACAGGTATTAAGAGCAGCCCCGTGAGCAGGCCCAGGTCCATTGGCTCCTGCTCCAGGGCTCCTTCTCTCCCCTCAGCTTGGTGCCGGGAGGAGCAGCAAGTTCCCAACACAGGACCGAGGATGCCAGGGCCCAGACCACTTGGGGGTAAAAGGAAGGAATCGGTGGCTTCGGGGGGCAGCAGTGTCCTGTGATGCCTGTGGGCAGAGAGCACCGTCCTGTCTCAGGACCGCTCCCAGGCCAGGCCCAAAGGTGTGCGGGGCCAGAACACGGCCCTGTAGTGCTTCCCAGGCTGGAGGGCTGCACCGGGGTGGGGAGGCATCTTGTCTCCTCCACGACCCACTGGCCTCTGCCTGCTGACTTGGCACCTCTGGGTCTGGGTCTGCAAATCATGGCACGTGGGCTACACGGACCCTTTGTGTGGACTCAAAGATACCCCTCCCAGGGGGTCGCAGCCTACAGGCCTCTGCGTGAACTTGTAGAGGGCAGAGGGCACCACCACTCCCTCCAGACAGGCACAGCCTTCGGGCAAGGAGAGTAGGGCTGGGCCAGATGCTTTGTTCAGCATCCAACCTGAACAACCAGACGCAGCAGCCCTGGAAGAGTGGGGAGGGTGGCTGGCTGGCTGATTCCTGCCACCGGGCAGTGAACCCCGACTCCAACCCCCGTGGGCACTGTCTGATCCAGCTCTGTCCACCCCGAATCCGGGACAGCACCAACACAACAGGCTAACAGCACAGATGGCACCTCAAGGCGTGTACGCAATAGTGAACCATGGTTAACGACAGGCAGCTGGTTCCCTAAGGCCCTGGGACACAACCCATCAGCTTCCGCCCCAGGCTTCCCCTTGCGTGCGTGGGGGCAGAGGAGATTGATTCTTGGGTCTGGTCCAGGGTGAGGCAAACCGCAGGGCGCCCCAGGCCGGCGATGGGGATGAGGGACGCAGCGGCATCTGGAGCAGCCGGAGCCCGGCGCCCCGCTCCACACACCACTCCCCCCACCCCCCACCTCACGCCTGTCCCAGCCCCAGCAGGCGGAGCTGCCAGGCCTAGAGCTGGGCTCCGGAGGGCTTGGGAGCCCAGGGGAGCACTTAGCTGAGATTTATAGCTGACGGGAGAGTTGCTGTGCGTGTGTGCGCACATGGAGGGGAGAGGGAGGAGGGGAAGGAAGAGACTGGGAGGAGGGGGAGAGGGAGGGAGGGATTAGCTCCCAGCAGGACATCCACCACGGACCCCCTGAGCAGAGCAGTGCAGCAGAGGGGCAGGGCTTTGGCGCCTGCAGGCCTGCGCTGGTGCTGGGGGCTCCCCACCCCACGGGCGCAGTAGACTCAGGACAGAGCCCAGGCTTCTCCACGGGCCTCATCCATAAAGGGCAAGGGACACTGTTCAGCCCCAGGAGCCATTGAGCCCCACGAAGCCTGGTGTGCGCCCCTGGCAAAGGGAGGGGGGAGCACAGCATCAACCAGATGCGCCTTCCCTCGCCTGAGATGTGGAGGCTTGCTGCCAGGGACGCGAGTCACCACTTGTCCTGTTCACGGAATACAGACCCTCAGGATGACCTCCTGCAGAGCTCAGAGCTGGAAGGAACCTTCTTCAGACCTGTTTCCTTGTATCGGAAAGTCAGCACCGTGAACCCCATGCTATTCCCCTTTTCACCTGGACTACCAGGGAGCTCAGAACTCACTTTTCCATTCAGTTTTCCATTCTTTTCTTTCTTTCTTTTTTTTTTGCCCGGAGCCTCAGGACTTGGTGTGGTATCCTCTTAATACAAATAACTCTTCAGCTCTTCTTTGGCCCTCTTTTTCCTCTTCTGGGATATAGATTCTTTTTATTGTCTCCATGTCTTTTACTCCAGGTGTCTCTAGCTCCTTCCTGGAAGCAGGCAGGAACACGTGTGGCATGCACGGGGTGGGGGTGGATTACAAGGGTACAGATGTGAGGACCTGTGTGCCAGGAGGAAGGAAGTCAGGGTCAGAGCCCTACACAATGGGACTCAAATCCTGGCTCTAGCAGGCTGGACCTCCAGGAGCCTCAGTTTTCTCAGCCACAAAATGGGCAGGCTGCTGCTTTCAGGACTAGATTCACCAGCCGGTTTGCATGGGCTGCACCAGCACATGTAGGACCCACCTGGTGACTCTGTCTCAGTCTCCCTTGCCACCTGCCCCCCTTGATCAGCTTTAGGTCCTGAGCCTCAGCTGATCCGTGTCCCAGGGCCACCCTCTCTCCTGCTCTTGTCTCCCTATCACCCTGCCCGAAGGGGTTTTCATTCTGCTTTTCAAAAATCACACACGCAGAGATAAAGCAGTGGCAGCATTTCCGTAGCCCCCACCGTGCTCCAGGGCCCATTTTCAGCGCTCCTGGGACATAGCTGTACTTGCCCCTCAAGCCCTCCCTGGGAGGTAGGGGCCCCCATCTGACAGGTCAGAAAATTGAGGCACATAGAATTGAGCTGAGGCAGGGTATTTGCCAGGCTGCTGGGCCTCCTGCCTGCCAGCATTAGAAGGAGGGAAGGAGGGATACCCAGGGGCTGAGCAACGCAGACAGGGCACTTGTCTCAGACACCAGACACCTGGCAAGGCTCTGATGAGGTGAAACAATGTTAGGCGACATCACCTCCTTTTTACAGGAGGAAACCAAGCCTCTGTGGGGCTGGGAGCAGTGGAGCTGGGTAGTGACCGCAGGTGTCTGCAGCAGCTGCTACACGGGGTCATCTGCCCCAGCTCCTCCGGCCACCTCTCGTTTCCTAGGCTCCAGCCAGGGGCTTCTACCCTGGGAGCTGGGGTGTCAGCCACCAAGCATGGTGCCCAGCACAGAGCATAGCTCAGAAACCCTAGGTCTCTTCCTGCTGGTCTCACCTGGGCCTCCACCTCTGCCCTGGAGACTCTAACACCCTCTGTGACTCAGCCCAAATGCCACCTTCTCTGCTCCAAGTCCCCAGGGCCATATTGCCATCTGTCCCTGGTGGCCAGACCCCAGCTCTCCTGCACTGAGGTCACTCATGCCACATGTCACATCCCAGCCAGGCTGTGGGCGTCTGTGAGATGGAAACCTGGACCAGTCCCTCACTGGGGTTGGGAAGCAAGCACCTGCTTACAAACTCCCATCTCCCCACTCCAGAGTTCCCCAGGGAGGGCAGGGTCCCCCCTTGGTCTGGTTCACCATCTCCAACATATCGCCTGGCACATCGGGGGCTCCAAGGTAGATGCCGAGTTGAAAGGACACATCTCAGAGTGATCACAGGGCTGTGTGCAACCAGGATGCCCCAGCATTGCAAGTGGGGCCTCCAGGTAAGGTGGGGAGTAGGGCTGGCCGGGGCTCTCAAAGGGACCGATCCTTCTCTGCTTCGAGGCAGCAACTCCTTCTCCAGGAATTTACCCTCAGATATACTCACACATGTGCAAAGAGGTACATGTACGAGCATTTTCATGACTACACGGGTCATGAAACAAAAGATCAGAAACAATTCAAATGCCCATCAAGAGAACTGGTAGGATCCAGACGGCAGAAAGCAACTGCAACAGAAACTCAACTGTTTTTAAAAAATGAGAAATACATGCTCTGATGCAGGATGATCACCAAGATATATTAAATGAAAAAGCCAGGGTGCAGAACAGTGCAGCGTGCCTCCGTCAGGGCATCTATGCGGCCGCCTGTGTGCTACCGCGGACAATCCATCAGCATCTCTGGAAGCATTCAGAAAAAACTGGGGCCTATTTGTGCAGAAGGGAACTGGGGAAAGGAAGAAACTTGCACTGTGCACACACTTCTGTGCCTTCCAAATTTTGAAGAACGAAAACGTCTTACTCATACTAACAAGTATAAGTAAACAAGAAGTCACAATAGGATAGCAAAAAAGGTAGCACCTTCTTTCCAGCACCTTCCAGCCCAGGATTACAGAAACACAAGTATGCCCACCCTGTTTCCCACCCCTGATCCCACCCCAGACCTTTGCACAAGTGGTTGTCCAGGTCTGCCTGTCCTTCCTCCCTGGCTGATGGCTGCTCATCTCCAGGACCCATAGTAGTTGACACTTCCTCCAGGAAGTCCTCACTGACTGTTGGCTGGTTAGCCACAGCTTTGTGCCCCAGGACCCTGTGTTCCCCCCGCGGCACCTGGCCCATGCCATCATGCACATCTGTCCACCAGGAGCCTGGAGCATGGGAACCTGGAATGAGACCCCCCTGCCCCAGCAGTTGCCCAGGGAAGTATCTGCTGAGCAGAACCTCTGCCACTCGAGCAAAATGCCTCCCAGGAGAGCAGGACAATGAATCAGGCAGCGGGGAGACACACTGCACTTAAGATTTCCTGCTGCTTGGCCACGGGCCAGGCCAACCCTCTCATCTGATTTGCTTAAAAGCCCCAGGTGGGGCCCTTTTGCAGTAGTGAGGGGTGGGGGGTATGCATTACCTTGCTTGGGTTCGGGGCTTCCCCTCTGCAGAGCCTGGCCAGGCGATCCATAGAAGGCCACCGTTGTTGCTTGCTGACAGCCCATCTGACAAATGGTTTTCTGTCTCGGCAGCCTGGGCTGATCCATCCGGCTGCTCCCCAGATGCCTCAGGCCACTCACAGTGGTGTTCCCGGGATGACACCAGCTCCTGCATGCCGAGTTCCTGTCTGACCCCGCTCAGTCACCCGAGCAGGTACAGCCTCCACGCCCAGGGGGACTGACCAGACTAGGCCCTGGACACATTGGGGCCACCCGGAATAGGGGGGCAGCCCTGTCCAAAGGCTGGGGTCTATGGTTGAGGTGAAGAAAATGCCAGAGTCCTCCATCTGCCAACACAAAAGCGCCATCAGGGAATCACAGCACAAAGCAACGACTAAGCTTGAGGTGCCCAGAAGTGCCAGCCCCAGGCAGGAACTCGTGGCTGGGTTAAGAAGTGGTTTCTGGCTTCGGAACATGATTTATGACAGCATCACCATGTATGCTGCAAAGGTTGCCTTGGCTTCCCGTAATGGACTTCCCCAGCTACCTCTTCCACCGAGGCCCCGAATATGAGCAGAAGGTGGGGGAGGAAGGGGAGCACTCCAGTGATAGAACGCAGAGCACCCGGACCTGGTGGGAGCATCCTGGAGACCAGGCACGGCCTCCAGGCATCCGGCGGCTGGGCAGTGCGGTGCAGCTGGCTGTGTCCTGGCTTCCCCTGGGTGTAAACTCTCTTCATCATATTCCCAAAGCTCCGAGCTGATGGTGGCCTTGGCCCAAAATAAAGGTGGGAAAAGTGCCAAAGGAGGAGGTGACACACTGTTAGCGACCAGCTCTGCAGGACGCCGTGCTGCTGGAGATCCCCAGGGGGTGGGGGGGTGGGGGTTTGACTCGCAGTGATCTTACAATAGTGTTTTCCAACACTGGGGTTCCTTGAGCGCTGATGTTGGGGCCACAGAGCTGCCAGGAGGTCCCGGAGGTTAGACACTGACCACATGTTCTCTGTTCCTGCTTCCCAGCGCCTCGCCGAGGACCTGGCCCGCACGGGACCGTTACCACTGGATGCTAACTGAACAAATGGATGGTGTGATGACCCATCGCACAGCCCCTTGGGCTAATCAAGATGGTAGCAGCTCAGTGTACCAACACTTGCCTGATAGCCCTGCTTTTCTTACAAATCAGTGCCCACACCTCCAGCGTCCCTCAAAATAAGTCCATTTGTTTCTGTCACTGCAATGTGATTAGGTATATAAGATGTCAACATTATGGGAAGCTAGGTGAAGGGGTGTATGGGAACTCTCTGCACTTTTCAACCTCAGAGTTAAACTACATTAAAATAAAATCTGCGGGCTTTGACTGCTGCCCCGGGTGCCCTAGGTTTCTTGCCCTGGAACTTCCTTGTCCCTAAGTGACAAGAGCTTCCAGGAAGCTCCAGCTCCAGCCCTGGAAAGGTAATCCAGACCTTTCCCTCAAACTCTCACCAGCTCTTTCTAAAGACAGAAACGAAGTCTCTGACTGGTGAACCCGGGGACACGATCTGGGCATATGTATTTCAAGCTCCCTTGATTCTCTTGTTGGGTAGACTGCCCTCAGGATGGATGCATTTTCCTTCTACCCCTGAGTCCTATGCCTGGGTCAGGGCATGGGTCCTGTTCTCGGGGGAAAGGGAGAGGTGCTGGACGAGATGAGGCGGTAACCCCTTGCAGCTGGCTTGGCAAGGAGCTGCTTTGCACACTTCTCCTTCGGTGACACATCCAAAGTTCAGTTTCATGCCTTAAAGACTTGCACCTGCTGTTCCCATTGACTGTAACACCCTTACCCACCTCACCCAGCTGTACACTTCACTGGGTTTAGGGGCTCTGCTCAGCCCTTCCCTCCTGAATGACATCCATTCTCCAGAAGGAGCCCTTCCCTTCATCTTGCATCTCATGGCACACTTAACCATGGGCTGCACAGTGCTCAGTTCATCCAGGTGTCCCCCGTTGCCATGTGAGCTCCTGGGGTGAGAACCAAAGCTGGCTCACCTCCCTCACCCTCACATTGTATTTCCTGGCATTCATTGCATGTCAGCAAGTGTAAGTTGAAGGAATGGGCTTATTAGAAAGTTCTGATTGGTTGTAATGTTTTAAAATGTAAAATATATAATTACTTAAGTCAAGCATTTCATGTAGTAGACAAAAATCTTTTAAAACATGGGGAAGAGCCCTGAGGCCAGGAGCATAACAAAACGGGTCTCTATGGCTGACCATGTTAGGAGCTATCAGACCAGTGTGGGGCTTCCCCAACCCCTGCGCTGTTGGCATTTGAGGCTGGATAATCTTTGTTGTAGAATGCTGTCTTGTGCATTGTGACATGTTTAACAGCATCCCTGGCCCCTACCCATTAGAAGCCAGGAGCACTACCTCATTGTGATGACAAAAATGTCTCTGGACATTGCCAAATTTCTCCCTGGTTAGGAAAAATCATGCCCAGCTGAGAACCATTGGACCCATCACTCAATAGGTTTTGGTACAGTAAGTATTCTCTTTGCTGCCTTGACATTAGCCAAAGCCAAAGCCCTCAGAATGTGCAAGCAGAGTCCAGTATTTCTCCCAAGCTCTGACAACCAACACAGAGCTCTGAGCCAGAGGCAAAACCACTTGCCACTGAATGAGGGCTTTGATTGCTACCAATTTCTTAAAGCAGTGTCTGAAGGTTCTGCTTCAAATATTTATGGAGTCTATGAAATGGCCCCAGAGCGTGAGTGGTTCCATTAAATTTATAACTCCAGCGGTGATTTATTGACCTGCGAATTGCTGCAAATGCTTTGTCTAAGCTCTTTGTGGAGAGCCAGGATCCTCGCAGGACTCAGGAGCTCAGGGGGTGGCGGGAGGCCATCGGCTCGGAGGAGGATGGGACAGGATGGTCCGCCTTCTTCTCGCCAGGATTGTGCAGAGAGTGCTGTCTCCACGGTGGCGGTAGCCGGGCACGCTCCAGGAGCAGGCGTCAGCCCTGAGGGCAGGGGAAGCTGGAGGCAAGAGCAGAATCAAATGGTCTTTGCTTCTATTTGTTCATAAAAGCCCCCCGATCCCACATTTATCCAGGGAGGAGACGGCAATGATAAGGAACACTTATTGAGCACTTCCCGTACCCCACGCCAGGGCTCCTCCTTCATTGCTCAGTTCCTTCTATTACACTTCAATGAGGCGTACAACGTCATCGTGGTGCCACGGGTGGGGAGCTGGGGATGGGGGCGGCTCCCACCACATCATCCAGTAAGTGTCTGCCAAGATAATTGCTGATGGGTGTCCCTATAGAGCAAGTGTCCGCTCGACAGTTTCTTGTTCGCAGGGTTGAGAGATGGTGACCATCCCATCAAAAGGAAATCGGTGTTAACTGGACGCCGACCTCATGCCCAGCACTGCCCATGGCTCTTGTCAACGAGCTGGTTGACCTGTCTCCACGGAATCCTCCCACCAGGTGGTCATCAGGCCCGCACGACGGATGAGCAACCCGGAGACTGTTTCACAGACTCTAAACAGCTTACTTAAATCTATGTAGCTCTGAAGCGACCAGCTCGATGCCCAAACCCAAGCCCACCCGACCTCAAAACCCCTTTCTGGAGCTCCACCAGGGGCTACTGTATGGTGCCAGCCCTCCTCGCCCAGCATCCCGCATTTAGCATGCACCTTCCCTACAAATGACAGGGAGGGAGGACCATTGTGCTCAGCAGTGTGAGTCCCACTTACGTCCCTGCTCAGTCCTCTGGGAGGGTGACTAGCGGGTCTGTGCTTCACCAGTCAGACAGAGTCAGGTGGAGCAAGCTTCTCCAGTGACCCCAGGGGCAATAATGCACGCTCACTGCCCTCTCAGCACCACCCAAGGAGGATGGCTGAGAAAGGCAGAGCAAGACAGGAAAGGCGGGGACGGTCACCGAGCACTGCCCTGTGTGCCCCGCCTAGACCAGCCCCTCCCCCGGGGTGCT
Organism: Canis lupus dingo; assembly: GCF_003254725.2. Lineage (NCBI taxonomy): Eukaryota > Metazoa > Chordata > Mammalia > Carnivora > Canidae > Canis > Canis lupus. The sequence continues at coordinate 71,272,291 of NC_064245.1, forward strand.
CCCCACCCAGCAGCACAGGCAGGCAGACACACATGCAGGTCCCACCGCAGAGATGGAGCTGGAAGAGAGGCCCACACAGCTGCCAGGGGAGCACCCAAGAGGGAAGTACCCACAGCACACTCATGAGCAGGAAGGCTTCCTGGGGGAGGCAGTGTCTGAGCCAGACTTTTTGGGAAGGAGCAGGATTCTGAGGCGTTAAAAGCTGAAGGTAGAGAAATGCACACATAGAATGCAAACAGCGACTTAAGGAATCTGGACTTGTCATATTGACAATAATAGTTTAAACCCTATGAAAGCACAGACTTTGTAGGAAGGGGGAGTAGAATATTTCATACGGTTCAACCTACAGCGACAGTGGACATTTATTGAGCCTCTCTGCTGTGCCAGGTATCACGCTAAGCAATTTATACACATTGATTCATTCAGTCTGTAACCCAAAGAGGCAACAATATTATTATCTCATTACACAGATGAAGAAGGAGGCTCAGAGAGGTTAAGTGACTTGCTGATGGCCACACAGCTAATAGGAAGCAAAGTCAAGATTCAAGCCCAGGCCGCATGACCCTTGAGCCTGCCCTGTTCACTACTACAGTCGGCTGTTAAAACAGGACAGATGAAGGGTCTTCTGTGACAGAGTGACATGATCAAGGTGATGTGACATAGGGACAAATATTTCTTCGATCACTGAAGATTTACCAGCCTTCTCAGGATATTTTTGTGTATTTTTAGGCTTCCCCCTGCTTTGTTTTCTCTCTAAGCTCAACCATAAAATAATAGAATTGTAACATATGACAAATTTTGTTACTATCCTTCAAAAAGGACCTCATTTTGCTGATAGGTCACTGATCCCCTGGAGCAGTTATCGAACAAACTCATTTCACCCCAGGAATCCCTTACCCTGAGCCAGCCAGGATCGACGGCTTGCAATCTGTTTTTCCGCAAGGCAGAGGGCTCTGTTCCTTGATGTCCTTTACAACAGAGCTGGACCAAGACTGGGCAGGGGTGTGACGGTGCAGTGCTGGGGGCTGGGAATGAGGTGCCATGTGACCCTCTAGAGAAAGAGCTCACCAGCCCCCCCTAATTATTCATGAAGGCCTCCCTCCGCCAGGTGCTGGGTAAAGCCTGGGAACAGAGATATCGACAGTGACATTCTATCATCTTGCTGCAGAGGTGCAAGACATCCTGTGGACTTGAAATTACATCCACTTGAGGAAGGGTTTTGATCCAGTGGCATTCTACATGTGTGGCCATGATTTGGAAAGTTAAAGAACAATCGAGAAATTCAGAGCCCTAGGAGTGTGAAGGTGCTCTTTTAGTTCATTCATTCCTTCCATTTCTGTTCTAACCACCCCCTCAAGAGGGTTACTCTCGGTTTCTGGCCAGCACCACCTACATGACACCTCTGAGGGGTTTTTCCTCACACTGAGCTCCAGACTGGGCTGCACAGGAGGCAGGAGGGACTGCTCCCATTCCTCCGGTGAAGGCCTTGCATGACCTGGCCACTGAGCTGCCACCGCCGCAGCTCCAGAGCCAGGCTGCCTGGGGTGGACCCTAGCTCTGCCGCTTACTAACTGTATGACCCGGAGCTGGTGGTTTACCTCCTCTGCTCCTCACCTTTTCTCATAGGAAAGGAGCTAATGCTGATACCTACTTTGAAGGCCCCTCGTGAGAATGGGAAAGTCAGTGTATTGCACATAGCAAGCAAGCATCGAAGAAGCAGGAGTGGGGGTTTTCTTTTCCCATTGTTCTCATCCACATCATCACTGGGATCCCCTAGACTCCACACTACACCTTCTAACTTTGTGCCACAGTCACGTTCAACTGCCTGTGGTTCCCCAACCCTGGGGGAGCACTCACCCCTCTGTCTCTACAGGCATCACTCTCTTTGTCTAGGATGCCTCCCGCCTGCTTGTGATAAGCCAGGCCAAAGATCAAAAGTCAGAGGGAATTTTACTAGATAAAGACCAGAGCTGGAAGAAAGTTCTCCTTGCTAGGGAATAAACCTGTAGACGAGGAATGTAAAATGAAAGTCATCAGTCAAGACAAAAAAAAAAAAGGTTTAAGAAGGTCAGTAGCAACAGCTAGCATTTATTGAACACCTCTCTTGTACTCAGTAGAATAGAAAGTACCTTACGTGTATGATTTTGTGAAACAGCCCCAACAATTCCAAGAGGGAAATATTATCTCTGGGTTTTATTTATATATTTTTAAAAGATTTTATTTATTTATTTGAGGGAGAGAGAAAGCACAAGTGGGGTGGGGGAGGAGAAGAGGGAGAGGAAGAAGCAGACTCCCAGCTGAGCAGGGAGCCTGATGAGGACTTGATCCCAGGACCCCAGGATCACGACCTGAGCTGAAGGCAAATGTTTAACTGACTGAGCCACCCAGGTGCCCCTGTCTCCAAGCTTTAGATAAAAAATTTTATATAACCATGGAGACAGGAGAGAAGCCACAGGAATAATAGGTAGAAAGAAACCAACTACAGGCTGAGATAAAATGCTAAGAATAAGATCAGTTGCCTCCTGAGCATCCCTCTTGTCCAGACACATATTCAGCCCGGCTTCCCTGGTTTTGCGCTCCTACTAGCCGCAGGCGCTATTATCCTATGTTACAGATGAAGAGGTGGAGACATAGACACGTTAAATAATCTGCCGAACATCACACAGAATCACAGCTGGAACTTGAACTTAGGCCTCTCAGGCTCTACTTCTCCTGGGTCTAATGGGTTTTCTCTGGGAAAAGAAAGGGCTGCTCTGGCTCCAACTGATTAGGACGTTTTGGACCAAACCTCCAGTAAGTACTAGAAAAGCAGGACGGAATAGAACACAGTGTCTATTTAAACCATCCAAGAGCCTCCAAGATGGTCAAGATCTGAGGTACTAAAACTGGAAACAGGAGACATGCCGGGAGTAGTTGGCGCAGCCATGGAAGCTGTATTTCCCTCCAGGTGAGGGCAGGGCAGGTGGCAGTGGAGGGGTGGAAGGATAAGCAGAGCTTTTGAGAGACTCATGGATTGACAAGGGCCAAGGACGGAAGACACTGATAAACACTATAGGCTTCTGGTCGAGACCCCTAAAGGCTATGCCCGTGAGTAAGAGTGAACAGGAAGGGATGCCTGAGTGGCTTAGTTGGTTAAGCAACTGCCTTCAGCTCAGGTTATGATCCAATGGTCCTGGGATCAAGTCCTGCATCAGGCTCCCTGCTCAGCAGGGAGTCAGCTTCTCCCTCTCCCTCTGCCCCTCCCTGGATCATGCTCGCTTGCTCGCTCTCTCTTAAAAATAAATAAAATATTTTTATAAAACAGAGCAAACAGGAAAGAAAGCAGACCTCACAAATACTGAAACTCATCTCTGAACCAGGTATGATGTAAGGAATGGTCTGCCCTGGCCTTGCTCCTTGTCATAAGCAAAAGGAAGCCCTCTCTGGATGAAGAACCTCAAATTATGTCTGTAGGTTTTCACATGTGATGTCCAGCACTCAATGAAAAATAACCAGACACAGAACACAGGACTTGACCAAATATACAAATTAAAAAATAGATAATAGACAGAGACTAGGAGAGGTTTCTGTAGGGCTGGGTATTTTCCAGTTCTCAACCTGGTGACAACTTTTTGGGTATCATTCCATGATAATTCATTGATCTGTACACTTACAAGTGGTGTCTTTTCCCACATGTGTGTCATGCTTTTAATGAAAAAAAAACATCTAAGAAATTAGATGACTGATGTCTTCTCACCTTCGGAGAATCCAGTCGAGCCATCTGTGCTGGCCACTCAGCCTCAGGAACAGGCCGGGATTCTGAATGCAAAGGTCTTTGGATGCTGACACTGTCCGTTTTGAGATTCAGGAGGGATTTCTGAGCTAGAAAAGAGTATTCTCAGTCAGGCCTCAACCCAGAAATCTATTCCAAAAATCAAAACAGAGCCTTAGAATAACCTTTACCAGTCTCTGCCATTCCAAGATCCCCATGTCCCCTGATGGAGTCCCTCTCAGGTGCCCTCAAATCCTTGATGGTCCCATCATTGTCGTGAGTATCCTAGAAAACTGCCTGTCTGCCTTAGCTTTCCCTCACCAGCTGCCAGCTCATTCAACACGGGGACCACCACATCTGCAAAATCCGACCCATTTTTGCAAACCCTGCAACACCTACCTCAGCTCTGGTACATGGCAGCCTTCCAGAAATATTGACTGAACAAGCAACTCAATCAGTCTAGCATTTCCTTCCTTTAAAGTTGAGGAAGCTGAGCCCAGAGAAGGAAGGACACTTGTACAAATCAGTGGCATATGCAGGACCAAGTGGAATTTATAACCTTCCAACCGTGAAAGCAGATGCCAACTCAGACTGCAAGGAGAGGAGAGGAAGGTACAGGAGGACAGGCCCAGCCTGACCAGATAAAGACAGAGGAAAGATTTCTCTTTTGGGGTCAGGCACTAGACACTCCTGAGAAAGGTCCTCTCAGCCTCCTTTAGAAGATAAGACTCTGGGGCTCAGAGAGGTTAATTAACTCATCCAAGATTACACAGCTGGTAAGTACAGAATCCTGTAATAAGGATTGCTAGATGAGGGACCCCTGGGTGGCTCAGCAGTGGAGCATCTGCCTTTGGCTCAGGGCATGATCCCGGGGTCTGGGGATCAAGTCCCGCATCGGGCTCACCGAGGGGAGCCTGCTTCTCCCTCTGCCTATGTCTCTGCCCCTGTGTTTCTCATGAATAAATAAATAAAATCTTCTTAAAAAAAAAAAAGAATTGTTGGATGAGCAGATCTCAAGAGCAGTTCGGTCACCTAAAAGCAACACCCCCATGCATTCTCCATGTTTCTATTGAGCCCCTGATATGAACATAGCCCTAAAGGATCCTTAGAAGCCTCCCTTCCCCCACACTGAGAGCCTGCTGCACTTCACCGTGAAAATTCTGCCCTCCTGGGTGCATCTTCATTTCCTTTTTTATAATAAAAATAACAGAGCAAAAGCCATCACCCCCTATTACTATCTTTCTAAGTAACCACTGGAAGAACCTGAGTTTACCTGCTAGAGTGAGCTGTCAATCACCCAGATGTGCTTATATAGCTTTATCACTATAATCAGCCCACACATTCCATTCCCTATCTTTTCAGAACTTAAGAGAATATCATCATTCCTATGGTTTCACATGGTGCTTAGCAGCATGATTCTAGTGACCAACATCTCATCGAATCTATGGGTTATTTAACAATGTTGGAGGTACGCACCCTCACTTTCAGCCCCCACCACCAGTTTTTCATTATTAGAAATGCCCTGGCAAGTCCATTGAACTTCTCCACACAGAGAATTATTTACTTAGGATGAATTTCCAGGAGTAAAACCACAGGGCTGAGGAGTTCAGCTGCTTCTGCAAAGACAGTAGTTTTCCTACTGTGTTCTGCTTATGCTGGGAAGCGAGAAGGCAGGGGGTGGGGGGAGAAAGCGGGGTCCCATTCCTCACAGCCTGCGCTTGACCCTGGCCCACCTGTCAGGTCGTCCTGCTGGTTTGGACCGTGTCTGAGCACACAGATATTCCTTTATTTTATTTTTAAAAATATTTTATTTATTTATTCATGAAAGACAGAGAGAGAGAGAGAGAGAGAGAGAGAGAGAGAGAGAGAGAGAGAGAGGCAGAGACACAGGCAGAGGGAGAAGCAGGCTCCGTGCAGGGAGCCTGATGTGGGACTTGATCCCGGGTCTCCAGGATTAGGCCCCGGGCTGAAGGTGGCGCTAAACTGTTGAGCCACCCGGGCTGCCCTACACAGATATTCCTAATTGAATATTGCACTGACCTCCTATGACTCCTGCCTTCTCAGACTCGACATCCAGGTGGTGGCTGGTCTGGAAGAAAAGACACCTCAGCACTTATTCTGCATGGCCCAGGAGTAAAAGCCTCACGCAGGTGGCTGCGATTGGAATGAAGCAGGCCCCCCGCCCCTCCCTGCAGACAGCACATTCTCTGGTCAATCCACCCATCCCTCCTCTGCCCACGACCCACCAAGGAGGAGGCTTTGCTCTTAGGGAATACAGGTGAAGAAAACGATTGCATTTCCTTTTCCCAAATTAAATCTCCAAACTGAGCTTGTGATTAATGTGTTTTAGAAACTGCTGTTAAAAGTGGAAAAATTGAGGGCAGCTGGATGGCAGGGTTTCCAGGGGGAATAGTCTTTCTCCAAGGAGGTCCTGCTGACACCTTGCAAGAGCCAATTGCTGAGCTGTGCCTGGGGTCCCTGGCTCATCACCCGGTAATTTGGGTCATGCTGGGAGCCGAGTCCCCCGCACCACCCCATCTGCTGGGTGGGTATTCTCCTGGATCCCATGACTGCACAGGGTCCGCAAGAGGTGGTGTGGCAATGGCACCTCAGCTGCTCAGACTGGCAGCCCCCAGTCAGTTCAATAAGAGCAGTGCTGACCTTCAAAGCAGGTCAGATTCCAGCCCAGCAGCCCAGACCTCACTTCCTCATGGAAGATTCCGGTGGGGCAGGGGGTCTGTGTGCGGTATCGCTGGGATACCTCCCTCCCCCAGCACCGTGTGCACAAGTATTGGCATCAGCTGGCCCCTGCCTGAAGGCCCCGACACACGCTCTCTCTCATTCTTTGATGAACTTCCAGGTGTATGTCATGACCTAATTCAGATGTCCCCTCCTGGATGAGGTCTTCCCTGACTTCACCGGGGAGAGTTCAGCCACCTGCCTCTCACATAGCTCCTCCATGCTGTGCTGTGACATCTGGGCCATTTGTCCCCTCTAAAATGGATTGACGAATCCAGGGCTAATGCACAGGGGCACCGATTATGGCCTGACCGCAATCCACACCACTCTTACTGGAGCCTTTGGCACTAGGCTCACTGCCTCTTCTCCACCAAGCTCTTAGCCTGCTGCGCTTATATCCCCCCGGACGATGCGTGCATTCTAGTACCGTCACCATTCACACCCCCGTGTCCTCCCTCCTGGAGGTCTCCAGGCCTAGGGCACCTTCGCTCTGTCCTTCCAGCTATTACTACCCCCCTATATCCTTCCAGGCCTGGTGTGTATGCCTCCTCCTGCAGGAAGCCTAGTCCCCATCAAATCCCTCCTCTCTGCTCCCTGCCAGTGCTCCAAATGCACCCGGCTTAGAGTTAGTCTCATTCGATGCAGACTCCTTTAACATGAGAACGAGGTTTCCTTGACCTTCCTATCCAGAGCAGCCTCGGATCCATTCGACTGGCTTCCAGGTGGCACTGCATTCGGCACGTGATCGAGGTTCTAGAGATCCTCTGCTTTCTGCTCCTCATTTATCATACCAGCCTGGAGGGGCTCAGAGCCAGGCGCTTGCAGGCTGAATCCTGCCACTTCCTGATTCCAAGGTCGTGGCCAAGTTAGTGGAACTCCCTGAGCCCTGTCCTGTCCATCTGTAGAATGGGCATACTAGTCTGTTCCTGACATGGTTTTGTCAGGATACAATGAGAATGGATGCCTACTGGACGCTCCACACAGGGTAGCAGACAAAGATTCACCCTACATGCTCTGCCCACACTGTCACCCCCACCCCACCTCTCTCTTCATGTAAACTTTTGGGTGGGAGAATATTCTAAACTTCGTAAAAGGCAAAAGCTAAATAGAAAATAATTGCCTGGATCCTTGGAGGCCCAGGTTTGGGGTCGTTGATTTTAATGAATTAGGGGAGTTTAGGGCTCCGAGTCAGTCTCTCTGCTTCTTTTTAAGATGAGATTCTATTTCTGAAGGCCCATATATAGACGTCGTTGACAATACCCAGAGGAAAGCAAGCCTTTTTCAGGAGGTGGAGAGAAGAAGAAAAAAGCAAGGCAAGAGGAAGAGAAATTAGCAGCTCCCTTGCTGGGGCACCTACATCTTCCCAAGGCCGTGGTCCAGGGGACTCTCCACTGCTGGCACCCCAAGCCCTGGCCTCCCCTTGGGACCGCAGAACTGGGATTCTGCTTAAAGGGACCGCATTGCTCTGTGAGCATCTGCAGGTGACAGTTCTGTGCTGGACATTTGAAGAGGTCTTGCTCGAACTTAGAGCCCTACAGAGGGACTGCAAGGTCCCTGGCCCTAGAGCACAGGGAGGTGAATGGTGAGTGCTATGGTCTTAGGATGGCAATCCCTCAGGGTCTTGGGTGTCTTCATCTGCCAAGTAAACATGTGCTTAGAGTCCCAGGAACTGCAGGGCGCCAGGCAGGGCCAACTCATCAATTCTCTGATGGGACTTTCTATTTGTTAAGCTGACCTTGGGCCAGAACCTGGGGGAGGTGGTTCAGGCTTGGGTGGGAGGGCATGGCACCACCCTAACCAAGGCCATGTCCCAGGTGAGCCCTGGCACCCCTTCTCTACCTCTTCTTTGGCACCTGGGCATCTGCCTCTGAGGAGGAGATAATACCTGAGTATAAACAACAAAGAAAAGTGTCTCATTCTTGGCTTCAGAATGTCAACATTCTGAATGTCAACAGCCTAGGTCCTGGTAGAAGCCAGAAAAAATAGGTGTCCTGGGACTGGGGGTGTGGGGGTAGTGAGAGGTCCCTGAGAGGGTGTTTTGAGCCCCACCCACTTAAACCGAGTTTGGGGGGTGTGTGTGGAATTGAGAGTCCCCTGAGAGATTTTAGGAATCCAAAGAAGGGAAGCCTTTTCTTGCAAGGAGACCTCCCCTTGCTCCCATCTCCAGATAAAGACAGGGAGGTGCCAAGACCCCAGTGTTCCCCACTATAAGATCATGGGAAAGCTGGCCGCGCTGGCCACCAGGAATTCCTCCTGCTTTAGAACCGATGCCTGAGCTGCAGAGAACTAAGCAGAGCTGCAAGAAAGACACCAGGGTCCGTCCAAGGCCTAAGACGTCAAGGGCAGGACAGCGGGTCAGTGGACGCCAGGACAGCAGATGGGAGGTCCCCACCCCATCCCCGTGTCTGTCCTGGTCCCTCAGTGCCATGCACTGAATGTCTGGGCTTCCCCAGAATTCATATCCCGCAATCCTAACCCCCATGTGATGGTATTCAGAGGGCATCAGGTCATGAGGAGGGAGCCCTCAGGATGGGATTAGTGCCCTTATAACAAGAGACACCTGGCTGCTCTCTCCATCACATGAGGACACAGCGAGAAGGCAGTCGTCTGCAGCCAGGAGGGGGCCCCTGAAGGTACCTACTGACCTGAGTGACCTGCTCCAGGCGTGAGCACCCTCTCCAAGGGCGGGAGTGTAGATGGTCATAGCCCTGCACCCCAGCCTGCCAACCCCAGGTGTGACCCTGACCAGCCCTTTGACTGCTCCAAGCCTCAGTTTCGGCTTTGGGGGGATGAAGTGAGCTAATCCATGGAGAATGCTGGCCCAGGGGAAGGGCTGAGCCTCGACCATCATCACCACTTCCAGTGAATAAATGAACGGTGGACTATCCGATTGGATCCCAGCCCAGTCCACACCTCGTACCCCTCGGATGCCTGTGGTCAGTGTGGGTCTCCTCCCAAGGGCAGGGGCCAGACAACCGGAGCCCCCAGGGTCCAGGCCCTCCCAGGGATGTTTCTGCAAGGCGTCACCTGGTACATACGGCACCCCCACTGCCCGGCCACAGTGTATCCTCTGCTCTGGCACATGCCACCCCGAGCTCACCAGTGTCTCCCCAGCCAGTTGGGCAGCACTCCCAGGCTGCAAGCCTGAGTCCAAAGCCTCCATCGGGAATTCCATCTGTATCCTCTGAAATGAGAGTCAGAGCCCATAAAACCCACCTCCTGCCCAGCTGCCAGCAGGAGGAGCTGCCACCACCCTCACACTGGCCCCTGGGGCTCTGCTTGGCCGCCTGGCCCTTGGTCCTCACAGCCCAAGTCATCCGCTGTTGAACTAACAGAGCTGCTATGCACAGCCCGGCCTGGCTCTCACACCTGCTGGATCTGCCTTCCCGAAGCCCAGGGATGCCCTTTCCCACACCAGCTCTAGTCCCCACTCACTACAAGTGACCTCCCACCCGCTGCAGTCTCCCACCACTGCTCCCTTCAGCACCCGGCCCTCCGGCCAGCCTGGAGCTCCCTTGGTTTCTTAGACACGTCACTGCCTTATAGCTGCCCACTGGGGGCTGGCCTTCTGGCAGCAAGAGGGCCCGATTCAATGAGGACCTGGGATGTGCCAGACCCTATGCTGCTGCTCTGATTCCCAACAGGCTACATGCACCCACTACACCCTCCTTCCCACAGGCCCGTGATGGCAATGGCTGGGCACAGAAGCCACCCCGCCAGGATCAAACCCCAGCTGGGCTCAGGCAAGCAGCTTCACGCAGAGAAGGCCGAGCTGGAAAGCTACTCACAGATATGTCTTCGAGCAAGACTTGTAGCCTCTGAGCCTCGGGCTTCTCAACTGGGGAAGAGATGATGATGCACCTTCCCCAAGAGCGGACCTCTGGAGTGAGCTCCGTAAAGCACGTGGGAAAGCCCCCGTGCGCTCTAAGGGGTACATGGAAGTGTCCCCTCCTGAGGCCACAGAGCTACGCACTGGTGGAGCTCCCCGATGCCAGGGCGCACCCTCTTGAAAACTGCCCACAAGAGGACCAAGTTCCTACCCGGTGGGACCCCCTGTACGGCGTGCTTAGCGGATTATCGGTCTTCACGTCAACTCTACTACGTAGGCTGTACTGTTCCCATTTTACAGATGAGGCTCAGAGCACGTCAGAATCTTCTTGCCCAAAGACATGCACGTAGTCAGTCTCCCTCCTGTTTCTGCTTCTTTCACGACACTCACTATGACTTGTGATTATCCACTCCGTGGGGGCTTGCACATTTGGTCTGTCCCCTTCACCCTTTCTGCCCAGCGCTCGGCACCAGGCCTGGGTCATGGCCGTAGGTGCTCAATAAGTACGTAGCATGCAATGGGAGAGCTGAGATTTTGTGGTCTGTACAGGGAACAGTAAGGAATCGCCCCCGATCATGAACATGGGGGTGTTCCTGGAGAGCGGAATTATAAAGTAATGCAAAATGAGTCAGGGCAGGGACGCCTGTGTGGCTCAGCGGTTGAGCACCTGCCTTCGGCCCAGGGCGTGATCCTGGAGTCCCAGGATCAAGTCCCGCATTGGGCTCCCTGCATGGAGCCTGCTTCTCCCTCTGCCTAGGTCTTTGTGTCTCTCATGAATAAATAAATACAATCTTTAAAAAAAAAAGAGTCAGGGCAGGTTCAAAGCCACCTGAAAACAGTAGAAGCTTATAACTGGCCCAGTGGGAGGCACATCCAGGTCCAGGAGCAATCCTTACAGGAAATGAATGAATCAGGCTCCGTTAATTCTCCCCGTTCTCATCTCGGCCTCCAAAATGTTTAGTGATTAACAAATGAACAAAGGCATGAATGAATGAACTTGACTTTCCAGACAACTCCACCCTTCGGGGAAGGATGTGCTGACATGTTTTTCATCCATCCATCCCATATGTCAGCCCACACATGGTTCTAGTTCTCATAAGAAATTGATAAAGTCGCGTTCCGGTTTATACATCTGTCCCTGTGCATTTGGTCATTGTAAGTCAGCCTCTCCAACATTTCAGCTCTAGTTTCAGAGCAGCCCTTGGAGGCAGGGGCTCTCCCTGCTGTGATGCCCGCTCAGCACACAGCCCGCCAGCCCTTCCCTGTGACACCTACTGCATCGCACACCCTGGATATGCAGACATGGTGCCAAGCACCTCAACAAGCTGCTGACCTCTTTCTTCAGCTCTATGCTGGCTCTGAAGAGGCGTGAACCATTCACGCAAAGAGATGAGCACTGGACTGGGAGTCTGGGACTCTGGATTCAAATTCTGGCTCTGAACCAAGTCACCATGTGGCCCTGAGCAGACCCGCTGGCCTCCAGGTCTCCACCTCCTGGGACCAGGGGACCTCTGACAGTTGTGGGGGAACAGAAGGGACACAGAAGGCCGGCCTTGCCGAGCTGGGCTGGGAAGGGCCGAGGAGCGGAGGAACAGAGCTGGCCCTAAGCTGCCGAGTGAGCATGTGGAAAACAGAGCCTGCTGCGTCCACAGCAGGGGCTGCATCTCGCCCTCACACCATCAGGAGCTGCGTTTGGTGGGGGTATTGCTGGCTGGTCCCCCGTGTGTGGGGTTGGGGGCAGCCTCAGCCAGGCACCCTCATACCACGAGCATAGACCCTGGCGCTGCTGTTCACAGCCAGACCTGGGGTGAGAACACGCACCCAAGACCATCCACACTGCCTGGGGGCTGTGTGACCTCGAGTGAGCCTCCCAACCTCTCTGGGCCTGTTTCCTCTTTGGATGACAGTGAGGAGAGGAGATCCTCATACCATTAGTTCCTCATTCCATTCATTCAACAAATATTCCCTGAACAGCTTCTCCGTGCCTGGCACTAGGGAGACAGAGATGGCTACGGAGCCGCTCTGGCCCCAACAGAGAGGTGCCCACAAAGCTCCCGCAGCAGCAGGGGAGGGTCCCTCTGACGTGCCACAGAGGACAGAGGATGTGCTACCTCTGTGGTCCCTGGGAGTCAGGGAACGCTGCCTGGACAAGGTCACATGGGAACGGTGTCCAGAAGTGTGGGTAGGAGGCTGCGGGACAGGCAAGAATCCTGCCAGAGGAAGTGGTGCGTGCTAAGGCCCTGAGGCACATGTGAAAGAACCATCTGTGAAACAAATGTCACGGTGCTTGTAGGACCCGGAACTAACAGTGTGTGAATGTCTGTGTGTGTGTGTGTGTGTCCTGCACTGTGTCGTGAACACTTGGAGGGGAAGCATGCCCGCCCGGATCGCCTCCCTGCACCAGTCAGGACACGGTGCCAGCACAGAGCAGGGGTCTTGGGCATATCCTGAGTGGGGTCAGCGGACAGAGGGAGGGAGGGACAGTTCAGGTCAGGCAGGGGGACAGGAAGCCCGTGTGCCCATGGCTCCCCCAGGAAGAGGGACAGCGCAAGCCCATGGAAACTACCTCTGGGAGCCCCGGAGCCAGGAAGGTGGCCGCGTACTCGGCCAGTGCCACGTCATCGACCATGCTCTGCGCCGTCTCAGAGAGCAGGTGATTCGCCAGCCCGTGTCTACGCAGTTCCTGCAGTAGGTGTGTGATCAGGTGGTTCCTCTCCCGGCACTTCTGAACCAGGGAAGCCAGCTTGGCCTGACAGGGCGGGAGCGGAGACACAGCAGGTGGGTCCGTGGATGGAGGGCACCCCGGGGGCTAGACGGCTGAGCGGGGCTCTGGGCAGTGGGTTCCTGCTCTGCGTCCCCCAGCACTGCCTTCACTCAGCCCCCTCCCTGCACCCAGAAGCCAGAACCAGCTTTGAAAACAAGTAGCTGGGGCCCCTGGGTGGCTCAGTGGTTGAGCATCTGCCTTTGGCTCAGGTCATGATCCTGGGTCCTGGGATCAAGTTCCTCATCAGGCTCTTCTCAGGGAACCTGCTTCTCCCCTAGCCTGTGTCTCTGCCTCTCTGTGTTTCTCGTGAATGAATAAATAAAATCAAAGAAAGAAAGAAAAGAAAGAAGGAAAGGAAAGGAAAGAAAGAAAGAAAGAAAGAAAGAAAGAAAGAAAGAAAGAAAGAAAGAAAGAAAGAAGAAAAAGAAAGAAAGAAAGAAGAAGAAAGAAAAGAAAGAAAGAAAGAAGAAGAAAGAAAGAAAAAAAGAAAGAAAGAAAGAAGAAAGAAAGAAAGAAAGAAAGAAAGAAAGAAAGAAAGAAAGAAAGAAAGAAAGAAAGAACAAGTAGCCACACTGCTGCACGTCCCCAGGGACTCTGGATACGGGGCCCAGGATCAGAGGTCAAGAGTGTGGACTCCACCACTGACCAGCTCTGTGACCAAGCTCCCCTCTACACCTCCACTTGCTCATCTGCACAGTGGACGTTGTTAAGGGCACCAGGATAAAAGGCGTTGGTGTCCCTCTGTGCCCGGCTCCCAGTTTCCTTCTATCCTGATGGATCATTTTCATATTTGTGGGTCTGTCTCCCGTACAGCCTGAGAACTCCTCAGGTCAAAGCTGACACTGCCCTGGACCCCTGCACCATCACTGTGCCACCACTGGGCACAGCATGACCCTGGGGAGGGATCTGTTACATGAATGGTATGAGTGAGCAACCCTCCCACCATGAAATGACCTCCCACGTCTGTGCATGTCGGGAGGGGGTGACGGACTCTCATCATTCAAGGGTGGCCCCGGGCGAGTCCCCTTCCCTCCTGGTGTGCCCTTCTGCTCCACCAGAGGAGGGGGTGAGGATCCCTCCTGCCAGGGCTTCCTGCCCAGCCCAACCCAGAGGCGGGGGAGCATCCCCTAGGCAGTGGTGCTTGGGTGCCCAGTCCTGGCAGGCAGGCAGGGCAGGAGGGCGGTCTGACTCGGAGGCTGGGCTCTCAGCGCACTTAGGTGGGGCTCTCCAGGTCCCCTGGATCACACCACCCCAAAACATCAGGGCCTCATGCATTCAGCCAGCATCAGTTGAACATTGTATGTGCAGCTCCCCACGTACCTGACCTCCTGGAGGGACAGCGTGGCTGAGGGGGGGCTTTGGCATCAGACAGAGCTGGGTTCAAGTCATGGCTCTGCTACCGAGTGGCTCTGTGTGACCATGGGTAGGTCACTTCCTCCGTGAGCCTCAGTTTCCCCATCTGTCAAGTGGGGCTCATGCTCCCCCTTCCTGACATGTTGCTTGTGGACCTTAGAACAAAATTTGTGTGGAGGATCTGGCATATGGCAGCCTTTGTAGTTTACAGGAGATTATGGTCCTGTCCTCCTTTAAGTAAAGGTACAAGGAATTGACAAAAACAAGAGTGCGGAGCTTGGAAGCTTCACGTTTTCATAGGACGTTACAGTTTATGTTTCCACCGCCGATGTCCATGCAGTGTCGGAACAAGCTGTGATGGGAATGACTGACGCTTCAAGTCAGCCGTAGACCTGAGCCTCGGACAGACATGGGAACTCTGGGCGGGAGAGGGGCTCTAGGGATTGCAGGGCTCATGCTTCTAACTTAACATCTAAGGAAACTGAGGCCCCTCGGGGTACTGAATGGCCCAGTCATTAAGCACCTGCCTTCGCCTCAGGTCATGATCCCAGAGTCCCAGGATTGAGCCCAGAATTGGCATTGGGCTCCCTGCTCAGCGGGGAGCCCCTCACCCCTCACCCGGCTTGTGCTCTCTCTCACTCTCTCTCTCAAATAAATAAATAAAATTTAAAAACAACAACAACAAAAAACAAAACAAATGGAAACCAAGGCCCCAGAGCGGGTAAGGTCAGTGAGTTAGTGGGGCCCATGGCCCCCTCTACACCTTGCCCAGGGAGGGACTGGACAGGAAGGGCAGGCCCTCTAGGTCCACTTCCCAAATCCAGGTGCCATGTCTGAGGTGAAATGTGTCGTCTCAAAGAAAGTACACGTCTGAATGGCAAAGGATATTTGGGCCTGTAATGCCACTTCTGGGAGTCTGGCCTAAAGAGATCTCTGGCTATGTGGGGGAAAGCTTTCTAATAAAAAATGTGCATCCCGGGTTTTTGGTTTTTTGTTTTTTGTTTTTTTTTTGCTTTGTTTTTTTTGTTTTTTTTTTTAAAAGATTTTATCTATTTATTTATGAGAGACCCAGAGAGAGGCAGAGACACAGGCAGAGGGAGAAGCAGGCTCCCCGCAGGGAGCTGGAAGCGGGACTTGATCCCAGGACCCCAGGCTCACGCCCTGAACCGAAGGCAGATGCTCAACCGCTGAGCCACCCAGGCGTCCCCATCAGGGTGTTCATATACAAGATGCAATAGATGGAAGGAGGGGGCAGGACGGGCAGCCGACCTGACAGAGCAAGGGCACTTCTGGGCTATTCTCGGGGAGGAAAAGCAGGACATGGACATGTAGGGGTGGTGGGATCTCAGACACACACGAAATACTCTGGAAGAAAATACGTGAAAACGCTAGATTCAAATGGGAATTTGGGATGCAATTGCTCTTCTTCCCAAGTTTTTTTTTTTTTTTTTTTTTTTTAAATAATAAAGATGGACTACGTGTAGAATACGGAAAACGCGAGCTCTAGTTGTTCGAAAGAGACATTTCACATTGATCTCACGGACCTTACCTTCAAAGGAGCCACAGCGAAATTTGCCTCCTGTTGCTTTTTCCGAAGTTCATGCAGCTGAAAGAGAATCAACGTGTCTGACAAAGCTGGGCCCCCGGTCACAGCCCTGGTCACAGCCAGCACCTCCCCAGGCGAGTGGGCTCAGAGGGGTTGGCTCCAGGGCCCTTTTCCCACAGGGGGTGCTCAGGGGGGAACAGGGGCCTTCCCCATCCCTGGCTGAGCAACACCAGGGGAGGAAGGATGCTCTGAGCACAAAGAATGAGCTGCTGGACTGCAGCTGTGGGGCCCGCTCTCTTGCCTCTTGCCTCAGGAAGGACCCCCCTGCGGAGTTTTTTTAAGTGCTGTGTGAAACCTCTGGGGAATCCAAGCCAGACACCCTGGCTCCTAACCCTGGCTCAGCCACTCACTAGAACTTGCCCTTGTGCAAATCACTTCTCTTTCTGCCTCAGTCTTCTCATCTGCAAAGTGGCGGTAATATTAGTGTCCACCCAGTTAGCAGAGGATTATAGTGAGGACTCTGTGAATTGTTTTCCTATAAAGTGCTCTGAAGGTCCAGTTAACGCTCCTCGAATGTGAACCCTTGTTGCTATCTGGCAGAGGCACCAGGCATGTGCATGTGAGTAAAGCCACCCTGGACCTTCCAGCCGAGCCCCACATGCAGCTCCACACCAGCGGGTCATCCCCGTTGATGCTTTGTGGAGCACGGCTCCCCAGCCCAGTCCTGCCTGAATTGCTGACCCTAGAATAGGACGGCCGTTCTAGGAATACTTCTTCACTCTCATTTCCTCTGTTATCAGTACAAGAAAGCTACACCAACAAAAATCCTCCTTCCTCCTCCCCATCTCTTCTGATCTCTAACACAGGTTTCACCCTACATCTTCACAATCGAAAGCCTACACATGTTTACACACCGACGAAACTGCACTATTTGAATGTTTTTACATCTTGGTTTTGTCATTAAATTTACAATCGTGGTGTTGTTTCTATGCCAATACATATAAACTGATCACGTCCTTTTAAAATCTTGTATATTTCAGCAGGAGGCTGAAATATAATGTTTCACCGATTCTTTACGAAAATGTATATTGTTTCTTTGCTTTCTGAACAAGGCTTCGACGCACGTTCCTATACAGCTATTTTGGCATACCTTTCTGAATGTATTCAAAGTGTAAAATGCTAGCTCCAAGCAGACTGTCTTCTATTCAAAAGGCACTCAATAATATTTGCAGGCTTGGATTCAAACTTCTCTCTGCTTCGGTTTAGGAAACAGCACGAATGTGTTGCTGCGCCCTGAGTGCCGGGGCATTTGCAACGAAAAAGTGAATGAGGAGAACGTGAAAAGACAACAGATGGGAGAAAATATTTGGCAGCCACATACCTAATATGGGATTCGTATCTAGAATGCATATAGACTCTTCCCTCTTGAAAACAAAGAAATAAACCACCCAGTTGCAAATGGACAAAGAAATGAATGGTCATTTCTCCAAAGGAAGATAGATAAATGGCCAGTAAGCACATGAAAAGATGCTCAATACCATCAGCCACCAGGGAAAAGCAAACCAAACCCCACAGATCTCCCAACTTCATGTTCACTGAGATGGTTATCTCTAGTCGGTAGTGGATGTTGGCAAGCTCATGGAGAGGTTGGGGCCTCTGTCCAAGCCGGTGGGAATGGAGAACGGAGCTATCGGAGACTGGCCTTCATGTAACTATGGTTGATATGCTCCCTTATTATATTACAAGAATTTCATCAGAGAATGGAAACCTATAAAAAAAGAACCAAATGGCAAGCTGTGGGAATTGCCTAGCTGGCTCAGTTGGTTAAGTGTCTGACTCTTGATTTTGGCTCAGGTCATGATCTCAGGGTCGTGAGACTGAGCCGCACATTGGGCTCCATGTCAGCAAGGAGTCTGCTTGAGATTCTCTCTCTCTCCCTCTGCTTCACTCCACCCCCACTTATG
Source organism: Canis lupus dingo (assembly GCF_003254725.2). NCBI lineage: Eukaryota > Metazoa > Chordata > Mammalia > Carnivora > Canidae > Canis > Canis lupus. Next base: position 71,290,237 of record NC_064245.1, read on the forward strand.
TTCTCACTTGCTCTCAATCTAAAAAAAAAAAAAAAAGTAAAATAAAATGAAAATGAAAAAAGAACCAAATGGAGGGATGCGTGGGTGGCTCATGGCTCAGTCAGTGAAGGATCTACCTTTGGCTCATGTCGTGATCTGGGGGTCCTGGGATAAGGCCCTGCATGGGGCTCTCTGCTCAGTGGGGAGCCTGCTTCTCCCTCTCCCTTTGTCCCTGCCCCTACTTGTGTGTGTGTTCTTTCTCTCTCTCTCTTGCTCTCTCTCTCTCTAATAAGTAAATAAAATCTCTTTAAAAAAGAGCCAAGTGGAAATTCTAGGACTGCAAAATACATTACCTGAAATCAAGAACAAAAACAATGAGTTTATAAGTAAATCTGACTCCCCTGGAGAGTATTAACTGGAAGATGGATTAGAAAGAAATATCCAAACTGAAGAACAGAAAGAAAGAAAAAACATTGAAAATAACGAAAAGCAGATTTCAGAAGATATTGGGTATGATAAAAAGCCCTAACGTGCAACTGGAGTTATATTTTTCACAAATCAGTGACAGACAGGAGAAAAAAGTCCTAACAGCCCCTTGCTGGCTGAGGGCATGGTGAGGAACATTCCCTGTTCACTGCCTGGGCTTTGGAAGGGGGTGCCAGCACTGGGAAGGCACTCTGCAATATGTATTCAGAATCAACACTACCTCCACTCTGGATCAGTAATCCCATAAAAAATAATATATAAATTAATGGAAATGACCCCAGATCCAACAACAGGTGAATGAAAATCATATCCACTTAAAAGACTACCACATAGGCAAAAAAATATTGGGCACAAAGTCTAGAAAGCAACACAGACATGAAACTCTTAAGTATAGTGCATCTGATTATACAAAGAATGCACGGGAAGGGAGCCAGAGATTACATCACAATGTTGGTGGTGTAGTTTTCATCCATCAGCTTGTCAAAAACATGTAAAATGTGATAACATTCAGGGTAACAAGCACAGGCAAACATGTACACTCATTTATTCCCGGAGGAAGCATAAATGATGCAGCCACTCTGGAGGGTTATTTGCCGTTATGTATCAAAGTTAATTACACACATATCCTTTGACCCAGTAATTATTTTCTAGAATTTTACCCTTTGACTATGTAGCAGAAACATATCCCAATACAGAGACATAGAAATGTTCACTAAGCTTTGTTTATAAAGCAAAGAAACAGAAGCAATAATCTTTAAAAATAAATAAATAAATAAATAAATAAATAAATAAATAAATAAATAAAAGGGATGCCTGGGTGGCTTAGCTATCGAACATCTGCTTTTGGCTTAGGGTGTGATCCCAGGATCCTGGATCGAGTCCCACACCGGGCTCCCTGCATGGAGCCTGCTTCTCCCTCTGCCTAGGTCTCTGCCTCTCTCTCTCATGAATAAATAAGTAAATAAAATCTTAAAAAAAGAGAGAGAGAAAGAAACAGAAACAATTTGGATTTTCACAAAGAATTGATTAAGTAAGTTATGTTTTGGCCTTATGAAAAAATAATAGGAAGATTTTTTTAAAATGAGGTCAGTTTGTATGTGTTGATATGGAAACATCAAGATTTTCTGTTAAATGAGAAAATCAACAGGGTCCTTCAGTGGCTCAGTTGGTGAAGTGTCTGCCTTTGGCTCAGGTTATGATCCCGGGGTCTTGGGATTGAGCCCCGCATGCGGTTCCCTGCTTGCAGAGAACCTCTTTCTCCCTCTCTCCACTTATGTTCTCTTTAGCTCTTTCTCTCTCTCTTAAATGAATAAATAAAATCTTTGGTTTTTTTATGTTCATGAGAGACACAGAGAGAGGCAGAGACACCGGCAGAGACACAGGCAGGCTCCCTGCAGGGAGCCCAGTGAGGAACTTGATCCCAGGACCCCCGGATCACGACCTGAGTCAAAGGCAGATGCTCAACCACTGAGCCACCCAGGTGTCCTGAATAAATAAAATCATAAAAAAAAAATCTTTTTAAATAAGAAAATCAAGATGCAGAATATTTTTGTATGGTATAACTTCAAATATGCATACACATCCACAGATACACTGAATGCGAGTAGATAGGCTTGAAAAAAATGCTGGAGCTCAGAAGGGGTTGGGGTCAAAGGGAGAAGGGATTCTTCTTCTTTTTTTTTGCATTTAAAAAATGAGATAATTCTAGATCTACATGTAGTTGTAAGAAATGACACAAAGAAATCCCTTGTATCCTTTGCCCTGTTTCCCCCAAGGGGAACATTTTGCAAAACTATAGT